>NC_084759.1:140618670-141818670 GCF_028858725.1 Colius striatus
CCATGGCTGCTTAGTGAGCTGCAGGGTAGGAACAGAAGGGACCACTGGTGATGAAGCACTGGAAAACATACACTGTGGAAATCATGATGTCCAGTCATTCCGAGGGCATTAGGGCCAATATATAAAATAGGTTACACAGAGTTTGGTATTATATCAGCTGAACAAAGAGAGAGCTGACACTGTTGGCAGACATTTTAACAAAAGGCTTGCTCTGATGCTGTTGAATCAATGGCAAATCTCCCAATGGAAGTAGTCTCTGACTGCAAATGTGTAGTTAATAACCCAACACTGTACAGCACATACTGTTTCCTACAACTGTAGACAGCCCACAATCCCCATTGACTATTGCAGTCAAAAACAAGCTAGAGGTGCTGAGCAGGGTTGCTGAGTGCTACCAGTTGTAGTAAATCCAACCACCCTAAATTTTACACAGTCTTTCTGTTCCCCCTGGGATATACAGCACGTTGTAAGTGCATGCCCAGTTTATAAGAGGGAGAAAACAGACCTGATTTCCCACATACACTTGACAATGCTTAAAAGTGCAAATTTTGGAACTTCTTTGAGAGCAAGCAGGGAGTGGAGGCAGAAAAGCAGTACCATACCTTTCAGTACAAAAGAGAGCAGAAAAAAATAAAATTATTGCCTGTGTCTTTAATTGCAGGATCAGACAATTCAGAAAGTCAGTGTGTTAGGGATAATTGCTAATTTTCCAGATTGTATCTTTTGAGGCCCTACCAGAAAAATATTCACACCTACTTATTTATTACAAATGTAAACCACCTTATTTTTCCTTGTTCTTATCCTTTTTAGGAAAAGAGGCTGAGATGGAGAGATTTCCAGTTTCTCATTATTACAAAGTCTAAGGAATGCAATATGCAATTCAATCTGCTGAGAGATTATTGAAGAAAATCAAGAGCAGCGGTCACACACAAGTTGAACTCTGCCCCCGTGTGTGCAAACATCAAAATACACCCTTCTATCCATTACCTGGATCCCATTCTATTTCTGTGCCAAAGGATGTATGAGTTTATTACACTAATTGCGTATGACATCCACGATGACCATGCAGCTACAGGACACCTTTTCTGTTCTACACTCACATGTCTCTGCATTATGAAATTCCCCCTTAAGAATGCCCTGGCAACTAAAAAACAAGCCATAGACAGGCCTGTTGCTTGTACAGATAAAACAAAGAGAACTGAAAAGAAAAAACAGACAACTCTAGCATTTTAGCAGGGGGATAGTCCTGTTAAGATTGGGAAAAAATAGGTACTTAATTTTTGCCATGCACGCCCTGTGTGAACTTCTCTGTTCTCCCCTGCATTTCACTACTGAGCCTGTGAAGTGTAGATACCATCACCTTCGTGCTCATGGGTGAAAACGAACCACTTCCTCTGTAAATTCACACTGAGGTTCCTCTAGCTGTCTCACTTCCTCAACATGAAGGGCGACAAAGCTCTGTCAAGAATAGACCAGTCCAGGCCACCATCACTGTCATGGGGTCATCCTGCTCCAGCTGAAGCTCTCAGCCCATCTTTAGCACATGGTTCACAACAGACAGCACAGTTCACACAGGCAGCAGTGAAGGAGCAGCTCCATGAGCTCAGAGTGATAGCCTTCTATCTCTTGTTTATTGACTAATTCTGTGACACCTCTCTGGCTTTACTGAGGACAAACCACGGGCCAAAGCACTACTGAATGAAATGGGCTCTCCATCTACCAATTGATGAGGTGAACTGCAACAGTATGTTGCAACACCCCAGTGCATACCACAAGCGAGGTACACGTGAACTACTCATGTACATAGCACGTGGACAGGCTGCTGCAGGAGCTGCACCCTGGACATACACAGGCCAGATTGGGGCACAGTTACCCTTAATCCTCTTTTGATAAAGAACTTTGCCAGGAGAAAAGGTCTGCAGAGCACACCACTGGATACCTCAGAGGAGGAAGCACCTTTGTGAATCATTTCAGCTTTCACATTAACTTGTGTGGGTTGAGTCTACAGAGGAAAAAGCCCTGTTTGCCAGAGATGGGAGGGCTCAGAGCATTGGCATTGCTCCACCCCTCCGTTCCTGGCCAGCAACCAGTCACTATTAAACCGCCTTGAGAACAGGCAGGTGAAAAGGGGCTGGCCAGATAGCAGGCAGGGCCATGGCGACCTACGTGCAGCTGAACACCACAGCCAAGATGCCCCTTCTGGGGCTGGGCACCTGGAAGGTAACAGCCTTAGAGAAAAGCAGGGCAGAAAAAACAACCAACCTGGAGTGGTGGTGGGATTGCTTTCCGTGAGGTGGTTTTCCTATTTGTACCTCACTAGGATACAGGTCTGTAGCATGTGCTGATTTCAGATTTTCTAAAGACTTAGGCATTATTTTCAGTCCCCCCCAGGTAAGGTAACAGCTGCAGTGATGGCTGCCATTGATGCTGGGTACCGCCACTTTGACTGTGCCTACGTGTACCAGAACGAGAAGGAAGTTGGGGATGGGATCCAGCAGAAAATCAAGGAAGGTGTTGTGAAACGAGAAGACCTCTTCATTGTCAGTAAGGTAAGGATCTGATGACCTTCCACCCTGCAGCAGGGCGGGGAAATGTTTCACCTATCCTGTTTTCATAGTAGGAAGCTTAAACACTGGAGCCAAACTTTAACCTGTAGGATAAGGTAATTCATAACACATTCAAGTGTAGGCACAGACGTAGCTTGGACCAGCCAGCTTGAATAAAGATGGTAGGGATAAGTTAATGCAGCTGGCATGCTACTTCAGAAACAGGTGCTGCAAGTTAATCAATTGGGCCCTGGGTGATCTCATGGGCAGAAGCAGCATATAAGGAGGTAGCTAGCAAAGGAAGGGTGGCTTCGAGTCAACTCTGGTGGTTGTACTGTGTTGCCCCTGTACGTCTCTGCACGTGCATTACTTAGACCCTCTACGTCTTTGAGTGATTATTGCCTTCACAACAACAACATTTGGTGACCCCGACGTGATTCGCTGAATTGGTTGGATCAAGAACCCTCGGCAGAAAAGCACTTGGATTTCTGCTGGAAAAGGCAAGTAATCTGAGCAAACTGATATAATGGGAAAAATGCTAAGCAAAGAGGAAAGTCCTATTGACACCCTCCAGCATATCCTTGCGGAAAAAGGATTCAATTATGAAAGAGAGCCTTTGCTAAGGCTTGTAAGATGGGGACAGGAAGTAGGTCTCTTTGCTTCCCCCCAAGAAGTATATGAAAAAGGACACTGGGAAAAGCTAGGAGACATGTTGAATAATGCTATTGGCTTGTGTAAATTGGTATCATCCATTATACACCAGCTAGAAGCTGAGCGTGCTGCCGCTGCTGCCATGAAAGCAGAAGCTGCTGCACCATCTGCGTTCCCAGTGGATGCTAAAAGATTCTTTGGAGGTGGTGACTTTATAGTGCCATCGGCTCCACCTCTAGAAGAAAATACTCAGAGATTCTTCGGAGGGGATAATGTTGTAATACCCTCGGCTCCACCTCTGGAAGAGGAGAGCATGGATGTGAGCCCACCTCCCCCAGAACCCCCTAGAGCACCGTTCCAGGAGCCGAATACACACATTGCTTCTCCTCCCCTCCCACCCACCCTTCACCATCCTGCCCCATCCCACCCTTCTGCTATACCTGAAGGAGTACCTAACAGAGAACGGAAGGTACGTTTTACAAATGATATGCCGTTGCCCCTGAGCTCATCAATCCCTGAGTGTATCCCTCTGCCATCATCACCCCCAACTTCTAGTGAAGATCAACAAAGACAATTATTAAAGGAAGAGTTAATACAACACGGAGAAGATATGAAACACACTTTGGCCCAGCTGGAGGAACTGATAGAAAAACCAAAAGCAACAGCTAATCAACTGTTGGAACGAATTAATGAATTAACCAAAACAAAGATTAAAGTTTCATCCCCACAGGTACTCAGAGATCCTCGTCCAGATGATTATGATCCGGCTAAGAAATGGAGAGGCCTCATACGTGATGCGGTAATCGAAGGCGAATTTATTCCACAAGCCTTTCCAGTAATAACAGCACAAAGAAAACGACAATGGGCACCTTTAGATTGGAAATTGGTAAGAGAAGGCCAGAAAGCAGTAATGCAATATGGCTTGTCCAACCCATACGTTCAGACATTACTGGATCATATTTTTGCCAGTGGGTTAATGACTCCATTTGACTGCCGGAAGCTTGCAGAAACTTTCCTGAAGCCCACTCAGGTATTACTATGGGAGTCTGAATGGGAAAAAAGAGTTGATCTGACGGTGGTGGAAAACATGGACTTACAACAGGGAGATCCGCGGCGAGTCGTCACAGCAGACATGATGCTGGGTAAAGGAGCATTCGCTGATCCTCAGGTACAAGCCCGGCTGCATGAAGCTATCTTGCAGCAAACACAGACACTGGCACGTCAAGCATTTAAGATTGTTCCTGATATGGGGGTGCCAGTTCCCTCATATACAACTATTATTCAAAAACCTAATGAGCCTTTCATGACCTTCCTAGACCGTCTAAGAGCAGCTCTGGATCGTATACCAAACATGTCGGCTGAAGTAAAGGCGGAAATAGGATTACACTTAGCAGTTGCTAACGCTAATCATGACTGCAAAAAGATCCTGCAGGCTCTCCCGCGGACAGCAACTTTGGTCGACATGATAGAAGCCTGCTCTAGGGTAGGATCGTCAGCACATTTAGCTGAGGCAATGGCAACAGCATTGAAACCTTTAGTTCAAGCCCACAAAGGAGATCGGAGGCCAAAGTGCTTTAACTGTGGAAAAATAGGACACGTGAAAAATCAATGTCGGTCCAGACCATTGGTATGGACAAACAGCTCCGCCAGGCCATCTGGGTCCAATGGCAGATTTCATGGTAATTGTTACAGATGTGGCAAGTTTGGCCATAGAGCCACTGAGTGCCGCTCTCGAGTGGCCAGACATACAATGCATAAGGGAAACGGGTTGACGAGCGCAAAAAGGGCGAGCGCGATGACACAAAAACGCCCTTCAACACCAAGAGCTGCCTGGATGGCCTCAGATCAGCCACTGCAGGAAGCGCAGGAGTGGATGTGGAAACAGCAGTAGATGTAACCATCCACAACACAGAGGTAACAATTATCTCCTCTAATGTTAATGGACCCCTTGGCTATGGATTAAGCGCTTTGCTTTTAGGACGGTCATCGGCCTCTCGACAGGGTATTTTTGTGCTCCCCGGTGTAATTGATGCAGACTATGAAGGAAATATTGGAATAATGGTTAAAGTTTGGCAGCCACCAGTTCATATACCTAAAGGAACTAAAATAGCGCAATTAGTTCCTTTCAGAGCTAAAGTTCCTTTCGCAGGAAGTCGTAAACGTCGAGACGGTGGTTTTGGATCCACTGGAGTACCTGAGGTAAGACTGGCGGTGCCGCTTTCACAGGGAAAGCCCACTCAGACGGTTGTATTCCAACATCCAAATGGTGAACACATGGTTGGGTACAACACATTACTAGATACGGGAGCAGATGTTACTATTGTCCCATTATCCTATTGGCCAAAAAGCTGGCCTTTAGAGAATTTAGACACCCCTGTCGTTGGAGTAGGAGGAATACAGATGACAAAAATTAGCACAGACCTGATTTCCGTATGTATACAGGGCGAAGAGAATAGATGTGTGCAAATTAGGCCCTATGTAATGAATACTTCAGTTTGGCTTTTGGGTAGAGACGCCTTAAGCCAAATGGGCTTTCGTTTGTCAAATGAAAATTTTTAATGGCGGCCATTGATGGGCGACCAATCCTGAAGTTAACCTGGCTAACAGATAAACCAGTTTGGATTGATCAATGGCCGCTAAGCAAAGAAAAGCTCGCCCACATTCATGAATTAGTAAATGAACAACTAGAGAAGGGTCATATTAAGCCATCCACCAGTCCATGGAATACACCAATTTTTACTATCCCTAAAAAATCAGGGAGGTGGAGGCTGTTACATGATTTAAGAGCTGTTAATGCAGTGATGCAGGACATGGGTGCTTTACAGCCAGGATTACCCTCTCCTGCAATGCTTCCAAAAGAGTGGCCCCTGTTGGTGATTGACTTAAAGGACTGTTTTTTCACAATTCCCTTACATGAGGATGACAGTGAGAAGTTTGCCTTTACAGTACCATCGATTAACAAACAAGAGCCAGCAAAACGATATCAATGGACTGTTTTACCTCAGGGAATGAAGAACTCACCAACTATTTGTCAAACTTATGTTGCCTGGGCACTGGCACCTCTGCGCAAAAAATACCCTCGTGTCTTATTTTACCATTATATGGATGATATCTTGATTGCAGGAAAAGACCTGGACCAGCATCGCATTCTACAAGAAGTGAACCGACAGTTAAGCAACTCCGGGTTGGTGATCGCGCCAGAGAAGGTACAAATGCACGCCTCTTGGAAATATTTAGGTAATATTATCACTGATGCGCGCATTTATCCTCAGAAGGTGGCAATTAAAACAGATATTGCTAACTTAACAGACGTTCAAAAGCTGATAGGTGATATCCAATGGGTACGAACCATATGTGGTATCACAAATGAGGATCTTGCGCCACTAATGCCTTTGTTAAAGGGCTCAGTAGAGGCTGATAGTGCGCGAAGACTGTCTCGGCAGCAAATCCAAGCAATAGAAAAAATAGGAAGCAAGATAGTCAATAACTACAGTCACCGATATGATCCTGACTTGTCAATTAACATTGCTGTGATAAGTCAAAACCAGCATGTAATGGCAATCTTGATGCAATGGGATTCAGTAGCGAAAGACCCATTGAGGATCTTGGAGTGGATATTTTTGCCATATAATTTACAAAAAACAATTACCACAAGGCTTGAGGCAATTGCAAAAATAATAGTTAAGGCCAGGAAACGTCTGCTGGAAATAGCAGGGATTGAGGCAGACATCATTTTCGTTCCTCTCACAGATGAGTTCTTGAACTGGGCACTGCAACAATCTGATGAATTACAGTGGGCCTTATTGTCATATCCAGGAACTATAAATAATCATTATCCGGCCCATAAATTGTTCTCTGTTAAATTTCAAATGGAAGACCGGCCGTTGAGATCAGCAGTACCCGTTAAAGGCCTGACTGTTTTTACCGACGCCAGTAAGATCCAAGCCAAAGCAGGAGTGGTTTGGTGGGAAAATGGAAAATGGCAAAATCTAACTGTCCACTCCCCAGGCAGTTCAGTTCAACTGCTGGAACTGATGGCTGTAGTTAAAACTTTTGAGAAATGGTCAGACGTCCCATTAAACATCATCTCCGATTCCCTCTATGTGGTCGATGCTGTCACTCGATTAGAGAGAGCGCTGTTGAAAGAAATCTCTAATCAGAATCTGTATAACTTATTTCTGAGACTCTGGCATCAGATAAATGAACGGCAAACTGCTTATTATATTGGACATATTCGAAGCCATTCGGGCTTAAAAGATGGCCTATCAGTTGGCAATGAAATTGTTGACAGGATAGTGGCAGCTCCTTTATTGATACCTACGGGGCCAATAATTGACAAATTTTCTCAAGCCCGAAGATCGCACGATTTTTTTCATCAAAGTGCGAAAATGCTGGCGAAGCAGTTTGACCTGACCATATCGGACGCTCAGGGTATTGTTTCCACGTGCCCTGCATGCCAGAATCAGATCGGCCTAGGTGTAGGAGTCAATCCCAGGGGTCTGGCACCATTAGGTATATGGCAATCAGATATCACTGTCTATGCTCCTTTTGGGCGATTTAAACGTATACATGTTACTATTGATACTTATTCAGCCATGGTCTGGGCCACAGCCTTAACCAGTGACAGTTCTCGAGACGTCATAAGACATTGGAGGAGTTGCTTTGCTGTCCTTGGTGTTCCAAGAGAGATAAAAACTGATAATGGCTCGGGATACATAGCCAGTAAAACACGTAAGTTTCTAAACTTATGGGGTGTTAAACATACTACTGGTATCCCAGGAAATTCCACCGGTCAAGCCATTATTGAACGTACACATCAAACCTTAAAAGGCCTTCTAGAAAAACAAAAAACGGGGGAAGAGGGGGTGAGTCCTCAAGACAGACTAATGAAAGCCCTTTATACAATGAATCATCTCAGAATTGTGGCAAACCGGAATGAACCACCGGCATTAACACACTTTGCCCAAATGAGTCGGGATTTGGATTTTACTGACAAACCTAAAGTTTGGTATAAGAATCCCACTACTGGAGAGTGGCAAGGACCTGCAGATCTGTTAACGTGGGGAAGAGGCTATGCTTGTGTCATTACAGATCAAGGTCCCCGATGGATTCCGGCAAAATGGATCAAGCCACATCAACAGAAAGGACTTAACTGTAAGACCAATGGAAAAAACAATCTTGAGGAAAGAACCAAGTGATCCACCCTCAATCCATCACTCTATTAAAATGTAAACCCTCGCAACTGTGGCACCACTTAGGCTGCTGTAAATTCCTTCAGCTATAAAAGAATTAAAGAACTTAAGATGACCAACAGATGAAGAGATACTTCCATCTTATTGATAATGCTCACAGATCAGCATGCTAAAGGATCTGAAGAAAAGTCCAGAACTACATCAGGAAAAAGAAATATCAGTGGAGCTACCAAGACCTCATCCCTTCCTGCCAGTGTGCGTCCCTCCTACCAACACATATCAGATTGTTTATTTTGACTTTATGGATTTCTGTATTGTATTGTTCAGCGATGTAGCTGTTATTGACCTTTTGTTGTAAACTCATGGCCATGGGTAAAAATATTTATGTTTTCTTCATGTACCTTTAATTCTGAAATGTGTTGCTAAAGGCTGGCTGGTTCAAAAAAGAAAAAGGGGGGAATTGTAGGCACAGACGTAGCTTGGACCAGCCAGCTTGAATAAAGATGGTAGGGATAAGTTAATGCAGCTGGCATGCTACTTCAGAAACAGGTGCTGCAAGTTAATCAATTGGGCCCTGGGTGATCTCATGGGCAGAAGCAGCATATAAGGAGGTAGCTAGCAAAGGAAGGGTGGCTTCGAGTCAACTCTGGTGGTTGTACTGTGTTGCCCCTGTACGTCTCTGCACGTGCATTACTTAGACCCTCTACGTCTTTGAGTGATTATTGCCTTCACAACAACAACATTCAAGTTACTCCTGATACAAGTTTACTGCTTCATCTCATTCTTTATAAACAGCTGGCAACACAAAAAGTTCCATTTAAATATAAGAAAAAACTAATTTTACTGTGAGGGTGACGGAGCACTGGCACAGGCTGCCCAGGGAGGATGTAGAGTCTCCTTTCTTAGAGGTCTGGACATGTTCCTTTGCGACCTGATCTAGGTGACCCTGCTTCTGCAGGGGGGTTGGACCAGATGATCGCTAAAGGTCCCTTCCAACCCAACAAGCATACATTGTGTCTGTGCCCTGTTGTGGTCTGGCACACCGCTGAGCAGACCCACATGTGCTGGGGGATGGAGGAGGAGAGGTCAGCTGTAGACCAGCTGGTGCAGAAGAAGGGAAGCAGGAAAAGGCAGAAAGGGCCAGGCACCACCAGACAAAGGTAGAAACCCACAATGCAGAGTGTCATGGACGTATATAGAGGCAGAACCCGTTTGGTAATGGCACCTCATTGACTGCTAAAGCATAGCAGAGGAGATGAGCTTGGTGGTGGCTCGTGCTTGTTCCAGCAGCCGGGTCCCCAGCCCTGCCAAAGGGGTGTCTCTACCGTGTGAGGAAGAGCAGGTTCTGGGCATCTTGGGACAGTGTAATCTGCTCAGCACATGTCCCAAGGAAGGTGTGCTGGGTGAGTTCTCCTTCTCTTGCTTACTAAGGAAAACAGGCTGTTTAGCTGCATCCTGGAGTTACTTCTTACCTTGGTTTATAAAGGTTGGTGACAGCCACCTCTTTGTGGCTTGGCTTATGTTTGCTTGGCTTTGCCTGTGTATGTTTTTTAAAAGGAGATGTACAAATGGTCAAATCTGACAGAAACTTTTCATGAGCTCAGCCATTCTGTCCTACCCAAACCTGACTTTGCAATAGGAGATTTTCCCTACAGATCTGTCTGATCATGTACACTCCCAATGCACATATCACACTCAGTGTGACAGGCCAGTCCAATCTGAAAAGCCGTAGGACGGTCTCATTCCACATCACCTTTCAAAGAAAATGGAGCATTTCTGCCCTGTGCAGGACAGCACCCAAGAGCTTTAACTCGGGAGGTCACAGTATGCCTTGTTTTTTTGTCTCTAGCTGTGGTGCACATTTCATGAAAAGCCTCTGGTGAAGGCAGCCTGTCAGAAAACTCTCACTGACCTGAAACTGGATTACCTGGATCTCTACCTCATGCACTGGCCTCTTGGGTTCAAGGTACAGTAAGTGCAATGCCCTTGGCTTTCTCTCCTGAGAAATGTCCTCCAAACTGCCAGTAACACTTGCAGCACTACTGCTGCTCCAGTCCAGAAGGAGCTTGTGTCTGTTGTGTGCACCAGCACAGCTTAACTCTGCCCATGTGAGCCCAGCTCTTCATCTCTGCCTCTGAGACTGCTGCTGGCACAGCGTCCTCTGCCCTTGTGAGAACAGAGATGCAGACCTAGCACTAAGATCAGGCCTCCCAGCTGCAAGCATAAGTTATGTAATTTTCCCTTCTTTTACAAATCCAAATCATGCTCATCTGAAAATTACCCCTTGTGGGAAGGAGGGCTGTGCTTTGCTGCCTGACAAAAATTCCTTCCTCTGCATGCTACAGAATCACTTAGTACAAGAAAATGCTTCTGGTTTCCATGTCTGTCTTTAATCACCAAGCACTTAATACAGTCCAGATTGAGCTGACCTTTGCTTGTAGAAGCCTTAGTGTTTCTTCACAGGCCTGGGATTTAAAAAGATGAAGTTTTTTTACACCAAACTTCTGCAGACTACATGTACATCAAAGGATTTATTTCCTTTCACACATGAGTGGGGGGGGGGGGGATATATATATATATATATATATATATATAAATCCATCCTTAGCCTTCCTTTCTGCTACATCCAGATCAAAATCTCCATTCTGCCTAATGCTTTTGAGTTCCACTCCATTCAGTTCTCTCAGTATTGCTTTAGTTAGCTTTGTGCACAAAGCTGTCAAGTGAATCTGCATAATATTGTGGCATCTACAAAATCCCAACCACTCAAAATACTTTGGTCACATTGTCTAGTTACAGGCTGGTTTAACATTCCTAAGACAGCAACTTAAATACTGAGTTTCCCCACAGGAAACCTGCCAGCAGTATCTTTTTCGGCAAATGCACTCCAGGATAAATGTGTACCTCTACAGGACCAAAGTCAGTCCTTCACATACCTCAGTAAAAACAACTACAGAAGCTATTATTCCTAAATGGACATAAGGGAATAATAGATGAATAATAGTGAACCCATGTAAGGCTCCAGGATATTGCTCTATGAGCAAATCGTTTCCCTGCAGGCATTTTGCAGAACAGCACTTCAGTGGGTGCAGCAGAAACCCCCATCTTTCTTGGAATAGCAGGTGGCGCAAATGTCATGAACTCAGAATAAGAAATTACTGAAGAATTAAGTATGATGAGAATCCCTTGAGCTTTTTTCATGCCCCGTTAAGATTTAACTCCTCACATTGCTGTTTGGTTCTTTTCCATAGCTAATGTCTCAAAAGAAATTATTTCAAGCATTTTCTCTGTTGCTGACAGGCAGGACAGGAGGTGTTTCCCATAGATGACAAAGGCATGGCTATACCCAGCAATACAGATATTCTGCAGACATGGGAGGTAAGTTCAGCCACAGAGAAAACTCCCTTGTCACCAGTGTTCTCCATGTTTTCATTACCTTCAACAGTCACAGAAACACTGTCTCATCAAAGCAAAAAATTAGTTGGAAGAAACATAAGACGGTACAAAGTAGCTTTTCATAAGGTGCATGTTGAGTCATTATTCCTCAAGTGCCTTAGGTGATTGCCCATCTGACTGAACGGCACAATCACTTTCAGTGGAGCTGCAGATCACACTGAGGGTAGGAAAAGTTCATTGCTCGAGCAGAACAACTGCACAATTGTCTTCACCACAGTTCTTGTGTCCTTCCTGAATCACTCAAATAAATTTTACAGAAATGAAGATACTGCAGGTTGAGATCTGGCCTACAGTGTGGGGCACAGCTTCCCAGTGCTTGCACAGTACTGAACTACTAAGTGGCATCCTTCCTATCCTCAAGCGGCTTGGTGCGAATTTACACAAACTCAGAGAATGAGAAGTTGGTCATGGGTGAGACAACACTAATGTAGCACCAGTACCTGCCCTTCCCTCAGAGAACTTTGCAACTCTGAATAGTTATTTTGTGCTTCCCACGATGGCAAAGGTGCAAGTCCAGGAAGAAAATGTCCTGCCTTGCATCCCAGATGCTGACTTTGCTGCCCTTTGTGTTAGGCCATGGAAGAGCTGGTGGATGCTGGTCTGGTAAAAGCCATTGGAATCTCCAACTTTAACCATGAGCAGACTGAAAGAATCCTGAACAAGCCAGGACTGAAATACAAGCCCGCAAATAACCAGGTAAGCTGCAAAGAGAGGGCGGGTGAATTGTTTTCAGGGATTATAAGGATTTTATTACAGTTGAATTAGGAGATGGAAAAAAGGAGAACACAGTAGACACTCTGTGTGTTCCAAATTTGCTCTGCGGATATTTCTCAGTACAGAAGGCACTTGAATACATCCCTTTTTGTCTCATCTTGCCAAGCTGGACTATTTCCCTGTTAACATTCTTCCTGGAAGAATAAAGATTCCAGAGATGAGTTTTGTGAAACCCTCACAGTAAAAATCATATAAGCATAGTATAAAAATAGGTGTCTTCAATACTAAGAAAGCATCTTATAATGTAGTCCCCAGGCAAATTAGGAGAAAGGGCAGCCTCTAATTGGATTAGGAACTAATTTGTGGAGCACAATATTAGAACAGTTCTGGTACTATCAGCCTCTGTGCCTTTATGTTGGCAGATTGAATGTCATCCATACCTTACCCAGGAGAAGCTGATCAAGTACTGTCAATCCAAAGGGATTGCTGTAACAGCATACTGTCCCCTTGGCTCTCCTGACAGACCATGGTAAGATTGCTTTGTGCTTTGCAAGGGAGCTGGCATGGAGTGTGCTTCAAGCACTGAGATAGTAAATGCATCATTAGTCATTAATTTAAATACAGGTTTCTCTTTCTGTGGAAGTTTCTTGACACTAATTTCTTTCCCTTCTGTAGGGCTAAGCCAGAGGATCCTTCCCTTCTGGATGACCCCAGGATCGGAGAGATTGCAGCTAAACACAAGAAAACTCCAGCACAGGTAGGCAGTGAGTATCCCTTCCTGTAACAGAGCCATTAAAGAAAACACAGTGGGTAAACTTCTATCCGTTTCCCATGAATTGTGGCAATTGTACCAATGCAGATATTTGAGGGTTTTTGATTATATGGCCTGGAAGACATGTTACTATTATCTCTTTGGCCCTCAAAAAGATTCCAGACCCATCTTCTGATTTCACTGCTCCTCTGAAGTCCTCTTGCAGAGAATGGAAGCCTTGCATAGACTGCTGAAAGCCCAGGTGGGAAGAAATGGAATTGACTGTCCCAAAACTGGATGTGAAAGGAGACCTTCTGTCTGGGCCTCCACCACTTGCCTCCTTGGCCACTGAGAGGGAGAGTGATTCAAAACGCAGCTCTGCACAAATGACTCTATCTTGGGGAAGACAGCTGTTGGAACAGGCTCTGCTTCCTCCAGAGCAGAAGCTGGCCTCTCTCTGACTCAGTGCTCTGTTCCCACAGGTTCTCCTTCGCTTCCAGATCCAGAGAAATGTGATTGTGATTCCCAAGTCTGTCACGCCACAGCGCATTGTGGAGAACTTCAAGGTGAGCCGCTAAGAGTGAGCCGGGTGCACGGCATGTTCAGGGCTGGCACAGCTTGCCCTTGCACAGCAAGTAGTGATCCTCTCACCCTTCCTAAAGCCTCCTCAGAAAAAGAAAAGACCATGATTTTTCTTTTTTATGCTCATCTACACTCTACTGAGGGTTAAGCCAGGCCTGCATTTGGAGAGGAAAGATAAATAGCTCTTGTGTTTTATGTTTTGTTGGGTATGGATTAACCAGCAGGCACAGCTTGCTTGGAGTAACGTGACAGAAAAGTCTTACACAGAATAAACAATGTTCATTAAATACTTCTCATGTCCATAAAACAAGTTGTTCCTCTGTTAATTCAG
Source organism: Colius striatus (assembly GCF_028858725.1). NCBI lineage: Eukaryota > Metazoa > Chordata > Aves > Coliiformes > Coliidae > Colius > Colius striatus. Next base: position 140,632,894 of record NC_084759.1, read on the forward strand.
TGTCCCGTGACTGAAAATGGAGCCTCCTGTGTGGTGCTGCTCTCTAATCTTGTCTTTTTTCACACCGTTTCATTGTTCAAAGAGGTGATTTCTAGCTGTTTCTCTTGTTAGGTGTTTGACTTCGAATTGTCTAAAGATGAGATGGCAGCCATTCTCAGCTTTAACAGAAACTGGAGGATCGCTACAATGGCCATGTAAGTGATGCTGCTTGTTTCCTTCCAAACCTTACCTTTTGAATATTTTTCATGGGCAATTTTGTGTCACAGCTACTAGGTAGCATGAAATTCAGTTTATTTAAAAACCACACCAATTCAAATTCCAACTGGTTTGTCCTGAAAATACACACAAAATCACAGACTGGTAGGGGTTGGAAGGGACCTTTAGAGATGATCTGGTCCAACTCCCCTGCAGAAGCAGGTCCACAAAAATACTTTTCAGGAAAGAGTTCAATATTTTCATTTTAAAAAGAAATCAAACAAACAAACCAATAACAACAACAAAAAAAAGGAAAAGAAATTACATTCTCATTCTGAGTTTCATTTCCAGAAAAAAATCTCTGTAATTTAAATTACAAAAACAAGGGTTATGGATGTTCATTTCATCTTCGTCTGTATTAGACAAATGAGGACACATAGCTCCATGTATTCTCCCCGTAACTCCAAGATGCAGATTTTCCCTTGGCGGCTCCTCCATGTACCCAATGCATCTCTATATAACATTTAGGTCATCCATGAAAATAACATTCCCTCTCACTTCTTTATTTCTTTCAGGTGCGTAAATCACAAGGAATATCCTTTCCATGCAGAATACTGAAGATGCTCGTAATATGGCCTTCTGGTGTCCCTCATGCCTCTGCTCTAACTTTGAGCTGTCTATCTTAATGCATCTGTCCTCCTCCTGACAGTGAAGACAGTGGATATTTATCCCATGAAACTTCTTTGACTTCCTTTTTTTTGGAAGAAGGGAAGAGTATCTTCTATAGAACAAAATGTGGGATGTAATTTGCTACTTATTAGAAGAATTACTGCTGAAAAGCCTAAGCAGAGGTGTTAAGCAGAAAATGAGGAGAGTGTATACCAAACCAGATGTTGACAAAAACAATTATGCATCCACCATTTTACCAGAAGTGTCCCATGTTTCAAATAAAATTCACCTTAAAATGCAAAAGTGTAATTGGCTGGACGTCTTCCTTCTAGTGTAGAGAAAAAAACTAAACTCACCTACCCAGAGATGTGCAGAGAGGCTGGCTGCAATCACCCGCCCATTGGGGACTGAGCTCCCGCCCGGACCGCCAAAGGCACCCAACACTTTTCCCAGCGAGCAGCAGAGGGCAGCCGGCCCTCAGGGGGGACACCCGCCGTGCTCCCTTCCTTGCGAGCCACCAGCCCCCGGGCGCCGGCCGCAGCCCCCGGCGCTGCTGGGAGGCATTTCAGCCGCCGCACAACCCGCGGGAAGGGGAGGCTCAGCCTCTCGGGACTGCCCAGACTGCTGGCACCTTAGGATCCTCTCCCTAAAATTTCTCCTTTCAATTCACAAAGATATAATCCACGACCACGTGTTTCCCAGCTTCCCAAAGGAAGCCAAAATACCGAACCCAATAAGGGTACAATATTTACCATGATGTGGGAGCCAAAGTAGCAGGGAAGTTCTGTCACTCTTCATAACCACCCTCTTTCCTGTGGCAAGCTCCTGCTCAAGCGCTTACAGCTCGCTCACGCTGGAGCCACCATTGTGGACACAGTCACACAAAACCATCCAGACACACCTTGCATAAGGTCAGCACTTACTGCCCCATCCCACCCGAACCGAAGGGCTCTCGTGCTCCAATCTGAAGGGTCTCCTCTCATCCCAGGGCTCACACAACAGCCTACTGAAAGAAAGGACACATCAGAGGGGCTTTGTCACATCAATTTGCTGAAACAGACCTGGCTGTCAGGAATGTCCAGGCTGCAGCTGCCTCCTTAGAGGATGAGGGTATGCGCTCACAGTTTTGTTGCTGAAGTTTCATTCTAAGTATGCAGTTTTGCCAGCTTGTCAGATTATTAAATACCAGAATTACCCAAGACTCTAAAAGTCTTCAAAAAAAAACTCTTGAGAAGACAAAGAGATGGTAGTGGGACCTCAGAGGTTGCTCTTGGCTTGGCCTGAAAGCAACACAAGAAACAGCCCAAGGTCTTAGAACTAAATTAAAACTCTCTCCTCCTGTCTGCATTCCTGCCTTAATGAGCATCTGAAAGTGGAATCAATGCATACCATGTCACAAGAAAAATATCCTGTTTCAATACACTTCTCTCCCAAAGACCCCAACATCATCTGACAACACCAGTCACACCTTCTGGACAGAGAAACAAATGACAGCTCCTGTGTCTTGGCATGGTCCAGGGAAAATCTCACACCAACAGCTGCAAACAGCAAAGCAAAACACAAACCTTCTGCCCAAAATCCTCTGTTACAAGTCCAAGATATCTCTCATTCAATAAACCATTAAGGAAAACCAAGCACCCACCTTCTTAGGAGAATGCAAACAGGCCACAGAGGAAGAAACACACAAATCTCAGAAGAAAATGAGAGGAAGGACAAACTGCATTTGTCAGCTGTACTGTCCACCAAGTCTCTTTGTTTGTCATCACACTCTCTGGTCAGCTTCTTGCTTCAGGAATGCAACACTTTGAAACCTCTCCCCAAAGAGACAGGATCAGAAAAAGGAAAGCACATGCTGCAGGGTTTTCTGCCCTTTCTTATAGGAGGTCCCCATCTTACTGGCCACACAGTCAGGTTTTGCAGCCTTCCACAGACTTGCAGAGAATAACTCTCTGCTGGTACCACTTCACCTTGGTGCTGCTCCACTACAAAATCTGACTGATTCTGGCACATCTCACATCAAGACTTGAAACCCACTCACCATTGATGGTTTCTGAATGTGATACTGCTAGCAGTAAGAAATCACCACAGCAGCACCACAAACTCCAATGTCTTGGGAACACAAAGGGGAGCAGAACAAAACTGGCACTTCAGCTGGTCTTTAGGCTCTCTTGAGAAAACACATCGCAGCCAAGACAAAAGGTATCATTTTGCATTTTTCACTCATTTCTCTGAACAGCAAACCAGCTCCTAAGAAGCTGAGCAGACTCAGAGCAGATCTAAGAAGAAATCCCCAAAAAGGATGAAAGGTAAGCCCAGAGTTGTAGAACTGATAAGTGATTCAACTGAAGTCCACAGCCTTTTGAGGACTGCAGATAGTACTGACATAAACCAGGAGGAAGATTAAAGAGAAAAACTTGTCTGCCTTCAGTTAAATGAAGCAAAAAGAGCTTGGGCATCTGCTGTGGAAGAGGCACCCACAGAAAAATGCACCATTATACATACTCCAAACTTAGGCTTCTACCTGAATCTACTCCCCAAGTATCAACAGCAAACCTGCTCAGGCAGCCTTAACATACCATTTTGGAGTACTTACAGGATTCTGCTGATATTTTTTTTCCACTGCACTGCATATTTTGCCTCTTCAAAATGTCAAGGTCAGTTACTAATGTGAAATTAAAGGTCACCTGCGATTTACTTCTGCACTTGTATATCTTATTCCAAAATATGGTCTGCACCTCCCTAAAGTGAGAGGGACAATGTGATCATTGTGACAAGAACTGAAAACTCAATGTTCTGCTGCAGCTTTGAACACATAGTAAAAGATATTTTCTCTCTACATTTAAAATTAAGTGGTTTCTACTCATTATTTTCTAAATTAGTCATAAGTTCACTCACCCCAAAGCAAAAGCTGCATTACGCCATATGGAGAAGGGAACAGGGTGCTCTCCTCCCTCACAAGTCAGCTACAACAAGGCTTTTCTAGCCATCTCAATCAACATGCAGCACCATCACAGGGCTCCCAGGAACAGCCCAGGCCACCATCCCTGTCATGAGGACACGCTGCACCAGCTAAAGGGCTCAGCCCTTCCTCAGCCCATGGCTCACAGTCCACAGCCACGCAGATAGCAACGATGGAACAGCTCCACCAGCTATCTCTTGCCCTACTCTGGGACTTTTATTTATTCGCTCACCCTGGGAACATCCCCCGGGGTTCACCAAGGACAAAAAGACTGGCCAAAGTGACACTGAATAAAACAAGCTTTCCTAGTAACCCACAGGATGAACTGCAACAGTATGTTTCAACACCCCAGCACTATCACAAGAGAGATACACGTGAACAACTCACAGCAGGTGAGGGTGCTGGACAGGGCTCTGCAGCAGCTGCTGGCTGCACAAACAGAAGCCAGATCAGGCCACAGCTGCCCTTTCACAGAATCACAGAATGGTGGGGGTTGGAAGGGACCTCTAGGATCATCCAGTCCAACCCTCCTGCTACAGTGGGTTCACCTTGATCAGGTCGCACAGGAACGCGTCCAGGCGGGCTTAAAAACCTCCAGAGCAGGAGAATCGACACCCTCCCTGGGCAGCCTGTGCCGGAGCCCCTCAACCGAACGGCAGAAAAGTCCTAACTTGTGTTTAAGTGGGACTTTTTGTTCCATTACCCCAGGTAATCTTTGGATAAGGAACTTCAGCAGGAGGAAAGGCCGCAGAACACTCCCCGGGGGGGCATCAGCTCCGCGATTTCTGACTGCCCCCACAGGAGCCCACACGAGCCCGCCCGAGCCTGCCGGAGAGCTGCGTGTGGGGACCACTGGGCCCCGGAGCGGCCGTCCAGGCCCGACTCTGCCGAGGGCCGCCGTCCTCCGGCACCTCCGGCGCCGGCCCTCAGCAGCCGGGCCTGCCTGGGGCAGCCGGGCAGCCAACCGCGACACTCGGCCGGCAGCGGGGAAAGCGCTGCGGTACCTTCCCCGACACCCCCCATACGCAGGTAGCTCCCCCTGCACCTTACCACAGCGATCGTCCGGATCCCCCATTGGCCGCCCCGCTGTGCCGCTGATTGGGCGGCGCGGCCATTGGGCAAGACCCGAACGGCCATTGGCTGCGAAGGAGAAGTAGGACGAGCGCTGCCGAGCGCTACCAAGCGCCGAGCCGCGCGGGGGACGCCGTCCCTGGGCAGGGCGGTAGCGGCGGCCACGGCACGGCACGGCACGGCGCGGCGCGGCGCGGCGCGGCGCGGGCTCGGCCGCCGTGAAAGCGGCCGGCGGGAGGCGCGGTGCGCAGCGGGGCCATGGCGGCCTGCGTGCGGCTCGGCGCCGCGGCCAAGGCGCCTCTCCTGGGGCTGGGCACGTGGAAGGTAACTGCGGCCGTGGCTCTCGCAGAGGAGGTCTGGGGAAGTGAGGGGGCCTTGGGCCGACCGTGGGCAACAGCCCCGCTATCAACGCAACGGCGCTGCAGAGCCCAGCGTGGGAACGAGGTGGTAGAGGGGCGGCTGGAGGCCAGATTTAGGCTCAGGTGCTTTCAGAGTCATACAGACCCAAGAAAGCTTTATGGAAAGCCTCGTTGTGTGTTTAGGTACATTCCAGCTAAGAAGCAGCACGCGAGAATCCCAGATCAAGACATATGATACCGTTTTTCCCTTCAGTCCCCCCCAGGTAAGGTAACAGCTGCAGTGATGGCTGCCATTGATGCTGGGTACCGCCACTTTGACTGTGCCTACGTGTACCAGAACGAGAAGGAAGTTGGGGATGGGATCCAGCAGAAAATCAAGGAAGGTGTTGTGAAACGAGAAGACCTCTTCATTGTCAGCAAGGTAAAGATCAGATGGCCTCGAATCAGAAACAGATTGTGATGTTTTTATTGTAGGAAATTAAAGTGCTTTGGAGAAATTCATAATGTAAATGGGATCACTCCTGATACTACTTTCTTGTCCCACTTCATCAGCGCAGTGATAGAGCTTAACTCCTGTTTAACTATAGCAACTTTTACTGCTGTAGCCATTGAATAGGAAGGATGAGTTCTTTGAGCTTTAAGCAGGGAGAAGAATCGCCCTGATCCTAATTAAATGGTGGCAGCATTCATCTCGTCAAACCAATAACTCTGAAGGATAGCAAGACTGATTTCCCTCCCCCAAATCTACAAAAAGAATCACAGCACCAGGCAAAAGTAGAAACCCGAAATGTGGAGATCTGAGACTGCTCAGTATCATGGAGTGATATAGAAGCAGAACCCGTTTGGTAATAGCATCTCACTGACTGCTAAAGCACAGTGAAGATGATGAGTCTGGTGGTGGCTGGTGCTTGTTCCAGCAGCTGGATCCCCAGTCCTGCCAAAGGGGTGTCTCTACCGTGTGAGGAAGAGGAGGTTCTGGGCACCTTGGGACAGTGTAATCTGCTCAGCTCATGTCCCAAGGAAGATAGATTCCCTTTCTTTTGCTTCCTAAGGAAAATAGGCTGTTTAGCTGCATCCTGGAGTTGCTTCTTACCTTGGTAATGGTTGGTGACAGCCATATCTTTGTGGCTTGCCTTACGTTTCTTGGCTTTGCCTGCTGCATTCAGTGCAAAAGTCTTACGCTTGGTCAGGAATGACAGATATATGTACTGATTTAAAAACCACCTGTTGCAAAGGCAGACTGTAAAAAACAAACAGTACATGTCATGTCTAACTAATGGAACCAGAGGACATTTTTATGGTCTTGCTCAAATACCTGTGCTGCCACTGCACAGACTGAATTCGGTGTCACGGGCCAGTCCCCTGGCACAGCAAGCCCCATCTGAAGAGCCGTTGCATGGCCTCATTCCACATCACCTTCCAAAGAAGATGGAGCATTTCTGTCCTGTGCAGGACAGCACCCAAGAGCTTTAACTCAGCAGGTCACAGTGTGCCTTGTTTCTTGTCTCTAGCTGTGGTGCACGTTTCATGAAAAGCCTCTGGTGAAGGGAGCCTGCCAGAAGACTCTTGCTGACCTGAAACTGGATTACCTGGATCTCTACCTCATTCACTGGCCTCTTGGGTTCAAGGTACAGTAATTGCAATGCCCTTGGCTTTGTTTTTTATGATGGCAGCTTTTGGGGAGCTATATGGCTTTACAGTCCAACAGTTGCTCTGGCTGAGAGACAATCACGTGTCTGTTGCATGAACCAGCTTTACTTTAGCTTTGGTCTCTGCCGCAAGATGGTTGCTTACCTCCTGCTTTGATCCTGGGATCAAATATTTCCAAGAGAAAATAATTGGTTTCCATTTCTCTCTTTAATCACAAAGTCCTTAATACAATCCAGGTAAAGCTGACCTTGCCTGTAGAAGTCTTAGAAATTCACAAGGTGAAACTTGTAGGGAGGCCTAAACCCTTTCACAGATTAGTGGAGGAGTTGTTGTCTCAGTTTGACTATTCTTAGTCTTTCTGTCCTGCTACATTCTGATCAGTCTTCATTCTACCTGTTGCTTTTGAGAGGCTCATCTTTCTTTCATACTCTGTTTTAGCTCTATGTTAACAAAGCCATGAAAGTGAGACTGTCTTGTGGTAACAGTAGCAAACAGCTGTGAAACCCACTTCACTCGGTGTCTTTTCATAACTTGTACTCAAAGGTGCTTCTAATGTTCCTAGTATTAGTGGCTTTACACTGAGTTTAGTCACTGAATGTAACACTTCAGCAGATCTGGTGGTGTGCAGACCAAAGCTACATGTTCCCAGTCCCTAACTGGGTTTCCTGATGCCCTTCTGGAAAAAAGGGGAAAAAAAAAAGGGGTCCAGCAGCAGATGGAATGATGACTGGCACAAAGGCCTTAAATTCCTCCTGCTGCTCAGAAAGGAGTCACTGAATGTAGACAAGAGTCAGAGTTCTTCCCTGTAGTATAAGTTTAAGCTATTGTGGCTGTGAGTTGTTATGGTGTTAAGCAAACTTCTTAAGAGATGTTCAAGCATTTTCTTACTCTGACAGGCAGGAGAGGAGCTGTTTCCCACAGATGACAAAGGCATGGCTATACCCAGCAATACAGATATTCTACAGACATGGGAGGTAAGTTCATCTACAGTGGAAGTCATGTCTTCTGTCCTCAGCAGTGCTGGTGGCCTCAGCAGTCACAGAATGTATGCAGGAATAGCAGAAATAGTGGGAAAGAATAAGCAGATGTATGTGGTAGCTTTTATAAATGTATGTGCTTGGCCAAGCTATGATTCCTGTTCACTCTGGATTAGCATCTCAAGTCACTGAGCTGCACAGTCACTTTCTGTGGAGCTGCAGACCAGACTAATGTTAAGAAGAAATTCTTTACTTCATCACGGCTGTAGGACTTTTCCTCACAATAGTTCTCATGCAGTTCTTGAAGTGCTCAAACAGATTGTGCAGAAAGAGACAAGTTGCAGTCCAGTTGTCTTAGGGCATAGCCCTGCAGTGCTGTCACACTAGTAAAGTTAGAGTCTACTTTTCCGTGTGTAACTCGGGGATCTCCCAGTCTCAACAATGATTTTGGGCTTTAGTGTGATAAAAGACATGGCTCAGATACTGCCTGTGTGTGCTTTTTCTCCTTGAGAATCCAAAACCTGACAGGTCCAAACAGTTATTTTGTGCTTGGCATGAAGGGAAACGAGCCACACCAGGAAAAATGCAGTCAGGCCCTGTCTTGTACACCAGAGGCTGACTTTGCTGCCCTTTGTGTTAGGCCATGGAAGAGCTGGTGGATGCTGGTCTGGTAAAAGCCATTGGAATCTCCAACTTTAACTGTGAGCAGACTGAAAGAATCCTGAACAAGCCAGGACTGAAGCACAAGCCTGCAAATAACCAGGTAAGCTGCAAAGAGGGAGCAGGGGAATAGTTGTCAGATGTTATACAGATCTGATTACAGTTCAATGGGGAGATGGAAAAAGGGAGGACAAAGTAGACACATGTGTTGGAAATCCTGTCCAGTGCATATTTCTTGGTATAAAAAGGACCAAAATATTTTGTCTCTTACTGTGTTGAAGCACTTTTTGCAAGTTCTGGAGTATTTTCCTGGGAGGGATTCTCTCTGGAGTCATAAAGAATCCAGATACAAGGTACCATTCTGACTGTAAACAGTGACTTCTGTAAAGTCTTTCAGGACAAAATCCAAAAAGTACATAAGGATCAATCTAAAAGTTGGTTCCCTGTAGAACTGTCATCTTTTGTGTCACACAGACCACATGCAGGGTAGGATGAAGGCAGCCTGCACTGGGGAAACTAGGAAAGAAACCTCTGCAGCGTGGGAATGCTGCAACAGTTTCAGTCTCTGCTCTTCTGTTGGCAGATCGAGTGTCATCCATACCTTACCCAGGAGAAGCTCATAAACTATTGCCAATCCAAAGGAATCACTGTGACAGCATACTGTCCCCTTGGACGCCCTGACAGGTGATTTCCAAGTGGCTTCATGTGGTTTAGGTTGGAATTGTTCAGACTAATGGAATGAGTAATAGTGCAGGTGTGTATCTATGTTTTAATGACTGGAGTAGAATCTTTCTGGAGTGATGATTGGATTTTTGTCTGTTTCTTTCTTTGTTGTTGGGTTTTTTCCCCTCTGTAGGGATAAGCCAGAGAATCCTTCCCTTCTGGATGACCCCAAGATCAAAGAGATTGCAGCCAAGCACAAGAAAACCCCGGCACAGGTGGGTAGGTGCTGGATAGTAGGGACTCTTTCCTGTAACACAGCCAGTAAGGAAATGGTTTGAAGAAAAGGTACAGCCGCTATCAGTGTGCCCTCTGAATTGTGTTGCTTTTTTGTGGTGTTAAGAAGCAATGCAGGTTGTCCACTCTATGCTCTACAGTATATGCTACTACTATGTCTTTGACCCTCAACCTGAAGAGGACTCTTGATTCATTTTCTGGTGACACTTCCCCAAGTCCTCTTGCAGAGAATGGAAGCCTTGCATAGACCTCTGAAAGCCCAGGTGGGAAGAAATGGAATTGACTGTCCCAAAAGTGGATGTGAAAGGAAACCTTCTGTCTGGGCCTCCACCACTTGCCTCCTTGGCCTTCAGGAGATGCTACCTAGGAGAGGGAGAGTGATTTGAAACGCAGCTCTGCACAAGTGACTCTGTCTTGGGGAAGACAGCTGTTGGAACAGGCTCTGCTTCCTCCAGAGCAGAAGCTGGCCTCTCTCTGACTCAGTGCTCTGTTCCCACAGGTCCTCCTTCGCTTCCAGATCCAGAGAAATGTGATTGTGATTCCCAAGTCTGTCACGCCACAGCGCATTGTGGAGAACTTCAAGGTGAGCCGCTAGGAGTGAGCTGGGTGCACGGCATGTTCAGGGCTGGCACAGCTTGCCCTTGCACAGCAAGCAGTGATCCTCTCTCACCCTTCCCAAGCCCTCCTCACACAGGAGGATTGGGATTTTGGCTCTATCTGGAAGCTAGGGCTACAGGGAAAAGTACAGCTGGAGGAAACACAGAGCACTTAAACAGTGTGAGAATGACCTTATCAGTCACCTTACATAATGTTTTCTGTTCTGTGACTTGTGGATCAAGTGGCAGGCAGGGCTTGCTTAGAGGTGGAGTAACATTCCTCAAACTACATGTAAACAACATTAAGGGAAGAGCCCTGGTGTCATTAAATGACATTGCTCCTGTTAAGTCAGGATTTTGTTTCTTCCTGATACTGGACATCAGAAGTAGCATAGCTGGCTTGACTTAAGTTTGAAAGTCTGCCACATGTTTCTCTGGAGTCAGAGAAGTGCATCTTCCACACAGAGGCATTCTGCGACAATAAATTGCTCACCAAACATCTTGGAGTAGCTGGTACACGTAACTGCAAGTGGCAGTCGCTTTTGTTTGTTTCTTCCCTCTAACAGTAGAGTCTCAGAAATCAAATGATACGTCTTTTCCTTTCCCTGTTGCATGAATCCATCATCTCTAACCAGCAGCCATTCTGATGTGAACTTATTCTTTCATCTTGTGACTCTGATTTGAATTTTCAAAGCGGTCACTTCCATCTGCTTCTCCTTTTAGGTGTTTGACTTTGAATTGACTAAAGAGGAGATGGCAACCCTGCTCAGTTTAAACAGAAACTGGAGGATCTGTGAAATGATCACGTAAGTGACAGCTTGTTGCCTTCAAACCCTTACACTTTCAGTAGTCCTTATTCTCACAGGAACTTTGTAGCTCTTTTACTTGGGTGTATGTTGAAATTTGAAATCATGTGGAAGGTGAAGGTTACTTGTCTAGAATGTAACATGGTCCTCCCACTGTTTAGTGCCTGAATAATTAGAAAAGAATTGAACTCGTTGCTCATGGATGCCTTTTCTATGCTAATAAGTCTCTTACATTCTGCAGTTACAGAATTCAGAGCTTGCCTTGAGGGTTCCTCTATACACCCACTGCAGTTCTGTATAGCACTTATTTCAGCCTTGACAGTTGTTCTTCCTCTTTTATTTCCTCCAGGTGCAAAAATCACAAAGAGTACCCTTTCAGTGCAGAATACTGAAGATGGCTTTATCCTGCCCTTCTGCAGGCCTCTGGGGTCTAATGAGCTTCTGCTGCTGCCTAGAGTTTTCCACTATGGAGCTTACACACTGTATTTTGCCTGCCAGCAAAGGCATAGTCTGTGTGTTCAGTGACACTGGATAGGGTTTCTTTCTCTGGTGGAAGGAGACAGTAAAATTGTTCTGAAGAACGAAATATGGGCTGTAATAATTCTCTACCCATTATGTGAGTGTCATTGCATGGCTGAAATAGCAAAGCAGAAAACACAAAGGAGCAACTAGCAGCTGATGGCCTTCTGTCCTGCATCAACACCACTTAAGGCTGCAGGGTAAGGATATGTGAGCACAGAAGGAAGATCCATCCTGAAAGAATGAACTGCTTAATCACTGCCTGAAAGTAGAAGACAACAACTAACTTCTAGAGTATAGGTTAAAGCTTTCTGAAAAAGAAGAATAAAAGGGGAAATGTCCAGACCTAAAGATTCCTCCCAGCTCATCCTGGGCCTTATTTCAGTCACATTTTTCCAGTATCAGCCTGTAAAATAAGATTAGTGTTCATTTTATTCTTATCCACAATAAAAAACATTTAACTTGCAAAAGAATGTCATGTCCAAACTGAAGGGGAAAATAGGGAAGAGGTACTGGAGCACCAATCTTAATGCTGAATATTACTTACCATAGGCAAACAAAAGCATTGGAATCTACAAGGGGCAGTGTTCCCACTCTGGTTTTTTTATGTGTTTGTGGTTTGTGGGGTTTTTTAAACCACATTTCCGTGTTTGAAACACTCTGTGCTGTCCATTCTTGTCCTTTACTCCCAGGTCCCATGCAGCAGTCTCTCTGGGGGAATTCATCCCAGGTAAGTGTCCATAGTTTAAGTGCAAGCAGCTCCCTCAGGGCCAACCTCTAAGCTGCAGTCACAGCCAAGAGATGTTTGGGCAAAACACTGCAGCCATGTTCTCTATGATTCCTTGTGCCCAGGGCCAGGGCCGCCCTTGGCTGGAGTCCATCTTGTTTTTTAGACTCTCCCTCTCCTGTGAATGGAGGTGAAATAACTTGCACTTAATGGGCATGAACACTTCCTAGGACAATTCTTACCACCAGAACTATGTGATGTTTTTTTCCTCCAGGCATCAGGAGGGCAGCCAGTCCCCAGGAAGCTGGAATTTATCCCATAGCAGGCCAGGAGCAAACCAAGTACCCTTCCTCCTGATAAGGATTGTTTCCACTGCGGCCTACCCATTTTGATCATTTTGAGTCTTGTTCTCAGATGCAAACGCTGCTCATCTCTTCAAGCTGTGATTTGTGGTAAAGTGGAATTGCTGCAGACAACTGTCAACAAACCTGAAAGGCACTACACCAAGCATCCAGCTTTAGCACCAACCTTTGCCCACAGAGCAGATCAGACCCTTCCTCACACACACAGTTGCTCATCTCACACAAAGAGCCCTCAGGTATTTTATCAAGTACCTAGTTTACAGCATTACCCAGGAGTGTCATTGACTGAGACAGGTGGTACTTCTCTCCCCACCATCATCTGACAGTACCAGCCATGCTTTCAGGATAGAAATTTCAGTCCCTCAGCCACCATCAGCAGTGCTTAGCAGGAGTGCCCAGTAGCCACAGTGCCACGACTGGCACAGGGAGCTTTCCTACAGCTCTGCAGATAGCCCATGTCTGCTTCCCATTTTTAGACAATATCTTTTAGAGCAGTGAATAGTTTACAATTAAATTGTAATTGTTCTCATTTTCAATATTTTCAACACTTTCACTAATACAAAATGTGTTCTTTCCTCTACTCTTAAGGCATCTGAGCCACCCCTTCTTGTCAAACCTAGACACAAGTGATGGCCAAAACATGAAATGGAGCATGAAAATATTTTTCCATGAGGACCATAGCCTCGACTTGGCAAGCAAAATAGTAAACTGTTCTCAAAAGTGATGAGTTTTGGAAAACCTACGGTCTGCAGAAAACCTGCAATCTTCAGCTGACGTGTCTAAAACAGGCATTGCATCGCCATAATGAAAGAGCACAAGATTTTCATGTAGACAAGAATCACAAGGAAATGCAACTGTATTTTACTTTCAGGGCACTTTCAAGCTGATGTTTCACAGACTTTCCCCTATTTCCTCTATTTGTAATAGTTTTAGTTACTATATCTTCAGAGCGAGACGGGACAGGTTTTTCTCAGAAACCAAAAATACATCAGTTCAGGCTCCCTGTATGTCCAACACCATGGAAACATCAGAATGCAACTACTCCTTCAGGCAAGTCCTTTCTTCTTCAGAGGGTAACACACCATGACTAAGCAAAAGTACTAGCAAGGCCATAAACAGGTTTTAAGAGCTCTGCTTTCTTAGCGTGGTAGATATCCCAGTGCCTGTTCTATCACCTTGAGTGCACCGATTTACACTAAAGATGACACAGGATGTTGCAACACCCCAGTGCATATCACAAGCCAGGTACACGTGAACAACCCACAGTATGGGGACAGGCTGCTGCAGGAGCCACACCCTGGACATACATAAGCCAGGCTGGGGCACAGCTACCCTTAGTCCTCTTTTGATAAAGAGCTTCACTGGACACCTCAGAGGAGTAATGAACTTTGTGACTGATTTCAGCTTTCACGTTAACTTGAGTGGATTGAGTCTGCAGAGGAAAAAGCCTTGTTTGCCAGAGATGGGAGGGCCCAGAGCATTGGCATTACTCCACCCCTCTGTTCCTGGCCAGCAACCTTCTGGGGCTGGGCACCTGGAAGGTAACAGCCTTAGAGAAAATCAGGGCAGAAAAAACAACCAACCTGTGGTGGCAGTGGGATTGCTTTCCATGAGGTGGTTTTCCTATTTGTACCTCACTAGGATACAGGTCTGTAACATCTCCTAATTTCAGATTTTCTAAAGACTTAGGCATTATTTTCAGTCCACAGCTGGTCAAATAGCAGCTGCAGTGATGGCTGCCATTGATGCTGGGTACCGCCACTTTGACTGTGCCTACGTGTACCAGAACGAGAAGGTGTGCTCTGTAGACCTTTCCTCCTGGTGAAGTTCTTTATCAAAAGAGGACTAAGGGTAGCTGTGTCCTAATGTGGTTTGTGTTTGTCCAGGGTGTGGCTCCTGCAGCAGCCTGTCCCCATACTGTGGGTTGTTCACATGTACCTGGCTTGTGATATGCACTGGAGTATTGCAACATCCTGTGTCATCTTTAGTGTAAATCAGTGCACTCAAGGTGATAGAACAGGCGCTGGAATATCGTGCCAGGCTAAAAAATCAGAGCTGCTAAAACCTGTTTCTGGCCTTGTTAATACTTTTGCTTAGTCATGGTGTGTTACCCTCTGGAGAGGGAAGGACTTGCCCAAAGGAGTAGTCGCATTCTGACGTTTCCATGGTGTTGGGCATGCAGGAAGCCTGAACTGATATATTTTGGTTGATAAAACTGTCAGGCAGCAGGGAGCAGAGCCCTGGAGGCAGTGGTGGAGGTGTTGCTGGCAGACAAGGGCAAAACAAGGCACGTTCACAGTATTCCCAAAGTAAAATACAGTTGCATTTTCTTCCGATTCTCGTCAAAAAGATTGAGATTTCCTTTAGCTTTTGGATTTACACGTATCCTGAGTAAAGCCTTCTTTGCTTCAGTCTTTACGGCCAAGGCTGGCCCTTGGGAAGCCCAGTCCAGCAAGGCTAGTAGGATGGCCTGGACAGCAGAGGACTTGCCCTGGGTGGAAGAGGTTAAAGACTTGTTGGCCAAGCTTAAGGCTCATAAGTCAATGGGTCCTGATGGGATGCATTCTAGAGTGCTGAGAGAGCTGGCTGATGTGGTTGCTAAGCCTCTCTCCATCATTTTTGAACAATCATGGAGGACAGGCAAAGTGCCTGAGGACTGGAGAAAGGCCAATGTCACTCCAGTCTTCAAAAAGGGCAGCAAGGACGACCCAGGAAATTACAGGCCCATCAGCCTCACCTCCATGCCTGGAAAAGTGATGGAACAACTCATCCTGAAAGTTATCACTAAATATATGAAGGACAAGATGGTTATCAGGGGGAGTCAACATGAATTCACCAAGGGGAAATCCTGATTGTCTAACCTGATAGCCTTCTATGAGTGCATAACCAGCTGGCTAGATGAGGGGAGAGCAGCAGATGTCATCTACCTCGACTTCAGCAAGGCTTTTGACACTGTCTCCCATAACATCCTCATCAGAAAGCTCAGACAGTGTGGCTTGGATGAGTGGATAATAATTCCATAATTCCATTTAATCGCTTCTTTAGTTTCAGCTTTAAAGGTCCTTGAAGTTCAGAAGTCCATTGTCCTTCTGTGGCCCTTTTTGCTCAGAAGTAATGAATCCAGGCAGGTTGCTCTCGTATCTTAATAGCTATAAAGGTTGTCAGCAGCACTTGATATGGTCCATCCCATTTCTCCCGAAGAGGATCATCAGAGAAATTTTTAACATAAACCCAATCTTATGGGTTAAAAGGATGTATAAGGTGATCCAAAGCCTTGATTCTAGTTCCTACTACATTCTTATTAGTCTCAATTGCTTTCCCAGAGATTATATAATTCTGAAGGTAAGAATATCCCAGTTGACTCAGATCCTCTCCCCCATACTCAGTGTGGTATGGCCTCCCATACAGTATTTCAAAAGGATTGAGATTTTCTTTAGCTCTTGGTTTTACCCATATCCTGAGCAAAGCTATTGGCAATGCTTGATACCAATGCAGATTTGCCTATTGGCATATTTTGGCTATTTGTTGTTTTATTAAATGGTTCATTTTTTCCACTTGTCCACTTGCCTGAGGCCTACAGGGAGTGTGTAATTGCCAATTAATTTCCAGTAGCTTGCTCACTTGCTGCACTATTTGTGCACAAAAATGGGGTCATCTGTCCAATGAAATGTTTATAGGTACCCTGAACCGAGGTATTATTTCATTTAACAATATCTTAGCTGCTTCTCTGGCTTTGTTGGTCCTCCAAGGGAAGGCTTCTGGCCATTCAGAAAAGGAATCTGTCAGTACCAACAGGTATCTATAACCCCCTTTCCTTGGGCATTCTGAAAAATCAATTTGCCAATTTTCTCCTGAATCATTTCCCCTCTGAGTTGTACGCAATTGTACCCCATTCCCAGTGTTAGGATTATTTCTCAAACATATTTCACATTGTCGTGTCACTTGTTGAACGGCTGTATACAAATTTCTCCCAATCCATTTTTGATTAAGGTCTGTTGCATCCACAGTAACAGCAGGTTAACTGCCTGAGGATGAGACTCAGCTAAGAACATGGGGGTCAGTCCTGGTGTATGAAGAGGCACTAACAACACGGAGATCAGTTCCAACATGGAGCCCACATCTCTCACGGGCTGCCAACAGAAAAGCACCACCTGGATTTCTGCCAGAAAAGAATTTTCCACTGTAGAGCCACTGCAAAGAAGTTGGAATGATTGGTCTTGTGTTTGAGCCCCTGTGCAAATGAAGCCTGGCACATGTGTACATTATACAACATGTATAATCTCTAAAACTTCAGTGTGTTGTAAATCTCCAAATGATATGTAAAATATTCTTTTGATCCTTCCAGTATCACTTTTAATTCGAGTCACTTATCAAATAGGAATCTTTGGCTGCACACGAGACCTACGTTTAAAAGGAGACCTTCAAAAAAAATGACCCATTCTAATATGGATTAAAGACCATGGGCTGAGAAACCTACAGTGACTCTAAACTGCAATGAGCTCTGCAAATCATATTGGGGCTTAGCATTGCTTGTAATTGAGAGCTGTCTCGTGGAAAACGACCTGGGGGTGTTGGTTGACAGCAGCTGAACATGAGCCAGCTGGGTACCCAGGTGGCCAAGAAGGCCAAAGGTATCCTGGCCTGCATCAGAAAGAGCGTGGCCAGCAGGACCAAGGAGTTGGTTGTCCCCTTGTACTAGGCACTAGTGAGGCTGCACCTCAAACACTCTGTTCAGTTTTGGGCCCCTCACTACAAGAAGGACATTGAGGTGCTGGAGTGTGTCCACAGATGGGCAATGTAGCTGGTGAAGGGTCTGGAGCACAAGTCTGATGAGGAGCAGCTGGGGATGTTCAGCCTCAAGGACATTGAGGTGAGACATGATCACTCTCTACAAGTACCTAAATGGGAGTTGTAATGAGGTGGGGTTCCGTGTTTTCTCCCAAGCAACAAATGATAGGACAAGAGGAAATGGGCTCAAGTTGCACCAGGGAAGGTTTAGATTACAAAACACTCTTTCACTAGAAGAGTTATTAAGCATTTGAAGGGGCTGCCCAGAGAAGTGGTGGAGTCACCAGACCTAGAGATATTCAAGAGACACGTAGATGAGTTGCTGAGGGACATGGTTTAGTTTAGTGATGGAATTGACAGTGTGAGGTTAGTGGTTGGAGTCGATGTTTTTAAAGGCTTTTCCAACCATAATGATGGTTGCTAGTTTGAAATAACAGCCTGAAAAAGTTTCCACTTTGGGAATTGTTCTGAGGGAATTTCCTAGGTGAAGAATCCCAGATTGATTTCTCAGTGCCTCTCTGTTCCTTCTGGTGCTACTTTGCCAAAATGAAGGTATTTTTATGTGTACTGTTTACTAAACTGGCTGGGTGGGAAATTGTTGCCGGAGTGTGCGTCCTGCAGGGGCTTGAGCTGACATATGCTCTTGCTTGAGCTCCCACTCCATTCCTTGGGCATTTATGGGTAGCTTTAGCTGTAGCCACACTCGTCCCTAGCTACACCTCAGCTGTCCAGATGAGAGGAAAGCCAAAATGCCTGTGCCAGTGTATCCACAGCATCCCAATTTCTCCCTTCTAGAAAGTACTGGAACTTGCCCAAAGTCCTTTGCTGAAGCTGTGTGTGCCACGCAAGCAGACGTGACAGGCTGTGTGGGAAACAGAACCTAGGCATAACCTCACATTTCTGTTTGGCTGAAGGTTTGAGGCCTCCACCCCCACCACGTGCACAGCACAGCCCGGTCAAGAGAAGACAAGAGACTCTCCAGGGTCAGAAGAATTTGCTGATGCTTTTTTCCTTCTGTCAGATGAAGGATAAGGCACGTTTTGTGGAAAAAAGTTTTCATGACTTTCTCTGACCTGGGACATGTAAAGGACATGACAGCTGCCCATATTCTCGAGATGAAACTTTTGGGTTGTGGACCAAAGGAATTCCTGCCCTTATCCCAGGCTGCACTGAAACACATTACAGTGACATGTTGTACAAGGAACTGCACAGGGCTCTTGTCACATACCAGCCGGGGAGAAAATGCAAAGAATGAAGGCAGGGACTGGAGCAACCAGAAGATGGTCAATTCCAAGTGTGCCAGATGATGCTTTCCTAGCATTTGAATAATCTATACACCACAGTGCTGGAGGGAGAAGACAGCCATTCAAGTCTGCTTTTTATTTTCCCAGGTCCCAGCCTAAGGATGTTTCCTTTTAGATGACTCCCACATTAAGGAAATTGCATTCAAGTTCCCCAAATTAAGGAATTTCCATGCAACAAAACCCCATCTCAGGTTAACACTGGTCATAGTATTTTCCCTGGTGAAAATAAGCATTTTTTTCACTTGTGCTACAGTATCTATTTACAGAGGTATTACAGAAAGCTGAGTTCCAGCTCTGTCTCATACACAAGGTAATACTTTTTACAGCATTACCTCTAACACCACTTTTAATGACAGAAGATTTATCAATGGTTGGAGACTTTAATTGTCCTGCCAGCCACTTGTACACACAGGCTTTCTTCTTTCCACTTTACATGCCTTTGATCTTCCCAGTTTACCTTTTAGGAGATAAAAGGAAATCTCTACCCTTGCAGGCAGACAGCGTGGCACAAGTATGGGGGCACAACAGACATTTTACTGTAACAATCCCCAGAGGTCAACTTAGATGAAACAAAGGCTTGGCTGCAGTGCAGAAGACTGGCTCTACCTCTACCTCAGCTTGAATTAGATCTGGCCTTGAAGCAGCAGTTCAGAGTCATCAGGCATTGCTGTCCCTTCACTCAGGCGCTTCTGTTGCTCCTCTATTCCCACTCTTATTTCACCCAGTGTCCACGTTAAATGCTGCACCGTGTCCCTGAACAACCCTTTCCAAATTCTTTCCTGCTAAGTCATCCAGCAAAACACAGAGCTTGCCTGTTACTACATCACTCCACTCTGAAATGCCAGCTACACTCCCTTCTGCTGCAGACCAGTCTGCCTGAAAAGTCTTCTCCAGTAAAATCCCCACTTGGGATGGAAAATTTCAGGCACAAGCTTTCACAAAGTTTCAGTGAAAAGAAAACAGAGGAAACTAACAGAACCCAATGTACTGTTTTGGAAACCCTGACCCTCAATTTAACTTCTTGCCAGAACCCACTTGTCACAAAACTGATATTTCCCAGTCAGTCAGCATTGCCCTAAACAGCTTTGTCACAGCTCAGACTAATCTGAGAGCATTAGCTGGTTTTTAGATGCCTTTGGGCTTTTATTTATCACACTGTAGAGGTACAAAACACTTGCAAAACTGAAGCTTTCTGCAGTTGCTTTTAAGACCAGAATTTCAAGTTACAATAATCAATTTACATTAGGAGAATCAGCATTAGAGGACAATATTGCTTAGAGTCAGACATTGACTCTCTCCTTATGCTGTACATGAGCTCAATTTTATCTGTTCAGCCTACTGGAAGTTATTCTGACCACAACCATATTGCCTGTGAAGTCAGGAGGTAGCGGAAAGATTTAAAAGAAGCATTTGAAGATAAAGTCTGTTTTCTCAGTGTAATGGTTAACCTCTATCAGTAAGAATTTTTATAGTAGTATGATTCCTTATTACCTTCATCAGTAGCAGGAAGCCACCTACTTCACAAATAGTTTGAGAATGGCATTCATAGGATGTTTTAAGCTGGCTGAGCTCCCTTCAACATACATTAATGCAGCTACAGAACTGGAATCCTACCCTTCACTGTTTAGGGGTGGTTATGCATTAACAGGTCTGCACTTTCCCTTCTTTCAACTGCTAAGAACTCCCTTGCTGCCAGGCCTACACAACCTCCTTCAGAGGACAAGTCACACTCTAGATCTACTCGAATACCAGAAAAAAAGCCAATCCAGTTACAAGGAGATGCAAGAAAGCCAACCAACACCAGCCACTGAATCTGCAAGTGCCCAAACACATTTTGTGAATAGCAGCTCTCAGAAGGCAACAACTTGAAACCCATTACTTGCAAGTCTTGTGAAGACCTTAACATCCAAGGGAGAACTGCTGGAGAGAGTCCAGTGCAGGGCCACCAAGATGATCAGGGGACTGGAACATCTTTCATATGAGGAAAGGCTGTGGGAACTGGGGCTGTTTAGTCTGGAGGAGATTGAGGGTGGATGTCAGGAGGTTGGGACATCACTTTTTTCTATAGTAGCTAGTAACAGGACAAGGGGTAATGGGATGAAGCTGGAACACAAAAAGTTCCACATAAACATAAGAAAAAACTATTTCACTGTTCAGGTGATGGAGCAGTGGCACAGGCTGCCCAGAGGGGCTGTGGAGTCTCCTTTGTTGGAGGTCTTCAAGACTTGCCTAGACATGTTCCTATGTGACCTGATCTAGGTGAACCTGCTTCTGCAGGGGGGTTAGACCAGATGATCTCTAAAGGTCCCTTCCAATCTCTTACCATTCCATGATTCCAAATAAAAATTTGCAGATAAACCTGTTTCCCCACCTTCCCAGAAGAAAATGGAAAGTTTCTGATCTGCTAGCTCATGACAGGCTTTGCTTGAAACCCCATTTTCACTGCACTTGCAAATGGCAGCTGGAACAAGCACAGAATTCTTTCTTGCATCATGTGCTGCCTGCCTGGAAAGACCAAGTTTTCCACTGCTTACTAAAATAACACTTTAGAATGCTGTGCAGGCTTCACATTGTGAATTGAATGTTTGTCCCATTAGCCCAAGGATACCATCACTTCAATAAAATAACAAATCAGTACATTAGCGGTCAGGTGTTCCACATGTGCACTAGGAGGAGAACAGCAGATAGTCAGCAGGTCACACTTCAGAGGACATCAACAGCAGGTGATATCTCAAGGGACAGCAATTTTCCTTGCTTTTGGGTGATCACTAGAGACAGCTGATAGAACAGCAATAATCCAGCATTACTACCCCCACAGGTCTGCTAAAATAACCAATACACACAGTAATTAAGCTACTTTATTAAAGGCAAAACCAGCTTTTACATCACCAACGAGGACCTATGCAAGTTCTAAAGAACCACCCATGTGGAAACTCTTGTACTTGGACAGCAACTTGTACTTGCAATTAGAGAAAAAGCATGGAGTGTTACAAAAAAAGAAAGCCAAACCCAAAAGTGAACAGAAAAAAGCAAACCTCATCAGTTATGCAAAAATCTCCCAGTATCCTGGTCCTTCCAGACAGGATCACTACCTCCAATTCAGCATTCCAAAAGAAAAGTGACAGCTTGTTCAAACTTTCTCCGTGTTTTCTGCTTACCAACTGCAGACATGCAGTTTGGCAAAGACAATCTACCAAGTCCACACAGCAAGCCCTTCATAATCCCTTGGCATTTCCTTCTTCCTCAAAAACATAAACCAAAATCACCAAGTATATCTACTGCAGCTTTGTGAGGGGAAAACAAAGGAAAAAGGTGGGTGTCTGGTGCAGCGAGAAAGCAACACAGACAACTCATAGGCAACAGCAGAGTGTATCTGAAGCCTGAAGAAAGGCAGGAAACCATCTTCAGTATTCTGCATGGAAAGGGTACTCCTTGTGAGTTTTGGACCTGAAGGAATGAAAGAGGAAAGATTACCTCCTGTCTGAAAGATACTATGAACAGCTGTAACTACTGCAAAGAGCCACCAAGGAAGGTGCTGAACTGTATCCACTGTACTTCCAGCTACAAAACATTTCTTTGAGACTGAACTGAAAGCAAACATGAAATCTGCTTTATGCTCATCACGACTTGCTTCATGACACAGACATTTAATATCTTACTCAGAAAAGTTGTTTTGAGAATGGCCCCTTTGAAAATTGAGTTTGCATATCCTGAGTTTCAACCAAGACTAGTATCTATCACTTCAAATGCCAAACTGACTCACTGGTAACAGCTTGAAAAAACCCACTATCACTTACGAGATGATTGTACAGATTCTCCAGTTTCTATTAAAGCTGAGAATAGTTGCCATCTCCTCCTTAGTCAACTCAAAGTCAAACACCTAGCAAGAGAAACAGCAGGAAATCATCTCTTTGAACAAAGCAGAGTCTGAAAGCAAAAATAAAATCAAAATTCAAGAACAAATATACAGTGTGGGAGTGCAGTCCATAGGGTAGGGGCTGCTTGGTAAAAGAAACTACTGCTTCATAAAGGAGAAAGAGCACAAGGAGGGCTCTCAATTTCCACAGCTGCCAGCTGAGCAAGGAGAGGAATGAAAGAAATCTCAGGCTGCAGTTAGTCATGCCAGTTGTTCTAAGAAACCTGCAGATCACTTAGTAATGCAAAATGCTTCCATCCTCCCTTTGTGAAAGATGGATCTTTCTGTCCTACTCCAACAGAACACCTGTAAGACAAATTCCACCTATGGTAACTAAGAATCTTCCAGAATTCTAAGACCGGTTTCAGTCAAGCACCACTGAATGAAGTGGTTTATGGACACCAGGGCTCTTTTCTTAAAGCCAAGGAAGCACTTTGTGGTGTGCCACTGTACTTGGGCCCCAAGCAAGCTGTCACATTACTCACTCACATGACAAACAATAGAATGCAAACAACATGACTGCTAAGTTTATCAGCATAATGTTTCTAAAAGCTTTGTTCACTCTGGCTCTCCAACTGTAATCTTGAGTTGGGCCCTCAGTCAATTGTGAGTCAACAAAGTAACTGCAGCTTGAGATTTTTTTCATTCCTCCCTCTTCCTGCTCACCTCCTTCTCTCCCCCCAACTCCAGCTGGCAGTCCCCTTTCATGAGGAGGCTTTAGGAACGGTGAGGGAGGATCACTGCTTGCTGTGCAAGGGCAAGCTGTGCCAGCCCTGAACATGCCATGCGCCCAGCTCACTCCAGGCAACTCACCTTGAAGTTCTCCACAATGCGCTGTGGCGTGACAGACTTGGGAATCACAATCACATTTCTCTGGATGTGGAAACGAATGAGAACCTACAAGAGCCATATCACTGAGTCAGAGAGAGGATGGCTTGTGTTCTACAACAAACAGAGTCTGTTCCAACAGTTGCTTGCTGTAAACTGTGTAGTTCAGCAGAATTAACCCACTTCTGTAGAGCTGCATTTCAATTAAACCTGAACTCTAAGCAGCACTTGCTGAAGCCCAAATAGCAAAGTTGCAACCCCACATAGGACTCTTCTCCTTTCCCATCCAGTTTAATGATACTCAGTTCCTTTCCTTCCCACTTAGGCTTTAGCAGGCTATACAATGTCTGACTTCTCTGAAATAAGACTTGAGATGGGAAACTGAAACATTACAGCACCTGAAGATGGGTCAAGAGAATGTTTGCTGCCAATGATCACAGTGCCCTGGAAAGCACTGCAGGCCACATGGTAAACAAACCTGCCCTGCTGTGTAACACCAGAGGAGAGCACCACAGGTGACAGGGAATGAGGAGCCAGTCTGTCCTCTGCACTGTCATGAGCTGTCCTGTGGTACAGGAAGGGGCACCCAGTGTCCAGCACTAACATACCTGTGCTGGGGTTTTGTTGTGCTTGGCTGCAATCTCTTTGATCCTGGGGTCATCCAGAAGGGAAGGATCCTCTGGCTTAGCCCTGCACAGAGACAAGAAAACAGTAACAAGAAACCTCCATGGATCTACTCTAGTTGAGTTCTGTATCTGAATGAACAACTAATGATGCACTTACTGTCTTCAGTGCTTGAAGCATACTCCATGCCAGCTCCCTTCCAAAGCACAAAGCAATCTTACCATGGTCTGTCAGGAGAGCCAAGGGGACTGTATGCTGTCACAGCAATCCCTTTGGATTGACAGTACTTGATCAGCTTCTCCTGGGTAAGGTATGGATGACATTCAATCTGCCAACATAAGAAAACAAAGATTGACAGTGGTTTCATTGCTTTAATATGTTCCTGGGGTTAGCTCCTAATTAAATTAACAAAGAAAACAACCTTAGATTTGTAGTTTCTATTGAGTATTACACAGCCTTTGCTTTCTGTACGTCCCCACACTTTTTCTACTATTTGTAGTATTTCTCTTTGCAGTGAAGGGCCCAAGGACTGTGTCCTTAAAACTTTGCTGAATCATATAACCTCCGACATATGGGATGAGCAGCTACATAATTACTTAAATAAGAGAGTTCAGTAAAAGGGACTCACAAGAGAACTGTAAAATCTTAACAGGATGGAAACACAAAGTTCCTTTCATCCCTAATTAAATATGGAGGTTTTTTTATAACTACCATATTCACTTCAACATCAGCATTGCTTTATTTGCTTTACATCAATTGTTGTGATGCTCATTTAAAGACGTAGGAAATGTACGTACGAAGATGCACACAAGCAACACAGTGCAACCAGCAAGGTCAAATCGAGGCCACACTTCATTTGCCAGCTACTTCCTTATATGCAGCTTCCACCCACGTGATCACCCAGGGCTCAACTCATTAACCTGCAGCACCTGTTTCTGATAAGTGGAAGCAGTTTGCCAGCTGCATCAACTTGTCCCTGCCATCTTTATTCAAATTGAGGAAGTGTCTGGCTGGTCCAAGTTGTATTCATAACCACAATCAATACTTACACTGAGCATCTCCAGCCTGCAAACAGTGTGAACAGTAAACTCCCACAGATTTTAGACCTTTAGCTTACTGTCCATTAAAGACTTATAGACCCATGTACACACTATAAACTCGCATAGTAATATCTACAGAACAGAACACAGACTCTTTAACCAAGGACCAGTATCCTTGCAAGCCAATGCACAGATCTGTGTTATGCAACAGGAACTCGTGCTACTGTCAGGCACAGAGAGTGGAAAACATTTGATCAGTTTACAGCCCCGAGTGCTTTATCAGTGGCTCTAGCTGCTTGCTGCTATCAGAAGCCTGCATGGCTGTTTCCCTTCTGGGACATGCTGGAATACTAAACAGTGAGATATAACTTGTTCCAAAAACTGAGTTGTATGTACTTATTATGCTTCAGCAGCTCCAGAAACACACCTAAGAGAGTAACAGATCATCTGGTTATTTTCCCCAACTAGTCAATACGTAGAATTTATGTAATATAAGCACGGCAGACATTCTTACCTATACTGATTCCATTCAAGTTAAGAACAGGAATGACAACAAATACAGGGAATTACTGGATTACACAAAATATCAACACAGAGAAAGTGTTTGCAGGAAGCACTGTCATCATTAGGCCAACTGGTAAGTGATAACAACAGCAGCTTTCAGGATTGCAAGCATTTCTTCAGAAGGAGCACGTTTCAAAGGACAGCTACCAAAGAAGACAAGTTGCTCTGATCTTTGTAGGAAAACTAGCAGCTTGAGAACATTTGGAAGTGTTAAAGAGACAAAAGGTCCGTGACCTCTGTGCAAGATACAAGGGCAATTACCAACTACAGCTACAGTGGCAATGAGGTGTGGCAGACCTTGACAGGTATCAAAACACTTTTACTAAGCAATTCTACAAGCACATTGAGACTGACAAGGAAAACATACAGTAGAAAATGATAAATTTTGCACTTGTCACAATCTTTCAGTTTTATGTTGAACAGACTTACAGAGAACAATCCTATTGGCTTTCTGACAAAGAGGTTTAAGTCTCTTTTCAGTACACAGGCTCCAACTACCACAGCTAATGAACCAGTTCTTGGAATTAGGCAGCAATAACTGAGACTGCAATCCTTCAAATACCACAGCAATCAAAAACATATCTAGACAGACCGCCACAAGACTTGTCCTCTTCAGCAACTCCCACCAAGCTATAATCTTGGCAAGCTCCCAGGGGACACCAAACCTGAGGAGGAACAGTTAATACACACAAGGGCAGGGCTGCCACTTCAGTGGCAGGAAGCACTAAAACCCCATGAAATTCAGCAAGGCTGCACAAAGCCCCGCACCTGGGAAGGCAAAGCCTGTGGCAACATCACAGCCTGGTGCCTGACTACATGCAAAGTAACCATGCTAGAAATGACCTGAGGGCCACAGTAGGCTGAGCTGAACCTGAAGCCCAGCAGTGAGCCCTGGCAATGGCACAGCCCATAAATTGCAGCAAGCGATCAGCTGCCTCTACTCAGCACTTGCCAGACCACCTTTATAACACCATGCCCAGTGCTCTCCCTTCCCAGCCCCCTCAGTAGAAGAAAGATTGACAGATTGTCATG
Organism: Colius striatus; assembly: GCF_028858725.1. Classification (NCBI taxonomy): domain Eukaryota; kingdom Metazoa; phylum Chordata; class Aves; order Coliiformes; family Coliidae; genus Colius; species Colius striatus. The sequence continues at coordinate 140,659,497 of NC_084759.1, forward strand.
AATTCAGCAGAAGGCCACCAGGATTGTGCTGTATGGGGAACAACGGAGGGAGCTGAGCTTGCTCAGCTTGGAGAAGGAAGGCTTCAGGTCTCCCAATAGCTGCTTTTCAATACCTAAAAGAAGCTCATGCAAAGACAAGCCAAGCTCTTCAGCACTGCATGGTAGGAGGACAAAAACCAATACACCGAAAGCAGGATGTCAGGCAGTGGAACACACTAGAGAGGCTGTGCAGTCCCCATCCTCACAGGTTTTCTGAGCAGATGAAGCTCTGGGCAACCTCACCTGACCTCACAGCAAATTACAACAGATTATTTCCCAAGGTATCCTGCCACATGACTTTTCCTAAGCTTTTATTCAGCTTTTATACCTGAAGACTTCTACTCCACACCAACCTTGCAACCCTATTTTCTCCTAAGCTTTAAGTCTGTAATTACTCCATAAAGCATGTTTCTGTTCAGTTCTCCCAGTCATCACAATGGGAAGTTGGAAAAAGATCATCCCATTCTGTTAGGTCCTCATATACACACACACAAAGTTTTACTCTGCTTCAAGGAAGCTTTAAAAGCCCATCTGGGTTCCCTCTGCCCCCATCACTTCCCCACAGAGGGATTCTGGAGCTGCTCCTTGACAGATTTCTAAGCAGTAGTGCACAAAGCCCATAAAAAACAGCACCTTGAGCATCCAGAAGTAGTTAAAGGGTGGGACTGAGAAAACATGCCTTGTCTGTGCCACTCTTTCTATAACCTTACTGCAGAATAAGATCTTAGTAACTATTAAATAAACAAACTAATAAAACACCAGCACTCAATCAGTCACCTGCCCTCCCTGTGCAGCTTACCTGGTTAGTTGCAGGCTTGTATTTCAGCCCTGGCTTGTTCAAGATTCTTTCAATCTGCTCATGGTTAAAGTTGGAGATACCAACAGCTTTTACCAGACCAGCATCCACCAGCTCTTCCATGCCCTGAAAGAAACACAATGTCAGCATCTAGTCAGTGTAACAGGGCCTGAAGAACACATTCTGCCTGATGGGGCTGATTTCCTTCATGAGAAGCACAAAAGAAGGGGTTAGAATGTCAGCATTTGAGGAACAAACCCAGAGCACTAGAACACTTATGTCATGTTTCCCATTTCACTAAATCTCAAAGACTCACTCTTTGACATTGGGGAAATTCACAGCAAGTTAGAAGTGGAAAATAATCATACCCAGTGATTCATTATTGTACCTGTGAGTCCTTCCAAGTACTTCTAGATACAGGAGACAATTTAGGTTGTTGAAAGTAACAAAGATACAGAAGGGACTACTAAGAACAGGTGCTCCTGCTGTCTGAACTTACCTCCCATGTCTGTAGAATATCTGTGTTGCTGGATATAGCCACACCTTTGTCATCTGTAGGAAACAGCTCCTCTCCTGCCTGTCAGACAAAAAAAAAAATACCTGAAACACTCCTTGTGGGGGAAGTTAGGTGAACACCAGCTGAAGACCATGATACTACAAACTCCTACTGCACTACATACTAATACTGACTTTCTACAGAAGAACTAGTACCAGTTCTAATTATCTACATTCTTCAGCCTTTTCTTTTGTTTCACACTGGACTAGGGCACCCATTATCCAAATAAAGACAGGTACTTCTGCTAGAGAGTGTCTTCCCTGCCTCATCAAAACACCTTTGGTGAAACATAACACTCCACCTGTAGCATGATAGCTGGCTTACAAGTCTATTTTCCTATTACAAAATACACAGTTCCTACATGGATACAAGAAATTTTAATGAAAGTGTGTAATAAAAACACAGAACATGTTCAGTCCATACTGGACCAGATCTGCTGAGGGGTCTTTCATGGAGACAGTCATTGTTTAAGTGGCTGGGACAGGGAATGGGAAAACAGTCTCTTGTCAAAATTAGGACTACAAACCAGGTATCAACTTGATTCAAACCCAATTGTTTTCTACTGATACATTATTACAACAAAACACACTTTCACAGTTCTATCCATATGAAACTAACTTTAAAAACATAGATGCCAAGAAAGCCAGCTGATCTCAGAAACAAGTAGACAGAAGAGTCTAAGAGAAAGATTAAGCTTAGAAATATTCAAACTGAGACATTAGTTCCTCTGCATGCAGTCACTAGAAGAGTTAGGAACTAAAAAATTTCACCCTTTGAAATCCAAGGTCTGTGGAACACTAAGGCTCCTACAGCAAAGGTCAGTTCAATCTGTACTGTATTAAAGGACTCAGGGATTAAAAACAGAAACAGAAGACAGAAACCTTCTCTCATTCTGTGATTCCATAACATGCAGAGTGTAGGCACAGACGTAGCTTGGACCAGCCAGCTTGAATAAAGATGGTAGGGATAAGTTAATGCAGCTGGCATGCTACTTCAGAAACAGGTGCTGCAAGTTAATCAATTGGGCCCTGGGTGATCTCATGGGCAGAAGCAGCATATAAGGAGGTAGCTAGCAAAGGAAGGGTGGCTTTGAGTCAGCTCTGGTGGTTGTACTACGTTGCCCCTGTACGTCTCTGCATGTGCATTACTTAGACCCTCTACGTCTTTGAGTGATTATTGCCTTCACAACAACAACATTTGGTGACCCCGACGTGATTCACTGAATTGGTTGGATCAAGAACCCTCGGCAGAAAAGCACTTGGATTCCTGCTGGAAAAGGCAAGTAATCTGAGCAAACTGATATAATGGGAAAAATGCTAAGCAAAGAGGAAAATCCTATTGACACCCTCCAGCATATCCTTGCGGAAAAAGGATTCAATTATGAAAGAGAGCCTTTGCTAAGACTTGTAAGATGGGGACAGGAAGTAGGTCTCTTTGTTTCCCCCCAAGAAGTATATGAAAAAGGACACTGGGAAAACCTAGGGGACATGTTGAATAATGCTATCGGCTTGTGTAAATTGGTATCATCCATTATACACCAGCTAGAAGCTGAGCGTGCTGCCGCTGCTGCCATGAAAGCAGAAGCTGCTGCACCATCTGCGTTCCCTGTAGATGCTAAAAGGTTCTTTGGAGGTGGTGACTTTATAGTACCATCGGCTCCACCTCTAGAAGAAAATACTCAGAGATTCTTCGGAGGGGATAATGTCGTAATACCCTCGGCTCCACCTCTGGAAGAGGAGAGCATGGATGTGAGCCCACCTCCCCCAGAAGCCCCTAGAGCACCGTTCCAGGAGCCGAATACACACATTGCTTCTCCTCCCCTCCCACCCACCCTTCACCATCCTGCCCCATCCCACCCTTCTGCTATACCTGAAGGAGTACCTAACAGAGAACGAAAGGTACGTTTTACAAATGATATGCCGTTGCCCCTGAGCTCATCAATCCCTGAGTGTATTCCTCTGCCATCATCACCCCCAACTTCTAGTGAAGATCAACAAAGACAATTATTAAAGGAAGAGTTAATACAACACGGAGAAGATATGAAACACACTTTGGCCCAGTTGGAGGAACTGATAGAAAAACCAAAAGCAACAGCTAATCAACTGTTGGAACGAATTAATGAATTAACCAAAACAAAGATTAAAGTTTCATCCCCACAGGTACTCAGAGATCCTCGGCCAGATGACTATGATCCGGCTAAGAAATGGAGAGGCCTCATACGTGATGCAGTAATCGAAGGCGAATTTATTCCACAAGCCTTTCCAGTAATAACAGCACAAAGAAAACAACAATGGGCACCTTTAGATTGGAAATTGGTAAGAGAAGGCCAGAAAGCGGTAATGCAATATGGCTTGTCCAACCCATACGTTCAGACGTTACTGGATCATATTTTCGCCAGTGGGTTAATGACTCCATTTGACTGCCGGAAGCTTGCAGAAACTTTCCTGAAGCCCACTCAGGTATTACTATGGGAGTCTGAATGGGGAAAAAAGAGTTGATCTGACAGTGGTGGAAAACATGGACTTACAACAGGGAGATCCGCGGCGAGTCGTCACAGCAGATATGATGCTGGGTAAAGGACCATTTGCTGATCCTCAGGTACAAGCCCGACTGCATGAAGCTATCTTGCAGCAAACACAGACACTGGCACGTCAAGCATTTAAGATTGTTCCTGATATGGGGGTGCCAGTTCCCTCATATACAACTATTATTCAAAAACCTAATGAGCCTTTCATGACCTCCTTAGACTGTCTAAGAGCAGCTCTGGATCGTATACCAAACATGTCGGCTGAAGTAAAGGCGGAAATAGGGTTACACTTAGCAGTTGCTAACGCTAACCATGATTGCAAAAAGATCCTGCAGGCTCTCCCGTGGACAGCAACTTTGGTCGACATGATAGAAGCCTGCTCTAGGGTAGGATCGTCAGCACATTTAGCTGAGGCAATGGCAACAGCATTGAAACCTTTAGTTCAAGCCCACAAAGGAGATCGGAGGCCAAAGTGCTTTAACTGTGGAAAAATAGGACACGTGAAAAATCAATGTCGGTCCAGACCATTGGTACGGACAAACAGCTCTGCCAGGCCATCTGGGTCCAATGGCAGATTTCATGGTAATTGTTACAGATGTGGCAAGTTTGGCCATAGAGCCACTGAGTGCTGCTCTCGAGTGGCCAGACATACAATGTCTAAGGGAAACGGGTTGACGAGCGTAAAAAGGGCGAGCGCGATGACACAAAAACGCCCTTCAACACCAAGAGCTGCCTGGATGGCCTCAGATTAGCCACTGCAGGAAGCGCAGGAGTGGATGTGGAAACAGCAGTAGATGTAACCATCCACAACACAGAGGTAACAATTATCTCCTCTAACATTAATGGACCCCTTGGCTATGGATTAAGTGCTTTACTTTTAGGACGGTCATCGGCCTCTCAACAGGGTATTTTTGTGCTCCCCGGTGTAATTGATGCAGACTATGAAGGAAATATTGGAATAATGGTTAAAGTTTGGCAGCCACCAGTTCATATACCTAAAGGAACTAAAATAGCGCAATTAGTTCCTTTCAGAGCTAAAGTTCCTTTCGCAGGAAGTCGTAAGCGTTGAGACGGTGGTTTTGGATCCACTGGAGTACCTGAGGTAAGACTGGCAATGCCACTTTCACAGGGAAAGCCCACTCAGACGGTTGTATTCCAACATCCAAATGGTGAACACATGGTTGGGTACAACACATTACTGGATACGGGAGCAGATGTTACTATTGTGCCATTATCCTATTGGCCAAAAAGCTGGCCTTTAGAGAATTTAGACACCCCTGTTGTTGGAGTAGGAGGAATACAGATGACAAAAATTAGCACAGACCTGATTTCGGTATGTATACAGGGCGAAGAGAATAGATGTGTGCAAACTAGGCCCTATGTAATGAATACTTCAGTTTGGCTTTTGGGTAGAGACGCCTTAAGCCAAATGGGCTTTCGTTTCTCAAATGAAAATTTTTAATGGCGGCCATTGATGGGCGACCAATCCTAAAGTTCACCTGGCTCACAGATAAACCAGCTTGGATTGATCAATGGCCGCTAAGCAAAGAAAAGCTCACCCACATTCATGAATTAGTAAATGAACAACTAGAGAAGGGTCATATTAAACCATTCACCAGTCCATGGAATACACCAATTTTTACTATCCCTAAAAAATCAGGTAAGTGGAGGCTGTTACATGATTTAAGAGCTGTTAATGCAGTGATGCAGGACATGGGTGCTTTACAGCCAGGATTACCCTCTCCTGCAATGCTTCCAAAAGAGTGGCCCCTGTTGGTGATTGACTTAAAGGACTGTTTTTTCACAATTCCCTTACATGAGGATGACAGTGAGAAGTTTGCCTTTACAGTACCATCGATTAACAAACAAGAGCCAGCAAAACGATATCAATGGACTGTTTTACCTCAGGGAATGAAGAACTCACCAACTGTTTGTCAAACTTATGTTGCCTGGGCGCTGGCACCTCTGCGCAAAAAATACCCTCGTGTCTTATTTTACCATTATATGGATGATATCTTGATTGCAGGGAAAGGCCTGGACCAGCATCGCATTCTACAAGAAGTGAACCGACAGTTAAGCAACTCCGGGTTGGTGATCGCGCCAGAGAAGGTACAAATGCACGCCTCTTGGAAATATTTAGGTAATATCACTGATGCGCGCATTTATCCTCAGAAGGTGGCAATTAAAACAGATATTGCTAACTTAACAGACGTTCAAAAGCTAATAGGTGATATCCAATGGGTACGAACCACATGTGGTATCACAAATGAGGATCTTGAGCCACTAATGCCTTTGTTAAAGGGCTCAGTAGAGGCTGATAGTGCGCGAAGACTGTCTCGGCAGCAAATCCAAGCAATAGAAAAAATAGGAAGCAAGATAGTCAATAATTAGTCATCGATATGATCCTGACTTGTCAATTAACATTGCTGTGATTAGTCAAAAACAGCATGTAATGGCAATCTTGATGCAATGGGATTCAGTAGCGAAAGACCGATTGAGGATCTTGGAGTGGATATTTTTGCCATATAATTTACAAAAAACAATTACCACGAGGCTTGAGGCAATTGCGAAAATAATAGTTAAGGCCAGGAAACGTCTGCTGGAAATAGCAGGGATTGAGGCAGACGTCATTTTCGTTCCTCTCACAGATGAGTTCTTGAACTGGGCACTGCAACAATCTGATGAATTACAGTGGGCCTTATTGTCATATCCAGGAACTATAAATAATCATTATCCGGCCCATAAATTGTTTTCTGTTAAATTTCAAATGGAAGACCGGCCGTTGAGATCAGCAGTACCCGTTAGAGGCCTGACTGTTTTTACCGACGCCAGTAAGATCCAAGCCAAAGCAGGAGTGGTTTGGTGGGAAAATGGAAAATGGCAAAATCTAACTGTCCACTCCCCAGGCAGTTCAGTTCAACTGCTGGAACTGATGGCTGTAGTTAAAACTTTTGAGAAATGGTCAGACGTCCCATTAAACATCATCTCTGATTCCCTCTATGTGGTTGATGCTGTCACTCGATTAGAGAGAGCGCTGTTGAAAGAAATCTCTAATCAGAATCTGTATAACTTATTTCTGCGACTCTGGCATCAGATAAATGAACGGCAAACTGCTTATTATATTGGACATATTCGAAGCCATTCGGGCTTAAAAGATGGCCTATCAGTTGGCAATGAAATTGTTGACAGGATAGTGGCAGCTCCTTTATTGATACCTATGGGGCCAATAATTGACAAATTTTCTCAAGCCCGAAGATCGCACAATTTTTTTCATCAAAGTGCGAAAATGTTGGCGAAGCGGTTTGACCTGACTATATCGGACGCTCAGGGTATTGTTTCCACGTGCCCTGCATGCCAGAATCAGATCGGCCTAGGAGTAGGAGTCAATCCCAGGGGTCTGGCACCATTAGGTATGTGGCAATCAGATATCACTGTCTGTGCTCCTTTTGGGTGATTTAAACGTATACATGTTACTATTGATACTTATTCAGCCATGGTTTGGGCCACAGCCTTAACCAGTGACAGTTCTCGAGACGTCATAAGACATTGGAGGAGTTGCTTTGCTGTCCTTGGTGTTCCAAGAGAGATAAAAACTGATAATGGCTCGGGATACATAGCCAGTAAAACACGTAAGTTTCTAAACTTATGGGGTGTTAAACATACTACTGGTATCCCAGGAAATTCCACCGGTCAAGCCATTATTGAAAGGACACATCAAACCTTAAAAGGCCTTCTAGAAAAACAAAAAACGGGGGAAGAGGGGGTGAGTCCTCAAGACAGACTAATGAAAGCCCTTTATACAATGAATCATCTCAGAATTGTGGCAAACCAGAATGAACCACCGGCATTAACACACTTTGCCCAAATGAGTCGGGATTTGGATTTTACTGACAAACCTAAAGTTTGGTATAAGAATCCCACTACTGGAGAGTGGCAAGGACCTGCAGATCTGTTAACGTGGGGAAGAGGCTATGCTTGTGTCATTACAGATCAAGGTCCCCGATGGATTCCGGCAAAATGGATCAAGCCACATCAACAGAAAGGACTTAACTGTAAGACCAATGGAAAAACAATCTTGAGGAAAGAACCAAGTGATCCACCCTCAATCCATCACTCTATTAAAATGTAAACCCTCGCAACTGTGGCACCACTTAGGCTGCTGTAAATTCCTTCAGCTATAAAAGAATTAAAGAACTTAAGATGACCAACAGATGAAGAGATACTTCCATCTTATTGATAATGCTCACAGATCACCATGCTAATGGATCTGAAGAAAAGTCCAGAATTACATCAGGAAAAAGAAATATCAGTGGAGCTACCAAGACCTCATCCCTTCCTGCCAGTGTGCGTCCCTCCTACCAACACATATCAGATTGTTTATTTTGACTTTATGGATTTCTGTATTGTATTGTTCAGCGATGTAGCTGTTATTGACCTTTTGTTGTAAACTCATGGCCATGGGTAAAAATATTTATGTTTTCTTCATGTACCTTTAATTCTGAAATGTGTTGCTAAAGGCTGGCTGGTTCAAAAAAGAAAAAGGGGGGAATTGTAGGCACAGACGTAGCTTGGACCAGCCAGCTTGAATAAAGATGGTAGGGATAAGTTAATGCAGCTGGCATGCTACTTCAGAAACAGGTGCTGCAAGTTAATCAATTGGGCCCTGGGTGATCTCATGGGCAGAAGCAGCATATAAGGAGGTAGCTAGCAAAGGAAGGGTGGCTTCGAGTCAACTCTGGTGGTTGTACTACGTTGCCCCTGTACGTCTCTGCCCGTGCATTACTTAGACCCTCTACGTCTTTGAGTGATTATTGCCTTCACAACAACAACAGCAGAGCAAAGAATTTCTGTCAGGCAGCAAAGCACAGCCATCCATCCCACAAAGAGGGAACCACATCAGGGTTGTTTGAACACGCTTTGGATTTATAGAAAAGACACAGGCAATGATCAAAAGGAGAGCAATGTAACTTATCCTTGCAGCAGGGAAAACCACCCCTAGTTTAAGGTCTACCTCTTCCATGAGCAAAGGAGCTGAAGATGCTGTGCAAGCAGGGACCTCAAAGGTTCTAAGAAATAGCTAAGCTTATGTGGCTACAGTAAAGCTGAGCAGCGGAGCAGTGCTAGTACACAACAGACACACAACATGTCTGTGCTGGCTGGAACAATTACTGAGCTATAAAGCCATAAAGCTCTTCAAAACTGCCACTCCAAACATACAAAGCCAAGGACATTACTGTTACTGTACCTTAAATCCAGCAGGCCAGTGGATGAGGTAGAGATCCAAGTAATCCAGTTTTAGGGCTGCAAGAGTCTTCTGGCAGGCTCCCTCCACCAGAGACTTTTCATGAAAGGTGCACCAAAGCTAGAGACAAAAAGCCAATGTACAACATGACTTTCTAGGTTAAACCTCTTGAAACCCTTCTGTCCTGTCCAGGAGAGTGCCCACATCCTTTGGAAGGTGATGCAGAACTAAGTCATCCTACTGATCTCTTTAAACAGGGCTCACTCTGTAAACAAGACGGGCCTGTCATACTGAGGGCAATATGTGCAGCGGCAGCACAAATGACTGAACACTGTCACAGATAACAGCAGCAGTTGTCTGTTTTCACAGAATGGTAAGGGTTGGAAGAGACCTCATCTAGCCCAACTCTCTACTAAAGCAAGTTCACCTACAGCAGGTTACACAGGAACACATGCAGGTGGGTTTTGGAAAAAAGTCTTCTCCAGAGAAGGAGACTCCACACGCTCTCTGGGCAGCCTGTGCCAGGGCTCTCTCACCCTCCCAGGAAAGATGTTTCTCCTCACATTCAAGTGGAAATTCCCATGTTCCAGCTTGGGCCCATTACCCCCTGACAGTGGGTGCTACAGAAAGAAAAGGCATTAACCAAGACTTGATTTTAAAACCAACTACTAGGAGGTCAGATATTGCAAGAAAGAGAACAGCATAATTTCATGACAGGGAAAGTTTGAAGCATCAGACCTATCAGCAGTATATACTCGGCACGATTCTCCATGAGAGGTTGAGGCAAAGTAGGAAGCCTGACTCATGCATGGCCTAAGTAACATTGTGGATTGTTCCATGCTGCACCACATACTAGGAAAATAAAGAACTAGGGGGTTAACTATGAAAGAACATGTATCTCCTGAGATCCTACACTGTAGCAATGTACTTGAAGGAAAACTGACATGTGGCCCATATGAAACTGTAAGCTACACAGGCTCAGATGCAGGCCTCAGACTTTGGCTCTATCAGAGAGTAAACAATGGGCATAAAGAATAGTCAAGGATGAGATGCCTTTTAGAATGTAGATATGAAAGAAGCTGTGTGTGCGTGGGAAAGAGACTGTGTAAGCTTAGAATAGTAATTAGATAAGGAATTAGGTAATAGAATGCAGAAATTGCTACTATAAAATATTGACATATTAAGCTTAATAAATCACATTCTGCTATTAGGCACGTGAATAGAGCATGATAGACTGAGCTATCTAATCATATTACATCATGTATTTAGAAAATAATAATATATGTAATGTGATTGAATGCAAAAATAAATGGCTTTTTCATTGATCATATCTGTCTGACGTGTAGCCCATGAATCGCATCCCACGAGGTGGTCCCTACAAATGGCACCCAAATAGGGACCACTAACATTTTAAATGTTCATATTGAACTTGCTAATTAATTAACAAGAAGAGAGCGGGAGAAAAAAAAACAGGAAAATCCAGAGACAGACCAGTAAAACTGAGTCTGGGAGTCGGAGGCAAACAGCTGGGGAGCGACTCAGGAAGAAAAAGACTACGCAGCATAACACCCAAACAGAGGTGAGTGCCTGGGAGGGAGAAGGAAGGGAACACAATTAAGTAAAGAAGAAACAGTAGTAAATTTCCTCCAACATACACTCTCTAAGAGTGGACTTAAATCTGATGAACTGGCTTTAGGCCGATTGTTGCTGTGGAGTTGGGAAAAGGGAATAATAACTGATACAACTACAGCATTTGATCTCGCCAGCTGGGAAAAGCTTGGCAGTGCTCTGTGGGAAGAGGTGAGCCTAGGATCACAGGAGCCACCAGTGCTTTGCTACTACTTAGTGATTAATCAAAGAGACTCTACAAGAGTTAAAGGCTAAACACAAAGTTGCTGCTGATGCCTTTGCAGCTATAACTTCTGGGGAGAAAAAAGGGAGTGCGAGGCCACATCGCTGCTGCTCCCTTCACATCACTGGAACCAGTGTTATCTTCCCCACTGGGAGAAACAGAGTAGTCTCCTCCACCTCCAATTGCACTAAAATCTCCCTCTGATCCAAAGTCCCACCAGGGCAGGAAAAACTTAACAAGAATAACTCTAATAAATCGATTGTGTGACATACTATTGACAGTACAAGTGGGGCATCAGCTGCTCCAGATTCTGAATTGTAGTCACCTACTTATTCCGGAGATATGTGCAAAGAGACTCCTTTGTCATATCCACCTTTACCACTCTCTACTCCATTGACTCCAGTTACAGCTTAAGGGAGTTCCGGAGGAACGGGTGGAAGAAATGAATAAGAAATTGCCACAATTACAGGAGAGTATTGAAAAATGGAGATTAGAAGCTGCTCCAGCAGCTCCAGCTCCTACGACACCTTTAACAGCACCGCTACAATAGGAACCAGTTTTGCCTGAACCAGAACAAAAAGAGAGAGGGATTGTTAAAGATGCTTTAATACAAGGGGTTATGTTACCTAAGGCATTTCCTGTGATTATGGGGGATGTGAACTTTGCTCTCTCCAAGCGGTGCAACGCAAAGGAGCCCGGGAACCAAAAGCACGAGCGGTTCGTACAGCAGGGGTGAGTGCTGAGGCAGAAACAGCTGCCCAGAGTCATGCTGGCTGGGAAGGGCTCATGCAGCGCAGGATGAGTGACAGTGGCCACGACTGCTGGAGCCCCAACGGCTCATCCCTGAGCACACCGCCTTGCCGGCTGAGCCCGCGGTACCCCCCTCCACCACCACTGAGCTGGGCTCCCTGTTTTGCTATTAGGTGTGTGAACAGAGCGTGATAGACTGAGCTATCCAATCATAATAGATTACATCACGTAATAACATATATAATGTGATTGAATGCTAAAATAAACGGCTTCTGCATTGATTATATTGGTCCGATGTGCAGCACATGAACCCTGTCCCACAAGGTAGTCCCTACACTATACCATCACATCCATACCTTACTGACAACAAAGAGGTCCTCTCGCTTTACAACACCTTCCTTGATTTTTTGCTTAAGTCCATCCCCAACTTCATTTTCGTTCTGATACACATAGGCACAGTCAAAGTGACGGTATCCAGCATCAATGGCAGCCATCACTGCAGCTGCTACTTTCCCTGGTGGGGACTGTGAAAAATAATAGCCAAGAAATTCCTAATCAAAATATATCAAAGGCTTTTTATCCCTAGCAAGAAAAAATTAAGAATGCCACCCCTTACCCAAAGCAGTTCCCTCAAAAATAAGCCAAAACCCGCTAACAGCAAAGAGACTGCCACTTTTCCCTGCAGCATTCTTGAGCATATGCACTTCTTGAACATAAGCTCCAGAGCCAAAACCCACCCTAGAGCTGTTCCCCTGCCACCTCACTCCCAGGCAGGGCTGCACTGTGCCGTTGCAGAAATGAGGCCCCAACACTGGCACCGTTATCCAAGGCCTGGCCAAGGCCTCCTCACCTTCCCACCCCGCTTCGCTGAGGCCCCCCGGGCAGCTGCCGCCCCGGAGGGCTTCGCCCAGCACAGGGGCCTCAGCTACCCACATTCCTGAAGCGAGGCCTGCAGCACGCAGCGTTCGGGCTGCTGCGAGAGGCCGGCGGGCGGTGAGAGACCCCCAGTGCCCAGAGCCACAGCAACACCGCGGGAACCCCAGCTGGGACAGCCGGCGGTGAAGATGGGCCCCTCTGGCCTCAGCGCCCGGGCCGCCCCTATCCGCGCTCCCTCCTAGTGCGATGCCAGCAAAGGGCACCTGTCCTGCCCGGGCGGTAACAGCCCAGTGTCCGGCCCAGGCTGGACCCAGCCGGCCGCAGCCGCCCTCCCAATGCCAGCATGAGGGCACGTCAGGGTTGCGAGCCCCGTTACCTTCCATGTGCCCAGCCCCAGGATAGGCATCTTGGCGCCAGTGTTCAGCTGCACGTAGCTCGCCATGGCTCACTGGGCAATCACAAACACCAGCACAGCGGCTGCCGACCCAGCGCGTTTAACAGCGGCCAGGCCGGGCCCGCCCCGTCCCTGCGCGGCGTGTGGGGCTGATGGGGGCGGTGCCTGGGAACGCGGCCGCGGTGCCGCGGCCGAGCTGCCCGGAGCTGATGCCAAGGAGTAGTCGCTGCAGGAGGCTCTGGTTCCCGGCCTTGGTGGCGGGGCTACGCAGCGACCGTCGGTCTTTAGACCGGGGCTGCGCTGACTTCGCGTGAAAGGAGATTAGTCTTCAGTACACATTGCCAAAAGTTTTTCACTAGTGCTCACAGCTGATGACTCTCCTCCTCAGCCCGCTGTGTTGCTGCAAGATAAGAGTATAAATGTGCATGTGTAGTTCCACATTTCTGTTTCTGTCACATTTCAATTTCTGTCCTCGTGTGCCAGCCTTTGCAAGATATTATTGAAAGTTAGCTTTGTGCAGCACCTACTCTTACAGTGAGGCTTCTTGCATGTCTGGGTCTTTGCCACGCGGAAAGAGCTTTTCAAAGGGATTGCCATTGGCTTCTTTGGCCTTGAATTAGCATGTTCTGAGGTAACTCTTCAGATTTTTAAGCAGTAGTTTAGCAAATACTGAACATCTGAGTGCCTTGTATATTCACTAAAAATGTGGACTTGAGTTAGAAGGTCATGCTACATATGCTCTGCTGTCCCTACTTTGTTCTTGTCCCTTCTCTTGTGAGTTTGTGTGAAGGGGTTCTATAGGTATCTGTAGATTTTTTAGCCTGCTATTTTGGTAACTGCATGCAGAGAAAGTGTTAAAGTATCCTTCAGATCGTGAAGCTAGAGACTAGTACTCTTAGTGAACCTTCAAGAACTACTGAATTCAGAACTGTAAGAAATATCTTAACCTTTACAGGGCCATGTGGAGAAATAAGTATCTACAGCAGGTTATGTAGCTACTCCATAAAAGTGGCCAGTGGCTGCTCTGTGCAAACAAAGACTAGGTGATTTTTTTAATGTATATATACACAATTTAAATAAATGTTTAAAATCTTCAGGGCAGAAGCCAGGAAGCCACTGGTGTGCCAATAATGCTGTTTCTGCATGTACAGTTAAACAGACCTCCTGTTTCCAATTAGATGACTGAGTGAACTGTGAATGCACGTGCCATAGGTGCGTGTGCTGTGTGAACAATTACCTGCTATTACTAACAGAACAAGTAAGGTATGTTAAGAAGTTATGCTTGTAATTTGTGTACAACTTCATTCCCTGTCAGGATACAGGAGCTGCATGACATCCATCTGCTCATTCAACTGTAATAAAGTCTTTGTAACCCCTGACAGCTGTTCACTTTGCAGCTTACCTGGTTATTTGCAGGCTTGTACTTCAGTCCTGGCTTGTTCAAGATTCTTTCAATCTGCTCATGGTTAAAGTTGGAGATTCCAATGGCTTTTACCAGACCAGCCTCCACTAGCTCTTCCATGGCCTAACACAAAAGGGATCAAAGTCAGCATGCAGTGTACAAAACAGGGTCTGATGATGGTCTTCTTATGGCTTGGTGCCCTTTTTGGGAATGAAAAAGACAACCACTTGGAGTCTGCAGCTCCACTGAAAATCATCAGCTTGGCTAAGCACCCATGTTTTGAAGGGCTAGATTATATACCATAGGATAAATAGTAAGAACTTTGTGAGTGCTAAAGGCAATAAAAGCATGGAAAAGATTGCGAGAACAAGACATGATTCTCCCACCGTGGCTGAACTTAACTCCCATGTCTGTAGAATATCTGTGTTGCTAGATATAGAAATGTCTTTGTCATCTGCAGGAAACAGTTCCTCTCCTGCCTGTCCGTGAGAGAAAAAGTGCTTGAAACACTTGTATGAGAAGTCAATGGTGAGATAACTGAGAGCCATGGCAGCTTTACCTTCTAGTACAGAAGATACTAATACTTGTCTACATCATTCAGGCAGGTTTATGGCATTTTGCCAGCAACCAGTGCTATTAGGAGGGACAGGGGTAGCCATGACACTTACTCAAGAGCCTTTTCCATGTGAAACTAAATATGACAACTTTGGAAGTCCAGCCCTTAAGATTCTGTGATGAGAAACAATTGACATACTCAAAACCAACAGATCGAATTGAGATTTTAAGCTGTCTCTTGCAGAAAGCAAAAGCAAAGAATAGAAACACTCTGAGACATCAGCTCCCTTGGTGGCTGGTGCTTGTTCCAGCAGGCGGGTCCCCAGCCCTGCCAAAGGGGTGTCTCTACCGTGTGAGGAAGAGCAGGTTCTGGGCATCTTGGGACAGTGTAATCTGCTCAGCACATGTCCCAAGGAAGGTGTGCTTGGTGGGTTCTCCTTCTCTTGCTTACTAAGGAAAACAGGCTGTTTAGCTGCATCCTGGAGTTACTTCTTACCTTGGTTTATAAAGGTTGGTGACAGCCACCTCTTTGTGGCTTGGCTTATGTTTGCTTGGCTTTGCCTGTGTATGTTTTTAAAAGGAGATGTACAAATGATCAAATCTGACAGAAACCTTTCATGAGCTCAGCCATTCTGTCCTACCCAAACCTGACTTTGCAATAGGAGATTTTCCTACAGATCTGTCTGATCATGTACTCTGCCAATGCACATATCACATTCAGTGTGACAGTCCAGTCCAATCTGAAAAGCAGCAGCACAGTCTCATTCCATATCACCTTTCAAAGAAAATGGAGCATTTCTGTCCTGTGCAGGACAGCACCCAAGAGCTTTAACTCGGGAGGTCACAGTATGCCTTGTTTTTTTGTCTCTAGCTGTGGTGCACATTTCATGAAAACCTCTGGTGAAGGCAGCCTGTCAGAAAACTCTCACTGACCTGAAACTGGATTACCTGGATCTCTACCTCATGCACTGGCCTCTTGGGTTCAAGGTACAGTAACTGCAATGCCCTTGGCTTGTTCTCTTGAGAAATGTCCCATTAGCTTTAACTCATTATATTGCTGTTTGTTTTTTCCCATAGCTAATGTCTCAAGAGAGATTATTTCAAGCATTTTCTCTCTTGCTGACAGGCAGGACAGGAGCTGTTACCCACAGATGACAAAGGCATGGCTATACCCAGCAATACAGATATTCTGCAGACATGGGAGGTAAGTTCAGCCACAGCAAGAGACAAGTCCCCTGTCACCAATGTTCTCCATGTTTTCATTGTCTCATCAAAGCAAAAAATTAGTTGGGAGAAACATAAGACAGTACAAAGTAGCTTTTCATAACATGCATGCTGAGTCATTATTCCTCAAGTGCCTTAGGTGATTGCCCAATCTGACTGAACTCCACAATCACTTTCAGTGGAGCTGCAGATCACACTGAGGGTAGGAAAAGTTCATTGCTCGAGCAGAACAACTGCACAATTGTCTTCACCACAGTTCTTGTATCCTTCCTGAATCACTCAAATAAATTTTACAGAAATGAAGATACTGCAGGTTGAGATCTTGCCTACAGTGTGGGGCACAGCTTGCCAGTGCTTGCACAGTACTGAACTACTAAGTGGCATCCTTCCTATCCTCAAGCAGCTTGGTGCGAATTTACACAAACTCAGAGAATGAGAAGTTGGTCGTGGGTGAGGCAACACTAATGTAGCACCAGTACCTGCCCTTCCCTCAGAGAACTTTGCAACTCTGAATTTGTGCTTCCCACGATGGCAAAGATGCAAGTCCAAGAAGAAAATGTCCTGCCTTGCATCCCAGATGCTGACTTTTCTGCCCTTTGTGTTAGGCTATGGAAGAGCTGGTGGATGCTGGTCTGGTAAAAGCCATTGGAATCTCCAACTTTAACCATATGCAGCTTGAAAGCCAGGACTGAAATACAAGCCTGCAAATAACCAGGTAAGAGGGGAGCAGAACAAAACTGGCACTTCAGCTGGTCTTTAAGCTCTCTTGAGAAAACACATCCCAGTCAAGACAAAAGGTATCATTTTGCATTTTTCACTCACTTCTCTGAACAGCAGCAAACCAGCTCCTAAGAAGCTGAGCAGACTCAGAGCAGATCTAAGAAGAAATCCTCAAAAAGGGTGAAAGGTAAGCCCAGAGTTGTAGAACTGTTAAGTGATTCAACTGAAGTCCACAGCCTGTTGAGGACTGCTGATGGCACTGACATAAAATAGGAGGAAGATTAAAGAGAAAAGCTTGTCTGCCTTCAGATAAATGAAGCAAAAACAGCTTGGGCATCTGCTGTGGAAGAGGCACCCAGAGAAAAATGCACCATTACACATACTCCAAACTTAGGCTTCTACCTGACTCTGTTCCCCAAGTATCAACAAACAGCAAAATCTCTCAGTCAGCCTTAACATACCATTTTGGAGTACTTATAGGATTCTGCTGATAACTTTTTCCCACAGAATGGTGGGAGTTGGAAGGGACCTCTAGGATCATCGAGTTCAACCCTCCTGCTACAGTGGGTTCACCTTGATCAGGTCACACAGGAACGCGTCCAGGTGGGCTTCAAACCTACTAGAGCAGGAGACTCCACACCCTCCCTGGGCAGCCTGTGCCAGGGCCCCCTCACCTGCACAGCAGAAAAGTTTTTCTTTGTGTTTAAGTGGGACTTTTTGTTCCATTACGAGCAGGAGGAAAGGCCGCAGAACACTCCCCCGGGGGGGCATCAGCTCCGCGATTTCTGACTGCCCCCACAGGAGCCCACACGAGCCCGCCCGAGCCTGCCGGAGAGCTGCGTGTGGGGACCACTGGGCCCCGGAGCGGCCGTCCAGGCCCGACTCTGCCGAGGGCCGCCGTCCTCGGGCTCCTCTGGCGCCGGCCCTCAGCAGCCGGGCCTGCCTGAGGCAGCGGGGCAGCCAACCGTGACACTCGGCCGGCAGCGGGGAAAGCGCTGCGGTACCTTCCCCGGCACCCCCCATACGCAGGTAGCTCCCCCTGCACCTTACCACAGCGATCGTCCGGATCCCCCATTGGCCGCCCCGCTGTGCCGCTGATTGGGCGGCGCGGCCATTGGGCAAGGCCCGAACGGCGATTGGCTGCGAAGGAGACGTAGGACGAGCGCTGCCGAGCGCTACCAAGCGCCGAGCCGCGCGGGGGACGCCGTCCCTGGGCAGGGCGGTAGCGGCGGGCACGGCGCGGGCTCGGCCGCCGTGAAAGCGGCCGGCGGGAGGCGCGGTGCGCAGCGGGGCCATGGCGGCCTGCGTGCGGCTCGGCGCCGCGGCGGAGGCGCCTCTCCTGGGGCTGGGCACGTGGAAGGTAACTGCGGCCGGGGCCGGCTCTCCTGCAGCGGGACCTGGTGCTGCCGCTGTGCCGCGGTCCCTTGCTCGTGAGAGGGAGCGGCGCTGCCGGCAGCACCGACGTCTCGGCGGGGCTGCCGCCCGGATTCCCGCTCGGTCCGGCGGTGCGGCCGCGGCTATCGGCACTGGGGGCCTCTCGCCGCCCGCCGGCCCTTGCAGCAGCCCGAGGCCTGAGCTGAAGCTCCGTTGCTGCGCGAAGCCCTTCTGGAGGCTGCCCGCGGCTCTCGGAGAGGAGGTCTGGGGAAGTGAGGGGGCCTTGCACTGAATGTAGCAGGCAAAGCCTGCCCGACCGTGGGCAACAGCCCCGCTATTGGAGCCTCATCTCTGCAATGGCGCTGTAGAGCCCAGCGTGGGAATGAGGTGGTAGAGGGGCGGCTGGAGGCCGAATTTAGGCTCCGGTGCTTTGAGAGGAGTACAGACCCAAGAAAGCTTTATGGAAAAGACCCTTTGAAAGCCTCGTTGTGTGTTTAGGTACATTCCAGCTAAGGAGCAGCACGCGAGAATCCCAGATCAAGACATATGATACCGTTTTTCCCTTCATTCCCCCCCAGGTGAGGTAACAGCTGCAGTGATGGCTGCCATTGATGCTGGGTACCGCCACTTTGACTGTGCCTACGTGTACCAGAACGAGAAGGAAGTTGGGGATGGGATCCAGCAGAAAATCAAGGAAGGTGTTGTGAAACGAGAAGACCTCTTCGTTGTCAGCAAGGTAAAGATCAGATGGCCTCGAATCAGAAACAGATTGTGATGTTTTTATTGTAGGAAATTAAAGTGCTTTGGAGACATTCATAATGTAAATGGGATCACTCCTGATACTACTTTCTTGTTCCACTTCATCAGCACAGTGATAGAGCTTAACTCCTGTTTAACTATAGCAATTTTTATTGCTGTAGCCATTGAATAGGAATGATGAGCTCTTTGAGCTTTAAGCAGGGAGAAGAATCGCCCTTATCCTAATTAAATGGTGGCAGTATTCATCTCGTCAAACCAATAACACTGAAGGATAGCAAGACTGATTTCCCTCCCCCAAATCTATAAAAAGAATCAGCACCAGGCAAAGGTAGAAACTCAAAATGTGGAGATCTGAGACTGCTCAGTGTCATGGAGTGATATAGAAGCAGAACCCGTTTGGTAATAGCATCTCACTGACTGCTAAAGCACAGTGAAGATGATGAGTCTGGTGGTGGCTGGTGCTTGTTTCAGAGCCGGGTCCCCAGTCCTGCCAAAGGGGTTTCTCTACCGTGTGAGGAAGAGGAGGTTCTGGGCACCCTGGGACAGTGTAATCTGCTCAGCACATGTCCCAAGGAAGATAGAATCCTCTTCTCTTGCTTCCTAAGGAAAACAGGCTGTTTAGCTGCATCCTGGAGTTGCTTCTTACCTTGGTAAAGGTTGGTGACAGCCACATCTTTGTGGCTTGCCTTACGTTTGCTTGGCTTTGCCTGCTGCATTCAGTGCAAAAGTCTTATGCTTGGTCAGGAATGACAGATATATGTATTCATTTAAAAACCACCTGTTGCAAAGGCAGACTAAAAAACAGACAGTACATGTCATGTCTTAACTAATGAGGACATTTTTATGGTCTTGCTCAAATACCTGTGCTGCCACTGCACAGACTGAATTTGGTGTCACGGGCCAGTTCCCTGGCAGAGCAAGCGCTGTCTGAAGAGCAGTTGGATGGCCTCATTCCACATCACCTTCCAAAGAAGATGGAGCCTTTCTGTCCTGTGCAGGACAGCACCCAAGAGCTTTAACTCAGGAGGTCACAGTGTGCCTTGGTTTTTTGTCTCTAGCTGTGGTGCACGTTTCATGAAAAGCCTCTCGTGAAGGGAGCCTGCCAGAAGACGCTCGCTGACCTGAAACTGGATTATCTGGACCTCTACCTCATTCACTGGCCTCTTGGGTTCAAGGTACAGTAAGTGCAATGCCCTTGGTTTTGTTTATTATGATGGCAGCTTTTGGGGAGCTATATGGCTTTACAGTCCAACAGTTGCTCTGGCTGAGAGACAATCACGTGTCTGTTGCATGAACCAGCTTTACTTTAGCTTTGGTCTCTGCCGCAAGATGGTTGCTTACCTCCTGCTTTGATCCTGGGATCAAATATTTCCAAGAGAAAATAATTGGTTTCCAATTCTCTCTTTAATCACAAAGTCCTTAATACAATCCAGGTAGAGCTGACCTTGCCTGTAGGAGTCTTAGAAATTCACAAGGTGAAACTTGTAGGGAGGCCTAAACCCTTTCACAGATTAGTGAAGGAGTTGTTGTCTCAGTTCGACTGTTTCTAGTCTTAGACTTTCTGTCCTGCTACAGTCTGATCAGTCTTCATTCTACCTGTAGCTTTTGAGAGGCTCATCTTTCTTTCATACTCTGTTTTAGCTCTATGTTAGCAAAGCCATGAAAGTGAGACTGTCTTGTGGTAACAGTAGCAAACAGCTGTGAAACCCACTTCACTCGGTGTCTTTTCATAACTTGTACTCAAAGGTGCTTCTAATGTTCCTAGTATTAGTGGCTTTACACTGAGTTTTGTCACTTCACGCAACACTTCAGCAGATCTGGTGGTGTGTAGACCAAAGCTACATGTTCCCAGTCCCTAACTGGGTTTCCTGATTCCCTTCTGGAAAAAAGGGGAAAAAAAAAAGGGGTCCAGCAGCAGATGGAATGATGACTGGCACAAAGGCCTTAAATTCCTCCTGCTGCTCAGAAAGGAGTCACTGAATGTAGACAAGAGTCAGAGTTCTTCCCTGTAGTATAAGTTTAAGCTATTGTGGCTGTGAGTTGTTATGGTGTTAAGCAAACTTCTTAAGAGATGTTCAAGCATTTTCTTACTCTGACAGGCAGGAGAGGAGCTGTTTCCCACGGATGACAAAGGCATGGCTATACCCAGCAATACAGATATTCTACAGACATGGGAGGTAAGTTCATCTACAGTGGAAGTCATGTCTTCTGTCCTCAGCAGTGCTGGTGGCCTCAGCAGTCACAGAATGTATGCAGGAATAGCAGAAATAGTGGGAAAGAATAAGCAGACGTATGTGGTAGCTTTTATAAATGTACATGCTTGGCCAAGCTATGATTCCTGTTCACTCTGGATTAGCATCTCAAGTCACTGAGCTGCACAGTCACTTTCTGTGGAGCTGCAGACCAGACTAATGTTAAGAAGAAATTCTTTACTTCATCACGGCTGTAGGACTTTTCCTCACAATAGTTCTCATGCAGTTCTTGAAGTGCCCAAACAGATTGTGCAGAAAGAGACAAGTTGCAATCCTCTTGTCTTAGGGCATAGCCCTGCAGTGCTGTCACACTAGTAAAGTTAGAGTCTACTTTTCCTTGTGTAACTCGGGGATCTCCCAGTCTCAACAATGATTTTGGGCTTTAGTGTGATAAAAGACATGGCTCAGATACTGCCTGTGTGTGCTTTTTCTCCTAGAGAATCCAAAACCTGACAGGTCCAAACAGTTATTTTGTGCTTGGCATGAAGGGAAACGAGCCACACCAGGAAAAATGCAGTCAGGCCCTGTCTTGTACACCAGAGGCTGACTTTGCTGCCCTTTGTGTTAGGCCATGGAAGAGCTGGTGGATGCTGGTCTGGTAAAAGCCATTGGAGTCTCCAACTTTAACTGTGAGCAGACTGAAAGAATCCTGAACAAGCCAGGACTGAAGCACAAGCCTGCAAATAACCAGGTAAGCTGCAAAGAGGGAGCAGGGGAATAGTTGTCAGATGTTATAAAGATCTGATTACAGTTCAATGGGGAGATGGAAAAAGGGAGGACAAAGTAGACACATGTGTTGGAAATCCTGTCCAGTGCATATTTCTTGGTATAAAAAGGACCAAAATATTTTGTCCCTTACTGTGTTGAAGCACTTTTTGCAAGTTCTGGAGTATTTTCCTGGAAGGGATTCTCTCTGGAGTCATAAAGAATCCAGACACAAGGTACCATTCTGACTGTAAACAGTGAGTTCTGCAAAGTCTCTCAGGACAAAATCCAAAAAGTACATAAGGATCAATATCAAAGTTGGTGCCCTGTAGAACTGTCATCTTGTGTGTCACACAGACCACATGCAGGGTAGGATGAAGGCAGCCTGCACTGGGGAAACTAGGAAAGAAACCTCTGCAGCGTGGGAATGCTGCAACAGTTTCAGTCTCTGCTCTTCTATTGGCAGATCGAGTGTCATCCATACCTTACCCAGGAGAAGCTCATAAACTATTGCCAATCCAAAGGAATCACTGTGACAGCATACTGTCCCCTTGGACGCCCTGACAGGTGATTTCCAAGTGGCTTCATGTGGTTTAAGTTGGAATTGTTCAGACTAATGGAATCAGTAATAGTGCAGGTGTGTATCTATGTTTTAATGACTGGAGTAGAATCTTTCTGGAGTGATGATTGGATTTTTGTCTGTTTTTTTCTTTGTTGTTGGGTTTTTTCGCCTCTGTAGGGATAAGCCAGAGAATCCTTCCCTTCTGGATGACCCCAAGATCAAAGAGATTGCAGCCAAGCACAAGAAAACCCCAGCACAGGTGGGTAGGTGCTGGATAGTAGGGACCCTTTCCTGTAACACAGCCAGTAAGGAAATGGTTTGAAGAGAAGGTACAGCCGCTATCAGTGTGCCCTCTGAATTGTGTTGCTTTTTTGTGGTGTTAAGAAGCAATGCAGGTTGTCCACTCTATGCTCCACAGTATATGCTACTACTATGTCTTTGACCCTCAACCAGAAGAGGACTCTTGATTCATTTTCTGGTGACACTTCCCCAAGTCCTCTTGCAGAGAATGGAAGCCTTGCATAGACCTCTGTAAGCCCAGGTGGGAAGAAATGGAACTGACTGTCCCAAAAGTGGATGTGAAAGGAAACCTTCTGTCTGGGCCTCCACCACTTGCCTCCTTGGCCTTCAGGAGATGCTACCTAGGAGAGGGAGAGTGGTTTGAAACGCAGCTCTGCACAAATGACTCTATCTTGGGGAAGACAGCTGTTGGAACAGGCTCTGCTTCCTCCAGAGCAGAAGCTGGCCTCTCTCTGACTCAGTGCTCTGTTCCCACAGGTTCTCCTTCGCTTCCAGATCCAGAGAAATGTGATTGTGATTCCCAAGTCTGTCACGCCACAGCGCATTGTGGAGAACTTCAAGGTGAGCCGCTAGGAGTGAGCTGGGTGCACGGCATGTTCAGGGCTGGCACAGCTTGCCCTTGCACAGCAAGCAGTGATCCTCTCTCACCCTTCCCAAGCCCTCCTTACACAGGAGGATTGGGATTTTGGCTCTATCTGGAAGCTAGGGCTACAGGGAAAAGTACAGCTGGAGGAAACACAGAGCACTTAAACAGTGTGAGAATGACCTTATCAGTCACCTTACATAGTGTTTTCTGTTCTGTGACTTGTGGATCAAGTGGCAGGCAGGGCTTGCTTAGAGGTCAAGTAACATTCCTCAAAATACATGTAAACAATGTTAAGGGAAGAGCCCTGGTGTCATTAAATGACATTGCTCCTGTTAAGTCAGGATTTTGTTTCTTCCTGATACTGGACATCAGAAGTAGCATAGCTGGCTTGACTTAAGTTTGAAAGTCTGCCACATGTTTCTCTGGAGTCAGAGAAGTGCATCTTCCACACAGAGGCATTCTGCGACAATAAATTGCTCACCAAACATCTTGGAGTAGCTGGTACACGTAACTGCAAGTGGCAGTCGCTTTTGTTTGTTTCTTCCCTCTAACAGTAGAGTCTCAGAAATCAAATGATACGTCTTTTCCTTTCCCTGTTGCATGAATCCATCATCTCTAACCAGCAGCCATTCTGATGTGAACTTATTCTTTCATCTTGTGACTCTGATTTGAATTTTCAAAGCGGTCACTTCCATCTGCTTCTCCTTTTAGGTGTTTGACTTTGAATTGACTAAAGAGGAGATGGCAACCCTTCTCAGTTTAAACAGAAACTGGAGGATCTGTGAAATGATCACGTAAGTGACAGCTTGTTGCCTTCAAACCCTTACACTTTCAGTAGTCCTTATTCTTCTCACAGGAACTTTGTAGCTGTTTTACGTGGGTGTATGTTGAAATTTGAAATCATGTGGAAAGTGAAGGTTACTTGTCTAGAATGTAACATGGTCCTCCCACTGTTTAGTGCCTGAATAATCAGAAAAGAATTGAACTCGTTGCTCATGGATGCCTTTTCTATGCTAATAAGTCTCTTGCATTCTGCAGTTACAGAATTCAGAGCTTGCCTTGAGGGTTCCTCTATACACCCACTGCAGTTCTGTATAGCACTTATTTCAGCCTTGACAGTTATTCTTCCTCTTTTATTTCCTCCAGGTGTAAAAATCACAAAGAGTACCCTTTCAGTGCAGAATACTGAAGATGGCTTTATCCTGCTCTTCTGCAGGCCTCTGGGGTCTAATGAGCTTCTGCTGTTGCCTAGAGTTTTCCACTATGGAGCTTGCACACTGTATTTTGCCTGCCAGCAAAGGCATAGTCTGTGTGTTCAGTCACACTGGATGGGGTTTCTTTCTCTGGTGGAAGGAGACAGTAAAATTGTTCTGAAGAACAAAATATGGGCTGTAATAATTCTCTACCCATTATGTGAGTGTCATTGCATGGCTGAAATAGCAAAGCAGAAAACACAAAGGAGCAACTAGCAGCTGATGGCCTTCTGTCCTGCATCAACACCACTTAAGGCTGCAGGGTAAGGATATGTGAGCACAGAAGGAAGATCCTTCCTGAAAGAATGAACTGCTTAATCACTGCCTGAAAGTAGAAGACAACGACTAACTTCTAGAGTATAGGTTAAAGCTTTCTGAAAAAGAAGAATAAAAGGGGAAATGTCCAGACCTAAAGATTCCTCCCAGCTCATCCTGGGCCTTATTTCAGTCACATTTTTCCAGTATCAGCCTGTAAAATAAGATTAGTGTTCATTTTATTCTTATCCACAATAAAAAACATTTAACTTGCAAAAGAATGTCATGTCCAAACTGAAGGGGAAAATAGGGAAGAGGTACTGGAGCACCAATCTTAATGCTGAATATTACTTACCATAGGCAAACAAAAGCATTGGAATCTACAAGGGGCAGTGTTCCCACTCTGGTTTTTGATGTGTTTGTGGGTTGTTGGGGTTTTTTAAACCACATTTCCATGTTTGAAACACTCTGTGCTGTCCATTCTTGTGCTTTACTCCCAGGTCCCATGCAGCAGTCTCTCTGGGGGAATTCATCCCAGGTAAGTGTCCATAGTTTAATTGCAAGCAGCTCCCTCAGGGCCAACCTCTAAGCTGCAGTCACAGCCAAGAGATGTTTGGGCAAAACACTGCAGCCACGTTTTCTGTGATTCATTGTGCCCAGGGCCAGGGCCGCCCTTGGCTGGAGTCCATCTTGTTTTTTAGACTCTCCCTCTCCTGTGAATGGAGGTGAAATAACTTGCACTTAATGGGCATGAACACTTCCTAGGACAATTCTTACCACTAGAACTGTGTGATGTTTTTTCCCTCCAGGCATCAGGAGGGCAGCCAGTCCCCAGGAAGCTGGAATTTATCCCATAGCAGGCCAGGAGCAAACCAAGTACCCTTCCTCCTGATAAGGATTGTTTCCACTGTGGCCTACCCATTTTGATCATTTTGAGTCTTGTTCTCAGATGCAAACGCTGCTCATCTCTTCAAGCTGTGATTTGTGGTAAAGTGGAATTGCTGCAGACAACTGTCAACAAACCTGAAAGGCACTACACCAAGCATCCAGCTTTAGCACCAACCTTTGCCCACAGAGCAGATCAGACCCTTCCTCACACACACAGTTGCTCATCTCACACAAAGAGCCCTCAGGTATTTTATCAAGTACCTAGTTTACAGCATTACCCAGGAGTGTCATTGACTGAGACAGGTGGTACTTCTCTCCCCACCATCATCTGACAGTACCAGCCACGCTTCGAGGATAGAAATTTCAGTCCCTCAGCCACCACCAGCAGTGCTTAGCAGGAGGGCCCAGTAGCCACAGTGCCACGACTGGCACAGGGAGCTTTCCTACAGCTCTGCAGATGGTCCATGTCTGCTTCCCCGAACTGTGGGAGGCCCAGTAGGAAGGGGAAAAAGAAGCGTTAAGTCCAGGATGGCAGCAGGCTTCTCATGCAAACAGCTTTTAGTGCTGTTAACAGAACTCCTACTATCACAATCTTTCTGTTGTTTTCATTGACCCCTGAAACAAACTGCAGGAGTCTGAGCATACTTAGAGCAGATTTATAGCAAACAAATCCAGACAAACCATAAGCAAACACTGCATTATATAACTGTCTTCTGATGTAATTGGAACATCACATGCTGCTGAGGATGGCTGATAGTGCTGCTGAAAACAGGAGGAAGATTGAAGAGACAACCAATTACCTTGTCTGCCCTCAGGTAAGCAAGAAGTACTAAGTTAGAAAGCAGCTGGACATCTGCTCTGGGCAAGGCTTCCAAAGAAAAATGCACCATGACACTCCCATCTAATGCACTTGAATATGTTCTGCAAATGTAAGCAAGCAGCAAAGTTTCTCAGATGGCCTTAACATAACATCCTGGGCATCTGTTGGATCCTGCAGGTATATTCTTCCTGCCCTGCCACCCCTGCCACTGGGATGTGGCTACTTCAGCAAAACAGCATGTTCTTACCTGCAAAATTTCAAAGCCAGTTTGTAATGTGAAATTATTGACCCATTTGCCATTTATTTCTACACTTCCATACTTTATCTTGAAATACGGCCCTTGCCTCCCTCAGAATAGAGGGGCAATGTGATCGTCACGGTGATGGCATCCTGGGCTGCATCAAGGAGACTGGCCAGCAGGTCAAGGGAGGTTCTGCTCCCCCTCTACTCTGCCCTGGTGAGGCCTCATCTGGAGTCCTGTGTCCAGTTCTGGGCTCCTCAGCTCAAGAGGGACAGAGAACTGCTGGAGACAGCCCAGCGCAGGGCCACCAAGATGATCAGGGGCCTGGAGCATCTTGTTTATGAGAAAAGGCTGCAGGAACTGGGGCCGTTTAGAGAAGAGGAGACTGCAGAGGGATCTCATTAATATTTACAAGTATCTAAATGGTGGGTGTCAGGAGGCTGGGGCATTCCTTTTTTCTATTGTATGTAGTGATAGGACAAGGGGTAATGGGATGAAGCTGGAACACAAAAAGATACATTTAAACATAAGGAAAAACTATTTCACTGTGAGGGGGGATGGGACACTGTCACAGGCTGCTCAGGGAGGGTGTGGAGTCTCCTTCCTTGGAGGTCTTCAAAACACACCTGGATGCATTCCTATGCGACCTGATCTAGGTGAACCTGCTTCTGCAGGGGGGTTGGGCTAGATGATCTCTAAAGGTCCCTTCCAACCCCTACCATTCTATGATTCTATGATACTCATTAAAAACTCTCAGAAAGACCAAAAACATTAAAAGAAGCTTCTTCCAACCCTAAAAATAAAGTTCTTTTCTAAAATCACTGCATTGCATGTTACCCCTGCAAAACTCCACACTTTTCCTCTCCTGTTACCCTAAGCATAGGCTGTGTTCATGCCACCTTTGAAGGGGCAGCGAAGGCTGAAACCTCCCAAGCTCACACAGGCCAGCCGCACCGTGGGAGCTCTGCCAGAGTCCGGGCTACCGTCGCTATGGTGGGGAGACGCTGCTCTAGCTCAAGGGCTCACAGCCCAAAGCCACGAAGAAAGCAGCACCAACCAACCCATCCCGGCTCCACTTAACCGAGAGCGGCTGTACAAAGGCGAGGGGCTGTCCCAGGGCGGTGCGGGGCGGGCCCGGCAGCTATTTAAAGGGCTGGGCGGGCGGTGCTCCTCGGCAGCGTTTTTGGGAAGCCATGGCGACTTGTGTGCAGCTGAATACTGGGGCCAAGATGCCTGTCCTGGGACTGGGCACATGGAAGGTAACAGGGACCTCGGCAGTGTCCCCGGCCGGGCCGCGGCACCTCGCTCCCGGAGCGGGTGGCTCTGTGGCCAGTCTCCCTGCCATCTCCTCGCGTTCCCGGCCGGGCCGTAGGAGACTCCGAGCGCTCTGGGCTGAGGAGAGGGTCTAGGCGGGTGCGGCCTGAGGGTCCTGGAGCCAGCTCAGCGCTGCCGCCGCCGGGGCTGCTCTTGGTCCGGCGATGCGTGCAGGCGGAGCCCCGCGCTGCTCTTGAGCTGCCTCTCGCAGCCTGTTCTGCGTCCTTCCTGGCAGAACGCCCACCCCACCCCTGCGCTTCTCCGGTCAGCGAGGGGTGGCCTCTTCCCTCCCTCTGTGGGAAAGGATTTTGCTGCAGGCAGCTTTAGCCTTGAGGTACAGCTCTCCTCTTGAAGTGCACAGATAGACAGCCTTGAGAAAGGAGCCAGACAGCCCTGAGAAAGAACTGATAAGATGAAGTGGGGCATAAAAATAGGATGCAAGCATACCAAAAAAGCAGCAAGGGCAGCGTGAGGAGAATGTAGCTTAGCCAATTATTAAAAAGCAGGTGCTGCATGCACAGCATGTTTACAAGATAGAGCAGCCAATTAAGCTTTGTGTATTCACATGTACGTGACTAACAATCATATATATAGAGGTAGAAAGCGAACAATAAACAGCTTCTGCATTGGTCATATTGGTCTGATGTGTAGCCCATGAATCCCGTCCCATGAGGTGGTCCCTACATCCCTCCATCTCATGGGTCCCCTCCTGACCCCGCGGCTGCAGCGACTGCCTGGGCCTCTCCTCGCCTGCCCCACTCCACAGCACAGACAGGTGTGTGGCTGTGGTGGGGCGGTGGGGTTGGTCTCTGCTTCGGTGATGAGTTAACTGAAAACCAGGGTGAGGTCACCTGGCAAGGAGCTACAGCTTTAGAAGATAATTCAAGCATTTCAGACAAGCTCTGACAAGGAGATCTGCACCACCGTTACCGTGACTGCAGGATCAGTCCATCTGTACAATGTCTGAAAACAAACATTCCTGGATTTGTATGAACAAGATATGTCAACACTTCTTTGTGTACAGCTCTTGCGTGCCATTTCAGGGTACAGAGGCACATAGAAATGCACATCTCTCCCATCCCTGAAGGAAGCATATGTTGTAACCTGAAAATTGCAGGTGGAATGTGCCCAGGGGAAGAGCATTGTACAAGTACATGGTACAAGTGTGATGCAGATGACTAAGGTGTGGACCACTGACCTCTCCAGCAAACTAAAATTCCCCAGCTGGGCAGTTGCTGACTGTTTCTCTTCTCAGATGCAGCACTGGAAAGTGATGAGTTCTTGCAGAGTGAAGAGGCAGGCACAAAGCTCAGTTTCCTCTGGTACAGCTCTGGAGAACTGTCCTGGTGTTAGGGGCTCTGTTCTATGTGGCTGTTAGGCTGCGCCTGTGTGGGAATGGGGCTATGGATAAATGGCTAAAGGCTGACTCCAAGCCCAGGAGCCTGTATCTTTAAGAGGACTCTAGCTTTAAGGACACTGCATGAAAGAGCTCTTTTTAAAATGCCTTTATATGTGTTTCTTTAGTTCCTAGATAACTAGGGAATCACCTGTATACTTTGATTTAGGATCTTCGCCTTCCTTTTTTCAGTCCACAGCTGGGCAAATAGCAGCTGCAGTGATGGCTGCCATTGATGCTGGGTACCGCCACTTTGACTGTGCCTACGTGTACCAGAACGAGAAGGAAGTTGGGGATGGGATCCAGCAGAAAATCAAGGAAGGTGTTGTGAAGCGAAATGACCTCTTCATTGTCAGTAAGGTAAGGATTCAGTGACCCAGGATCCAGGGGAAGGCCTGCTTTGTGTAGAACACGTTCATAGGAGGAAATTCAGAGCAGTGGGGAAAAGCTGGGTACTATAGTAGAGAGTAATTCAGAGCATAGTTCAGGTCAATACTGATGGAAGCTTCTTTTTGTCAACTTATTTTTAGTTAAGATATGTTCCCCATCCTCCATTTTTATGAGACTGTGAAAAGTACATGTTAAGCTCAAATGGTTGCAGAAAGTGAGCTGATTTTTCCTCTGCTTATGCAGGAAATCTTGTATTTGACACACCATTTAAATGATTAATTTAGAGCTCTTTAACTCATATCTGCCTGTAATGAGTGGCACTTACATGTCTTAACTAATAGAAGAGGGCTACTGCCTCGGTTTACAATCCTGTTTGACTACATATGCCCCAACAACACATGCTGCCCATGGTGTCATTGATCCTCGGCCAGTCCTGGTCACAGAGTAAGCCCCACCTGAAGAGCAGTAGGAAGGCCTAATTTCACATCTCCTTCCAAAGGGGAAAGGTATTCCCCTCTCAAGAACTGGACAGAAGAGTTCCAAAAGCTTTAACTCAGGAGGTCAGAGTGTGCCTTGTTTTTTTGTCTCTAGCTGTGGTGCACATTTCATGAAAAGCCTCTGGTGAAGGGAGCCTGTCAGAAAACTCTCTCTGACCTGAAACTGGATTACCTGGATCTCTACCTCATGCACTGGCCTCTTGGGTTCAAGGTACAGTAACTGCTATGCCCTTGGCTTGTTCTCCTGGGAGATGTCCTCCAAACTGCCAGTAACACTTGCAGCACTACTGCTGCTCCAGTCGAGGAGCTTGTGTCTGTTGTGTACACCAGCACAGCTTAACTCTGCCCATGTGAGCCCAGCTCTTCATCTCTGCCTCTGAGACTGCTGCTGGCACAGCATCCTCTGCCCATGTGAGCCCAGCTCTTCATCTCTGCCTCTGAGACTGCTGCTGGCACAGCATCCTCTGCCCATGTGAGAGGAGAGATGCAGACCTAGCACTAAGATCAGGCCTCCCAGCTGCAAGCTTGACTTGTGCTGCTTTACTTTTGGCTATGTATTGTCTTCTACAAGTCCAAAGTATACTCCTCTGCCAATGACTTTGTGGGAAAGAGGGACCTATTTTGATGCCTGACAGAAATTCTTCCCTAAGCATGTTACAGATTTGCAGAGTGGAAGAAAATGCTTCTATTTTCCATTTCTGTCTTTAATCACTGAGTCCTTAATATGGTACAGATTGAGCTGACTTTTGCTACAGGAGCCTTAGTGTTGTTTCACAGACCCGGGATTTCTAAAGGTGAGACTTTGTAATCCACATTTCATACTTCATGTACTTCAAGGGAGTTGATGTCTCAGACTATTTCTGTTCTTTGCTTTTCCTTTCTGCTAGAGACAGGTTAAAATCTCCATTTGATCTGTTGTTTTTGAGTATGTCAATTGTTTCTCATCTCAGAATCCTAAGGGCTGGACTTCCAAAGTTGTCATGTTTAGTTTTACGTGGAAAAGGCTCTTGAGTAAGTGTCATGCCACAAAACTCTGATATCTGCACAACACACTAGGTGTAGAGCAACATAGACATGTGGATATATATTTCTGTTCTTGTACGTCTGAGATGTTCTGATTTTCCTAGTGCCACCAAATTCAACTGAGGTTCTCCTCAAAGGAGACCCGTGTGTGTACATAATACCTTGTTCAGCAGGTATAGCTCACCCTAGACCCAAATAAAATATTCTTGGGACCTAAACAGGTCCTTATACTCTTAAAAAAACCCCAAATCTTCAAAACCCAGTTCTTATTCTCTCTTAATAGCCATGATAGAGTGTAACAAGCTTGTTTGATCTGCTTTGTTCCAGAAGTGGTGTGACTTGTTCATCTGTGTGTGTTTTGGTTGTCACTTTGCTGGCTCCAGGAGATATACCTGTCCCTGCTAATAGCACTGGCTGCTGGCAAAATGCCATAAACCTGCCTGAATGATGTAGACAAGTATTAGTATCTTCTGTGCGAAGGCAAAGCTGCTATGGCTCTCAGTTATCATTAACTTCTCATACAAGTGTTTCAAGCACTTTTTCTCTCACGGACAGGCAGGAGAGGAGCTGTTTCCTGCAGATGACAAAGGCATTTCTATATCCAGCAACACAGATATTCTACAGACATGGGAGGTAAGTTTAGCCACGGTGGGAGAATCATGTCTTTTGTTCTTGCAATCTTTTCCATGCTTTCATTACCTTCAGCACTCACAAATTTCTTACTATTTATCCTATGGTATATAATCTAGCCTTCAAAACATGGGTGCTTAGCCAAGCTGATGATTTTCAGTGGAGCTGCAGACCAGACTGATGGACCATTAGCAACCCCAGAACTCTCTTCACCTCAGTTCTTAAACTGGTAAAATATAGCTTGCACGAATAAAGGTATTTTAGGTTGTGATCTTGCCTCCAGCCTGGAGTACAGCCATCCAGTGC
Source organism: Colius striatus (assembly GCF_028858725.1). Taxonomy (NCBI): domain Eukaryota; kingdom Metazoa; phylum Chordata; class Aves; order Coliiformes; family Coliidae; genus Colius; species Colius striatus. The sequence goes on from NC_084759.1 coordinate 140,691,981, forward strand.
TGGCTTAACAGCACATTACCTATCGTCATAATTTTCAACATGGCACCAATACACCAGTGCACGCTTTCCCCCAGGAGACAAACTTTGCAACTCCAAATGGTTGTCTTTTTTTATTCCCAAAAAGGACAACAAGCCATAACAGGAAGACCATCATCAGACCCTGTTTTGTACACTGCATGCTGACTTTGCTGCCCTTTGTGTTAGGCCATGGAAGATCTTGTGGAGGCTGGTCTGGTAAAAGCCATTGGAATCTCCAACTTTAACCATGAGCAGATTGAAAGAATCTTGAACAAGCCAGGACTGAAGTACAAGCCTGCAAATAACCAGGTAAGCTGCAAAGTGAACAGTTGTCAGGGTTTACAAAGACTTTATTACAGTTGAATTAGCAGATGAATGTCATACATCTCCTGTATCCTGACAGGGAATGAGGTTGTACACAAATTACAAGCATAACTTCTTAACATACCTTACTTCTTCTGCTAGTAATAGCATCAATCTGTTATTAATAGCAGGTTCACACAGCACACGCACCTATGGCACGTGCATTCACAGTTCACTCAGTCATCTAATTTGAAACAGGAGGTCTGTTTAACTGTACATGCAGAAACAGCATTATTGGCACACCAGTGGCTTCCTGGCTTCTGCCCTGAAGATTTTAAACATTTATTTAAATTGTGTATATATACATTAAAAAAATCACCTAGTCTTTGTTTGCACAGAGCAGCTACTGGCCTCTTTTATGCAGTAACTACAGGTTTAGGTTAAGATATCTCTTACAGTTCTGAATTCAGTAGTTCTTGAAGGTTCACTAAAAGTACTAGTCTCTAGCTTCACAGTTTGAAGGATACTTTAACACTTTTTCTGCATGCAGTTAGAAAAATGGCAGGCTAAAAAAATCTACAGATACCTATAGAACCCCTTCACACAAACTCACAAGAGAAGGGATTTTATGACAAGAACAAAGTAGGGACAGCAGAGCAGATGTAGCATGACCTTCTAACTCAAGTCTGCATTTTTAGTGAATATACAAGGCACTCAGATGTTCAGTATTTGCTAAACTACTGCTTAAAAATCTGAAGAGTTACCTCAGAACATGGTAATTCAAGGCCAAAGAAGCCAAAGGCAATCCCTTTGAAAAGCTCTTTCCCCGTGGCAAAGACCCAGACATGCAAGAAGCCTCACTGTAAGAGTGGGTGCTGCACAAAGCTAAGGTTGAATAATATCTTGCAAAGGCTGGCACATGAGGACAAAAATTCTCCTTTAAGTGCATTGGGAAGTAATCCCTGGAGTGAGTTACAGCAGTTATACTGCTATACTCTTGTGTTGGCAGATCGAATGTAATCCATACCTTACCCAGGAGAAGCTGATCAAGTACTGTCAATCCAAAGGGATTGCTGTGACAGCATACAGTCCCCTTGGCTCTCCTGACAGACCATGGTAAGATTGCTTTGTGCTTTGCAAGGGAGCTGGCATGGAGTGTGCTTCAAGCACTGAAGACAGTAAGTGCATCATTCATCTAAATACAGGTTTCTATTGGTATCTTTCCTCTGTGTAGGGCTAAGCCAGAGGATCCTTCCCTTCTGGATGACCCCAAGATCAAAGAGATTGCAGCCAAGCACAACAAAACCCCAGCACAGGTATGTTAGTGCTGGACACTGGGTGCCCCTTCCTGTACCACAGGACAGCTCATGACAATGCAGAGGATAAGCTGGCTCTTCATTCCCCATCACCTGTGATGCTCTCCTCTGGTGTTACATAGCAGTGCAGGTTTGTTTACCATGTGGCCTGCAGTGCTTGCCAGGGCACTGTGATCATTGGCAGCAAACATTCTCTTGACCCATCTTCAGGTGCTGTAATGTTTCAGTCTTCTCATCTCAAGTCTTATTGGAAAGAATGGAACCTTGATAAAGTCCAGGCATTTGATTGTCTCAAAACTGGATGGGAAAGGAGGTCTTTCATGGGAGGTTCCACCTTTTCCCTCTTTGCCCTTCAGGAAGTGCTATCTAGGCCCCAGGGAGGGGGATGGTTTGAAATGTAGTGTCAGTGGGTATATCTTAAGAAGAATAGCTGTTGGACCAGGCTCTGCTTCCTCCAGAGCAGGAAGAATGACGCAGTGCTCTGTTCCCACAGGTTCTCCTTCGCTTCCAGATCCAGAGAAATGTGATTGTGATTCCCAAGTCTGTCACGCCACAGCGCATTGTGGAGAACTTCAAGGTGAGTTGCCTGGAGTGAGCTGGGTGCACGGCATGTTCAGGGCTGGCACAGCAAGCAGTGATCCTCTCACCCTTTCTAAAGCCTCCTCATGAAAGTGGATGAACTGTTTGCCTCTGTTTACCTACACTCTACTGAGGGTTAAACTTAAGGTTACAATTGGAGAGCACAAGGGAATAAAGGTTTCTGAAACAGTATGTTGATAATCTTAGCAGTCACTTTGCATGGCATCCCCTGTTCTGCAGATAGCAGATGAGTTGGCATGTAATGCTTGGCTGGCACTCAACTATAGTAGTACACCAGAAAAGCCTTATATAGAGCGAGCACTATTAAGAAGATAGTCCAGGTGTCCATAAGCCATGTTGCTCCATGGTTAATTCAGTGGTCCTTGACTTAAACTGGCCATCAGGATTTCAAAAGGCTTAGCTGGATTAAGTGCAATATGAAAGTCTGGTAGATGGCCTCTTTGAACAGGACAAGAAGATGCATCCTTCAAGTGGCGCATGCCACACTATGTGCTCACCCAAAGTCTCTGAACCATGTGTAGTTGCAACTTTGCATACTTTCTTTTTTTAATTCCCTCTGCCAATGAGTTCTTGGAAGTTGAGAGATGCCTTTCCCTCCTTCAGGAAGCAGGTTTTTTTTCTTCTAAGGAGCTGGCCTCCCTTTTAGACTCATTCTTTAATTTTGTGGATTTTGCTTACAGTCTCTGATTTATTTAGAGGTGATTTTCAGTTGTGTCTCTTTTTAGGTGTTTGACTTCAAATTGACTACAGAGGAGATGGCAACTATTTTCAGCTTTAACAGAAACTGGAGAGCCTATACAATGAACACGTAAGTGGTAGCGTTCAGGATTTGTTTTTTCCAAGCACTTAAGTTATGAATACTATATACACAGAGGTTTTGCATCTAAATATTGCCTGGAGAGACTGAATGACAGTCACTTGGATCTTCTCACTGTACAAACAGCACATACTGCCTAGGAAAACAAATACAGAACAAATCCATTCAGAGTTCAAATTCCACCTTGGTGTTTCTTCTAAACATCCACTGCAGCTTGAAATATTAAAAAAAACCCACACAAAAAATCCTATGGCTCAAATTAAATCTTTTATTCCCTTCAGGTGCAGAACTCACAAGGAGTACCCTTTTGATGCAGAATACTGAAGATGGTTGTAGCATGCATTCCTGCAGAGCTTGGTCTGATTCTGCCTATCCATTTATCTAGCTTTCTTATTGCATCTCTCCTGCAGATAGTGAAGTCACAGGAAATGTATTCAGTGACTAGGGGGGTGTTTTGTGATAACAAAAATATTTTGTAATACTTTGATATTTTGTAAATTTTGTAAAAAGTGTCAAATTAAGGAGAAAATGGAACTACACATCCACCTGTCCATCTGTCCAAATGGAACTACACATCCATCTGTCTTGCAGCAACACAGTGGGCTAAGGAGGAGAGTCATCAGCTGTAGGCACTGGCAAAAAACATTTGGCATATGTGAACTGAAGACTAATCTCCTTAGGATAAGTGAGACAACCAGGAGTTTCATGACTCCAGAATTAACTGAGAAAGGGATTTTTTTTTTTTTTACTACTTATCCTTTTCTTAAAAATAAACCAAAAATCCATACACAGAAAACCTACACGTGTATGCTTGGCAGTATTTTTACACAGGTGCTCTCCCATGTGTCAGAAAACAACATGGTAACTCTTGGATACATTCCAACTTCAGTATGTGCTCCAGATTATTGCTAGTTGTGACAGTTTATGTTTTTATGGAAAATCGTTAACAGGTATGGGGGAGGGGGAAAACAAATCCCATAAACCTCAGAATTTGCAGCTGCCGTTTTATTCAAGTGCTTATATTTGAGAAAAGTAATCTTTAGATGCAACAACAACAAAAAAAATCCTGACTGATGAAAAAGATCTTATGCTTTTAAAGTGGGAATGTTTCTGCTCCTGCTTTGACAGTTAGCCAAGGTCCTGGACTCCATTATTTTTGTTTTTAACAGTTACATCTGCAACAAGCAGGATTCTTTCTCAAACTAAAACTTCCAAAACAAAGTGATACACCAGCCCCTGGGCCAGGAACAAAATATGTTAGAAGTTTTAGTGCTTCTGTACAGAACTAATCTGTGTTAGCCGAACAAAAGAAATGAGACTTTACTTGCTATTCTCTTTTTAAGATGTGTTTTGTATTTCAGACACATTCTGCACACCTGTTCTTGATCCTTGCTCCTAAAGCATAGGTATTTGCTGAAGTCTCTCTGCTGGAGAATTCATCTTCCCTATCTTTAGGTATCCACCTCAGGGCCAACTTCTAAGCTCCAGTCACAGCATGGGGAGACTTGGGCAGCAGCCTTCAGCAATCAGCCACGACATCCAGGGTGGGAGCTGCCCTGGGTTTGGGCCCAGCTTCTCTTTTTAGGTTCTCTAGACCTCCTGCACTCTGAACTAAGGTGAAGGCAGCCGGCACTTTCCCGTGCGGGCAGCAGAGGGCAGCCGGCCCTCAGGGGACCCCCTCCGTGCCCCTACCCTGAGGGCCATCATCCCCGAGCTTCGGCCACAGCCCCCGGCGCTGCTGGGGGACATTTCAGCGGCCCACAACCCGGGTGTCTGCCCCGTGGGCAGGGCAGGTTCAGCCCCTCGGTGCTATGCCCAAACTGCTGGCCTCCCCTGTCAGCCTCAGGGGCCAATTCCACTAGCAGCACCAAATGCTCTGATCACAGGGCAGTCACTCAGGGATGATAGCTCATCTGCCTCCAACCGTGGCCCAGCAGCCCCGTTGAACCTAGCCTCCTCCCTTCCCACTGCCCTTGCCTCACAGCCCCCAGGGCTGCAATGGGGACCCCAAGCCCTCCCACAGCAGTGCAGAACTGGGGGCCTGCTCACACTCACTGGGGAACAGTAGGGCCTGAGCCCTCAGCCCCTTGGGCTTCTCCACCTCTGGCAGATCCTGGCTTTGGAGGGCATGGTGCAGAGATAGAAGTCCCAGCAACTCAGTGACAGCAAAGCTGGGCACTTGAGCTCCCCACATACTTCCATAGGCCTGGATACCCACTCTGAAGTATACCTAGCCCAGAGGACACATGCAGAATCAAGGAATCAATCCCCATGCCTCCTTTTCCCCTGACACTCAAGCCCTCAAAACAATCAAGATACCTTTAACAACACCAGGTGAGATAACGAGGTATTTGTTTTTGTGGCTGTAGCACCTGTTTCCTCTTAGTGGGCAGGTGACCAAGCACAAAAATCATATTGGGTTTCATGGGAAAAGAGTAAAACCTTTGTTCAAGGAAAGAGGTATCTGAGGGCCTTCTTTCAAAAATTTCCACTTTCAGTTCATGAACCTGTAATCCAAGAACATTACTTTTGCTGCTTCCTGAAGGAAGCAACCTATAAACCCCTCAGCAATCCCCAGGCTGAGGTGAGACAGCTCTGCTGAGACCAAGTGCATGTTTTTATTGAACAATAAATTTGTTTGCTATAGTGCAGGAAGAACTAAGGCCTTAAACCACTGTCTTTTTAATAGTATACCTTCTTCAGCATAGGTCACCCTGTGACCACAGTGCCTGCAAGCATTTTCTTGCTCCATCCATCAGCTGCAATCCCGTCAGAAGTCAGCCCTTCCAGTATGGTCCTCCTTCAAAGAGTGCACCTATGTTTCCCACAGCGTGTCTGAGCCAAGGCAGCATGGGCTTAAATAATTGTGTGACATGGGATGTTTACATCAGTTTCAAAGGTAGCTTGAATCGGTTCTGGCTGGCAATGTTGAGCAGTTAATGGTCTCCACAGAGGTCACCACAGCTATCTCCTGATATCTTCTGCAATTTATATCATTTACATTCACCTTTCACCTCATTGAAAGATATATTAAGAACTGTTTCACCCTTACATAAACTCTACCTTTAATATCATCACAACCTTAACGTATATTCATTGTAAACTCCATTCCTTGCCCCCGCAGACCAGACTACTGTAGTTAACATCTCATCAGTGTGAACATTAACATGCATCACAAACCCACTCTTTCCTTAGCAGATAAAATTATCAGAATCAATACTGCAACAATTTTAACATGTACTTTCCCATTCCTTCTAAAATGTCTTCCAAGGTCAAACATACTATTGGACTGCCAGTATTAGCATTATCCTTAGTCATGTTGCTATTCTCCTGCTTGTCTTCTGACATGCTCCCTCCAGTGCAATACATGTAAGTAATTTGTGGATATCCCACCAGTTTATTGGATGATACCAGATAGGCAATAGTAACTACACACGGCATCAGTTATCATCACTTTTTCGGGGTCTCTTTCCCCTTGCCTGTAAATACAATTAAGCAGTCACCTCCTTTTTCTCAGTCCCTCTGAGGTGTCTAATCTGTGGGATCACCAGGATCAGGCCATTGTTGCACACAGCTCTCCACTAGCAGATCCTAAAGCCTCCCTCCCCTGTACAGTGCAGTGCTTGCAAGTAGCATAGAATCCGAACTCCCCAGAACTCAGTTCTTTCAAGACAGAAGCTATATCCCATTTGCTTTAGCTTCCCATCACTGTCCCAGCCACTGCAGGGACATCAGCTGCTACAAGTGTTCAGTATTTCTGTAATTTCATTCTGATAAGCAGTACTCTCATGTCCACAGGTTTACTTAACCTTGCAGCCCAGACTGCCTAAAAGAACTTTGTTTTCACTTTGCCATCAGTCCTCAGTTTCCCCCCCGAGGTGCCAGGGGTTCCCTCTGAGGCAATGACTTTAACATTACTCACTGTTCCTGCAATTGCAGCCTGACCTACCTGTCACAGAGCTTTCCATTTGGCCAATTCAGCACTATTTCTTACTTCTGACCAAAGGCCTCCCCTTCACCCTGAGTGCTTGTTAATACACATTACTCCCACAAACATAATCAACCCGACTCTCCCACTCTGCTAAGCAGTCCTGGTCTCTCTGAAGCCTCATCTGCAGTACATGGCGAGCCCCAGTGCACAGCTGCATCACATTAGCCATTCTCTCTCCCTGTTATTTCACAGCCACCCCCTCCACAGCTCCCTGGCCAGTGTTTTTTAATCTTACATGTGGAGACAACACTACACCAGGCCGCTGGGGCACTGGCTTGAAAGAAGCACCTGTTTATCTCTTCCCAGTCACCTTCCCATTCAAAAATGGTTTCCTCAGATCCCTCCTTTCTCCAGCTGTTCTCACACTGACTGCACTCACCCCTGGACACAGTGGCTGTGCCACTTCCAACAGCACATATTCCCAGGACCAGGATTGTGGCTCCTTCCAGAGCCTTTTTCATTACTCCAGTTCTAAGCCATGACAGGACTGGGTGACACACGCATTCTCCAAAAGCTACCATCCCAGGCAAAACAGTCTCACCTGAGGGCAATTTAACCTGATTTATCATCAATAAACACAAAGTTCATTTCCCCTATTCAGGCACTGAGGGAGAAGAAAGAACACAGAAGAACAAAACAGTAAATGCCTTTCTCCCCCTTTCCCAGCCTCTGTGTAAACCAAACACCAATCTCTCTCCAGCTCCTCCTCTCTGCTTCCCCCATTTTCAGACCAGATTACACTCAGTCCCACCAGAGGCAAGGGTGGCTTCCCCTGGCAGAGGGACAGCAGGGGAAAGGGGGTGGTACGCAGGCTCTTCTGATCTGATGGAACAGGTCTGTCACTCTGGGTGGCCGCACCGGTTTCAGAGCCAGCTGGAACTGGCTCTGACCAGCCTGAGCCAGGTTGTGGTTTTCTCCTGCCCAGGTGTCGCCTGCCTGGCTAATCCTTCCCTTCCCCTCCCATCCACAAGGCAGGTTTCAAGCAGCTAGGATAGACTGACAAATGCTTGCACCAAGACAAAAACCCTCATCAGCTCTGAGAAGATGAGAGATCCTGATGGATCCTGGTTTGATCTGAGCAAAAAAAAAAAGAGGCCAAGGTCTTCTACAGTCAGGTTCAGCCAAGACCCTCATATGTGCCTGCTAGCATTCAGAGATTAACCTAGAGAAGCACACCAATAAACCTCCCCTTTTAAAGGCTCCAAACAAAGCAGAAACAATCCACACAATCCAAGCTTGAAAACCCACATGCCCTCACCTCAAAACATTCTTTGAAGCTGTGCCTGTATCTGTCAGTAGCCTTAAAGCTGCACACTCCTGCAGCTCTCCCTCTTAAAGTATAGATGATTGCACCATGTGTCTCTATCACCTCTTCGCTTTGCCTCTGTGCTTTTTCATAGTTAGACCAGAAAAGACCTTTAAGATCATTGAGTCTGGTAAAGGCTGCCTCCACAAGGACACACCTACTTCCACTATTTTGGGCCCCGTTCTTCCCAAATACCAAACACTGGTTTCCAAAGTCACAACTTGTGGTGAAATCAGTTACTAAACGCAAAGTCAACAAAACAACCAACCAACCTCATGATACCATTCCTGTTTCAGTGCAAAACCTCACATGCAGTCAAGAAAGAAACCAAGTAAACAGACAAACTAAAAGCCCCCCTTCTCCACACAGTTCCTCATCGTCAGCACTCTCTGTAAAGAAATACATGGCCATATTATCGAGGTCACAGTACACAAGATTTACCAGGCTGGCTGTCATCTGTTGACACACACAGCACTTCTCCCAAGGACTTGCTGCCATGTGACAGCTCCCACCAGTCCTTTGAAAGAGATAAACAGCGGAAAGCCAGCTTTCCTTACAGCTGTGAGGGGAAAGTCTCCTCCTGCTCATGATAGCAAACAGCAAAATTAAAATACAGAACTTTTGCCTGAAGCCTTTTGTGATGAGATGGAGACATCTCTCTGATGAGAAACTGCCAGGGAAAACCGAACCCAAACGGTATGAGATAAGCACAGAGTTATCTAACAGTTTCATGATCCAAGTGAAAACACATCACATCCTGCTGGGGACGGTTGATTGTACTGACAGAAAACAGGAGGAACATTACAGAGAAAAATCAATTACATTGTTCACCCTTGGTTAAACAGAGCAAAAAAACCCCAAGCTGCAGAAAGCAGGGGACTCTGCTGTGGGAGAGGCACCCAGGGCTAGCGCTCACACCTGAAGAAACTTCTCCAAGTGTGGGTAAGCAGAAGCCTTCTGGCCAAGCCTGTTTTTTTCCACTGCGCTGCAACCTCTTCAGCAGAACAGAGTATGTTTGTCTGCAGACATTTCAGAGCCAGCTTCTGATGTGAGATTACCAGCCACCTACCACATATGATTACAATCATGCATTTTATTCTGAAATGCCCTCAGCACCTCCCTAAAGACAGGGGGACAATCTGATCATTATGTCACTTATTAAAAAGTCACTGTTCCTCTCCTGTGACTTTCAAAACACTTAAAAAAACCTCTTTCCCAATACTCAAAGTTAGTGGGTTTTTTTTAAACTCAACTTTATCCTAAATTACTTCTAACTCAGCATTATCCTAAAATACTTCCAAGCCATAGTTCACTTTCCCTTGAAGAGGAAGCTGCCATTAGTTCCATCTGGAATGAGGAACAGGATCTCCCCGTTCTCACAAGCCAACCATGCTGAGCTTTCTCTAGCCATCTTACATCAGCACACAAGGTCACACGATTCTGACAAGGGGGCCCAGCCTAGGTCACCATCCCTGTTGTGGGGACATGCCGCTCCAGCAAAGAACTCAGCCCTTCCTCGGCTCGAGGCTCAGAACTCATGAGCAGATCTTGGGACACAGGGAAACACTTCTTGCTCACGTGCCCTCTGCTATACCAATAGCGGGGACGGCTGAGCAGTGAGCTACACCATGGTAGCGAGATGCAGGCGGAGAGCTACCCGCCGGGCGCAGAAGCACAATTGAGCACGGCGCACCGAACGCCTTTCACGCGAAGTCAGCGCAGCCCCGGTCTGATAGACCGACGGACATATCCCAGGTCGCTGCGTAGCCCCGCCACCAAGGCCAGAAACGGGACCTCCTTCAGCCCTTAGCGACTACTTCTTGGCATCAGCTCCGGGCAGCTCGGCCGCGACACCGCAGCCGCGTTCCCAGGCACCGCCCCCATCAGCCCCACACGCCGCGCAGGGACGGGGCGGGCCCGGCCTGGCCGCTATTAAACGCGCTGGGTCGGCAGCCGCTGTGCTGGTGTTTGTGATTGCCCAGTGAGCCATGGCGAGCTACGTGCAGCTGAACACCGGCGCCAAGATGCCGATCCTGGGGCTGGGCACATGGAAGGTAACGGGGCTGGCAGCTGTTATGGGGCCTTATGCTGGCAGTGAGAGGGCGGCTGCGGCCGCCTGGGTCCAGCCTGGTATTCGGCCCGTTACCGCCCGGGCAGGACAGATGCCCTTTGCTGGCATCTCGCTGGGGAGGGAACGCGGATAAGGGCGGCCCGGGCCCTGCGGCCGTAGGCGAGGCTGCCGGTCGCGGGAGTCGTTCCCATTCGGGGTCCATCCCCGCCCCCGGCTACCTCGGCCGGAGTTTCCGCTCGATACGGAGATGTTGTTGTGGCTCTGGGCACTGGGGGTCTCTCACCGCCCGCCGGCCTCTCGCAGCAGCCCGAACGCCTGCGTGCTGCAGGCCTCGCTTCAGGAATGTGGGTAGCAACATGTGCTGGGCGAAGCCCTCCGGGGCGGCAGCTGCCCGGGGGGCCTCAGCGAAGCGGGGTGGGGAGGTGAGGAGGCCTTGGCCAGGCCTTGGATAACGGTGCCAGTGTTGGGGCCTCATTTCTGCGACGGCACAGTGCAGCCCTGCCTGGGTGACGGAGGAACAACTGGAGGCCGAGTTTTGGCTCTGGAGCTTATGTTCAAGAAGTGCATATGCTCGAGAATGCTGCAGGGAAAAGTGGCAGTCTCTTTGCTGTTAGTGGGCTTATTTTTGAGTGGACTGCTTTGGGTAAGGGGTGGCATTCTTAATTTTGTCTTGCTAGGGATAAAAAGCCTTTGATATGTTTTGATTAGGAATTTCCTGGCTATTATTTTTTACAGTCCCCACCAGGGAAAGTAACAGCTGCAGTGATGGCTGCCATTGATGCTGGATACCGTCACTTTGACTGTGCCTATGTGTATCAGAACGAAAATGAAGTTGGGGATGGAATTCAGCAAAAAATCAAGGAAGGTGTTGTAAAGCGAGAGGACCTCTTTGTTGTCAGTAAGGTATGGATGTGATGGTATAGGATCTCAGGAGATACCTGTTCTTTCATAGTTAACCCCCAGTTCTTTATTTTCCTAGTATGTGGTGCAGCATGGAACAATCCACAATGTTACTTAGGCCATGCATGAGTCAGGCTTCCTACTTTGCCTCATTCTCTCATGGAGAATCGTGCTGAGTATATACTGCTGATAGATATGATGCTTCAAACTTTCCCTGTCATGAAATTATGCTGTTCTCTTTCTTGCAATATCTGACCTCCTAGTAGGTGGTTTTAAAATCAAGTCTTGGTTAATGCCTTTTCTTTCTGTAGCACCCACTGTCAGGGGGTAATGGGCACAAGCTGGAACATGGGAATTTCCGCTTGAATGTGAGGAGAAACATCTTTCCTGGGAGGGTGAGAGAGCCCTAGCACAGGCTGCAAGAGATGATGTGGAGTCTCCTTTTCTGGAGAAGACTGTTTTCCAAAACCCACCTGGATGTGTTCCTGTGTAACCTGCTGTAGGTGAACTTGCTTTAGCAGAGAGTTGGGCTAGATGAGGTCCTTTCCAACCCTTACCATTCTGTGAAAACAGACAACTTCTGCTGTTATCTGTGACACTGTTCAGTCATTTGTGCTGCCGCTGCACATATTGCCCTCAGTATGACAGGCCCGTCTTGTTTACAGAGTGAGCCCAGTTTGAAGAGATCAGTAGGATGACTTAGTTCTGCATCACCTTCCAAAGGATGTGGGCACTCTCCTGGACAGGACAGAAGGGTTTCAAGAGGTTTAACCTAGAAAGTCATTTTGTACATTGGCTTTTTGTCTCTTAGCTTTGGTGCACCTTTCATGAAAAGTCTCTGGTGAAGGGAGCCTGCCAGAAGACTCTTGCAGCCCTAAAACTGGATTACCTGGATCTCTACCTCATCCACTGGCCTCTTGGTTTTAAGGTACGGTAACAGTAATGTCCTTGGCTTTGTGTGTTTTGACAGGCAGTTTTGAAGAGCTGTATGGCTTTATAGCTCAGTAATTGTTCCAGCCAGCACAGACGTGTTATGTGTCTGTTGTGTACTAGCACTGCTCTGCTGCTCAGCTTTACTGTAGCCACAGAAGCTTAGCTATTGCTTAGAACCTCTGAGATCCCTGCTTGCACAGCATCTTCAGCTCCTTTGCTCATGGAAGAGGTAGACCTTAAACTAGGAGTGGTTTTCCCTGCTGCAAGGATAAGTTACATTGCTCTCCTGTTGATCATTGCCTGTGTCTTTTCCACAAATCCAAAGCGTGTTCAAACAACCCTGATGTGGTTCCCTCTTTGTGGGATGGATGGCTGTGCTTTGCTGCCTGACAGAAATTCTTTGCTCTGCATGTTATGGAATCACTGAATGAGAGAAGGTTTCTGTCTTCGGTTTCTGTCTTTGATCCCTGAGTCCTTTAATACAGTACAGATTGAACTGACCTTTGCTGTAGGAGCCTTAGTGTTCCACAGACCTTGCATTTCAAAAGGTGAAACTTTTTAGTTCCTAACTCTTCTAGTGACTGCATGCAGAGGAACTAATGTCTCAGTTTGAATATTTCTAAGCTTAGTCTTTCTCTTAGAGCCTGATAGAACTCTTCTGTCTACTTGTTTCTGAGATCAGCTGGCTTTCTTGGCATCTGTGTTTTTAAAGTTAGTTTCATATGGATATAAGTATCAAAGTGAAAGTGTGTTTTGTTGTAGTAATGTATCAGTAGAAAACAATTGGGTTTGAATCAAGTTGATATTTGTAGTCCTAACTTTGACAAGAGACCTTTTCCCATTCCCTGTCCCAGCCACTTAAACAATGACTGTCTCCATGAAAGACCCCTCAGCAGATCTGGTCCAGTATGGACTGAACATGTTCTGTGTTTTTATTACACACTTTCATTAAAATTTCTTGTATCCATGTAGGAACTGTGTATTTTGTAATAGGAAAATAGACTTGTAAGCCAGCTATCATGCTACAGGTGGAGTGTTATGTTTCACCAAAGGTGTTTTGATGAGGCAGGGAAGACACTCTCTAGCAGAAGTACCTGTCTTTATTTGGATAATGGGTGCCCTAGTCCAGTGTGAAACAAAAGAAAAGGCTGAAGAATGTAGATAATTAGAACTGGTACTAGTTCTTCTGTAGAAAGTCAGTATTAGTATGTAGTGCAGTAGGAGTTTGTAGTATCATGGTCTTCAGCTGGTGTTAACCTAACTTCCCCCACAAGGAGTGTTTCAAGCATTTTCTTTGTCTGACAGGCAGGAGAGGAGCTGTTTCCTACAGATGACAAAGGCATGTCTATATCCAGCAACACAGATATTCTACAGACATGGGAGGTAAGTTCAGACAGCAGGAGCACCTGTTCTTGGTAGTCCCTTCTGTATCTTTGTTACTTTCAACAACCTAAATTGTCTCCTGTATCTAGAAGTACTTGGAAGGACTCACAGGTACAATAATGAATCACTGGGTATGATTATTTTCCGCTTCTAACTTGCTGTGAATTTCCCCAATGTCAAAGAGTGAGTCTTTGAGATTTAGTGAAATGGGAAACATGACATAAGTGTTCTAGTGCTCTGGGTTTGTTCCTCAAATGCTGACATTCTAACCCCTTCTTTTGTGCTTCTCATGAAGGAAATCAGCCCCATCAGGCAGAATGTGTTCTTCAGGCCCTGTCACATTGACTAGATGCTGACTTTGTGTTTCTTTCAGGGCATGGAAGAGCTGGTGGATGCTGGTCTGGTAAAAGCTGTTGGTATCTCCAACTTTAACCATGAGCAGATTGAAAGAATCTTGAACAAGCCAGGGCTGAAATACAAGCCTGCAACTAACCAGGTAAGCTGCACAGGGAGGGCAGGTGACTGATTGAGTACTGGTGTTTTATTAGATTATTTATTTAATAGTTACTAAGATCTTATTCTGCAGTAAGGTTATAGAAAGAGTGGCACAGACACAGCATGTTTTCGCAGTCCCACCCTTTAACTACTTCTGGATGCTCAAGGTGCTGTTTTTTATGGGCTTTGTGCACTACTGCTTAGAAATCTGGCAAAGAGCAGCTCCAGAATCCCTCTGTGGGGAAGTGATGGGGGCAGAGGGAACCCAGATGGGCTTTTAAAGCTTCCTTGAAGCAGAGTAAAACCTTGTGTGTGTGTATATGAGGACCTAACAGAATGGGATGATCTTTTTCCAACTTCCCATTGTGATGACTGGGAGAACTGAACAGAAACATGCTTTATGGAGTAATTACAGACTTAAAGCTTAGGAGAAAATAGGGTTGCAAGGTTGGTGTGGAGTAGAAGTCTTCAGGTATATAGACAGGACCTGAATAAAAGCTTAGGAAAAGTCATGTGGCAGGATACCTTGGGAAATAATCTGTTGTAACTTGCTGTGAGGTCAGGTGAGGTTGCCCAGAGCTTCATCTGCTCAGAAAACCTGTGAGGATTGGGAATGCACAGCCTCTCTAGTGTGCTCCACTGCCTGACATCCTGCCTTGGGTGTATGGGATTTTTGTCCTACCATGCAGTGCTGAAGAGCTTGTCTTGTCTTTGGATGAGCTTCTTTTAGGTATTGAAAAGCAGCTACTGGGAGACCTGAAGCCTTCCTACTCCAAGCTGAGCAAGCTCAGCTCCCTCTGTTGTTCCCCATACAGCACAATCCTGGTGGCCCTCTGCTGAATTAATGACGGTCTGTCAATCTTTCTTCTACTGAGGGGGCTGGGAAGGGAGAGCACTGGGCATGGTGTTATAAAGGTGGTCTGGCAAGTGCTGGGTAGAAGCAGCTGATCACTTGCCACAATTTATGGGCTGTGCTCCTGCTGCCAGGGCTCACTGCTGGGCTTCATGTTCAGCTCAGCCTGCTGTGGCCCTCGGGTCATTTCTAGCATGGTTACTTTGCATGTAGTCAGGCACCAGCCTGTGATGTTGCCACAGGCTTTGCCTTCCCAGGTGCAGGGCTTTGTGCAGCCTTGCTGAATTTCATGGGGTTTTTGTGCTTCCTGCCACTGAAGTGGCAGCCCTGCCCTTGTGTGTATTAACTGATTCTCCTCTGGTTTGGTGTCCCCTGGGAGCTTGCCAAGATTATAGCTTGGTGGGAGTTGTTGAAGAGGACAAGTCCTGTGGAGGTCTGTCTAGATATGTCTTTGATTGCTGTGGTATTTGAAGGATTGCAGTCTCAGTTATTGATACCTGATTCATTAGTTGTGGTAGTTGGAGCCTGTGTACTGAAAAGAGACTTAAACCTCTTTGTCAGAAAGCCAATAGGATTGTTCTCTGTAAGTCTGTTCAACATAAAACTGAAAGGTTGTGACAAGTGCAAAATTTATCATTTTCTACTGTATGTTTTCCTTGTCAGTCTCAATGTGCTTGTAGAATTGCTTAGTAAAAGTGTTTTGATACCTGTCAAGGTCTGCCACACCTCATTGCCACTGTAGCTGTAGTTGGTAATTGCCCTTGTATCTTGCACAGAGGTCACGGACCTTTTGTCTCTTTAACACTTCCAAATGTTCTCAAGCTCCTAGATTTCTGTAACAAAGATCAGAGCAACTTGTCTTCTTTGGTAGCTGTCTTTTGAAACGTGCTTCTTCTGAAGAAATGCTTGCAATCCTGAAAGCTGCTGTTGTTGTCACTTACCAGTTGGCCTGATGATGACTGCTTCTTGCAAACACTTGATCTGTGTTGATGTTTTGCATAATCCAGTAATTCCCTGTATTTGGTGATGTTCCTGTTAACTTGATTGCAGTCAATAGGTGCATGGGTTTCATTTGTGATGAGAAATTAATTTGGTGAGATAGTTATTCCATTACAATGCTACTAGTACATAGTTCAGTAAGGAAATCTGACTCTGACATGATGACTTTATCGTCATCACAATATGGATTGGAACAGCTTAAGAGTCTTGTTTAAAGATGTCTTGGCCTCTTCATCTTTGCCCAAATCTAAGACTAGATAATGTAGCTTAGAAGTTCTTGGATTTGAGTGTCACTGGACAGATAAGAATGTCTGCCTTGCTTATATGACATAAATTCTATTGACTAGTTGGGGAAAATAACCAGGTGATCTGTTACTCTTGTAGTTGTGTTTATGGAGCTGCTGAAGCAAAATAAATACAACTCAGGTTTTGGGACAAGTTATATGTATCTTGCTGTTTAGTATTCCAGCATGTCCCAGAAGGGAAACAGCCATGTAGGCTTCTGGTAGCAGCAAGCAGCTAGAGCCACTGATAAAGCACTGAGGGCTGTAAACTGATCACACGTTTTACATTTGCTCCACCTGCCAGTAGCAAGAGTTTCCAGGGGCTTCCCTCAGAACATAGCAGCAGGCTGCAGAGGGCTTGAATGACAGTGTAGTCAAAAGGGTTCTTGATGTTGCCTGATGCAAGAGAAGTGGTGCTGCCTGATGTGGAGCTATCCCAAAAGTGCTTCTGTGCAAGTATCAAATAGTCATGTTCAATTGCTGCCTCCTGACATGTGACAAATTCCTGTTGCATAACACAGATCTGTGCATTGGCTTACAAGAATATTGGTCCTTGGTTAAATAGTCTGTATTCTGTTCTGTAGATATTATTATGGGAGTTTATAGTGAGTACATGGGTCTATAAAAGTCTATAATGGGCAGTAAGCTAAAGGTCTAAAAATCTGTGGAAGTTCACCATTCACACTGTTTGCAGGCTGGAGATGCTCAGTGTGAGTATTGATATAAAGCAAATAAAACAATGCTGGCATTGAAGTGAATATGGTAGTTATAAAAAAACCCCCATATTTAATTAGGGATGAAAGGAACTTTGTACTTCCAGCCTGTTAAGATTTTACAGTTATCTTGAGTCCCTTTTACTGAACTCTCTCATTTAAGTAATTACGTAGTTGCTCATCCCATATGTCGGAGGTTATATGATTCAGCAAAGTTTTAAGGACACAGTCCTTGGGCCCTTCACTGCAAAGAGAAATGCTACAAAAAGTAGAAAGGGTGTGGGGACATACAGAAAGCAAAGGCTGTGTAATACTCAATAGAAACTACAAATCTAAGGTTGTTTTCTTTGTTAATTTAATTAGGAGCTAACCCCAGGAACATATTAAAGCAATGAAACCACTGTCAATCTTTGTTTTCTTATGTTGGCAGATCGAATGTCATCCATACCTTACCCAGGAGAAGCTGATCAAGTACTGTCAATCCAAAGGGATTGCTGTGACAGCATACAGTCCCCTTGGCTCTCCTGACAGACCATGGTAAGATTGCTTTGTGCTTTGCAAGGGAGCTGGCATGGAGTACGCTTGAAAATGACACTACAAGATTACCATTAATTATTCATTCAGATACAGAGCTCTGCCAAATTAGATCCATGGAGGTTTCTTGTTACTGTTTTCTTGTCTCTGTGCAGGGCTAAGCCAGAGGATCCTTCCCTTCTGGATGACCCCAAGGTCAAAGAGATTGCAGCCAAGCACAACAAAACCCCAGCACAGGTATGTTAGTGCTGGACACTGGGTGCCCCTTCCTGTACCACAGGACAGCTCATGACAATGCAGAGAACAGGCTGGCTCTTCATTTGCCATCACCTGTGGTGCTGTCCTCTGGTGTTACATAGCAGTGCAGGTTTGTTAACCATGTGGCCTGCAGTGCTTGTCAGGGCACTGTGATCATTGGCAGCAAACATTCCCTTGACCCGTCTTCAGGTGCTGTAATGTTTCGGTCTTCCCATTGTATAGCCTTCTAAAGCCTAAGTGGGAAGGAAAGGAACTGAGTATCATTAAACTGGATGGGAAAGAGTCCTATGTGGGGTTGCACCACTTTGCTATTTGGGCTTCAGCAAGTACTGCTTAGAGTTCAGGTGTAATTGGAAATGCAACTCTGCAGAAGTGGGTTAATTCTGCTAAACTGTCCAGTTTACAGAGAGCAGCTGTTGGAACAGGCTCTGTTTGTTGTAGAACACAAGCCATCCTCTCTCTGACTTAGTGATATGGCTCTTGTAGGTTCTCATTCGTTTCCACATCCAGAGAAATGTGATTGTGATTCCCAAGTCTGTCACGCCACAGCGCATTGTGGAGAACTTCAAGGTGAGCCACTAGAAGTGAGCTGGGCACACAGCATGTTCAGGGCTGGCACAGCTTGCCCTTGCACAGCAAGCAGTGATCCTCCCTCACCAAAGGGGACTGCCAGCTGGAGCTGGTGGGAGAGGGGGAGGTGAGCAGGAAGAGGGAGGAAGTGAAAAAGTTTCAAGCTGCAGTTACTCTGTTGACCCACAATATACTGAGGGCCCAACTCAAGATTACAGTTGGAGAGCAGGAGTGAACAAAGCTTTTAGAAACATTATGCTGATAAACTTAGCAGTCATGTTGTTTGCATTCTATTGTTTGTCACGTGAGTGATGTGACAAGGGCTTTCTTGGGGCCCAAGTACAGTGGCACACCACAAAATGCTTCCTTGACTTTAAGAAAAGAGTCCTGGTGTCCATAAACCACTCATTCAGTGGTACTTGACTGAAACCAGTCTTAATTCTGGAAGGTCCTTAGTTGCCATAGGTGGAATTTGTCTTACAGATGTTCTGTTGGAGTAGGACAGAAAGTAATGCAAAATGCCTCAGTCCTGCCTTTGTGAAAGATGGATCTAAGTGATCTGCAGGTTTCTTAGAACAACTGGCATGAGTAACTGCAGCCTGAGATTTCTTTCATTCCTCTCCTTGCTCAGCTGGCAGCTGTGGAAATTGAGAGCCCTCCTTGTGCTCTTTCTCCTTTATGAAGCAGTAGTTTCTTTTACCAAGCAGCCCCTACCCTATGGACTGCACTCCCACACTGTGCATTTGTTCTTGAATTTTGATTTTATTTTTTCTTTCAAACTCTGCTTTGTTCAAAGAGATGATTTCCTGCTGTTTCTCTTGCTAGGTGTTTGACTTTGAGTTGACTAAGGAGGAGATGGCAACTATTCTCAGCTTTAATAGAAACTGGAGAGCGTGTGCAATGATCTCGTAAGTGATAGTGGGTTTTTTCAAGCTGTTACCAGTGAGTCAGTTTGGCATTTGAAGTGATAGATACTAGTCTTGGTTAAAACTCAGGATATGCAAACTCAATTTTCAAAGGGGCCATTCTCAAAACAACTTTTCTGAGTAAGACATTAAATGTCTGTGTTATGAAGCAAGTCATGATAAGCATAAAGCAGATTTCATGTTTGCCTTTAGTTCAGTCTCCAAGAAACATTTTGTAGCTGGAATTACAACAGGAGGCTTCTTACCCATCACTCTTATTCTGTCCATATTGGAGACTCAAATTATTGAGTACCTTTTGTTTTGCTAATGTTTTGTTGTTCTGCCATGACCCTCAGGTGTGCTGTCAAATCTGCCTGCATCTTCTGCACTCACTTTGCAAGCACTCACGAATGTTCAGAAAGAAACATGACTTCCAAGTTGGAAGCGTAAAGCCAGATAGGAAGCCTTTGTTGGAAGGCTGCAAAAGAAGGCAGACTTCCTGTCAGGAAACAATGAAACCTTGAATTAGTTGTCTATAAAACATCTAGGTCACATGGCCTGAAATACTTGGAGTCTGAACAACAGAAGGCAGTCAAGAACCTCCCTGTTCACAAATGCAGTGGGTCACCAAGGAAAACAAAATGACTCTGCTTTGATACAGTTCAGCACCTTCTTTGGTGTCTCTTTGCAGTGGTTACAGCTGTGCATTGTATCTTTCAAACAGGAGGTAATCTTTCCTCTTTGATTCCCTTCAGGTGCAAAACTCACAAGGAGTACCCTTTCCATGCAGAATACTGAAGATGGTTTCCTGCCTTTCTTCAGACTTCAGATACACTCTGCTGTTGCCTATGAGTTGTCTGTGTTGCTTTCTCGCTGCACCAGACACCCACCTTTTTCCTTTGTTTTCCCCTCACAAAGCTGCAGTAGATATACTTGGTGATTTTGGTTTATGTTTTTGAGGAAGAAGGAAATGCCAAGGGATTATGAAGAGCTTGCTGTGTGGACTTGGTAGATTGTCTTTGCCAAACTCTGTGTCTGCAGTTGGTAAGCAGAAAACACGGAGAAAGTTTGAACAAGCTGTCACTTTTCTTTTGGAATGCTGAATTGGAGGTAGTGATTCTGTCTGGAAGGACCAGGATACTGGCAGATTTTGCATAACTGATGAGGTTTGCTTTTTTGTGTTCACTTTTGGTTTTGGCTTTCTTTTTTTGTAACACTCCATGCTTTTTCTCTAATTGCAAGTACAAGTTGCTGTCCAAGTACAAGAGTTTCCACATGGGTGGTTCTTTAGAAATTACATAGGTCCTTGTTGGTGATGTGAAAGCTGGTTTTGCCTGTAATAAAATAGTTAATTACTGTGTGTAATGGTTATTTTAGCAGACCTGTGGGGGTAGTAATGCTGGATTATTGCTGTTCTATCAGCTGTCTCTAGTGATCACCCAAAAGCAAGGAAAATTGCTGTCCCTTGAGATATCACCTACTGTTGATGTCCTCTGAAGTGTGACCTGCTGACTATCTGCGCTTCTGCTAGTGCACATGTGGAACACCTGAGTGTAGTGAACCCTTTAAGTCTGCTTGAACTGCTCTTTAAATAGAGCTCTTTTGGTATTCCTGACAGCTAATATACTGATGCTTTAATCATTTGTTGATTTATTGAAGTGATGGTATCCTTGGGCTAATGGGACAAACATTCAGTTCACAATTTGAAGGCTGCACAGCATTCTAAAGGATCGTTTTAGTAAGCAGTGGAAAACTTGGTCTTTCCAGGCAGGCAGCACATGATGCAAGAAAGAATTCTGTGCTTGTACCAGCTGCGATTTGCAAGTGCAGTGAAAATGGGGTTTCAAGCAAAGCCTGTCATGAGCTAGCAGATCAGAAACTTTCCAGTTTCTTCTGGGAAGGTGGGGAAACAGGTTTATCTGCAAATTTTTACTTATGAGATGTGTTTCTCCCTTGGATGTCTTTAAGATTTTCACAAGACTTGCAAGTAATGGGTTTCAAGTTGTTGCCTTCTGAGAGCTGCTATTCACAAAATGCGTTTGGGCACTTGCAGATTCAGTGGCTGGTGTTGGTTGGCTTTCTTGCATCTTCATAAAATTGGGTTGGTTTTTTTTCCTGGTGTTTGATTAGATCTAGAGTGTGACTTGTCCTCTAAAAGCCTGGCAGCAAGGGATTTCGTAGCAGTTGAAAGAAGGGAGAGTGCAGACCTGTTAATGCATAACCACCCCTAAACAGTGAAGGGTAGGATTCCAGTTCTGTAGCTGCATTAATGTACCTTGAAGGGAGCTCAGCCAGCTTAAAACATCCTATGAATGCCATTCTCAAACTATTTGTGAAGTAGGTGGCTTCCTGCTACTGATGAAGGTAATAAGGAATCATACTACTATAAAAATTCTTATTGATAGAGGTTAACCATTACACTGAGAAAACAGACTTTATCTTCAAATGCTTCTTTTAAATCTTTCCGCTACCGTGGAGGCCTGACTTCACAGGCAATATGGTTGTGGTCAGAATAACTTCCAGTAGGCTGAACAGATAAAATTGAGCTCATGTACAGCATAAGGAGAGAGTCAATGTCTGACTCTAAGCAATATTGTCCTCTAATGCTGATTCTCCTAATGTAAATTGATTATTATAACTTGAAATTCTGGTCTTAAAAGCAACTACAGAAAGCTTCAGTTTTGCAAGTGTTTTGTACCTCTACAGTGTGATAAATAAAAGCCCAAAGGCATCTAAAAAACCAGCTAATGCTCTCAGATTAGTCTGAGCTGTGACAGAAAGCTGTTTGGGGCAATGTTGACTGACTGGGAAATATCAGTTTTGTGACAAGTGGGTTCTGGCAAGAAGTAAAATTGAGGGTCAGGGTTTCCAAAACAGTACATTGGGTTCTGTTAGTTTCCTCTGTTTTCTTTTCACTGAAACTTTGTGAAAGCTTGTGCCTGAAATTTTCCATCCCGAGTGGGGATTTTACTGGAGAAGACTTTTCAGGCAGACTGGTCTGCAGCAGAAGGGAGTGTAGCTGGCATTTCAGAGTGGAGTGATGTAGTAACAGGCAAGCTCTGTGTTTTGCTGGATGACTTAGCAGGAAAGAATTTGGAAAGGGTTGTTCAGGGACACGGTGCAGCATTTAACGTGGACACTGGGTGAAATAAGAGTGGGAATAGAGGAGCAACAGAAGCACCTGAGTGAAGGGACAGCAATGCCTGATGACTCTGAACTGCTGCTTCAAGGCCAGATCTAATTCAAGCTGAGGCAGAGGTAGAGCCAGTCTTCTGCACTGCAGCCAAGCCTTTGTTTCATCTAAGTTGACCTCTGGGGATTGTTACAGTAAAATGTCTGTTTTGCCGCCATACTTGTGCCACGCTGTCTGCCTGCAAGGGTAGAGGTTTCTTTTCATCTCCTAAAAGGTAAAGTGGGAAGATCAAAGGATTAGATATCCGGAGCTTTGCATTGCTGCTAACTGAGCTCTTCCTGCTCTAACTGTTCACAGCATTTGTTTTTGTATTGTGATTTGACAGATCTCTGGGTTTCTGATCAAAGAAATTTTTAAGGACAAATGCAATCTTGTAGCTCTTCCAATGAAAAGTGGTTGTGTTTTTGTTTTGTATTTTTGATTTAAGAACTTGTAGTTCAGCTCCACCTCGTTGGCCTCTCTTACTAGACTTTCTCAGGATCCTGGTGCAATAGTTCAACTAGTGTGATACCATAGCACATCCTAGGAAGAGGAGTCCAGCCTGCAGGAAGGAGACAAATATGTTCTCAAGACAAGTAGAGGTCATACTTGCACCCAACTTCTTTCACTTTAAGCTGCACTCTGTCACTGCTTGAGATGATGCCACATTAGTAGGCCTCTCATGTTACAACAAAATGGCTCTGACAGAACAGATCCATTTCCATAGTAGCAGAGAATTATAGTGAGCTAACTTATTAGTGAAAACAGGTAGAAGAAATTGGCAGTTATCTCCCTGGGGAAGGCAAGAAACTTCTGTATAGATCATTGGGGGTGGCTGAGGAGAACACAGGCAGCTGCTGGAATTGTCACCTTCCTGATAGGAGGTAGGACCACAGACTTGCAGATGTGTCAGGTTGCTATTGACACTCCTTTGGGAGAAAATGGCTTAACTTCTGATATTGGAACACAAATACACAAGCCTACCTGGCTGCAATCACTTTCTCCATGATGCTTAGCTTGGTCTTTGTAAGACCAGACTAACTCTCTGGGGAAGGAGAGGCAAGATCTCTCCTCGTGCTGAGCTCAAGAGACTGAGATGAAGTGCATACTGTAACATTTGTGCAGAGTTGTGAAATCCAGGGCACAGGAAACTAAATTATCCAAAACAGGAAAAGCAAACCCTGTGTTTATACTTATTAATCTCTATTCACTATGCTGAAGATATGACTAGAAATCTGGAGTCTTGCTTAACAGGAGCACAAAGGAAGTGGCTTGGGACAAGTTATTTTCTTTTTAATCACTTAATCCTCCCCTAGTTTGTCATCTGTGAACTCTGTCAGTGTCTACTTGTAATCTCTCCCTCTGCCTTGTGCTGGGTCACTTAAAGTACAAACATCTGTAAAACTACATTCTTCCCCAATTTAAGTGAAAAAAAAAGGAAGCTGAATATACAACCCAGCTTTTTTGAACTGAGATGAGCCTGATTACAAGCCAGCTGCC
Organism: Colius striatus; assembly: GCF_028858725.1. NCBI lineage: Eukaryota > Metazoa > Chordata > Aves > Coliiformes > Coliidae > Colius > Colius striatus. The sequence goes on from NC_084759.1 coordinate 140,715,902, forward strand.
AACTGCTTATGAGAACAGCTGAACTGAATAGGATTAACTACTACCTGCTGCAGCATCCTATCTCCACTGTGGCCAAAACCAATTCTTAAGGTAAGCTGAGCATTGCAGTGGTGTGTTCTTAAACTGTCAGAATATTTCAAGATCTTTCAGTGTTTGTCAGCCATTGGTTAACTCTTACTTGTTCAGTTACTTTGTCACTTGGTTCTGTTCCAAGGGAATCATTTTTGACACCTGTGCATCTCATGAAGGTGCACTCTCTGTTGCTTGTTTTGGGCTTGTCTCCTGCTAGATTCATTTGGTGCTGCTGGTTTTTACAGTGGAGGAGATGGCAAGTGGTCTTATTTCCAGTCACACTTAGCAAATCTGAAGCAGTGTGTGTGGAAAACTTCTGGTGTAGCTCCCGACACTGGTGTCAGGTTGAGGAAAGTCTTGGTCTACTTAATTGCAGTCTGTATAAATTATCCTAGGCCATTGATTGTCCTAGGCAGTGTTCTAGAAGTCTTTAAGATAAAGAGCAAGGGAACAAAACTTTCTGTGAAGGATTAAATGCAAAAAGTTCATAGAATGTGTCTCAGTCTTACTGCTTCTTTGTTTCTGTTTGAATTATATTGAGCTCAATGTGATTGAGCTTGGGATTAGATGAAAAACCTGAGCAGCAATTAATTTTTTAATTATTACCCAGGTTATCCCGTTTTCCTTCCAAAACATGGGCTTGACTATACAAGAATAGATGAACTGCACAACAAAAGCTCAAGTCAGGGGATAATGTGTTGTTGATACAAAGGCAAAATTCTAAGCTGAGATGTTTTCTACTTACTGGGTTCAGGTCAGTGGCATGGATAATCTCACTGCTGACTAGGAAAGAAGTATCTGTGAGTTTGGTTTGAGAGCACTGTTACATAGCTGCTAGAAACTGAATTATTTGGGGATTATATAAGTTTTCCTGTAATTCCAACAGAAAGCTAATGATTTTGCTCCTCAGGAACTAGTCACACAGGAATAGAAGCTGCTAGTCGTTCAAGAAAGTGACTTGAAGACAATTGTAGCATGTCTTTTCCTCTCTTTTGTTAAAACAAAACACTTGCTCTTAAGTCAACTGAATTTACAGTAGCAGCAAACCAAGCCCAAGTCTGTACCCTAGCGTGTCACAGCAATTTTTATTAACACACAAATTCTATATAAAGCAGGGTCTGCACTCATAAAAACCCATAGAACAGGCTGGAACACTTCTGGAATTCTCAAAACCAAATACAAGGGAGATGTTGCTTTGTAGCTTCCTCTCTACAGATGGCAGTGGCCTTGTGGCATGCATATTGAGTGAAACCAGGCAGTGTGTTCCCTAGCAGCTTATAGACTTGCTGCTGTGAGGCAGCAATGGTCTGCTAGAGAGGCACCTTGTCTTTAAGTCATGGCTGCAGCTCAGCTGCAAAGCAGAAGGTACTTTATTTCCCAGTAACTGACATAACCCAATGATTTTTTTTCTCTTTTTACCTTTGGTGAAGTCACTGCAGCTGAAAGATCTATTGTCTCTAAAACAAATGCACAATCTCTGGCTTCTAACTTGTTTTGAATTTTTTACTATTATATGACTACTGTGATCATCTAGTCTGACTTCCTGCCTACCACAGTCTATAAACATCCTGTAAATAACTTCAAGTCTGCAAGCAGTGATTAAATTGGAATGTTGCTTGAAAGTTCCTATGAAACAGAATATTTTAAGCTAGGCTCTACACCACAGCCCCTGCTGCTGTAGACTGACAGCCTGACCAGAGTGTGAATGCCTGGAAGCAGAGCACCTTTCACAAAGCTTATTTTCTAGTTGTGGCTATGATGATACCCTGTAAGTGTCCTTCCCATTTACCATGTTCAAAGGGGAGAAAAAGGAATGTACTCATCACAAGCACCTTCCTGTCCACACCACTGAACTGTAACTGTTTGGTGTCAGTTGCTGATACGCTCCTTGAGACCTCTTTCTTTACAAAAGTAGCTGTAGGAAATGCAATTTGTTGCAACTGCTGTGCCATTTCTAGGGCACCTGTTATTCAAACATCTTGCAAAAGTCTGAAGTAATTCAAAGATTTGTCATCATTTCCTTTTCTAGACTTTTAAACCTCAACTACAAAGAAAATCAGTTGGAAAAGGATATCCATGAAGTATCCTAGCCTGAACCTTAATTACACAATTGGCCTTCCTCTCTGCAGGCAGAGCTGATCCACATTGTTCTGCTGCTGGGCTGGAGGAACCTAAAGCAATTACAGCAGTTTGAGTCGTGTTAAGAGTTCAAGAGCTAGAAGTCTTGATTAACATTAATACTCCAGTAATTAATACTTCATTAATACTCCAGTAGATGCAGGGGCAACAAAGTACTTTCTTTAGCAGAGAAAACAGCATCGGAATGACATCCTTTGAGTCAAAACACAAGCAGGCAGGATCTAGGAAACATTACCAGAGAGCAAAATTTCTACCATTGGTTTTAGGGAAGCTGCCCAACTTTTCTGCTTGTTAAGTAAGGCAGTTGCCAAACAAAATAATTCCTCCTTGTCTCCTTTATCAGATTTTGGATTTGCTGGGAGAGATTCACAGTCTTAACTGCAGCCATTCTACTGATAAAGGCAGTATTTATATACTCTTGTAGATATGATAAACCAAACAGACAAATCTCCTACCAGTTTATTAGTTTTTAGCAGTTCATAAGTAGGAAACCTCATTAAGAAAATGGCTCCTGTCACAGCAGTGTCCTCTAAAGATCTTTGTCTTATGCTGAACTAAGTCTCAAGCAGCATGTTGTCTTATAAAGGTCAGCTGCATTGGATGGATTATCTTGAATTAACTGAAAGTTATCATATGTTGTGACCTTTTATCCAAAAATACAACCACTGGGAGAATCTGAATTTTTCTAAAACTTGTCAGAATTTAAGACAAAGAACGATTTTCACTGATACCAAAGGTTCAGGATTATTGAACTTTTTTATCATTATTAAGTAAGAGAATATATTTTGTGACAACTGAGAATTTTGGTACAAGAGTGAAGGCACACATGTAACTGTGGTAAGGGAAGCAGCTGCATGAAGATCACCCTCCAGAAAGCCTGTAAGCTACTTTTTTCCATGTTGAGTACATATTTCATTTGCCTTGTATTAAATCACAACATATTACAAATAGCTTGAAGTTATTAGATGTAGTTCTGATCGCTGGAGGATCTGCAGATAAGTCCCATATTGACCTTCTGAAAAAGGATAGTCCTTGTGATTTTTTTTTTTTGTTGTTTTTTGCATCTGAAAAAAGAATGTGACTAAAACACTTTAAGGATCTAGTCCTTAAGAAAAATCTTTAGTTCTGCAAAGGTTTTGAGGTGGGGGAAAAAAAAAATCTCTGAACTACAGTAAAGACATGTAACAGGAGCCTGCTTAGTGTACACAGAGCAGTGGATGTCAATGGTGTGGAACCTTCTCATACACTAGTGACTTTATTCTCAAAAGATAATATATCTGTTGCTTAGCTGAAATTGCCAAACTTCCCTGTGATACTAAATCTCTCTTGTGAACTTAGTCTGCTATTAAATAAGTGGGTAACCTGGGAAAACAGAATAAATTGCAGGTCTTTAAGTCTGTATCTAACCATTCTGTTAGCTTGATGTGTATTTATGCCGCTGTTAAGGCACTAAGTACAGCTTTTCACTTCAAACAAACTTACAACTCTTAATTCTTAAAATAGCATTTATTTACACTGACTCTTATATGAAGTAGCCAAAGAAAACAGGGAGGGGGGGGAAAGCTGCTTATTTATTTTGGAGTTTCCCAGCTGATGTTGGTTTTCAGACAGCAGTTTGGTATGCATCTGGTACAAGATCTCTTAACACACAATGTACATGCAAAAATCCCACAGCCACCAGCCTGTTCAGGGTGGACAATGGTCCAATTAAACTCTAGCGCAGGATTCCAGTGGACATGGATGTAGCCAAGTATTGGCTGAGCTTCCTTCTTTTTATTTTTAAGTGGAGCTAGCAAATACCATTTGTTAAGAAGATATCCAGTGATAATCTAAGGTCCTAAACAGCTAGGGCACTGCAGTCTGCAGAAAGACAAGTCAAAGTTAATTTGCAGAAGGAACAGCAGTGTTGCATTTGTTGAAGCACTGGTAGTGTGTAATAGATGCACACTTGGGTGAACAATGAATAAGTGTCCTAAGTTACAGTGCTGGTGGGGTCTAATTATATCATGTATATTACAAAGTGGAAAAAGGGCTTTCTTACTTAATGTGTTCTGATGAAGGAGACATGACTCCTTAAAGGTCTCTTAAAGTCAAGTTTTGCAGTTGTAAACAAGTAATCTACGTGGTATCTGATAGACAAAAGGTTTTGCCAGTTCCATATATGAAGGAGATAACTTTGTTCCCCTGGCAGAGTGGATTTTTCTGTGTTATCACAGTTAATAATTTTATGAGATACTGGTTTACCTTAAAATTTTCCTCTAGAGAGTGTGGAGTGACAGATTTGGGAATTACATTCCCATTTCTTTGGCTCTGCAGCTGGATAAGCACCTGCAGTAAGAGATAGGGAATTAGGGCCTAGTGTCCCATCCGGCTTCTGAAAGCCAGAAGCCATGCCATGCCAACATGGTTATGAGGGAATAATTCTGCTGGTAATTTGAGCTAGCTCCCACAGAGAAGCACTGCAGTAAACCCCTCTGTGTTATTGCATGAGCTCTTTTAATCATGATCTGCCTCTGAATTTCAGATGGCAGCATGAGAGTGCATTGAACAAAAGATAAGGATTTTCCAGGAAGCCTGTGTGTAGAAGTGGCTGGCAGGCCAGTTAAAGTCCCCAACCATTGATAAATCTTCTGTCTTGTCATTAAAAGTAGTGTTAGAGGTAATGCTTTAAAAAGTGTTACAGTGTGTATGAGACAGCTGGAACTCAGCTTTCTATAATAACTCTGTAAATAGATACTGTAGCACAAGTGAAAAAAATGCTTATTTTCACCAGGGAAAATACTATGACCAGTGTTAACCTGAGATGGGGTTTTGTTGCATGGAAATTCCTTAATTTGGGGAACTTGAATGCAATTTCCTTAACGTGGGAGTCGTAAAAAAAGAGAAACATCCTTAGACTGGGACCTGGGAAAATAAAAAGCAGACTTGAATTGCTGTCTTCTCCCTCCAGCACTGTGGTGTAAATATTATTCAAATGCTAGGAAAGCATCATCTGGCACACTTGGAATTGACCATCTTCTGGTTGCTCCAGTCCCTGCCTTCATTCTTTGCATTTTCTCCCTGGCTGGTGTGTGACAAGAGCCCTGTGCAGTTCCTTGTACAACATGTCACTGTAATGTGTTTCAGTGCAGCCTAGGATAAGGGCAGGAATTTCTTTGGTCCACATCCCAAAAGTTTCATCTCAAGAATGTGGGCAGCTGTCATGTCCTTTACATGTCCCAGGTCAGAGAAGGTCATGAAGACTGGAACAAACGCAACATTTGTTTGTGTCATTCCTTTACAAACCTCATCCATTTGTCTCAGCAGGACTGCAAAGTTGCTATTTTCATAAGCACGTGGTGCCTTGTTTTGATTAGGGTTGAGGTTTGTTTTAGTTCAGAAGAATTCTCTTACGTGCTTAACAAGCTCCCTCAAGCACAATTAAGGACTTCAATACTTTTTCTCCTAAATACAAAACTCTACTACCAAAAATGATATCAATTAGTGGAATGAGCATCACAGTAAGTGGGAGAGAAGATTTTTCTCAGTGGGGGCATTTTTAACACATTAGGAAATCTCTTTTTAATCATGTCAATTTTACTCTGTGGGGCTTCATCCAGATCCTCAGACTGGGTTACTCTTTTGGCTCCCATCTAAGAAAGAAGTCTCACAAAGCATTCTTATTATGGCCAGTTGGGTACAGTACACAGGGGCAAGAGGTCCCTTTGGAGTGGCAAAACTTAATCAGTTCTTCCCAAGGAAGACAGGAGTGGCTCTCAATCTAGATCAACAATTACTACCCTATTATGAATTCAGTAGAATACAACTGAACTATTTATTATGAAAATATTATGCCCAGGTAGCCCTTCTGCTCATAAATAAAAGAGGTTTACTGAGGGCAATTCCTCAGCTAATGAAACAATTCTTCTATCATAAGAAGCTTGTCATTTGGAACACAGTGTGTCGACAAGGAGCTGTTGTGGGAGAGCTAGAGCAGGATATCTGGTCATCGATGCCAATTAATTTCCCAAGGGAGAAGTATCATTTAGCAGAGGCACTGTGGTATAAGCAGTGCTGTGTCTCCGCCACCACCACCTATTTTCTTTCAAGCTAGCAAACAATAAAACAGCTAGACAGCTCTAATTACATTGGCACCTCCAGAAGAAAAGAAACAGGAGAAAAATCATCTACTACCAGCCTTTGGAGCGGAAGATAACATCTCTTCCAAAGCAGATGTAATTTTTATTTGCTTTCATAAGCAGCAGCCTGAAACATCCCCTTTTTTCCATAAAACGTGCCTTATCCTTCATCTGACAGAAGGAAAAAAGCATCAGCAAATTCTTCTGACCCTGGTGAGTCTCTTGTCTTCTCTTGACCAGGCTGTGCTGTGCACGTGGTGGGGGTGTAGGCCAAATGAAGCCCAAACCTTCAGCCAAGCAGAAATGTGAGGTTATTCCCAGGTTCTGTCTCCCACACAGCCTGTCACGTCTGCTTGCGTGGCACACACAGCTTCAGCAAAGGACTTTGGGCAAGTTCCAGTACTTTCTAGAAGGGAGAAATTGGGATGCTGTGGGTACACTGGCACAGGCATCTTGTCTTTCCTTTCATCTGGACAGCTGAGATGCAGCTAGGGAGGAGTGTGGCTGCAGCTAAAGCTACCCATAAATGCCCAAGGAGTGGTGTGGGAGCTCAAGCAAGAGCATATGTCAGCTCAAGCCCCTGCAGGGGACACACTCCAGCAATGATTTCCCACCCAGACAGTTTAGTAAAAAGTACACGTAAAAATACCTTCATTTTGGCAAAGTAGCACCAGAAGGAACAGAGAGGCACTGAGAAATCAATAATCTGGGATTCTTCACCTAGGAAATTCCCTCAGAACAATTCCCAAAGTGGAAACTTTTTCAGGCTGTTATTTCAAACTAGCAAGATTTTTTTTTTTTGTCCTGTCAATAAACATAGCTCCCACGTATCCAGAAAATCTGTGTCCCTGGGAATGATCATGACATTTCCATCTGCAGGAAATAGCTCGTCTCCCACCTATCATCACAAAAGAAAAGCGAGTTTAAGGCAGGCTGAATCCTCAGTACTTAAAGAAATCACTTAGGAATTCTACAAGCTAGTGCAGCTGGAGACACGCTGGATATCCTGGCTTATGTTTGTTCTGGGGAGAGAGGTGGCCAAAACTAGGAATCTGTACGAACACAGTAATCTTCAAGAAAATCTGCCCGTTGAGAATCTGTCCTGCAGGCAGAGGAAGGGCAGACACTTTTATGTGCCTTTGTCAGGCTGGGAGGCCAGGGATGTGACACGATAGGGAAATGAGGATTTTTTTTTTTAACCTGGGAGTAGAGAGAAAAATAGGAATGAAGTAATTCACAGCTGTTTGATTGTGGATAAGCAAATGACAGCCAAAGCCCAGTCTTTTAGGAGGGTTGTGATCCGGATGGTAATTTGATCCATCATATGGAAATGCTGTCCAGGGTAAAATAAGGTGATTTTTGTACAAGAAGATCTAGCTTAAGCAGCCATGACCTTACCTTTCCTCCTGGGCACTCTGTGCAGGGTGTTCTCATTATGGCCTAATGAGGTGTAACAACACTGCTCATTAGAGAAAACTCGGAGCATGTCTACTCAAAATGGGGAAAATGTCAGCGCACTGGCAGATGGCTCCCAGGAACTAATGTCTCAGGAGCTTGAATCCTGTACTCAGTGCTGGTGAGGCTGCACCTCAAATACTTTCTTCAGTTCTGGGCCCCTCACTACAAGAAGGACATGGAGGTGCTGGAGTGTGTCCAAAGACAGGCAACAAAGCTGGTGAAAGGTCTTATGAGAAGCAGCTGAAGGAATTGGGGTTGTTTAGCCTGTAGAAGAGGAGGCTGAGGGGAGACACAATCACTCTACAACTACCTGAAGGGGAGTTGTAGCGAGTGGGAGTCAGTCTCCCAAGTAATGAGTGATTGGATAAGAGGAAATGGGCTCAAGTTGAGCCAGGAGAGGTTTAGATTGGAGATTAGGAAGAACTTTTTTTACAGAGAGGGTTGATTAGACACTGGCACTGGCTACCCAGAGAGGTGATGGAGTCACCATCCCTGGAGGTATTTAAAGACATATAGATGAGGTGCTGCAGGCCATGGTTTAGTGATGGGCTTGATGATATTAAAGGTCTTTTCCAACTGAAACAATTCTATGATTCTATAATTCTAATTATTCTAATTATTCTAATCCCATGAGCCAGTGGACCAGGCGGAGATCCAAATGGTGAGGCTGGAGGGCAGCAAGTGTTTTCTAGCATGCCTCCTTCGCCAGGGATCTCTCGTGGAAGGTGGACAGCAGCTGTGGGGGATGACACACAACCTGGGAGCCACTCTCCTAGCCTCACAACCACAGAACATCCCTGGCAGGGAAACACAGAGGCAGCTCATGAAATGGCACATCTTCTCATCTTGAGGAAGTGCCACTTTTGTGCACCTTATTTCTTCTGTGGTCTTGTCAGTCAAGTAAAATGAGAATGAGATACTCTAAAATTCCAACGATTCATACAACAATTAAACAAAACAAAGGGAAAAAAGCGAAACTGGTGAAAATCAACTTGCCAGCTTCCAGCAGATAGAAGTTACTTTATTTTTCCTACCATTGTTGTTGGGGGAAAAAACAAAACAAAGCATAACATACAGGAGTTAACAGGCTGAGGCCGGCAGCACAGCAGGAGTGACCACGAATACAATAGCCCTGCTTCCTATCTCAGGGGCAGCTGAGAGCACAGCAGCACAGCCTCAGTTCCTGTCTCTGTGGCTGACAATGGATATGGACTTAAAAAAAAAATCCCTCTCAAATCAAGCTCTTTTTTAAATCCAAGAGTTGACCTCTTCCTTCCCTCCATCCACAAAAAGCTTTCCCCTGACACAGAAGAGTTAATTCCCAGACCAGTTGATCCCCTGGCACTCTGCAGACTTGTCTGGGACCTTGGAGCTCGCCTCATGTGAGGCAAGTTATCCAAGGACATACCTTACTGACAATGAAGAGATCTTCTCACAACCCTCTCATCTTTTTTTTCGTAGTGTGTCCCCAGTCTCTCTTTCTGGCACAGGTGGGCACCACCAAAGTGACCATACCCAGCATGGATGTCAAAATTCACTGCGTCTCCTGCTGTTCCTCGGAGAGACTGAAATGAAAAGTCAATAATTTGGTAAAGAGCAGAAAAAGGAAGTGTGCTGTTCTCCATATGTGGAGACATAAAGCTCCCGAATAATGAGGTGTTTCAGTTTGGGTTTTGCTTTCATAAGTTTGCTAGAATAAAATGGCTATGGGAATCACTGATGAGTTGCCTAAGCCGATCTGCCCTTTTCTAAGGTTAGACATTCACGTTAGGACAGCAGGCTATCTCAAAATAAGTTCTAATTTGCCTAGAAATTAAAAACAATTTTAGTGTGAAATGCTGTCAACATGAAGAAACAAATTACCTTTGGAAAGCCGGCTGGCCCTGCACGCAGACAAGCTGGCTCTTGTCCACACCGGACAAGGGAGGGCAGAGGACAGCAAAAGATTACAGACAGTGCCACCTCCTGGGTAAAATACACAACCTGGCTTTTAACAGCAAAGTAAATCACTTCAGATTCTTGGCTTAGAGACACTGAAGTGCTGTTTGGTGACAGGATACCGATTATGGAAAATAGCACTTGAAACAGAAACGTGATCCAAAACTGCAATCACGTCCTGCATTTAACTTCAATACATTCCCACCCATCATCTTCTTTGGTTTTTTAGTGCTTTCACTTGTCCAAGTCTTTCCAATGAAGGGGTGCTTGGTTGATCTAAATTAAAAAGAAAAAAAAATACCAAAACAAACATATAGAAACTGCAGCTGTTTTCCCCCACACGGTTATACACAACCAAACAGCCAGTTTAAAGATTCACAGGTTTCCTTTCTGCAGCCTTGCTCCCCATCCCACTGTGCCTTAGCCCTGGGTGCTGCTGCAGCCTCAGAAAGCTGCTGTGCGATGGAAACAACAGTTACTTTAAGGCTTCTTAGTGCCCTTTGTCATCAGACCTATCAAAACTGAAAGCGTCAAACTCAGCTCCACTTGTGTGTAAGTTGTGTGATGATTAGCAACAGCTGACCCAAAAATACAGGAATAATAATTTAAGATACTGTTAACTCTGACTGGACAGCGTTTCAGAGTGCTGGCAGCTTGCAGTTTAACATATTTGGTTTCTTCTGTCGAATCCAGGGGACAATACACTATTTTTCTGTCTTTTTTAAGAATCTCGCTTTCTTAAAATTTGCAGTTCATTTCCAGACTCCTTTTACAGTTATAATTCAGTATAACCTTAAATCTTCTCTCTGGTAAAGAACTACCCAAACTCTTTTCCTGCCAAGTGCTGTATACTCACCTTCTGCCATTTGTGGAGCATCTCCCTTATGATGAAAGGCTGAGGGAGCTGGGACTCTTCAGCTTGGAGGAGACTGAGAGGTGATCTCATGAATGTTTACAAATACATAAAGGACGGGTGCCAGGAGAATGGAGCCAGGCTGTTCTCACTGATGTCCAATGATAGGACATGGGGCAATGGGTACAGGCTGGAACATAAGAGGTTCCAAAGAAACACAAGGAAGAATTTCTTCACTGTGAGAGTGACAGAGCACTGGAACAGGCTGCCCAGATGGGTTGTGGAGTCTCCTTCTCTGGGGACATTCAAAACACACCTGGATAGTTCCTGTGTGACCTGCTCTAGACGGCCTGCTCTGGCAGGGGAGTTGGACTAGATGATCTTTCGAGGTCCCTTCCAACCCTGGAGATTCCATGATTCTCTGATTCATTTTTAAGCCCTTGTTCATTTTTTTTCCCACTTTTTTATTTACATCGTGCAGATGTAGCTCAGAAGCATTTCTATTCCAGTTCTTTTACTTCATCTATGTCTGGATTTTTTTGTTGTCAATGAAACCCTCTGAAGCGCTGGTGACTCCTGGGCACATTTCCACAGGCAGGCGCAAACAGCACTGAGCTGGCCAATACAAAGCTGGTAAAATACAAGCCAGCCACATGGGAAACAGCATGGAGTCAGAGCTAGATAGCTCTCTCCTAAAAACTGCTTCATAAAATGCCTTCAGAAGGTTGCTTTCTGTCTGCACTCATTAGGAAAGTGCTGCTCCCTGCTCACAGATTTGAGCCCATGTTACAGAAGAAATACCAGCATGGATGTTACCTGGCAATGCTGATCCTGGCTTGACATAGCCAAAATGTCTCTGGGAGTACAGTCTCAGTCAGGGCAGGAGTTTCTGCTCCTGCTCAAAAACAAGAACAGAAAAACAACAAGACAAAGCTGCCTGAAAGACAAACTCTGCCATGGTGAGGCCTCATCTGGAGTCCCCAGTTCAAGAGGGACAGAGAACTTCTGGAGAGAGTCCAGTGTAGGGCCACTGAGATGATCAGGGGACTGGAACATCTTCCTTATGAGGAAAGGCTGCGGAAACTGGGGCTGTTTAGTCTGGAAGAGAGTGCAAGGGGACTTCATTAATACTTAGAAGTATTGAAAAGATGTATGTAAAGAGGATGGGGCAACACTTCTTTTCTATATTGTCCATTGAGAAGACAAAGGGGTAGTGGACAAAAGCTGGAACACAGAAAGTTCCACTTAAGGAAAAACTTCTTTCCTGTTCAGGTGATGGAGCCCTGGCACAGGCTGCCCAGGGAGGGTGTGCAGTCTCCTCTTCTGGAGGTTTTCAAAACCTGCCTGGATCTGTTCCTGTATGACCTGAGTGGACCTGCTTTGGCAGGAAGGTTGGACTGGATGATCTTTAGAGGTCCTTCCAAACTCTACCATTCTGTAGTTCTGTGAAAGGCAGCACTGGCTACCAAGAGGGCAAAAGCCTTGTGCCCAGGGGCTGCCATGGGCACCGACTGAACCCCAGGCTGCCGAGGCGTGACCCTGAGGACAAAAAGGCACCAACTGCCAGAGAGAGGATTTGCTCAGCAAAGGTGACATCTGTTAAGAGAAGGTGCCTTTGATGATTTCACTCTACCACTGTTCCCCTGCAGGAACATCGTGAAATTATTCACCATTGGAATCTATCAGACATAACAGATTATTATGATCCACAAAACTATCAGTATCATAGAATCATAGAATGGTAGGGGTATCCATAGTAGAATGTAGTAGAATGGTAGAATGGTAGGAATATCATAGTATCATAGAACTGTAAAGCTATTCATATTAAAATTCATAGAATCATTATGGTTGGAAAAGCCTTTAAGAGCACTGAGCCCAACCACTAACCTCACGCTGTCAGGCCCATCACTAAACTAATGTCCGTCAGCAACCGTTCTAACTCATCTACATGTCTTTTGAATATCTCTAGGTCTGGTGACTCCACCACTTCTCTGGGCAGCCCCTTCCAATGCTTAATAACTCTTCTAGTGAAAGAGTTTTTTGTAATCTAAACCTTCCCCGGTGCAACTTGAGCCCATTTCCTCTTGTCCTATCATTCGTTGCTTGGTAGAAAATATTCACCTCCACCTCACTACAACTCCCATTTAGGTACTTGTAGAGAGTGATCATGTCTCACCTCAATGTCCTCGAGGCTGAACATCCCCAGCTGCTCTTCATCAGGCTTGTGCTCCAGACCCTTCACCAGCTTCACTGCCCATCTCTGGACACACTCCAGCACCTCCATGTCCTTCTTGTAGTGAGGGGCCCAAAACTCAACAGAGTGTTTGAGGTGCAGCCTCACTAGTGCCAAGTACAAGGGGACAACCACCTCCTTGGTCCTGCTGGCCATGCTCTTTCTGATGCAGGCCAGGATACCTTTGGCCTTCTTGGCTACACGGCTGGCTCATGTTCAGCTGCTGTCAACCAACACCCCCAGGTTGTTTTCCACGAGACAGCTCTCAATTACGAGCAATGCCCCAATATGATTTGCAGAGCTCATTGCAGTTTAGAGTCATTGTAGTTTTCTTAACCCATGGTCTTTAATCCATATTAGAACAGGTCATTTTTTTTAAGGTCTCTATTTAAAATGTATGCCTCATGTGCAGCATTTTTGTGTAAACGACAAAGATTCCTAGTTGACAAGTGATTCACGAATTAAAAGTGATACTGGAAGGATCAAAAGAATATTTCTCTTTCACATATCATTTGGAGATTTACAACACACTGAAGTTTTAGAGATTATACATGTTGTAATATTTATTATAGAATTTTACTTTTGTTCAGTGTTTCTTGAAGATGAGCAGCATCTGGATCTGAGGAGGACTCTGTCAGAGGTGAAGCAGAGCATGTGTACTTTGCTACTGCTCCTTCCCTTAAGACATGGTAATCCCAAACCAAACAGAAAAGGGGAAGGAAGAGATACCAGGACCTACAGTCATCTCTCCACACACGCACTCTTGGCTTCATCTGGCTTTTCCAAGCCCCAACTACCTGTGCCAGGCTTCATTTGCACAGGGGCTCAAACACAAGACCAATCATTCTGACTTCTTTGCAGTGGCTCTACAGTGGAAAATTCTTTTCTGGCAGAAATCCAGGTGGTGCTTTTCTGTTGGCAGCCCGTGAGAGACGTGGACTCCATGTTGGAACTGATCTCCATGTTTTAAGTGCCTCTTCATACAACAGGACTGACCCCCATGTTTTTAGCTGAGTCTCGTCCTCGGGCAGTTAACCTGCTGTTACTGTGGATGCAGAGGCAGCCACAGTGACTGCAAAAGCCACTCAGGTCAGGCAGAGTTTTTGAATCTACATGTAGCCCAGTTTGCACACCCTCCCACTCCTCCCACAGCCCATCCAGACGTGGTAGCAATGTCAGCTTTCATGTGACAGCAAACATGACAATAAACCTGCTGTGCCTCCAGCATCAGGGTAACGTGCCTAGGGAAGGCTTAGCCTCATTTCCTCAGCTCTTGGAGGTAAACATTGGCAGTAGCTTTAGCCTGAACATTCCATTTGAGCATGCCAACTCTATGCATGTGGCCTGTGGCCTTCCACTTGCATTTATGGTGTTTAGGAATAATAGACTGAGAATAATCCACCAGCTGTACGTGCTAGGGAATTTAGCCCATACTATTTTACTCAAAAAACACCAACTACTTTTCCTTGAGGTAACATCTGAAAAGATCCTTAGTATCTCTCAGCAATTGCTTCCTGGATGGGTGCTTCCTGGAAGGTTATGGCACATTTGAGGCGTTTTTCTGAAGCACAGCTTTTTTTTTAAGGTTCAAGTTATATCAAATTGGAAAGCTCTTGCCAGTCTCTTAACCCATTAACTTCTCCATTTCTGGAAGCGCATCGTCTTTCAGCTACTTCACATGTGCAAAGTGCTGGATAAAGCAGACAAGAACTTGGTTTTCTTACTCACTCCTTGCAAGGCGCTTTACAAAGATGTAACTCATTCCCGAAGGCAAAGAGGCGGAAAAGGCCTCATCCCAGGTGACAAACAACACCCTGGGTTTGTAGCAGCATGGACAATATGAATACAAGAGAGTTCAATAGAAGGATGGACCTCGCTAGTACAGTGAAATAAAGAGCTGCTAGTTCATGAAAAACATTGTTTCACAGCTGTGCTCCGAGATTTCTCAATTCACATTCCACATACCGAGAGAAAATGGACGTGATTTGGGAACTTCATCACTCTGAAAATAACATGACATTAACTATAGCTGCTATTATGACTAAATTAGTAATTCTAACATGTGCTCAGCCCCACAAAAATAGCACCCTTGTGAAAACACAGTCAAAGAATAGGTTGGGCTGGAAGGTACCTTTAGATCTCAAACTAGTAGAGTCTCCATCTTTCACAGACTGTGGTATGTCAAGACTTACCACAAGGAATACTCTAAAAGCACCACAACCAAAGCTTTTTGTTTTCCTCACAACTGAGTCTTGTGAGGAGCTTTTGGAGTGCACCTCTTCTGATTACCACATATTACCAACCTTCCTTTCAAGCTCTCTCCACGTTTTCCCTCCAGCTGTGTGGTCTTGCCATGGTAACCCAGGCTGAACCAACAGCACAGAGTGACTGGGCTCAATGGGACATTGAAAAATTACTCAGCTCCCTTCATAAAATTGTTCTCTCCACAACACTTTCTGCTTCAGAACACATTTCCACTTCACGGGAAAAAATGGAAGGGAGAAAGCAATACAACTCCAATACTAAAGGAGAATCCCAAAAATTCAAGCATATCAAGGCACCTGACTTCTCCTATCACAGTATGTGGATTGTATTATGTAAAATCACTAGCTAGCTTCAGAATCCCTGTTGCTCTGAATATTGTCCTCTATAGAGAATAGTGCATATAAATGCCTGATAAGCATGCTAAAACATCAATTATCTGTGTAAATATATATAAACTCATTCTTTAAATCACAACTGTTACAATAACTCCTGACTTAAAACCACCTCCCCGTGCTGATGCCAACTTTCAGATACATCTCAACTCCTGGTGTGATGCATTTTCAGGAAGGTTTTAAGGAGTGACTATTGATGCTGCATGCATCATAAGGGTTCTGGCCCTTGTTCCTACCACGTCTCAATACTTTTGGGGTCCCCCACCCACATTAGAATCACAGAATCATTTCAGTTGGAAGAGACCTTTAAGACCATTAAATCGAGTCTTTGTCCCAGCCCTATCACCCACTAGACCATTTCCCTAAGTGCAACATCCAACCATCTCTTAAACACCTCCAGGGACTGTGAGTCCAGCACCTCCCTGGGCAGCCAGTTCCAATGCCTGACAACCCTTTCTGGAAAGAAAATGCTCCTCATATCCAGCCTGAACCTCCCTTGGCAACACTTGAGGCCACTTACTCTTGTTCTATTGCTTGTTACTAGGGAGAACAGACCGACTCCCACCTCGCTACAGCTTTCCTTTCTGGTAGTTGTAGAGAGCGATAAGGTCTCCCCTGAGCCTTCTTTTCTCCAGCCTAAACAGCCCCAGATCCCTCAACCGTTCCTCACAGGAGACATGCTCCAAATCCTTTACTAGCTTGGTAGCCCACCTCTGGATCCTCTCCAGCACCTCAATGTCCTTCTTGTAGACAGGGGCCCAAAACTGGACACATTATTCAAGGTGTGGCCTTATCAAAGCCGAGTACAGGGGAATGATCACCTCCCTATTCCTGCTGACAACAGATTGCCAGCATCTAACATGATGCTAAAAGGACAGAGTAAGTCTCAAGGTCTTCCTAGACAGGTATGGTTATTGCAGGTCTCCAGCTGTACCAAGTGCCTCCCCAGAGCATCACACAGGCTTTCAGGCCAAACCCTTCCCCTGCACTGGAACCTAAGCATCAGCACTAAAGAAAACTGGTAAGTCAGGAAAGTCAGTCCTTGACTCTGATATCTTTTCAGAGGAAATTAATATATAAACTCACATAACCAACAAAAAAACATGAAACAAAAAGTTTCTAAGTGCAACAGTTCTTGGATCCTTTCTCTAGCTGAGTCTCTCCTGCACTTTTTGCATAAATAAATGTGAGGGCAGCAGTCACTGAGTGAGTGCAGAATGTCTTTCTTGTGAACACTTTCTTGTGCCACACTGACACAGAGGTGCAGAGCTCCAAGGGCAACACACAGCTTCCCAACGTGTTCTGATATGCCTGGATAAGGCTACTGAGAATGTTTTCTCATGTAAGTCAAGAGATAGGCCGTTTCTCCCCTGTGGAAGCAAAGAAAAGGCAAAACAAGATGTACGTTTGAAGATGTGGGTTGCAAGTAACCTCCCAGGTTTGCTCCTGCTCAGTTTTTTGAGGCTTAGGTCAAATGTACCACCCCCCTCCCGTGGTCCTGAGGCCACAAATAAAGCTCACTCCCTGGCAGTGCTATAGCTCACAGGAAGGATTGTGTCCCTCCACAGCTCATTTGCTTATGGTGCATCAAAACTAAAAGCACGGAGGAATCCTGACTGATGGATCTGACTTTACCCTTCAAGGAAAAACAGTTCCTTTGCCTCTTCTGAACACATGCATTCAACAGTCAGGATACAGGGTCCAAGCAGCAATCCCAAGGAACAAGACCACTCCTGCAGCCCCCTCTGTGGCTACTCCATAACCCTGCAGGCTCCCGGGACAGGCACACACAGTCACATCAGAGTAACCAGAAGACATGGATGCCTCTGCTGCTCTCCCAGTATATCTCAGGTAAACATAATGTTCAAACCATATGTCTCCTTCTCTTTGCCACCCTCATTCCAAACCCCAGAGCAGTTTCAAAGACAGATATGTTAGCTTACCAATGGAGGCTGGAATGTCCATAGGTGCACTTAACATCATCCCATGACACCTAGAGAAAACACACAAGAGGGGGACAGTAAAAACTCTTAAGAGATGGACACATTGTGGTACCAGCAGAGCAACTCTCATAAGAGTGGTATAAGTGGTACCTCCAGGAACTGAACACCTTTTAATGAACTGGTTTATTGCTTTTACCCTTCAAGGAAAAGCAGTTCCTTTGCCTCTTCTGTACATTATACAGATCTAGAGTGCACACAGTAGGGTATCCTCAGAATACTTAAAGTAATGTATACAGCCAACAGCTGCTTCTGCAAACTACAAACCAGAACCTGAGGCCTTCCTACAGAAGCCAGAGCCACTTTGCTCTCAGCTCAGAACATGCTGTAGCAGAGGAATGAGGTGCACGGAGCTCTGCACCAGCTTCAGTTTTCTCTCCTGGTTCTCTTTCAGCAGCAATCATTCAGACTGAGATCTGGAGGAGCATCCAGGCAGCTACAAAAGAAACGTGGATTTCTCTCCTCACCTGGCAAACCTCGGAATCATTGAAGCAATACCATTTACATTCTGTCAGACTTCGAACGTAGGCACAGTAGTGTCCACAACTAGTTGATCCTGAATGAGCAACAACAGCAAAAAGCTCATACTGCCAGGCAGCCTGTGAAGAGCCACAAAGAGTAACATTCAGTGCAGCAATCCTCATTTGCCTGCAGCTGAAGAGACACAGCAGCCAATACAGCAAGAATGTGCCATTTCATGAGGAAAAAGATCAGATCAGCCTTGAGGATCCCACCTTTTCCACTCACCCGCAGAGTTCTGCCTGACAGCTATGGCCTGGCAGCCTCCCTGGAGATCATAGGAATGTGAAAAAGGCGGCAGGACAGCAAAGAGGCAGTACCACAGCAGGGAGGTTTTGCTGTTGCCATACTCGTTATTTCTTGGTAAGGGGAACAGATCTCCAAGTGTGGCAGATGACTCTCAGCTGCTTGGCAAAGCTGTCATCTCCCTGTTGACCTCAACACTGTGGCAAAAATAAAACCCACTGCATGGGAAACTGCCAGGAATGGAGTGCCCCTGTCTTGGATCAGTGACCCAGATCTGCAAAGCAGCAGCTCTGCTGCTCATTTAAGCCATCTGGCCCTGGAGGCTGAAACACAGGACAGAAGTTGCCTCTCAGACACTGTTTACAGTGTCTGGGTTTGGTCATCCAAACAAGCTGTGGTTCTTTTCATCCCTTTTTTAGTCTATTTAGAAATGGAAGGAAAAAAAAGTTATGCTAAACATTATCAGAATAAAAAAAGGGGTTGGGTTTTTTTCCTAAAGCCTGGGTTTTGTCCTTACGGTGGAAAGCTTCAGTTATGGTGCCTTTGGTGATTTAATCTGAGCACAGAAAGTTAAATAATGCCAAAACCAGTTAAAACCATTGGATGTGAGGCAACATCTGGCACAGGTAAAGCCTGAGACATATTCTTAAGACATGTGCTTCGAACTGAGGCCAGTAGCGGTGTGATCGCTGAGGTTTTTATGAGACTTGAGCAGAGGGGATAATAAAATCTGCCCTTTTTAAACAGAGCATTAGGAGTATCTCACCTTTTCTTTGTCATCTGCTTGGCACTGATCTTCTGTCAAGATTGCATTGAAATCAAGGTCTTGTGGGAATGGCAGATAGTGACTGAGCTTGTGAATCTTGGCCGATTCTTCAAAGCAGAAGCGTTTTAGGTGTATGGTCAGAGTCTGTGGCAGATGGACTAGCTTCATGCTCTGTAAAGCAGTAAGTAAGGCATTTGAGAGCTAAGGAATAAAGCCTGGGGAGGTGAGGTAGAGACAGTCAGTGCTGCTCAATGAAAGTAGCATGGAGAATAGTCAGTGCTACTGAATGACTGTCAATTCCACTGGACAGCAGATGCCAAACCATTGTAGCTCATCTGCACACGAGACACACATGCAGAAGGGAGCTTGTGCTAACCAAGTCTCTCAACTTCACCCTTGGGTGTCTCAAGTGCTGCTTTGTGCCTCATCTGCTTTCTTAACCCTAAGCTCGTAGCACTAGGTAGGTGAGGAAAGGCAAGTCAACTTCCTTATGACATGTGGTCACTAGAGCTCCACGGAGGACACCAAACTGACTGCTCATTCCTTCCAGCAGTGCCTTTGTTGACACTACTGCTGCTTTCACAGCTGCCACCAAGACATAAGCATGTACTGTGGCATTAGAGGTGACCATATGGTCAAAGTATTGTGTAAAGTCTCATCCAAGCCTTGAGCTAAGGCAGTCTCCCTCCCTCACACACCTCTCTTCAATGCACTTGCCCCTTCATGAAACAGATAATTCATCAACTGGCAAAAACCAATACTGTAAAAACCGGCAAGCTCAGCAGAAAGCAGGGAAGAAGGGAAATCATCCTACAGTATCCTACTTCTATGTGCATGCACAGCTCTAGAAACACGTTCTTGTCCACCCCTGGAGCTACACTCTGGTGTAAAGCCCCACAATGGAAACACAACATCAACCAACAGAAGCCTTTCCACTGGTACAGAAATGCTACATCCCCCAGCGACTTACATGAAAACCCATTAAAGCTAGAGCTCTATCTACAGCAGGGAACTTCCTAACAGGAATGATGCATGTGGTTTACATGTGACAGATACTGTTGTGATGAGAAATCTTTGAGGAGTTGATCTCCCTTAAACTGATACAGTTCTTTCCCCACCCTTCCCAGTCCTAAAGGGAGTTCTTGGTCTAAGAAATGTAAGGGGAAATAATTCTCCAACTACCTGCAGAAATGGTGTTTTCCTTCCACACTGTTCACAGAAACACATGTTTTTATCAGTCAGTTCTTCTGGATGGAAAAAATATTGCAGACAGGCCTCCTAGGAAGGCAGAGGAGATTTCTTTCAACTTAATTCCTTCAGGATGGATTTCTATTTCTACTTTGTTTCACAGGGTACAAGCAACAGCGAAGCTACAGAAGGCATATTGTATTCAAAGGATAGAAGACTGCCTAACAGCCCAAAATGAGGTATCCCATGTGATTACTTACTCAAGAAAAAAAAAGAGTACTGCATTTTCCCCCAAAAAAAGTTGATGCATAAGCATCTCTTATACCTACTTCAAAGCCTTACAGTGTAAAGTAGTCAGAGAATAGGTAAGGTCCACTGATCCACTGACACCTACAAAACTCCACTATTTGTGGCAGCACCTATGTAGCCACCAGCACTGCTGTGTCTGGATATCAAACAGCAGTAAAAGAACACTGTACTGGGGAAACACAGTGTCTGCCCAGGCATTACAAGTTACCTGGGGCACTTCACCATGGTGCCGAAGGCTCCACAGCTACACATCACTGTGTAGTACGAGTCTTTGAGTCTCACGGAGTATTTTGTGAACACCCTTTTCAGAAAGGTGATTCCAGGGCTTTATATTCCATCCCCCAAACAAGACAAATTCTTTGAGATACTTAGAACCCCTCGAAGCAAAGAAGAAATGCGAATGAGAAAAGATCACCTCAAAGGCCCAGACACTCTGCAGAGAATCTTGAAGGTTCTAGATGAGCGCAGAAGACACCAGTGCCGCAAGGAGAAGGCTCCTAAGGACACAGTGCTGCCACTGAACTTACCAGAGTCTTCAGCACTTGAGAATTGAAATCCAACACTGGGATTGGAAGGGTTATCATGCTGCTCTTCCTCTTTACTTCGAAAGAGCATTTCTGACAGGCCAGGTGCTCCTGTATACAGATGGCATACAAATCACTCAGCTCTTCAACCTGGAGGGGTGAAAAAAGGCCAAAACAAGGTTTATGAATAACACAGCTGAGGCATTTCCCACTCTCGGTGGGAAAGCCCAGGTAGATGTGATACTTCACACAATGTTACTGCTTTAAGGCTTGAACCCAGATCTGACATTGCTTTAAGTGGACAGGGCACTTCCCGCTGTTTAAAGGGGAACAACTTCTTCTCCTCTTCCTGTGGCAGAGGGGAAAGACACAGCCTACAAGATCACACAGCTAAATGTCTGCTTTGATGCAGAATTTTACTGTTTTGTTTGGAACTGCAGCAGAAGCCTGTCCATCTGTATGAATAAAACTATGACAGTGGGTTGAAGAAAAGTCACTTTTAGTTGACATGGTTCCCCTGGGAGGAACTGTCATACATGGAACATACTAACACTGACTAATTACAATTAAATGCACATGTCTGACTTCAGAGAACAGAGGAGCTGTGTCAAGGCATGCTAATAAGTGCTCACAGAAATTTGTGGGGAAAAAAAAGAAACGCAAGATAACTAAATTCAGTGTTGCAAAAAGATGATCCTTTTGTTATTAATCAGCTCTCCCATTAGAATGGAGACCCCGCCAATGCCCAAGTCGGATGGACAAAAGTTAACTTGGCACTAAAAATGTTGAAGCTTATGAAATCAGGATTCCCTCTCCCATTTGAAATATGCAAGGAAGTATCCAAGTAGGGGATAACTTTAAGAATTTCATTTAGGACAGCTGCCAGTGAACAGGATTCTTCTTCAAGAAGCAGAGGAAACCACATATGACAAGGGCCAAAAGGACATGGTGATCTTTTCAATGACCGTCCTTACCAGCTCTGGCATTTTCATCTGCTTCTTTATCAAGTTCCAGAGAGTCAGAAAGAGCTGGGCAGCATCATGCTGCACAAACACTGGGCAAACAAAAAGCACAATGTCAGTCATTATTAAGTAGAGCACTAGGCACAGGCTTCCCACAGATGGCAAAGGGAGATTTATTGTTTCCTATTAGATTCAACCTTGTGTTCCCTTGCCAGGGACAGGGATCTGCAGTGTCTCCATGTGACCTGAGCAGGCAGTGGGAAAAGATGAGAGGCTTTGAGTGCCCCACTGTACAACACACTGCACAACTCATGTCCTTGTCACCAGATACAGAGCCAACAGTAGGCCCTATACCTACCAGGGGATGGGGCTCAGATGTCACACTGAGTTAAGGGTACCATTTATTTGAGCCCCCTTAGAAATAACACAGGGAAGATTCTGTTCTCTTCTCTCACCTTTCTCACCTTAACTCCACAGACTTGTGTCCCTATCCCCTCCCTAAGACCATAATGCTCCAAGTGAGAACCGTATAGTCTTCGAGCCCTGCCCAGGGAAAAAGCACCCAGTTTCAGCACAGGAAGCCAAGGATGATGCAGAAACATACTTTGGCTTTCCACTCTGGTTAAACTGGCATGTCCTTGAATGCAAAGAACCAGTACCCTCAGCCCATGGTAAACTCAAGATTTAAGAACTAGGCAAAAACTATACATAATTTAGCAAAACCTTGGTACTTCTGAACTACTTTCCTGCTTGATCAGAGGTGAAACACATTTTGTGGTGTAATCCAACACCCTGAGATCGGAATGCATTCAACTTCCCTGCAGGTCTGCAGGTACGTAACATTACATACATCCCTGACTACACGAAACTCAGAAAATACACCTTTCCTCATGCCTAACAGCACATCTGTGATGCAGGTAAAGCACCACTTGTTGGGATATAGGACTTTGTGAACTACATCTGAATGCAGAAGGACAAGGTGGGAAATTATCAAGCTTTACCAACTGGTTTTGGGCATCTCTAACTGGAAGAAAGAAGGCAGAATGCAGAGTCATTCAGTCTTAAGGGGTGAAATGATGCTAACAGAAATATTAAGGTTATCTCAAGTTCCTCCTTAATATAGACCTGGGCTGGCTACCATTTGTTCCTTTCATTGCTGTCCTGTTTTGGCTTTTATATGATAAAGATCAGGACATTTATATACACTGTGTGCATCTGTACACACACACAGATCCTCAGCACCCCACTGTCACCAGTCACCCAGGCATTTAACAGTCTCCCTCCTTTGAGACCCTGCCCAAGTGGGAGGTTAAGCCAGCAAATTCTTCTCTCTGCCCTTGTAACAGGAAAGATATGGTTTCTGTCCTTTGAGGACCTGGTTGAATTCAGTATTTTTTCATACAATCCCTTCCTTTAAGTAAGAAATAGGAGCTGTTTCACTATTATCTTGCTGGTATATCAAGACAAACCAAGGTACAAGCTGTCCTCTCTCTGCCTTGCACAACACTTTCCCCCTGGCCTGTATCAGTGGCTGAGTCTTCTCAGTTTGATAGTCATCCACCCTTTGGACACCAGCAAGGGTGTTCAGCAGCAGCTCTGTTTTCCCTCCTCACAGGTAAGAAACAGCACCTCACTCACAAGTGTGAGGCTGCTATAAAGAGTACTATGTCATCAGGGACCTAACTCCTCACATTTCTGAATTTCTGGATGAGATGACAGAGCCTGCACTGCGTGACAATTAACAACCCTGGTCTGCAGGCAGAGGTCAGCATGAGGCAGGCTGCTTACATTTCACTCTGTATACTGAAAGGCAACACGCCAGGGCAATGGGAGAAACAGCTTTCTGCTTGCCACGCTGCATTTCCTCCAACAGCAGGAGCATTTGGTACGGGACATTCTTCCTCTTCTGAGCAGCACTTGGTGGCACTGTGATCCTAGAAAGAGAAGGAGCAACATGAACTACAATCAAGTGGTATGACTGACAAATATTAGACATCACACCTGAAGAAGAGGTGAATAGCACAGACAGCAACTCAAGAGGAAGCAGAATGGTTTTCAGCACAGAATGAAAAAGGGCAAGCAGACACCTGCAGTAACTCATCCCACAGTGCAGGATGACAGTTGTAAAGTAAAAGGCCACAATTTTAAGTTGGCCTGCTCCTGAATAAAGAGTGAACCAAGCAGGACCTGAAGTGCTTTCTGGACTCTAGAAATTATATTAGTTACTTCTAGTTTCAGAGCTGTTCTTTCCTTCACAGAATCTTAAGGGACCTTCAGAGATCACATAGTCCAACCCCCCTGCCAGAACAGGGCCACCTAGAGTAGGTCACACAGGAACTCGTCCAGGTGGGTTTTGAATGTCCCCAGAGAGGGAGACTCCACAACCCATCTGGGCAGCCTGTTCCAGTGCCTTCCGTTTGTTCAAGCCTTCATTTTCAACATGCCCTCAACATTTAATGGGCATGTATATCATAATACTTGCCTTTCAACTATATGCTAGCTAGAAAGCTCTTTATCCTCCCTAAATTTATTTCAGTCCACAAGTTTTTCTTTCTTCGAATAACAACGGTAATCTACTATTTTATTATTTAGCTTTGCCCACTTGTGACACTTCTCATCTCTGCATATCTGTAACTTGTCTTCTTCCACCTCTGCACACTGATGAGGGTATAAGAAATTTGGAGAAAGGAGGGCTGAACAGGAATGATCCACTTAGATGAGTAAAGCTGCAGTGAACTAAGCAAACTGAAAACGAATCAAACCAGTTATCAGTGTGGTTGGTAGGGAAGCAGAAGCCCAAATCCTTCTCATAAACAAGCAGAGAGCACAGGCAAGCAAAACAAAATAACGCTATGTTTTTGCTATCTACAACAACACTTACTCTTCTCCATTCAGCTGCTAACCAGGAAAATCAGGATCACAATGTGTTTAAGTTTACATGCTTAAAGGTACAAAGTGCACATGCCATATCCTTTAGTTATAATGGCCTATGCTTACACCCAGAATCAAATCATATCCTGATATGAAAAGAACTAGAGAGGATCAGAGAGTCTTCGAGATTCCAGCTTCCTGGTGCGCAACGGCACATGAATCAGAGATGAGTAACAAGTCAGAACACTGCAACTTCTATCTTTGTAAGCTCCAGCCTGTGTAAGACAGATACAAGGCAGAGACCTTGCTCAGTGAGCTGAAGGCACCTTGTTAACACCTTGATGATCCAAGCCTTCAAATGCACATCCCATACAAAAGAAGAGTGGAGACAAGAGAGCAATGATGGAAGTATCTCAGGCAGTTCAAACAGGTAATGGGCACAAGGGGTAATGGGATGAAGCTGGAACACAAAAAGTTCCATTTAAACATAAGAAAAAACTATTTCACTGTTCAGGTGAGGGAGCAGTGGAACAGGCTGCCCAGGGAGGGTGTGGAGTCTCCTTCCTTGGAGGTCTTCAAGACCCCCCTGGACATGTTCCTATGAGACCTGATCTAGCTGGAGCTGCTTCTGCAGGGGAGTTGGACTAGATGATCTCTAAAGATCCCTCCCAACCCCTACCGTTCTATGATTCTATGATTCTAGGTGGTACCTTCGAAGTAACCCTGTGAAGTGTATATTCATGAGGAACACTTGAAGCACAGAGTTCAGACAGCAGCTCTGTCCAACGTTGTACAGTCCAATAGCTCCTGTAAGCACGGGAAAAGAGGAAGTTAGGCCTGGAGACAGGTATATGAAAGCAAAAAATTAATCACAAGAGGCAAACTCCTCTTGCATATATTCAGCCATTCAGCATACAGGCCCAGCATCTTAGCCAGACCTGACAAAGTGTTCAATCTTTTCTTATGTCACTCAAGCAGGTAACATTTATTTCTGTTTGGCAACTGTCAGGAAAAATCCAAGTAAGCCTGGATTATGATACTCAGATATCTCCCAGTTCCTCTATTTTCAGTCCTCTCATAACACACTTAAATGTAAAATTAAAAAGTAAAAAAACAGAAGCCAAAGGCTGCCTGTGTGAGGACTTTTATTATCTTTTACACAGACAAGCCTAATAACAAAATGAGGACCTACATGTGGGACCACAAGCTAGCTGTCCACCACACAAGGCTTCAAATTTCCCCTTCAGCCTACCTCTGGTATTATTTGCCTTAGTTTCAAAGAAAGGAACTGCCCTGAGAGAAGTGGAAAAAGCGAGTCACAGCTGTTCACACTGCATGTGAAAGGACAGCATATTCTGTGCCCCAAGGCAGTATAAGTCATAAATTACAAATTTTTCTTCTGAAGTCGTCACCAAAGGGAGAGAGGACATGGAACAGACTCAGAGGACGTGGACTCAGAACAACTCTGACAGTCAGTAGGAAGAGGGGGCTATAGCTGGGGTAGAACAGTTTATACACCTGAAATACTGATGACAGCTTTTGAGAGGCTGATCTAGCGATGCAGCAGAATAACTAGGGCCCACATATTGCTTTAGCAAATCCAGAAGCAATGCTGGCTGTGTTTGGAAAGACATGGGGTCAGCAGGTAGACCTTTTTGTCTGCAGTGGCCAATTTGAGGACTTAAAATGGGAAAAAACTCTGAGATCCTCACATAATCCCTTCCCAAAAAACTCAAAATGGTTAACTGTCAGGGCCTAATGAGAATCACCTGCATGTTCCTTTGTGAAGAGGTAAAGAATAGGAGAAAATGAAGCCTAAGGACAGAAAATGCAGCTATGTGCATTAGAAACGGAAAATAGGAGAGTCAAGGACAGACAAAACATAATTACCATTTTTCAAGTCTGCCACACCAAAGACTGATATTAGCCTCCGGTCTTTGGCCATTGGCTCTTCATCTTCCTCTTTATTATTTTGTAGCTTTTCTTCTGCCTGCATGGTCTCACTTACTGCCAGCTCTAGTTTCTTGCTGTTTTCTTGACGTCCGCTTCTTTGTCCCATCAACAATATTGTACAAAGTCAGGAGGACTGCAGAAAGACACAGAAAGATTAGAAAGAGGGAGAGCACCCAGAAACACAGGATTGGTCTTAGTATTTGATACTTTCATTATGAAAAAGATGGATTACTACAATAGCATTTCATGTATTTGAATTAGCATGGGTATTGTAGGTGTACAGGCTCATTGGCAAAGTAAAATACACAGAATTGCACATCCTGTCTTTTCTTTTGTGGCTAAATAAACAAAGGAACTTTTGATTCCACCGTAACAACTCCACCTAGCCAGGGAACTCCATATAACCCTGTTCAAGAAGATTTGGTAAATAGTATTATTTAAATCATCCAAATAGCAGACATTGCAAAACCTCTCTGTTTAGTAAGAGCAATGCTTTATCACCCAAAGTATCCCAAGTGTTCAGAACTGCAAACTCCACCTTTACTGGCCTTTTTTTGCTGATAATAATTGGTTAGTTTTCTGTATCAGGCTCTCTACATTAGTTCTAAGAGCTTCTAAAGGCTCCTCAGCAGCACTCTAATTTTTAAATCATTCCCGTGGACAATAATTTTTAAAGGCAAAAAAAAAAGAAACTGATATGTAGGTGCTTTTCTTTTTATGCTCCTTCAAGAGATCACAGGCAAAGTAAGTGTGCTTAAGCAAGAGAATCATTAGAATGCCTTAATTTTCAAGGGAGTATTGAACAGACCATTACTCCGACAGTCTCTTATGACTCAATTGCTGGCTCTCTAAAGAAAAGTTTTTTTTAAATAAGTCAACTAAACTAAAAATACATAAGAAAAACAATGTGGCAAGTGTTCAGATGCAATTACACAAACGTGAAACTTTTTCAAAGCCCATGTCCAACAGGAAGGCAGAATCAGAAAAGAGACATACTTAGGGAACCATTCACAGTTGTCCTGGTTTCAGCTGGGGTAGAATTAATTTTCTGCCCAGTGGCTAATATGAAACTATGTGCGTCATTTGTCTTTTCTTAGGTTTTATTTCTCTCTTTGTTATACCATTTTTCATTACATTTATTACTAGATTTTTTAATTATTGTTGTATTAATGTAGTTTACTTCAGCTACTAAACTCTTCTTAACCCACAAGTTTTACTTATTTTTCTGATTCTTCTCCCCATCCCACTGCAAGAGGGAGGAGTGAGTGAGCAAGCGGCAGTGTGGTGCTTACGTTCTGGCTGGAGTTAAACCACAACAGGGTGAAAAAAAACCCCACCCCACCCCCCACCCTCCCAAAACAAATACTCAGGAATTATTATTTTACTAATATTAAACAGTATGTAAAATGAAGCAGAAGCCAGGTGCCGAAGGAATGAAGAAAAGCTATCAAGAGAGGGAAATAGGCAAAACATCCTGGCTCTGCCTTTCACAAAAAGAAAACATTTCCTTTAAAAGCATGTTATTTTTCAGGTTAACTGTGCCTAATAATGTTAAACATTAAAGTTTCTGAAGATTCGAGCAAGGGAACTAGAAATTACCTTTTTTCCCCAATTATTACCTTTAAACTTAAGTATATTTTTCCCGAATTGTACTTTCGATTTTTTACTTTTGAACTCTAAGTGTCATACACTCAGACTCACTAAATATTGTTGAATTTCCTGAGTTTTATCTGGGGACAAAAAAACCCTAAAACTCAGATATTCAAAGATAGGTTCAAGAATACTGGTTTTTACATCCAAACCCAGTGATTACAACAGCTACACAGAAAATGAGACCTCAGGTTTCATTTCTTCCTCGTCAAAACAGTCTGAATTTACACTGGCTCTTCTGCTGGCAATGATTTAACGAGGCATTCAGGTTTCTGAAAGCCTGGTTAGAACAGGAGCCCGTCTTTGCTTGTACCAAAAGAGCCACTGGATTTAGCTGGTGTAATATCAAGCAGAAGATAAGTAATGCTCACATCTAGTGACGATACTGTAGGAGGAGAACAGGCAGAGCAGAGCTAGATAAACAACAGCTAAGGATGTGGTGAACTTGAAAAATAGAGCTTTTGGCAGGAGGTAACATTAAGAAACGTAGGATCATTGAATCGTTATGGTTAGAAAAGATCTTTAAGATCACTGAGTCCAGCCACTAACCTAACACAGCAAAGCTCACCACTAAACTAAACCATATCTGTCAGCACCTGATCTATGCATCTTTTGACTATCTCTAGGGATGGTGACTCCACCTCCTCCCTGGGCAGCCCATTCCAATGCTTAACAATTCTCTCGGTGAAAAAGTTCTTCCTAATGACCAATCTAAACCTCCCCGGCTGCAACCTGAGCAAGGGTAGAATGAAATAGCAAGTTCAAGGCTAAAAGGCTTTGCGTCACTTGAGAGAGAAATAGGTAGAAAGATATTAGGGCAGGAAGGTGCAGGAGGATGGAGAGCTAGGAGGATTTAGGTCTTTGGTTTGAATAAACTCTCCCCCAGACACCACTAGCAGGTGTCCAGTGTGGGAGCAGGGACAGGAATACGACCTCCTAACCCTTGCACGGAACTGCTTTGTTTTGGCTATCAGAAAGATGGTATTCCTAAGATTTGCACTTAGCCTTCCTTTCTCTGCATAAACATATAGAAAAACTAGCGAGTGAGCATCAGAATTGAGGAGCAGGCTCCCCTCTTTCCCCCGATTTCTCCTCTCTCACTGAAGCAGCAGGGTCCCTTCTCAGTTTCCTTTGCGGGTCAGGGATACGACTCAGTACCACTCCTTCAACACGTGGCATGCCCCAGCCATGAGACTATGGTAGCACTAGGCAGAGAAGAGGTAGGAGTGATACCCTCCTTGTATCCTCCACTCCATAATCATCTGATCTTCTCACTCCCTCAGCCAGCCCAGCATTCTCCACAGCCTATCTGCCCTCCCAAGACACCCACCTCTCACAACAAACCCCTGACGGTCCCCTCACACTCTGGTACCACGGCCCTGAAGCCCTCTGGAGGACCACCACCTCTGTCTCATGTTGCCATCATCGCTTCTTTCCCCTCCTCACGGGTATCCCGAGGAGCAGGCAGCCAGGGGAATGGCGCTGGGGTGGGAGAGGGGCTGCGAGGCCACAGCCCTGGGGACGAGATGCCTGCCCTGGGCTCCTCAAAGGGCTGCTGCAGGGACCCAAGTCCTTCACCTCCACGCTTCCCTTGACTGAAATGACACTTCCCACTTTGCTGTCAAACTATGGGTTTACTCCACCTTCTTCTCTTTTTTTCCCTTCTTTTTTTTCTTTTCTTCTTTTCTCCCCTCTTTTTCCCCCCCGTGGCTCTGGCTCATGCCAGCTCTGCCCGCCGCGGAGCTCACCTGCAGCAGCTCAGTCGGCAGCGAGGACGCGAAGCGGCTGGCGCCGTGGAGGTGCGGCGGGGAGTGAGCCTGCCCCGTCGCTCTTCTCGCCGGCTGCGTCAGAGGGCAGTAGCGCTCGCTTCGCACATTAGTTTTCATTTCCCGCTTCGCCACGGCTCGGGGATAGAAAGTGAAACTCCGCTCCGCCGTTGCTCAGCGCCAAGCCCAGCCCAGCCCAGCCCAGCCCAGCCCAGCCCAGCCCGACGCAGGGAGATGGCGGCGCTTGAGGGCAGTGAGGCCCGGCGGGGGCTGTGGAGTGGAATAAAGGTGGCCGAGGTGCCATAGCCTCTTTTGCTCAGAGGCCTCCGCTCGTCTCGAGGGAGCCACGGGCCCAGGATGAAGTGTGGTGGCAGCAGGCAGGGATAGCTATCTGCCCGGGGAAGGCACTGGCCACCTCTGCCACCTCCCTGCCCCACTCTGACACCTCGGCCTGGTTCAGCTTCATCTCTTCTGAGCAGAGGCAAGAGTGAGCTTTAAAGGAGGGGGTCAGATATTTGTCTCTGCAGAAAATCCACTCCTTCAGAGGCAGTACCTGAAGGGGATGTGCTGCCCAGACTTCACATGATCGCTCGTCATCTCTTAAAAGCAGATGTCCTTGGCCTGGTGGTTGTTTGGTTTAGCTGCAAAAGCAGCAGAAAAAAACTCTTGTCAAGCAGCTTACCTAGAAGCTTACCTAGAACCCCAAATAAGTGACTCAAAAACTTAACCTACGTAGCAAACGGAAAGGCTCAGCAGCTCCCCATCTGATGGTGGGTGGGCAGTGGGTGACACCCAGTGTTTTATAATGCATTAAGTACTTCACATTGGATCAATAACTTGAACTCCATTGTGTCACGTTCAGCAATTTTTCAAAGAACTGAGCAATTCATCTGCCATTTTTTAATCACTTTTTTTTGTCTTTAACTTGCCCTCTTTCTCCTCTCTCACTGGAAGAACAGGATCACTTCTTGATTTTAACATACACATGTGTTTCACATACAAAATTTCCTGTTTATTCTTTTGGTTTCAGTTCAGAACAGAATTGTGAGAGAAGCCATGTAAGAGTCTAAATCCCACTAGGTTTGGTAATACTTAATCATGTTGCTTCAATTAAGGTACATAATCAAGTGATTCTGTGATATCCTGAATAGGATGTTTTCCTAAACACAGACATTTCTGGTACTCCATAACTTCATAGTTTAGTAACTTACTGATCTGGATAATTAAGTGCCTGTAACTTTGTACAGAGTGTACAAGTTCAATGTAATGTTGTGCAGTGAAATGTAACGCCCAACAAAGATCTCTGCGTGAAGATCACAGAATCACGGAATTGTTGAAATTGGAAGGGACCTCTGGAGTTTGTCTGCCCCAAACCCTCATCTCAAGCAGGGCCACCTAGTGCCGATTGCCCAGGACCACATCCATATGGCTTTTGAATATCTCCATGGAGGGAGATTCCACAACCTCCCTGTTATGGATGAAGTGACGCATTTCACTCGTAAGACAGAAGTAGCAATATGACTATCGATATAAATGAGTGATTTAACAAAGTTCAATAGTAAATGTGACAGTGATTTCTCAAGATTTGATGGCAAGGTACACTGCATAGAGGACAGAGTAAGACAAAACAGCCAGGGAGATGCTCCCATTGAGTCATGGTGCTCAGAAATGACCTCCTTGCATTCTAAACTCCTGCTCAGAGAGGAGTTTAGGTGCAGTTGGATCCAGACTTTGTCCCAGACCTGGTCAATGGTTAATATGTAAAGGATTACATAGGCACAATCAATCCTTTATATCACTTAGCTAAGATTTCAAAGTTCCAGCATGCTTATCCCAGATCTACTCACCTAGTATCTGACACAATAACGATTCTCTCAACCTCTAGGAGTACCCTTGAGAAGTGACCCTACTTGAGGAGAGATGCTGGCATGCATTCCACTGCTGTGCAGGTTAGCTCTATGAAGTAAGATCATTGACTTATATTTAGATACCAACTACAGATGTAAGTTTCTTCCAAATTTGGCTTGAGTCAGACGTTGGTCAGCACTATTGTTTGGTGAGTGCATTGTTGAAATTAACCCTTTGGTTATTGTGTTGTTATCTATCTCCCCTAAATTCAATTTGAGAGATGCAGCCATCACAACCAGATGACTGCTACTGATGATTATCACTTGAGCAGGGTTTTGGGAAGTAAGGGTGGGTTGTGGGGGATGGGGAGCACCACACCACCACATTCCATCCCTTGACTACAGTCAATTTATCTTACCTTCACAAAGGTGCTATCATTTCTTGCCTCTGTGCCATAAAGAGTATATTGAGAGTTTGCATACTTACAGATCCACAATAAAGCAGTGCTACTTGATATGTATTAGCTTGTATGTTTTGGGTGGTTTGAGTTAAGGTATTCATTTTATCATGTACCAAATGTTTATATACAGTATAATTACAAGCAACAGACATTTTTTAGTGTTAATAAAATCACAACTAGGGGAAACAAATTCAAAACTCCTGTTGCTGTTGATGACTATCCAAGCACGGTCCCATCCCACCAATGGTGTTCTCCATCCTTCACTCTTTCAAAGACATGGTGTATCTCTTGTGTATCATGATGAATGGTGACTAGAGTTTTGTGTCCGTTGTTTCAGACACGTTCTAGCAGTTGGCCCAGGTCATAGTGTTGTAGTACTTTCGTCACTGATATAAGATTCATTCTGGTGGGGGTAGGCAATAAATCTTGACTCTATGTGTGACTAGATTGTAGTAATTCTTAAGATGTAATGGGAGCTGCATAATTAAAGTTGCATCCCATAGTTTTAGCAAAATTACAAACACAAATAGTCAAGTTATTACTTCTATCTACAGTAATGTTGTCTATGAATATAAAATCCTTTTCCAATATATACAGCTGCAGTTTCAGGGGTTTCATTGGGATATATTTAAAAATTACAAACATTTTGTTCAGTCTCAAGACAGTGTCTTGGGCTTTGATGTTGTTACTCTCACAAATAAGTCCATGTTGTTCCCATACAACATCGTTGTTAACATTGTTAACATCAATAGTTTCCAATTTGTTTCCATTTTCTTGGGCTCATATTCTGTGTTCTAATGGAGAGAGTAAAGTTTCAGGGTGATTTAATCTCAGTGCAGGGACTGGGTATATGATGTATACTGAAATATTACATGTTGTTGTGACAAAAGCTGTAGCATTATTGTTAACGAGGCCATAAGCAAAATTGACTAAACTGGGGTTTTCTTTTGAAATTTGCATGCATTATCTCAGATTACTTTCAAATTTCTGTAGGTGAGGTGTCTTCTTCACCTTCTTTTATAACTGCTGCTACCATAAATTGTGTCCATGGTTGAGCTTGGATACAACTAAGAGCTAGAGAAATATTATTTTAGGCTACATCAGATGCATTCACGATTGATGGTCCATTGCAT
Organism: Colius striatus; assembly: GCF_028858725.1. Lineage (NCBI taxonomy): Eukaryota > Metazoa > Chordata > Aves > Coliiformes > Coliidae > Colius > Colius striatus. Next base: position 140,749,565 of record NC_084759.1, read on the forward strand.
AAATTCTTTCACAATGAGGCAATATATAACAGCCATTGCTTAGTTCCTGATGCTAATAGGCAAGACTGCAGTAGGTTTTCTCATTTGTTTACATCACTTGTTGTTGTGCAACAGATGCAATTTAATCAATCACAGTCCCTCAAGCAAGTGGAACTATTGATGCAAGTTAGTATTTCTGCAGTTAAACCTACTTTCTCACCATTCCTGAATACATCTTCTACAGGATGGTTAGCATGGTTGCATGGACAAACCCTCACCTCCAAAATAATCAAGGACAGATGTGACTGGCATCCTGGGGACAGGATTTGGAGTATTAAATAGCATGGACACTGAAGTTTTAGCAAACAAAATAAGCTCAGCACAAATCATAAGATCCATTGCAATCTTGTCTTTTGGCAGTGGGAACTAAACAATGGCTCTTAACTGATATATTACCCCAGTGGGAAAGAATTAATGGAAACAACCACGAACTAATTGTGAATACACTAGGTGTAGCCCAGATTGGTATCTCTCTCACTCTTAGTTGTATTAAGGCTCAATTGTGGGTACAGTCTACTGTGGAAGTGATTGTAAGAGAATGTGAAGAGGATACCCACGGAAATTCAAAAGGTAATCTAACATAATGCAACTCAATTTGAAAGAGAATTCCAACCTTGGTGGCATCTAATTAATTTCATTTATGACCCCACTGACAGTAAAGCCACAGTTTTTGTTTTGACAATATGTAGTGCTTCGGTGTACACCACATACCAAGTCGTTGCACTGGGATTAAATCACCATAGAACTCTGCTCACCATTAGAAGATAAAATGTGGGTGCAACAAAATGGGGACAAATGGTGGACTATTGGTGTTGATGCATGTGTTGTACAGGAGCAATGAGCATTTGTGAATGTAATAACATTAAGTCCCAAGACATTTCTTTTAACCCTGAACAAAATGTTTGTCGTTTTGAAGTACATCCTCATGAAACCCCTGAGACTGTACTTGTGTGTGTTGGAAGTGGATGTGTTTGTGTGAGAACCCTTTGTGATTTTGTATTTATAGACAACACCACTATAGAGACAAATAATCACTCAAATATCTGTGTGTGCAGTTTTACCAAAATTATAGGATAACAATTGCTACAATGGAACTGTGTGTTGTATCAAGATTTACTACCTACACCCCTTGGAATGAATCTTACATTGGTAACAAAACTGTTGCAACATGATGACCTGAATCAATTGCTATATCACAACCATAACTACAAAAAACTCTGATTATCATTCACCGTGATGCAGAGATGATACATTATGTTCCAGAAAGACTAAAAAAGTATGGGAAACATCATTGATGGGATACCTTATTCTAATGGTCACTGACAACAGGAACTTTGAATCCAATGCTACATCCAATTGTGATTTTGTTAGCTTTAACAATATTATACTTATTGTATATAATCATTGTATATATATATATAAGGTTAAAGGGTAAATAATGTAATTAATAGTAATAGTATTTTATATAGTATTTTAATGGTAATTAGTATTTTATACTAAGAGCTATTTGCTTACTGTGGATCTGCAAGCATGCCAACATAATATATAAATAATAGACATTTAAACTGCTGGGTTCTTACACTGACCTTCAATATGCCACATAGTTGTGACATAGAGGCAAGACATAACCATACTATCACGCTATGAGTTGATAAAGTGGATTGACTGTAGTCACAGGGTGGAGTGTGATGGATGCATTTGACCCCCTTACAGGCTCCAAAGGAGGTAAATGCCTAAAGCAATAGCCACGTCAAGAACTCTGTAAAACCCATGAAGGAGCAGAGTGACTTAGTGATCACCCATACATATAAGCTTGGATCACTGATCATGTGATTAGCTCATGAATAATGAGTGGTTTTACCAAGACTTATTTATCAAGGATCAAAGGAAGTTGTGGGTACAGGGAGTCTTGTGTATATTTCTCTCATTGTATGCAATTTGACCATGAGCTAACCCATTTATTCCATAAATATGCCAGCCAAAGTGAACCTTCTTTGACCTCTTGCTACTAGGCAGTGTGGCTGCATGGTGGTGATTTCTCCATGAACTGGAACACCTTTCAAGTTTGCTCCTCCAGGCAGAGAGACCTTTTACCGGTGACAAAACATTGGAAGACTTCATTTTGAGTTCTCCCTGAACTGCAGCTGTACTACATGTCAGGTAATTTCCCTTTGAGCAAGGACAGCTCTGAAGGTCTGACATTCCTTACCAGAGACTAAGAGATCCTTCCTTACACAAAGTGGAGAGGCCCCTTATTCCCAACAGATCCTCAGTAAGCAACTGATAACACCCTGAATTAATACCAATGAAATCCATGTAGCTAAATCTATTAGACATAAATCATTGATCAAGTCTGATACTAAACTCCGTCAGGAGTTTAGGAAGCAAAGGGGTCCACTCCAAACCTTAAGACTCAATGAGAGGGTCTGCCTTACCCTTTTGTGTCTTAAGTCCCTGTGTAAATCATTCTAGCTCAATGCTAACTTGATTTTTCTTTGTATGTTGCTTCCGTGTAGTAAGTAATAGAGTGGACCTTGCCCTCAGTCTCTGTTAAGGGGCGCTTTTACAAATTGATGTTAAAATCCCTTTTGCCAACACCTTTGACAGTGTTTCTCTAAGTGATCTAAATCACTCATTTTGCAACACTCCAAAATGCTAAGAAGTTGCACTGCTTAAACATTTCTGAAGGAAGTGTTTGCTTTATCAGAAATGATCTTTTAGACAAGAGTGAAGTGACCCTTTTAGGTCAGTCAGATGAAGGTCAATGAGAAAATAATAAAGCTCAGAGCACTGGGCCTGTTTTTCCATGATCATTATTTTTTGATGTGTCAACAAGCGAAAGGTGAGGGTCAAATGAGGACTTTGAAAACTCTACCAGCTCACTATGCTCCATTACAAGCTTGCATATGTTGAACTGTAGTGGTTTTAGCATGTGTGTTAGAGCTTGAAGAGGCTTACATTAAATGTCCAAGGAAGAGCAAGTCTTTTTGCATTGCTGGATGTGGTGGGGCATTATGACAATTGATCACACCTTACAGGACAATTTCCCTGTGATTTATGGAACAAGAGATGTCTCTATGTGATTCCTTTCAAATTCCTGTATATTACATACAAAACAAAGGTAACTTAATGTCAGACACATGCAATACAGGGATACAGAGACAAGTCTGTGCTCACTAGGAACAAACTGTATTTTAAAATTACTCCCCATCATTTTCTTCTTCAAATGAGTCAGTTCCCACTTCTTCATAGTCCTTCTCCAGGGCAGCCAGGTCCTCTCGGGCCTCTGCGAATTCTCCTTCCTCCATGCCTTCACCCACGTACCAGTGCACAAAAGCTCTTTTGGCATACATCAGATCAAACTTGTGGTCGAGCCTTGCCCAGGCCTCTGCAATGGCCGTGGTGTTGCTCAGCATGCAGACTGCTCGCTGAACCTGGGCTAGGTCTCCACCAGGAACTACTGTAGGAGGCTGATAGTTGATCCCAACCTGGAAACGGGAATATGAGAAATGGTTGTAAAGAGGCAAGAACAGAAAGCAGTCAGAGAGCTGAAAAAATGTGAGTAAAGTTACAGATGCTGGGGTAGAGTGGTGCCACAATCAAAACTATTGGATGGCAAATGCCATAAAAATGTCATAAACAGTATGATACAGAAAGTCAATTTCCAGTTAAAAGTTTTACTTCTTAAACCAGCTATTTGTATGACAAATGTTGTTCTGTTGCTAATGTCTATGTTATTACTGAATGTATGTTTCCCAAGACTGCTATGTAGCCAGTGAGGAGAGGCTGTATAATATTTCTGGGTGAGAGAGTTAACTGACAGATTCCCTCATATCCACATTTCCTTTCTAAATTGTATCAGTTTTGGAATTTCCTTACTTTTAGATGTTGCTTCAGAGGGAACACTCACTGGCTTCTACAAAATTTAGGTCTGAAATGAATACTTCTTTACATTTTAACTCATGTACACTTCAGATTTCTATTCACATGTATCTTTAGGAGTCTATATCAATGGGTCATCTCCAAGGAGAAAGGACATGTTTTATAGAAACATGTAGAATCACAGAATGGTAGGGATTGGAACGGACTTCTAGAAATCATCTAGTCTAGCCTCCCTGCTAAAGCAGGTTCACTGTAATTAGGTCACTGAGGAACATGTCCAAGCGGGTTTTGAAAATCTCCAGAAAAGGAAACTCCACACCCTCCCTGGGCAGCCTGTGCCAGAGCTCCCTCACCTGAACAGGAAAGAAATTTTTCCTTAAGTAGAACTTTTTTGTGTTCCAACTTTTGTCCATTACCCCTAGTCCTCTTACTGGACACTACAGAAAAGAAGTACTGCCTCATCCTCTTGACAAACACTCTTTAAGAGGTTAAAAGTGTTAGTGAAGTCACTTTTTAGTCTTCTCTTTTCTGGGCTAAACAGCCCCAGTTTCCACAGCCTTTCCTCATAAGGAAGATGCTCCACTCCCCTGATCAGCTTGGTGGCCCTGTGCTGGACTCTCTCCAGCAGTTCCCTGTCCCTCTTGAGCTGGAGAGCCCAGAGTGGGACACCGTACTCCAGATGAGGCCTTAGCACTGCAGAGTAGAGGGGGAGGAGAACCTGCCTTGACCTACTGGTCACACTCTTCTTGATGCATCCCAGGATGCCATTGGCCTTCTTGGCCACAAGGGAATGTTGCTGGCTCATGGTTAAGTTTATTGTCAACCAGCACTCCCAGGTGTCTCTCCACCGAGCTGCTCTCCAGCAAGTCAGTCCCCAGCCTGTACTGGTGCATGAGGTTGTTCCTCCCCAGATGCAGGACTCTGCACTTGTCCTTGCTGAACCTCATGAGGTTCCTCTCTGCTCAACTCTCCAGACAGCTGAGATCCCACTGAGTGACAGCACAGCCTTCTGGGGAATCAGCCAATCCTCCCAGTTTGGTGTCATCAGCAAACTTGCTGAGGGTACATGCTCTCCTCTAATCCTGGTCTTTGATGAAGTTGTTGAATAAGACTGACCCCAGAACTGTGGAACCCCACTGGCCACAGGCCTCCAACTCAGTTCTGTGCCATTGATCACCACCCTCTGGGCTCTGTCATTCAGCCAGTTCATCCAATCTACACTGTCTGAGCTTTCCTATGAGGATGTTATGGGAGAAAGTGTCAAAAGCCTTGCTGAAGTCAAGGGAGTTGACATCCACAGCTATCCCCTCCTCTAGCCAGTAAGTTGTGCCCTCACAGAAGGCTATCAGGTTGGTCAAGCAGGATTTCCCCTTGGTGAGTCCATGTTGACTCCCCCTGATAACCATCTTTTTCTATGTGTATTTAAAGATAACATCCAGATGAGTTGTTCTATCACCTTTCCAGGGATGAAGGTGAGTTTTTCTTCTTGACCTTTTTGAAGACAAGTGACATTGACCTTCCTCCAAGTCTTCAGGCACCTCACCTATGCTCCATGATCATTCAAAAACAATGAAAAGAGGCTTAGCAATAGCATTAGCCAGCTCCTTCAGCACTTGTGGGTGCATCTTATCAGGACCCATGGATTTGTGGGTACCCATCTTGCCTACCAGGTCTCTAATACAATCCTCCTCGAGCAAGGGAAGGTCTTGCATTCTCCAGACTACCTCACTATCCCCCAGGAGCTCACATCTTTTTTATGTTCCTTCCTTTCACAAGTGGAAAACAAGCAAGATCTAAAACTTTAAGTACATGATTTCTACTAGACTGAACTTGCCTTTTGAACATTACACAGAAGCTCATGGCAGCCTTACTCACCTTGAAGCCTGTTGGACACCAGTCGACAAACTGGATAGTTCTCTTAGTCTTGATGGCAGCAATTGCTACATTGACATCTTTGGGGACAACGTCCCCACGGTAGAGCATGCAGCAAGCCATGTACTTCCCATGTCTTGGGTCACACTTCACCATCTGGTTGTTGGGCTCAAAGCAGGAGTTGGTGATCTCAGCCACCGAGAGCTGCTCGTGATGTGCTCTGTCGCAGGAGATGATGGGGGCGTAGGTCACCAAGGGGAAGTGGATGCGTGGGTAGGGCACCAGGTTTGTCTGGAACTCCGTCAGGTCCACGTTGAGGGCACCGTCAAAGCGCAGAGAGGCGGTGATGGAGGAGACAATCTGGCTGATGAGGCGGTTGAGGTTGGTGTAAGTGGGACGCTCGATGTCCAGGTTTCGGCGGCAGATATCATAGATGGCCTCATTATCTACCATGAAGGCGCAGTCTGAGTGCTCCAGGGTGGTGTGTGTGGTCAGGATAGAATTGTAGGGCTCCACCACAGCGGTGGAGACCTGAGGGGCTGGGTAGATGGCAAACTCCAGTTTGGACTTCTTTCCATAATCCACAGAGAGTCGTTCCATTAGTAAAGAGGTAAAGCCAGAGCCGGTACCCCCACCAAAGCTGTGGAAGATCAGGAATCCTTGCAGCCCAGAACAGGCATCAGTCTAGAAAGGCAGTGGGAAAAGTGAAAGAATGGGGTCTGAAGAAGAACTAGAACACTTAATCTACTACAAGAGCTTATCCTGAACTGTAGGAGAGAGCAATCATCAGCAATATACTACACAGATTTTGTGTCAGATTTTCTTTAGAAAGTACTGGTGACAATCATCCTTTTTTTTCCTCCCTATCTCAACTTTTGACATAAAAATAGGAGTCTTATCTGCAGAGCTGGTCTCTAAACTTCACACTTCTTTTTGTTGATCTAACTGAAACCAGCAATGTAGAACAATCTAATCCATCCTTCTGTATCAATATTGGTGCTCTAGGGAAGTGTTAGCAATTAAGAATTCAGAACCACTTTTGAATACTATTTAGAGGCATACAGCTGGGAAGTAAACTACTAGTCATCTCTCTCTTGGACTAGTAATGATGCCACTGCTTTCTTGCAATCTCTTTTCTGAACCATTGGTGTCATTTGTAGTTCACAAGATACATGTCCTGTGCTTCTTTCTTTTGTACAATGCAAGCTGCTGTTCCAAAGCCACAGGGACTTACCAGCTTACGGACGCGATCAAGCACAGCATCAATGCTTTCTTTGCCAATGGTATAGTGACCGCGGGCATAATTATTAGCAGCATCTTCCTTTCCAGTGATTAGCTGCTCTGGATGAAAAAGTTCCCGGAAGGTGCCAGCCCGCACTTCATCTGAACAAGAAAGAGAAATTGTAGAAGCTGCATGGTTGTGCTCCAATGCCAACAAGTTCTGGTTGTTGTTGGCATTGATGCAAGCTTTCGGTCTCAAGAAGTCATGACCCCCCAAAAAAACAGATGCTGATTGAGAAGGGAACTGTCTCCTAAGCATTTTTTCATTGTTGTGTTCTGTTGATTTATGGTGTGACTTGTATCCAGACACATGAACTTGTCAGCTTTACAGCCTGTACCTGCAAGAGGACAAGTCACCAGAAAAAAAAAAGTGTGAAGAAAATCAGGTCCCCCTAGATACCTCAGGTTTTTGAAATCGTTCTGTTCCTGGAGGGAAACAACCATGGTCCCAATTTGAATCTGAATTGCAGAAAAGCATAATTCAAATGGCAAAATGTCACAATAGAAGTTAAATGTCTGTGCAAAGAGAAGTCATATAAACCATGTATACTGGCGGATAAACTGCTGGGAATCCTGCTGTTCCGTGTTTATAACACGTGTAACAGAACCAAGGATTCTTTGTCACAAGAAAATTCATTTCATGCTATCTAGTGGCAGACTGAGGTACAAAGGGTGTACTGCTTGGTTCCAATAGAGACTGATGGCACACCATGGTGATATTAAGAAGAATAAGCTCTTCTCCATTTTCCAGGTTTATCTCTATACTGACCTACTACAGTTGGTTCCAAATCCACCATTACAGCCCGTGGCACATGCTTCCCAGTGAGGGTTTCGTTGAAAAATGTGGTAAAAGAGTCATCACTGCTGAGTTTATCAGGCAGATCCTTGAAGGTGCCATCTGGCTGAATGCCATGCTCCAGGCAGAATAGCTCCCAGCAGGCATTTCCTATCTGAACTCCAGCCTGGCCAACATGAATAGAGATGCACTCACGCTAAGGGGAGAGAGCAGAGACAGAGTCAGAAGAAACAGCACATGACAGTCTTCCTTTTTCCTCGTGGTTATTTTCCCTCAGTGTATCACTTTTCAAAAAAACGGTGAGTTGTCACTGTCACCATTTAATTTGCTTGTTCAACCCCATGACCACAATGAGACTTTGCATATACACACCAGATACCGGAATAAGTCTTAAAAAGTGAGATTGTATGCTACACTATTTAGTAAAAGAGACAGGAATATAATATATGTTATATAATATATGAAAACCATCAGGAAAAAAAGATTTTCAGTTATAAAAACCCCACCTTTTTTCTTATGGATTGGTTCTGTTGAGGAGTACATCCCAGATGGTTTATTTTTACTCCTGGCTGGAACCTGACACAACCATATGGTATCCTTCAACCTTATGTAACCCAAGACAGGTGATGACTTTTGATCCTTTTACCGTCTGATAGCAGGCTAGAGTGGAAGCTTGGGAGAACTGCTTTAAGTAATATTCATCTCAGGAAATTGTTTCAGATTATCTTGGTTGAAACAAACGTGTCTTCAAGTACCTGAGCAGCTATGAATTTTACAGTTCAGGTGCATAACTTAGGCAGTGTTGCTGCAATACAGCGTGTTTATTTGCATTTTTTTGAGCATAGTTTCTGTATTAAACAGAACCTTCAACAAAAAGAAAACACTGTATGTAACACTAAGCTAAAATGGGCAACTGCTCCAAAATCCTTTACACTTAGAGTATAGGGTATGAGGGGCCAGGTGCTGGATTTCGTAAGTTCAGAAACAGAATTGTAATGCAGATACTTCTGGTTAATCCTGCTGATTATGACACTGAGTGTAGGGAAAGACAGTTTTTTAAGGAGTGTTTTCAGACACAAGGTCTTTTTCAGTTTCAGTTTCTGCTTTGGAGCACTTGTAATTAAACTTCTGAGCTCAGTCTTTCTGACCTCAATGGCCTTGTCTATACTAGGGAGTAAGAAAGGGTCAGGTCATAGTACATAAACGGCCTGTGATCATCTGTGTTGACTGATAATTAGCACATTCTGGCACAGCTTTGGCTTATGCCAGTTCATACTTTTCGAGACAATGCTTATGCACTATCCAAAATACAACTCATCATCAAGAAAGGTTTTCAGTGGACAGCTCACTGACCACTGCCTAACTTTGGAAAGGTGAAGAGAATTCAGATGCCTAAATATGAAACTGGCCAAGCTACCTGGCTTCAAGGCCAGAGAATAGTTCTTGCCCATTTTTAATTTGCACTTTCACATTTAGAGATTTCCAATGACTTAATATCAGGTTTGCCCAGTTAACTTTAAAAACAAAATAAAAATCTCTAACTTCTTACCCTGAAAAATCATCCTGTGACCTCAGAGTGAATTGCATCTTCCCCAAAAACTAAATCCTTAGGCAGAATATGTAACCAGCAGCATCTCTGGAGCAATGTTTTCTTTAGAAGTTGACATACATTTATATTTTAGAAACATAGCTAAAGCTATTTTTTCAGAGGCAAGTGTAATTTCAGAAGTCACCACTGCCCCAGTTAGTCATCCTCAGAAGTTCAAATCAATATGGAAAGTCAATTTAAATATTTAATTCAAGTAAAGATATTATTTCTATTCAGTACTTATTTGTAAGTTGCTAACTCTGCAAATACATATGCAGCAGCGTGTGTTACGTGTTTTCAAGTGTATTTGCATAACCCTGTTTTTCTCAACTGAGTTGTGCAAAAGTAGCTGACTTATTTGAGTGACAATGAGTCTTCATAGGTTGGTAAATTGCAGGAGAGTTGCAATCTTGAGAATTATTCAGGAGACACTAAAGGTATATTAATTAACCCTGGTGTTGGGCAGGACAGGCTCCTGCTTTTCTTTTAAATACCAATGTGAATCTATGAGGCTGGCAGCAAGAAAAAACAAACAAACAAACAAGTGTTTACCTTTTAAACTAGACAATGAGGCCAGGTGACTTTTTTAAAGAATGTATTTCAGAGCAAAAATACAATCATAATTCAAGAAATATCTGTAACCTAAAGAGCTGCTTTGCCCTCTTCCTCAGATCAATGAAGAAATTGGTCTCATTTTTCACAGGTGAAACAAGTGAATGTTGCTGTAGAAAGTTAATCTTGTAAAGCTTCGTATAGGACTACAGCTGAAGACTGCAGAACCAGTTCCTTTCAGACTGAGCTTTAAGCTGCACTGGTTTGAAGCAGTATCTCAACCCTGCCTTTTGAGCCAGCGCTCTTGCCATGCTCCTGCTTTCAACTCCCATCTTCTTCTACATAGCAGTAATTTGGAAATATTCTGACGAGGAGCAAAGACATTAAGAGAGAGGTTTCTAATTTTGCATGGTAAACAGCTTTAAAATAGATGTCAGGCTTTTAGCAGGGAAGAGAGTGAGCCTTCTTCAATCACAAGCAGAGTAAACTGATCTCTATATGGTATTTAGATTTGGAGCCTACTCTAAACTCATATTTCACATCCCATCACTAACTTACCAGGACCTGTCTTACAAATGTGGACGTGACTTTTTATCTACCAAGAGACAGTAGAAAGGGACAGGTTCCTTGTGGAACTAAACCTGAGACAGCTTTGACTCTATTTTTTAAAAAGTAGAATAATACCTGATTTAAATATTTACTTTACAAAGGCAGACTTTAGTCTTCCAACTCTTCCCAAAACATACTGCCTAGTGTAGGTCTCTCTTAAGGCACGGGGAGCCTGTGGAAGTGTGTATCTTGCCTGCGAGGTGAGTGCTCTCATTTTGGACCTGCAGCTGTACTCGCCGAAAATAACATCGTTCTCTGCACCAAAATGAGACTCAGCACTAGACATAAATTGAGATGCAAGGTGAAATGATTTTTCAGATTCTAAGAGGTTTTGAGAGATTTCTACTGCTCCATAACAAACTTTCAAATCTTACAAACGAAGACCCTTTTTTCTTACTTAAATGAATACACATATAAAACCACTCATGCACTCCAGACACACACACGTATAACACTGATAGATATGAACAGTACAGCCATTGGGACTCAATTAATTTCAAATAGGCATGAAGATAAGTAACATTTTTTGTTTCCTTCTAAAAGAAACAATTATCTCATATGAAAATGAACCGGTGTTGATAAAATATAGTCATGACAGAAAGTACTGAAGAGCTAAGACTTCAGATCTCATTTATCTTATAATTCAACTAAATAGAAACTGCTGAAGGAAACTTTGGTTCACCACGCCTTACAGCTCCAGTGGGGTTTTTCTGACGCTCCTTTCCCATCCTCTTACACGGCAATCGCTGCGTGATATCGGGGTTCTGTGGCACAAATGACCGATAACAGTAGCAGATCCCCCTGCCTTTCCTCACCCACCATCCTTCCAGTCCCTGTGTGAGTGGTGTTCCCACATGCCCCTTACCATGGTGTCTCCAGTGGCGTTTCCTTCCCTTTCGGATCGGTGGTGGCAGGGCTTTGCAGAGCCCTGCTGCGGGCTGCAGGGTGGGAGGCAGCCTGGGCCCAGCACCCGGCACCTGCTGCTGCGCTTCAGTGTCACAGTGCGCTGGGGAATAGGTCATGGGCACAGCAGTTCTGCCCGCTGCACTGCTGCCTCCTGCCCTCCCTGTCACCCCCTGTATGCAAATACAGCCAGACAGGCAGGGCTAAGATGTTGCCCATATTTCACAATTAGTCCCACCTGGTTTGGCATGAGTATTAAATCTTAGTGTGGCCATGTAACACACCGGACACTATAGTTTCTAGCACCAGAGTATTAAACATGTGCATCACTTACACAACAGGTACCATCCCGATTCCTTGTTCTGCCAGGATGTTCATGTGTAAACAAAAAACACTCCTAAATTCCAATACAGAAGACCAAGAAGGCATAAGAGAGCAAATGAATAGGAAAGAGAAGGACAGACCAAAAAAAATGCAAAACCCAGAGAACTGGAAAGTAAATACAATTACCATTCCGAAGTACGTTCTACCAGTGCTTTCAAATGCCGGCCTGACTTCTTTCTGGTTTTACTCCAGTTGCCTCTCTATTAATGTTTCAATTTACTTTTGTTGCTTCTCTTTCCGTGTACAGTCATCTGGGCTGTCAGCCGTATGGGACAGCATTCAGCATAGACTCTAACTCGTCTGTCCAAACACAGAAAGAAATTGGATTCTCATTGCAGTGCTTTTTGCAAGACTTAGCTGGAGGCAGGCATCACACAAACATTTTCAAACCAAATTAGGGCAGTTGCCTCTATGACTTTATTGTTTTCTCCTTCTGCACTAACTCAACATTGCAAAGCAGCAGCTTCTCTCAGAGAAATTCTCATGTCTGCAGCTCCTAGGTAACAAAGAGGAAGGCACACTTAATTGCTTAAGTCTGAGTATTATGTATCCCCTGACTTTATAAACATGCTGTTTGTTATGATGTTTAATTAGTATAAATCTAAATATATGATTCTGAAATTTTAGGTTGTTCTACTTTGACATGATTGTAGTAGATTGTCCTGCCAGTGCTGGCAACCAGCATCTGAGTGCCTTCATATCCACATTTTAACAGTATAAAGCAGTTCATACTGTTCTTTTATAAATTCACATTTACTTTGGTATAGTCTTCATTTTTCTGAACCTGCAAATCAATACTCTCTGATTGTGGCTGGAAAAAGCTACAGAGATTTCTGGAGCCACAAATATTTTTTACAGTGGAAAAATTCCCATTATAATTTGTCTGCTGATTTCTTTAATTAGGGTCCCACACTTCTCCACAAAACCATGAGATCATTGCTTTGAAACTGAGGAACAAGTTGCTATAGTGCTCTTCTTCCAGTGGAGCTGATAACATTCCAGCCAAGCTCTGGCACTCCAGACAATCTGAAATGTTAGTGCTCACTTGTTAGCTCCATGTCACCTCAGGGAAAAGTCTCACAGCAAATACTTTGAGTAATCCACCTGAGTCCTCTTAGGCACTCTTTGAATCAACATGTCAGATCTAGCATCTACAAAACCTAAGAGAGGTCTGTAAATTACTAAATTGTTTGCAACTTAGCACATTGCTGCCCTCCTCTCTTCTGAAACAGGCAGTGAGAACACTTTTGGGAGTCAGTGTTAATCATTCCTTTTTCCAACCTACTCAAACTCAACCAGCCTGGAACTCACCACTGTTGGGTTGCCACATTGAACAGTCTTACCAGCCAAAAATTTTCAGGGAGCAGGAAGTGATGGAGTCTTGAGCAGTGTCTCTGGCCAGTGGCATTACAATGGCTACGTCCCATCTTTATAGAATCAACTGGTCTTGAAGAGCCTGGCCATGACCAGGTTATTAGTTTTCCTTTTCTTATCCTTGCATTTCTAAAAAAAAGGCCTTTGCAAGTGTGCTTTAGACTACAGGCAGTGCTCGACCTACTCATTCTTGAGATGATCCATGAACTCAAGTCCTGGAAATCTGTGCTGTCTGGGGTCAGCTTAGGTATAGAGGTTAATGTGAAAGCAGTGTGGGACTGTGCTCCCAGGTACTAGTGAGTTCAGTTGACTTACTTCAACAACATGGGCATCATGGGGCAACACTTTTTTTTTTCCTGTAGTGTCTAGCGATAGGACAAGGGGTAATGGACAAAAGTTGGAACACAAACAGTTCCACTTAAACTTAAGGAAAAACTTCTTTCCTGTGAGGGTGAGGTAGCCCTGGCACAGGCTGCCCAGGGAGGGTGTGGAGTCTCCTTCTCTGGAGGTTTCAAAACCTGCCTGGATGCATTCCTGAGTGACCTGATCAAGGTGAACTTGTTTTAGCAGAGGGACTATATTAGATGATCTTTAGAAGTCTCTTCCAGCCCCTATCATTCTGTGATTCTATGACTCCAGGGTTGGCCTCTACATTCTGCTCCCTAGTGACACAAGGCAGATGGGGCTTGGACCTGGATTCTTGGAAAGAAAGAAAGAAATCTTGCTTGATGCTGGCATTCAACCTATGTGGGCAGATGGTGAGCTTGTAGAGGCATCTCTCTGTCCTGTGTGGAACAGGCTTGAGACATGCCCTGCATGGGGAGAGTTGATAGTTCAGTGGTCTGGTCAAGACTTGCCTGCTTCAGCTTTTACCTTGTGACACTGGTAGATGATGGTGACAGTGAATTACATTACAAGGCTGGTGATAAAAAAGCTCTGTCATGGAGTCCTGAACATACAAGTAAGTGAATTTGGCATGAGTGCTAGTGTGGCGTTGCTGGTACTGACTGCCAGAAGGCTTGTAACTAGCCCATAATTCTCAGGATGATGTACAGCCTGCATGCAAATAGGGTGGTCTGGACATTCTCAGAGGGCTTCTTATGTACACAGGGACTGGGTGCTCTGCCACACGTGACCTCCAGAGCAACACAACAGAGTTGAGGAGTTGCCACTTATTAGCTCCAATTGTTCATGACACTGTCAAAATCAGGCTCTTTAGAGAGATGGCCATACAAAACCTAAACACCTTTTCTCTACTTAAAAATAGACACATCTCTGAAAATAGCATTTTTTAATAATCTGTCTGGAGAAGTACTGATCTGAGGTCCTTCTGTTGCCACCTACTGGGAGAGTTGACAGCATCTCATTTTAGGTACTTCTGAAATCCCAAAGTTTAGCATTTCAGTACACTGTTAAACTTCTAAATTGATAAAATATTGTCTTTCAGGCATTATCCCTGAAACAGAGAACTGTACTAAGTGTTTTCAAAATTACTTGTAAACAAAGAAAAACTAAGTACATTTTGGAATACGGTTTCAAAAGAGTTTTCTCCTTTCTGTAATTGTCATTTATAAAATTTCTCTATGGATGTTAAAAATTATAGAATTAGATCTAGACTTGCAGAATTATCTCCCTGAATATAGAAAGTTCAGAACTATAGTTTCTAATATAAAGATCAGCCATTCATTTTGCAGATAAATAGGCCAATTACATCATCAGTGTTTCTGGATGTGCTTGCTTTATGACCTTTTACAGAACTCAAGGGCTGGAAGGGACCTCGAAGATCATCTAGTCCAACCCCTCTGCCAGGGGACCCCCAGATCCCTTTCCCCTATACTACTCTTAAAGAGTTCGTTCCCCAACCTGTACTGGTACATGGGGTTATTCTTTCCCAGATGCAAGACTCTACACTTCCACTTGTTAAACCTATGTCGTGGTTTTGCCCAGCCAGCGATGAAGCACCACAAGTCTCTTGCTCAGTGGCCCCCATCCACCACCCTCGTTAGGTTGGCAGAGGCCCCAGCGAAACAGGAGTAAAAAGATAAGCAAGGTTGTTGTGGATTAAGACAAGGGCAGGGAGGGCTCACTGCCAATTATGGTTCTGGGCAAAACAGACTCCAGTACTCAACTTAGAGAGGAAAGTAAGGAAAGTTCATTCTACTACCTACAAGAAACAGAACAGAACAAAAACCAAAAAGGGAGTAGGATGATGAGAAAATTACAACCAGCACTTTAAGATCTCCCTCCCCCATCCCTCCTTTCCTCCTGGGCCCAGCTCACTGCTCCCAATATCTCTACCTCCTCCCCCCTCAACAGCTCCAAGGGGCAGGGAATGGGGGATGTGGTCAGTCTTTCACAGATGGGCTCTGCCGCTTCTGTCTCCTCAGATGAGGATGACTCCTTATGTTCTTCCCCTGCTCCAATACAGGGTCCCTCCCACGGGACACAGTCCTTCTCTGGTGTGGGTTGTTCCCAGCAGCTGCGGCTTCTGCCAATACAGGGTCTCTCATGGGACACGGCCTCCTCTGGCCATAGTCACTGCCCCTGATGCAGGGTCTTTAACGAAGTGTAAACAAATCACTGTTTCACCACTCCTCTCTGCAGGATGCAGAGGAGTCTCTGCTTCAGCACACCTCCTCCTCTCTTCCCTCACTGACCTTGGAGTCTGCATGGTTGCTTCTCTCTCTCCACTCCTTGCACCGCCACCAGCCAGTAAAAAAAAAGGACAGAAGAAAGAAAGAACAGGAAGAACTCTCCTTTTCCAGCTTCTTCTTAAAAAATGATTGTGGAGGCGCCCAATTGGCTCAGCCCCAGAAGTGGGTCTGGCTCAGAGCTGGGGAGAGTTTTGAGCAACTTCTAGCAGGATCCATCTTTACAGCCCCTTCCCCATTATGAGGTTTACCAGACAGGACAATGCTCCTCAACAGCTTGGGCAAAACATAATGCATTTCTATAGCCCTGCTGCAATTGTGTGCCACAAGCATATGTTTCAGTGAAAAAGTGGACTTTATAAAAAAATTAATTGATGAAAGATCAGTAGTAAATACAACATTAAATTAACAGTGGTAAATATTTGGTCTTCAGGGTGTCTCCCCTTCCAGACAACCATGAGCTCAAGCTCGTAAGCCAGTCAGACACACATGGCAAGGTGAGAACAGTCCTATTGTCTTGCTGCAGGCTGCCCAGATGGGTTGTGGCATCTCCTCTGGAGACATTCAAACCCCACCTGGATGAGTTCCTGTGTGACCTACTCTAGGGGGTCCTGCTCTGCAGGGGAGTTGGAATATATGATCTTTCCAGGTCCCTTCCAACCCTTAAGACTCTGTGATTCTGTGATTGCTCAAGCACAGGACTGCTCAACAGGTACCCCAAAATGGCTACCATTTCCTTCTATTACCTTTCCTTTGCTCCCCACTCCCCAAATAGACTTTTTCACCACCAGCCCTGTACTGCTAATTTTACACCTTTATTTGGTAATTTCAGCTTTAGTTAGCGTCCCCAGTAAGCCAACACCCCTTCATTTTCTGTTGATACCTTCCGCTCAAGGCGGGGATCCCAAAAACTCTTCTTTCCCTATATGTATTGCCCAGTAGCTTCTCTTGCCTTTACCTCATTACTTCAGACACAAGTTAGGATTGGCCAGATACTTTTCCTGTTCCATTACCTGCAACATCCAACAGTTTCTCATGTTATCCCCTCAGTTTAACCTCAGGCCATAGCTAGCCACTTGTCTCCATGCCTTAACAATACGTTGTTCTAAAATCCTAAAACAATAGGAATATAGAAAAATCAACCCTATGAAGACTTAAACTGTAAAGTGGTAGCTGGTGTTCTTAGATGTCCCACCTATACCTATCCCACACATTTTCTGTCATGGTTCTGATTTCTTGTGTAAGCCTGATGGAACTGGTAATGCTCCTGTCCTGCATGCCACAAGCTGGTTGTTTTAAGTCAACAGTCAACAGATGTTGTTCATTTAGCACTTACAACAGAACTGGCAGCACACTTGTGCCTCCAGACCCAACACAGTAATGATTGTTACGCAGTAGCTGCACAAGTACAGTGTGCTCTAAACTCCTGCTGAAGCTAAGAGGACCTGAACTTACTTGTGGCAGCTGGCAAAATCACACCTTCTAACCAACCCACACTGCGGATTCTGTAGAAGCAAGGGCACTAGGACAAGCTGTGTGTTCTTGGCATCAACAGAGTTCCCACTGCATCTTACAGCTTTACAAACATTATGTTTTAAATTAGTGTGACATACAGATGAGCACTGTAGGTAACTTCTACATTTGTAGTGACCTCACTATGTCTCATTATATGGAACATTTTGAAGCACAAGTTCTTTAAATATTTCATCTACATGACAATATTTGGATTGAAAAAAAAATGACAGTATAGATTGCAGAGATCCTTTCAGGACATATTAGCAAAAAATATGAAGCCAGTCACTCTCTGAGGCAAGGCAACTAATGATTAGCTGGTCATATATCCCACATTTGCTGTCTTGTGTTCTCATAGTGGAGCACTCATCCTGTTTATAGTCTACTAAGATGGCTATGGACTCGGGGCATGTGAGAAAGCAGAAATGCAGACTCATGAAAAAAAAGAAACACAGAGACAATATTAGGCACAGAAAAAGGGAGAGTGAATTTTAAAATTCATCTCCCTCATTTCCATCTTCAAATGAGTCAGTTCCCACTTCTTCATAGTCCTTCTCCAGGGCAGCCAGGTCCTCTCGTGCCTCTGCAAATTCTCCTTCCTCCATGCCTTCACCCACGTACCAGTGCACAAAAGCTCTTTTGGCATACATCAGATCAAACTTGTGGTTGAGCCTTGCCCAGGCCTCTGCAATGGCTGTGGTGTTGCTCAGCATGCAGACTGCTCGCTGAACCTGGGCTAGGTGTCCTGCTGGTGTAACTATAGGAGGTTGACAGTTGATGCCAAGCTGCAGATAACAATGGAAAAGGTGGAAGAATAAATAGTTATGAGAAAAGGGATAAAAGTAAACAGGGTAAGAAAACTGTAAAACCATTGGTTGGATAAGGAAGGGAGATAGAGAAAAACAACAATCACATCAGTGTTAAGTCTAACGTTGTTCAAGCTATTTGTGCAAAGGCAAAAGTCGATTTCTTATCCCCACTCAAGACAAAAAACCCAACAAGCTACAGATCACCTGGAACTGAAATTTAAATGAAGAAAAACTTATAAAAATGTGTCAGTGTGCTTGAAAAAATTGGAGATGGAGACAATGAAAAAGATCTCTCTCTTTTCAGAAAGATGTATAAATATTTCAGCTGCCAACAATACATTATTGATAATTTGGGAGGGGTAGGCATTGGTTGGTTTGGGTTTTTAAATCTTAAGGAAATCCTCAACATCTCAGTATCTTCAGATTATAAGCCTTACCTTGATCTTCTAAAATGCAATTTCCTTAGGTTTAAAGTCTTATAGGGTTGATATTCTCCCGTTAATGTAGAAATACTGTATATGCTTCCATTTATTTCAGTATTTAGGAGTCTTTGTCAATGGGTTGTCAAAAGGAGAAAGCTACATTTTATAGAAACACATCTTTCTTTTCTTCCTTCCTCTCACAAGTGGAAAACAAGAAACCTTAAGTACATGTTTTCCACCAGACTCAACTTGCCCTTTGAACATTACACAGAAGCTCGTGGCAGCAGTACTCACCTTGAAGCCTGTTGGACACCAGTCAACAAACTGGAGAGAATTGTTGGCCTTGATGGCAGCAATTGCTACATTGACATCTTTGGGGACAACGTCCCCACGGTAGAGCATGCAGCAAGCCATGTACTTCCCATGTCTTGGGTCACACTTCACCATCTGGTTGTTGGGCTCAAAGCAGGAGTTGGTGATTTCAGCCACCGAGAGCTGCTCATGATGTGCTCTGTCGCAGGAGATGATGGGGGCGTAGGTCACCAAGGGGAAGTGGATGCGTGGGTAGGGCACCAGGTTTGTCTGGAACTCCGTCAGGTCCACGTTGAGGGCACCGTCAAAGCGCAGAGAGGCGGTGATGGAGGAGACAATCTGGCTGATGAGGCAGTTGAGGTTGGTGTAAGTGGGACGCTCGATGTCCAGGTTTCGGTGGCAGATATCATAGATGGCCTCATTATCTACCATGAAGGCGCAGTCTGAGTGCTCCAGGGTGGTGTGTGTGGTCAGGATGGAATTATAGGGCTCCACCACAGAGGTGGATACCCAAGGGGCTGGGTAGATGGCAAACTCCAGTTTGGACTTCTTTCCATAATCCACAGAGAGTTGTTCCATTAGTAAAGAGGTAAAGCCAGAGCCGGTACCCCCACCAAAGCTGTGGAAGATCAGGAATCCTTGCAGCCCAGAACAGGCATCAGTCTAGAAAGGCAGTGGGAAAAGTGAAAGAGTATCTTTTAATTACACCCTTAAACAGAGACAGCAACACCCACACCCAGTGCACAGCACAGAAGTCAGCAATTTTCAAAAAAAATTTGGCATTGTGTCTTTGCCCTGTAAATGTCAGGCTAGAGTATCAGCAGAGCGATATGGAGTTTTTTTCTTACGGTAATAAAGCTATAACAATATTTGAGGTTTTCCATTTAAGTTTTCCATTTATATGAAAACTTAAGGTGGGATATCCATTGTGCCAATGAGAATATTAAAAGCAAAACCAAAAGCCACCATCAAAAAAAAAGAAAAAGAAAAAGTGTGTGGTGCTTATTTCCCCTCCCATCTTCCTAAGGTCTTGCTTCCAATGTAATAGGGCATACCAGCTTACGGATGCCATCTAGTGCTGCATCAATTTTGTCTTTGCCAACAGAGTAGTAGCCACGTGCATAATTGTTTGCTGCATCTTCCTTTCCAGTGATCAGCTGTTCTGGATTGAAAAGCTGCCGGTAAGTGCCAGCTCTCACTTCATCTGAACAAGAAAGGAAAAGCTTAAGCTGGGAAGAGAGAATTCACCAAGGTTGATAATGTTTGTAAAACAAATGGAGCCTTTTATGTTGGCAGAAAATGATACAGAAGATCCATGTGTTGAAAACCAAAAAACAGAGGTGAGGAGTGTCATCTGACATGTTCTCAAGTGTTTGGGTTTTTTTTAAAAAACAAGAAGTAGACTGTTCCAGGTGCAAGTTGAATCACAGAATCATAGAATGGTAGGGGTTGGAAGGGACCTTTAGAGATCTAGTCCAACCCCCCTGCAGAAGCAGGTTCACCTAGATCAGGTCGCATAGGAACACGTCTAGGCAGGTCTTGAAGACCTCCAAGGAAGGAGACTCCACAACCCCTCTGGGCAGCCTGTGCCAGGGCTCCGTCACCCTCACAGTGAAATAGTTTTTTCTTATGTTTAAATGGAACTTTTTGTGTTATGTTAGTTGCTATGTTATACTAATTAATTCCTTTATTAAATGAGGGCTGTGCCGTGCTGTGGTAAAATCTCAGCTCTATATAGTGACCAGATGAAGATCCATCAGAACCTTCAGGGGAGTGACTGGAAAATAAGATTTGGAAGAGTAAAACAGTGGTTTCCTCTGAAAATCTGTCAGGACATTTCTGTTGTTTGATTCTTCATGCTCCTCTCTTACATATCCATGTGAGGAAAGCATTTTCCAAAGCTAGCAAAGGAAAAATTTTGCCACAAAAGAAAAAAAAAAAAAGACCAGAAAGGAATCTCTTTAGGATTTTACAGATAAATTGTACTTATAACCAGCTCAGGTTTAAACAATAGTGAACTTTCTGTTTTATTAGGTATTAGTAGAGCAACCATGACCGAGTGCAGTACAGTTTTCATCTTTTCATTGAGAATAAGAGAGTTTTTAGTAATACCTGGTATTGAAAACGTCAAGTCTGTACATTTTGCCCACGTGCTGGGATCATCCTCAATGGTAACGGCATTGCGCCGCTTATTCAGTGATCCAAACTTTGGCATCCATTTCTATTTACCTAGATTACTTCTGTACTTACCTATCACAGTTTGCTCCAAGTCCACCATAATAGCCCTGGGCACGTATTTTTTAGAGCTCATCTCCATGAAGAATGTGGCAAAGGAATCGTCGTCTTTGGGCAGGTCAACGGAGCTGCCGTTTGGCTGAATGCTGTGCTCCAGGCAGAAGAGTTCCCAACACGCATTGCCCATTTGAACTCCAGCTTGGCCAATGTGAACACAGATGCACTCATGCTGAAAGGGAAGGACACGAGGGAAATGGGGAGAAGAACCAGAATAGCCTGATTACAAAACTTTCTTCAAGACTGAAATTAACGGAAAATGTTCTGACATTTATTGACAAATACAAAGAAAAATACTTTGATGTGTGTAGAAAGAAACAATAATCACAACAGCTAGAGATTTGCAGCCATGCCTATGCATAGCATGCAGTACATGAGATCTATGTGTAAGTGCACATAAGCCCTTACAGACAGAAAAACTGTGTATAGGTCGCAGCTAAGGAGTATGACCCAACTCCTGTTATCTGGAACAAGGCCCAGCTATGCTTCCTTACTGATACGCAGACAAAGCAAATGGAATCAAGTATCTTCTAATCTCCCAACCTTCTGTTGAAGATATGTTGGACAGGTGGATAACAGGTTTGTAGAATTAAAGTGCCTTTAGTATCTTAATTAATTTTAACTGATGATTATTTCAGCCCATTCTCTGAGAATTTCTAATTTAATTAAACATGAAGAGTTAACTTGATACTGAAGAGGTCTTGGTACTCTTTACATTTTAGGCTAATCTGAAAAATCCTTCTCATAGAATCATGTCTCTGAAGTGTTTATCACTGTGTCACGCAGGTAGTTTCATATAACAGAAACCTGAAACACAAAATACTATAAATTCTAAAAGAAGTGTCCCTCCTTCTGTAGATTGTTGTGCAGACTCCCAGTTACTGTGAATGTAAAGAGTTCTCTCAAAAACATTTTTGTCGAACATGGTATATTTGAATATACCATTATTTGTATGTTTTGGTAGATGATTCCCATTCAGTCTTACAGAGTTATCTAGGGAGACATCCACATTTCTTTGCTCTTAATACTCACAAGCTAGTAGGAAAAGGCCATTAATACACAGTTAAACATACTGTATTGAAAATACCTCCAAAGTAGCCTCTACACAAAAAGGAAAAATAAGTTCCAACTCCTTTCTTCCTTTTCTGCATATGACTTCCCTTATAATAAATTTAGTAGAAATGTAGTTGTACCTATCAGACTCTAAATTTTCTTACCAACAAACTAATACATTTGTTTGTATCCTGTGAGCAACATTTGTTGCCACTAAACTGAAGCAAAACCAGTCACTTCAACCTTCCAACCTTCACTCAAATCTTAACCAGAGTGGGGGAAACAGAAGACCAAACTCATTGCTCTTTTAACTCAGAAAATAATCTGATTCTTTTCTTACCATTATTTTTCCTGGGCACTTCCTTTCTTGATGGTAGCAGCAGCTTTGGTTAATGATGTATAAGCAGCATGCTGCAAGGTAGCCAGGCTTCCATTCTTCCCCTGCAGGGCCCCCGCATCATCAGTCTATGCAGGAGAGGTCATAATTGCTACCAAGGAACCGTCCCATCCCACCTACCCTGTTACCCGTGGACAGGGTGAGCCTTAAAGTCTGTTGTTAAGCAAATCTTCCCAGTTCATTCTCCCATCTAAACTTTGGTGGTGTTTGTCTTTCTTTGTTTTGTTTTTTTTCTTAGTTACAACTGATATTAAGCAACCAGAGCTTTAATGCAGACAGAGCATCTTCACAAATAACTAGTTTCTTTCCTTAAAACTCTGAACAACTGGTGAATATGCTACAGATAATTCATTTAACAGATTATTAACCATTTCAGAATTTTTTCATTTACACTTTCAAAAGGTGTGGGGTCATTTTTAAATAGCATTTTTTCTGACCAAAGACATCTGTAGACTGCAATGAGCTGCAGAACCGGTTGAACTGCAAGGAATTTTCCTTGCGATTATCTTCTTGTCTCCGGGTGCCAACACACTAATGTCATCCTTCTGCCTTATCTTTGTGACTTTTGTTCACCTGACTATTGATAGCTGATCTTCATCCTTTCAGCTACCTAAAATATGGGCTAATACAAGTTTTTTGGTATCTAGCAAGATGACAGAACAAAAAAGCAGAACTATAATTTGCTCTTATATATGGAGTCGCTAGCAGAAAGTTCACATAAACACACATACACCTTCTCTCTCACAAGGGTTAAACAGTATCCCCAACTGCTGTCTTTTCCCTCCATGATATAATGAGTGCAGAGAAAAAAAACACAGCTAAAGATAAATACCATATACTTTATTCTTAGTAGTACTGGTCTTAACCATCTCAAGGTACACAGAGATACTTAGATATTAAAAAAAAACAAAACCAAATTACAAATTGGATCTTTCATAGAAAGCAATTACCACTCTCTGAACTCCTATCAAAATGCAGACTTATACCTAACCAGCATCATCAGTTGATTAGATCTCATCAGATTCACAATGAACAAGCCCTGTACTTAATTCAAATACACCTGTACCATGTAGTGAGACATTGCTGGAAATTGTTTGAAAACTGCAGCGTCAATACATTACATGCAAAAGTTTTCGTATACACAGCACAAACAAGCAACTCTACAAAGAGGTAAATCAGTTGTCACTTTATTGTGAAAATTAAATACTGCAGTTTTAGCATCAATTGAAAAACAAAACAAAAAAAAACCCCAAAACCCTGATAGCTTGTTTCTCATGATGAATACAAATGCAAAAATCGGTAGTACTCAAAAAAAAGTGAAGGTTAACAACCTTAAGATCAAGTTGAATGTTAAAGTTCTGCTAAATGAGTGGTTATGACATTTAACAGCATTATAAACATAATGTGTGGCTTGCCCAGACCACTGGTCTCAACTCTCTAAAATGCAGTTCTGCCATCCAACTAAAAATGTTAATAGAAAACTAGAGAAAGATGGTTGTTACCTTAGCAATTTGGTGAGAAATTGGCCTGCCTTCGGATTGAAGTTTGCTATTTCATTAGCTGACTTACAGAGTACTTAAAATGAGGCCTTGCTAAGTAGGAGACCAGTAGATACAACCCAGTCAATTCCTGAAAGAGCTCAACACCATACAGTGCATCTCTGGTTTATTCTACCTGGTTTCCATCAACTCTTGGTTGCAGAGTTGTAACTGCATTTATAGTTGGATTACAAAAACCATCTAGCAATACCAAGAGCAGCTTTTCCCTATATGTGCAAATAATAATCAAAAACAACTTTTTAATACATGCTACTTATCCTGGTGTAAAGTCCTACCAGACACAAGAACATTGGCGAGGGATATGGAATTGTTTTGGGTTTTACTTTTGAGGTCATTACTGCTTTCAGGAATGACATGCCCCAGTTTATCTGACACTAATTCAGGAAGACAAGAGACATAGAACTATTTCTAGCAGTAAAGATGCAGACTGTTTTCAAACTGTCCTGGCAAAGCAACAGATTGCCCACAGTGTGAAGGCACGAACACGCTGCTATCTGCATGTATGGCTACTGCTGGAGACAAAAGAACAACCTGAAGGGGACTACTGTTGTATGACACCCCACTGGGGTCTATATTGGCTACCTCTCATAGGTTTGGCATGTTGGATAGAATCTGCCCAGCAAAAAGGCTGATTTTTTCCAATATGTTGCAGTTTGGGCTGAAGTCAGTTGGCCTGCGTCCTTTTGGCACAGGTGCTGGGATGGCAGGCTACTTGTTTGCCACAAAGGATCCTTGTCTTTTAAATTGTTCTCTTCAGTACACTACAGTTTGCTCCAGTAAAAGCAATATTTGAGTAAGTCAGCACTCTCTCCTTTGGAATTTTACTCTTTGTCAATCAATGACAGATGGATGGTGAAGAAATCAGTGTTATGTCCTAAATGTCCAGTTTCTGCCCCCAGTGGCTGGAAATGGGGTCAGTCCGCTGACAAATCTGCAACAATAACATTCTCACTACAGATCTGGGGAAGGTTTGGGGAATCTCAGAGAAGTATCTCTTCCTACTTATTAATAAACTTTTGTTCTGCATGATAGAGGACTGACAAATGGCTCCCATGTAACCCAGGACTTGAGATGTTAGCGACAGGGTAGGCAATTCTAGACATAGAGACTTTTTGATATCTACATAAATAAAGCAAGAGGTAGGAAAAGAGTAAAACAATGCAACAACTTTGGTTGCTCAAGTAACAATAATATAGAATATAATTTAAAAAAATAAAAGTATTTCCTTACCACCACCACATGCTCCTAAGAATTACTATGCCTCAAATTACTATGTCTGTAATTTGCATTTAAGAAGAGTAAGTGCAGCAAAGTAAGTCTTTGTGGCCCACCACCTTGACTTTCTGCCTTAAATATGACCAATATGACTAACTTCCTACCTTAAATATGACTAAAAAAAAAAGTCAAAAGCGCTTGTATAAGGAGGCACCAGTCACAAGAGAAACCATGGCCTTTAAAATGCAACGGACTTCACTTTCTCCAGTGTTTTTTCTTCCATGTGCTTTTCATAAATCCCATGCTGCAGGAACTGGGCTTTTCAGATGTCTTCAGGCAAAACAGAATATTTCCCTAGTTATAGATACTCTTTTGCCTTTTCCAGTCATGCCTTCAGGAACAGTCTTTCACTTGATCAGAGAACTGCTCATCATTTGTAAGGCTGAAACTCTCTTCCATAGTTTGTAACCATCTGTACAACCTTCACTCACGAGCTACATCCAAAGCAAAGTGTTTGACAAGGAGGATTGTTGTTATTTAATTGTCGATTATGGAAGGAGTAGCTGTAGAGCCAAGTGGTTTCAAAATTTACACACCACCACTCCTTGTCTGAAGAAATGAAGGCATCACCAAGCAGGAGCTCACAAGTGGTCATCTCTATTAGGACACTGTTCTTAACAGTCCTTGAAGAGCCTGACATCATCTTAAAAGACAAGCTGATCCTTTTCCAGCAGCAGAGAAAAACACATTCTGTGACGGAAGACACTTACTCGTGAATTGGAGGCCTATGGATTGGAGAGAACACGGCTGTCCAAGCCTGTCGGAAGAGCTGGACCAGTTTGTAAATGAATGGCAATGATGTGGGAGAAGCTGCAGAACAAACCAAAAAAACAAAAGATCCTTTATTGTAAAATGTACAACTAGGGTATATTAAACATATTAAGAAAGAACTGATCCCAACTAAAGTGAAGGGAAACCTCTTTGTTTTCCTTCTGTTCAGTACTTGGACTTTCACTCAGGGCCATGCTCCCATCCCAAACTGCCTTCCCATGGACTATTTGCAAAATAGTCATCCAGCAGAAAGGGAAGCATCTAGCCCCTCCATACCCCAGCTGCCACCTCCACATCATAGGACCAGCCTGTTCTCAGCAACAGCAGCAGTCATCACTAGTGAAACTTCAGTAAAAGCATATCAAATGCAGACCACCTTGTTGCCCTGGCCTACTTTCTGTTTTCCTGACAGGACAATCTGTCCAGCAATCACTCTTCCAGGAGATGTTTGCCTTGTAGCCCCTCAAAATGACTGAGTCTAGGACAGCTTAGCCTGCCTCTCACAGTCTGCAATTCATCTCTTGGAAGGAGCTGAGGATGGAATAATCGTTTTCAGAAAACTGGCTTTTGTAGAGCTACATTCAGGGGAGGTTCAGGCTGGATATGAGGAGGAATTTCTTCCCTGAAAGGGTTGTCAGGCATTGGAACGGGCTGCCCACGGAGGTGGTGGAGTCACTGTCCCTGGAGGTGTTTAGGATTGGATGTTGCACTTAGGGAAATGGGCTAGTGGTTGATAGGGCTGGGACAAAGGCTGGACTCGATGATCTTAAAGGTCTCTTCCAGTTGAAATGATCCTATGATTCTGTGATCTTTCTACATGGGTTCAGACTGGAAACATTAGAAACAAGCCAGATAGTAACTTCTTAATTCACCCAGTTTTTGTGTCCCTCAAATACAAGAAATTTCCACAGATCAAATGTATTAAAAGCATCCATTTTCTTCTCTGTAACCATAACGGAATTTTAAAACTTGAAAATCTTCACACTGTACCTGGGTCCAATCTCACCACCACCAGGTACAGCAGAAAAGTAGCCAAGAGCATCTTTTTGTAAGGAAGTAAATAGAAGTGGCTTGACATAGACTTCAGTGCTCTACGTAATAATGTCAACATGGTCAGGAGCTTTTGAGACAGAGCACCTAGAATACAAGAACAGAAAGGCTGTTTGTTAGATCAAGTAAAGTGAAAAAAGTAATCACATGGATATAGAAACTGTAAGACTATTCTTAGTCTGATTGCATGAGAATTGGGTTGAGTTGTTAGGGTTTTTTTATATAATAGGAAACAGAGAAACAGTAATAATTTCGTAATACAAATCATTATAGCTTTTTCTAGGCATCTACTGCAATATATGATCTTATACCACAGTAGTGCCAGCTTCTCTCCTGGAGAGACATCAAGTGATTTACAGTTCTGGAGGAGAAGCAGTAGTTTAAATGCCAGACACGCATTGTTCCACATGGGCTCGACTGTAAACGCAGACAAAGCAGAGAATACACACAGCCTACAAAATGTACCCTTAAAGGATTGCTAGGCAGTTTTAGTGTCTCTTTTGTACCTCATTAAAAAAAAACAAACCGCAAACACAAACATTTATCCTGAAATGCTTTTGAATGAGGAAGACAATTCTTATCTCTTGACGTTGGCAGAGACTAAATACATTTTTGTAATTGTCAGTAAATGGATCGCTAAATCTTCCATTTCTTTCTGTGGTACACAACAGGATCTCCTTGTGGCTGGTTTGTCATGACGATATTGTTAATACATAGTTAAATACTTGCTACTCTTTGTTAGTAAGGGATCAACCAACTGGAAATTAAATTATTAAAAAAAAAAAAGAGGACCACAAACAAGAGGGAAAACCCACCCAAACCACTTTCTGCTGCTGCATCTTGCTGCTCTTCAGCAGCCGAGTACATCTCTTCCTGTTGTGTCCACTGGCATCGGCTTTCACAGATGGTCCCCAGCAATGCCAGTTGCTGCTCGCTGTCGAAAACACCACAACCACGCACAAGCTCTTCTGCCCCCTCAAACCGGCCAAGCGGAAGCAACACGTGCAACAGATAGAGCTCCAGCAAGGAACTGTATTCAGGGAGGCTCTTATTGGTTTGGTCTCCCAGCCAGCTAGTGCCAACCTCCAGCATCACCTGGGGCTCTCTCACCTTGCTGTATAACAGGATACTGAAATGGAATAAATATTAGAAAACACTGACTCTTTGTAAGAGTTGAGATCGTTGACAGTTACTACCTACAAGCAGCTATCACGAAGGCATGTATCAGGCATGTATCACTCTTGAGAAACAGATTTATGAGGTGCACAGTAGGCACAGCCGTTGTTATTATTTGTGCAACATCACTCCTTGTGTCATCACCATAAAGCAACCTGCAGGCATGCTCCAGCACACATGGAACAGGCCTGTCCCAGGTTCTGCTTTCATCCTGACGCTACATAAAGTAAAAACATCACACAGTATTCAAGTCTGGCTTGCTCTTAAACATAACATAAGCCTTGCGTATATCGGACAGCCACAGACAGAAACTCACCACAGCTCGAGAACTTTTGGAGGCAGACGTTCGGGGACATGGTAATACTGGAGGACCCAAGACAGAACTTCTCTCCACCGGTTCATCTCAGCCAGCGCCTGAATCCCCACAACGCAAAGGGAGCATTTCACTTCTGCAGAACTGCTAATGAAGAAACACCTAAATAATCGCTTCTTTCAACCACGTTTCCCCTTCCAGTGAGCTGCTAGTCTAGGCACTCCATGATTCTCTTACAGCCTCCTCCCCTTCCTTCTCCTACTGCTAACCGATAAAAAGATAAAATCAACCCCCCAGGAAGATGCAGTGAGCTTGTATCTCTAGGACAAGGCAGGGTAAGCTCCTAATCATGCAGAAATTCCTTTATACGAAACTCATAAATACAGACAGGCTGTTACCAAATCCAAAGCCAAGCCATCTTTAAACTGTTACTAACTTGCTTCTTAGCAACACTTGCCATCCTCTGCTAATCTAGATAATTAAGGAAAAGTTAAGCAAAACTACTACAAAGGCCACCGGTGCTACTGCCAATCGCACATGCAGTATTTATATTCAAACCCAAGAGGCTCCTAATTCCCCGTCCAAAAAAAAATAACCCCACCAAAAAACCAAACCAAAACCAAACCCAATAATAAATAACCCCCCAAAAAAAGATTAATAAACCCCAAAACCTTTCTATTACAAAAAAAAGGAAATTAAATGAACGCACAAGCAAGGTTCACACCGCCTGCAGCCCGACACTGACGCACTGACACTCAGCGCCGTCCCTCCCGTCCCCGCCGCGCACGCTCGGCGCCCCCTCGCACCTCTCGGGGCCGAGGCCGGAGCCAGAGCCCAGGCTGTCGCAGCCCGCCTCACATCTCTCCACGGCGGCAGCGAAGTCCCGGTGCAGCACCAGCAGGTCTGCCGCCTCCTCCAGCAGCGAGGCCGCCTGGGCCGAGACCGGGGGCCAAGCCGGCGGCTCGCTCCTCATGGCAGCGGCGAGAGGGCTGCCAGGAGGGCTGCTGCCTTCGCCGCCCTCCTCGCGTCCCACTGCCCGCCGCCCGCCCGGCTCCGGTTCCAGGGCCGCTGCCGCCACCGCCCCGCCGCGGGGCTGTGCTCGGACCGCAGCAGCTGAGCCTGTCGCTTGCCCCGGAACACGATCAGCCCAGCCCAGCCCTACTCCACCGTCCCCGGCAGCGGAAGGGCTGCCGCGGCTGCCATCTTCTCCCGCCCGCGGACCAGCGGGAGCTGTAGTCCCTTATGGTGAAAGGCTGGGGGAGCTGGGGCTCTTTAGAGGAGACTGAGGAGTGATCTCATGAATGCTTACAAATACATAAAGGACGGGTGCCAGGAGGATGGAGCCAGGCTGTTCTCACTGATGTCCAATGATAGGACAAGGGGTACAGGCTGGAACATAAGAGGTTCCAAAGGAACACAAGGAAGAATTTCTTCACTGTGAGGGTTACTGAGCACTGGCACAGGCTGCCCAGATGGGTTGTGGAGTCTCCTTCTCTGGAGACATTCAAAACACACCTGGATAGTTCCTGTGTGACCTACTCTAGACGGCCTGCTCTGGCAGGGGAGTTGGACTGGCTGATCTCTCGATGTCCGTTCCAACCCTGGAGATTCTGTGTACGTGAGGGAGCGAGGACCGACGGCTGCCGGGGCGAGGCGGCGGCTCCACGGCACGCTGGCTGCCCGGGGCCCGTCTCGCCCACAGTCCGGGCGGCGGCAGAGCCGGTTTTGCGAGTGTTACTGGGTACAAACGGGATCCCTGCAGGCCCCGCGAGAGGCTGTGCCGAGACACGGGGATCGGCGGCGATCCCTGTTGAAAAACCCTTCAGCGGCTTCGAGCGGCTCCCAGGCGGAAACGGCTTAAGCCAGTGCTCTTCGCCTCGCCTGCCCGGGTTAGCAGGCGGGGCAGAGTTCCGCGGCCACCTCTGCCGTTCTCGCCGCGGCCGCCGGGCGTCAGCACACACCCAACTAAACGTGTCCCCGGCGGAGGCCGCTAGCGAACCGGGCCGCCCGGCTGCGGGCCTGCGGCAGTGCCCACAGCGGCCAGGCAGGCGGGAGAGGAGACTTGGCCGGAGTGCTGTGAAGGGAGAGCACTGTCTCCTGCCCTAGCAGGCTTCTGGGCGACATAGTGTGTGCCCGCCTCTGCTGGTCTCCTTCCGAGGCCTTGTCCTCAGTCACACCCTGTCCGTGATTTTAAGTACCTGAGGCTGTTAAAGGAACTGGAGTTAGAGCGTAGTAATCCACCGTCTCTGTCAATACCCTGCAGGCAACGATTCTCATTCTTCTTCAGTTATTTAAAAGCAAGAGGGTGTCTTGGTTACAAGGTAATTATGGAAGTCAGTGCAAACTGTCTTCAAAAATGAATCTCTGCGGGAGAGGCAGGGTTTGTTTTCTAATGGTCACTTTCTAATGGTCTAGTCCTACTATGATTATTTAATTTTTAAAAATCAAATCAGCTAATGGTGAACACTTTAAAAGTTAAACATGTCTTTTAAAGGACGGTTTCTATGCCATTTCAGTGTTGGAAGCAGGGACGTGTAAGGAGTATGACTTAAAAACTTGATAATAACTCTGTTTTTATGAGTATCTGTTTCCACGAGGCAGGACCAGACACCTGCCCCTCAAAATAGTGGCAAGAGCTCTCTGCAATAGCAGCTCTTGCACAGTGGTGTATCCCAGGGGTTTGCAGACTCTGCCGTTAGCCATAAAAGAAGTTCCTGGAGAATTCAAGCTGGCTAAGGCGAAACCACAGCCCAGAAACATTGTAAAAGGAAGGGCCCAGCAGCTAAGCAAAGGCTTCTGTTTCTGTTGCTTGGTGTTTGCAATCTGGAAAACAACATTCCTTTCTGGGAACTACAAGTCCCAAAGTGCACTGTGGGAAGAACATGCCTTGTACCAGCTAGTGCCCAGCACAAATTCCCAAATATGGATAAGGAATCAATTTTGAAAAAGAGTCATGCTGGCTGGATAGCTCCCCACTGAGACTCAGAAAAAGAGTGAGACGGCACAAAAACAAGGTAAGTTTGCAATATGCAAAGATGTTATGCAATAATTTCTTTCATGGGGAACAGACAAGTTTTTCTGTCCCTTAGAAGGGCAGCACAGCATTGCATTGGTGCTATTGGAGTTGGCTGCTGCAGTGATGGAGGCGGCTTTTGAAGCAGGACTGTTTCAGGTGGAGAAGTGGGCAGCAGGAGCAGCTGTGCTGCAGAGTGAGTCAGATCCTGTTTCCCTGCAGATGCTCCTTACTAATAAAGACCTATGGAAAGATATGTGAGCTACAACACTCATGAAGTTATTTTAGAGGCTGGGAAGGATTGGGGAGAGGTAGGAGTTGTTCTAAACAGAAGATCTTTATGAGACCGAGTGTGGTCCTTTAAGAAACCAGAGTGGAACAACCAGCCTTATAATAATAATTATAGGTTAAGTTAATTTATCTGCAAGGCATGGTAGAATATTTTTGTACTTCACCTCTCTTCCTAGAGGGGACAGTGTGGTGCCTTGAAGGCCAAACCTCTTGGAGCTCACTGACCTGCAAATAAAAGTGACTCATTAACACGACTGTTTAACTTCAGGCCACAGACAATTACCTATTTTACTGGCAATTTGTTAACAAGCTAAATGAAATAATTCAGAACTAGAATTATCTTAGTGGGAATGAGAGATGCTTTAGCTCCAGACTTGGGGCAAACTTCTGTCTCAGTTTCTCTCCTCAGCAGCTGGGGATATTCCTTGTGCAGCTCCAACACAGCATGTGGACTGTCTTCTGCTGGCTGACGTCAAGCGCAGCTGGTCAGCCCCATCTGTCATCCCAGCACCCTCCTCCTACTATGTAGGGTCATGGAGCAGCAGAGGCGGCACAGCCCAGTGCTGCGAGCAAGCGTAGGAGGTGCAGCCCAGCCTGGAGAGGAGCCTGAGGACGCTTGGGCTGGTGAACCAAACTGTCACATGGCCACTCATAGCCAAATAAGAACAATGTTGCTTTTCCATCTTTAAATGTGACCAGCTGAAACTGTTTTTAAAGCTGAAAGAATCCCTGTTGTACCTGAATTAGCGTAGAGAATGGGGCTGTACGGCTACATAGATGCTGGAGGAAATCAGCCTGTTTGTCTGTGCTCCTGGATAACCGTTTCTAGGAACCAGAAAAGTTAAAGTCAAGCAAACTTGCTGTTAGCGACAGGTAGTAAGAGGGAGCATTGCAGTGGATTTCGTGTCCTGGGTGAGATGTCAATGCCCAGCTCTTTACCTTTTATCTGAAATCAAGGATTTTTTTGCATCTATTGTTGTAATTTTTTTATAGGAAAAGAAAAGTGAGTTTCAAAGGGGCTTTGTTTGTGTCTTCATTAGCTGTGGATTCACAGGTTCCCCTCCTCCCTCTCCTGCCAGGCAGTTCAAGGAGAATTTAGAGTTACAGGCACCTGTAACAAGGCCTCCTGAGGTAAATCTCCTCAAGTATTAATCCAGATCTGACCAGCACACGGTCACAGGGCCAGAGGGCTGGCAATCAGTCTTTTCTGTGGTCTCTTCTGTGTCAGTAGGCTGTTAATAAGAGATTAGCAGCATTAGGGAGACTTTGAGCTAGAAACAGGGAGGCCCTGTGATTTGATTTGGAGACAAACCTTCTTACACCCATACAAAAACAAAAAGAACAGCTGGAAATTATAAAAGACATTATAAACACAACTGAGGAAAGGATAGTTTCCAAGAAAGGTGTGGACTTTTGTAGTGCATTGTAGCTTCTCAGCAAGTCTTTAAGAAAGCAATGAGGTCCACAGAGACTGGATTTCCCATAGTGCAGCACTCGGTCCTTATCACCTCATGCTTTTGTTTGGGTCTGGCCAGACCACAACATGCCAGAGCTCGTAGTTTGCTTGTCATTTCCATCAGCAGTATGCCTCTATTAAATACCAAGATAGGTGGCTGCAGATCCCTTGGATTAAGGCAGGCTGAGGGCTGCCCTGGCTGTTGGCAGGCGGTGGGCAGAGTCCTGGGTTGGGTGAAGGTGAGCACTTCCTGGCTGTGCATGGAACAGATGGCCCATCGCGGTGCTCCATTTGCTTATCTCACCCAGCCTGGTGGCACAGAATCAAACCTATTTCACTGTTTCAAAAATAGACCTAGTAAGAGGCAACTCACCTGATTTTGAGACCACCTGCTGATGTTCCTAGTTTACTGCTTTTAAAAGCTGTTGCCTCTTATTGTGGCTGCATGAAAACCCATGTAAACAAGAGGTGAGGACTGTAGAAGGTAGAAAAGGCAACTACAGGGGTAGTCACGATCCAACTAGGGGGTATCACATAACATAAAAGCATGAGCAAACCCTTGTTTTAACCTTCATCACAGATGCACAAACATGGGGAAAGTGGAAACACAGAGTTATTTTCACAACTTGTTGAAACTTGAATTTTCCTCAGATAATGGTAAAAGCTTTCTGAAACAAAGGGCAATTTTAAGTTGATTAAGTCTCTTTCTTTGCTCCCTATCAAACCAAATACCAACCTTGGCAAAACAGCAAAGAGTAACAGCTGTTAGTTTTGCTTTCATTGTTACTATTATAATAGTAATAATTAGTGCTGGGTGGGGCATTTCATAGCTTTAAGGTGACCAAATTGGTTAAAGGCCTAAGGCGTCTTCTTTTCTGTAACCAGCCATTATCTGTGAGAAAATACCAAAGCCTGTCATCACTCTAGGTCAATTAAATCCTGTTTGCCTAGCACAGCGTCTCATTGCTCACTGCTTTAGAGTCCAAGCCCTTCTAACAGTTAATACCTCTTCTCAGAGCCTTACCTGCCAAAATCAGTTGTCATCCATTAATCTCCACCTTTCCTCTTTTTTCAAAAGCAAATCTTGTGTTCTCATGTTTGAGAAGTGCTTGACAGCATGAATTCTAAAAGTATTTGTACCATAAGGCAAATGACGTACTTTGAGAGAATATATGTCTTCTCGCTTTTAATCTAACTTCCTAACTTCTCAGTACTTCTTTTTTTTCAGTGTTTGTCAGACATCTGTACCTCATTGTGAATGCACTTTTACTGCAATTTTCTGTTAATTGTTGCTTCAAACAGGCAGCGCATGTTCTGCACCTGGAGCTTGAAGTAGCAGAAAATGATACAGAAGTTAACATTTTCATGTCAGGCTGCTGGCCCTGGCTTTTATCTGGCCAGGTCTTGTGATGCTCACAAAAGTTGTGATGAGATGTTGTTTAAGGAAAAGTCAGCAGTGCTGCAGAGTTGAGTGGTAGCAGCACCCGAGCCTCAGGAGAAGAGGTAGTTTGCTGATGCAACCTTTGTGTCATGTTTCATGGTGAGCATACTCCCATGTGCCCCTCTGGCAGGTGGACTGCAGCAGTGAAAGACTCCCCTTCTTGCCCTTTTGCTCACAAACTTGATACAGCAATTAAGAAGCTACAGCTTTTTCATTCATTTGCCTCTGAACATTTTTTATGTGGTCAATGAAAGTGCAGTGCCTCTCTTTTGGAAAGGCTCTCTCCCCATCTCTTGAAGACCCGTGTGCTGTTTTAGGCTCTCACTGGTTAGAGAGGTATGCTTAGAGTCTGTGTAAAATTAATGTCTTGAGCAGTGTATTGAGCAGCATTTCTCCATCAAGCTGATGTTGTCTCTCCTTCTGTCCTTCCCTTATTTGCTGCTCCTTCTTGTCTTTCTCGCCGATACCAGACACAGACAAAGGTAGGATTAGGTGTCTAATTAGTTTATGCAGCCTTAGACATAAGTGTTTACTTCTCAGCACTGGGGGAAGGGCAGCCCACGTGGATTCTAATGCTTGTCTCTCAGCCTTGTTTCTTGGTGAGGTTTTCAGCTTTGAGTGCAGCCTGAGCTCAGGCCAAAATTTTCCAAGACACGTTTTCATTCCAGGTGCTAGTTCACAGAGCAAGTTGAAAACCCAGTCTGTATTACCAAATCTGAAATAATTTCTCATTTAGGGTTAGATCCAAAATGCTTATTTCCAAAAAATTACTCAGTGTAGGCAGCCTGAAAAAAAACTTGCTTGAAACATTTCAGAAAAACTAATAAACTCTAATTAATATGTTTCAGAACTCTACTGTAGATTAAACAAGTTGTATTTTAAATAGTTTTTGTTTATCACAGTGAACTTTAAGTTGTAACTCTCCCATCTCCCACTTCAGTCATCCTTCAGCAGGTGCAACCAGGGGAATTCAGCATGGCATTCCCACAGTAAGTTACCCTCACCCGTGCTCAACACTGGCTTATCTGGAGAGCAGTAACACAATGACTGGTGTTAGTACTTGGCAGTCACTTTGCTGCAAGCTCAGTAGCTGCTTTTAAACCACCACTGAGAAGGATATAGACCAAAGTGACTTGCTGGCATTGCACCGAAATGCTTGCGATACCCCTTCAAGCACCTGGTGGTGAGAATGAGAGTGTTGGGGAACAGAAAGAGCAGGGGACAAGTCATGGGTCCAGAGTGAGCCCAGGGCAGGCAGGAACGGTGTCCTCCCCAAGTCAGGCATGGTCACACCCAGAGGACCTGTGTAGGGTGAGCAGCACCAGGTACTGCTAACAGGCTTCATCAACTGCATCAGACAAGGTGAGATGATAAAATTAGGTTCAAGGTCCATTCTGGGAGTCCAAGAGGCAGAACTGCCACATAGGTCCAACACACACCCAGGAGGTGAGAGAGTGCCCCAGTTTTCCACAGCTACAGTGTACCCAGTGGGCCTGGGTGCCCAGGATGGGGCTTAAATGAAGACCCTGCTGCCCAGGGCCACTGAGCAGGAGGTTCAAGGTGAGAGTCTCCAGGGAGTCTGGTCAGGATGAGCATCTGTTAGTGCTTTTGGAGCATGGGACACTGTTGATGGCTTCTTATGCTGCCCCAGGTGTTGCAGATTAAAGAACTATATAATGTAGCCATTTTTAATCAATTCTACTAATTAATAGACTTGTGCAAGTGTCTTGATTTAGATAAAAATGTAAAGTATCCTGGGCAGGTACATTTCAAACATTAAAATTATCCCAAGTTGCCTTGGATGTAGAGTTTCCTGCGTAGAACTTTCTTCCTACAAAATTTTTCTCTCTCTGAACATCAACTTCTCTTTTCATAAAATAGAGAAGATAACATCATTGCCTTTCCTACCTGACAGAAGGCTTATTAATTTTGTAGCTTAAGTTATATTTATGAAGTACTTTGAAATATCTGGATGAATAGAAATGGACTAGTGTAAAGCTGTACACACTAGTGAAATAAAATTACTCAAGAGCAAAGGGAAAGAGATTCACATATTAATTTTGACCAGACCTTCAAGGATGGAAAATGGAGTGGGTTCTGCCAGAGACTGAGCACTTAATTTTTGCAGTCAGTGACAGATAGCATCTGCCCTCATGTTTCTCGTTCAGTATATCTTTAAAGAAGCACTAGAAGGGTAGTAGATGGAGGAAGCTGAGAGCTACATGCTGGTGCGTCAGGCTGGCACTGGGAGTACAACCAAGTCATGAGGGTGGAGGTCACTGTAAGCATGAGGAAAGGTTGAACGAAATAGTGGGATGAGGAGGTCACGGTAAGTTTGAAAGGGAGAGTGGAAGATGGACAGACATGACTGATGATAGCTCTGGCAATTGGCAACAAAGCCTTAAATAGCTCAAATTCGTTGTTTGTATTGAAGAAGTCTTGTCCATGCCAGGACTCAGCACTCCTCTTTCTGCGTCAAATTAAACAGCAGTTAACATTCCCTATGTGCCGTGTGCTGCCGGAACAATAGGTCTATTCTGAGCTCACCTTCCAAGACTGTCTAATGCCAAAAGGTGTGTTCACCAGAAGAAATACAATACTAGAAAGATACTCAAATGATTTTAGGAGATAGACTTAGTGCATGCTAAATCCCCAAAGGAGCTGACTCTTAAAATAGTCTTAGCAGGGAAGCATACTCTGTAAATCATTACCAAAAGTTAGGCTGAAAGCATTAAAACACTTTGCATAATAGTCATGTCGTTTCTGCCATGATCTTCCAAGACACTGTTGTTTATTTTTCTAAGCTTGCTGCGATCAAAACTGATTCTTTGGTCTTTGGTCTTCAAATGACAGTTGAAGATTCAGACTGTTCAGATATAGGACAATCACGGGACTAAAAGTCTAGAGCTGCCTGAATCATAGGGTTAGAGGAGGACTGTGAAGTACTTAATAGGCTTCCTACACATTGTTCAGCAAATCAGAGGTTAACAAAGGACCCTATTCTTTGATGAGATAATTGAAGCTGAAAACAAGTCAACCATCCCACAACTAAGCCCTGGAGATCTCAGTTCTTGTAAACAATAGCTGATGATGTTCGAGATTCAGTGAGTTAAGTGGTTAATCCTATACAGAAAGCTGTATCCATAATGGAGTTTAAATGGGGGCAATCCACCCAATTCCACCCCTAGAGAATTGCTTCCTGCTGTTAGGCTGATGCATATGTCTATATATATCATGGTAGCCATCAGCAGATAAAAATCTTTCAGAGCTGAAAAGCCTCTCCCTATTAAATGATCCACTCATCTCCATGAAAGTAGCCTGGCTAATGAGCCATAGAAACCAATCTCCATGCTCTCACAGAATGACTGCAGCCAAAGAGATGGTAGACCCATATATTGTTTCCTTCTTGCTTTGGTGCGAATAAAAGCCTTTCTTCCTTCTGCCCAGTCTTCTCTGCAAGGCTGTGCCATTCGTTCAGCATTGGGCACTCAGATGACATCTCATCAGCCTTTTGCTGTGGTTTGTTCCACATTTATCATTTGTGGTTTATATCCATTAGAGAAAGACATCAGTCAGGACAGTCAGAGTAAATCTGCCTTTGCAGATGTCTTCAGACAAAGCAGGACCCTCAGCAGCAGCAGAGAATGAGCACAGGTACTCATGGGTGGCAGATACAAACTTCAGCAACCATTTCTGTTCACCCTCACCTTTTTCTGTCACAATTGTAGCAAAAAAGTGCTCATTCCTCGTTTGTTGGTTGGTTTTTTTTAAAGCTCCAAATCTTAAGGGTTTTGACCTATCATGTTGTGATATAAGGCCAGACTTATGATTTTCTACTGTCAGAGCTTGTTGGTACTGCAGGCTTTAACCCCTGTATTGGAAGTCTCCATACTTCCTGTACAAAGCCTTCATGTCTGTACATGGATACAGGTCTCAGGACCTTTCTGCTGCTTTATTTGCTAACTTTTGGACTTGATCTTAAAGATCTTTTCCAACCATAACAATCTTATGATTCTATGATTCTAAGAGGTAAAACCAGAGATAATTGCCTAATCTCTATCCCTGGATAAGCTGTGAGATAATGCAAAAGTATTTCAGCTGCCAACCAGGTGAGTACATTATTACCTGTCTGCTCCAATGCTGGGGTAATGGGGCCCACAGCTTGGAATTAAAGAGTAGGGAAGCCAAGCAGCTGGGACCTCTGTCTAGGGAAGGAGACATTGACAAGGCAATTGAGAAAAACACAGAAGCTCTCAGCCTCTGAAAGTGACTTCTGTCAGATGTGAAGGAGAAATACCCCTTCAAGGGAAGACGTTACATGTCACCCAGGCAAGAAACTAGCTCTCGGAGTATTTAGAGATGCCAGCCATAAATTAATTAAACCAGATTAAGTGGCTCTGATTTCTTTTTGGTTTCTCTGTTTCTTTTCTGTGTTGTCCGTTTGTTTCTCTTTGCTTTTCTTCCTTCATTTTGTTCTCCGTCTCCTTGCTCCTCAGTTGCTGACTTCGTCCAAATCCCATCATTTCTCAGCACTGGGGACTGTGACTGGCAGTTGTGCTGGGCAAACCCCTGGACATTGCTGTGGGGGACTTACCTGGAGAACTTGCAACAGATGCTTTGCATGACTGCATGTCTTCTTCCAGAGCTAATAAGGGCCAAGACAAGAAGGATTAGAAGAAATCACGGCATCATAGTGCCACCAAATCCATGACTGCAACTGCTTACAATGTGAGGATACAGAAGGAAAGGGGATTGTGAAGGCAGAATGTTTGGAGTGCTTTCCTCTCTTCTTTCCCCTCATTGCATGGATATTTCTGCTTAGAAAATTCTTTGCTTGTCTAGCAGTGATCTAGGCAAGGAACAAAGGAACATTACAGGGGCGAGCTTTATTATCACGACTTTGCTGCTTCAGTGCCTTTGAGCATGAGACATTCTTTTGCGTTGGAAACCCTAGAAGGAGTTAACATAAACTGGAACATGAGAGAAGGATCATGAGATTCACCAGCTCAGCCTGCCCTGGTTGCACTCACAGTTGGGTCTGCCGAGTTCAGTGACTCAAAGAAATGAGCTGTCGTTACCTCTGAAGAGCCAACGCGCTAAGAGAAAATGATTCTGCTCCGTTTTCAGCAGTATCAACAAAATTGTTTACCAAGTTCCAAAGAGTTATATTTTTGGCATCCCTGTGGCCTGTTTTGGCCTGTTGAATGTTACTTATGAGTAAGAAGGAAAGAACTCGACTCTCAATTATAAAGCAGAATTTGTGTGGCTGACAGTTAAAGAAAAACAAAGCAAACATAGTATTTTGTGTATTTGCCTCACAGGATCTGGAGAGATGAAAACCATAGAGCCTGCTGATTTCAATTGGAGGGCTACATCCTGGTTTTTAAAGACATGTCCCTGGTCTCTCAAAACAACTGCAACTTGAGACACCCCAAATCAATGCTTGTTCATCTAGTTGCAAATGGCCTGCTCAGAGTCATACAAGACTGTGGAGAATCTAGGAGGCGGGTGGGGTTTTTGTCAAAGACAAGGCTCCACTTTGTCCTTGGAGGCCATATTAACTGTGAGAGCAGTAGTCTTTGCTCAGTTCCTGTGGGCATCAAAAAAGCCCTGGTTAGGCTTCATAAGGGAAGGATAGAATTGCAGATATTTCCAGGACTCGGTTGGGAAACCCATCTTCTTTTGGGAGGAGCCG
The DNA here is from genome assembly GCF_028858725.1 of Colius striatus. Lineage (NCBI taxonomy): Eukaryota > Metazoa > Chordata > Aves > Coliiformes > Coliidae > Colius > Colius striatus. Next base: position 140,790,333 of record NC_084759.1, read on the forward strand.
CAGCCAGCTGTTTATGCTGAGCTAGGGGAGCCTCCGTCTGTTGTTGCCGCTGTGGAGCTGCAGGCAGGGGATGGGTGCAGCAAGGCTGGAGTCTGAGCCTGGTGTCAAAGGGAAAATGCTGTTAAGTAGATAACGAATGCAAGGTCTTCTCTGTGGATTTATGTTCCATAGAAGTACATGTCACAATGCCAGAAAAACTATCTACATTACTTGGGCTAGAAATAATAGCCACAGAATCACTAGCCGTTGGTTGGCTATGAAGGGATATGAAAAGGAATGGGAAGAGCCCAGAGAGCAGCAACATTGAAATGAATAGTAGCCTAATAAACAATTCATACCAAGCTTTTATACAGTGCTTGACTTATTCAAAGCACTGTGGAAAAACATTAGCTGATTAACCTTAATTAATCAGCAAGGTACTTAAATGGAAGCGGAATGAGAATGGTTAGAGGAAGTTTAGAGGCTTCCTGAAATCATTAAATAGTTTTTCTGTCTTTGATGGAAGGAAGAATTTCTTCCTTTAGGGTTTAATTGTGCTCACAGTGTGGGTGTTACTACAGTTCTAATAACCACCTGCTTAATTCCCTGGGAGGTGAGATTACACACAGCAGAGCCAAAGGTTTCTTGCTTGTTTAAGTAACTTTGGCAGTTATATGGGCCTAACAAAAATGAGAAGTATCACCAGCTTTATGTTTCAGGGTACAGAATGGTGACCAGTTTCAGGAAGAAATCTTGTTATTTTGATTTCTCAGCAGCAGGATGGAACCGAACACATTCCTCTGCAAAATGTAGCATTTGCCATTGCTGGGAGATAGGGTACAGTTACAGCATGGCCTATTGTTTTAACTTAAGCAAGAGGGAAAGACAAAGCTGTTCTGTACTGATGTAGAGGAATCGCTGAATGAGTGTGGCAAAAGACACTGAGAATGCTGGAAGTGCAAGCTGATTTTTTTTTTCTGGATTAATGAATTCTCCTGCAGTAAGAAGGTAGGATTCTTTGGCAGAGAATCAGTGTGACTTGATTCCTGGCTGTGGCATATTTAGGCTTGTGTTATCACCTGCTGCCCACACTTCTGTAGCCTAAACTCCTGAGAGAACTTGTGAAGAAATGCATTTTTAGTCAGCTGGCCTGAATCACTGCTTTGCTGATGAGCCCCTGAAGCTGCTGGAAGAAGAGCTGTTTCATTCCATATAACGGCAGACCAAGTATGTTACCTCCGGTTTCCCAAATTCAAAGGCTGACTTACTGCACTGTGTAATTCAGGTTTTCAAGCTACCTGTAACCTGAGGACTCAGTATCTTAAGTGGGTACAATGCAAGCAGTTGGTGCTGCAGATAAAGCCAACAGCTCCCAAGAAAGCCATGATTTAATAGACTGCTAATTGCTCTGATACCTTTGCTACCCTCCAAAAAAGACTACAAAAGCCTGTGTTCCCTTCTGACCTGGGATACTGTCACTGTAAGCAATGAAAGCTATCAAGAGTTCTGTTTTGTTTCCCCCTCTCTCTTTTCCTCTAGTTCCCCTGGGGACAGGAGATCCTGGCAGCTAGATCTGCCTCAGACTTCTGCCTTTTGTTTTCCTGTACTTTTCTCTTGGCACAATTCAGAAGTTTTCAGTATTGTGCTTCCACAATCACATGCTAAAATATTTGCACAGCTGTCTGATGACAGAAAAGGGGGAAAAGAGAAAATCCACTCTTCTGTTATTTGAAAAGTTTAAAACAAAACAAACAAACAAAAAACCCCAACCAAACAGAGTTTAAAGTGAGGTAATCCTATAAAACCTTCCGTTTTCTATGTTCTTTCACCTTGCCTGGTTTACCCCATATCACTCACTTTCCTCTTTTATGTATAGACCCACCCTTTCATGCTTCCCATGAAGCTCCATTGCCCATCTGTGGGCACTCACTTCAGTCTGTTGCTGGTGTACAGAAATAGGACCAGCTCCTACAGGCTATAATCAGGTCTTCTTAAGGCAAATCTCTGACTGAAGTCTGTGGAAGTTTTGGCAGAAGAACTGCAAAACTAATTACATTCCTCCCCCAAGTATATATATTGGATGGTGATGAGAGATGAGAAAATACTGCCTAGAAAGAAAGTCCATTAATAACTGAGAAGTAGATGTGGGGAAGAACAGTTGATTGAATTATTTATAATGTAGTTATAAAAATTGCTGAGTTGCTGATCTTTCCAGAAACCCATCAATAACGGGCATGACCGCAGCAGCAGTTAACAGGAGTATAGACAAGCAGGAGCAAAGATCTCCATGAAAATCAGGTGTGGAAATATTATGAATAAAGCCTAGCACATCTCATCATTTAGCACAGAATGTATTTTAGTGAGGTGATAACTTTCTAATGGCACAGAATTTCAAGCAAAACCAGCAAACATGGGTCCATATTTTAAAAACAGTAAACCAGAATAGACACTTCCTAACGAGGCTAACTATAGATCATAGTGAAAAAAAGAAATGCATGCTTAAAAAAAAATGGATAGTGATATGATGCCAGCAGATACTAAGAGGAAAAATGAACTTCAGTCTTTGAAAGAACTACCCTTGACACCTTCTTTTTATTGTCTTTTGGTCAGAATTACCTCATTAGTGACTGATGATTCTAGAGCAGATACACTGCATTGGATCCTTTGGTGCAATGAGTGAAAGATCCAACTGTTCAAATCTTCATTGGCTAAAAGAAGGAAAAGTGAAAAGGCCAATGAGCTCTTTTTCAGCTTTGACATCTATAACTCACATGCATGGACTGTACTCCCACTACAAACAATCTACTCCCTTCCTACACACGTAAACACATGCTCCCTGACTGTATGCTGCTTTCGGACCACACACGCATCTCTGTCCACTCTTCGTATCAGCTAGCCTCCTCCCTTGGATGCATGAACGCCTCCTCTGAACTAACTCCTCAATTAAAAGTGTGTTTCCACCCCAGTCTACTAAGTTTGGGTTGGTTTTTTTTTAAGGTTTTCTTGCTGACCTCAGTCATGAGCTCCAGACAAAGCCTTCCTTTCTGGGAGGGAATTTCATGGCCAGAAATGTGGTCTGGGCATCTATGGACAAAGGAACATTCATGTTCCTGCTCCTGTTGCCTCCTAGTCATTAGAAACAATGAATGTGCTGTGGCTTTAGCCTTCCAGCTCAGTTTGTTAAATCTATGTCTTCTTGTAGATGTACATTTAGGGTAGCTCTCTCTTTTTTTTTTTTGTGGCTGAGACTGAAGCGTGCAGGCGCAGGGATGTACACTCTCTGCACTGGCCTGGATCAGCAGCTGGAATGTTGTTTCCAGCCCTTTAGCCTCTAAAACCTTCTGTTTGTAAAATTAGCCTGATGAGGCGAGTGATGAGAAATTGATGCTTATTAGCTGCTGTCATTTTTATACCATCTTCCATAAGTAATGGTACAGCAGCCCTCGTGATCCCATTAAATAGCTCTAGCTAGCACTCTGACTGCAGGAAGATAAAGCTGCAAATGGAAAAGGCTCTCGGTGCTGCAGGCCAAGCCCAGCCACCTCCTCTTCCCCTATGTTCCTCTGCTGCTTTCATAGCCCCTGCTAATCCAGCATCATTCCTTCTCACTATTGTCTTCTTCAGGGGATAGCTTCAGTTTCAAAACAGGTATATTTAATTATACCAATCAACAATTCCCTATGTAGGGTTCAGTGTGAAGTTCACTTTCTGACCTTATTTTCATTTAGTTTCGTGGAGAAGCAGCATAAAATTCCCATGAAAACATGAATTTTAATAACATACCTTCCTATGGCTAGTAATCTTGTATCTGTGTGGATCCAGATGCTCATAAGTCTGGGTGTACCCATAACTAATTTTAAACGAGCTACTAAGTCACCATACAAGGACTAAGTTAAAGTCCAGCATCTTTAATATTAAGGCTCTGGGCTTCCTGAGACTGGGCCTAGATGAGCTTATCCTACTTTGCAGGGTTACTTGTGCACTGCCAAGCCTAGCAGCGTTGTCATGGCCATCACTGCATGTGATGTTGGCCCAGTCCCATGTTTTAAAATCACATAAGCATGGAAGAAATTGCTTGTTTTTTTCTAAATCAAAGTAAATTATAATCCTTGTAGTGTATTGGAGAGAAGCTGGAAAACTCAGAGTGAAGGCAAAGGCAAGTAAAAAGACTTGAATTGTTATTGTTGTTAATGTCTGAGATTCTTTTAGCCCACTTAGTTTTTTTTAATCTGGTTCAAGTCTTTTTAACCCTTCTGGACTGATACTGCTGTTCTGACCTAGTTCCCATCTCTGCTGCTTCAGGTTACAGTGGGGCAAAATGGTGCTTAATGCCCTGTCATGATGAGATCTTTAATATTTGGGTTTTGGCATCTGGAATTCCTGGTCTGCAGTTATGAGTTCCTATGTGACCTACTCTAGGTGGTCCTGCTCTGACAGGTGTTTGGACTAGATGATCTTTCAAGGTCCCTTCCAGCCCTTGAGATTCTGTGATTCTGTGAAGATTAGCCCTAACTAGCAAGCTGTGATAAGGCACTGCCAGAGAAAGCTCCTTGAGTTAAATGTGAGGATAGAAAAGTTAGTTAAGAAAGCAAATGTGTAGGTTTTATTTCTGTGTGTTCGTTTTTCTCCATACCACCTGCATGCACATAGAGCTGTGTTTGTTATTGGCATCCTGAGAGAGGAAATCCATTACCTTAAAAGAAGCACTTGGCATTAAGAGAGAATAATAAGGAAAGCAACAAAGAACCGTTAGCAACGTTTTATTAAGAAGATAAATAGTCTGTCTCATAAACAAGTGGTATTATTTAACCATCCAAGGATTTGCTTTCCAAAACAAGCCTCAATTGTTCATTGTCCAGCAAAATAACGCCTGCTTCTGCAATCCTCTAACTACAGCCCAGAGTCTGTAGGTGTGTGCTGCTGTGGACTGTCCTGCCTACCATTACTAGTAATATTTATGGAAAATATTATAAGAAAAATATCTTAAGCAAGTAGAACACAACAATATTAAGGCTCAGAGTGGGTAATGCCAAGACTTTTCAATTGAGGAACAAAACAACTGTGGCTGCCTTGAGCCTCCGTGTAGCTGTAGGGCCTCACAGACACACTTGTGCTCCGTTGTGTTGGCAGAGAAACACTTGGCAGAAAAATACCCTATTGCTATCTCAGCTCATTATTCACCTGCACAGAGAAACAAAACCCTATTGCTCTGTCCTAACACTTTTTCAAATGCTAGTGAGCGTGTGCTTATGTTCAGATGTTTACCAGAACAAGGTTTCTTTTTTCCTGTTTTCACATGACCTGGTATTTCCCAAGGGAAGTGAGTGGCTCTCTCAGGGTTATGCCAGCATTCCTATACTGTACAAACAAGATGTACAGTCACTCTAGAGCTCTGTGAGTGAAGGAACCAAAGCGCGGAGTGTGGGGTAAGGGAATTGCCTTCTGTATAAAACATCCTATTATTTTTCTTAAAGAAATGGATGGATTACCCAGGTCAGAGGAGTCCTCAGAGGAGGTGGTAATGCATACATTTGGTGCTCCCATTGCCGCTGCCTTACTGAGCCACAAGGGACCACTGCTCCGTTACCGTGGCAACGGTGACGATTTGGCAGCCAGACCCATAACCACACAGCCTCCCCGAGACCCTGCGAGATGCTCTGGGAAAGACTTACAGACAGAGATTTGCATCCCAAATCCCATTTCTTTTTTACTTTGGCTTTACCTTGCAAGCCCAGAGAAAGGGAAAATAATCTGTGGGAGCTCCACAAAGAGAAACCTGTGCGGAGGCAGGGCACGAGGAGCGGCGAGGGGGCTCTGATGTAAATGTCTGCCCTGGCAAAGGCGAGTGAACTATGCACACCTGTCGGGGAGGAGTTGACTTGTGCGAGAAGAAGGTCACTTTTGCAGCCTCGCTCTGTGAGTACTGACCCAGCCAGCCTCTTGTACCCTCTGCTGAAAATGTCATTTAATGTTTGTTATTTACTATAAAATGCTGGGGGTTCTTTGTTTCTAAGGGGAGGAATTTTCTTTTGTGCTAGCTCTCCTAAATAGGCTTAATGCAAAATCCATGACTGCACTACTGCTGGGTTGTTTTTTATGGCATGACGTCCTGCAGGAGCTGCAGAGCTACCCTTTAGCAGCAGGTTTCTCACAGTAATCCATACCTTAATGCATTGATTCCAGGTTTTGTACTCTAGCCAGCTGATATGGTACAATCCAAAGATTGGCTTTTTCACTTAATTTGTTATCCCAGCCTTTGTTATACAAGCTGACTTACTTGTTATTGTTGAGATTAAGAATTTAAGCAGTGAGTAAACCAAATGCAGTTGGAACAGGTGCAGAAAGAGTATTTACTCTATGTAGGATAGGGTTACAAGCAATTTCATTCCAGTGAGCCAAACAGGTGCATCAGATAAACTGCTGATAAAAAGAATGATTTTATTGGCAAAGATCCACCACGCTCCACCGTAGCACAAGGATATCATACTCAAGCATACAGACAGATAGTAGTCAAACATACAAAAGCCATGGGTGAGACCAATCTAGCGTGGCTAACAATAGGCATCTATAAATGCAATCATGCTACAGAGCAGTATGATCATCAGTTTTAAATTCTCACTGAAAAACATGAATTAAATCTAGAGATGCATGAGGAGAATATGCTGCTTTGTAAAAACTCTCAATGAATTGGGGGGGAAATCAACAAAAGGATTTTGACAGCATATATCTGAAATCTTGATCAACCTGCAGCCTGCTCACATGAAAGCCAGGGAGGTTTTTTGTTTTTCTCCAGATGAATTTGGTGTTTGTTCTGTTCCTTGGCCTGGTGGCTGTACCAGAGCATCTCTATCTGTAATCTCATTAAGATTATTAGGCTGTGCTTGTGCTTGTGCTCTGTTGCTGGCATGGATTTAGGCAGACAAATGATCCTCAGAGCATGGATGGCTCTCACAGTTGAGAGGAGATGAGCTACGCTCTTACGCTTTTTCTCACGAGGTTTGAAAATCTTACAGCCTCGACTTTGGAAAGGCACTGTTTGCAAAACAGCCGGAAAGGCAAACAGGGACAGGTCCGCTCAGTCCAGGCAGACAAGGGCAATTTACGAACATAGCTTCTGTTCATGGTAATAGGAGTCACATGTGTAAGTTCTCTGCACAATAACGGCAGAATACACTCCCTTCAGTGTGTACATAGTATAAAGCTGTGCCTGTGTGAGTATTGGCATGAGAGGCTGGGCTACAACAGAAGAAAAACAGAAATCAGAAAGGAATTATTTATTCATTTTTCCATCCCCAGAACTAGTCCTGTGTTCTCCTTTGTCCAGTCTGTTACAAGTAACACAAACATAGTAGCTTTTGCTTTTTTTGGACTGTTGGACCAAACTTGAAAATATTTTGACGATGGAGGATGTTTCTAGAGTCAGATACAACTCTTTCATTCCATTTGATCCCATTACTCTTCATTAGAATTCCTTAGGACATTGCGAATACCTGTTCTTCCTTTTGTTTGGATTCTTGCATCACTCATCTATTAGCATACAGTTCACATCCTCTCCAGCAGTGGAGTTTAATTACTTCTGGATGTAAGTGGATTTCCAGCCCCCTCTGTGACCCCTGCATGTGTGGACCTCTTGCCCATAAATCCATATCAGTTTATGTAACTTGCGCGTGAGCCTCGGGAAGCAGTCTTTGCTGAATGAATGCCAGTGTACCACACAGTTCATAAATATGTAAAAGTAATGGGCCTTATCCCAACAAGCTTAGATTCAGAAACGTTTAGCAGATGTTCTGGCTGTGGGGGAGGAAAACAGGAGATGAATAAATACAATACTGCAATAACAAATACTTTGTTGATGAAACTGCACATAAATTGGAATGACAAACACACCCTTACCAGGACTTTGACCTATCTATAAAACAACATCAACATGTTTTTTTTAATAGTAGTTCCACGTTCTCAGGATCAATAAAGTGACTTCATTGATTTACTTTCCCCTTTTTATTAATACTTCTCTAAACAGTGATGAATTTGGATGGAACATAGGCAGAGTCCTTTTGTATAGCTTGTCAAAGGATAATTCTAATAGTACTAGTAAAGCAATATGGTTCTCAAGCAGGACACCGGAGCCTTTTGCTAAAGGGGACCTACACATGGGCAAATGGATTTCCAAGGAAAGTTCCAGACCTGTTTGAGATGCAGGGCTGCCAGTTATTTCTAGATAACACCACAAAGGAGCTGCTCAATACACTTGGTTAAAGGAGTTAAAAGCTGTTGTTTTAAGAACAGGTATACAAAACATAGCTCAAGCTCTCCTATAATCCAAACTCCAAATACTAAACATGCTTTCAGACCTTAATGCGTGCTACCTGGAGTAAACCAGGCCCAAGGGGAGCCCGGCACAGGGAGCTCTTGGGTGGAATTTGTATAGCCCAAATTGGGCTAAATTGTGTAAAGGACATCTAGGTTAATCATTAGAGGAAACTTTCTAAAGGCAGAAAGAGTGAATCATGAGAAAAGAACACCTTGCCTAGATAGGCTGTGGCGTTTGCAGCACTGAGAAAGTCTTTAAGGGGTAAAACAGATGGGACAGAGATGCTTTCACGGGGATAGAGTTAGGTGACCTCTCAGTATCCCTTCCAGCCCTCTAATTTGGTGATAGCCTCCTCATTTGAAAATCCACTTGCTGTGTTTTTATTTGCTAGTTCCAGATGTGAGGATGCTGCTCCAGGACAGTATGGTTCCAGTGGAATTTTGCTGTTCTTGGTTTTTAAAGAGATTACAAATTCCCACAGGAACAGTCATGCACCTGGCGAGTTCTGAGCCTTGGAAGGTCATTAGAAGGGAATTCAAGATTCCTTGGCTGGTTTTACTGTAAAAATAGCTTTCCTATCATGGAGATACCAAAATCTTTCTTGGATTTTCTTCTGTAACTTGTCTTCCTTGCTATACTCCTTGTCTAAACGGGAGCAGCAACTGGCCCTTATAAACCTTCAGTAATTTCTCTTGGAAATGGAATACACAAGAAGGTTGGGCCTTGTTTTTGTATATCGTTTTTTCAAAGTTGGACACTACCATATGCTGACCCTGTTTTGAGCTGAATCTTGAGCCACGGTATTTTCCTCTGGGTTGGTTTGGTACTGCTTCCTTGATGGCTGCTCTGCTTCCCAGTGGTCACTTCTGAAGTGCCAGGCACCCAGTTTCACAGGGCTTGTGGGCACTCATTCACAGGGAATCACTGCTTGTCTGAGGTGACATGACTCTTACCTAGCCTAGTGCAAACCAGAAGTTCTGTAAAGTCCTTGGGGACTTTGCAGATCACCAGCCTGGAATACCAATCTTCTACTAGTCTGTGACACAGGATTTCAGCTGCCCTAGCTTGCTTTTACAAAGTAGCCCATTTTGTATGGATGCTGCAGTAGCCCATTTGTACGGTTTTGTGTGTGTGCTTTATAAGCCTAAAGTCCTCTCCAGTACTGCCTTCCACCCTCCTCCCACTCTGAACACCATGTGCAGGTCATGAAAAGCGACATGCAGAGAAAATGTAGTGCTCTGTTAGTTCTACTTGTTTAAACCCTTTCTCTTACAGGACATTGTGGAAACTTCTTTGGGAATGTAACAGCACAAAGATGCAAAGAAACCTGTCATATGACTAAGCTTTTCTGGTGCTGGATTCCAAAATATCAAGCCAAGACATACAACTGTTGCTGTGGATGCCATGGGCAGCATGATACTAGAGTGTAGATGGCTCTTCAGTTCCCTAATGGGAATTGTTCAGGTCCTTCTTAGCATTTTACAAAGATTACTGTTAAACAGACAGCCCTCCTCCAGACAGTTCAGAGGCAGAGTGTTCAGCCAGTAACCAGTGGACCCACTGTCGCATTGGCCCCTGTGAGAGCATTTAAAAATGTCTCCCGTATGTAACCCCTCTCCTGCACCTGCTTTCGGTTTTCAATAACCTAGCACATCCTCAAACAGCATCTTTGCAGAGGAGGACACGTGGCTATTTCAGCTATCAACAGGCAATACAGTCTGCTCCTCCCCTGCAAAGAGCTGCTACAGCAGCAGCCTTCCCTGACTTCAGAGGTAGAAGCATCTGTTGACTGGAGCTCTTGCCACCCTGTGGCACTTGCACGTGCACGACTTTGTGCATCTGTTCAGGTAAGGATGGCTTCTTTACCAGATTTTACCAATACGTAAGTTGAATCAGCAGGCTCTGGCTCACAAGCGCTTGCAACGAGTCGCTCTAATTTCTATGCTCCTGGAAACTCCATCAGTAAACAGGGTGGGTTGAGCCAAGTTTAGATCAGCTAAAGGCTTTCCTCCATCTGTTTGCAGACAGGGATATAGATAGCAATTTGGGAATTGTGCACTTCTGGCTGATATTTGTCACACCATACTCTAGTAAGAATTTCCTCAGCCATCTCATGAGATCATTTTATGCACCTCTTATGAATGGTATCTATTTTGGGTTTTTTTCTTATGGGTTATTGCAGTACCTGACCAGTTTTCATGCCAAAAATCTCAGACAATGGAAATCAAAATTTCTCTTAAAGTAGGGTTAGAAGACTGTGATTTTGGAAGGACATTGGACCGTGTGGGTCTGGACGTGAAAGGTGTTCGAATTACCTCTGCCAGAGAAGCCTATTTAAAGGAAAACTGCAGTACTTTCATCTTAGTATTGCTATTATCATATTATCCTACATTTGTACTTCATTCCTAATACCTGAGCCATTCATGCTGCTTCAGTGTTGGTTTTCACTCCTGCTCTATTCAGATGCACACTGGCTCTGTTGGCTGAAGAATTCAAGGCTATACTCAGCTGTGTGTGGCAAAGACAGCATAAACATATGTACTGCTTATACACACTAAAGCATACAGACAGGAATGAAATATTTAGACATAAACAGTATACAAACATGTATATTTATATGCAAACAGAAGGGTGGGTGTATGTATATACTGGCCTGACAGTGCTCTTTCTGACTACTAGTTCAGATGCAGAGCATTTAGCCAGTAATCAGTGGTTTTCAAGAGCAGTAAAAAAGTAAGCAGATGTACATCCACATATACACACAGAGAGAGGCACCTTTGCACACATATACTAAAGATTTCTATGTTTTTCTCAGTACTTTCTCAAAGAACGGGGGTTTGTCATTTCCCTGCCATCCAGTACCTATACTATTACCTCAGTGTAACCTCAGGGATTAGTCAATATTTGGGTTGAATCAAGTTATTTCCAAGTTGAATCAGTTAGCAGGAGACAGTGATAATGGGCGCCGGCATTCATCTGATGTAACTGTGTTTATTTTACGGAGACAGGCGATAAGCTATCTTCCTGAACGCAGCAGGATCCAAACAGGAGGAGTTGCTATGACCACAGCTCCAAGCTTCTCCCCAGCCAACCCCGAAACAAAAAATATATTTAGCCCTTTCTCATGATCATTTTATAAGCATCTCCCTGGCCATTTTTAGCTCCGATTTGCCATCTTTCTCCTGCCGGTTTCTTACGTGCCATCTCTCCCGCACTCGGCTTCACCGGTGCGTCAGGTTTACATGCAAAGGGTGCGTGGAAACCTTTCAGGCGCACACCTCGGGCCGCGCCAAAATCCTCTCTGACAAGGCAGTGCCTTGTGCGGCGGCACTTATTGTCTCAGCCGCCCGGCCCGCACCAGGGCCCTCCTTGTTCTCACCCCCTCGGAGAGGACTGCGGCCGCTCGGTCTTGGGGAAGGGGGTGTACGCGTACGTCAGTTCTCCGCGGGATTCTGCTCGGCAGCAGATTTGCTTCGCAGGGGAAACGCTCGCTTCCTCTTCGAGGAAGTAGGTAGCGGCAGGGGTTGCCCCGCTCGTCTGGCGAAAGTGTGACGGGCACCGGCTGTGTACCGCGAGGGACGGACAGCAGCGCCGCCCTACCCGCGAGCGCGACCTCCCCCGTCACACCCCGGGGCACTTTAAACGGTCGCCTCTTCGCCCCGCCCCTTTTTTGATTCCGCTCTGCGAGTCGCGTTTGGCGCGCGCTCTGGCCCCGCCCCGCCTCACCAAGGGCCGCCAATCCTCGCCCGGGTTGTGAGATTCGAGCGGCGGGAGCGTACCATTGCCAGGGAGAGGGGTCGAAGAGCTGAAGGCTCCCTGCAGAAGGGGCCAGCTACGTCCTTTTATTGTTGGCCGCCTCACCTGCTGCTTTCTCGTTGCAGTCTCCCTTTCTTTCAGAGCGCCGCCGCTTCCCGCCGCCTTCCTCCTGACCCCACGTGTCGCTTTAAGGGAACGGGAAGGGGGGAGGCGAGCTTGCCCGCACGCGCTCCTCCTCCCGCCCCGCCAACCGTTCTGCGCGCGGGCGGGGCGGGGCCGGGCTGAGCCCAGGCGGCGGCGGCGGCTGCTGCTGCTGCCAAGGTGTGCGCGCGCCGCCGCTTCCCCCGCCCCCTCCCGCGGCGGGCAGGGTCGGGCCGCTCAGTTCCGCGCCGCGCCGCTGCTCCGCGCCGGCAGCCTGACGGGCGGAGCGTGGCGCCCCCACGGCGCAGCCACATCGGCCCTCACCAGCCGTGCGACCGCCGTCCCCGCAGCAGCATGAGGCGAAGGCAAGTGCGGTGGTAGCGGGGTTCCTCCTCCTCCGCTGCCGCCCCCCGAGAGGAGAGGAAGACGCGCTCCGGCGCGGCGCGGCAGGTGGGGTGGCCGCTGCCTGGGCGGGCGGGGGGAGGCGTCTCTGCCGTTAGTGGCGATGGTTGCGGAGGAGGATCCGCTATACCTCTTGGCATCGCCCAGGGAGCGGCCTGGCGCGGCGCCCCGGGCTCTGGCAGCAGCGCAGGGGTCCCTGCGCGGCACCGGGGCGGGGGCCGTGCGGGTAAGGAGGGAGCGGCCGCGGCTGGGGCTGGCACAGGGCGGCAGGGCATGGTCCCGAAACCCGATCCCCTGGGCGGCAGGTCCTTGTGGCTCCTCGACCCGATTACACGGCTCGGCGCTGGGGGGCAACGAGGCGGTGGTGGCCGAGTGTCCGCTCCGAGGGCCCCCGAGCGTGCCCTCACCGGAGGTGGGCGGCTCAGCGAAAGGTACTGGGATGCCTCATCCCCTTGTCCAGACTGGGAGGAGGAGGCGGCGGTGGCTGTATGTGTTGCGCTCGGGCTACCTGCAGGAGGGCGGCGGGGACCCGCGCTAGCGAGCCAGTCACGTCGGGGCGCCTCGATAGAGTGCACTGCTCCCCCTCCTCGACCTTATCACTGATAGCTGCCGCACGGGCAGGTCACACCGTGGGTATGCTTTACAGCCATGACTGACACGGTGCCATAAAGCACTCCTGGTGCTTCCCGTCCTCAGAGACCTTGTGACGCTCCCACGGGAGACGTTGTGTGTACTGTCTTCGTGTTACATAGACCCCTGACTTGAGACCTAAGCCTTTATATTTTTATTCTAGACGTGTTCGATACAAGGGATGTCCTGCTTTCTAATACTTTGTCTCTAAACTGTTGTGCTTTGTTGTTATTTGGTTTTGATTTTTATTGTTGTTATTGTCATGATACAGACTTAATCTCTGCAGGCTGGTGTCCTAAGGTGTGTTTATGGTGTTAGAATAGTTAACAAGGGTAACTTCTCCTAAATGTAGGGTTTCTTCTCTTGTAATAACCTGATTATGTGTTCACTGTAACAACTTCATTCTATATTCTGAAGAAGTCATCTCGTGCCTCATGCAGTCATCTATAATGTTACTGCTGGCGAGCAATTGTTGGTAACTTGTTGAGGTGGAGGAGTACTGTTTGGTGCTACAAAAATGGATGTTTCTGTTGCACTTCTTTGAAAGGTTAACAACGTGAAGAATCTGTGGAAGATCTCTCTTGAGCATTAAAGACTTAAAATTTGGGATCTTAGTTGTTCTGTGCTTTAAATGTACTAGGTCAGTACTAGTGGAGGAGGCTTAGGGGAAGCTGAGCAAATAAACGGCCTCTCACTGGACATGGTGGATATACAGAAACTGACTGTCCATTAGGGCCTATTTTAGTTACAAACTTTGAAAGCTCCAGGTTGACATCTTGAAAAAACTCAGCAAACAATATTTTCTATATATAACCAAGAACTTACTTGAAATAGACTTCCCAATAATTATGCAAATACTGTTTTCTGCGTTTCTTCTAGAGAATATGGAGCTTCTACTAATATTTTCACTGTCACATTTTCAAATACTTGTGTTTGGGTTGGTATACTGGGATGTATTTGGTAAAAATAACTTCTGCATGGAAATTCTTTAATCATGGGAATATTTCTTGTGGTCTAAGAATCTGCAAAAGCTTACTTGCACAAAACTAGATTTAGAGTTAGATTGCAGGTGACAGTGCCCCATTAAGCCAAAAGTCAACTCCATGTTCATCTGCAGCCAAAAGAGTTACACTAAGAAAACTGATATGTTTGTGTTCAGTTTGCAGTTTGCTAAAGTACTTGTGTCCAAGAACACAGATGGATATAGCTACATATACTATTCTTCATCGGTATCTTAAATTATCATTGGAAGGTGCATCTTCTAGCTAATTGATGAAGCTGGAAATCTTCTAGTTCTTAAATTAATGAACAGGGGAACTCCTCTTAAATGTTACTGGGCAGCCATGAAAAAAATCTGTAAACTTTTCTTAAGTGCTTGTGCAGAAAAAGCGAATAGTTATACTGATTGTGAATGATACGTATCTGAATTTCAAGTTTCAATAAATTTGAATACAAATCCTGTTCCTCACCATGTGTTAAGAAAGGATCTGTAAATAGTATTTGACTGTATATTCCTGGTGTAAACCTAAACACAGCTGGTTGAGATCAGGATGACACTTCATTCTAAGCTTTTTTGCTTCTCTGGCTTTCAAATATCCCGCAAACATGCCTCACATGAGAAATCTTAGTTATTTTGCAGGTGCAGTTCTCCTTTCATAAAGACTACAGTGCTGTTACTTTTCCATGAGAGAACTCGGTTGTTGTTGGACACATGGTAACGCAGAGCTGATATCATGATGCTTTCAGAGAAAGCTGAGGCAGAATTGGTCCTTAGATATGTTTCTCTCATCTAGCAGGGTTTCAAAATGAATTCTCAGTCACTTAAGTAATCCATGAATGGATTAGGGTTTTTTTCTCCTTTGCAAACACAAGAGCTTTCTTGCCCCTGTAATCTCAGAGCAGTATTCGGGGTAGCTCTAGGTAAAGGGAGAGAGAGAACTGTCCGTGCTGCTGCTGACTCTCGAGACAGAAAACTTCCACTCTCTTTTGACCATGTCACAGGCAGTTGTGACCCAAAGCAACAGCAGAGTGTGTGCCCAGACTTTCTTTGGTGTTATGGCTTTCTTGCTATTATTCTAGAGAAGGCTTAGGCAGCTGTGATAACAGGTCAGCCAAAGCTTGTTCCTGCCATGTACCTTCCAACCCTGATGTTTTAGGAACCTGTTCTCTGCCAGTTGATGTACATCTTTAACATCGTGGGGTGGAAAAATCCTGTCAATTATGGCTGAAGCTAGGGCTACACCACTGTCTTCTGTCAATGTGTCTGTTGGTCAGGAGAATGCTGTGTTGTACGTAAGGTTCTTGCACAGGTTCAGTTGCACAAGTAAGGTACACATGTGTGATAAGGGCTTAACACTGTGGTCTGTTGTGAATACGTGGGGATGAAATGCAACTTTGCTCGTGTGCTGTACAATTGTTTAATACTACTGAGGTATTCCTAGTGTGGATGTTATCCGAGAGAGTTTTCTGGGGCAAATGCTTTTACTGTAGCAGATCCTAAAGATAATCTCGCCTTACATTTAAAAGAGGGAAGAGGAGGGGAAAGTTGCGGCTGGTAAATCCACAAAGCGGGTTTTTATGTGAGCTCCATCAGGGAGCCTTCCTTGTGTCTTCTTAGGTCTCCCAGCAGCACCATAGCCAAAGTAGCAGGATGTAACTGAGCTGTCACCTGCAGAGATGCTGCTCATTATTTGATAGGTGGAAATAAAGCAGCACTGAAACTGATCTGATGTTCATGCTGCTATTTTGAAACGGTGTGATAAGATACGAGAGGTAGACGCTTTCTTTAGTAGGAGGGAAGTCTAAAATGGTGGAGAACAGAGCAAAAGATAAGCTAGTGTAGGAATATCAAATCACAACCCTTTCCTTCCTTTTTTTCCTCTTTTCTCCTCCAGCTGAATGACATCTTCTGCTGTAATTGCACAAGGGGCAGGGAGAAAGGAGAAAGTGCATTTAGGAGAACCCAAGAACTCACACTCTGAGGAATGAGGTCTGCACCTAGATAGTGTTTGTGAAAGGTATGAAAACATTTGGATCCCATCTGTTTGGGGCATGTAGTCACCAAATTGTTTGTTTTCTGGCCCTGCAGTCTCCTAATTTTGAGGTAATTGAAATCCCTAATTGATGGGGCTCTAACAGTGTTTGGTTTCTTTGTATAACCAGTAAGCTGACATGGATCAAAGCTCTTCTCATTCTCCTACCTGCATTGTATCTTGATTTGAAGAGGTGCTGCAATTCTCTTCATATATGGAGTGGCTTGTGATAGAAATTCAGTGTCCAGGTATGGGAAACAACTTCAAGGAAAGGAAGGCTCCTTACCTGTGTGAGCAGCCTCTCTTCTGACACTTCCTCTCTGCTTTTTCTTTTAAAGTTTAATCAGACAGCAATTATTTAGCTTGGTAGCA
Organism: Colius striatus; assembly: GCF_028858725.1. Classification (NCBI taxonomy): domain Eukaryota; kingdom Metazoa; phylum Chordata; class Aves; order Coliiformes; family Coliidae; genus Colius; species Colius striatus. Next base: position 140,806,956 of record NC_084759.1, read on the forward strand.
AAAGGAAACTGAAGGGTGTGTTTGTCTCTTTTCTGAGGTACTGAAATTTGTTCAAAAGTATTCAGTAAGACTAGGAAGGGAAATTCAAGTTCTTGCTCTGTGTAGACAGCAGTAAATTAACAATAGAATTATTTCAGTTTCAGGAAAGAGAAACCTATTTCATTCCACACTTCCTGAGGGAGAGTTCATAACTTTCCCGCTAAAGGTGTGCAATACCATTGTACGTTTTTCCTGAAGACAGAAACCTGGTTGCTCCAATAGAGATCATCTGTTCTGAAATGGTTGTGTTTTGCAATAGAAACATGAGAAACTGCATTTCATTTTTGAGGAGAGACACTGAAGAAAGCTATGGAAATTGTGAGGAAAACTTTGTAACTACATTCCTGTCTCTTTCAGCTTGTCATCTCTGCCTTCTCCCCAGATCTTTATCTGGGTTATATGTTAACCTTTTTCATTCTTTCTCCACAACATCTTTGAGATACGATCTTTTGTGTCTAGCCATGTGGTTAAAACTGGTCCAGGCTGCCTTCAGTTTGTCTGGATTTCTTCTTGACACTCAACTGTTCAAAAGAATGAGCAATTTTACCGAAAGTGATTTTTTTTTTTTGCTTGCTGTCAAGACTTTTTTTAGCAGATTGTTCCTATGTGTGGTCCTACAACTACAGACATAAGCTAATTTTCTTGGCCCTTTTTGACTGTCATGTAGAGTGGCGTGTTGTGGAGAATTTGACATGAAGTCCCACCTGTTAATACTGCTAATTTTTATGCATTCACTAAACCTTTACCTTCCTTTACCTTGATTATCCTGAAAGAGGAGTGGCAGGTGGATACTTTTCACCCGTCATGAAGAGTCCCATAAACATCTATGAAGCCACCTCATCTTCTGCCTTCAGAGAAATTCTTAATGCCTTCTCCTGCCATGAGCTGACTGAACCAGAACAGCCTGCAGCGAACTGAGGTCACTGCTCGTCTTTTTTGCCTTTTTACTGTTCTCCTTTCTTTCTTTGGATCCGCTGTCCAGCAGTGATCTCATCCTTTGAGTTGGAGTCTCTGTGTGCGAGAGATGCGTTTTCTTGTTCTGCTCCTATGTGGCATATTATATACTGGAGTTCTGGATTAAACTAATGATCTCAAATGTTGTAGGATACAAACCAGTGTATTTTTATCCTACAAAAACAAAGGTAAAATATTGCAGTTTTCTGTTTCTTGATGTTTCCAACATCAATCCAGGAATATTTGTCTTATGATATGGGTCTTGCTGTGTTTGCCTGCAATAGGATTCCAGTTGTACAGCTTAATTAAAATCTGGGAAATAACCCATTTATTGCATCAGCTTCCTCTTTGGCCAGCAGGAAAATTGTTCTGTATTACTGCTTTCTGCCCTGCTGTTTAGAAATAATTCCTCTGAATATGCAGTGCTTTGAAGTGAGGCAAGTCTTGCTGAGAGCTGATGTGGTTGACGGAAGAGGACATTTCAGTGCACCGAAGACTTTTAATAAATCTCTTCCTTTCAAGCTTTACTTAGTTATACGCTTTATCATCATGTCTGCAAGATGCTTTGGAATGAACTTTGGATGGCGTGTCTGAGAAAGTCCTAGCATATAATCTTCTACTCTTCTAAGTAACTTTTGAACTGAAGTGACTCAATGGATAGCATCACTTTTCTAGTGACCTCCCTTTAAATTAAGATCACTTTACCCTGAGTCTGTGGGGAGACTTCTCACTACAAGTTAAAATGTAGGCAGAACAGCAGCATTTTTGTGGGATTGTATCTTGTTATCTGTGCCATGCAAGTAAAAGGACTTGTGGCCATGTGATTCCTATCTAACATCACTATCTTTTTTTATGACCTTGGTGGAGCTGCCTTGGTTTAACGGAATGGCTGGGAGGTTCTTCTTGCCCCACTCTTAGTGTTTCTGAATATGGCGTGTGTACTTACGCAATTGTTAAAAAGAGCTTCTGTTTTCACTAGACATGACAAGAATAATGTAAACCCTGCTCATTTTTAGTGAGATACTGCATTTTGTAGCCACATGCATTGTTTAATACTTGCTTACCTTTTTTTTCCAGGTTTCATTAAAGAAATGAGTCTAAAGGCAACAAGAAACTAAACTTGGCTCTAACCCAGTTATCAAAATCAGTTGATCAGTCCAGCGATAACCATGTAATGGGCTACTCTGGATCTTGTGTTGAGAAGTGTCTTCCAACATTTGCAACATCATGGTTATGTGACTGAGAAAACAAAGAGGACAGTAGACTTTCTCACTCCTTTGTTGTGTGGTGATCTGCACAGAAGTGACGAACAGAGGCAGGTGTTTGCTTAGTAGTCTTACTTTAAATAGTCAAATCCAACAATGTTTCATTAATTATTTTTTTTTAGGAGAAAGTTACTTCTTTAATAACAGTCCATGTACATTATGTGTGGTATTCCATCTGCTATAAACAGTTCTGCTCAGTTTGAGAAAGAAAAGCCAGATTAGACTAAGACAGGAAGGGTAAACAGATTTGAAGAACGTGTCATGCTTTTGATGATTCACTTAGTCATGCTAAATCACTAATTAAATGAGACTCCCATTCAGAATTCTTTAGAGCTGTGCCTCTTCCTGTGTTAATTGTAAAGACAGACCGATTTGGAGTTAGCCATTGTGTGTAGTTTCCTTGGTGAGCCTGGGAAAGGCCAGTGCCTCACACTGGGTATTTCAAGTTCCTTCTAGATCTCGTGTCATTTATCTTGCTGCTTATAAACAACATCCAAACATACTGTGGACTTTCTAGGGAGAGTAGCACTGCTTACACATCCAGGAGATATAGACTGAGTGTCAGTAATACCTGGTCTGTTTCCAGTGCTTCGGGACCTTGTTCATGTGAAAGTGAAGGAATTAACCATAATTCTCCACAGTGATGGTATTCAGTGTTCCTTCAGAGAAAAGACAGATGGGGCTGCAGCTGAGCCCATCATTGTACTTTATACTTCTCTTGCTGCTTTTGCATTACATATAATACCTGTTGTTACGTGTGCTTAGGGGCCCATCCAGGACTCTGCTGTGCTAAATATTGTATTGGAACATAGTAAAAAAGACCCTACTCTAAGCTTTATTTTTCTTAAATGAGGCAGATGAGAGTGGAAGAAAGCAGATACAGTGTTTCTGTTGATGTTTAGAATGGCAAATAGTGAGAAGCTTATAGTTCAGCATATTGAAGACAATATTAGTGTATTTATTTCAGGATGTGAACCAACCTGCAAGTCATTCTTATGCTCCTCTTATGAGGAGGTATGTATCTGCGAGGTAACACATGTATGTAGTTATCTTGAAGTAACTAGTCTGCATTCAGGGTGAATGTCCCTGCCACATCCTCCCTCATCTCTAGCTCCACTCAATGTGGTCAGGCTTCCTGACGTTGAGTGGACTTGCTTCTGAACAGTCTCTCAGACACCTCTCTGCACTTGTACAACACTTTTTTTCCGTTTCCCTGGTCTAATATCCTCTTCACACAGTTGGTGATGGGATTTAACAAAAATCAGAAGAGACAGAAGGTTTTCAGGTGACCAACTTCTATGCTGGACCAGTTCCACAGTCTGCTGATGAAGTCCTTCATACAGTTGTAGTCATGAGTATATGTGCAGTTGTGATTCTTGAGGGAGGGAGGAATCTCCTGACCTCTGTTCCATTCAGGACAAGAGGGAGATCTTTGATGATTATGCAGCGTGTGCAACATGTAGCCGCTTTCTCATCTCCTCTCCTCTAAGTCTGCTTGTTGGGTTTTTGACTGTCCTTTTCCCTCCCATCCCTCCTTTTTGTATCCTTCTTACCCAGTATCTCACCAAGATGCATAACCTTCTTCTGGCCACAGTTAGACTGAACTTCAGTAGCCCTGGGTAGGGAGTCTGGCATCCCAGCAATGATGGGCTATGTTTCAGGTGTCTTGTGTGTATCACGTCATGGTGCTGGAGGAAAACTAGCTTTTTTTGAGTGCCATCAGAGAGCACTGGACACCATTATTGTTGGTTATTCTGTATTCCTTCTGATTTCCTCCTCCTACATGTTTCATGTTCCCCACAGGCATTTTCCCCCCGCCCCCAGTTTACTGATGTAATGGAGAAACTACTGAATTTTGCTAGCAGTAGCCATAGCCTATTCTTAATGGGGGGGGGCCAGTAGGAACATAGAATGCATCCAGGGCAAGTCTCATAGACTAGATTAGCTGTGCAGTTTGTTGAATTATTTTCTTGGAGAGGAATTGGTTAATGTTAATACAGAAACGGTGTAGTCTCAGCTGTGATCTAAAACAGCTAAATTGCTCAGAGAGTGTCACTTGAGATGTTTGCTTCCTCTGTAGCAGAATTCTTCTGCTAATGTGCCCTTTTGTGGACAATTTTCTAGATGTCTCATCGGTCTGGAGAGGCATGTTGTTAGTGCTGTGTGCTCTTGGGAGAGTTATTTTTAAATAGTTACTGAAGCAACAGTCTTCTAAAATGTTGCAGTGATAGAAGAAATTAAAGAGTTAAGTAGTCCTCTAAAAGGGTAAATTGAAAAAAAAAAATCTATTTATCTTTAGTATTTTGCTATTCTCTAAAGCTAGCTGAAAGTGTTGGTGAAATTGTGTTCTAGAATATGACTTGTTTACTTTGTAATTTTCTTCCTCAAAATTCCTCTAGTTTAAATTGTGGACATTACCAAACTGAAATATTGTCAAAATCAAATGTTTTATTCAGGAACTGCTGTGCACTATCCTTCATTCTCTGCTATAAAAAGATGGCTTATTTTCACCTGTGATTAATTCTTCCATCTTAAGATGAGGGCTGCATCTTGAGATAATCACCTTGGGACTGCTTCTATGGAGCAATGAGGTGCTATTACACAAGGAAAATAACTTTACTTTAATTGAGGAGAAACATTTTGTAAGTCATTGTCTTTATGCCAAAAACATGGGGTCTTGACTGTTTACCCTGTGCCCAAAAATGTAAAAGAAAATGTTTTTCAAGAGATCAGGTTTCCTTATTGTGTTGTACTCCTGCAGCACTGTAGCAGTTCTGCTTTATATAATTTTCTTAAAGTCTTCAGATGACTTGTGTCAGTACAACAATTAATGAAGTTATTGCATTCATTTGAAATCATACCACATCACTGGTAAATGATTAATCAAATGTTGCAGAATGTCACCTCCAAGTATAAGGGTTTATCGTTTTCCAAGTTCTTATTCTTTCACTGCTCTATTCCTATACTCTTCACCTGTGACAGAAGACCCTTTGTTATTCATTTGACTGTTAAACTAGGCTTATTTTATGCTTCATCAGTCTCTCAATGAGCTCAAGGTTTGTGATATCAAGGGTCTGGATCTCCAAGGGTGAGAAAAGTTATAAGGTTTCATAAAGCTATAGAGATCTACCAATGTGCAGGAAAACATCAAAGGTAGTCAAGGCTTTTTTTGCGGGTGGAGGACAATGATTGTGAGTTGTTTATAATGCATTAATGCAAATCACCATGATAACTTACAGGTGTGGTGCTTTCTCACAGCCATCTGCTGGTCAATTAATCTATCAGGTGTGGTACTTTGGTTGTAGACTTTTAAGAAAGCAAGGAATTTCAGAAATATGAAGTTCAACAAAGCTGAAACGGACGATAGTGAAGAGAGGATTGGAGAGAATGGCAGAGTAGTTTCAAGGTGCATAGCTCAGAGTTGACCCAACAGGCCCGTGGCTGCTGCATACTGGCTGGTCTCGGTTGTTTGTTTTCCTGTAAGTGTCTCAACAGAGGTGGATCTTGAAGGGAAGACTCTGAAATGGACTAAGTGGGAATGAAGTACTGTGAGATGAGCACAGTGAATTAAGACGAGTGTTAATTTCTTCTGTTGGATTTGAGGATGAATTGCCTTACAATGCTGTGCTAATTATGGCAATTCAGGAAATGATTCACAAGAGTGGATAGCTGAGCATGGTCCTTCTAACAGCTGTCTTAGCTTAAGCTAGATTGATTTATTTACTAGAATTGTGCTTCATTTGCTACACTGGCAATTGCAAATGCTCAGTTTTAATTCCTATGACAGAAGAATGAGAGCAGCTTTCAGCCCATCTACAAGGTCAGGCTCTTTGGCTTGTATTTGGAAAAGCTTCTTTAGAGTTATATGGGTTAGAAAGTGTTTTCAGTGCTGTAAACTAAATTCCAGGCCATGTAACACAATCATGGCATTTACAGCTAAATTATACCACATATTGCACAATTTTACTGGAGTTTGCTGCTTGCTTTATCATGTAGGCTCCAATATGAAGGCAATATTATTTGTAAGCGTCAGTGAATGTGAGAGTAATTAGATTCTGTAATCTTGTTCTCAAATGCAGTAATGGCTTAAAAAAAAGATTCATATTTTCAGTTATAAAAAATAGGTTATTCTGTTTCCCCAAACAGAAATGCAAAATATATTAGTGTTCTCATTTGATAGCTTCTGTTGTACAGAGTGCAAGTTGCTGTGACATAATGGAGTTTACACCGCAGTTGCGTGCAGCAAACACATGCACTGTCTGTGGAGTTTCAGTTGTGATGGCAAAATCTTTCATAAGTGGCAAGAACAAGGTCATGGGTGTGAGATTAACTTGCATGCAGCAGTCCTTGTTGTGGAAAGGAATGTTTGGCAGGTATTAACTTTTTATGAGCTGATAATATTTAGGTACTGCAGAAAAAAATCTTTCTGTGAAGGTCTTAAGAATAGCAGGGGCATGAACCCTAGCCACCCCTTCAAGCCTGGATTCAAAGGTTTAGAGGTGGAGGAGGAGAAAAGTAAGGGGCTGACCAGGCTTTTGGTAAGCATATTCTAATTCATGACAACTTACAAGAGCACTGAAACTGAGCCACAGGAGCAAGTCCTCACCTACAGGGTCTAGTTTTATCTTAGAATGGTTATGAGGGGGGCTAGTGGTAGAAATGACCTTATTTCTCTCTTAAGCAAGACCCTGATCCTAAGGAGTTAAAACTTGGAGGGGAATGAACTGAGGTCAGCAGCACAAATAGTCTGTTCAGTAAATTTTCTTTGTGTTCTGACTTCATTCTTTCACTCATTATTTGCTCCACTTATTCTTTTCCCTTCCTACACACACACACACACACACACACACAGACGCACACAGAATTTTTCTGGCTTATTCTTCTATCTCGCTCCAGTTGCCACCTTCCAATGGCCACTTGTCACTGTAACCCACCCTCTAGCTAAGGGATCTGTAGATGATACGTTTACTGTGAAAGAACCACCCTAATCTGGGATGGACACTTATGTTCAGCTTTGAAGATGGGAGGCTGTTTTCCAGCTGCTCCTGTGAGTCTGCTTGCTCTGAGCGCTGCAGTGGCTGCACAGAATGCAGCACACGGGAGGGAGAACACTATTCAGCCACAGACAGAAGAACTGAGAGCTGTTGCCCACCCTTTTTTCTCCTTGGTGGCAGGTTGTGAGCTCCTGGGTGAGTGAACATCTGGTATGTGGCATACGTTGTACCAAGATGGGAGGGGGTATCCGTTAAATAGCAGTCCTGTTACTGAGAATTTGGGTAAATGTAGGACAAAGCATTTGTTAATGCTAGAGCCTGCAAATTGTAACAGGCTTTGATGTTAATGCTTGGACATGATGTTATGAAAAGAGAAAAAGGTTTTAAGGGTCTCGTACCTGAGGATCAACAGAAACCAGCTAGGGGACAAAGTAAGTTCTGGGGGGCTGAGTGACCTTGAATGTCTGCCTCAGTGAAACAATCCATGTGTGAGTAGTATTTAGGAAAATACGTTCTGTGAGGCCCTTTTGTTGGCAGGGAGAGTTTAAATTCCTGCATCTCTTCAGAGATCCATTTTGATTTTTCAAGGAAAGTGTCATAACTAATACTTGATGCCCTTTGTATGTGAACTTGCGACTACTTCTGTTTCCAGGCTCTTGAAAGATGTTATGAGTCTCTTTTTGTGGGTATTAAATTGACTTTTTCACAAACAAGGGGAAATAGATACTTAGCAGGTGTACTGTAAAATGGCAACTATTGAGAAGATGGCCTATATATAATCATAAGTATATACTTTTGGGTTGGGGGGGGCTTTGGATCTGCACCACTTAGTGATCTACAGTGTAAATAATTCTTGCCTGCTGTTGGAGCACGGCCTCTGTGTTCTTTCCCTTTCCCTTAGGGCACTGTTGTCTGCTTCATTCTTCTGAGATTTTTAAGCTTTCCATTGTGTTTTCTTAAATAAAAAGGCAACTCTGGAAGCAAATAAACAAAATTCCTTTCTTGCTTGACTTATGCTTTTCACTTACCAGGGAAAGGAAGAATCATTTTGGTATGGCAGCATTATTAAAACCAGGACTTTTCTTGATTAAGCTCTGTTACTGCAGAGTCAATGGGGTAAACTGAATATTGTGCTTGGTGTTAGAGCAGTGGTTGTTTTTTTTTTTTTACCTCTTGGTTTAAGTATTGATAGTAGTGACATCACAGATCTGAAGATTCTAAATCAGGACAACTGTTCATTGTTCTCTAAACAGATACAGCTTTCCTATAGCTATATTGTTCAGTGAAGTGTGTTCCTTTTCAGTAAGCAGACAGACTTTAAGGCCCTCAGGTTCTTCAAATCTGAAACAATAGAAGCAATCATTAATGCTAAATACAAGAGGAAAACAATTACAAAGGGTGGATTTTTTAGGAGTGCCTTAAGCTGTGACCCTACCTCCAGCTGTTTGGTTTTTTTTTTTTTTTATCATCGGGTGCATTCACTTGTCTTGTCACACAGCACAGCTGTCTGGGTGTGCATGAAGAGTCTCATCAGAAAACTGACGTAGATTTACAAATAAGCTTGTTGAAACAAACGGTAGTGAACCTGGTTGTGTTTACAGTAGGGTCCCATAGCTGTCCTAATGGCATTACTACTCAAGTAGGGGTGCTTTGGTGGTGAAGGGACTACTGTCAGTGTTGTTTGGGGTGTAGTGGGAAGCACAGAACGACAAAGAAAAGTTGTTGCATGATGGTCTTGTATTTGGGAGGACATACTTGATACCTGTGGAGAAAAAAGGAGGAATACTTTCTCAGGAGGAATGTTAAAAGGTTACAGCTGCTGTGGAAGAAAGATGCAACAGATGCAAATTAATGAAGGAGAGAAATTGCAGTGAGTGGTTAGATGAGGTGCGATAAGCACTCAACAGAAATAGTGATTTTATTATTTTTCAGGTGTAGGGTTTTTGTTTTTAGCCTTGTGCTCTGAGCATGTTCTGCATCTCCAGGACCACAGCTGAGAGATGAAGGGAGCAGTACTTTGGACAGGAAGTATTGTTCTGTTAGCTGCTGTCTGCTTTCCCTCTTAGCTTGGTGAACTTCATCAGGTGTGCATGTACATTTGTGAATGTGGTCATTTCTGCCTATATCAACTGGTTTTACAATGAAAAACTACCTCTTCTTGTACACAACCTCTTAATATTTATACTAGCAAAATATATGCCTCTTGTTTGTTCTTAATTACCACTGAATGTGTGAAGGACTAGAGGCTTCTGATTATTGACGAAGTTACTTCATTATCCTGTGAACTAGTGATTAAGAGCAGCTTGGTAAAATGTCGGAGCACTAAAAAGCTGTGTTTATTTTTTAAAAACTAGTTTTCAGATTACTATTTGGAGTACTCATTTGTGTTACACTGATGTTTCTAGCCATATAGTGCCTCATCATGATTCTTTCCAAGAGCTTTGCACTGATTCTGAAGGGCACCTTTTACTGCAGTGTGACCTTAGGATGTTGCTTTCATGTAAAAATAAGTAGGGATGGACCATATGTCAGGACTTGTTTGTGAAGTGGCTGGGTGGAATTGAATAAAACTCTCACTATACTGAGAAAAACAGGAGGTGACTTGTCTCATTGCTTAAAGATGAGCAGCCACTTTCAGGAATGGAGTTTTTTCTCCACAGAGACTTGAAATAAGATGCCCTGCCTGTTCTGGGAAGGAGTGTAAACCAGACATAGTCAGTGTAGTCTTAAAATAAATGCTGGTGAGAAATCAGAGGTCCTAACCTTGATGGTTCTGACTGTTACTCAGCTAAACAAAGCCTAAAACAGAAATTGAAAGGAAGTAAAGCTGGAGAGGAAGGACCCATCTGTCTTTCCTGTTCCACGGAACTTATGTACCAACAGGGGTGGAGTATGCAGGGGAGTGATATTGATAGTTGCTTTTGTGTCATTCTTGTGTACTTTGCTCTCTAGATAGGCATTTGTAGCATTGCAGGATTCCTGTCTGTACTCTGTTCTTATCTAGGGAAGCAGCATTCCCCTTTCAACTGGTGAAAATATTATTGATTTAACATTACACTGAAGTTCTTTCATTTCTAGGCATTACAACCATTTTACAAAAGGGTTAAAAGTCTGTGTCCACTCAGTTTTTGGAAGGACATAAATGAAATGCAGCATTATTGTATTATAGTTGACCTTTGTAAGCTTAGACATAGTTAGGGTAAGAATCTAGGTCTCTCCCTATTCCTGAGATTAGTACATTAAGAGTGAACTTTTCACTGTCTTGCAGATGTGATATACATGTTTGTGGGCATGAATAGCAGCTAATGAACATTTATGTGTATACTAGTGAAGCCTACATCTGGTTTTACATATGCATATGGGTATGGATTTGCAAGATACTAGTGTGGGTGTGAATAGATGCAGGCCTGGGAAAATTGTGATAGTGTATAACTGTTCCACTTGGCACATACAGTGTGTACAAATGTGTACTTGCAGAACAGTATTAAAAAGCAAAATTAAATTTTCTGCCTTCCCAAACAAGTCAGGAACCCTAGGGGGTGTTTTAAGCATAACTTACACTTGCTGAAGATCTTAATAAAAACTTCCTACTTCCTTTTGTTGACTTTTTGGATGGGAACCACTCTTGTGTTGAGATTGTTTACATCCTCAAGCAAGCAAGCCTAGCAATGCTACAGGTAGGAAAGTGGATGGTGTTAGAGTCAACCTGAGAACCCTTTATAATATACTTTGCAACTTAAAATTTGTGTGGCTGGTGGTGAAGTTGCCAATTTCATTGGACTGCCTATTGGCAGTAATTTCTAGACATGTATGTATTGAGCCCATTTTGTGTCAAAGGTGCCCCCTCCTCTGTGCTTGCCTCTTATTTTTTTGAGTGGTGATTCATAGTTACATTACAAAATGTGATCTGCTGGAAGTTGGGATTTAGGTATAAGAACACTTCCAAAATGTGTTTTTTTTGCCTGCCTACAGTGTAATTGAAGCTCTTCCTTGACACCTGTAATATTTCTGAAATTTCTGTCATACCTGATATGGTCCCCATGAAACACTTGTGTTCCTTTAACAAAATTATGTTATAGCAAGAGCCTCAGTATTTGATTCTGAAGTATTTCTGTTGGTGCAACTATTATTCTGATTTAAGTGTTGCAGGAGCAAACAAAGACTCGGGTAAATTCCATGATTTTATCTCGGAATCTTGATAATCTGGAAAATGGGAATACGATGTTCTGCTCTTGTGTCTTTCTTGGTAGTCTTGTTTTTAAAAGAGTAACGGAAAGAAGCTAGAACACAAAAAGTTCCATTTAAAACATAAGGAAAAACTATTTTATTATCTAGGTGAGGGAGCCCTGGCACAGACTGCCCAGGGAGGGTGTGGAGTCTCCTTCTCTGGAGGTCTTCCACCTGGACATGTTCCTGTGTGACCTGATCTAGGTGGACCTGCTTGAGCAGGGGAGTTGGACTGGGTGATGACTAATGGTCTCTTCTTACCCCTACAATTCTATAATTCTATGATCTTTTAACTGTTGTTTCGGTGTCTATTCTGTTATTTTTGTGTGCAAGTTTCCATTGTTCATACTTCTAACTCTACCCCTAAAGCCTTCTATTCCTCAGGCCAGCCCATAGTTATTAATTTGTTAGCCCCTTTTGTAATTTTGTAACATTGTTGGTTTTTCTTTCAGGAAACAAAGAATAACATTCTTGGTTTTGTGACTGTTTAGTGACTTTGTCAATGTAATGCACAGAGATATTGAGTGCAGAGTATGGGCTAAATTAAAATTCTCCCCTGCAAACCTCCTAGCTACTGCATTTAAAAAAAATAGATGTTAGCTATATGACTAAACAGTGCCTGGACTCTGTAGAGCTTCACTGGTCTTCTTAGTTGAAACTAGGAGCTGTACTGAAATAGGCAGTGTAACAACTTTTGGTATAATACTAATTCTGGCAGCAGTTATACCTGCTGGTTTCTTAAGATATTTTACTGCAACAGGTAAAAAAAATCCCTGGAGGCAGGAAAGATCAATGCATGAGCCATTTCATACAGTGGAAGCTCATTAATTAATAGGCAGTCCAATAACAGTAATGTGGAATTAACTTAGTTGGAGTTGATATTTGAGGATCATTATGCACATAGTCACCCTTTTTTTTTTGCAAGGCAGTGAGTGATTCAGTCACTCATATTGCAATATGTAGCATCTTACTTCTGGTATGAGACTGTGCGTTGCGTCTAGTTATGATGTTTCCCAATGGGTGGATTTCCTGCCTTGAAATCACTATGCCCTCGGGTATACTTTTATAATATTGGCCAGTGCATTCATCTCTGTTTGTTCCTGTGGTTCTTTCCCTCCCTCACTCCCACCCTCTGGCCACAAAGTTACTTGCTTGCAAATTATTTATGGGAATTACTTCCACAAGTTATTAGGTAACATCTCATACACCTTTTTCCATGTACTTCAAGTTAACTAGTACAAAAGAGGGAATTCAGTTTGCCAGGGCTAATGTTCGAAAATTCATGGAATTCTTTCTACTGCCTCGTGGTGTTTTAATAGGGTTAAAAATCAGAGTAACAAGGAAAAAAAGTTGGTACTACTGCATTATGAAGGGAATTAGGCAGAACAGCTTCATATGGCTTTTGTCTTCGTATGCTTGCTTATTCACAAAAGTAAACCTGACTTGTATTTTTGTCATAAATTTGAAAGACTCCAGATTTTTACAACTGTTTTTAACACTTCTGATTGATTGAGAGGGAGCAAAGCACAGGCTCTGGTTTTGTAGAAGAATATTTAATACATGATTCCTAGATGGCTATTGGCACTATTGGCTTGAAAAGAAGTTGAAACACCTCCTAGACTGATCTGATTAGGAACATAAGGGATAAATACGAGAATACGCAGTTTGCCAGATGAAGGAACTATGTATGGTGGCTTTTTTTTCAGGCTCAATTCTGACCTTTTAAAGCACTTAAATGAGAAAATGATGTGTTCCTTTTCCTGATCTGACTTGTTATTTCATGGTCTCATCTGAGATATGTTCCACATATTCTGAGTAGAGGCTTTTTGAATGGCTGACTTGTTGGATATGAAGGCACAACTTGAACTGCTTTGTTGGTAAACAGCAGTGGTAAAAAAAGTAATAAAATTGTGTGCCCTGGCAATTCTACGCTCTGTTGTTGTAACTTCTTGTAAAGTCAGGAAAAATACTCTCCTGTCTTGGCAGTAAAAACAGAGGCCACAAACCTAAGACAGAACTATGTTTCTTGACTGGAGGCATAGGAGATTTTTGTTCAGGGATTGAGTTACGTCTTCATACGCACTCTGGATCTTTGGTTATGGATAAGTGAAAGGCACTTCTCCCCATTTTTCTTTTGCTCTGTTGTAGTTATAGCAAGAATCTACTGTCTCCCTGTTTGATGAGGTCTTAATCCTTTGCTGTCATAGTCATTCTGATGTGGAAATGTTATAGAAGAATTCTCTAAGCCTAAGCAGTGCTGCAACCAGAATCTCTGAGCAAAAGGTATGTTCCCTACTCTTGAAGATCAGTTTTGTTATACTTGACTGATAGTTGTATCTTTCCAAGTGGCCTTACTTACAAATGTGGATTTGAATGATCTATTGAGGCTCTTTTGGGACCCTGTGGAGATGTCAGCTTCATGCTTCTTCTCACTTTCAGGTATCTACGGTGAGCTGTAAGTTCTGTCTGTTCCACAGAAAAAGAAAAATCATGATGAGAAATTGAAGGCTCTGACCCCAGTGAAATGTCAGACTTGAAAATCCAGAGAGAAGGCCTAAGGTTAGTTAGTGTGGGAAGGAAAAGCCCCACTGTAATCATTTAAGCACTAGACAGCTTCCTCTCTGTGGAATGGTTATCAGAGAAAGTGAGTAATTTACTTTGTGCCTTTCCTGTAAGTGCCAGTTCTGAGATGGGGGAAGCAGAAGTTCAGATCTTGGCCTTGAGAGAGGAGGACTGCACTTAGTGAAACAGCTTTGCATAGGAGGTTTTATCACTGTTGGTAGCCATGGAAGCCTCTCTGTGGAAGAGAGGCCATTTGGAAGATGATTAGTGTTTGCAGTGTGTTCAAATTTTGTATGTTTTGATTGCAAACAGCAACATATTTCCATTTCCTATTATTGTTGCATAGAGTCTAGAGTAGTACTATCCAGTGCTTGCAGTTTGCATTAGGAAGACTTTTGAGTTGCTTTTCAGATGTTTGTGTAGCAACAGTTACAGCTTAAACTGTGATTACCTTTTCCAGGCTTATTCTCACTAGTGTTATGGTCAAGCAGTGGAGATTCATTTTGGCGTGCTGAAGAAATGTACTTATCTTGAATGTATTGTTTCTTTGAAACTGTTCTACTGCTTACAAGTTTCAACTCAAGTGTGCCCTATGCTAACAGAGCAAGTGAAATTTCAGTTTTAGTTTTTTTCAGCTTGACAATGTGTCAATGTTCAGCTTTCCTGTTGCATAGCTGGTTTTCTCTTGCACTGCAAAGGCATTCAGAACATTACTAGAACAAATGAGCACAATGGATTTGAAGAAATTTAACAAGTATTAGGGCATGCATGTCATTTCTGAGAGCTTCTCTGAAGATACTTCTTGCACACTGTTGGAGCAGTCTGGTTTATGTATGTTCTTAACATTATATTCTTTCCTGTTTAGGAAGTTCAGGCTTTACAGCTGGGGAGAGCTTTTAATCCCATAGACCTGCAGTTATTGCAGTGATTGGTTCCCCTATAAAATAGGAGCAGAGCCACCAAATAGTTACATGTGACTTGATGAGTTTACTGTGTCCCTTGGTTGAAGATAAGATAGTTGACAGTTAGCCCAGTTCTGACATAGGTGCCCTATTCTAGTCTCTCTTTTAAAAACTAGTTTTAAGTGTTACTTTCACCAATAATGTGTGAAAGTCTCTTTACAAGCCTTACTAGGAATAGGAGAAATAAGTCTGAAGCACTCATTTAAAGCATTGTTTTAAATGTGACTGTGACAGAATAAGTGAATTCTAAAGAGAACTCGTGTGCCTCATTCTTTGCAGCTGTCCCCCTCAAAGGGAAGGATTGCAACCACCTGTTTGCAATGAGGTGCTGGAAATGCAGCATCTCACTAACTGTGCAAGTAACAAACCCTTTCCCATTTTGTTCTCAAGGAATGCTCTAATGTTTGTGGTGTTATCTTGTGTGCTAGGGCTATCTGCTTTGCTGGGCCACAGCCCATAAACCAAAGCAGCTGCTCTGCATCTTAGTCCCACAGTCTTTTTCCTCTCATCTTAGGAAAGCTCCATGTTTGGAGGAGTGCAGAGCACTCTGTGCAAGCAAGATAACTATAGACTTCATGTTTTCAGGAGGCGGCTTGGCTCTATTGTCAGCTGCTGTCAGTTTGCCCTGGACTTTGTTACAGGACTGATAGTGCTCTTGAAAAGCCAGATCTTTGTGTCCCTGTGTTGAAGTGCTATAGACAGGCAGGGGAGAGCTTTGTGTGCATAGAAAGTGTTTGTGCCTGTGTGTTCTTATGTTGAGTAGGGCAGCATAACTGTCAAGTGAATTTATACTGCTAGCAAGAAGGTCTGGATTGGCATCTGTAGGAAAAAGAAAGGTTGATGGCATGGATTGAGGCAGATGGACAGGACACAGAACAGGAGAATATGGCTGAGAGTGTTTTTAGTTTGGGATTTGTGGCAAATATCCTTAATTATGGCTCTGTTATTTTACTGTGAAGACGATCTCTGGCAATGTGGATACCTTTATGGATGAAAGCTCTTCTCACACCAATCAGGCATATCAGTGTCATCCTAAATAGTGAGAATATGATTGATGTTCTGCACTCCTTCTAGGTACACTTACAGTCTCTCAGAGGGAGCCTTTTTAGAATTAGGCACAGTCCCAGCAAGAGCAGCTGGCTTTTTGTGGCAAAGCATGCTTCTCGTAGGGCTTCCTAGAGAACCTAAGGAAAATAGAATTCAAGTCGTGGTGAGGCTTGTTGGGATTTAGATGTGCAGATATTTTAAGCTCTTCTGAAAATAACCAGTTTTACAGACCTATCTCAAAACAAATGGTTAGAGATGAGATATGCATTTTGGAAAAACTGAGTAAAAAAACCTTTGGTTATTGTAGCTTCTTACAAGTAAAGTGCTGTAAACTCATGGTATCAGTTCAAAAAATTTGAATATCTTTGTCATAACTCTAGCTGTCTGTCACACTTAGTAGCTCTGCCAATGTGATTAGGATGATTTGATAGATAAAAGTAATTTTTTTTGTTCATGACTGATTATTTTCAAGGAATAAGCTGGTAAATCCAAGGATAAGCTTAAAGTGAAAGTCAACTATAGGAGAAGCTTGAGTCCTTCGAAATCCTGGGACTCTGGACAGATTAGTTCATAAGAAAGTAACTTTGAATTGAGAAACTTTTAAATTTCTAGGAAAAAAATGGTACCCTGAAATAAATACTTAGTCTTGGTAGTGTTTTCATAGTCCTATCTTTAGAACAAAACTCTGAATTAGGGAAGGACATGTATTAGGTGAGCCTCATAGCCTCTGAGAGGTTTTTAATATATGTGACAATTTAATGAAGTTGAAATTCATTTAGACTTTGAAGATAATAACAAGGCATAATAGATTAGGCTGCCTACACAGTTACACTTTTGTTGTGTTTTCCCTGATGCCTTGGGTATGTTATGAACTGCTAAGGAGAAACTTTCCTGTCAATACAGAGTAGGCACTGAAAAGGTCTTCTGCAGAAGATGAGGAACTAGTTTTCCTGTGCACTTGTAAACATGTACTCCTGTGTCATCCAACACTCTGTGGAAAAAAACTGCTTTCTTGAAAGCAATTAGGGGAATATATTGCTTTTATAGGCAGAAATCAATCAGTGTAGGTGGGGAGGACTTCCTGGTGGGGTTTTGATGGTGTAAAAATATGAAGAACTTTTTACAGAGTTGGATGATCTGTTTTGCAGAGCTGTCTTTGTGAAGGTATTCAGGTTTGCAGCATGTTCCATCTCTCTACGCTATTTCCTGTGACTGTTGTTGGGATGGTGTCTGGCAGACTACTGCCACTGAACTGACAGACACATCCTCTCCACAGTTCAGTAGACAGGGAAGGCTTACTGAGGAAAGAAAGGAAGGAAGAAAGAGAAAGGTAGAAATATGAAAACTACAGTGTTTTATACCCTTCTACTTGGACTGTTAGGATAAGCTGGTGCTTCATCCTTCTATTAAGGTGATATAAGTGTTATTTCTACCACTTTAAGTGAAGTAGCCTCTTAAAAGCACCACTAGTTAATTGTTTATTTAGTACTTACCATAAAGCCTTCCTTCTGGATTCAAGAACACTGCTGTAAGGACTCTTTCAAGTTCAGGGCACAGTGTGAATGTTGTGTGGGGTAAACAATATAGAATCATTGAAGGTTTTGAGTTGGAAGGCACCTTAAAGATCATCTATTTAGATGAATAATGAAATAATGAATAATGAAATAAAGAATAATGCAGCTGGTTTTCACTTGTATAAAAGCTTATGTGGAGGATTTAACGTGTGATAAAACATAAAGAGCTCTGATCTCTCAAAGTCTTGAGTGTTGGAAATGCTGCTGCATTTGGTATTCAGCCCTCTAAGTAGCCAAGGCAAGGGCTATGTGTGGAGAACAATAACAATAGTAAAGAGGGCTGGAACTTTAAATAAACAAAGAACATTTTTTTTTTATTGCGAAGTACCTGAAGGCTTATGTGCTTCAAAATTTAAAAAATGTGGGGAAAAAAAAATCCACCTACCTATAAAATGTCTTCTGATATTCATCGCTCCCTGCATATCCCTAAAAACATGTTTCTGTGAAGTTAAAATTACGTGAAATAGCTTTTATCTGAAAGAGAGCAAAACCAACAATATGACCTCCACAGGGAAGTTTTTGAAAGGATGTTTTCTTGGGGCTCTTGTAAATCTGTTCTTCCTTGCTGGTGTAAAAGTAAGTATGCAGACCAGTCTCTTTTCCTCTGATGAAACTTAATTTGTAAACAAGGAGAGAACACGATTTACTCCTTGAAGCTCAGATTGTCCATAATGCAGCAGAGCTAGTCATCCTTACATATGAGTCTCATCTGTTGAGTTACATGTCAGTGGTTGATTACTTGAAGTACTGATTGCTCCTAACTTGCAGTGGCATCAGTGGGGAGTAGGACACTGGTCACCTGATAGACCATTCGAATGGAAGAGGAAGAGGTATGTCTGGTGCTACCACTTGGTTTCACCTACCTCCTGCCCAGCCTATCTGTTCTAAAAGGTATATACAATGAGCTCACATGATCTTCATGGTGAAGATCTCTCTATTACATGCATTGAAATTGTGGCTGTATCTGTCTATCACTAGAAAAGGAGCTATCCCTCTATTTGGTCCTGCTCACTTTCTTTGTAACCTCTTTTACCTCTCTTTCTTCTAAGCACCAAAAATTGTCCTGAACTTTAAATTGGATAGGGGGGAGGCTCTGTCCTCTGTCATTCTCATTCGGGAGGCCCAGTGCCTGTTGCTGGTGCTCCAAAGCGTCAGATGTGTTTTGTTTCTAGAGACCAGCACCTTTCTGTGTGTAAAGTATGTGTTTGGCTAGAAGTGATGGATGACTTGTTTTTAACAGCAGCAGACCTGAATTCAGATGTTTCCTGCTATAGGGAGCTTATTTGCAAATGACATTGCTCTTCCCATAACCTTCACTTAGTATCCTTTAGTCTAAAAATAATTATTGCTTGTGTGGGGTTTCAAGGACTAATATTTTACTTTTTTCATCAGGAGGCTGACAAGTTTTTTAAAGATTGTGATTCATATAATAGTTTATAAACAAGAAAAGATTATTGTTCTTAAAGAATATAAATATTCATATAGCTTCTCCCGTGCCTCTTGAGGATCTTTTTTTTTCCCCAAGGTCAAGACTTGTTCAAAAGGCGGCAGCATGTGAGGTACTAAAGAATAAGACACACTCATCTGCTAGTCATCGTCAGATCCTTGAGGCAGCAGTAGTGAAACAAACTGCTGTGTTTTTCTCCCTTCAGAGTCTTTTCAGGACCAAACAATTCTTCTCTGCATGTTTCTATATGCTGATCAAACAGTTTTGTTTTCAGTGTTTAAGTGTCTTCAGAAATGAGACTTGAAAGGCTTGCCTGTTTACCTTGTTTTGTTCTGTCAAGGTTAGTAACACATCAACTCTGGAGAGAATGAATTCAGGATTTCAAGCAGAGCAGCTTTGGAGAGAGTAGGTCTGTGTGTGAATACTGCTTGGAGAGTGCTGTCATCAGATCAGTTAAAAAGGTGCATGTGTAATATGACTCATCTTAGGAGCTTTCATACAGAAGCAGTAAGCCAGTAGCAGCTTCTTTTTTTTATAACACTCAAGGCTTACCATCTCTATGCATCTAAGGTGCATCACCAGAAAAGAAAGCTTTTGTTGTTGGACCCTCTGGGAGCCCTGTCCTGGATGCAGGTCCTGTTGTGATTGGCACTCCCAGGGAAAGGACTACCTTTACCATATGCATTATTTAGAGCTCAGTGTGTGACCAGATACTGTGGCAAGAGGCTCAGGCAGGAGAACAGCAAAGTGCACAAACTGCCTGACACTTGGATCTCCTTGCTGTTAATGCTAGGAAAACCATTTGGATTCTTGGCATGTTTTTTTTTAATTGTTCTTAATCTCTCTATCCATGCCATCTGCAGAAAACAGTGAGGTAACTGTACATCCCCGTGCTTGAAAATGCTGAGAGAGGAATCAAAGAGATGTTTCTATGGAAGAAATATTAAAAGACTAATGAAAGCAGTTACCGTAGTGGACTTCAAATATTCTGCTGCTTTAGACCTAACAGAAATATTATGTTGATGAGTTTTTTTAGTCATGTTTACAGTGTAGTAAAGTTTGTCACAGGTTCTGTCCGTAACAAACTAGGGTTTTGGTATTAATGTGAGCTGAGATAGCTGGCAAGAGTCTGAAGAGGAGTGCTTTCCAGTTCATGTGGCTGTGGAGTCTTGATAAATGGCTGGTTGGCAGACCGCGTTGCTGTAGCAAGGGTGGAGGCTATCTGTGTGGTGTTGCCTGCCCCTTTGCATTTTAGGGTGGTAACTGGGTCTGAAAGTGGTCTTCTCATGGTCTTTTTAGTTTTTTTATTTTTTAATTTTTTTTGTTAGTACTTGGCAGATGATCTGCAATCTGATTACAAAGTTTTGTTTTAGTTTCCAAGGCTTGCCCAACCCTAAGAGCCAGAAATGTTCTGTCTATCTGATGCCAAATTTATTTCTCCCACCCTTTATTGCTCATTCCACACTTTACAAGCTATTTGAAGACTAGAATTTGACCATGTAAGTAATCCCAAGAGTATGCAGATAAAATCTTGAGAGGTTTTTGGTCAACGAGGGTATTAGGGAATGTATTTTAAAATGTGCTGGGGTAGTAGAGAATTCTGAATATTCAAGAAGAGGAAAGGCGTGTCAAGAGAAAGGAAAAAAAGAGGCTCTTCTAGAGGCTTAAAGATGACTATAAAAGCATGTTTATTAGCTTTGCTGTTTTTCTAGGGGAATAGCAGCTGCCATAGAGAAGGCTCCATTTTAAGAATTACGCATCTTTATGTGTTACAGGCTGATTTGGCATGGTAGGTAGTTGACATGTGGAGCACTTCACTTTTAGGGTTACCAGTTCAGCCTTGGTCAGCAGTGGAAGAAAGCTATTATCACAGGAGTTTGGTGTTTTGTTTTTTTTTTTAATGAAGTGAGCTGGCAAACTATCAGGCTCTTAGGGCATGAGCTTCTGCACAACTACCATAAATGGTATATGTAAATAATCTCGGAGACAAAGAATTTAAGCAGGTGTCAATGATAATCAAAAGAAATGAAGTAGCCATACAGGGAATAACAGGCATTGAGCACTCGTACTAGTACAGCTGATAAATGGAGTGTTTATACATTCCTTCCTGAACTTCAAATAAAAAAAACCCCTAGTCAGTAATGTGATGAGAAGCTTCTAACTACATCATCTACACTTTCACTGTCCAGATAAAAATAGAAATCCATAATGCTGGATAGCTAGGCACCAGTACAGCAGTGCTTTCATGGTCAGAATAGGCAGTCCTTGAGTTCCTTTTGACTTCCAGTCACCTTCTTCTGTGTATCAAATTACCACTTCTGCTTTTTCAGTCCTGCTTAGCTCTTACTTGTATATACTGCTCATTAGAGATTCTGTTCTGCTGTGGTGAGATTGAGGCTGATTTTCCTTTGCTGGAGTCAGCAGCCAAGTGCTTAATTCCTGGGGACAACTTAAAGACAGACTTTCTCGGTTGTCCTCGTAGGAGTTTTGTGTGGAATGTCTTTGTCTTTCTGTCTACCCTTGAAGTGAGGGATAAGATGGTACCATGCTTCTCTCCACCTCTGTTGCTGTTATTTGAGGTTTAATTTAATAATTTGCCTGCGCAGCTGAGAAGATTGTTTTAAGTGTGGTGCAGCATTTGTAAACAGTACTTACTCTGCAATTCTCTTGTTTTCTCCTTCAGTCTACTCAGGTCTTTTTCTCTAAGCCAAGCGAGACAGCTCTACTCATGCAGGCCCAGTTATTCCCTAGGGAAAAAACAACAAATGAAAGTAACTGCCCCTGAAGCATCTTACAGAGCACAGCAATACTAAAAGCTGTTCTGCTTGGAGATGTGAACTTAAAATAGATTACAAAACAAGTTTGCTTTTTCCTCTTGTCCCTTTCTACCCCAGTCTTGCCACATTGTGGTCAGATTTTTTTTTATTTTTAAGTTTATGACAGTTCTGGATATTTTCTTTGACTGAAACCAATGTAAACTTTGAAACATATGCTCCTGACGTAAAATCATCTGCTCTAGGGAGAGAAAACCAACTGCCACATCACCAAGGTTCTGTTTGCTTGCCACCCTGTATGGGTTTGATGGGTAGAAAAAAGAAGTGATAGTATTAATTTTTTACTAAAATATATGTATATGTTTGAAGAACTTCAGCTAAGAGCTTGTGGCATGCTTCTGTTACACTTGGATTCTCTTTTGCCTGATCTACCCTCACCCTTTAAAATCACGATTGATAGATTCCTGCATTACACCTGCACCTCTTTCAGCAGCTGCCAAAGAGTTTAATGGATGAACCGAACTTTGTCTGTTCTGCCTTGATTGGTAGGTAGTGACATAAGTGTGTATAATTGAAATGCATCGATTTCCCTGGAGTGCAACATTGAAAAGCAGGAGGTTAGCCAGCAGGATATGTGATCTTGTTCTGGAGGAGTAGTGAAGTAAGGGAGCAAAAATGCTGGAGCAACTTTCTTTGCTACACCACGTAAGTGACAGCAGCCTCAGTTGAGAATTCAAGAAGTGCTTGGAAACAGACAAATTTTCTGTTGCAGTTGAATAGACCTCGTGAAGAAGGGTTTGTGGGGGCTGCAATAGCTCTCCTTTATAACAATGGTAAGCTGGCAAAAAGTGGGAATTAAACAGGGACTGTGAATGGGCAGAGACTTGGAGCTGAACACCATTTAGCTTTATCTTGTCCAAGACTTTCAATAATCTCTCCTTTTGCTGCTTTGAAGATGAGTAAATAGATTTTATAGCAAGGACAGTATGTGCTTTCCTGGCCACAGGATTGTTTCCAACTGAGATTGTCTTCCTGTTTCTCTAAAACTTTTCCCTTCTGGATCTTGGATGCACTTGTTAGCCACGTTACTTTGATTTAATCATACCACTTGAAAATCCTTGCTGATTTAAAAAAATAAGATCTAACCTGTGTTGTCTAGCTGGCCTCCAACCCTTTAGAGAATCTAGAGGACCATGTATTTTGGCTCTGGAAAGAAAGATGAACTACAGTAGAAATTGTAGCTGTTCAAGCTGGGATTGCTTTCTGTCTGCTTAGGTAAAGCTTAATTAGATGCTTCCTTGCAAACATGTAATCATTGTGATATCTTTAGCTGCTTTGTGATACAGCTTCATCCCATGAAAGATGAAACATCGTAGATGGCTTACATTATTCTGAACATGCCTAGTCCAGGAGAGTAGATGTGCTCTGGAGCTCTGCTCTTTGGGCAGCTCGATGACTGAAGATGGTAAATCAGATAGGTTTTCAAGCTGCATAAAAGTAATTTATGGAAATAAGACATTTGACCCTTGAGAGCCATATTAATAGCTCACAACTTTTCCTTTCATTGTGAGAAACTTGCCATTGTGTGTGAAGTATATGAGCTTGTGAAGCGTTACTCTGAGTTCTCAGAGAATCAGAAGATGGTACTTAAATGTGAGCATGCACCAAAGCCTAAAGCTTGACATTTTGAAATTTTTCTGAATTATAATTGCATGTTAGTGAAAAATCACCATAGCAAGGTCCTATAAAAGTTTCCGTTATGCTCTTCCCATACTTGTTTGTCTAAATTTTTATTTTGAATGCTGAAGAAATACTTCGGACTTACTCTTAATTAAACTGTATAGAAGTCTTAGAGTTAAGTTACTGTATAAACTGAGAATTAAAAATGGAGAAAAATGCTGGACAGGAAATGCTTTTGGTTTTTTGGGTTTTTTTTTCAAGTAATCCTGTACATTTACTTGGATAAAATGACAAGTTTTGTTGAAAACACTGCTGTTATTCTTGCTATACTTTCAGTGTGTAGTTAGAAATGGCTTTTTAGCTTTGACTTTTAAATTCCTTAAGTCTCTTCTGGTCTGACTGAGAAATATGGTGTGACATCTACAGTTAACTTGTTAAAAAGCTGTTCAGAAAGCTGTGTCTCAAAGTAAAAGCTGGAAAACTGGCAGGAATGTGGAGAACAGCAACAAAAATTATTTAGTTCATACAGGAACTTTTCACCCAGTGTCAATGTATGTCACCAGAGATGGACTATGAAAGTAAGCTTCCTTTGTATTCTTGCTGATTTCTTTTCTATGCTCACCTGAACCTCTGAAAACCCTACATGAAAATACATCCATAAGTTGGCATAGATACTGTATATTCCTCAAGTCAAGATTATCAAAGAAATGGGATAAAGATTGTCTTCTTTCATGCTCCATAGCTATGTGAAGGAAGACTTGTGTCTTGGGACACTCAGGGAAAAGCCTCTGGTGTTTGTACTGACCTGTGATCTCAGTATGACAAGTATTTTGTCAAGCACCCAACTACTCTAGAACTTTGAGGACATTAAATATAAGGATGGTGTGGACAATATTGCAATTCAGATGCTCTATGTAAACCCTTGAGCATCAAGCATTATGGTAACTTATATCCCGTGAGTTTATTACCCTTGCACAAAAATAAAACCGTGGATGATTGTCTAATTCTCTTCCAAAATTGTAGGAAACATAATCTAGGCAGCTAAGGCTTATTCCTCCTGTTATTTTTTTAAATAGTCTAATTTTAAGTTACTTGAACAACAGACTTCCACAACTTCCCTTGAGTGTGCCAAGTTGATAATAGAGCAAACATTCAATTTGACTGTTCCACAGCACTTCTGATGTGGGTATGAGCTTTTCCTTACTGCTTTGCCACAGTTCTTGATGGTAGTCTGTTGGACAGGCCTAATTGATGTTCCTCCAGATCTTTTTGGGAGCCAGTTAGCTGTAGCCTTAAAAAGTCAGATTAAGGTCCTGGAAGGAAATTCTTCTTAGTATGCAGCTGCTGTGAGCACAAGAAAGAGGTAATGATAAATCTACAGGTTTTTAAAGTTAAAGTTAAATACAGAGATAATAAAAGAGTGATTGGAACCTTTGTTAAAGGGATAAACAAGATGAAGCATTTCTGTGTTTTTAAACATGGAAAGAAGAAGACTGGGTCTTATTGGCTTTGCATATGCAGCTTCTAGTGAAGTTTAGTGGTACTGCAGCTAAAAAACACCCCAAAACCAAACTAGGTTTTTTCCCCAGACACTTCGTCATACTGAGGTGATTGGAATGACAGAATTTTTAAAAATACTGATGTAAATATTTTCATCTGCCAAGACATTGTTGATTTTGATTTTCTTTTTTAATTTGTTTGTTTATTTGTTTTCTCTGACTTTGAAAAATGAAGGAGATTATTCCATTTCTTACAGCCTCATTAAGGTGGAAAAATATCCATAAGGTGCCTCTTCATGATTGCACAAAACAGTTGAAAATCCCACAGCTGAGTAAGGGATGGGTCCCAGCTCACCACAAACCTGTGTTTCTTTTCCATTTCGCTTGTGCAGCTATGTGGGAAGTCAGACCAAATCTCTGATCTGACTGAAGAGGCCCTTGTTTCTTTGGTTAGCTAAGGATAGTGGCAGCCTGGTCTTCAGTTGAAACTCACTTACAAAATCAGGAGGAAGGGAGAAAAAAACCCCACTTTTCAGTGGTAGCATGAACTAGATATTTTAAATAAATAGATTTAAGCAAAGGATGGATCTCTGTGCATGGAGATCCTGGATGCATCTACTGCTAGTTATTGTCTCTAATAGTCCATTAAGAGGAAGTCTGTGTGGCAAGCTTTCTGACCACAGAAGTGGTGATGTTCCTTTTTGTAGTATCATTTAGTACTTAATAATACTCTGTGATATGGTTTTATAAAGTCAGTGAAACCACAGAACTAGAAGAGAAAGTTGTAAAATTTGGGAACTGGTTTTGATGTTATCTTTGGCATTTTTCAAGACAGAAATGTCTGTTAGCACTTCTGTTCTGGATACAGGTACTGATTCTTCTCTTTGTCATTTTTGGCTAAGATTACATTTTAAATGCTCAGTTTTAAGGAATGTACATTTCAGTGGTCTGAATAAATCTGGAAACTTAGAAAGAAATTGTATCAAGACATTAAAAAATGTTTACTGTATTCCTTGTTCTGTTCTCACAGTACTATGAGTGTAGGGAAAACATATCGTTTGATTATTCTGAGATACAGAGTTCAGTGTATCTCACTTGCTGGATAACAGAGCTTTCCCTCTGGAATCTCTAGTACCTTTCCAGTGCAATTATTGGTGACCAAAATAGTCCAAGAAGAGTGTCCTTAAACTAACAAAATTGTCATCTGATTTTTTGAAAATTTCTCTGTCTCCATCCCAGAAACTCTTTCCTCTACTGTTC
Source organism: Colius striatus (assembly GCF_028858725.1). Classification (NCBI taxonomy): domain Eukaryota; kingdom Metazoa; phylum Chordata; class Aves; order Coliiformes; family Coliidae; genus Colius; species Colius striatus. The sequence goes on from NC_084759.1 coordinate 140,833,240, forward strand.
TTGGCAAATCTGAAATTCAGAGATAGCACTAAAAGGAATTGCTTTTTTTTTCTCAGAGGGTTTCCACTTCTGAAGGATTAAAAAAAAAAAAGAAAAGAAGAAAAAAAACCCCAGCTGTGACTTTCTCTGCTCATTATCTTTGACAGATTCAAGCCTCAAAACAACTAAAACCCTGTTGATTACCTTATCTCAAGATTGACCATCATTTAATAATGGTCTGTGCAGTATAACTAGATGTGCCAAGATAATTTTAACTCTGCGGATGATGGATTTTTTTTAGTGTTTTTGTTGAAATCTAAACACTCCTTTTTGTTTCATTAAACATTGAACTAGAGAGCTCGAAGAAGCATTGACGTAATTAATTTATTTGAACTTAGCACTGGTAAGTAAGTTTTGAAATTAGACATTTCTATTGCTTCCAGGATCTTTATGCCACATTCAAACTTGATGGTTGAAATGAACCTTGGAGAGTTGAATTTTAACGGTTGTAGGAGCAGGAATGTGTTTAGTAATTTGCAGAGCCCTATTATGTCTCTATGAGATGTGGTTTTTATTAACTAGTTGAGGAGTCAGATCACTAAAGAAAAAACTTCACATAATCTGGAATAATTGATAATTTTAGAATTGTAGATGTGCAGATTTCTATCTTTAAACGAGAAAAATCAGATGCCAGTAGTAAGACCGACTTTCTTTTTTAAGCAAAGTAGAGGATGGCTATATATGTATCAAACACAGAAGAAACTCAGTGAACATTTCTGCAAACAGTAGTTGACCTCTTTAGCCTAAAGACTTGAATTGTTGTGCCATAACATGAGTTTTGGCTAAAAATTGTTTCTTGGGATGTTTCTTCAAGTTTCAGCATAACTTCATAGTTATATGAATGAGCCTGGACAGTGACAGTGTATGATAATGTGGTAGCCAAGTTTAGGATAGCACCTGTACCTGGACTGCCTGCTGTAAAAAAGGAGACACTGACCCTGTGCACTGATGACAGTAGAAAAGTTTTCATATTTTCAGTGCTTATGGTATTCCTGACTAGACTAAGCCTTTTCTAAGTCTAGACTAAGGTTTTTCCCTTATAAAACGCTTAGTGCCGTTTTCCCTGGTTGACAGTGTTTGAGTGGGGATAGTTATTTTCTAAATGCATGCACACACAAATTGTCTTTGTTCTTTTAAAGTTCTTTTTATTATAGACCTCTGACTGGAAGACTTCAGTGTTGTGATGAGAGTGCTGAAATGATCTGTGTGAAGTATGTTCTATATCTGAAGAAGTATATTGATACTGAAGAAGTAATGCCCAGCATCTGTTGCCTCAAGTAACCATTGCCTGAAACTTGTTTGCCCATATGATCAGACTTGGCATTTACATGGCTTATGATTAGTTTCAGGCTAGCTGATGTAGGCAACCTCACTCAGTCTTTCCTAGGCCTTACCCCTTTAAATATTCTAGGATGATTAACTTCACTTTTAGACTGCTGGCTGGAACGTACTTCCAGCTTTGACCTGATAATCTTCTGAAATCCTGTTGCCAGACCCTCATATTAGGGGATGAGGAAGAAGGACCCTGGGCATTAAGAAGGCTGACCTCCTAAAGATTCTCCAGTCTCAAGTGTGTGTGTCTAATAGATTTCCATTAAACAAGATTTTTTTTTAATGTTTGTAGGATCAGTTTACTCTGCTGGTTTTCTAACCCATCTTCCCCTAGAAGTGACTTTTTCTTCCTAGCAAAATCACTTGTTTTCCCAAGTACTTGTAAGTAGCTACCATGAACTGACACAAGAAATAATTTGTCATCTGAGAGGTGAACCTTATCTTAATGAGAAAATTCTTCACATGTCAAAATGCCAACCCTAGAAGAACTAAATCCTCTTGACTGTGTTAAAACTGAACCGTGGATCTTTGGATTCTATAGATATGCAGCGTTTTAAATTGTATTGACACATAGCAAGTCATCCAAAATGCAGTTTTGTGAAGGCTAAAGTATGTAATTTAGTTTTGAAGTGAAACATTTTTGATTCCACTCTGTACATCAGTATTACCTTTCCTCACAGCCTTGCAACACTGACAGCACAGGATAAGAGAATAATCTCTGACTTTGAACTATCTATTTAAAACCTTGTGGTTTAGTTGCCAGCTGAATAGCTGTTCCCTGTGGCCCCACTACCAGGATTTACACTCTACTCTTGGAAAATATAGCATGGACTGTTCCTTTTTTTTCTCCGCTATTAGGTGCTAATATCTTTTTTTGAGTCATTAGGTAACTCTTTCATACTGCAGCACATAGGAAAATAACATGCTTGTTTTTCTGGTTCTTTCAGAGCTTGTTTACTGCAAATTCAGATGTCACCAAACTTGACCAGTAAACACTATTTTCAAGGAGAGAGAAGTCACTTTAGTTGAGCTTTTGTTTTGAAAGTAGAATGTGAAATGGGATTCACAGCTACTATCTTGTCTATTAGAGAGTAGTTTCATGTGTTACCTTTGTGGATTAAGCTTTCTTTTGTTTAATGTTCCATGAGGCCTGGGAATAAACACTTCATTTTGCTTCAAGGTAAGGAGAAAATCTGAGGACCATTTGAGTTCCATGAATATAGGGGAAAAAGTGACATGCTGCTTCTGGCTCTCTTGACTTTACCTTTTAGGGTGATGTGTGTTGAGACTTGAGCATCTGTCCTCTCTTGTAATTGCTTGGTTACATAAAAATTAATCTGCCTTGAGGTTAAATATGCAAGTCTGTCTGCTGCAAAGGATATTGTGTTAGGTTTAAATTGTCCCTTGGGACTCTATCCTTGGAGTTATTCAAAACCTGACCAGACAGAGTCCTGAGTAACCTGTTCTAGCTTACTCTACTTTGAGCAGAGGGATCAAACTAGGCAATCTCCAGATTGCTTAGTCTAGGTCCTTTCCAACCTTGACTGTTCTGTGGTTCCGTCATTCACAATTTCCGAATTTGACCCACTCCTGAAATAAGAGTTTTAAACAGGGTAGATTGGTGCACTTCACTAATCCATAGCTAAATCAACTTCTGTAACCAAGAAGAGGAAAGAAGACATTGATACATTTTCCCCTAGAAATGATCCTATTTCTTCTATAGTCAAATATACTGATCTGAGGAAAGCTAATGGCATGGCAGGCCTCCAGTTTAATACTGTTCGGGTCAGCTTAGTACTGACTCAAGTGGCAGAGTGTAGCCCAGGTGGGGCAGACTAGATTTTCTTTTCATGTGCATGTGCTGTTTTTCAACAAATGCATTTTAACTTGAGTTCAGTGCAGGAAGCCAGAAGAGGAGCAGTCTGTAAGTTTCTGTACACTAGATCCTGTCTGTAGAAAAGGCTACTGAAATAATGAGCCATCCAACATGGACACTCCAGCCATGGAGTGTCTTTGTTTTTCTGTGAAAGGAAAGCTGATCTCATTCATTTCATATGGTCATTTGTCCTTGAAGTACAATAAGTCTGTAGAGATTGAACCGAAAACTTGTTGGGCTGACCCGAGGTAGGACTGGAATAACTGTGGGCACAGGTTAGTGATGATGTTAGGTGAAAACCAAACCCACTTTAGATGACGGATTAAGTTTGTTTGCATATGTTTTGCATCTACATCTGTCTTGCTGCAAGTAGCTGTGGTAATGTTGTCAACTTTTTTCATGGGTTCTCTGTGCTGCTTTAAATTCTTCCAGAGAAAACAGCATTTAATAGCAAGGTTCCTGTCTTGTTGGCCCTTTTGATTAGGTTTCACCTTTCTGTTATTTTACTTACATAAGCTGATGTTAATGTCACATTTGGTATAAGTAATAAATAGCTCCGCTAAAAGTGAGTGGCATTGTCCCCTGGAGTGGAGCTATGTGAGAGTCTATTGCTTATGTATGGATACATATATTCAGTAAGTGCTGTGTTGAGTACATTGAGAAGTGTGTGAATACTGCTCATGTTCTCACCATTGTGTCTTGTGAGCTACTGAAATACCTAAATATTAGAGTTATACCTTGCAGTCTACACAGAGCTCTGAGACCCTCCATCCAAAACGCTGGCAGACTGCTTTTTCTGAAGTTATCAAGTTTAATGGGCATAGGGACATTTTAATGGGTAGCAATCCAGGCTACAGAAGGGACCACCTCTTGTATCTGGTGAACAATACTGTATTATGCTTGTCAAGGACATAACTTCAAATATGTAGCTAGATACTGTAAACTCGCTGCTTGTTTTTGTTCTCTGTTTCTGAAGGATACTAGCATGCCTTAATCTATATCGGTTCATGAATGTGCAAACAACTATGGGTTGAAGCAATAGATGTGTGTTAACTACTGATCTTTCCGTTAAACTTGAGGCCCTGCTGATCTGCTTAATGTCTATATCACTGTCAAATCTGAGGAGGTAGCCAGGAGACTAGTGTGAGTAATGTCATTACATACTACGTAGGGAAAAGGGAAAACCAAGATCAGATTAGAGCAATCCTGAATCAACTGTTCTGTTGGTGTCTTTTAGGTATTTTTAAGAACAATTCAAAGACACATGAAGTAATTTTTCTTCTTTTGAGATAGTGGACTCCTGGGCAGTATAATACACTCTTGGAGTGCTAGAACAATACTTATATCTTAAATTCTCTGCTGTAATTTGGTGAAGTGATTATACCTGTGTAGCTTGTAGTCACATTCCTTTATTAGCTGTGGGGACACAGATGTGGTATAAATTGTCTGAAGCATTTCTTTTCATAACATATCTATGCCTTTGGGGAAAATCACAGCTCAGATTTTGTTTTCCAAAGTAAATAATATGCAAGAGTGTACCAGCAGTTTTTAGTATGCTGTTTTTGCACCCTGGTGCAGTACCAAAATCAGTTTTCTTGAAATAGTATGAACCCCTTTCCTGTCTTTTTCAAACAAACATTCTCTCAACACCAGTGTTTCTTTCAGCCCTATGTGCATCAGCAAAATTCTGGAAGTCTCTTTCCGCCTTCATCTTTCCAGGCTGTAATTGTTTAAAGCAGAGGAAGAAGCGAAATTTCATCCATCCTGGCAATGAAATTGAGTTTCAAATGACTTAAGGTCACCACGCTTACACTCCTTTCCACCCCACATAACACATGCATTGGTAAAAGGACAGACAGGCACAGAAATGGCTACAGTATCAGATGCTTTGACAGAAAATTAATCTTTATGCAACTAAAGGCCTTGAAAACTGATAATTTTGCACAGCATTATGAACCTCCAATAAAGCTTTTTTTTTGCTGTGCATGCATGTTTACAGTCATGCTGAAGGTCACTTGATTCTGGCCTGACATATTAATTGTACTTATTGTACATTTACTTATATACAGTAATATTACTGGCCTGATTTGGAGGCAAATCCTAGGCTGCGTTCTACTAATAAACGGTGTTCTATTAATAAACTGAGAAAGTCTTTAATTGCCTTGGCCTTTTCTTGTTGGAGAGTGCACTAGAACCCCATTTCTCTGGCTTCAAGCATTGAATTGCAGTCCAAAAGCTAACACCCATTTTCCTGCCACTATCAGACATGTTCTACCCTGTTTGTTACATAGATAGAAGTGGGTCAAGAATTAGGGGACACTGGACAGGCTGATCACAAGTTCTTTGTTAAACTAGCCTAACAGCCCCTGGGAAGCTTCCGCATGCAACTTTGTCAGTGTCCTGACCAGTGGCATTAGTATGATGCTTTCTGTGGACACTGCTGCATCCAAACAGCTCACTCTGAGGTGAACACAAGACATTTCTCAGCTAATCAATGCACTGTGAAGCATTGGTAGGTCTATATGGGCCATCATATATTCTACTGAATGCATCTTGCTTCCATCATGTATACATGAAAGACTACTTATAACTGATACTGTTCAGTTGGGAAAGTTAGTGAGGCTTGGGTTTGAGATGAGTACTACAGTTTTATGAGAGGACTAAGTATCATAGAATGGAAGTGGTTGGAAGGGACCTTTAGAGATCATCTAGTCCAACCCCCCTGCAGAAGCAGGTTCACCTAGATCAGGTCGCACAGGAACATGTCCAGGCGGGTCTTGAAGATGTCCAAGGAAGGAGACTCCACAATCCCCACTGCTCCGTCTCCCTCACAGTGAAATAGTTTTTTCTTATGTTTAAGTGGAACTTTTTGTCAAATGATATTTAAAGGGAAAGAAACTAGCTTGGAGGGGAAAGATTACCATTCTTGTTTTTGAAGGATGAGGTGTTTGATGCTACTTCTTTGAGATTAACTTGATCTTTATGCTGTAGAAAAAACCCTAGAATTTATGGAATACAAATAAAACTCGATAGCAGAAACCCAAGAATAGGACAGTCTGATGTCTTTTCATTTGGAAATGACCCAAGAAAGGAGCAATAGTGATCCATGTGGTCAATAAATATGTTAAAATGTATGTTAGAACTGAGTTGTAAGTGTGGAAAACACTAAAGCAATTCCAGAGTTGTCAGGAAAGGCTTAACCTTCAGTATGCACCCTGTTACACCATTCTCTTATGAGAAATCATCTGACCAAATGCAGTGTGCGGCTGTAGTCACAGAATCTCAGGGATTGGAAGGGACCTCGAAAGGTCATTTAGTCCAACCCTCTGTCAGAGTAGAGCCTCCTAGAGTAGGTCACACGGGAACTTGTCTAGGTGGGTTTTGAATGTCTCTGGAGAAGGAGACTGAACAACCCACCAGGGCAGCCCATTCTAGTGCCCTGTCACCCTCACAGTGAAGAAATTCTTCCTTGAATTTCTTTGGAACCTCTTACGTTCCAACTTATATCCATTGTCCTATCATTGGACATCACTGAGAACAGCCTAGCTCTATCCTCCTGACACCCACTGGTTTCATATTTGTAAACATTAATGAAGTCACTCCTCAATCTCCTCCAAGCTGAAGGGCCCCAGCTCCCTCAGCCTTTAATCATAAGGGAGCTGCTCCTCTCCCTTCATCATCTTTGTGACCCTGTGCTGAACTCTCTCCAGCAGCTCCCTGTCCTTCTTGAACTGAGGGGCCGAGAACTGGGCACAATATTCCAGATGTGGTCTCACAAGGGCGTAGTTGAGGAGGAGGAGAACCTCATGTAGAGTAGTAGAGGAGGAGGAACCTCATGAAGTTCCACAAGGACAAGTGCAGAGTCCTGCATCTGGGGAGGAACAACCCCCTGCACCAGTACAGGCTGGGGGTCGAACTGCTGAAGAGCAGCTCTGCAGAGAGAACCTGGGAGTCCTGATTGATAATAAGCTAAACATGAGCCAGCAATGGTGCCCTCATGGCCAAGAAGGCCAATGGCGTCCTAGGGTGCATCAAGAAGAGTGTGGCCAGCAGGTCAAGGGAGGTTCTTCTCCCTATCTACTCTACCCTGGTGAGGCCTCATCTGGAGTCCTGTGTCCAGTTCTGGGCTCCTCAGCTCAAGAGAGACAGAGAAGTGCTGGAGAGAGTCCAGCGCAGGGCCACCAAGATGATCAGGGGACTGGAACGTCTTTCATATGAGGAAAGGCTGGGGGAACTGGGGCTGTTTAGTCTGGAGAAGAGGAGATTGAGGGGTGATCCTATTAACATTTATAAATATCTAAAGGGTGGGTGTCAGGAGGTTGGGTCATCCCTCTGTTTTATAGTAGCTAGCAACAGGACAAGGGGTAATGGGATGAAGCTGGAACACAAAAGTTCCACTTAAATATAAGAAAAAACTATTTCAGCGTGAGGGTGAGGGAGCCCTGGCACAGGCTGCCCAGAGGGGTTGTGGAGGCTCCTTCCTTGGAGGTCTTCAAGACCCACCTGGACGTGTACCTATGCAACCTGATCTAGGTGACCCTGCTTCTGCAGGGGGATTGGACTAGATGATCTGTAAAGGTCCCTTCCAACCCCTACCATTCTATGATTCTATGATTCCATGAATGGTAGTACAGCCTTCTGGTGTGTCAGTCACTCCCCCTAGTTTAGTGTCATCAGCAAACTTGCTGACAGTGCCCTCGGTTCTGTCATCAAGGTTATTAATGAATAGAATGAACAGTACTGGTCCCAGCACTGACCCCTGAGAGACTCCACTAGACACAGGCCTCCAACTAGACCCTGCCTCATTGATCACAACTCTTTACCTTCTTCCCTTCAACCAGTTAACAATCCACCTCACTACCTGATCATCCAGCCCACACTTTCTCATCAGCCCACATTCCCACACTGTGAGAATGCTGTGGGAGAAGGTGTCAAATGCTGTACTGAAATCAAGATAAACCACATTGTCCTGGTTTAGGCCCATCAGGAAACAAAAGATCACAATTAGCCTCAAGTACCAAGGAGGCTGAGAATTGCCAAAGGGCAGGGACAGCTTAATTGCTACTTAAGGTCCAGGACAAAACAAACCAGGCTACTCGGCTTGGGGAAGAAAACCGAAAATAATGCAACACCAACTAAAGCATAACCATAAAACCCCAAAACATAACCAAAATAAACCAACACAGAGTGGTACAACAATGAAGAGTCCGACCAGCCCTTTAAGAACACCTTCTTGCCACACCTCCCCTCTTCCTGGGCTCAGAGCCCTGATCCCGGTGCTTTTATCTCCTCCCCCACTGAACGGCCCAGGGAGGCAGGGAGTGGGGGTTTCAGTCAGTCTGTTCCCAATAGCTTCTGCCCTTTGTCTCTCCTCGGGGCAAGTGGGCTCTGCACCCATCCTCCATTCAAGTCCGTGGGGTACCTCACACACATGGCAGCCCTGCACAGGCTGCTCCAACGTGCATTTATCCCGAAAGCTGCAGCTCCTTTCTGCCTCTCGTGTGGGTTTGCTCTGCGGCGCGCAGGCTCTCCAGCACGGCCTGCGCCATGACCGCCTCCCCACACAGTCCCTCACCCGTCCGTCTGCACTCACATGGACCTCCTGGTGGCTCTCAGTCCTGCCATGGCCCTGCATGGCTTGCAGGGGTACAGCCTGCGTTCTCGCCACGGCTTGCAGAGGGGGTCTCTGGTCTACTGCTTCTCCTTCCTTCCTCCTTGTCTGACTGTAGGGTCCACATGGTCTTCTCCATCTTGTATCTCTCTTACACCTCCTGCCAGCACTTCAAATTCCCATCCCTAAATAGTGATGCCAGATTGGCCCAGCCAGGCTGGAAGTGGGTGTGAACCCAGGAGCTGGGGGGGGGGTGGGCGGGGGGGAGAGTCCACAAACTCTTTACCAGGTCTTCACTGCAACCCGCTCCCCCTATTACCAAGCAAAAGCTGCTCTTTGCTAAACCATGACACACATCCACTGCACTACTACCATCTGTCCACCTGATTACAGCTTCATAAAAGGCTATCAGGTTGATCACAGGACTTCCCTTTCCCTTTGGTAAAACTGTGTTGACTGCTCCTAATGACCCTCTTTTCATTTATATGCCTGGAGACAGCACCGGGGATGAGTTGTTCCATCACCTTTCCAGGGATGGAGGTGAGGCTGACTAGTCTGTAGTTACCCAGCTCCTCCTTCTTACCCTTTTTGAAGACTGGAGTGACATTTGCTTTCCTCCAGTCCTCAGGCACCTTTCCTGTTCTCCATGACTTACTGAAGATGATGAAGAATGGTTTAGCAATGACTTCCGCCAGCTCCCTCCGCAATTGTGAGTGCATCCCATTGGGGCCCATGGATCTAGATTCCTCAACTGATCCTTAACCTCATCAGCCAAACAAAACTCCTTTAACTTGACTTCCTCTGAAGTCTGGGGCTCTTGAGGACAGTCTCTAGCAGTATAGACAAAGGCAAAAAAGGCATTCAGTAACTCTGCCTTCTCTGTATCTTCTGTCACCAGTGCACTCGCCTCATTCAACAGTGGGCCTATGTTGCCTCTAGCATTAGTTTTATCTGCAGTTATTTGAAGAAGCCCTTCTTGTTGTCCTTGACCTCCCTTGCACAGTACAACTCCAACGAGGCTTTAACTTTCCTAGTTGCCTCCCTACATCCTCTGATGATAATCTTTTATTCATCCAAAGTGGCCATACCCTCCTTCCATGATCTATAGACTCTCTTCTTCCACTTGAGTTTGGCCAAACTGTTCCCTGTTTAACCATGCAGGTCTCCTGGCTCCCTTGCTTGATTTCCTACCCGCTGGGATGCCTGGAGAAAGTGATCTTTGGACAGAGACCAACTATCTTGGGCCCCTTTATCCTCTAATACCCTGTCCCATGAGATGTCCCCTATCAATTGCTTGAAAAGGCCAAAGTTGGCTCTGCTAAAGTCCAGGATTGTGATCCTGCTTGGTATTCTGTTCCTACTGCACGAGATCTTGAACTCCAGCATCTCGTGATCGCTGCAGCCAAGTCTGCCCTCAACCTTTACCTCTTCAACCAGACCCTACATGCTCATGAGTACAAGATCCTTCAAAAGATTCCATATAATCTTCCTACCCTCTGCAAAACCCCACAAACCCATCACAAACCCAATAATATGCAATTCTCCTTGGGATGCCTGGGAAAGAGTCCCTATCTTAGATTAGGAGAGCTTGATTTAACCTCAGTATAATGAAGGTCATGATGGGATGTGGTATCTGTCTATAAATATAGATAGGAAGGGAGGGAAGGCTAAGACATAGGTCATTATTATCACAGGAACACAGAGATATAAACTTGGAAATTAAAATAATAAAATGGAAATTAAAAGAAAGTTATTGATCATAAAATCAACTGCATTCTGGAAGAAACTTCTGAGGTAATAACTGGCACAGGACAAAAAAGCATTACTAATCTTAGTTGCCACAGTATGGTATGGCTCAGGGAATTGCCCATTTCTGTCAGCCTTGGATATTTCTGTCTGCCTTCTGTCTTCCAAATGAGCATTCCCCACTTATCAACTATAGTTACAGAACATAATATAGAACATTCAGTAGTTACCATAGAATATGAATACCCAGTTAGACAGGGAAGGGAAATAAGCTATATTGCTTTCAGAGTAACAATACACTTAACAACATGCTTAAACTTTTGGTCAGCTCTGAATTGGTCAGGCCTTTGGGCTAGGTGATCATTTTAGGTCCCTTCGAACGAAAATACTCTATTCTAGTCTAGAAAATCAGGGGTGTTACAGAAATGAAAAGTTAAATGTGAACATTGTTTTCATTGTGGCCACTCCAAGTATTTGAAGATCCTATTGTCCGAGAGTTTTCTAGTCTGCCACATGGAATAGGAAATTTTTCATTACAGCTAGCCAGATGTCTTGGGTCCATGAAGAAAAGGTGACTTTTTCTAATTTCTGTGGTGTACATACAGGGAAGGACAGCCACTCACTGATGGCTTCCGGTGTAATCAGGAACCAATTCTTTGCAGTTCTCAGTCTTCAAATTGGAGAAAACAGAGACTTCTTAATTAGCAATGTCTGCATCTATTTACATGAATTAATGGGAAATATATGAACACTAGATCATTTAGTATTGGTGAGACCTGGGTAGAGGGTGGTGTCCAGATGCTGAAGGCCCCAGGTGGTTTATTCTGGAGAGGAATTTGCAGATCTTCTGACCAGGAGCACCATATAATTTTCCAGGAAAGCAACTACTGTCATGCTACAGTTCTGTCACCACTGTTGGTCATCTCCAGTTTACAGAGCTGTGCTATCAGTTCATTCTGTCTGACTGAGCCTGAAAGTAGCCATTGAATGAAGTTGAGGAAAGTATTCCTTAATTTCAATATTTTTCTTCTAACGAGACCTTGTCAGTCTGATGCTGAAGTTATTACCTTCGGATAAGCTAGCAGTAGCCTGTTGATATTATTGCTGAGAAGGTCACAGGTTATCTTTAGTCTCTCTTGTCCCTTCTCCTTGTGCATTAAAATAGTTTTGAAAAAGGGTGTTCTGGCTAGTGCCAGATAGAGGATGGTGTTACAAAATAAGGGATTATGGAAAGTACTCAGTTTGAGCCTAAGGTGCAGAACTGAATCATCTGCTAGTGGAAATCCTGGAGTGCCGTACAAGACAAATCCCAGCTTACAAACAGCATAATGTGAAAGCCAGTGTATCAGGGCTGTTGAACCATGCTCGACAGAAGTTGTTTCATAGTGTGGTAGTTCTTCATGACCACTGAGAGCTTTACCTGTTACAGAGATGCTTGTAGATGTCTTGCATGAAGGATGATTGTGTGTCCCTTGGTGGGGACTCTCAGACCTGCATTAAGTAAAGTGGATACTCATGCCCTCTCATAAAGCAACTTTCTCTACTAGATAGCTGGGAGCTTCAGCAAAGGATGTCTGCCCCAGACCCCCAGATATCCTTGTAGAGAAATGGCCTTTATCCAAAGGAGAATGGAATTAAAAAGACTAGACAGAGAAGTCCTTGAGGATGAAAGGCAAAGAGAGAAGCTTTTATGTATGCTTGCTACCAGGAACAAATTCTGCTGAATGGCATCCTTACACTTAGATTGGATTAAATCTCTGACTAATTCGTACCAAGTCTTTTCATGTCCCCACCGGTGTAGCTGTATTTTAACAGACCAGTAATGTCTGCCTCTGGAAGTGATCACTGCCATCTTATTTCAGAAACTGCTTGCCAGAGCCTCAGGGAAAGGAGAGTAAATCACAAAACCGCCTCCACTTCTTTCCTCTGTAACTGATTTCCTAACAGATTTTCATTTGCTTGAGGCATTGAGCTTGGCATGGTCTTTGCTGAGAAAGGCATCTCCTGTGGCAGCTGGAAGAGAATCGCTGTCTGGCCAATTGAAACTGTTTCAGCATTTATTGAGAGTCAGATGTCCAGCCAAGTGGGGAACATGCTGCCTGGTTACTATTTTTAAGCTGTGTAACAGTATGTGCAAATGATATTAACTTGTGTCCTGAGGTGAAAGTTCGATGTCACAAGTTTTCGGTTTTGCCATGCTCTACCTATCATCCCTATTACCTTTCAAGACTTTGGTATATTTTGCAGCATGAGAAAATGTAACTTCTTTATTTTACCTGTTTGTCATAGTTTTGCCAAAACAGTAAACAGGTTAATTGCTTACAATTTATTCCCCATCTCCTGGTAAAAGCTTTTCTTGTATCTAGGAGGAAAATTAATTATGGGAAGTATTAGACACACAGGATTGTGTAACAGTGATGAATTTTCATTAAGCTACTAGATTTGATCAATTGTCATTGAGAGCCTCCCAGTGAAGTTTGTTGGTTGCTATGGGTTGAATTTTGTTTGCTTTTAAATGTTATTATTGTTACTAAAAGATCACAGATCATACCAGAGTGCAAAGGATGAGTATTATTATCCATAGAAGAAGACTTACATAAGTAAATTTATCAAGGCTTAATGATAAATCAAGTTAAAAATGTTATCAAATTGAGATCTCTAAAATATAAGTACTGTAAGAGAGTGCTTTAAGGAAAGGCTATGATTGAGATTTTTTTTCCTCTCTGAGAATAAAAACATGTCTACAGGAATTCATCCTGGGACAGGTTATAGAAGAATTTTGTGAGACCTGTGAAATAGACTTCAAGTGAATGATCTAATTTATGAATTTATGAAAGAAAAGTTACAGTTTGGTTGCATGTGTGCGGGTTTTTTTGTTGTCTAGAAGCCCAGTGCCTTAAGAGTTTAACAAATAACTTCTACTATGAGCACAAGATGTAGCTTCATACTGAATCTGACAGTCATTCAAAAAAAAAAAAAAATCTGATGGAAACCAGTCTCTTTCTGGTTCACTTTAAATTCTACTGTATGTCCCATTCAAACTCCGTTCAGTCAGTAGTGCTCTTACTGAGGTGTGTAATTCCCTGTACAAAATGAGGTGAAATTGCTTAATTTTATAGTATGGTCTAATCTCTGACTAATGTGGGAGGACAGGCCTGTGGAGCATCAAGAAACAGCCTGCTTCATCTGCCCTAGATTGAGTTCCTTGGCATTTCTGGTTTCAGGTATTTAGAGGTACTACGTAGTACATTTTCATGTGCAACTTTTAGAGAGAAAGGAAGGCTAATTGTAGCAATGTGAGCTACGTGAGTGGGGTTCACCCATCAGTGGTTGTAAACACACTGTGGGATTTTCCTTGGCAGCAGTGAAGCTTGAGGTAGTCGGCCTGCTGATGAAGCTTGGGTCTGGTCATGCACAGATTGGGGCCAGTGGCAGATAGGGGTGTGTGATAGCTGGGATAGAGAGTGCCAGACAAGTGAAGGCATGTGGCAGGTAGTGAGTAAGGAGCTGCTCTTCATCTGGTTAAGGGAAAGGAGGTAGCAGTTCTTGGAGATTTGGGTTTAAGGCCCAATTTCTTAAGTGTTTCTTGAGCTCTGCATATGTATTTTACCTGGTAATTATAAAGGCTAAGGTTGCACCCGTGGGTTGTGGCATGGTCCCAGCCCTTCCTGGACTTTTCCTAGAATAAATCTTGAGATTTGTTTTGTTTTTAAAGTGGAACAGTCTCTAAATGAAGTGGTTTAAGAGTTGGAGAAATCTTTATGGCTCTTTTATTCAAATGTCTGTTTACTTTGGTTTCTTTACTCCCAAAAGTCTTGCAAGATATTCATTAGGAAAAAAAAAATCTCAAATTTTTAAGTCCCTCTGCTTTTCATATTCAGTCTTCCTACACAGAAACAGGATATACATCCCTTAAATAATCTGTTTGAACTGTTCTGTGCAGCATACTCAATTTGTGATGCTGTAGCTAGTCAAGTATGTGGATGGCAAAATCATGAATCCTTTAATCCTGTTTTCTAACTCCCTTTGCTTCCACTACTTCCTTCGAGGAAGTGCCTGCCTCTTTTCCACACCCATAATAGCTGAGAGTTGGAAGCAGCACAAATAAAACTTGCTTTCCCATGTACATTTTTTGTGTCTGTAACTGGAATATTTGTTCTGTTTTGTGAGTGTGGTATTTGCCAAACCACTGTGGGATGAGACTTGGAGTTAAAAGTCCAGACAGCCGTCTGCTTTGATTAGGATAAAAACTGACACAAATTACCATTTTTTGAGTTTTCCGAGGAGCTGTTTCTCTTGATGACCCAAATGAAGATTCATTGGACTCTTTGATTCTATGTGACTAGTAGTCTTTGACATTTGTAAGGCAGAATTAGGTAATAAAAGAGACAGCTGAAGCACATAACTGGAGACAAGTGCATGTAATGGAAGGCAAGCACATACTACATTAGATGGTAGACTTTTTGATTTTTCAGAGCTTGTGAACCATTTTACATGCTCTTTAAAGAATGGTAATTTTTTCCTTTTGTCACTTGCAGGTCATATGGTTGTACATATCACTTTGTCACTGTTGATTCTTTCCTGCATTAACTTTTCTGATCATTACACCCTGTGTTTTGGTACCAGATTTTGACAGATAGAAGCCTTTCCTTATACATTTTAAAAAATGTATTCAAGTGAGTTTCATGAGAGAATTTATGAAATTTCTTTATTTAAAAATATATATAGACTCAATTTGTTTTCTCACTGTGTCATGGAGTGGCCTGGGATAGTCACAGTGCTAGGAGAACCTGAAGACCTCGGAGGACTTGGCTCACTGGGCTGCAGTGTGTTTGTAGCTATCAATCTTTCTTCTGCTCAAAATTTCTATTTGGGTCAGAACAATGTTCTTGTTCTCTAATCTTCACTAAAGCTTTTCAAAAAACATCCTTTTCTTGTGGCATGGCGTGTTGACTCAGATAAAGCAATCCATGTCCTGTGTGATGTGAAAAGCTGGTGTGTCATGTTGTGCGAAGGTGACTGATTTGTTTTACTCCCATTTGAAGAAATAGTTTTGTGACAGTGTTGTTCCAGTATTTTCTTAGAAGCTTTCTTTTTCTTTTTAATTTTTTTTGTAAGAGCTTTCATCAGGTTATTGAATAGGGTTTGAAGAATTCTGGGGAAGTCCAGCTTGTAAAACTGTGTGGGAATTAACTTTAGGATATGTTTCTATATTGAAAAGTAACATCAGGAATAACTTCAAAGCACTTCAAATGAGAGAGTGGCATTCAATCTCCTTCCCCTGTTAAGTGGTGAAGAAAGAAACCTCTATATACTTCAGCCTGGTAGTGAAGTCACTTTCCCCTAGAGTGACATGATTGGACACTTTAGAAGTGGGATATGTGTCGAGGAAATACCCACAGTCTGACTGCCTACAGGTGTGAGATGTCGTCTTTATGGGAAATGCTTGTAGATGAGGACTCCTTACATTGAAACAGCTGAATTTGTATGTTGAGGACCTGTGTTTCTGCAGGAGGGTTTGTGAGAGATAGATGGATAAAGGGGTTAGACTAGATGGTTTCTAAAGGTTCCTTCCAACCCCTACCATTCTACAATTCTATGATTTAATCACCCAGAGAACAAATGGAGCCTTTGCTCTTGTATGTCATTGGGGTTTGGGAGGTGTGTAAAGGGAAGTGTTGTTGATATGACCTGCTGCATTAATGAGAAGTCTGTTGTGAGAGTTTTGATTAGAGTGAGATGTAATACTTTTAACCGTTGGAGTAACAGCACATTTACTTCTTTAAGCAATATATATTTTTTTAATGTACATGTAGAGTACCATTTGGTTCTTCATAGCACAGTGGCAGTCTGAAAATGTAAAGCATGCCCCCAACTTTCTAAACATGCAGCTAGTAAGTTGGTACTAGGTGAGAAGGAATCACTGCGTTGGCACTATTTGCCCGATGTGAAGATTTGTGCTGTGGGGAATCTCCCTAGTATGTGGCTGTGACAGGCATCTAAGCTATCAGTTCTGCTTGAAGCTTGTCCAGATGGCCTATGATTCCCTTACCATATTACAAGGGGACAGCTACTTCTTCCTTGGTATAATTTCCTCTTTTTTTCTTTCAAAGAGGAAAGATGATCTGTTTCTTGGTCTCTTTCTTTGTGTTGTGTTCATTCAGTGTGGGGTCTCTGCTGTGATTAGAGAATCATGTAAGACAGATCAGTGGAATAGTATATTTGTTGAATTCTTATAGATAAAAGGTTTTATTTTGTAGGTCTAATGTTTTTAATAATGATATTATGACACTTATGATTCAGTACCTTGATATGAATTTTGGAACCAAATAATCTGTAACTACTTCTGTATTTGTATGTTCACATATTCTTCGATATAACTTGCATTTTTTTTTCCAAATCATTACTGGAGCGAATTTTTCTTGATGTAAGAATTCTATGAACTGTTTGTATATGTGCTTTGATTTTCTCCTTAAGAACAGGTTCTTGTATTTGCAACCAAGTTCATGTTTAATCTCTCTTTTTCCCACTTTTGTCCTAGCTTGGGAGGAAGAGTATACAGGAATGAGTTTGAGACCCAGAACAGTCACTCTGATATGACAGTCAGATGCCCACCAAATCAAATTTGCTAAGTGTATTAAAACACAAATAACTTTTTACCAGCATGTTTTGCTTGAGTGTTGAATTTTATGAATGGGAGCAGATCTAAATACCATCTTAAAACATACTGTGGACAGTGCTGACATTCCTTTTTTCCATGTGATATAAAAGGGAAGCTGCAAACAATGGCAACCACGCCTTTGTCCTCCTGCTTTCCCGTTCTTTGCATAACATGGAGCTAAAGTATTTGCTAGTTTTGACTGTAGCTTTTCTTGTCAAAATTGTCCCCTTTTTGCCATCTGTTCCTCAGTCTTACCACTGCCCTAAAGCTGCACTTTCTGATGCCAGCGATCATGTAGAAAGTCATGAACATATTGTAGCAAAGGTCCATTTCTTTAATTTTAGCAAAAAATAAAATTAAAAAATCCTGGAAATTAAACCAGAGCTTTTTCATTTGTTGGAATAAAGACTTTTTTTCGTGTGGCTTCCTAAAGAAGGGAGATTTATGGGATTGAGCTGTTTGACCATCTGCTTTTCAGTTCATTCTTAATATCTTTTGAACAATTTCATCCAGATTTGACAGGGAATAAAAGTCTCAAAGGTAATTGGTTTCCTGCAAGAAAACTGGAGACTGGATGGAGGAGAGAGACAAAAATAGGTGTCCCCACTGTCTGCAACATAAGCTTAACAATAATCTGTACTTAGGCTTTCTCTAGCCAAGTTGCAAGTGTGTACTGGCTGCCTAGGTACTGCAGTAATCTCAGAGTTTCCAGAGCGTGTTACTGAGTCTTTCTTAGGCAGAAGCTGAGGGGCCATGAAAGGGAGACAAGAGCATAGGGAATGTTGCTGGGGAACTGGAAATTTTAAGGGAAGGAGTGAGATCAATGGAAATTGGGGCTACTGGAGCTATCAGTAGTTTCACGATTGACAGTCCAACTTGCTTTCAGGTTCCATACAGTACTACTGCAGTTTGTTGGTCTCTGACTTCTCAGAGATTTGTCTGTCAAATGTGCATCTGTGGTGTTTGCCTGGTTGTGAGATAACCAAATGTAAGAGAGCATTTACATTGTGCTTAGAGAAATTTAGCATTCTGAAGTGCAGCTGAGCAGTTACTTTGGCAAGTGTTATATTCACTCAAAATGCTGTTTTAAGCTACACAGAACAAGCTGTGAATTTAGATGGAGTTAACTCAATAGTTTCTGCTGGAAAACGATGGAGAAGAATGCAGGAAAACACATTCCTGTAATATTTTATTTTTCCAGCCTCAAGTCATTAGTTCAATGAGCACTTTTAACAAAATCAGGAAGGAAAATGTAGAGCTGGTGATTCCTATAATGGGACTTTATTTGCCTGGAATATAGGAGCCCTGCGTTTGCAACACTTTCTGCAGAAACTTGAATTTTTACAACCAAATGCATTATATACATAATACATATCATTTGCAAAATCTTTTGCTATTACTTGGCTTTTGGCAGAACTGGGGCCTTGTACTTCCTTTTTCATATATGCATTTGGTAAAATATTCCCATCTCTACATCTGTGGTGGTTGTGGGAAGGAACCACAATTCATTGCCCATGTCTCTGCTTTTCATTGGTTTCTTTTGTCCAGGACAAGCTCTGGAGATCTGAGCGTACTTGCAGTCATGAGTCAGTGACAACCTCATGCTATTATTGTAAATAGCAACATGAACACTGTTCTTGCATGCGTTTTTTCATGGGCTTTGTCTTTTTCTCCCAGCACTCCAGCCAAGGAATTTACAGAGCTTCTGAGTCAGCAATCAGCTGCCTCGAGACAAAACATGCAGGATACTGTAGACTCGCAGAATAGCGAACAAGGCATACAAATACCCTGGAAACCTGGCAAATATTTCTTGCCTGCCCTTGCTTTCCTCCTGTAATTTCCATGTTCTCTGATGTGTTGCTCACAAGTTCCAAGGGCTCTGGGTGTTTACATCAGGGGTGCAGAGTTCTGGGGAGTGACTTCTTGTGGTGACTGAAGCCTCTGTATTTGGCCTGTGGGCATAACTGACTTCACAGCCTGCATGAAATGGGATGTTGGCACAACTGCTATGTTAATGTGCTGCTTGAGGTGAACTGTGTAGAATGATCTGCTTTTGCAGGTTTGTCTCCTGGCTTGGCAAACCTTGAACATGAAGCAGTAAGTTCCTAGAATAAACGTAGGTTGGATTTAAACTTTGAAGTTTCTCTGAGCAGTGCAGAACCAGTGTAGTTTCCAGTTTCCTTTGGTGAAAAAGCAAGAGTAGAAGTGAAACCAATATCCTTACATCTGGATGTATCAGTAATGGACAGTAGACTACAGACTTAAATTGCTCCTCTGTTTAAGTCATATGACTTCTGTTACTTTTTCTTAGAAGCTGAAGCTCTGGTGTAAAGTGAGTGTCTGAGTGGTAGAGTGGGGTGCAAGAGGTGGGGGAAACATAACACAAAATATTATTCAGCTTGTGATGGTGTGCTGATTAATGAGACATCTGACTTTAGACTGTAGGTATTTTATTGTATTACAGAGACACATTGAAATTACTCCTTCAGTGTAAGCTGATTTGTTGGAACTCTTTATCGTGTTCTTTTTGAGAACAGAAGAGGAGATATAGACTTAAAGCATAGTGTCTTAAACCTCGGCAGTAGTGCAGTCATTATCCTGAGGTGCAAGCCTGGAGCATGTTTCCAGCTTTGCAACAATGATGTTAAGTTTAAAAATAAAGTGGTTAGTTCCCTTCTGCTTAGTGAGCAGTACTGATATGGACATGGCATCACTATCAGCCAGTTAGAAAAACAACTTCGTTGAGTACTGAGTTCTCTAAGACAATTGTCCTAATAAAGTCAGAATCACATTCTCTGGTATAACCCATTGTTGTACGGTGGCTTCTGTAGGAAATTTTATCTTTAATAACAACCATTTTCTGGCTGTCTGTAAGGACTTCCAGGTCTCCTTTGCTATGTGTAAACATGAACAGTAAATACTATGTTATGGTGAGATGCAGGAGTGCCCAAATAAACTGTTGCAGAGCTGTCATTCGGGAGAGGAAGAGCCATGAGCTGTAATGTTTGACTTGGCTTCCTGTCATCTGGAGGCAGGAAAAGAGCTGGTGAAAATCTAAAATGTTTTATCCGACTCCACATATTTCCTTTTTTACCTTAATACCCTTTACAAAAAAAACAAAGGACAAAAAGCACCTGAGAAATGCTTTCACATTCTACGTATGTTCCCATGCTTCCCTCCTATCTGAAGACAAACAGAACTATTCTTTCTTAGAGACCAATCTATTATATGTATGTACTTGTATATCAAAGTTGAAAACCACAGAATAGAGAAACTATGAGAGTCCCGCATCAGCCACATTTCACTCTTAACACTGCTTACTTACTGATAGGAATATATGTGTAGACTTTAGGTAAGGCAAATGTTTGTAGTGCTTGATGCAAAAGATACATGGGTTTTTTTCAGTCATTATACCTTTTCTTAAGTATTTGATTGCTGTTAACAGATTCAACTTCTAAGATTGCAATAGCTGTCACTGGATTTGTTATGTTGCTACAAAAGCACTGTTTGCAAGGACTCTGACAGAGATACCAACTTGTGCTATGCCATTCTCTTCCTCTTTTCTGTTTTATCATGAGCAAAGCTACATGTCGTTTTAGAATGAAGGCACCAAAACTTACTTTACTGGTGGAATACCAACTCCTAAAGCACTTAGTGATGGTAATGTTTTTAAGAAAAGCATGTAACCGTTACTGTGGTGTTACCACAGTAATCTAGTTATCACAGTGACTGTTACATTAGTATGTCTGTGTCTTTTGTTTTAAAACCTCTACCTGCTTCCAAACATCACACAACAACTGCAGTTTACTTGTAACTTCTCTGCTGTTCATGTGAAATAAGCTCTGATTAAAATTTTCCAAGGACTGGCTTGGGTTATTTTGTGATTTAACAGAGATGAGATAACCCACTGTCTGCAGTGGGACTCAATGATCTTTGGAAGACTTCTCTTCAATCAGCTTGGGCAGGAATCCTCAGGATGCTGATCAGTTAGGACTGATGTATTATCAGTTTTTGAGAATCTGGGCTCCCCATTCTGCAGGCTTTGACCAAATTTTGGAGAGATGAAAAAAGAGCAATCTCAGTCACTTTTTTTTTCTTTTTATTTTATAGGTTAATAATGCTTGTAAGCCAGAGGTGAAAGTGGCTCAGCAGAGCAACATCAGGAAGTCTGGCAGACTGGAAGAGAACAGCTGCCCCTGTGGGCAGCTGCGAAGTCTGAAGCATGGAGGAAAGTAAGAATGAGAAGGTGAACCAGGCTCATGTTCTCTTCGACAGATTTATGCAGGCTTCAACCTGCAAGGGGACTCTCAAGGCTTTCCAAGAGCTCTGTGACTACCTAGAATTAAAGCCCAAGGACTATCGTTCTTTCTATCACAAACTCAAGTCCAAGCTCAATTACTGGAAAGCCAAAGCCTTATGGGCCAAATTGGATAAGAGAGGCAGCCATAAGGATTATAAGAAGGGGAAAGCATGCGCCAACACGAAGGTAAGAGATTTATTCACAGTGATCAAGACAACTATTCCTAAGTTTGTCTCTGGAATATACAATAAAAATGTGTATATGTATGTAGAAATATGTTTGCCTAGTGTCTGTATATGTCCAGGGAAGATTCAGGAATGTTCTCATACCTACTATTTATAATACAGTGACAATGTGTTAGCATTTGATTTGCAATCAAAATTTGCCTTTGCTACTACCAAATTTGACCACTCACCTGAATTAGGGAAAGCTAAAGGGAAATCCTTGGGAATGAGTAGAGAATTTTGTAATTTATTCAGGAGAAGCTGCCTACAAATTTCTATGTTTTACACTTTTGTGGCATCATTTCTGTGGATGGCTTGCTTAGACAATCTTAATTGATAAACCTTTAATTTTTGTAGCTTTTTTTTTTTTTAACATTTCTTACAAGACAATAATGAGGGCACAAAATTTGGTGTTGATGTCTAGATACAAAATATGGATGTTTGGAAATTTCTGATTTTAACTTGAAAATTCTCATACCTGTCAAGAAAAGTGAGCTTTCCTGGCAAATTGGCAAAAGATTCTATTTAGAAAATAATCGCTCGCATTCTGTATTCAGAGAAGAAAAAGAAAAATCTGTGGAAGCTCATAGCAAATCATTTCAAAATGCTGGTATGTGTGGTATTTACTGGAGGAATTCCTGCTTTTACACACCCCCCCACTATTTTTTTTGACCTGAATTATTGTCAGCTGATATTTCTGTTCTGCACTCTCTTTGAACTGTACAGAATGAGCTAATTTATATGTTTTGTTGTTACTGAAAGCAATTCTTGATATCATTCATGAAAACGTGAATGGAATAGGTTATTTTTGCAAATAATCATTCACTCTTTTTGAAAAAGGAAAATAGTGTGGGATGTGGTACCATTGGATCAGGATTCAGTCTTCCTTATTTGAGGACAATAAATGCCACTTCTCTTGAGTATTTGAATATTCACCTTTTGAAAGAAGGATATCTTAGAGGAGTCAATGAAAATACTTCACTAGAAAACTGAAGGGTGAGAAATATTCTATTTAGGATATGTCAGTCATTTCCAATCTGTGGACTGCAAGTTTGATTCCCAACTAGATATTAGAAAATTATGTTCATTTCTTGATTGTTTATTGTGTTCCACTTTCCAGGGCCATTTTCATATGGATAGTGGTATTTATAACTTATTACTACAATAACACTTGGAAAAATTACTAATGGAACAAAGTATATTTGTCCTGGCTCCTGCTTTCCTCAAAGTTTATGATTGCTACACCAGATGGTAGATAACATATAGATGAACTTGGAAAGCAATAAAAAATTCAGCAGTGTTGGTAATCATGGTAGGCAGTTGCTTCAACACCCTAAACGTCCAACCACTGTTAAGGTTTACATTTTTCAGGCAGCATAAGAAAGGAAGGTCTTACAGGAAGATAAATGTTGCAATTCTTTTGTATATTTATGAATAAACCTTCCAAGTACTATTAACATCATGGAGAAAAAAAAAATCAAAATTGTTTTTCTGAAAACTTTACTGTACTTTGAATTCATTGGATTTAGGAAATGCTCTTATTTTGAATAAAACATGATGAGTAGAAATGAAATAAGGTGCTAAAGGCTGTGAAATAAAAACAGGATTCTTATATTTTGATGAGAAAGAGATTGAGGAGGCTGTGGAAGAATGTAGAGGTATTTTATCTCATTTGAAGTAGTAGGATAAAAATGATTTTTGCATCTATGGTCTGCCTATATTTTAGTGGACAAGACTATCTCTTAACATTAAAGAAAAGGTTACTTTGTTGATGTGCAACATGAAAGACAAGATTTAGTGCAACAAGTGTATGACTTGGATAGTGCTTGATTATGAGGACATAAAAAAAAGCAAGGATAAAAATTGAGACTGACATCCAGCTATGAAAGACATTCAGAAAACTGACCATGACACTTACCTAGAAAGGAATTGGTGAGATGAGTTTAGAAGGATGCTAAAGCTATGTTTTATTGTGTTGGGCTTGAACTGACAAGTGTGCAGCTCTGAGAAGATGCCAGAAAGGTAGACATTTTAGCCTGGACAAAAAGTAGTCAACTCTGACTTAGAAAAGTTCTGTGAATCTACAGCACTGACAAGCTGTTTGATCCAATGCTTGTGAATGAGGGAATGCAAAGGCAGACTGTAGAGGATGATAATGAAGAGATTATGGGCAAGGCCTTGTGAGAAGTTGTCAGTGAGAGAAGTGAAGGAAGTTCTTCCAATACTGCTCTGAAAGAATAGCTGGAGACAGAGAAGTACTGAGTCTTAAAAAAAATCAGAAAAGGGCACACTTTGAAGAAATATATGTAGCCAAGTGTCTATAAAACATCTCTTCAAGTGCAGTTGAAAAGTGAGTAAAAGGAGTAAAGCATACTGGGAGTGATATTTGACTAAAGAGTTCTCTAGAGATTTTGTGTAGTCCAAAAACTTAGCCTTTTTGGTGCACCAAAGGCAAGCTAGTGAAAGTGAATTGGAGAAAGGAGATCAAGAGAGTAAATATAGAAGTGACATGTGGTGATCATGGAGATGAGATGGTGGTAAGATAAACAAACTGACTTGTGTGATCACCTGTGACTCTTCCTCATTTAATGAGGGAGAAACCTCAGAACTTGCAGAATTCACACTTGTTGATGTGAGGGACAGGAGTGGGAGGAGGGGGGAATGACTGCAATAAACATGTCAGTGATCACACTGGTCTCTACTAGAGGAATGGGAGGACTTACTTCATAGCTGCTCTCCTGTGTGAATGATGAGGAGAGGAGAGTAAAGGAAAAGAGGAAGGAAGGTGGAGGCAAGTCAGACGGTAATTTGCCAGACTTTCTAAGAAGCTGTTGGTAGGATGCTGTATGGAAACACAAGTTAAAAGGGTAGACAGAAGGGTGGATGGTGAATAAATTGAAGGTAGCATCTTCCTCTGCCACAACCCAGAAATACATAGGACTGTGGATTTGGAATTCATGCCATTTTAAGTAGTGAGATTAGTAGCAGAGAGAAAATTATATTTAGTTATTTTTTATTGTTGTTAGTATGTCTTGAACTATATATATATCTGTGATGGTAAATGATTTTTGCATGCCTTTACCTATAAACTTTTAATGTAATGATAAGTAATGAAATTTTTAATGTAATGATAAGTATATTAATTATTTTTATATTTGTCATATATGTTCTTGTTGTTTCCTATCCTAATAGTATCTGCCAGTAAGTGTTTATGTGCTGTTCCTAAGAGAACATCATAACAATTCAAAGTAGAGGCTTTTAGAGAGCTAAATCATATTTGATATGATGATACTATCTCACTTAGTTTTATATTCCTGATGTTTAATGTAACTCGCAAGCCAACAGAAATTTAAGCGAACATGTGGAGAAGATAGAATTTAAAATAAAGATAAGGATTTTACCCATGGTATCAGATGATGAGTCAGTCCCTTCTTTAGAAAGCTCGGCCTTTGTACTCTTGAACATGTACCAGTTTTGAAGTTCTTATCCTCTGTAGCATGACTCTTACTTGCTCATTTAAACATTGGTCAGGGATGAAGTGCCAAGACGAGTTGGGCAGTTACTGCATCACATGGCCAAGGCCCATGTTAGCCAGAATTCACATAATCTGCGTTCATGAAATGGACGTGATGAGTTGATTAAATGTAAATAGTTACAAATGGTGCTCTCTCTCTATTGGTTATACAGAGAATACAGGATTTCAGTTTGCATTTACTGTTCCATTACCATGGTGTTGTTACAGAAAACTTAATCCAATCTGTCTGAAAGATCTTGACCAAGAAGTGTTTCTGAGGGATAAGACAGCTTTAGCACATGGAGTTGCAGCAGTTGCTTGGAGTCGTTGAGGGGAAGGGGAACAAGGAACAATGGTAGCTTGCCTTTATTTACTTGGTTGTACTTGACATCTCATGTAGTTACTGCTGCCAGTGAGAAAATAAGAAGGTAGGCTTCTATGAGAGATCTGAAACTGGAAGAAACATTAGAAGTGAAAAAGGGAGCAGAATATTTTCTTCTGTTTTTAATTGTCCTTAAAGCTTGCTGTGTTTTCTAACAACATAATGTAATATTTTTGTGATGATAGAAAAATAAGGCATCTTTGACCATGAATTATTTCACTGTCACATGTTTTATATCCAGAACATTTAAATGTAACCTAGATGTTGTTAACCATATCCTTGTTTGGGGGCAAGGGGGAAGGTTGTAGAGAAAAAACAGTTTTTACATTTCTGTGACAAAATTACAGGCAATTTGATTACAATAATTCGATTACCCAGGCTGGAGTTTGAATAACTTGATTCTAGTACAATTCCTTTGCTGTTGTGTACTTCATCATAACTATTTTAAATGGAGAAAGTTATCAAAGAATCAAAATCACCCAACTCAGTGAGGTATTGTTGCTTATTGAATCCAGTCTCTTTGAACATTGTAGCTGTCAGACAAGCAAAATTATTGCCTGGATAAATATTATACACTCTCATAATTTTCTGAGAAGTTTAAAAAAAGAAAGACTAAGTGATGTTTGAGAGTTGTGCTTGCCTGCAAAGAAAACAATATTAAATTGCAAGAATGTATTACATCCTAATTGATTATACCTTTTAATAAATTACAAGTCGGGCACCTGTTCAATATATAAGTCTATTTAGGAATTTCATAGCTCAGTATTTGGGCTTGACTTTTCTCCCATCTGCCTTCAGGTTCCTGAAGTCAGGAAAAAAACACTGCTGTTATTCTTGTCTTCCCTTTCCTCTAGACTTGGATCTCTGCCCTCAGATTTATATGACTTCTTATCGTATACAGTAGTTTTACTTTGAATTTACATGTCACTTGTTGTTGTCACTTCTATAACTTCTACAGCTTTATTCATCATTCAGGATTTATATTTGCATTTTCACATGATTTGTAGAATTTATGCTGCAGGAAATAACTGGCAAAAATGTGTTAACCTGTAAAAATTGGCCTATTGGGGCAACCAAGAACAAAGATCCTTGCTTTGAGATAGTGTCCTGTTTTCAGTTGGGATAATTTTCTTCCTAGTAGCTGCTACAGGACTGTCTTTTGGGTAGTGTGAGAATAGTGTTAACACACTGATATTTTGGTTGCTGCTAACTAGCACTTACCTTGAGTTCAGGATTTTTCAATTTCTCTGTGAGGGAGGAGATGTACAAGAAGCTAGGAAGGAGCATGACCAGGACAGCTGGCCCAAACCAGCCAAAGGGCTATTGCATACCATAGAATGTCATGCCCAATGTATAAACTGGGGGTGTTAGTGCATAGGTGTGGATTGCTGCTTCAGCATCAGTCAGCAGGTTCTGATAAACTGCTTTGGATGTCACTTGATTTTTTTTCCTTGGGTTTTATTTCTCATTCTTTTCATTACAGTATTTTTCATTGCAATTATAATAATCTAAAATTATTATAACTTGTTTAATTTTAGTTATTAAACTGTTCTTATATTAATCCATGAGTTTTACTTTTTTTTTTTCCTAATTTCTCCTCACCATTGCACTGGGCAGGGAAGGGAAGGAGTGAGTGAGTGAGTGAGTGGCTGCATGGTGCTTAGTTGCTGTCTGGAGTTAAACTACAACAGATAGAGTGTTTATCAGAAGATTGGGTTCCAGTTAAGTTTTGGCATACTTAAAAAATTCTCAAAGATCTTTGTTGTCAAGCCACAAGGGTATGTAAGGATCTGGAAAATGCTCACATGGCATCATCAGTCACCTCTGTTGCAAAGTCTTTATTCTGTAGGTCTGAATATACTCAATAGAAATCAAAGTGCAAAAATGATATGACAAAATGGACTACGTACTGTATGCCTGTGAATGCACGTATGCGTGCTGGCATTCTTTGTGGACCTCAGTTTCGATGAGTAAAAAGTGTCAACTGATTATCTTGGCATTTTAATCTTAAAAAAAATGAACTTGCAACTTCCAATTGTAGATATGCGAGTAATTTGCATTCTCAAGTTGTTTATTAGTGTCTGATAGTGTTTGTCAGTATAATAGAAAAAGATAAGAGAAGATGAAAGACCATTGATATGACAAAGGTTAGGCTGGAGAACATGTATTTTGATAAAAGTTGCCTAGTCACACAAAATTTCTGTTTACATTATGTTTACATCCTTGAAACGTCCTTTGCTGCAATAGTAGAAACACTGTCAGAGGCTTACGTTAGAGAACTCTACCTTGAATTACCTTCTGTGCTACTCTAAGTGATGATGTTTATAAAAACATGAGCATCTCATGTATTCATCTGCCGTAACCATTGTTGTGTTACTGACAATCAGAACATTTTAGCGTTACTGAAGATTTTCTCAAGAAAGGCCAACTCAGGTTTTGGAGGACAAGAAGAAAACTTGTCATGATTGATTGATTGAAAATTGAATGGATAGAATGGAGGAGAAGCCTTCAGACATATTGCAGTTCTCCAGGTGCTTATATAGCTTGGAGAGTACACCTTGGTAGCTCTTTTTAAAACAAGGATTGCAAGCAGGTGGTCTAATATAATTCTATACTTGACTGCTTCTCCAAACTTTTTTCACTGTTCTGTGATATGCTTTATTTTCAGGTTGCAGTTACTGCTTTAATGTGTCAGTGGCAGAATGTGACAGACAACAACAGAAAGACTGATCTGCAATTTCAGGTTATGTTGCAGACAAAGAGCACATTCCTAAGAGCTGTGGGATGCTTGGAGGTTGCGGTTAAAAATCAGAGAATCACAGAATCTTAAGGGTTGGAAGGGACCTCGAAAGATCATCTAGTCCAAACCACTGCCAGAGCAGGGCCACCTAGAGTAGGTTACACAGGGACTCATCCGGGTGGAAAACACTTTACTTTCTCCTAGGACTGTAAAGTTACACTGTGCTGGTTGTTTTTCAGTGTCTGATAATTGGGGCTGGACCCTGTGGCCTTCGAACAGCCATCGACCTGTCGTTCCTGGGAGCCAAGGTGGTGGTCATAGAAAAGAGGGATGCCTTTTCCCGCAACAATGTGCTGCATTTGTGGCCGTTCACTATACATGACTTGAGGGGTCTTGGCGCCAAGAAGTTTTATGGCAAATTCTGTGCAGGATCCATAGACCATATCAGTAAGTATGGCTTCTGCTGGACACAGCAACACTTATTCTCCACAGGGAAAAAGTGGGTGAGGACATGGGGGAACTCAGTAATTCAACCTACACCAATCACTGCTCTCAAGTCCTTATGGTACAGTTCAGCCTCAGCTTTCCATAGCACATTTTGGACTAGACCTAGATATGAAAGAAATACACTGCTATGAGATTATCACACATGCAATGTATATAATCTCTTACACCTATTACTTTCTGAGACGTATCTTTTTCCTATACTAAAAAGTATATTTAAGGTTCAAAACTTTTTTTTTTAATGAATAATTTTCCTATTTTTGCTGTTATATTCCTGCAGCTGCCACATTATTCTGTTTCCTTTGAGCATTTTAAGGGATTTGTAAATGAGAAAAATTATTGAATGGTTTTGGAACATTCTTCTGAATGTTTATCTGGAAAAAGAAGGAACAATTTTGGCTTTGTTAATTTTTGGAAGAGTGATGGTATTTTCAGGATATTTTCAAGAACAGTCTCAGCCTATGAATAAGTTTTGATTAAATAGGAGTTTGCATATGAAAATTGAAAATAGTATTGACGAATCTCAAACTTGGAGAAATCAGTCTCTTTTGAAAGCTGAATGCTTTGGTGAAGCAAGAGTTATTATTTTTCTGAGGGGGTTTGTTTTGTTTCACACACCTCTGATCCCCCCATCAAATTTACTGGACATTGTACAGCCACGTTTTGCTGACCAGTCTGTGTTCTCCACTGGGCATAAGGGGGAAGTATAAAGTGGCACAAACATAGCAGATAAGATTTGGCTTCCTGTACAAAGCAAAAACTGCACCTTTTTTTTTTTTTTGGCAATGAATGGTAAAACTGGAAGATCTTTGGAACTTCATTCTTGCAGATTACTTTTTCCTTTCCTGTTTCTTGTAATTTTTGTTCTTCTTGTACTATTTGTTTTGTCTTTTTTGTGTCTTATTTTTATTTCAGTATCTGAAATATAACAGTAAGGTGTCTTCCTTCCAATTAATCAAATTTGTACACTGTCACTTTCATGCCTACTACATTAATTGAAGAGGAAAGGAATGGTGAGGAACTTACTACGCCCTCACCAACCCAAAGGTTTTAGGATAAATGTGCAGTTCAGTGTTACAGTTTGGCTAATCAAATACCTACTTGCCATCTGTGACAAAACAGCTGTCCTGCTTGTGCTCTCTTCTCTCTTTCTCCTGCAGTGCATGTTCTGATTGTTAACCAGATTTGGGGACTGAAACATTAAAAAATTGTTGTTTGATTTTGTTTAATTCTTGGAAAAGGGATGAGTTATCAGCTATATAGAACCTTCTTGGCATGCCATGATATTACATCGTGATATGTCATGGCATGCCAAGATATTTAATTCAGCGCTGCCTGGATGAAGTGCTGGGAACACAGTAGTTAAAAAGGAAGTAGCATCTGACCTTTAAATCTATTTATCAGTAACATCAAATAGAGATGCATGGACACTTGTGCTCTTTTCTTTTACTTTTAATTCTTTATCATCCCTTTTTTTTTGTAGGTATCCGTCAGCTCCAGCTTATCCTTTTGAAGGTTGCCTTGATCTTGGGAATAGAGATCCATGTCAATGTGGAATTTCAAGGTCTTGTTTACCCTCCCGAGGACCAGGAGAATGAAAGTAAGTAACATTGAAATGGGTAGTAGAAAAAGAAGAAGTAATGGCAGGATACACAGACTCCTACTCCTTAACCCTGCTTATGGCTCAAAGCCCTTTCCTCATGCTCCATTATTAAGAGTAATTGTTAATACACTTTTGCTTGAATTTTTAGTAGGATTTATTTTTTGTAGTGACAAATGCAAATTAATTACTATATGAAAAAAAATTACCTGAAGTACTACACATAAATAGACCAAGACACAGTAGATTGTAATTACTTGTTAAATATTTAAGCCTGTTACACTTACAAGATACCGTTTTAAAACAACTCCTTTCCTTGCATTCACTGGGGATGTTTATTATCAGTGAATGATCCTTGTTATGCTTTTTGTATCTTTGTGTAACCTGTTCTCTCATCCCTGTGGGAGATGGTGGCTTACTTGTTTTTTGGCATCTTAATAATTGAACAGATAGTAGAGAAGCTATAAAGGTTGTAGTGATCCTTAAAGGTAATAGTCAGGAGATTTCTACCAGAGCTGTCTGCCTCTGATTCACACAGAGTAGCTCTGTGAGTCAGCAATAGCCCTGTCAACAATATAGCTGTCCTGCATTGTGTCTTTACTGTCCATGTGAGGAAGAGGTTAAGAGGTGGTTTTATGTATTTGTTTCTGTTATGAGCTCAGTTTATTCTGTCATTAACTTGAAGTATATCAACAGGAATAGGTTGGCGTGCATTGGTTCACCCAAAAACACATCCAGTATCTGAGTATGAGTTTGAAGTAATCATTGGAGGGGATGGCAGGAGGAACACCTTAGAAGGTAATGATGTGTCTATAATTCACTTTCAAATAAAACTTATTCTAAATTAGATAGAACAAAAGTAACCTTTAACATCCCAATCTAGTTTAACTAGTGAAAGGGAGGTTAAAAGTCAATGTAAAAAGCCATTTGTATCAGACACATGGATTGTCTTCTCCCTCTTCTTCTTCACTAGCAAAGGAATTGGATATTTTGTTCCACATAATTTTTCCTGGGGACTTTTTGTAGTTGAGTAGCATTGTAGCTTTTGCTTTGGGGAGTGAGAATTTAAATGTTAAGTATTACTCTGTGTAGTAGAGAATTCTGCCTTAATATTTTTTATGTAAGTTACAATTTTTGGAAAAGAGGTGAAAAAGAGAGAGGATCTTTTTCCCTAAACAGGAGCTTCTGTTTTTTCTGATGAAGCAATTGTTGCTTTCTCAGCGGAGGAGTTTGTAATTCATCAGATTGATTCTCCTTTTTTATTTTGTGAGGGCACCTGTCTATGGCATGCTGAGCCTTCTCTGAAGGTGAGATTTATTTTTCAGCCTTACTACTTTATCTTTCCTATAGGGTTTCGCCGAAAAGAGTTCCGTGGTAAACTAGCAATTGCTATCACAGCAAACTTCATCAATCGCAACACCACAGCTGAAGCCAAAGTAGAAGAGATCAGTGGTGTGGCCTTCATATTCAACCAGAAGTTCTTCCAGGAACTACGAGAAGCCACAGGTTTGCCAGCAATTGCCAGATACCATGGGAAAACTGTTTGTCTTTATTATTACAATTTTGTAAGCCTGGGTATCATCTTTAATCAATAAATGAACATCTTGTGCTACGAAGTCAGTCCTTGTTGTCTTTGAAATCTGACTTCCCCATTTTTACAGCTGTTCTATACAGCTATACAAAGCAGATCTGTATCATTCAGATGATGTCATTTCTGGTCAGAAGTGGAGAACTTATTTCCCTGATGGTTTTCAGGAAATCTGAGCCCTAAATACAAATCCTGAGTTCAACTTCTTGCACTCCACATCTGTATTGCAAACCTTAGAGTGATAATGAAAGTATTTTTAGAGGTAGCTATATGCAGGTAAAATTTGCTGGTTTTGGTTTTGTTGAAGATCTAGATTTTAAAGTAATCAAAAGCGTAGGAGAAAGATGCTTGGCATTCTCTCTCATTTCAATTTACTTTCTTCTGATAGAGCTCTTGTTTTGCACGTAATGTGTGACTTGTTCCTTCACTACCATGTCTTCTGTCACAAGGTATTGATTTGGAGAACATTGTCTACTACAAAGATGATACACACTACTTTGTCATGACAGCCAAAAAACAGAGCTTGCTGGAAAAAGGAGTGATACGGCATGTGGGTATTAACGTTTCATATATTGTCTATAAACTAAGATTTTTGGGACAGTTTGCTTTCAGGTATGCTGAAAGAAGGGAAGCATGCTCTTCCTCTGTGTTTTTGAGCCACTTGATGATCTCTAAAGGTCCCTTCCAACCCTACCATTCTATGGTTCTATGATCAGAAGTGTTACAAGACTTGTTCTCTCCAAATTTGTATCCCTTTGTAGATATGGGACTTTTGTTCACGTTAAGATAAAATATGCTCAAAGAACTTTTGAAAACTTAGTTGAGCTCAGAAAGTATTGTAAATTTACCTATATCTTACTATGACAGAAGCTCAAAGTAGTTTGGCCACAAATGAATGAATAAGGATTGGAGTCTTATGCCTTTTGTCTGAAGTGTGTGAAGAGAAATGCTCGGAAGTTTCTTCACCCTTTCACAGTCACTAATAAGACTGATTACTGTTGGCAATAAAAGATTTCCAAATTTTCTCTTAGAAGCATAAAAACATAGAGAAATGAAATAAATTAGAAGACAAACCTGTATCAGTGGGTTTGTAGCAGTTTTAATCTTCTTGTTTTCTATACCAGTCTTAAAATAAACTTAGTTTCTTTTGGCTGATTTGACTGTTTCACTTACACTTTTTTCTTTTTGACAGGATTATGCTGACACAGAGTTACTACTCTCACGGGAGAATGTGGACCAGGAGGCTCTACTAAACTATGCCAGAGAAGCAGCTGACTTCTCCACTAATCAGCAGCTGCCATCACTGGATTTTGCCATCAATCACTACGGCCAGCCAGATGTGGCTATGTTTGACTTCACGTGCATGTACGCGTCAGAGAACGCAGCCCTGGTGCGAGAGCAGAATGGCCACCAGTTACTTGTGGCACTGGTGGGGGACAGCCTTTTAGAGGTTTGTATTTTTAAACTTAACATGTGAACAGTGAATTGAAGCATATGCAGAAGCCACTGCACCCATCACTGAAATACCTGCTGACTATTAGAGAGTTACTCTAAGGAAAGTGGGAGATTTGTAGGAAGGGTAGGAGTGTTGGGAAAACAAGAGTATTTAGGATAGTAATGATCTTGCTTAAAAAATGAGTGCAGAGATTTTTCTGAAGTTCTGTCTGTTCCATCTGCTTCTTATTGGAACGATTAGACTCTACAGAACCTATTGTAGGCCTGTTAATTGGCATTTTGTAGTTGGTTAAAAAGTACAGTCTTGAAGAGAAGCTGTTTAGGCACTCCAGGCTGTGAACTGTTGTTGGAAATAGAAGAACATGGGATTTGGGAGAGCTCATGGGCAATTCATCATACATCTGGCTTTCTGTAGCCCAGTGGGAGTAGAGCTTTAAACTAAATACTGAACTATAATTTCCCAGCAGATTACCATCTGAATATATTCTTGATATTTGTTTAAAATTTTCCCTGACTGATGCTTTTCCTTTCTTTACTTGTTTGTTGATTTTTTTTGTAAACTAAAATATTAGCCATTTTGGCCAATGGGAACTGGAATAGCCAGGGGTTTTTTGGCTGCAATGGACTCTGCTTGGATGGTACGAAGTTGGTCGCTTGGAGCTAGTCCTTTGGAAGTTCTTGCAGAGAGGTAATACAGAAAATTAATACACTTTCAGTTCTAACCTAATCCTCCAATGTCTTGTCATCCATTTCAGTTTCTTCTAGTACAAATATATACACAGAATGGGAGACAGAGATTCTTGCTGCTTTTAGAGGATGCTTGTGGGTATAATTCAGTTGAAGAAAACGTTGAAGCTTAAGGAGCTGAATGGTATTTAAAGAGTACTAAGAAATGTTGCAACTGTTTCTGGTTCTAGTTTTAAAAACTAGATTAGGTGGAGAGTCTTTTGATATTATGGTAAAAGTGAGCCTGACTGTCACCAGCTTTGCAATAGCAAACCAGTTGAAGATAGAAGTGCCTTTAAATTCCAGAAGACAAAAATTCTTACGGCCCCTTTTATCTTGAAAACGTCAGTTATAGTTTTCTTTTAAGGAAGCTATGACCTACTTTTATATCATATTCTCCCAAATTAACCATTTTGTTTTGTATAAGCCAAACAACATCTTGTGTTTCTTTGGAGTATGGAGTTCTTCATATTTTTATCATCTTTGGTTGACTGTTGTTTTGGTGACTCAGGGAGATTTTAGAGACATCAGATGGAGTAAGTAAAAGCAACGGCTAGTAATACCTATTTTAAACTTAGGCAACTACAGCTTCTGACCATCTGAAACAATAGTGAAATTGTGTAAATGGCACAGTGGATATTTAAAATTCCATTTGTTTGAATTTTTTAAAAATAATGATGATAATGTTGCAGTTGGAGCCAGATTTCCATCCCTTTTCCATTAGACAATTGCAGTCAGCAGTAAGATCTTACCTGAGCTTTCTCTTCTGCACACTGAACAAACCCAGATCCCTTGGCCTCTTCTCAAGTGCTTCAGTCCCTTTGGTGGCCCTCTTCCTGAGTTGACCCAATGTATCAGTGTCTTTATTGTACTGGGGAACCCTTTCATTTATGCCTAATATAGTATTTTCTTCCCTTCTCTTGATTTCTGGAGTTGTACTAAATGACAGATTGCAATATACTAAGTGAGTCAATGTCTGTGGTGGCTAGATTTCTCATGTGAATGTATATCTCTCCAGAATTTACTTGTAGATATCAGTAGGGATGCATCTCTGTCAACAAACAAAAAAAACCCCAAACAAAACTAACCAAAGTAAAACTAAACATAAAAGTACAAAATCTAAAACAAACCAATCAAAACAATGTCCAAAACTTTTTTTTTTTTTTTAATTTTATTTTTCCAAGGGAAAGTATTTATAGGCTACTGCCTCAGACCACCCCTGAGAATGTGAGTAAAAACTTCAGCCGTTACAGCATTGATCCTGCCACCCGGTATCCCAATATCAACGTCAACTTCTTGCGACCACAGCAGGTAACTGAACAAATGGTGCCTCTGAATGCTTATAATCTGCATTGTCCTTCCTCAGGTGAAGCTATGCTAATGTTTTGGGAACAGATAGTGTGATCTGATATGGCAGTAGCATGTGGAAGCAGTGAAAAGCAGATATATCAGTCAAGTGTACTTTAACAAGTTCCTTTTTAGGAGTTTTTGAGTTTGATAGTTTTAACCATGCTGTAAAGATATATAAAATCTATACATTTGTATTTATATGTGTGCTTATTTGCATTTTCTTTGTAATAATCTAGTATAGCAGTCTGTCATTGCAATTTGGTATCCACTGAGCAGCAACAGTGAGCTAGAATGTCACTGATGAGCTGATCCTTCTTGTTCTGGGGCTCTTTGGCTAGAGATTTCTGCTACATAAGTGTACTTGTCTTCCTTGTTGCACCTTAGGATGGCTCCTTGTCCTCTTGCTCTTTCTGTCTGTATTTGTGTGCATGTCATGTCGATAATTATTTTTGTGTGTGTGTGATTGTAGGTACGCCACTTGTATAATACAGGAGACTTGAAAGACATTCACCTGGAAATAGAGAACTTTGTGAACTCCAGGACACCAAAACTGACTCGAAACGGTAGGCCTGGCCACTGTTCAATTTCTTTCGCTGTTCTGGAGATGAATCAGTGCAGGAACCATACAGCAGCAGGGCTGTAGAGTACTGTTTCACCAGTCTCTTTTGAATTAGAAAGCATGTCGATAGATTATTTCATCAACAGTCTCTATTTTCCAATTTTTCAAGTTTCCATTAACATGTAAATATATTTTTGTTGGCCTAATTTCCTTTGCTTTATAACACTTTGAAATTTCTGAGCATGTTTGCTTATACAAACGTTTCTTTTCACCTCCTGTATCCTATAATAATGTTCTTACTGAGAAGGTAGAAGCCTAGCTTGAATTTACCCTGACAGTAAACTCAGAATTCTTACAAACAAGAGAAGGCATTTCACACAGTCTGCCATGTTCATGCTTTTCTTCATCACGCAGAACCATCTAATAGTTTGTGTTGGTAAAGACCTTTAAGATCAATGAGTCCAACTGTTAATGTAACACTGGCAAGTCCACTGCTAAACCACGTCCCTAAGTGCCATCAAATTAAACCTCACTTTGCTTTCATTATTCTGAAAGTTAGATGCCTTGTCATAAGCATTTCAGTATCTGTCTACTTGTCTTGTAACCTGAGGGATATGTTGAACTTTTCCTTGTGC
This sequence comes from Colius striatus, assembly GCF_028858725.1. Classification (NCBI taxonomy): domain Eukaryota; kingdom Metazoa; phylum Chordata; class Aves; order Coliiformes; family Coliidae; genus Colius; species Colius striatus. The sequence continues at coordinate 140,870,082 of NC_084759.1, forward strand.
ACACCTTGCCTTTGTATGCCCAGATATTCTTTGGGGATTCTGAGTGACACCTCCCCTTTGCTGCAAGAATAGCTATGTAGTCTTTTGATTTCTTCTTTGCCCTGCAACGATGTCCCTTTAGGCTGTAATCTCATCAGATGTTGAAGTAAGGCAAGGTCAAAACAGGTCAGTGCTTTTAAAGGAAAGCTTTCAAGAGAAAAAGAGTTGCAGAAGGACATTTGTAGTTCTTCTATTAGAAATAGTATATCTGGGCTTTAGAGAGGATTGTGCTACTGTATATCCTTTTGATCATATTTTATGAGCCTTTGCAACTGTTTTATAATTCCTGTGGCTCATTTACAAGGGCAAGGATTAAAAGCCTGTCAAGTTATAATTTAGATAACTACTTTTTAACAAATGAAAAATCCTTTATTGGATCTAAAATAGATATCATAGTCTATTTTAGAAAAAATAAGAATTCTGTCCTGTACCGCCCACTGTAAGAGGAGCTTGTTGTTTACGTGAAGGTTTTATTTTTTAGTTCATGGGTTTTATGTTGTATTTAGAATTTGTGAAAGAGACTTTGTGCATTTTTCCTGAAACATGATTGTTTTACAGAGTCTGTAGCTCGCTCTAGTAAACTACTCAGTTGGTGCCAGAGGCAGACGGATGGATATGCTGGTGTTAACGTGACAGACCTCACGATGTCATGGAAAAGCGGCCTAGCTTTGTGTGCCATTATCCACAGATACCGTCCAGATTTAATGTGAGTAACTGACTGTTTTAAATAATTGGGAAGGGCAAAATGCTACTAATATTTGGAATCAATAGTATGGTGATTGAGGCAACGCATTTGTGACTTATGGAGAAATGGACTGAAATGAATGCAATTAAGCGTGATAGGAGCTAACATATAATGATTCACCAGCAGACTGGAAGGTCGTAATAGCTTGATGAATATAAAGATAAATGTGTTGTCATTTTCCCTTCTGGGTGATTTGGCAGGATTAAACTTCATATTGATACTGACTGCAAAACATTATTGACTGATGGCTTTTTTTCTGTCTAAATAGTCAGGAGTAGTTCATAGCTTCAGTTTAATTTCTCGTGAACAAATCTGTACACAGCCTTCTATAAATGTGCTGTTTAACAGTAACTCTTTAAAAAGACTTTTAGACTGCTCTTTTTAGACTATGGGTCTAAATAGAGACATTGCTACTGTTTGCACAGTAACATCCTGAGTGGATGAATGGGAAAGGTATCCCCTTACATGATGTAGTGGGTAAAATGGCACCCAGATTCCAGAATGGGAAAACACTGCCTGGGAGAAGTAACAGTAGCAAAGATTCTGGTACATCGACTGAAACCTGAAATAGCTTCAGCTTCTCAAAGGGACATTAGAGAAAGTAAGTGGTAGAGCTGTCATTGAAAGACATAATCCAGTGTAAAGCATGCTGAAAAAGTAAGTTGTTATTCTATTACATGTGCACTGAATTACTTCTCTATCAGTGTACTTGAATTAAATCGAGGTACTCTTAATAGCTATATAGCTTGTGGAGAGTCCAGATAGCTTTTAAAATGGTTTATGTAACTCTCTACAAGCTATAGCTTTTTAATGTATTTTTTAATATAGTCTACAAATTTTGGAAAAAGACAGCAGAACTAAAATATGGATTAGACAAAAAAGGGACAAAAGTGAAGACTTAATTTACTTCCAAGCATGCAAAAGATTTTACATAGGAGAAAACAGTACAGTCTTCTGGCAAAGGAGGAAGTGGAGATAGATTTCAAAGGATAACGACGTATTAAAGAAGAAAAATCTGGGTTTGAAGGGAAGGCAAAAAATGAAAAAAGAATATGTTTGAGCCAAAGTTTACCCTAATTCTGTATCTTCAACTCTGCAATATGAAAAGGTTGCTGGCAAATAAATTTGAGAGGTCTCAGAGGAAAAAAAAAATGAGATGGATACCTGAGTTCTTTCAGAGGACTGGTTTCTACTTGATTCAGTGCATGCCCTCTTTCTGCCCTTTGCAGAGACTTTGATTCTTTGGATGAGCACAATGTGGAGAAAAATAACCAACTGGCCTTCGACATTGCCGAAAAAGAGTTTGGAATATCTCCCATTATGACTGGAAAGGAGATGGCATCTGTGGGAGAGCCAGATAAACTGTCAATGGTGATGTACCTCACACAATTCTATGAGATGTTCAAAGACACCATCCCCTCTAGCGGTAAGGACTTTGGGACATGTCTGTCAAATTTAAAGTCAGCTTCAGGATCAACATGTGTGCTTCAGCTGTCTTCATGCTGCTTCGACATGAGCTCATGCTGGTCGTTCACTAACTTTATGTTCCAAAAAGTTGACTTCTTATTACCGGTGCTGATAAAGATCATGTTAACAGCATCAAGAGGAAAAAAAAAGAGTTGATACAAAATAACGTCCTCAAAAGTTCTAAACTCACTTCACCACTACTCAGTAACTTTTTTTCTTTCTTACTGTTATTAGGGGTTCATCTATCTTAGCTAATGTGGGATGCATTGCTAGTAGGTGTTTAGTTGGTAGTTCCAAAACACTGCCCAAGTTGTATATTGATTTACCATCTGTGAATGATGAGACTAACTCAGGCATATGAGAAAAGAATGACTTTTGATTAAAACTGAAAGATGTAACTGTCTAAACACAAATCGATATGGCTTCCTTTTAAATTTTAGTAATGTTGTTACAGCTTTTTTTTATTACTAATGATCTTAATTAAAGTCTATCATTCTTTTGGGGGGAGGGGAAGTGTGTTTGATAAAAATATAGCTTGTATCAGGTATTATTTCCAAAACTTAGAGCTATTCTGAAGAATACCAATGATCATGATGCTCTTTAAATATGAAAGCAAATATAGTAAACAAACAGATTATTTATTCTGGGTGGTTATAAACCCTGACAGGAGAAATGATTTCGGCAAAAGGAAAAAGCAAAGTAGCTGAGAAAGGTATTAATTCTGGACTTTACAGGCATTTTGTAAAAAGAATTCAAGAAAGAGTGTTATGTAAAAAAAAAAAAAATTGGAATCCTTCAGTTGTGTATTTAATAATGGCCCCAGAGACAAGAATTCTTGGTATTCCCTTGTCGTACTTGTTTTTGCTAACAGATAGTCTGGACTTGAATGCAGAAGAAAAAGCTGCCCTAATTGCCAGTAGCAAATCACCTATCTCTTTTCTGAGCAAACTGGGACAAAGCATATCTCGAAAACGCACTCCAAAGGTAACCATACCACGTTGTTGATAACATTTGTGTCTGTTAGGCTGCTGTCCAAGTAGGCGATACTAAAAATGCTTGTGTATGTGTGTATCTGATATGTGTTTCCAAGAGACTATTTGTTCATCAGCTGTAGGTATGGACAATACAGAGCATTTATAACTGCAGAATTATATCCATAACATGTACTGTGAATTAGTGGTACATTGCAGTCTTAAAATCCTAGCCTCGTGGTACTGTTTGGGGATATATTTTGTATTTGAATCAACTGGTTACTCAGTTCCAAATTAGTGGAAAGTGCTGCAGAATGTCCAATTTGAAAGTAAGAATCCTCTAAGGAGAATCAGGAAAAAAACCCCTTTTCTTACACAAATGGAGAAGGAGCCTAGAAAATTAGGCAGTCCTGTTGCAAAGCTTATTTAAGTGCACTGATGATATTTATTTCAGGCCAAAAAATGTACGAGAATTCTTATCTTTGTTTTTTTTTTTCTTTTTCCTCTCATTTTAAGGACAAAAAAGAAAAGGAACTGGATGGTGCAGGAAAGAGGAGAAAAACCAGCCAATCTGAGGATGTAAGTATTATAGTAAGGAAGGTGTGAGGGAGGAAAATGTATGGTAGGTTCCTTGTTCCCACTTTGGTCCTTTCATTTTCTGTACCCAGACAGGGTTTATACAGGATTTTTTAAGATAAAAATTAGTTCTTCAGAGGTTACACTTTGTCATATCTATAGTACAAACATTTTACTGATGCCTATAAAAAAAGTACAAAACAAATGTTTCAGTTCCATTATGTTTTATTTTTGTTTCAGTTTACTTGGTTTGATGAGGACACCAAGAATAAAACTTTCATTTTGTGAAGTCATCCAGTACAATCAGAAGTTTCATTTGTATTTAAACTTTAGCCTAGGCTAGTGCAAAAAGCATACTTCTCTAGTTTGCAGTCTTGTAGCAAAGCAGTCTTTCAGTTGAAATGTTTATAGGCAAATAGGTAGAAGTGAGTTTAAATTCAGTGTTTTGAGTAGTCACTGAATTTTGAAGATAGGCCTTTGCTTTATGTCAAGGAATTCATGGGAGTGTTTCAGCTGCGGTTTCTTTGTTAGGTAAGTGGATCAAACAAAGTTGGAAAGATAAGTAAAGTTTAACAGAGCTTTTAACTGAAGTGTCAAAGGAGGTAAAAATTTGAGATTTCAAGTGCAGATGAATAGATTTGTTTTCTACAGTGTTAGAAATATATTACAGCAAAGAGGTAGAGGAAAAGGTGATCTGGTTGTATCTTGTTAAATTTTGATGTTGTTGATTGTAAGGAGGACATCCCACGAAGCTACAGAGAAGAAAGGCCCACACTGGTGAGTGCCCTGACAGAGAGAAGAATTGATGCTGCCATTGGGAACCAGAACAAAGTCAAGTCTATGGCAACCCAACTACTGGCCAAGTTTGAAGAGAATGCACCAGTACAGTCCTCAAGCTTACGAAGACAGGTAGGAGATAATAAACCCCTTTGTTTTGGAATTGTGAAGGAAAATGATGAATAATAACATGCATTCCTGGAGACTGTATGCTAATGGTGCTTTTCTGCTTCAAAGGCTCTCCTAGGGAAGAATGAAGTTTACTCAAAAGAGAGAAAGTTTAGAAGTGTGGGGTGCAGAAGAACTTCCCCATAAAAATCTATTTCTTTGTTATTACCCATATTATGCTATGTAATCTCTTTCAGCAACATCTTACCAGCAATTTCTGTTTCATAACTAGTACTGCTCTTTAAAAGCCTTCCAGGAACATTCCACTTGTAACATTTTAAGGATGACCATTTGAACTTTTTCATGCTAGGTCATATCTGTTTGTTCTTGTGAACTGTGATTAAGTGTTTTATGTGGGTGTAAATTCCTGGGAGTTTCTTTGCAATCAGAATATTTGTATCATTCCAAGTGAGGCTTCGTGATGATTGCTGGTTATTCAGTATGGGATCTGGACTACTGCAGCTGTAACATAATTGTCTTTGAAGTTAGACTGAGTCACTTGAAAGCTACTGCTAGCAGTGCAGTGTCAGCAGTATAAGGCTCAGTATGCTTTAGGTGTCTGAGTTCTTGCTCTGCTGCATAGTCTGTCTTCATAGCTTGTGCCAAGTGCTATGCTGCCATGGCCAGATTGTGAGCAGGACCTGACCTAGCTACTTTAAAGCTAGGTCAAGTATGTCTATGCTACACTTCACATCAGTCTTAGTGGTATAATGTAATCTCAGAATGGTGACATTTATCCCACTCCTTACCAATCAAATGTTTCTTTAGCCACTACATGTTGTCTGGAATAACAAAGATTATTTGAGTAAACAATGAAAGTAAAGGCAAGGTGCAAAAGTGTATGTGTAGTTTCCCATTCTTGGATGTTTTTTTCCCATTTTATCTTTTATTTGCTAAATGAGTTCTCCTCTACCCTATTTTTTTTTTCTTAAATGTTTGTCTGTCTTCTTCTATATCCATTCCTTTGGCTTTCTTTGAGTTTCCTTTACTATTTTATCTTTCTTCCTTGGTCTCATTTGCCCTACAACCTGCATGCAGCAACCTGTTCTGCCTTATCAAGAACGTGTTCACAACCAACCATCCAGCAGACGAGAGCAGGGCCGTCTTGCTCCCATACCCCAGTGGAAACAGGTAAAGAGATTGATTATGAATACAATGCATTGCCTGCACCCAACACCAGCTATTGCTGTATGGATTTTAGGTCAATCTGTTTCCCGGCACCTTCTGTGAGTCCATTATTTTAAATAATTTAGCTTTCAATGAATAAAATGAACATCTCCCTATGGTACTGATGCATGGTTAAATGTTTCAAAAGGACTCAGTCAAGTTTTCCCTGCCCTCTTACACTGGTTTCAGCTTTCCAGGATTTCAGTAGATGTTTTAGCAGAAACCTTGCCTAGATTGTTAGAAAAAAATTGAAAATATGTAAGCAATTATCGCAACCAATGAGATAAAAAGTATCTTGCCATCTATGTTATTAAAGCTCTTCCTTAGTATAAATAGTAAAGTCAGTTTTCAGTTTTACTATTCACATGTGAAACCTGTTCTGTAGTTAGAGGAGGTTTTACTGTGGTTTCACTTTCTGTATGACAAACATAGTTTTCCTTGCCAACTTCTCACATTCTTTGCATTGCAGATTCCTGTATTCCTGTGTATTACTGTGAATTAAGTAAATTTTAGGTTTTCTGCCACAGGGGGGTTCAGAATAGGGATCAACAGCAGAGAAATCAGCAGGTATCAAATTTTATTTTCTCCTGTGTGTTTTGGCCCGTTGTCATTGCTGATGTTTTTCTTTCAGCTATGTACTTTCAAAAGCTTAGACTTGTGACAGACAATCTTTTCAGGCAGATAGTGATACTTATCTCACTGGCTTCCTCTGCTTTCCCTGTGCAAATGGCCTTCTCATGTTTCTGAGAGTGGTGAGAGATATTTTTCTGGCAGACATAATTTGGAGAAACATCTACTTCTTTCCAGTTGCAGTTTAATCAGTGCATACCTTGATGTGAAGAGGAAGAAGGTGACACTAGTGTGGAAATTCACTGTTGTACATGATTGTAGATTCATGGTGATCTTCATGTTTGAGGCATTCTGCACAATTAATGCTGCATGTCATGACTGGTACCATGATCCTGAAAATTTCTCTCCAAGGAAAAAGACCCAAGCCAGGGCAACTGATGTCAAGAAAGTCTTAAACATGTCAGCATTATGCTTTGGCTTCTTGACTTGGTGTTTGTTTTTCTACCTTTGTCTCGTCAAAATCTTCTGTATAGTCTAATGAGCACTTTCAGATGGATATACTTCATCCATGGTTAAGGCAAATTTCATTTTAAAGAATACTTTCCAGGTAAAGGCGGAGAAGCCAAAGAACTGCTATAGAAAAGCATTGTATGTTTGTACAATATTACATCAGTTGATGAGCACTGCTTGTGTTACACCACAAAAAAAAGAAAAACTGGACGTAGAGAAGGATAAAGATTTGTGTTTTAGCACTTAGAAAAGATCACATTCCTGCAACCTTGAAATTTCTGTTTGAACCTGCTATTGAAACTTTATGAAGGCTTTATAATTAAGCCTCTACAGTCAAACAGGAGAGTTCTTACTGTCATCCTTGTGTAATTGATTAAGAAAAAAAGAATCTTGTTTCCTGCTTTTATGAGGGGGATTTTCTACTCACAAGAGAGCAGTCTGTTGTTTTTGTGTTTGTTCTCGTTTTTACCTGCACTGTGTGATTTATAAAAAAAAAAAAGAGGGAATGGGGCAGAGAAATCCTTCTGATCTCCCTCGACATTGGTAAGGTCTCCATGTAGGCAATAATGTATGGCAGATCTTTGAAAAATCTTTTTGTAGCAGTTGTACTTTCAGAGGACTTAAATTATTTTATTCAACATTTACATTAATTGGCTTGTGTGAATGGTTTCCCTCTCAAGATTACACCTGGAGATGATCTTTCTGTGATAGACTTTACTGCGTCAACAGAAGATGTTTGGTTCTTGGTCCAGATTTCATACTGGATTTGCAGTGCTCTTTGTCTGACAATTGAGAAGAATAAATCTGGGTCTGAAGGATACAAAATCTGCAGGGTACTGTAGAATCAAAGATACAATTGATATAATGTCACTGTTCCAAAGATTCTTTATTACCTGACTCAGGAAATGAAGAATACCAGTTGTCTTAATTCAGAAGCCATGGGCATATATAGAACCGTTTATTCTTTACTGTCAGAGGTCAGCCGAGGCAGGAAGCCATCCACTGAGCTAAGCAGCCAATTTTGCCAAGCTTGGACAGAAATGCATCATGCAGGAAGTTGTTGCTGAAGCAATGCTTCAGATGTTTGCTGAGATGGTTGCATAGGCATGCAAAATCTGATAGGTGTGAGACTGTGCCTTCTCACGGTACTCAATCAGTTTTCTGCAATGATATTGAGCACTCTGGCTACAAGGCAATTTCCTGGGCCACAGATAACCAAGAATGGAATTGGTGCTAGGTGCCAGTACATTTGGAGATGCTGTACGTATTGGATAATTCATAATTGGAGATGCTATAAAGGATTAGTATTGTTCGTGAGAAGCTCTTAATGGGAGGATGTATGTTTACTAGCAAGAGGCTGTTCATGGAGCTGTGGGAAAGGGTTCTTTTGTTTGGTACAGGTGTCAATTTGGGAGCAGAAACTTCTGTCATTGACTGTGAGCAAGATGCATCCTATAGCAAATACCATCCCCTGAAGAGTCCTTTGAAATGGAGCAAAGCAATTCCAAAGAGAACCAAAGTGGCGACATGTTATTGACGGAAACCACAGGTTGCCTAATGTTCCTGCCAGTAAGCAGGATGAAGTTGAGATTGACAGCTTTAGTCCTTCCTGCATCTTGGAAACTGCATGGAAGGGGAAAGTATACTGCAAAAGCACGAGAGTGATTGCAGCAGAGAAACACAGAGTTGCAAAGCATGTGGTGCGGGTTGGACCTCTAGTTTGAATGGAATATTTACACTGCCTTAGGCTACTGCCTGCCAGGGTCTGTCAGATAAACTTCCTTAGCTGTTCTTGTTTATCATTTTAAGTCTAGAATCTTGCTTTTTCCTGCAATTATGAGTTACAAGGCCAGCATTTTCAATGAGCTTGTAAGGCTTGTCTGTTGTACTGGGTGGCTTGCTAATATGGAATTCATAGAAATCCTGGAGAATCCTGGTGGATCTGTTCTGAAACAGTTTTTACTTTCATTACGGGACCTTTAAAGCTCTCTCCCTTGAAAAGGGAAACCTTTAAAAGATCAAGCAGTAAAATCTTCACCAGTCTGCTGCTTGCAGTGTTCTGTGGCCTGCATTTTCCTCACGAACTGGATCACAAAGTTTGCTTTATTGAGCCACATTTTGAGAACCATGATCTGTGTTGTCAAAATTGAGTTGGTGCTATTATGCGCACCTCAGCAGCAGCCAGTAATAGATGAAGATACTGTTAAGCGTATGTGGACAGTGGAACTCTCTGTATTTTTATTAAAGGATCATAAAATCTAAAATCTCCATTAGGTGTGGTGGGTAATCTCCTCAAATGAGCACCTGCTTGCATAAAAACATCTTTGATAGTGCGTTCTATTGAATTCCAAGCCTTTTGTCTGCTTTTGGAAAGAAATGTCTCATGCAGTCGTGAAGCCATTGGAAAACCATATTGTCTGTCCAGAAGAGGATCTGACTGTTTGGATATGGTGTGAGAGAGGAACTTTTAAAAGTGAATTTTGTCCTGGCTTTGCAGATTCTTAGCTTATGGCCTTCAGCAGTCTTCTGCTGTAGTTTCACAGGGCTCGTAACAGCAACAAAGATGTGTATAATACATAAGCTTAAGTCACTGATGTCTACAAAGGTGCTTGTAAGATGGAGATCATACGTCTTTTAGTGCACAGCTTTTCTGCCTAGAGAGGTCTGATTCTTGTTCTTTTGAGATATTACCCTAAAGTGCGGTATAAAGGTGCAGCAGTACAAATTCTTCTCAGTAATTCTGTTGGAACTGTGGTTTTTGAAGATACAAAATGACTGAGATGACCACAGTCAGCAGGAGCTGAAATCTCAAAAGAAGAGAACTTACAATACTGTTGATTTCTTTAAGTAGGAAAACCAATATTTGATTTCTGATTTAAATCAGTTGATATATCTTTCCTATAGCCATCTTTGTCTTTTCATGCTCAGAAATGCATCCTACTGGAGGACCTAACGTGTACTTCATATTACCTATACAGTGCTGTATTCTGAAATCTGCCCTGGAAAAATACTTGAGTTTGTGAAAATTTAGAAATTTAAAATCCAAACTTGTTCATGGTCAGTTGAAAATCTCTGAACAGCTGTAGTGGTTAAAAACGTTATCACCCTTTCAGCTAGAAATTAGCAACTTCACAGCTGAGCATTTTGAAACAGCATATAAATGTTCCTCATCCACTTCAGTGCAAAGTCATCTGCTTTAGTTTAAGATGCTTGTAGCATTTACTTGAAATAGAAGAATTGGGTTTTGGTTGGTTTTTTTTCTGAAATGGAAGAGAATACTCAAACAGATGTTGATGTTAGCTCAGCTGTAAGGGCAACAATGAACATCTGTAATACCTTTAAACAGCATCCTGTCGCTTTGGAAGCTATCTAACAATGGCTTTGGATATGCAGCATTTTTTTTGTGGTGCAACAATTTCCAGATATACTCTGGTGAGAACTCAAAACAGAAGGAAAAGTCAGGCAGATGATACATTAATAATCAAGAAGGACTGGAGAAAAGACTGTAGGTAATAAAGAGATACAAACCTAGAAAGGCACCATTTCGACACATATTAAAATGCAGACGTGTATACATTGTGTTATATTCAGACTATTAGATATGGCTACATTTTGGCTATACAACAGCTGTATTACTGTTCCAGTGGAATGTAGTAGTTTAACTTGCCTGAAATGGTTTAGTATCTGTAAGTTAAAAGAGGGATCTGAAGCTGAGAACAGAGCACTGTGACTTGTAAAGCTAATGAAATGCAAGCAAGAGTAATTAGGTCAAGAGGATGGATTTTTTTTAAACATTGCAAAGCACCGCAGTAAGTAATTTTTCATGAAGCAAAGAGAGCATTCCAACTGAGCTTTGGAGAGTTCCAAGTTGCACCTTTCACTGATTGTGAGACATTGAGTCAGAAACTGTTTAATTGCTCATTGATATGAGTTCATTTGCTGTCCATAGAGGTGTCTGTCAAAAGGATATGATTGTGTGGCTATGGGTGAAAAACTTGGGTCTTGAGCTCATTCGTGGGAGGTGTGAGCTTAAGATCATAGTATCTCAGTTCATGTGCTCCGGCCTGTCTCACCACAGCCAAGGGTAATGTTATCCTTTTTTCTACCATTATCATGTGTTTGTTTTTCTTTTTCTGTTTTAAAAAAAAGATGAGGAATAAGGAACGTTGTCGGACCTGCCCCAAAAAAGTGATCATGCTCTCTTCTTCCACTCCACCTTCCTCTCCACCGTATCCCAGGCTGCAGGTGATTCCCTCTGCATGCTCTGTCCTTCTCTCTTCATTACTGCTTGTACAAGTGATTCGATCACTTCCCAGATTCACAAATGTATTTCCAAGTTTCTTTTTCAGATGGTGATAAGGCTTCTTCAGCCTCCTAGGCTAGAAACATAGGTCAGCATTAACTGACTAGAAATGTGGAGAGTCTCCACCACAGACTCTGACATTTTACTGCAGGGTAATCTGTAATTATAGTAGCTTTTCTTAGTTTTGACTTCCAGCAAAATAGAAATGAAATGATTGGAGTAATGCAGGGAAAGAAAGCGCAGCCTTTCTCCATCTCCACTCTTCATTTAAACTGATGTGACTGGAAACTTGCCCTTGTATCCATGAAGGTCTTTTAGGATTACTTGTATGAAGTGCTTTTTTGGAGTGTTGTAGTGACCTGCAAGTGTCAACTGTTGCCCTTCTGTTTCCCTCACACCCAAGCCTTTGTCTCAACAGAGTTTGTGTTCACTATGTCTGAGCTTGAATTTGGAGCAGTGAGAGCTGTTCTGAGCACAGTGTGTAAATGTGCATCCAGGTGTTTGTGCACATATATTTGTTGTCCTGAAATCCTTTAATATTTGTGTTTTGTTGTAGGTGTTCATTGTGCTTCTTTGAGTTGTACTCTTTTCAAATGTTTGTTTCATTTTCTTACTGCGGTAATAAATTCCACTCCTCCCTGAACTAATCTTGAGGTGATAAAAAGGCAACTGCAGTTCCATAGACTTCTCATAACTTTAAATAAGGATTACACAAATCAATTTCTTCGTAACTGGAAAATGTTTAATTGCTGAACACTTTATATGCCTGTAAACACTGTAAAGGCATATTACCTTTTAGCAGAGTAGACAAGACTTAATCCTCAGACATAAAATTTGAAATATTTTATTGTTCTGATTTTACATATTACAGTTAATCTGGTCTAATTATTATCGGCCTCTGGAGCACACATTTTATGCTGCCTTTCTGGTATCTGACTCTGCAAGATAGATCAGGTCTGCTTACAGATCGGATTTAAAACTGTCCTGACTAAAAAAAAGTGGTTAGTTTTCTGGCACACTGTGGACAGTGTGTGGTGCAAGGAAAGATACAGGAATGAACGTCTGTGTAGAATGGGTGGGGAAACTCCTTTTCATTAGCAAAACCTGTATTTAAACTGAATTCAGAATAGCATTATCAGATGATACGGTAGCTAGCTGCCTTACTCATCAACACAGTTTGAAAATTTGGATAGGTACTTTTTATGAGAGAGGAAAGGTTTTCCCCAAGCTTAGAGTTAAAGAAACTAAGGCAGTTAAATGCCATTTTACTTTTTAATCTATGACGTTGGATTTACATCACTAAGGACCTCTTAGCTCTCTATTTTCCCTCCCTAACTTCTCCAAGTGTTTGTTCATCCTGTCTTTTTTATTGCTTAGTTCAGTCATAAGAGTGTACTTTGACTGTTTTTTACATTGTGTCCTCTACAGAATTTTTTTTCCTGTCTTCTTAGTCCAAGAAATAATAATTGAAAAATAATTTGGATTCATCTTTTTAACTCTTAGAAATTTTTCCTCCCTGTACTACAGAACTGATCTCTTAGACTCTGTTGAGGGGTCTACTTTTGGAAGTATTCTTTTTTTTCCTCTTTAGTAATGATTTCTTTTACTGAAATTCTCTCAGCCCAGATCTCATAGCAGGTCAGATGGAGCTGTGCTCTTGTTGCATTATTGTCTTTTGCACTTCTGATGCATTCCTTTGGCCATTTCTTTTAAACTTCCTATCTCCTTTAAGCTAACATCACGATGTGGCTTGTATTGAGTGCCTTCCCATCTTTATTGTGCTAATTTCAGTACATTGTGGTACAGTATTGAGGTATATGTACCTAATATGAATACATATGGTTTAAAAATTTTCCTTACGGGAGTCAAGTTATTATTACTAGGTTTAGAATATTCTTATTAAAGTGTTCTGCTGTCATTATGGCCTCTTCTCTGTCTGTATCATAACAAAAAAAATCAGATGAAGTGTGTTTTTTGACTAGGAAGTTGGTCTGTGACTATTATTAAGCTTATAATTTGTTGCCTGCAGAGATACAGGGAACCTGGTGCTGACTATCCTGGGGAGCAGAGTCCCAGACAGGAAAGGGTAAAGAGCATGAACAAATGGCATGGATGCTGATGACACAAGGCTGTGGTGGATGTGTGCAATACAGAGAGCAAATATACTGAGTAGTGAAACACACTTATCCTAATGCTGCTGTGAACACGCTGGAACTGCTGAGAGTCAATTAGGAGTGATTATTTCTGTGTGATAGCCACATAAATGCATAACAAGCCTTCATCAACAGTTTGCTATATGCTTGGATTTTGCCATAGATCTATCACTTACCATTCTTTTTCTCTTACACCTCTTTAGTGAAGTTCACTGTGGCTGTAGCAGAACAAGAAGAGTTATGTTTTGTGCTAATTCATGCGAACATAGTTGCATTGTTTTCACTGCTTGCTTTCTGGATGGTTAAACAACTGGCATTCCATCTTGCCTCCTACAGGTCAAAGTGAAAGGAAAAATGATGCGGCATTATTTAGTATAGAGACTTTGAAGCCTTAACAGTGAAATATTCATCAGTCTGTCTGAATGGCTGTGTATTATACAGGAACATGGGAAAAGAAAAGATAGGCACTCAAAAGAATTGGTTGATTTGAATTCATATTGCCAAATTAATTGACATTCCAGTAAAGGCTTTGAATTAATTGTCATATGTGGTAACCAGCTATAAAACTGTTGTAGCTTTCAGAATGTGTTCTAACAAAAGACTTTTGTGGGCTGAATGTTTCCTGACACACAGTAGAAAATGAATAAGCATGTGTCTGCTGTGACACAGAAGCCCACAACTTTATAATAGGCTCTAGTTTTAGTGAAAATGATCTAGTAGGAAGGAGTAGGTGGAACTGAAAGCAGAGAGTATTATTAATGCATCTGAATGGGAAAAGTGTTTCTTGTAAATTGGGTGTGAACCCAATTTTTTTGTTCTGCTTTGGAGGATATTTAGCAATACGTAGCAGCACCCCTGGCATTCTTGACAGATCTAACCTGAAGTTTCTTCATGCATGTGTTTGTAGTTCCTGGTCCATTTACTTATGAACTCTACTAACAAATTAGCTGAAGGCTGAGATCGCAGGTGTTTCTGTTTTATACAGCAGGCCACAAGCCAGGTCTTCTTTCCGTGTCACTAAGTGCACCACGTAACAGTTAAAGAAGACTGGTATGAAAGACCAGAATAGCAGAGGTGTCAAATATTGTGCCTGGGGTGTGTTGACATGACAGTGAAATAAGAACAAGTAGGACAGTGAAGTTGCAGAAGTAAAACTGGCAGCTTCTGTGATAGCTTGATTTTGCCATGTTTTGCTTCAACCAGCCAGGCTCATTAAACATCCTATCTATTAAGCACAGCATTCACTTTTCATATACAGTATCTTTAAGGAAACTAAAACTCATTCTGTATGAGAAATGAAGTACATTACCCTAAGAACATGTGTTTCTGTGCACAAAATCTGAGTAAGACAATTATGTACAGGTTTACATACGTAAAATAAGTCCTTGAGAATTGAGAGCTATGGTGAAATAAGCTGGCATGTAAAGTTCTTTTTGCATGATAAAGCTGCATTTTTATTTACTTATTTATTTAGAGTGGTAATGCCAGAGAGGCCAGCCACATGCTTGTTTGGTTTTGGCTGCAACAGTCCTAGGTGAGAGAGTTGTGGATTATAACAAATTCAACTGTTTTTTCTTGGCCTTGAGTGTCAAAATTTTGTCCTTCATTAGAATTAACAGTAGACATTGGGAATAAAACCAGTCTTCACATGGGAGCGCCTCTTACTGTTCTGCATGTGAATGAATTTCATACCTTTAGTCTGGCATTTAGATGTCTGATCATTTTGGGGCTTTTTTTGCTGGTTTGTTTACTTCCTCCACCCTTCCTCATCTCACAGAGATCCCCTCGTTTGTTTTCTGATGACCAAGTACCTGAGAGTGTTGAGCAAAGGGCATGTCAGCTGGCTGCCCATCTGGAGTCCAGACGTGCAGTGAGGCATCAGGTGACTACAGCCCTGCTTATCTGGCACCCTTTATCATTGTGGTATACTGGGTACTGGTGACATCTGGGATGAGAGGCATAGAAAAAGTCAATCATGTGGTTAAAAAGACACAGTCAAAAAGACTTCTGGAAGCAAAAGCATTTTTATCCTACTTGCCAATGCTTAACAGTGTCTTTGTTTGATGAATGATGTCATTTCTGTTTCTCAAAACACAATATAAACAGTAAGGTAAAAAACAGCCTCCAAGCTACAGAGTATATGCTGAAAACCAACTGGTCTCCAGATCAAATAATCTCACAGTGATCTTTTATCAGTCAGTTATTCACAAATTTTACTTGCTTCTGGAAGCAAAAGCTTTTGCTTTTTCCAAGTGTAGTTCCTGGCACTGAAGTGCTACTTTTGTGTCCATGCTTCCTGTGTACTTTTTTCCAGTGGTAGGGTTGAGAGCTTGTGCTGATTTTCATTTATTCCAGTGTACACTTTTGGATTGGTTTGGTTTTGTGCTCTTTTCTCTCCAATGTGTCATCTTTGACATATGGGAACATGCCAGTTTGAACAATGGTTTCTTTAGTTTCTATTTGCGTGCCCCTATCCCTGTTTTCAGCTATCTCCAAGAGCATTTGGCAAACTGGAGAGTGCTTTTGGAAAACACTGTCTACATAGCGAGTTTTTTCATAACATTGTTTTTGAGTTAACCATCTAAAATCAAGCTGTCTTCTTGAGCTGGAATATAAACAGAGAAATTTTGCTGGTGAGCATTAACTTTTCCAAGCCATGTGAAAGGAAATTTATAACATCTAAGTCACTTCATTGCCGTTCTTTAGGGATGCCATTTTTGCTGATGATAAAAGGCAGAAGCTGTTCTCCAGGAAGGGCAAACCTTTGACTAGATTTGAGACCTAGAAGAAACTATGAAAGTTTCTTCAGTAAGGAGACTAGTTTAAGCACATTAGCACCTATTTGTTAATGGGTGACACAACTGAAAGTCTCAGACATGATCCAAGCACAGCATGCTCACGTGAGTTTTCTTATTCAGTTGAAATGGTGAAACAGAAATTAACATCTAGACCAAAACATTTTGTTCCTCTGTTTTCTGTTAGTCACTTAACACTTTGAAGCTCCTTTCTAGGGAGGAAGAGATCAACAGCATTACAATGAAAAGATAGAAATTATTTTTCAAACTAATTTCTCTAGAGTGCAGAATTAAGGATGAGAGAAAATAGAGAGGAGACAGAGAACGCAAAGTAGAGGGAAGCATAAAGTGGGTAGGGCAGAGAGGAAAAAGAGGAAACAGATGTTGGAACACTGTAAGCAATGATGGATTATGATGTGGGATTTAAGTGAAGAAAACAAGAAAAATACATAAGAGAAAGAAGGCTTAGCAAAGTAAGACATTTTCAGAAAGTACATTTGATTGATTCTTGATGATGATAAGAACAGAAAAATTGTGTATGAAAAAATCAGTTTTATTTTTTTAAATTGGTGACATTGTGAAAGCCAAAACTATTTTGCATTTTGTCCAGTAGATTTAATCTTGAGGCTAGCCTATTTTAAGTGGCTAGAAGTACTCTGTTTTTGTGATTCATATAGCTACATGACATTTTTTTCCTTTTTATAACTAAAACTGTAATTTTCTTGTAAAAACAACTATTCAAAGACTAAATTTTGGGTTCTCCTGTGAGGAACCGTTTTCAGAAGGATGCAAATTCTCAGTTTGAGATTTATTGTTTTGCTGTTTAATAAGTGAGAACATCAGAATGGCTTCTATTATTTATTCTTTTTAGCATGATGTTTCCAATCTGTTTATGTTGGTTGGAAATTTGTTGGTAATTACTGGCAATGCATACAAGTTAATTTCTTTCTCTTAGATCTCCAAGGAGAGCAGGCTTTTGGTTTACATGGTTAAAATACAGAAGAGATTTTGCATGGCCTGAAATATGATCTTGGTGCCTTGGGCCAATAATGCAGAACAATGGGAGATACAGGAGGAGAAGAGGAAATTGATTTGGGATCTTTGCCAGTAGCATGGTTGGGTTGCAGGAGACTGAACATCTGTGGAAGTAGGTAACTGCTTCCAAATGGTCCTAAATAACTTAAAACCTAATAAAGGGCAAATTAAGAATAATTTACTCTGCCTCACTAGGGAGAAAGTGAAGACACACTGGACATTTTTCTCCAAGTACTCCAAGTCTGTAGGAAATTTGGTTTTTTGGTGGGTGGAAGGGCCTGAGTTTTTTGAACTTTCTCTTCTTTCCCCTCTGTAGTCATGTATGATTGCTTTGATTTTCACTTTATTTTTTAGCCTGAGACTGAACCGTCTCGCCGATTCTTTGTTGACCAGTGGGAGCTCTCCCTTAGCCTCCGTTCTTCTAATCGCCCTTCTTCACCTTCATCTGACTCTCTTCGACAGGTAGCATTAGCCTGAGCACTACAAGGTGCACTCAGCTGTGTTCGCTTGCTGCACCCTGGTCCCACCAGCCAAGGACACACCAAAAGAGATGGCTAGGCTTGCAATGCTTCACCTGCAGAATGCAATATCTGTGCATCTTCATGCACAAACGAGAAGCCAGAGGCAACCTGTGGCATAGCTTGGTTATTGTCAGCCATAAAGCGGTTTGAAACTAAATATATTTAATGTTTGGTGTAGATGAAAAGCTTGTGGTACATATCACTCTCCAGTCAGGTTTTTTGAGCACTCACTGGTAGTCCTTCTGGCTTTGCAGTAAAGCTTTCTTGGTTTGCTTGCTGCTGCTGTTGAGATCGTGGGCTAGACTACAGGATGTGTTTGTGCATACGTGCGTCATGGATGATGTGAAATAAAAAGTACTTTGGACTTCTGAAGAATCGCTGGGAATTTGAACTAATTGCAGTTGTCATATATAAACAGCAGGAACTTGATTTGACCTAAGATGGTGTGGGTTCTTTGCCCGCTCTGGAAAGTGCTGCAGAACATTGTAAATCTTGAAGGCTTTTGCCTATGAAAGGAAAAATAAAATGCACCATTTAAGACCCAGTATTAGGCCAGATGGCACACACAGGAAAAACACAAAAAATCAGAATCACAGAATCCCAAATAAAAAAAAACAGCAATCAAATTTCCCACACTAACTAGTGCAAAGTATTGTGAATTATGATTAATGTAATCACTTTTTAAGCATGGAACTTCATATGCACTGGTAGAAGTCTAAAGATCCTGAATCATTTGCAATTGAAGTTGGATAAAGGTTTCAAATGAAAACTTGTTCACTGAAACTTTCTTCCATCAAAAAGCTTGAACTATCTTTTAAGAAAACTTGAAAAGCTTTGAAAGTTTCTGGTCTTTTAGAGGAAAATGGAAAACTCTTGGCCAAAAACTCTTATCATTGCTAGTTAAAGATCAATGCTGAAGAAAATTTTTCCAATGAGCACCATTTAAAATGTATTATTTCACAACATATAATCTAACCTTGAAAGGCAACTCTGCACATATGTATGTACAGACTAGCTGAGGAATAATATGGAAAATTTTGTAAGACAAATCATTTGTTATTTCTCGAATATATAAATACTGCAAGTGCTCTGCATTTTGGAGTGGGATTTGTAGACAGGTAGAAGTTATTTCCAGGTAGAAATAAGCTCTTATTTAAGGAATTAGGACTTCAGTGGTAGCAGCACTAATCTCTGATGGCTGAGCACTCCATTTTCAAAATCCCTTTCCCCAAAGAAGTACCCATGGATTTCAGTTTTTTGTGATGCTTCCTGCCATTCTCATATCTGAACATGAGAAGGTATTAAACATTTGTACTTAGGGAAATGACCTAGTGGTTGATAGGGCTGGGCAAAGGCTGGACTCGATCTTAAAGATCTCATCCAGCAGAAATGGTTCTATGATTCTAGTCCTAAAAGGCTAATAACCACACGTATTAAATTTATGCTGTCTAATTAGCTGTGGGAAATAACTAGTGTGCTTCAAACAAGTTCTGCTATATGAGTAAAGGTGGTTTTGAGGTACAACTTTAGTCTTTTCCTTCAGATGGCTGTTGTCCTTGATATTTTACACTTGCCATTAGCTGGAGTGTCTCCCTGACGATCCTTCATTTGCTGAGGAGACTCCTGCTAGAAACGTTCAATAATGCTTCTTAATCCGGAAAAGGAAAATTGCTTGGCATGCTCCTTGTTGCTGAGTCAAATACATAGTGTTTGCAGTGTGACTGAGCTAACATGGATGTAACCACATCATTTTCTTACTTATGTAATTACTGCCAGCAGTTGTAAGTATTTCCTGTGAAAAACACTTCCTCTGTTTCTGCAGTAACTGAACTTGGCTTGCACTCACTCACTTTGTATTACCTAAGGTAACAGCCAACCTGCCCAGATTTCTGAAAATACTGGAGGGATTTTAGGTATCTAAACTTAGAGCGAGCCCATACCCGTGATGGAGAAAAGCCTAGTCATAAAGTTATGTTCACAGTTGAACAAGTATGTGTTCCAGATGTATGCAAGTGGGACTTTAATGCAGTGGATCTTGCATCTTTTTCCATATAAACCACTGTGTATTTTTAGCATTGGAAGAGTTCATATTTTTCAGCCACTGTGAGTTCCTTAATTAAGTATTTCTCCCTGCTCTATGAATGCTCTGTAAATTAGTTCTTTCCAGTTGCTAAGCATGTAAGTATGCTCTTCTGATCAGCATGTTACATTAGACTGTGTAACATGTCTTCTAAAAAATGTTTGTTTCTGATATTAATTTTACCTGGAATCTAAAATTTTAACCTACCTTTGGCCCTATCTTTAAGAATTGTCTGTGCTTAGGTTTCCAGGTGAAAGATAGCCCACAAGCGAAAATAAGAACTGATTTCTTCATCACAGTAGTGTTTCCAGAGCACTTAGAGAATGGAAAATGCAAGCCTTCTTTTTTACAGTTGATCCTGGATTGTACTGATGATTTCCGATGACACTAGCTTTGCTGTTACTACTTGTCACTTCATATTGTCCACTGTCTTGGCATGATTTGACCTCTCTGCACCTTTTCACCACCTAACCTCTTATCACTTTAGTTTTTTCTTTTTTTAATTTGATTTTTTTTCTTCCTTTTCTCACTTCACTATTGTCTTATTCCATCCATCTGGTAGAAGTATATAAAGATGTACACAGGCGGAGTGAGCTCATTGGCTGAGCAGATAGCCAATCAGCTTCAAAGGAAAGAGCAACCCAAAACCCTTCTAGACAAGAAGGAACTGGTAAGATGATGTGCAGAAGATGATGCGTGTTTGTGATTAGTTGTACTGTAGATCTGAAGTATTGTGAGTGTCCAGTTGTTACTACCACTGATGGTATCTGTTGTAGCTTTGTGAAAGACTTTGTTTCCCTTCCTTCATACACCCTTATTGTTGTCCCTGTTTCCCTTGCAAAATGTTTTGATCTAATCTTGATGTCCCACAGCTGAGAAACTGCTTGTTGTATTTATGAAGTGTTTGATCCACTAGGGCTACTTTTAAATTACTGTTTTCTGGAAGAGATACTGATTTTGATAAGGTAGGTCTAAGAATTACTGTTTGAAGGATTTCTAATGGCTTTGACTTTCCATCATATGCCTCCTTCAGTGATTTGTTTCAAGGTCATCATTAATAATACTGATGTCCACTTTCTCATCCAGAGCTTATTTTACTCCTGATATATGTAGGCATGGCATCCTAGGACCCTCCTTCCTAGGATAAGATTAGTTTTTGGTGTCCTGGTTAAAGCTGTGAATTGTGTCCAAGAACCGCAGACATCCAGATGCTCCCGTCTCCGCATAAATGAAGAGAAAACACATCCGTGCAATCTTGGTGAGGCTGAACACGCACAAATTTAGACATGCCTATTTCTTTCTAGGGCTCGCTCAAAAAGGAGTTCCCCCAAAACCTGGGAGGCAGTGATGTCTGTTACTTCTGCCGCAAGCGAGTCTACGTGATGGAAAGGCTGAGTGCGGAAGGCAAATTCTTCCACCGCACTTGCTTCAAGTGCGAATACTGTGCGACAACTCTGCGCTTGTCGTCTTATGCCTATGATATTGAAGATGGTAAGAGAAATTGCCTTTTTCTCACAATAGTCTTAACTGCCTTGGAAGTCTGTCTAGTCATTTCAGCTCACTCTTTGCTTAAAGATTTTTCAGTGAGTTAGGGGAGAGAATAACTGTGTTCCAAAGACTCCATCTCTTTAACTGTTGAAACTATATGGCTTTCCTATGGCCAGGTCACACTGACAGCAAAATAACTAAGCTCTTAGGAATGAATTTAACATAACAGCTGCTAGAACACAAAGAAACAGGTAGTAGTTGAGGGGTTTAAAAGGGTTTGGATTCTGGGTTTGAAGCCCGGACCCTTTACTCTTACTTCAGTACTATCAAATGAGGAAACTCCTTAGGGTTTAATACCACTTAAGATAAAATAGCATGTTAGAGACAAATGCAGTCAGCTTTTTCTTCATGAAGACATCACAACTGTCCAACTCTATACATTTATTTTACATTTAAGAAAATAGCTCATTACAAACAAAGTTCTGTTGATATAGTGAAAAATGAAGCATCGAGGTTGAGTAGAGGTAAGTCAATGTTATATGTGTATAGAAAGTGTTGTTGAAGTAACTACTGAAGATTCAGTGATGACTCTCATTTTCTGTATCTGATAGACTGAGAAGGAACATTACATTTTTTCCTTGATTTTGCTGCTGAGTCAGCAGAATCTAGCATGCTAAGAATTATGGAAAACTTCAGGTATACCTAACGAATCTGAGAAACCAGACAATATGGCAGCAGATTAAACTTACTTCATCAATAAAGTGTGCATACTGAAAGTGGCAATTTGAATTCATAGAATCATAGAATGGTATGAGTTTGAAGGGACCTTTAGAGATCATCTAGTCCAATGCCCCTGCAGAATCAGGTCCACCTAGGTCAGGTCGCATAGGAACCTATCCAGGCAGGTCTTGATCACACATGACTTGTGAAAAATAATCTCCTCCTAAGAGCAGCAATGTGTTGCATTCTTTGCTTGAGCAGTGACTGACAGAAACATTGTGTTTTTCTGAAGAAAATATGAGAAAGTACCTCAGATAAACCTTTATTTATATCATCAGGTATGCCTTTATTTTCTTCCACAGCTGCAATTCATCTTTACTCCTATCTCAGTAGGAAAATGTATGCAAAATGATGTAAACCTAGTGAGAGGTTAGGTGGAAAGGATGCTACTCTAGGCATGTTGTAGAAACCAAAATAACAGGGAAAAAAGTGTTAATACCGATAGTTTTCCCTACTCATTGAGGCAAAGATGAAGTAAAAATTACAAACTCATATGCCACAGGATGGAGCTCAGTAATATTCTCGTGCAGATTGAAGTATTATAAAATTCATGGGTATCTACTGTGTGTAGTTAGGAAGAATATTTTGCATATATAGGGTAGAATAATAGCCATGGAGACATTATCTAGTTTTAAGGGGCAAAAAGAACCAAAATTATATATTGGTGATGCATTATGTAATGACTTTAATAATGGACTTGCAGGGTCAGGAAGAGTTGAGGAAACTTACAATCAGTAAACCAGTCTTCCAGTAAGGAATAGAAACCTCATTATTACTTGGCCAGAAGGTCAGCGGACTTGGCATGCAAGTTTAAAGGGGCCAATGGTAATTTTGACATCAACAAATAAAGTAACATGTTCATCAGTAATCAAAGTTGGGAAAAAGCATTTTTTGAGCACTGCTGTGATTTTGGGCATTCACAAATAAGTGACTATATGTTTAGCAGCAACAGACTGAGCTCAGCTGTATGGGCTGAAACGGTTTTGTCACCAGATTTAGTTATTCCCTATGCAAGCAAGCTTATGTACACAGTAGTGGCCAGATATTTCTCAGTGGAGCAAACACAAAGCTTGGAGTTTCAGCACACTAACAACATACTGAAATGCCTAACAGTCGTATGTGTATATGAAGCAGATATGGCCAAACAGAAATATGTGGTGAAAATTTAGCTTATATTTAATTCTGGGTTTTCTTTGAAAGAAAAAATAACAAAGCTATAAACGCATCATTGCTATCCATCTATCTGTTTGGCCTGGTTTTAAGCCTCAAAGTCTGTTAATTTTTATATAAGAGCTTTTCTGTTGTTGTTCTTTTCAGACAAATTGAAAGAGCAGGTTTTGGAAAAGGTATATATTAAGAAATGATTAAGCAGAGGTTCCTTGAAAGTCTTTTTCACTTTTCTAACAGAAACCAAAGCATTATGCAAATATCAACCCAGAGAAACTAGATGAAGAGGCAAAGGTCAGAATGTAGGTTTGAAATGTATTAGCAATTTTGTAGGAATAGGATAAGAGTAGGAAGTGCTATGGACTGCATATACCCTGCAGGGTACACTGATAAAGGTATACTGGAAAGTAATTATGTGCCATCAATATGCTGCTATTATTATTGTTTGTATTCTGGTATTATTAGTGCTGCTTTGGCTTTCTGACAGTGTTCAGATTCCAGTGAAAACCCATCTAGACTTCTGGGATGTAACTAAACCAATAGTATCACAGAAGACCTGAATTGTGAAAATGAATGATGGGTTGATTGCCTTTCCACAGGCAGCCACTGCATTTTTAGAGATGGTTCTTTGGGAGTTAACACTGTCCTCTACCACTTTCCTCTGCTGGTTGCATTCATTTTTGCTTTTTCCAAAAGTGCTTCTGCCAGCTTTTCATGTGATAGTTTCTTTGTTCCTCACACACTGCCGCATTGTTAGCATGTGATACCACACAAGCCTCACAGCTTTGCTTTGGTGTTTGATAGGATTTTAAGCTAAATGGCTGTCAGTTAGTTGCCCAATGGAAAAGAGACTGGCTAGAAGGGGCAGAGAGAAAGGCTGGTTAAAACTTCAGATAGTGTTTGCCTCCATGTGCATTGAAGGAAATAGAGGGAGCAGCAGGAATGGCAGGAGAAAATAAGTTGCAGTGAGGTGGACTTTTATATTGTGCTAAACTTCTGCGTTTGCATTGTTGATCATTACTCCTGTTTTATCTGCAGGTAAATTTTACTGTAAGCCTCACTACTGTTACCGACTCTCTGGTTATGCTCAACGGAAGAGGCCAGCAGTGGGTCTTCCATCAGGAAAGGTAACTCATTATTTTCCTCTAATGTGTCATATTGATAGATTTTGATTCCTAACATTGAAAAAGTAAATATGCTGTGTTTTTTTTTTCACAAAGTAGAAAAATTCAGAGTACATAGAGTTGGTCTTTTATGTCATGAGAGCTTGCAGTTCTATACATTTTATTTAAAAGCAGCTCCTTTAATAACCACTTATCTTTTCACGGTTCTTATTATAAAATACTGTCCCATTCCTAACTGGATTTTGATTTGTTTTCTTGTCAGCTGAAATATTTACTCAGTCCATATAGAGACTAAATGAATGCAACAGTTTTGTTTTTTACTTGTTTTTCTATGTTTTTTCTTAAGATGAAAAAAATCACTTGCATTTCATTTGAAACTGAAGTTCTATCCCACTCACATAGGCTATGAAGGAAACGTGCCTTCATTTCTATGTATTAATGGGAACTTCTGTGAATAAAAGTATATCCCTTTTCCTATACAATTGTAGTGGAAGCATTTATTCTTCAAATTTCAGATCAAGATGCACTGTGTAGTAGAGGAAGGTCTCCCGGCTTTTGTCATTACAGTTCAAGACAATTTGTCTTTTCAAACCCCTTTTCATAATTTTTGCATACTCTTATCTGAACAAATGGCATGCTAGTCACTTAACAAGTTCTGTTTAGCTTGCATGCTACAAACTGTCCTTCCTCCTGAAGTGGTATTTTTCTTTGTGGTAGTGGGGATACTTGTCTTCCTGCTCGTTTCTCAGGTTTTATTAGTACAAGCTGAAATTGTACTCCTTTTTGGAAGGATAAAGGTTCCATCCCAAAATTTGTGCCATACTTCCTGCCAAAAATAAAGACTAAAATCGATACTTGTTTTATTTCCCAGATGAGCAGACTTCAGGATCTTACTTCTTTGGCATTCTTGAATATCCAGCTTGTTTTTCAGAGCTTCAATAAAGCCATAAATTGAGAAGGAACGTGCTTGGTTCAGACCTTGACTTATATGATGATTAAGGGGTATCGTAATTGTGAGATGTCTTCCTAGTTCAACATGTTCAGTACATATAGCCTCACATGAAAAAAAAAAAAAAGTATTTCAGAAGCATTTTCAATTGTAATATGTTCCCCACATTCTTACAGGACACCAAAGGACCTCTGCAGGACGCCATGGCGAGTGATGGAAGTGGACGAGCAAATACCATCTCCACCTCAGCAGAGAGGGCCCCAGGTAGCTCCGCTTCCTTCTTTAGCAGGGTGGTGCAGTACTCTCTCGGCCTCTTTGACAGAGTTAGGGTGGCAAGCCAGCACCTGCAAAGCACAGTTTCCTCGATTGGGCACCAGGTAGCCCAGAACCCTTTGGACTCCTTTTTCATGTGTCAGTTGATGGCTTTTGGGGTTCCCTTTCTCTATGTCCAGTCAGAAGTTCTCATGCAGATCCTAGGGGAATTCTGTGGGCAGCCTGCTGACCAGTAAGAATTCATGTAACCCAACTTTGAGCTGTATAACTCGTGTGATTTTTGGGATGCCATGTGAATTTTGTGTTATATGAAATATTATTTTGCACTGTGGCTTTGGGGCCTAGATGTTCTCAGTCCTTTCAAGGACGTTATCTGAAAGAATTCCAGGAAAACACAGATGCTCAGTTGACAGTCTCCTCTGGGAGGGCGCAGACAAAAAGACTTTTAATATATGCAGCTCAATGGAGTTAAAGTTCTGATGCACTGGAATAGCTCACAAACTGGATTTCTGTGTTTGCTTGAATTCTGGGTGTGGTTTCTCATTCTCCCAAGCTTCTCTTCATTAATCTGGTACTTGACTGGGAAAGATCTCATTATCTCTGGATTGTGTCTCCTTTGGAATTCTGGGTGTCTGACAGCTAATGGAACTGGATTCCTTAAACCCCTTGAATTTTGTGGTGCTGGCAGGTCATGGTGCTCTTCCCTCACTGCCAGAATCTATGCTGCTCCTGGCCATGGCTTTGGGAATGGGATGGTAAATGTGCGTGTCCTACTGTTGAAGTAGTTTTGCCTTTTAACTTGAAACTCTAATTCCTTCTAACATGGGAGAAGTGTCTGTGCTACAAATGCTCGTTTGCCCAGCCCTGAAGTGCTCATTTAGCGATGTCAGAAAAATGAAGGAATTTGATTTCTGATATTTGTTCCAGAACACTTTGAATAAACTAAAACAGCTGCTTTTAGAGACAGAACACACTTAGAGCAACATTTTAAGAAGAGAATGTTTTTTGCAGTGACAGTTGAAGAAAGACCTTAACAACTTGCAGGCAAATAAAAATCACACTTTTGTTTGACTTGATAGATTATTCTTACAAGTGTTTTAGGATTGTAACTGCATGCAATCTGACAGAAATTAATTCTTACTGTATGCAGTTAATTCTTGAAGTGTAGTTCCTGTCACGGTTTCCTCTTTTGTTTGTGTGTAATTTCCATATGGCAAAGTGGAGGAAAGGGAAAAGGTATAGAAGAATAGACTGCTGTGGACAGATGGGTCCTCTACAGTGTTTTTTGTACAACTGGATAGATTTGAAATGGTTTTCTTTAAAAGTTAAGGGATTTCTTTTTTTTAAGCTGGAACATATTCTTTAAGATGAATGGAAAAAATATTTCTTGGAGTACAGGACATTTGATGTGAGAATAAGGTGGTTTATGGCAGAAAGCTATTGGTGATGAGAAATGGAAGGAGAGTTTAGCTATATATATCAATTAATTTATCAACGCAATTGCTGTCAGAAAGTCTCTTTCATCTGATTTAGTCCTTCCAACTGTTCAAATTTAATTACTTTTATAAATGAGAATTCAGTAAGTAGCATTTAAGTTGTCAGTAAGCAGGGCAAATGATAGGCCATGGTTTGCTATAAACTTCTCCAAATCAGATATTTCCATCTCTCCTTACGTTGCAGTGGCACAATCCTGTAGCAAAACTGTGGTACTTCCAGGGTGTCGTGGTTTAGGCCCATCAGGGAACAAAGGCCACGATTAGCCTCGAGTACCGAAGAGGCTGAGGATTGCTCGAGGGCAGGGAGGGCTTAATTGCCGCTTAAGGTTCAGGACAAAACAGACCAGGCTATTCGGTTTTGGGGAAGAAAACAGAAAATAATTTAATGCAAAATCAACCAAAACATAACCAAAATGAAACAACCCAGAGTAATACATCAATGGAGAGTCCAACCAGCCTTTTTAAGAACACCTTCTTGCCACCCCTCCCCTCTTCCCGGGTTCAGAGCCCTGATCCCGGTGTTTTTACCTTGCCCCCCCCTGAACGGTTCGGGGGGGCAGGCAGTGGGGGGTTCAGTCAGTCGGTTTCCGAGAGCTTCTGCCGTTTGTCCCTCCTCAGGACGGGTGAACTCCACACCAGTCCTCCCTGCAAGTCCGTGGGGTAACTCACAAGCATGGCAGACTTGCACGGGCTGCTCCGATGCCCACTTATTCCAAAGGCTGCAGCTCCTCTCTGCCTCTCGTGTGGGGCTGCTCTGCGGCGCGCAGGCTCTCCAGCACGGCCTGGGCCATGGCCATCTCCCCACACAGTCCCCCGCCCGTCCGGGCTCACCCACACGGAGCTGTTGGTGGCTCTCAGTCTTGCCACGAATCTCCACAGGTTTCAGGGGCACAGCTTGTATTCTCGCCACGGCTTGCAGAGGGGTCTCCGGTCTACTGCTTCTCGTTCCTTCCTCCTTCTCTGGCTGAAGGGTCCGCGTGGTGGCCTCCATCTTGTATCACTCTCCACCTCCCGACTCGCATTTCAAATTCCCGTCCCCTAAATAGTGATCGCAGAGGCGCCAGATTGGCCCAGCCGGGCCGGAGGTGGGTCTGAACCTAGGAGCCGGGGGAGGGTCTTCACTGCAACCCGCTCCCCCTGTTACCAAGCCAAAAGCTGCTCCTGGCTAAACCAGGACATTCCACCCCTCGCCTCTGCGAATCACTTATTCAAGAAAACATAAGGGAATCTGAACCACCTGCACAAATCAACTAAGATCAAACAGAATCAAACACTTCCCCGTGAAAATAAATGATATACACATAACACAATAAATACACATAAATAAAAATCCACCCCTAGACACGAGGTAGCCTCACCCAGTCGCCTGTTTTGTCCTTTACCACTCCCAATTCACCATCCTTATCACAAATCCCAATCTCCAGCAGCTCGAGGCCCCACGTTGGGCGCCAATTGTCGTGGTTTAGGCCCATCAGGGAACAAAGGCCACGATTAGCCTCGAGTACCGAAGAGGCTGAGGATTGCTCGAGGGCAGGGAGGGCTTAATTGCCGCTTAAGGTTCAGGACAAAACAGACCAGGCTATTCGGTTTTGGGGAAGAAAACAGAAAATAATTTAATGCAAAATCAACCAAAACATAACCAAAATGAAACAACCCAGAGTAATACATCAATGGAGAGTCCAACCAGCCTTTTTAAGAACACCTTCTTGCCACCCCTCCCCTCTTCCCGGGTTCAGAGCCCTGATCCCGGTGTTTTTACCTTGCCCCCCCCTGAACGGTTCGGGGGGGCAGGCAGTGGGGGGTTCAGTCAGTCGGTTTCCGAGAGCTTCTGCCGTTTGTCCCTCCTCAGGACGGGTGAACTCCACACCAGTCCTCCCTGCAAGTCCGTGGGGTAACTCACAAGCATGGCAGACTTGCACGGGCTGCTCCGATGCCCACTTATTCCAAAGGCTGCAGCTCCTCTCTGCCTCTCGTGTGGGGCTGCTCTGCGGCGCGCAGGCTCTCCAGCACGGCCTGGGCCATGGCCATCTCCCCACACAGTCCCCCGCCCGTCCGGGCTCACCCACACGGAGCTGTTGGTGGCTCTCAGTCTTGCCACGAATCTCCACAGGTTTCAGGGGCACAGCTTGTATTCTCGCCACGGCTTGCAGAGGGGTCTCCGGTCTACTGCTTCTCGTTCCTTCCTCCTTCTCTGGCTGAAGGGTCCGCGTGGTGGCCTCCATCTTGTATCACTCTCCACCTCCCGACTCGCATTTCAAATTCCCGTCCCCTAAATAGTGATCGCAGAGGCGCCAGATTGGCCCAGCCGGGCCGGAGGTGGGTCTGAACCTAGGAGCCGGGGGAGGGTCTTCACTGCAACCCGCTCCCCCTGTTACCAAGCCAAAAGCTGCTCCTGGCTAAACCAGGACACAGGGGAATAAAATGACACGATTTTATCAAATGGCAAAACTTGAAATCTAAGGCTCCTTCTGTTTGCTTTCTGCTTTTCTAAAGCAGTATATAATTGTAGCATAATTTTTAAAGCTTTTGGGTTTTTTAAAGCTCTGCCTCTTGTGGTGCCCAAGGTACTTTAGAACATACTCATCTTAGCTAGTTCAAGCTAGATCATCTTTATTCAGTGTATTGTGGTGCATTCTTCTGTGTGCATGACAGAAGTGCATTTAATGGTAGAAGCGTGAGCACTGTGTCTGCTGTCGTGTGTCATCCACCTCCCCTTTTTGCTAGAAAAATGCCATTAGTGGCTAAGATTTGGATTTTTTTTGTGAAGTGAGTTCTAAATATATCTTAAAACTACTGGCTTAACAATGGATAGGAAGCGGGAGTTGGCAAAATGCAATGAATTTCTAAAGCAAGCCACAGAGTCATTAATGGCAGGTCAAGTCTCAGTAACAGTTGTGTCCTGTAGGTACCTGTCTTTAGTTCCTGTTCTTGTGGGGTTGGTAGATCCAGAAACCTGTGATATGTTTACAGTTATGTATAGTTTGAAAAAAACAAACCAAACGCTTTTAAATTACCAAGTTGGATAATACAGTAGAAGAACAGGATATTATTGCTGAATAATCAAAAGGAATCTGTAAGATTACATCTCAGTGTAACTCCTTATTTTGGACTATTTGTGTATATGCTTTCTTGCAATTTCTTAAATTGTCTGTTTAGGAAATTGTAGACATTCTACTTTCACTGTAGAGTAGACAAATACCTTGAGCAAAAACCTTTCTGAAATGGAGGTGAAGGCAGAGCTGTTTCCAAGGCTTTACTTCACCCATTCAGTAGACTCATCTAATATAGGTCATATATCTGAAAACGGTTGACCTACCCTAAGGCAAGTGCCACCAAATTAAATTTAGCAATAGCAGCTGCCAATCCTCAGTAGTGAGGTGGTGAGGTAGAACTTGATGTGGGGTAAGTTGCCTCTTAAAAAAAAAAGTGAAGTGCTGGTTTCATATTTGATGGAAATATAAAGATAGCTTTTAAGTCAAAAGGAAAGTGCATGGCAGAAACATCACAAAAAAAAAAGCCTGTTTTCACATTTTATACCTGACAGAAATTCAACCCTGAATTAGCAAAAGTGCTTGTTCAGTGGGATTATGGTAACCCATGCAAGGCCTGCTTTTTAGTTGCCATGGAATCCCAAATGGATGTAAGTTGTATGGGTTCTCCCCACTACACTCACTGCCTCCTTTGCTATACCACCAAATCTGGCCTCTTCTCTTTTAGCCACTTTAACACTTAAAATATAGTCAAACCATAAAAATAACACTCAGCAGCTCTGGTCAGCTGAGGTAAGACCGATCACAACAAGCACTTTCTTCCGATGTGTTACTAACATGATTGGCATGTATTAACTTTGCTAAAGGTGTCAATCCCTCGCTGCGAGGCTGCGGCCTTAGCTAGAGTTTAACGTGTTTTGTCTGTTCCTTGTATTGTACTGGCAGTAGTTGCAGGGCACAATCTGTGATAAGCAAGTTGAGGGTTTTTTTAGCAGTCAAGTAGAATCCCCCTTCTCACAAAGGTTTTGCCTGGTTTGCCAGAGAGCCTGTGTGGCATCTTACATGGAGGCTACGAGGGATGTTCTCAGGGAGATTGTGATCAGACTGGCTCTTGCTATAATAGATCAACCCTTCGGTCTGGGAAGTGGCAACAAGCTTTTGAGTGATGGATGCTATTCTCTCTGGGGAAGGGAAGTTGGGGAAATCTGTTACTGTGCTTTGGTCCTCTAAACTGTGGCATGCTTGTCGTAGATTCTGTAACCTTTCTCTGTACCCTGTCTGCCTGTTTCTCTCTATCTTCTGCATTTGCCTTTGTGCCAAAATTGACGCTATTGCCAAGAGAAAAAAAACCAAACCACTTTGCTTTTAAACTGTTTCTCTCTTTGATAATCTGTAACTGCTGTGTCTTGGATTTTTTTTTATTATTTACAATACTTTATATGAATTTGATGTGCTTTTAATGCAAATGCTGTTCTTCTGTTTGTTCTAAAGGTCTGTAAGAACATATTTCTGAACTTTCAATTTTTTCTTGACAGATGGACTTGGAACAGTCTTTTTATCAGCTTCATGATATGTTTCTTGGGGTGACTTTAGCCAGTGATTTTTTTGTTGTAAGATGTTTCCCATTTCAGGCTTGTGTTCTCACAGGAATTTGTTTCTGACCCTATGCAATAGGGAGTTCATAAAGGAAAGACCTGTTAGGGAAACTAGTATGTCAAAATGTACAGTAATAAAAGACAAGTCATAATACCTTTGCACAATTACTTACCCGTGAAAGATTTAAAAAGCCAAAATAAGCCATAGTATGCAAAACTGCAATACAAAGTAGAGGCACTAGGTCTCTTGCTTTAATATCACAAAAAAGATATATGTATATGATATAAGTATGCAATATGAAAAGTTTAAAATCCTCCTATGGATGTGCCTTAAGTGTTTTCAGGAAACAATATTACGAGCGCAGCCCTTCAAAGTAGACTCTTAAACAAGAAATCTGTTGTATATAGCAAGCAAAGCTGGACTTTATAGGAGGAAGTTCTTTTGCTGACTTGGAGAGCTGAAAAAGGGTGTCTGCGTCCTCTAAATGGCATGCCCTTTCAAGTAAGTTATCTGAGACACATTTTCAAAAGGATCTTAACAGTCTGTACAATTTTAATGAATCTTTATGAATTCATCCAATATTATTTGCACATGATTCTACTTTGGTGTCTAACAAAGTACAAATACATTTTATATCTATTTCTGTACAGAAATAAGCTTCTTGTTCAAAACATTGCCTCATTCCAGTTCTGCATTGAACATGCCTTACTTGTGAAAATGATTCAGCTCAAAACAATACTGCTTGCTTGTGCAAGCAAACACATCTTCATGAAATTCTCCACCTGGTCACTTCTTTTCATTATTATTCAGATTTGTGTCTTGTTCTTGTTTTAATTAAAATTATTACAGAAGATAACAGCACACTAATTCTGTGACATCGTGTTCTGTTTGTGGTGCTTCCATTTTAAACCACTGAACTGTGCATTTACAAACATATCCATATTCCAAATTCTGTGCTCTGACCCTCCCTGCCCCCATTCCTACACGTACATCCATATTTTAGGATGCATCACCAACATGGGAGGAAAGATAATTCCTTGGATGTTGTCTGTTCTGTTTGGAGGAGCCGTAGGGGTATGTTTTGCAGGACGTAGCACATGATACTGAACCCTTTTGTGGGGTTTCATACAACTCCAAAGAGATTCGATACAAGATTTATATCTCTCCGTGGAACATTTACAACACAAACTTTAAAACCAGACCCTGTATTTTCTGGAAGTTGAGGAGATTGTGTGGGTTGCCTGATTAAGACCAAGGTTCAGTGCCCAGTGAATCCTTGCTTAATAGCAAGCCAGGAATCTCTGGTAGGATAAGTGCTTGACTGTTCCTAGTCCATCATGTTCCTTGTCAGTGTTCTTATCAGGATTTGGGTGGTTTTGGCATAAAGGAAAGGAGATTGTTAAAGTACCAGCAAGCTGAAGCCCAGAAAATTTGGAAAGACAGCAGCATGATGGAAAGGTTAATTGTTCTAAAGAGTGGTGATGCATCTGACTTAGTAGAGTTTCACTGAAAAAATCCTGGAAAAGTTTTGGGGCCCAAGGAAGGATACACAAAATAGCACTGTGCTGAGTTTGTGCTGATGGCTGGATCCTGCTAAGAACACTTTTTCTTGGGAGTAACTGGGCTCCCGATTCCACCTTTCTCTTCAGCTTTCAGACCTATAGACTTGTGCCACTGGAATATTTGTTTATTGTTTGTATGTGTATATTCTGAAGGGTGATATGAATTTTTCTGGGCACTTCGAGAATCATTGAATGCTTTTGTGTCTTAGAAAAACAGTATCAAGTTTGTGTGGAGTTGGATTTTCTTCATTGCAAGATTAAAATGTCCGGATATTTGAAAAGTGGAATTCGAGAAATGGCCATTTTGAGATTGTTTCCCTCAGACAAAAGGAGGGAGTGTGCATAAAATAAGCTTGGTGACAGATAATGTTCAAGTGAGACAATTAGTGCTCAGAAAGGCTTCATGTCTCCATTGTATAGCCTCTTTGATGATTTTGATTTATGCAGTTTTTAACCTGCTTTGTTTTGGGTGTGTGTCTCTCTGAATTATGTAACACGTGGTTTTCCTGTTGCTGTGAAATCAAGACATTATTTGTTCAACTGTGTGAAATGTTCAAGGGAATAAATTCCAAACAAACTTCAGGTTTCTGAGTTTTTCTTTGTCCTCCCCTTCCACCCTCCACTAATTCCAGGTGAGGAATGCTACAGGGAATATGGAGTTCAGGGAGAGTGAATTGAATAGGTCTGGCAAGCTCAAATGTAAAAGTCTTTTTGGGGAGCTCCATGGCACATATCTCCTGTCACTGCAAAGTACAGTACTTTTCAGACTTCTGTATTGTGTTTTTTTAAGAAATTTGCTGTTATGTTGTGGTTTGCTTGGAGTGCAGGGTGTATGCTGCATGGACAGCTTGACATGTCGCTGTAGAAAACCTGCCAAGGACCCTCATACTAAATATGCTACTGCTTTGACAAAGCTGGCTTTGGATAGATACTCTCTCAGTGTTGCAGCTTCACTGATTTTTGTCGATTTGGGAGGTGGTTTTGTGTGCCTTGCTGCTGGTCAGAGGTCTTTGCCACACTCTGTGAGCAAGGCAGTGATACACACATGTGAGGGGAGAGGTGGAACATGGGCGAGTGCAAGTCAGTGGTCAGGAGCAGGAAGTTGTAGCCTTTGCAACTAGTGTGACAGGTAAGCGTCCTGGCAGGATTTGGTTCCTTGATTGTTATAGCAACTACTGTGCTGGTGGGATGTTTCAGTGTGATGGAGAGATAGAAAATGTAAACATGGAGCATTGTAGCCAAATCCTGAGTCTACGTGTCAGCTGACCAATTGTCTTCTCTCAGGAAAATGGCACATGGGGAGATCACTTCCCTTAAGACCAAAACTATTCTGTCATATTCTTACCATGACAAGCAGATAGTGCTGGATCATAGTTTTGAGCTGCATTTTCTTGTTCTCAAAGATATACTGAAATAAATCTGTGTTTGGGGCTCATTATATGTCTTTTCTCACATGCTTCCCACGTTTCCTACAGCACCATTGGCAACTAATAGATTGTAATGGCAGATGACTTTTGAGAATCTAATTGTGAACAATATGTCTTCTCTTTTGGGTTTATTTGGCCAGAATAATTATGTTTAAATGGTAGCTCAGAGAACTCCAACAGTGAACCAGTTCTGCTATACGCAAGATTTCCTTCTTTGGAGGAAAGTAATCACTTTGCCTTCTATTTGCTGTGATTAGTATAGAATCATAGATTGGTAGGGGTTGGAATGGACCTTAAGAGATCATCTAGTCCAAACCCCCTGCAGAATTTAGGCTAAAATGGGCCTTTGGTTCTGAGAAGGAGCCATCAGCATTCAGCATAAAACTTCATGTGCTGGTGCGTGAAGTAGAAATGTAATTTTGATACACCACTAGAGCAGCCTCCACTGTTTTGTATCATGAAAGCTGTGAGCTTTATACCTACACATATGCTCTTCAGAATTCAAGTGTTTGCTCATTAATTAAAAAAAGCAGGGGGAATGAAGGAAAAAGAATGAAGGGAGGTGCATTTCCTGAACTCGTCCCCATTAGAGGTGAAATCAGACTTCCTTGCTGAACCCGTGTAGAGGGACATTGTTTTCAGCTGAAACTTGGAGAAAACAAGTATTTGTGTTATGGGAGGGCTCCCAGGCAATCTCACCTCATAACCTCATTGTTTCTGTGCTTATAGTTCTTCTCTAGTCTCATGCCTTTCACCTGTTCTCTTACTAATGCCTACAAGAAGAATTGAGCACCCCACTAGATGGGAGAGAGGTGCTGCCAGGAAACTCCTGCCATGGGCCTGACACTCAGAAGTCACTTTTTTTTTAAAGGCATCCTACTTTTGTTTGTAAAACAAAACTGAACCCTTTTCAAGCTTTTTTCCCTTCACTGCCACTCTTCCTCCTCGCTCCCATTCCAACCTAAATACTTACCTTAACATTTTTTACTGTAGAGGAAACTGTAAATATTCTGTAAATAGAGCCTCAGTTAACACGTAATGTCAAATATCAATCTTTTTTTAACCTTTATTGTGCAAATAAAATGATCTGAAAATGAGGAAGAAAAGCAGACAATTTGGACTGGGATATGTTCTTGTTGTCTGTACGTGCTCCTTTGCCTGTATTTCTGTAAAGAGAACACATTAATTTTTATGAACATGTTATCCTGGGATCTTGAGTTATACAGATGTGTCCTTCCATTGCGCCTTTCCCTTGTGTCTCT
This sequence comes from Colius striatus, assembly GCF_028858725.1. Taxonomy (NCBI): domain Eukaryota; kingdom Metazoa; phylum Chordata; class Aves; order Coliiformes; family Coliidae; genus Colius; species Colius striatus. The sequence continues at coordinate 140,906,073 of NC_084759.1, forward strand.
AACATTATTTAGGACTTGTAGAACTCAGTCAATGAATTAAATATTGTCTTCATCATACAGAAAATGATGTATCATGTAATTTTTTGCAGTTAACTTCCTCATAAAGAAATTATCCACAGAAAGTCTTACATAGCTGCTAATTAACATCTAACTGTTAATCCCAGAACTGAAACTGGATGACTGAAATTCACTACTAATAGTGAATAATAATAGTAATGTATTAAAGACTGGTTTTAAAAACAAAGTATCGTAATTACGTGGGTAAATCACTTTGAAACTTTGGGATACTGAGCCGTTCACAAACGCATGAAAATCTGTGGGCAGTCTTGTTTCCTCAAAAAACAGATGGCTTCCACTGAGGATGAACTGAATTAGCTTTTACAGGGATTTGGAAACTTCATTCTGAGATTTGACCTTTTGGAAGTGCTAAGATGTTTTCCACCATGCATCCCAAAACAGCTTACTTCATTGGATATATTTTGGTAGCAGTTTTTCCAACACGCATGTTGGCATGGACCATGTCCTTTGCAACACACATTGCTAGAGTAGAAGCCAGCTATGTGCAAGTTGTATTATGTTTTGGACATGTTACATTTTTTAATTGAATATGGTAGAAAGCAGAGTAACTGCTTCATACAGATCTTTTCCACTAATGTTCTGTAACAGTGATGAGAGAGTGTAAAGTACTTCTACAACAATGAAATTAATTAATAAATGTCTTTTCACATTTATGCCAATTAAAATGAGACAGTGATAGTTTTATCACCTGTTTTTATCTGCAGCATAATATATTAAGGTGAGAAACAAGGGGAGGAAACCAAACTTAAAACTCCAAACCAAAACCAAGTCAAACAAACAAAACCCTGAATGAAAAAACAAACAAATAAAACCATAACTCAAACCAAATGCAAATAATCAGAAGAGAAAGAATATCCATGTTGACCCTATTCTACTTTTATGAAGTGTATTTATGGAGAAAGGTGGAGTAGTGCTTCCTGAGCTGATCCTGGCAATGTGGAGTCTGTCTTAGACTTTCCAAACAAAACTGGGCAGATGCTCTTTAAGGCACTTCTATGCTCTGTTTAGTTGCTTACATCTTCTTTCAAAAATGTATGTTTAGTCTGACATTTCTCATGTTTGCTGTCATCCCAGAAGGCTGTGTTTTCTTTTTAAGGAAAATTTCATAACCATCCTTTCTGCTGTTATAGAAGTTTATCTGATAGCTTGTGGGTAGAAGAGTTTAAAAATAGGACTTTTTTTACCCAAGAGATGTTTCAAATACTTTCAGGCTTGGGTAACTCGGTGATTTTAAACATCAGAACTGATGTGTAAGTTATCTTTAATCAGTAATGTGTTTTTGGAAGCTTTTTTTCAGAAGTGGGGCAGATTTTTAATATAGCTACCTGTACACCTATGTGGAAGAATTTGTTTCAGAAATACTCCCACTGAGTTGTGAAGCTCTGGATTGCTTGGAATATTCAGTTGCTTTACAAGTTATATAACAGTATGGGGATAAATGTAGAAAATAGTAAAGTATGCAACAGAATGAAGGAGGAGATGTTGATGCTTTTTGGAATATATGAAGCTTTTACCTAGGACAAATATTTCCCAGTATGATGTCCTGTAACTGCCAGTCTCAAGATTTCAGCCTGTTCCATTTGCAGCACTTCATAATCTTGACACAAATGACAGAAATTAAGTAAGGACATGGTTAGTATCTGACTACATTCTGAAGTCCAGTAATTGTGGAAATCTGTAGTACATTGCAACAGAAGAGATAGTGGTTATGAGCTTAGTAGTTGAAGAAGTTACCCATTTGAAAGCTGTGTTTTGATCACAGTTTGAAGAGGAAACTGAAAACATTTGATATTCCACACTTTTATTATGTATCATAAAAATACTAGTTCCTGATTGGTTGTTCTTTAATGATCAAAACATCATTCAATATCCAAGGTGGAACTGGAAGTACCAGTTTCTATAAAAAGTAGGCAGTGTTTGTATTGATATATTCCTCTGTTACTTTTAGGTGGAAATGTCCTTAGTTCAGCTTTGTGTTATTTGCATAATGGGAATCACCTATCTGACCCCTCCCAGTGAAAGGAGATGTTCCAGAGGGCTGCTATGTACAGAGGGCAAGGATCAGATACCACAATGAACAAACTATACAAAGTCTTATGTAATAGGGAAGATACCAGAAGCTTTCTTTCTAACAACATAAAAGGAATTACTGTTTGAATTATAACTGGATAATCACTCTTGAATACTAATTTCCAGTTTACTTAACAAAACAGAGTACTTCACTTAAAAAAGGGAGAAACCTTGTGAAACGAGGTCATGGTGATTTTAAAATGCAGTGTAGCTTCTCTTCTTTCCTTTCCTCTCTGCCAGTTCTTGGATATGCCTCATCCCAGGTGGTAATTTGATGTAATATAACTTTAATAGCTTCCAGGACAAAATTTACACTTACAAAGTAATGTTATCTTTACCCAGATTATCCTTTAGTGCTCTTCAGCCTTCCCACGCTCAACTTCTTTTCAGAAAATGGAAATGAGGCCAGGCACTATATGATCGACCTGATCAAAATACTGGAGAGAGCTCAAACGTTTTAGATGGTACCAACAAAATGGAATATGATCAGTAACAGGTTACTGACTTAACAATATTCCAGAGTAATAGATACACCAATAATTCACAATATAAATTTACAATATATTTTGATGGAGGGATTTTATATCTCTAGTATTAGAAACATGTTTGGGCAGCATTAAAAGTGAAATCTGTACAAATGTGAAGATTCTCTGCCAGAAAAGATGTAATAAGAAGAATCAAGCTTAGCAGTATTCCCTGGGGCTTGGATTGGGTTACCTAATACCTCCTCTCCCCTGTTTCTTTTCTCCACCTACTAGCTACAACACTGGACTCTTTCCAGGAGTTAAAAATAGCTATATTCCTGGATTATTCTGTACCTCTACTATAACAACTTTTCTGTATTGTTTAACCATATACTGAACTTTTAAATTGCATTACATAATACTGAGACTTCATGCATCCACGTATGAAAAACACTATTTATCAAACATAACTTTATACAAAAGTTGCAGATAAATTTTTGTTTTCAAAACCTAAGTCTAAACCACAGATGAACTTGAAATAAAAATGTTTAATTATGTTCACTTCTAGTTGCTTCTACTAAAAACACGGAACAGATAACAAAGTTGACAGTGATTTCTAGGCCTTGCCCTACTGATGTCCTAGGAGGCAATATTTTGTCAATGTCTGTTTTGGCAATTCTAGAAGTCTTATTTTAACCAAAATAGGATGAGGATGGGAGGAGGCATTGCAGCACCCATAAAGTAAACATTTAAGTTACTAATTTCATTCAGTAGTCAGTCCAATTCACTTTCATAATTATGAATTGAAGGGACTTCCACATTTACTGACGGTATCTGAGATATGCAGAATATAATGGTCGGGGGCGGAGGGTCTTGAGGACCTCTCTGCCTCATTGCAGAGGTTGCAGTAGATACCAGCACTGGAAGTAGTGTTGGTTCTTCAGTAGCTTTGTGCTGGATACTTCTGCATTAGAGGATATTTAGATAAAATTGTTTTTGTCTGTACAGCTTAATCTCCCCATTTCTGTTTTATGTCCCCAATTTGCGAGGAAGAGTTGCCAGATTGGCTGTTTTGAGGACTGAGCCTTGACATGGTAGTAGAGCTCTTGAGCAGTTGTTGGCTTAGTGACAAAACTCTTTTTATTCTAGTAGGCTAGAAAGAGCTCCTGTTTTGCTCTACATCTGCTCTTTAGTTCCCTGGATTTTAAATGTCAGTTTAAGGACAGTTGTGTTGATCAACTTTAAACTGCATAAAACAGTTTTGAAGTGTTCAATTTGCACATCAAACTCCAATAGCTTTGACTCAGTAGAGCATATTTTCTAGAAAGCTTAGTTAGTTCCTATTTATTGTTTTGATTGATAGATATGCATTACAGAAGAATTTCAGTAAGTCCATCTTCAGGTTCAACCCCATTTTGGATGCTCTGCACGGACACTCTAGATATATCTTGCTTACAAATTGACTTCATTTTTCTTATACTGTCTGCTTTGAATTCAGGGCTTTCATATTTAGCAGAAAATGTTATAGGTCAAACTGGAAATACAGACGTCAGAAAATTCAAGATTTTAAAACTTCATAATGCAGCTGAGTAGTTCAGGCTTCCAGAGGGTTTCTAGAATAGTAAGACAGAAAGTTGAGGCATTATATCAAAACACCACTGACATTTTATGACTATTAGGTATTTACATGTGAATAAATGCATTCCTGTTTCTGTTTAAGCAGGTGTTATATTACTAACCCTTTTGGCTTTGAGGATGTGCGTATCAAAATTCAGTAGAACCTACTATGATGTGTGCAGTTCTGCGGTATGTGATGTGAAGCTGTATGAACAAGCAGTGACAAGTATTTACCAGACCTGCTGGGCTGTTTCCCACAGTTTTCTGCAGACATTTCTTAATAGAGAAAATTTTTAAAGAGTGAGTGAGTCTAGATTTAAAACTTCTTCCTATCCCTTAAAAAAATCTGTTTAACACGCCTCTGTGGGTCAGTTTAGAGTTGCCATCTGCATGTTTTATGTATCTCTGCTCTGCAGTAAAAAAACTGTTGATAGTGACTAGATACTAATTTTGGAGTGGATTTCTTCTCTCAGAAGAAATCAGTTGTACTTATTTAAAGAGAGTATATTCATTGACTTACCATTTCAGTGTGTACAGCATCCAACAATGGGCCTCAGTACTAAGATTTCTGTTTTTCCATATACACAGTGCTGGGTGCAGGGAGCATCTCATAGAAGATGCTGTTGCTCAACCTGCTCATGTAAACCATGTAATCGTTATGCTTAAAATCTGACATTTTTTAGTCCCTTTCTACTTTAAAGTGTTTTGTCTTTACTTAAAGTGAAGTTAAGAGTTAAGGGGTTGAAGTTGGGCATTCTGGATCCTGTTTCTGGCACCGCCTCTAGTCTGTTGTGAGATTGCCTTGCTGGTATTTAATCTCTTTTGTCTGGACTTGTACGACACTTGTACAGTACTTACCTGCTTCCAAAATAAGTTTGATTTAATGTGCTAATACTTGTAAAACATTTTGAGGTCTTTGGATGAGAAGTGGAGCTGGAATAGAATGAGACAGTTAATGGAACTGAAGTGGGTGAGGGCGAAACTTCTGGGAAAACAATGAAAATCAATCTGACACTAACACAGATGAAAAATGAGTCCTAAGAATGCTGCTAGAACTCATTTGTCACCTTCTCTGTGCCTCAGCAATAATGTTTACTGAACTGCAATCACACTAAAGAAACCTTACCCAACAGATATTTCTTAGAAATTAATGACAATGGAATCAGGACTTAAACATTTCTGTCTCAGAGCTCACTGCAGCACTTTTAAGCTCTCACAGAAAAGTTCTCTTTTTCTATCTCTGTCCTTTGACGTATACAAGATGCTGCTGTTTCTATAGAGAGTTGTTTTATGTGATGCAATTGTGTTCTCAATTGTGTTGAGGGTAGAAGTAAATGAGCTTGGAAAAGGCAAATGAAAACAAAACAAGTGCATCATTTCACATTATCATAAAAGCACAATATTTGAGAAATCCAGAATTAAGATTTCTCTGAGAAAAGTACCAATTTCCTTCCCCCTTTGGCACATGTTTCACAGTAGACACTTTTATTTAAATTTCTGTAATTCTACAAGGGCACAGCTGAGTCTGCAAAATACTGGACTTGTGTTTCACGAGAGATGACATTTAACTAAGCTTGCAGTCTTATCAGACTTGGCTAAGAAAAGGAAGTCTGCAGGTACTACATAATTAATGAAAAATAAATTCTTGTAAAACAGGCAGCTAATTTGCCTCTGAGAAGAATTCACTTTTCTCAATTTCCCAGTTCTCTTCTGCATCTTCAGCAAGTGTTATGTCAGGGAGTGACCTTGGCAAGATTTCATCTAGTTCGTGAGAATAATGTGTAGATTTTACAGAACGAGGTAGTACCGGGCGAGAATCAAGATGGGATCCTCTCTCAAGAGAAGCTTTGTAAGCCCTCCAGTAGTTGCCAAAGTTGCTGGAACAGGACACATTCATGCAGGCTAGGAGCAATTCAGTGTAGGAATGTTATCTCTGATCATGTGAATATCTTTTCAGGAGGCAGGCTGTGTCAAGGCTAAGATAAAGGACTCTGGCAGCTTTCATGCAACAGCTAAGCAGCCTGTCTTCTTAAGAAAAACATTTCCCTTCAAATGATCTATGTAATGTTCACGGACCACTGGCTCTTCCAAAGTAAAGAATCAGATTTTAAAATGTGTCCTATTTTGGATGTTGTTTGTAGGTTTTTAGCTGTCTTGTTAATTGCATGAGAAGCTAGTCTTGGCTTTCAGGTATCTCCCCTCTCTGACTAGTAACATGGCAATTTTTTTTTGGCTAATGCAAACTTATCATCCCCTCTCTCTTAGTTGTGACTGGTTGATGACTTTTGGGTCTGTGGGCCCAGACACACAAGCAAGAATGTCAGCTAAAGGATAATGAGTGCACTCTGGAGGTATCTCCCATCAGCAAGCTACAAAACAGATTGGGGAATACAACATAATGATTTAAGGGAGGCACCTTCCTCTCCAGAAGAACATTAGAGAATAACCTTTAGCATCTACAAGAACTGCCTTGAAAATAGACCTTGCCCATGCATGTAGCACCATATATATATGTCAGGAAAACTTCGAATTTCCTTATTTTCATTTATAGTTTCTTACTGTAGCTTCAAATGGTTGATATGAACCTTATAATATGAAGAAATTGTTCGTCCTCTGTTCATGTTACCAATGCCTGTATATCACACATACTTTCATTCTTTAAGTAGATTTGCGAACTGTAATGCTTTTCATTTTGACAGTTAGTGGCTTTGTGGTGCAGAAAGTTGGCTGTCGTTATCATTTCTCCTGTTTCACATTTGGTAACAAGCTTGACAATGGCTTTTCAGCAAGCCTTTTAGAAACAAAACCAATAGACCAAGTAGACCAAATGGTCCGTATAAAGCAAACTCCTAGAAATCCTTCGCTAAAGCTGTTTAAATAATTGAGTTTCTGTTGAGTTTCCTCTGATGTAGACCCATTTTTTTCTTTTCAAAGTAAGGTGGAAGGATGTGACCAATCCTACATTTCAAGTATATGGATATATAAATTAATTAGAGCAAGTTTCCTTACAGTTTCTTTGAGATTTTGAAGCACAGAGTGTGTATCAAGTGCATAGGACATCTTGACTTGACCACATCCTTTTGCATTAAAGTTTAGGCAGATTTTCCATCATTTCATGTTTTGTAAGAGTTGCATTGAGTCACTCAGACCCACTTAATAGTTGTGCTGTGGTAGAATTGGTTTGATTCTCTAGGTACCAGTTATACTGCATCAGATCTTCATGGTGAGAAGGATGATGGTGAGATGTATTTTCAAAAACACATCTGAGAGATCATACATGTTCATTAAATGAATAAACAGAGGTCAGGGGTTTTTTTTCAGCCCTCTTTTACCTTAGAGTAATTGCTGCCAGTCTTTCTCTCAACCCTAGATATTGCAGCATTGAAACAAACCTCTTTTTTTTTAATTATTCTTTTTATTTTCATTGTTCTTTTCTGCTTGTAGACTTTGCAGCTATGTCAGGGTGTGCAGCAGAAGAGAACAAGTTGAAAACAGCTTGTGGAAAGATATTTCTGTTGAAATAGTTGAGCCTAACTGATGACTGTTGTATATAAAGAATTACAGTGGTGATGATTTTAGTATATTCCTTCTTTGTTTTTCCTCACCTCGGTGTTACCCAGAGTCTTTTGGTTTTTTATTGTCAGGTAGAAGTGACAGAGCAATATTCCAAGTCAGTTCCCCTTTTACTGTGAATTCATGGTTAGAGAATGAAACACAGATTACAAAAATAGATTTGGCTGAGGTGGTATCACCATCTAGACAGAATTAAATGAAACGTGAATCCCAGCTGAAAAGGCAGTCCAGTTTCACTGAACTTTGAAACTACTAACACAACATAAGGCTTAGCAGCAGGAAATGGTAGAGACTACAGTATCCCTGGAAAGGGAAGGTAGTGTTCCTGCCTGCCACCTGAGCAAGCTTCTGTGGTTTATACCATAAAGAAGCCTTGTAGTTCCAGCCAAGGGCTCAGCAGCCACTTGCCCACATCACAGAAGGGTTCAATAATACTAAGCAAGAGAGAAAAAAAAGCCCTTCTGGCAGTTGTATTAATGAAATTTTATCTTTTTGGAGAGGGATTGGACATAAATACCATTAATTATGGAATGATCGACATAAAGACTAACATGGTGGTGAGTGAGTAATTGCTCTGAAAAGAAGACTATTAGGAATAAACTGAGAGACTACAAAGGATGGAGAAAGAAAACTGTCTTGGAGGTCAAAACATTTGAAGATAGAGTAATTGTTGCCAATACTCATACTGAGTTAGGCTTTTCAAAGGAAGGGAAAGCAAACTGCTGTATTCCTTAAGCATCTTAAGTAAAAGCAAGGTAAGGGAAATCAGAAGTGGGTCCACAGTGAAGATGGGGCTGGCATAAAATGCAATTTTACATGTAGTCAGACAATCAAATGGATACTTGGGCTCCAATTTCAGTTGGAACAATGACATTAAGCGTGGGAGCAAAAGAAGTCGGTGTGTAGCAAGATTTGGAAATGGAAAATAACTCAGTGAAGCTGGAAACAAAATTTAAATTTTACTGTGAGTGAAAATAAAATGTGACCAAATAGTCTTTGCCTCAGAAGAGTAGAAGAATTATACAATGAAACTGTGAGCTTTGTGGCAACAGTCTGTGATTAAATCAAGCTCTAATGTTGATAGCTTAACTGTCTAATTCAGGGCAATACTATATGGCCACTGGGTGACAGAAGTATGATCTGCAGATAAACAATTAAAAGGAAAAAAAAGTTTTTGTGATCTAAACAAGTACATGTCAGTGAATCTAAACAGCAGATAAAACACCTTCTTTGAAGGAATGACTAAACACTGCTAGTTCTACAAGTGAAGTCCTTTGGCCCTTTTGGAAGGTAAGTGATATGTAACATGGATTCACCAAAGATTATACTAGACTAGTTTTACAGCTGCTATGGATGAAGTAACTGATTACCTCTGTAAGGGAAACATAGTGCATTTGAACAGTTTGGACTTCACTAAAGTGCTTGAAGGCTGCCACGTGGAAATAGTTATTTAAACTGGATAAAATGAAGGAGTAGTACATGAAGTGTCAAGTATCTAAGAAGTTGACTTAAATGAGAGATTAGAGGTTTTATTGAAAAGGAAAATAATGGGATTGAATGTCACCTACAGACTGTGGAGTTTCACAAAAAATTATCTGGGGACTGATCTTTGTAATACTTTCCCTATGGTTGCTGGCAAAAAACGAGTAAGAAAAAGGAAGAGGAAAAAATCTACTAATGAAATTCATCACTGAGGCAACATTTCAAACTCTCATCAATGCAGAGGAGGACAGGCTCTTCATACACTAAGAACTGCAAAATGTTGCAGACTGTAGTATAAAATAAAATTAAAAATAGAAATGTAATAGTAGAAAGTACCAGGTCATGCACTAAGATAGTGCTGAGAATTCTGGCTACCAACAAGGTGCTTATCAGTTGAAAGCAAAGAAGGAGAAAGATCTGAATATCAGTCAATAAATAAAAGCCACCAGTATTATGTGGGATATAAATAGGCAAGTGTGTTCTCAGCATGTATCAGATGAGAGATTTTTGGCAGGGTTGTTACTCTGATAAGGCCTCATCTGGTAAGCTGTGTTCAATTCTAATCACGCAGGTTCTGGAAAGATTAATCCAAACTGAGACAGGTGCAGAGACCTAGAGAATGATCAGCACACAGAAGAGCTTATCTCATGAGTGGAAAGTTTGGCCTGTTTAGCAAAACAAAACATAAGCTAGGAAAGACTGGGCTCTCTAAATAGCAAGCTGAGTGAGGGTAAACAGTGTCAAGATATTTTAGCTAAAATACTAGAATTTTTAAAAGAAGTGGATGCATGCAGGTTGGAATTTTATTGAATGCCACAGTGAATGAAGGTCCCGTGTATTGTCCTCCAACTGCCTAGTTCATATGTCCTTGCAAATTTCTGGGATTCATGGGATTTATGCTTGGAAACATCTCTCCTAGATCTTATCCCTCTGGTTCATTTAATCACAAACTTAGATTAAAAAACAAATAAAATCTATAAAAAGATTTAAGACTTCCTCCAACTGAGCCTTTTTCATTCCCTTATCTTTAGGTATTAATAGCATTTTCTTGCTCCCTAACTCTGTAGACTAACCTTGACTGGTAACAGTTTTGATGTGCAGCAAGACAGCCCCATAGCATTTCTACTATGTCTCATACAATATATCCATCTGTGGCCAGGTCTTCCTCAGTACTTACTACATAGAATTCATTGCAGCTCTAGTTTTTACAGATAAAATGTCCTCATTTCCTCTCTCAACTAGGACATTTAACATTCTTTTTAACACCTATTAGCCAAAGGCACTAAGATTCCCTTTTGCAGTCTGGCTCCCCAGCAGGTTCTGCCAGTAGTAGCGAACAGGATACTAACATAAGGTATTCTCTCGCTTTATTTACCCCCCTCTGCCTCATGCCCTTTTTTCCCCAATTGCTCAGTTTTCTTAAAAAGCCACAGCTCTGACTGTTGCATTTATTGTTTATTCACTGGATTATTCTTTAGGTTCTAATGTAAATGGACTGGAAGAGCCCAGCCTCGCTAAGCGACTGCGTGGCACACCGGAACGGATTGAGCTGGAGAACTACCGACTGTCACTGCAGCGGGAGGAAGAACTGGAAGAGGTTCCCGAGGAGACCCTAGCAGAACATAACCTAAGCAGTGTGTTGGACAAAGGAACAGAAGAGGATGTGCCCAGCAGGTTAGCATACATTGTCCATAAGCTTTTTTATACTCATCCCAACAGACTTTTTTCTTGCTTTTCCTTTATCTTCTTAAAACATATTATTGACCAAGTTGCCCTTTCTAAGGTTGTTGAAAACGTTCTGCATGCGTACACAAGTATTTTATCTTGTAGCTTCTGTTCTTCTAAATAGTTTACTACTGTTCTTAGAAGACACCTGTAGTACCATAACACCATGAAAGGGATTTTTTATAATTGTTTCAAGGACAAAGGAGTCTTTAGTGCAAACAGAACATGCATTCAAATGGGAGGGCATTCCAAAGTTAACTTATATTCTGTATGTTTTGCATTACAACTCAAAACGCTTTTGGTTTAAAGGTTCAAGTTTGATGCACATGGCTGAATGCTGATGCAATGCCTGAGAGATATTACTTTGAAGCAGTAGTTATGGCTGTTGAAAAACATGTTATACCTTCACAAATGTACCTTTATCTGCAAAATGATGTATAAGCACACCACAATCTAAATACGGAGGTAGGACTGCTGAAAATAGTTGTTAAAAGAATCATTGAGAGAAAATACTTGATTAAGAATGCTTGTGAACTTTATAGTCAATCACATATTTTTTGCAGAGTTTCAGTCCCGTAATATGGTTTTAAATATCTTATTTTTTTGTAGAAATAACCCTTACCTTTCAGCTCAGTCTGTCCAGTATTCTTCTTGAAATAAACTGAGAAAACATTGTAACTGCTTTCCTGAGACTGAGATCCTACAAATGTATTGTATGTACAGGTTACCTACAGGTATAGGGCTGCGTAAGGAGTTCCTTACTACATGATAAATTGATTTAATCAATGTGGTGAAGAAGGCAGGAATAAAAATTGTTCATTAAAATGTTTACAAGATTAATGTAGTACAGAATCTGTCATGTATTTATCTGATAAATTTGAAGGTACAGCATCTGGAAAGGAGTAACTTTTAGTAGCCTGAACTTGGCCTTGACAGTATATATCTGTGTGGACTCATGAAGGTGTGGCTTTCATATAAATACCTGGCAGTTACTAGTATCTTGTACAACTGTTTCCTCTACAACCTAAAAAATACTTTTTGATTAAATTCTTGACATAGTAATTTCTTTATGTGGTACTGTTACAACATTTTATATAGTTGAGATCTTATCTAGTGCTCTGATTGAATATTCTTAGGGCTATTTGTGGCAATTGCGGACTCTATTTGCTTCACTTATTCTTCCTTTAGCTCCTAATTCAGACCTAGAAATTGTGATTACATAGGTGTTAATGCTATGGAGGAGTTTTTAGTCCTCTGTGTTTCTAGCTCTAAATCAAAATTTACTAGTATGGACTGTTATTATGATTGGCCTTGATTTCGGTAAATCAGAACACAATGGGCCTGCACAGTAAACGTCAGAAGACTCCAAAAGGAGAATGTTAGTTAAAAAAAGTGGAATCTTGGCATTTTGGCATGAAGCTGTTGGTCGTCTCCAAGAGGTATTGTGTGAGATTGTGGAGACGAATGGCAGTACGCTATTAGGTTAGTGCGTTAGCACGCTTCCTCTCATAGAGTGTTACATTTAGCTCCCTTTCTTTTCCATACATCCCTGTAACCTGTATTAAGCTGAGTATTTCTGTCTGTAACAGACTGAACTGTATAATTCTAAGTGCAAAAAGTGTTGTTTAGTGGGCATCTCACATTCTATGATAGAGAGGAAAGGGAAAATACATGAAATTCCCTGTCAGTTTGACCTGGAAAAGTTTCTATCCCAAATCTAAATATGACAAGCAATTTACTCAGAGCCTTGATAGGGCTGTACAGCCCAGACATCAGAGAGAGAATTTTCTAGATGGCATGGCTATTTTTCAGCTCTACCCACTCCATGATATGTCACAGGAAAACAGAAACAAACAAACAAAACAAAAAAACCCCCAAAAAGTCTGATGGCTTTTTCAGCAGCAGAAGAAAAAAGTTTAATTCCTGCGACAAGCAAACCAAAGCCCCAATTTAATCATCTTCACTGTCATAGCGCAGTGCCTCAGGGTTAGTGGCAGGCAGAGGAGTTAGAGAACTGTTTGTTCCTTCCATGGTCTTATGGAGTGATGGATTGGGCTTCAAGGTGCATTGAGGTGTTAGCTCTAAATCAAGCAGAGACCACACATAATGGTGCACAGCTTCCCATCACACAACACAGTTACGAGTATGTTTTTTCAAAAGGAAGTTAATCTTATTCAAACTTCAACAACAACAAAAATATAACTTAGGCAACCAAACCCAGACTACACAGTTTTGAGGGACACGAAACTCTTTAGATGTGTTATTTATTGCCTTTAATTTGCAGTAACATCCAGTATGTCATCTGCCATTTTGGCCTTTTTAAGGAGTGTCATAGGACAAAAGAAGAGGTAAATTTCCACGGTGTAGGTTTTGGTTCCTTTCCTTAGCACTACATCTATGTAGGTACACTTTTTCAATTAGATATTGAACTGTTCATGCAAATTCTGTAAAGAAGCCTGCTTAGATCTTTAATATCTCCTTTATATGGAAAAACAAAAGTTTCAACTGTTAAATTAATTCTTGAGGCACAGACCTGCAGAAAGGAATGCCCACTGCACCAGGCTATGTCACTGCTGTCTTTCAGCATCTCCTGTCTCAGTATTCAAAGGTCAAACAAAACCCAAGTTATAAATAAAAGCAAAGTGAGCTACGTTGTAAAGAATTTATGTCGTCAATATTACATGCGATAAGCTGACTGGTTAAAGAGCAGCAGCTTGTCCTGTTCAGTAATCATAGCAATGGTTGAGCAGTAGTAAACCTTACTGACAGCAAAAGAAGCATAGGAAAACCCCAGCATGCAGCACCTGTCAGGTTTCATTTCCATACCAAAGGATGGGAAAGTTAATCAGGGAGGAGGGGAACATCACTCTTCGACAACATGGGTGTAAAGCCTTTGGAATAAGCTTCCTTCTCCTGGAATATGCACCATGTCCATAGCATGCAACTGTGTTTGCATTAAGTATTTAGCATGTGAAAACCAGACAACCAATTAAAAATAAATGGATTGTAATTTGAGCAAAATAATGTTATATACATGCAGAACAAGAGAATTTAAGAGCCTGTGGACTAAAGTACATGATAATTAGCACATTAAAAGTTGTATTTTCCTTTCTTAGAAAGCAAATTAATAAAGTTATGTAAATATGAAATGTTCATCTAGTGTTAAATTGAAATTGTGTACCTGAATATTTTTATCTGAAATTAAGAGAAAAAATACTGCCATGGCTCTTTTTTTTTTTTAATTGTCAGTTTGTCATGTCCTATAATAAAACCTGTGTATAGGAAACAGAATTATAGCAACTGTACAAGTTATATTTTATAGACCTACATGAAATATAAACATCATTTTCAACTTGTTGGTTTTCTCTCTCGTCTGTATGGAATGGGTTCTCACAAAGCCTATTGACCACAGTGATAGCTGTTGTAAGGGAGGAGCAGAAGCAGAAATACTGCTCTCAGATGATTTACACAAACTTTAATCATTCACAAACAGTTTTCTCCTTCAAACCAGATTTAAGATTTACATAGGAAGCACCCAACTGTTGGTCAAATAAATGCAGTTCTTTTATGAGAATGATCTATTAAGGAAAAACAAAGGAAGAGGACCTTTTCACTCTGCAGATTATGTTCTCTGAATGTTCAGTAGTTCACATCCATTTCCCAGTGACAAATGCAACTATCTTTCTCCCCACTATCTCTAGGACTCGGGAGTCCAGCATGTATGAGTGAGCTATATTAAATGTCGTTGTATAGCAGTTACATTTCTTGCCCCTGGCACTTATACTGAGGAACTGTTAGAATTAAACAGAGATGTCTACTAAAAAGCACTGTTGATTTACTGGTTTGCATATTTCAGACTTTGCTGTGAGAATAATAAGCTCATTATTGTAATTATCGTTGCACTGCTTCCTACAGTTTCTTGCCACTATGTAGACTGTGTACTTAATTAGATACATATTATAGTTCTGTCTCTGATGTAGACAAGTGAGCAATATTGTATTTTTTTTCTCCAACTCTCCTTAGCTCACATTCTATATCCTTTGGCCTGATAATTGTGTTTTTCTACTCCCAAAGCTTTCTGTGGTTCACCTCAGCAAGTGCCAAAAATATCTTGCTATACAAAATGCCAGCAGTAGCTGCCATTGTTGAAAGATGTGACCTTCTACATTCTGATGTTGCTAAAATCTCTTTCACTGGTTTATCCAAAGCAATGCGATATGAAGAAAGTAGTTTCTTCCTGTTGTATTCAACTGTCACGAACTGTTAACAATTATGCTGTGCAATTGTTTAGACTTGGCTTTGCAAGCACTTTTTTGCTGCTTCAGCTTCTTTAAAAGAAGCAGGGCAAAGACCACACTGCAGCCAACATGTGATGCTGTCACTAAAATGCCTATGAAATTGGAAGCAGAAAATTAGCATTATGTTTTCCGTCATATGTTTTGGGCTTATATGTATTGAAAGAACTTGTCAGTGATCTAAGACTGATCTAGGAAACATTAACTTCTTTTTTCTAAATCTTTATAGTAGTTCAGAGTCTGAGATGGAGGAGGAAGATGAGGAGGAAGATGATGAACTACTGCTGCCTCAGCAACCGCCTTCAGACTTGGGTGGCGTGCCATGGAAAGAGGCTGTGCGTATCCATGCCCTCCTGAAGGGAAAGAGTGAAGAAGAGATTGAAGCTGAAGAAAATCATGACATTGAGGACAAAGATTATGAGGAGGAGGAGGAGGAAGATGAAGAGGAGGAAGATGAGTCGAGTGAAGGTTAGACAGATTGATTTATCCTTGCTTCCTGCTAGACAGCAGAGAAAACCAAGCTGGGTTATTTGCCATTCACATTGAGAAAGATTTGCCTTGGAAAACTTTTGAGTTTTATTGCTTTGATTCTTCATTGCTTTGATTTTTGAAGAAGTTATTGTCAAGGAAACCTTTAGGTGGATCATTCTGGATACAGAAGATCTTTGCCCACAGGGTAGTTATAGCAGTAGTATCAACACAATATGCTTCCCATACACCAGACCAACATGTGCAATTCACAGCTTTGTAACACTGTATTGTTCCATTGTTGTTTTTTTTCAATTATTATTGGAAACTGGATTTGAATGTGACCTTTGTTCTTTGGCAGTGAGAGCTGGAAGCATTGTTGAAGCTTTGTTTTCAGTTTTTCACAGTGCCTCACTAAGGGGTAGTGCCCTGTAATTGTCATCAAGGCATCCCAGAAGAAGCTGCTTGTGGCTTTCATTAGTTAAAAGACCGCCTAGAGAAATGAGGGAGTTCAGGTACAGGTTCCTATTTTAGCTGTGAGGGATTTCTCTGGAAAATCTTAGGGAAAGACTCCTTCCCCTGTGTTTGTCTCTGTCATCAAAATGCAAAGTTTGTGCTAAGAATAGACTTGCTTCCAGCATTTTACCACCATGGCAAACTTCTTGTTGCTCTTGTCTTTATCTTTGCTCACATTGTCTTTTTGTGAAGACTGGTAGATTCCAAAGAGCTTCTTTGTAAAGGTTTTTGTCTGCCTAATGCAAGCAGAGGTTCAGTTTTTTGAGTCATAGTGTCAGTTTCGTTGATGAGCTCAGCAGACTGCTTGGCTACTTTATCAACTTAGGAGCTGTATCCCTGTAACTGAAGTCTGTGGAAGTCAAGACTGGTTTTTAAGTACGGTAACGCGTGCATGTTGTGTGTTTAGTCTGCTAAACCATGGTGACCTTGGATGGACGTTGGTTCATTCAAGCAGTTTTCCTGTTGGACGCTTTGAATACAGTGGGAGTACGGGGACCTGCTGGATTTCCACACAGTCTTTCTTTCTGATTCTGTCCTTTCTCTCTCTCTCTCTCTCTCTCTCTCTCCATCGCTTGTGTGTGTACACGCGTGTCTGGTGTTATATATGGATGTGTGGTTCCCTCTGCTGTAGAGGGGGAGTATTGCCCTTGGGAGAGAGAGCTGCAGGAAGGTCTCTGGCTTCAACGTCTCTCAAATGAAGAGGACACGGGTACATTTAAAGGTACCCATATACCATCTCCACTTTCATTTCCCCAAAGGAGGGGGGAATGTTTTAAAGAGCAGATCCCACATGAGAAGTTTCTGTGTTTTATTTACTAGGTCCCTAAAAACTGATTTTGTAGTTGTTATTATCATCATCTCCTGGTCTGAGTGCCATGCATATATTAGGTCTCACATTGCAACAGGTTTTAGGAAAAAGATAAAGCTGCCATTTGCCTGAGGATATCTAGAAAGCCTGGACAATTTGGTACTGTTATGCACATGAACAGTGACCTCGACATATATAGGGAGTTTCAGATTTGTTCCATAAACACAGACTAATTGCACCTGTGCAATATGTCAGACACGTGGGACACATCAGAAGTACTGGCTTTAGATTGCCTATCTCAGCAAACTTGCATTTTTTATTGTTGTTCTATGTGAGTGTGTGTCTGTGAGGAGAGTCTGTGTGGGAAGCTAATCAAGCTGTGGCGATCCCTCAGGATTTTTCAAGTCATACCGTTGTTCATGAAATGAATCTGATATTCTAATCGAACTGGTTGTGTTATTTTCCATGATGCGTTCTCTCGCAATTTATGTCTGATTATCATTTTTTAAGCACTTGGTCCTAATAGTTTGTTAATCCCTTGTTCCCTCAATGTGGTTCATTAGAGCCAGAACACATAGGAGGAAAATCCAAGTGCCTTCCTGCAGGTAAGATGGCATATGCAGTTGTCAAACTGCATATTTTGCGGCTTACAGTGGTAACAACTGTAGCTTAGCTTGCAACTTTTTTTTTTCTCTGAAGAAAAAAAAAAAGAAGGTGTTACTAGTTTTTCCAAATTAACTTTTCTCACTATAAGAATGAGAAGTATTAGTAAGGTGGCTGAAGAAGTTGCTCCTGTGACAATTGCTAGTGTGCTTTAGACTTGACTCCTAAGGAGCTGATTTGTGAGTGGCTTCTCATGCTCATAAAATGCTGGTAGGTGCTACATTTGAACTGGAGGGAAAAACTACCTTTCCAAATGTAAGTGAAGCTAATGTCTGACTTCCTGCAAAGTACAACAGGCAGCCTTGAGGGAAGGCTATAACCCCAGGTATCATTTTAAATTCTCAAGCATTTAGACCTCAAGGAAACATTAGGTTTACCTGTTAGCCAAGCAGCATCACTTCATGGCTAGCTGTGCTGCTATTTATTTGCTAGAAGAGATGAGCAGGACCCATGTCCTGATCAGGATAGGCTCAGGCTTCTTTTTTGACAGTTGTGTAGTAAGTATACATGTGTATGTTATGCTGGTCTAAATCCCAGAGAAATCCATTTTAAAACACACGGATCACGTGGGACCTGCTCTTTCTGAGCCTTGCTGAGTAACTATATACTTCTCAGCCGTTGCTGGCAAACCTAAACCCTTTAACACAAATTTTTTTGTGGTGATGCTAACTCTACTCATCTTGGGGCTTGCATGCAAATGCTTTGGTATGGAGTGAGAAAAGCCCAAGTTCCTGTCCCTGCAGGATGTCCAGTCGCTCTGGTAGACCTTGTGATTGTACTAATTGATACAAAAAATTTCTGATGAGTCAACAAAGACATAAAACAGCTAAATACTTGGATAACCTCTGAATCCTGCTCTGCATTTGAGTTTGTGTGTCTGAACTCTTTTCTTGTTTAGTAACTGGCTGGTGATTCTGTCCTTCCTGCAGTTCCTTCTGCCTGTTTTGTCTTCAGTTTTAATACCAAGTCTTGCACGTAGTCATTCCTGCAATGGAAGTCCCAAATACTTTGTAATGTCTGGGGAAAACACATCCAGGAGAGAGGAACGTCGTTAAAAGCAGACAGCATGAAATAATGAGTGCAACCTCTAAATGCTGCTTATCTTTTTTCCTTGAAACACTAGTGCACCATATGAAAAATCTAACTGCTTTTGATGTTCTAAACTGCTGAAACAATGTTTTGCCCTACTCAGTGGTAATCCAGCAGTTGGGAATATTTACTTCCTACTTTTTAAAGTGGACATTTTCCTTTCAGGATAAGACATTTACTTTTGAAGACCACTCTTGCAAATCCTGTGCCCAGTAGAATAAGTAACTTTGAGTAAATAAAACCTGAGTTATAATCACATAGCAGATACCAATAGAGACAAAGTCTGTGAATATAATTGCTCAGAGCAGATGCTACCCAGGTGGGTGTTCTACAGCAGTTAAGTTGCTTATCAGTTGCTTTGGGTGTCTGTTGTTCCCTTTGTCACTCCATAAGTAACTGAGCTTTATGTAGGCAGGTAATTGCAGAGTATTTTGATTTATTTTCAACAAATCAGTTTGCATGACAGGAAGTCCCTTCTGGGGAGATGAGAGGCCTGTTAAATCATAATGAGAATGTTGTAGTTCCTCAACAACAACAACAAAAAATCTTCCCTTAGAACAAGTCAGTACAAAAGAGATGAAGTAAACAGAATAGTACTAAAGTAAGCTGCACCCTTGTGTTCATATGCATGTATACGTGCAAAATGGAGAACCATCATGTAATACATTCGATTCACAAATAAATATGTACCCAGCATAGAAAGGAGTGCTTAACCTAATAGTAGAGAATTAAAGATCTTTTGTTTTGGTGCATCAAACTACAATGCAGATTCTCCCTTGCCTTCAATGCCAGATGTCTTTGGCAATAATCATAATGTGTAGGCTGAAGGAGCTGGAAATTAGTGCTAAATTGGTATTTACATACTACATCCTGTTGGACAGCAGAGAATGTCTTTCATTTCAGCAAAGCTGCTTGCAGTAGAGGTAATCTGCAGTGATGTTTTAAATAGCATCTCTCTGCCTTTGGAATGGCATTATTCCGCTTTGATGGGAAGTATGAGAAGCGCGGTATTGGTGTATGAGTGCACCTACAATGCTGAGCTTTTTCTGTCTGTCTTGCAAACTGATCTTAGCCAGTAATATTTTCTTTTCTTATTTCCTTTCCTATGATGTGTTACCTTTCCTTTCCACTTTTCCACTTCCCATCTTTTCCTCCCTGTCCTTCATATACCCTGCCTACAACCTGGTATGCCATACCCTCCTCCTGCTAGCTGGAAACCTTAGACTGCAGCAGATTGTAAATCCGGTTGATCCTCTGGAGATCCTGGCAGATGTGCACTGGACACACATCCGTGAAAAAGAGGAGGAGGAAAAAATGGTCCCAACCTCAAAGTCCTCCACCTCCAGAGGTAATCTCCCCCCAAGCCCTGCACTGTCAGTCCCTGGATCATGGTTGCAGCTGTTTAACATTGTTGTTTCTGCGCCTTTCAAGAACTGTGTACTTCAGCAGGGGTAGCAGGGATTGGAAGGAACTACTTTCAAATTACACTGAAATTACACTTGTTTAAACATTTTGCTTTTCAGGTTAGTGTTGACTTCAAATGACTGCTTTCTCTGCTCTGTGGTGGTGTGACAACTTCTGACCTGTGTGCCTGCTTTGACTCCATAGCATTTTCCTCACTACACACCTGATTCCATAGTGCTGGTAATTGGCCCCTGGTAACGGACTTTAGTAATAGAAGCTGTTGTGCTTTTTGTAGCAGTGAGGACTCTACACCTCTTTGGGGAAAGCTGAAGGGCTATGTTGTGTAGCTGTTACAGCAAAGATTGAATAGGATCAGCTTCTGTATTGACTGTGTTTCACTGCTGCTGCTTTTCCAAGTGTGTAATTATATCTGTTACTAGTACAGAATGATGGGGTTCAAAGGCCTTGCAAATCTGATCAGTGATGATTTGGACTCCCTATGTTTAAGATTTGACAGTGCATCTATTTTTTCAAGTGAGATGTGACCTTGCTGAGTTGCCAGTTACTTAAAGGAAAACTTTGGAGGGAGAAAATGTCTATACTCTAGCTCTTGTAACTACCTTCCAACAGAACCTGCTGGCCTTGTTCTAGACTATATTACAGTGTATCTGAAGCTAAGTGTGTCATGGATGCATTACCTGTACAGGCTAGGTTTAATGAAAAGGTAACCACGTGGCAAATGAGTAGTGATCTTCTCTCAGAGCCTGTAACCCTTGCACCACAATTGTAGAGGGAGTAAGTATGCTGTGGGAAGGAGTGTCTTTTAAAGCAAATGTGAAGTTAATGACTGATCTTTATTTTAAAATCCAGGGCTTTATCTCATGTAGACTAATCATATTCCATTCAGATGGCTTTTTCCTCATAGTTCTAGATTTTTATGTTTATCCTGGACCAACTTGATAAGAGAGTTGCACATCAGTTTGGCTATGCCTATATTTGTAGAATGCACTGGGATTTTCTGGTGTGAAATCTGCTCCCTTTATATAAAAATCAGGCATTTATTTCCCACTGTAAGCACAGAAAGTGGCTCTGTTCAACTGTCTGTAATATTCAGTATTGGTAGAGTAGTTGTTTAACATTTAAAAACACCAAGTAAAAAAGTTAACAGTTTCTTAAGCTTTCTACAGTTAAGGTTAGTTAAGCTTCTACTTGACGGTCTGTATTGCTGTAGTTTCCAAATTTTAAATTTCTGTTTTATAGTTTCTGCTTTTCCATGGTGTATTAGTAGAGCTGTCAGCAAAAGATGATCCTTCCAAAATTGATTTTGTATTATTCCCAGCTTCCTATGAGAAGGAAGGTGTTATTTCCTTTTCTTCCCCTAAAACTGGGTCAAACTAGGACAATCTGACAAACCGATTAGCGACTTCAATTACTTTGTCATACAGTACAGGTCTAGGCAAGTGTATCAGCAGTTTGGGTTTTTTTAAAGGACTGTTGACAGTAATTGCTTGTGGATACACTGAAAATATTCATCTCGAGTTCAATAGACAAGTTTGTTCTTGGCTGAGCTGTATTCTGAGGTCTGAGGTGTTTGGAGAGCCCGTCAGTACCAGTGGCAATAGAGTTTGATGTAAAAGCCTGGCATAGTGTGACAGTACACAGAAGCCCCTCTAGTTCTGCTTTGGGTACTCTTCTTCATCGGCTGGCCTTTGCATCTAGGCAGCACAGGTTCTGGGATGCCTGTTACCACTGCCTCTCTCTCCTTGCTCAGGTCTTTATCTCCTAATTTCCCTCCTCTGCAGAGTTTGAAGTGGAACAGAGCAGCAGCAATCTGCTGGTCAGATGTATTTTTCTCACTGTGCCATCCGTATTTGCTTTAACACTACAGATCCTAAAGGAAGATTAAGCCCCTGACATTTGTAGGTTACTTCAATTACATCCCAAGCCTGGAACCGGACATTTAACATCTCATCGGTTTTATTCCCGTACTTGCTACTGAAAACTTTCCCATTGTCACTCTTCTGTTTTTTAGACGCTTACTGATGTCTAATTTTGATTTCTTGCAATTTATTGTTTTTTAAATTCAGCATCCGACCTTCCCTCCGTACGCCATGAGGCGGTACAGGCGTGGCTGGAGACGGTCCCTGGAGGTAGTTTGGTGATGTTCTATGTATTCCAATGCACAATAACCCTGCCCGTCTCTTCTCCATGCCTTCAGCAGCTCAGCTGGTACTTTAACCCTGGAACTTAACAGCCCTGTCGCTACTGCATGACTGGACGTGGAGGGAGGGAGAGAGGGGAGTGTGCATGCACGCCTTGCTCAGACAGCCCATTCTTGCATGAACCCGACATTTGTTGTAACCCTTCTGGAAGGCAGGCCAAACAGAGAGGCTATCGTGGGTGTAGTAAAGTAGATGGAGGAATCTACTTGAGTGCTTCAATTTGCTTTGTAAACTGAAGACTGGGTCAGTTATTCTGCTAGCACCTTGACTAAAAGAACATGGGGGTTTCTTGCATTTGAAAGATTCAGTGACAGAGAGTGCTTAAAGCAACCGCAGTTCTCTGTAGCCACTGCAGACTCTAGCTACGTGGTGAAGAAAAGAAGAAGAAGAAGGTTGAAGCCAGGATCTTTAGGAATAGTGATGACTGTTGTGTCTCCTTTGACTCAGAGTTCATGTTATTTAGGAAAACTCAGCTGCTTTTTAATGTGATGCTTTAAGCTCTATTACTAAACTGTTGAGCCTGAAGGTTCTGGAATTACAGTGAGTAAGTTTGTATAAGGCAATGAGAGTATCTAAATCAGTGGAAGAACAGTAGTTTGTGGTTAGGTATTTGATCTGCAGCTAAGTTGCTTTGGCACATCAGAATAGCTAGCTTGCCTATAAAACTTTGCTTCTGCTGCTGCTTTGGCAAGGCAGCAGTGTTTACAAGATGTCTGCACACGATGCAGTCTGCTCACGGCTGCTAGCTGATATGAACCAAGTGCTGATTCCAGTTTCTGGCTGCTGTAGTGTGTAGCTTCTGAGTTGTTGTGTGACAGCTTTTGGCCTCTTGCTCCTTATCCTAACTGCATATACGTATATGCACAGTATATGTATAATATAATCAGACACCTGCAAGCTGTCCATGTCCCTCGAAATGGGATCCACCCTTGCACCAAGTTGTTACTTATCTATGCATTTGTAATCTTCTGTTGAGTTTTGTGTACCGACCTATTTAAGGACTGATTTTTCTACTCCCTACACGTGTCAACGTCAGATCATTGTTTCTGGATCTGAACACACGCATATACATAGCGGCGGTATCAAATACACCTAACATCAGAGTTGCATTTTTACAAGTTTTGATTAAGATTACTCACATTTGCTGCTACCTTAAACCCATCCCATGACATTATTAGCATTTCCAAAATAACATAAGCTACTGCATACCTAAGCAACAATCAGACTGGGACACGGTCTGGTTTTGCTCAGTAGATTCATAAATGCTCTGTGGGCAGTCCAGTGTTTGCCATATGCTTCAGTCTCAAGTGCACGACACCTGTAAGGTTCTGCATTTTAGAAATGTCTGATGTAAGAGAGTAGGCCAGTCCTTTATCACATGAAAGCCTAACTGCCTTTTCACAATAGATGACAGAAAATAAACTAGTCCACATGTTTATCTGTCTTAATATGACAAAGGGGAAAGGCACGGAAGAGGATAAATTCTCACATTGAAGGAAGAAGACAAACCACCAGCTGGAGGCTATGTTTTGAAATAAACAAAAATCTGTATTAGAGAAAAAGTAGAGTCTTCAAGACCTCCATTTTAGGGAGGATTGGTTTGTTTTCAAGATTGTCTTGATTAGCAGTGCTAACCTATACATGGTTCCAAAAGCCACATTGTCACTAATAAAAAAAAAAGATCAGGATCTACTCCCTGACTTGGGAGAAAGCAGGCATAGTGTAATTTCCTCCCATATGGCTAAACTTTGTTGCTCTCCAGAACTGAGGGCTGTATCCATATTGCCTACGGGAAACAATCACCAGCCCTGCCCTGGGAACAGACTGCTGGGAGTCGGGCCAGGAGCCCTCCTAAAGATGACAGTATGACAAACTATGATTTCACTTGCACCGCTTAGTATACTCATCTAGGTGCAACCAAGAAGGTTATAAATATGTCTGTTATCATCATTATAGGACCATGTCCTAGTTGTATAATGAGCAAACATTGTGTGTAACAATACCTGCTGATTGTGTACACATTTGCAGTAGGATATACAGTAGTTACCTGTCTGCATGTTGTTGAACCTGAATTGGTGCTACCTCGCTGCACAAATCTGAAAATGTAGTTGACTGACTCTACTGTGGGGGGAAAAAAAAATTCCCTGGAAGTGCTCACTTCTTATCTTTATATTTAAATTGTATTTTATGGAAATGATTGGAGAAAAAAAAACCTTAAGCAAATCATCCATAGCACTAGAGATGAGACAAAATGTCACATGATTTAGGTATTTTTGAAAAGTATCATTTAATAATGATATTTAAAGCCCACAGTTTGGTCTCATCCTGTAATTAAATACTATCACGGGTAGCAATGTCAAATGCCTTTTTCAGAGCTGTAAACTGAAGAATCTTTATATTGACCCAGAAAATCAAATTAAGAACTGAAAGAGAAAAGAAAGTTTTGAAAATATCTTTATTAACCTAAAAATATCTTAATTGTGTATTAGCTACTTATACAGCATATCAAGTCTCTTAGACCCTCTCACCAAAGACTGCTGTGGCTGCACAGAGTTAAAAACAGTTTGTAAATGTAATAATGACCAATCCAAGAACTACTCTTGTCTGTGGCTTATACCCTTAGAAGCCTGTTTCAATTTCAAGATGAACAGTTGTGGTAGATTGTGAGATTTCAATTTTCATCTAATACACATATGCTATAAAGTGGTGATAACTGTTCAGGTGTGATAAAGAGAAAAAGTAATCTTTCTGGAAGAACAGTAAAGTTTATTCTGGTTTGATGTCCTCGCAGTCCCCCCTTTTTAAATTTTTCACGAGGCATGTTGCTCAGAAAAGCCCTGGCTGCTTTCACTGCAGATACCTTGGAGATTCCCTAAGGGCAGACATTCCTTGATTCCTTGGAGTCTGGAAGTATTTCACCATGGATGTTTCCAGATGACACATTTCAGGTTCTTGTTTTGACAGTAATATATAAACATTTCCACTATAAACTGTTGGTACAGTTCAACATAGAACCTTTTCACTGTATAGTTGTGGGGGGTTTTTCTCTCTTTTTTTTCTCAATGTTTGAATGTATTCTAGCTCCATGTGAGGAGAATGATGTGGAGGATGAGCTGGGCACTGAGCCTGCAGACACAGAAGGACAGGCGTGTGAAGAGGGAGACACGGGTGCAGAGCTGGATGACGGTAAGGTACCACCGTGCAGCATTCAAACCTGTCCTGTTGCCAGAATTGTATTGGCAGAGGATACTTTGCATGAGGGCAGATAAACCTCATCTTAGTTTCAGTGATGTAAGGATCTTGTTTCAAATAGTCAAGAAGGAGCCAGGAGCGAAGGACAAAAAGAAACAGAACCTCAATGACACAGATTGTAGAATAAATTTATTGTGTACTCTTGCCACCTGCTAACTAGAGGGCTTGATCTTGTGCCCATATTCAGTATTGTTCCTGCTGAAAAACAGAAATAGAAGTGACTTTTTGAAAAGTCCCCAGTATCATCCCCCAAATCTTTCCTTGCTAGTGTAAAATGAACTGCATGTGCCAGAACATACTGCAAAAAAATCCAGAAAACTGGTAAGGTATGACTTCAATTACTAATTTAGTTATTTGTACTAACAGTCCATCATTTACTGCTTAAATGACTCTAATTAACACACAGTAAAGGAATGAAGCATTTAGGTGTCGAGGTTATGAAAGTGATTAACACCATGTGAACAGAAAGAAAAGAATTATGAAAAATGTTAAAGCAATAAACACATGTCCTGAAGGATTTGTGTACAAGATCTCGATTTTTTCCCCCGCCCCATCCACGATCAGACGACATCCCATCTGATGCAGAAGCAGAGTTTCGCTTACATCAAAGTGGCGTAGAAGAGCCAGAACTAAAAGTCTCTGAAGATGAAGAAGATGAAGAAGACGAAGAAGGAGCAGAAGGTGCTTCTTGCAGTGTAACAGAAGGTAATAGCTTTCCCATCAATGTTTGAGTGACTGTAATTGCATTTGAGATAGTCTATATGTTTATCGGATTTAAGAGAAGACAATCTCTTAGATTTGAACCATTTCACTACTGTCAGTGACAAAGTATGTGCTTGCCTTAACATTTTGAGGGCACTATTCTGAATCCATTAATTACAGCTTCCTGCAGTTTGAAAAGCCACCTAACTGCTTTTTCTTGTAGCAATTTTTACACTTAAAGGTTTGTAGTGTTCTGGACATCTAACATTTTTTGTCTATGTTTATGATATCCAATCTAGAGTTTGTATAAGGCTGAGAAATTTGTCCATGCTTGATGTGTATGCATAAAAAAAGTAGAATGTTAGTGGTCTCATGTGGTTTTGTGAACATTTTTGCTTTCCCTAGATCCATGCAAGCCATCCATCCCCATCCAGTCATCTAGTGACAGTATTCTTCCTCTGTCTCCAGCTGATAGTCCCAAAGCAAAACAAGCAGAGGTAAGAGAGGGAAACTTCGAGGTTATCTACTTACTATCTGTAGTTCAATACAACAGTTTGTTGGTTAAACTAATGAGGATTGACAGCAGTGGGATTTCCTCCTTTCCTGTCTCTGGTCTTTTTGAAATCTGACTTCATTTAGATTTAAAAAATAATGTACTATCTATCTATCTTTCCTATCTTTAGAGAGTAGTGGCTCTGTTACAGTCACACAAGATGATTCTATGGTTCTAAGATCCCATCACAAAGCCCAAAAAATAATGATATATAGGATATTTTAATTTCCATGTGCAGTTAACAAGACAGAGCTAGAGCTAGAGCTAGAGCTAGAGAGATAAGGCATGAGGAGGAGCCATAAGTAAAGTGTTTCCAGTTTATGCTGGTTCAGCTATCTTTTCTGTACAGCTGCAATTCAAAATTGTATTTATATTACTTAGTGGTAATCAAAGTACTGCTTATTTATTCCAAAGTAACAACATAGTTCAGCTTAAGGGAGGGAGACATGTTACTGATGTACTGTCGTGTTGTCAGCCCTGGAGTCAGCATGCAAACATACTGTGGGGTTTCTAGCTACTGGCATGTAAGAACAGGAAGTACATGACTCTTAAAATGTTCATGTTTTTTTCTCCCAAGTGTTTGCTTTCAAGGAATTACTAAAAGATTAGACTTTATCTTAAAAAGTTTTATCATAAACCAGTTTACTTTTGCAATAGACACATTATGGGATAGGACTGGTTCACCAATGGCAGTTGCTGACAACGTTCACTTTCTGTTAAAATGAAGGGGCTTTGTTTTTTCGGAACCATCTAATGATTCTATCAGTCATAGTTATTGTTTATATCGAGACAGTGTCTAAATGTGAATACTCAAGACCTCAGTGTTTCATATGTGTCACACAAGAACACAGATGGAGAAGTTCATGCTCTAACGATCATATGTCAGATAAACCAAACTGTCTTCATTCAAAAAAAAGCCAGAGACAAAGATGCCATTGAAAAGAGTAAGATGTTCCAGGCCTGTGAATTGAGATGCCATGTGTGGGTTTTTTACTGTTTTCATACTTGGATGATTTCCTTATTGCTAACTTTGTTAGAAGAAGGAAAAAAAAAGGAACAGTAGCTTAATGAGCCCAATGATTATTAATATTTGCCTTTTCCCTTTTTTTGTAGGATGTGAAAGATCCTCTGGCTGAAATACCCCGGGCAATAAAATCTCCAAAGGCACGCTTTTTCCCTGAGCCTTTCCTTCTTGAAGAAGGATCAAAGGGTGAAATTCCCAAAGACAGGAAAGTTAAGAGCCCTTTGGTGCCATCATCTCCAGTGTTATCACAACCGGTTGCATCACCAGAGAGCGTTGCACCTACATCACTAGCAGAGTCTCGGCCAGCAGCACCGACATTGGCTTCCTCCCTAACATCTGCTCAAATGCCTATCTGTTCCCAGCCTTTGCCTTCTGCTGAAACATCCATTCCGTCCCCAGTGGAGACTCCAGTGTGTTTCCAACCGGTTCCAGCCTTAACGTCTACTCCTTTAGCCAAACTCGTCCTTAGGGGCCAGGGTAGCGAGGTGGAAAAACTGGGGAGCCCTACTACTGCAGAAGAAGCCCTGAAACGGAGTAACCTTGTAGAAGAGTTCTGGATGAAAAGTGCTGAAATTCGAAGGAGCTTAGGGCTCACCCCAGTAGACAGAAACAAACACTCAGAAACGAACTTTACTGTGTCTGCCCTTGAGACAACTCCTCTAAAGACTTTTAATAGCGAGACTATTTCAGGAGATGAAAGGGCCCGTCTTCTCAAACCCCAGCCTGCCCCAAGAAGACAGGGATTGTCCAAGTTGGAAAACGAACAGATTTCTCTGCTCACTCCAAAGTCTCCGTCAGAAAAAGAGCTAAAGAGTTCCAATGAAGTGAGGAGAGATGTATCTAGCAGTTCTGGACTTGGCCTTCAGGAGAGTTCATCTAACATGAGAACTATGGCTAGCCAGAGCTTCAACACTTCTGACTCTACCATGCTTACTCCTCCATCTAGTCCACCACCACCACCTCCTCAGGGTGAAGAACCAGCCACTTTACGCAGAAAGAGATATCAAGCAGTCTGGCAGAATGAGGTTGAAGCCAGGTCACCTCCAACACCAGCATCAACACCTCCTGCTCCACCACGCCGTGAGCTGGCCTCTGCTGCCAAAGAGTCGACCCAGCCCAAAAAAGACGACGTGCGGAAGTCTTTTGCAGAGAGTGTGGATGAGATTCCATTTGCTGACGATGTAGAAGACACATATGATGACAGAACAGAGAACTCAAGCCTTCATGATAAGTTCTTCACACCTCCTACCAGTAGGCCAAAGCCAGAGAAACCGCTTCTTTTGCCCTTGGTCAAAGAAAATGGTGGTCCACCCTCAATGGAACAAAAGAAGAGAGCGTTGCCTGAAATTTCTGCGGAGGCCAAAGAGCTTGCTGAGGAAAGAATGAGAGCCAGAGAGAAGTCTGTCAAGAGTCAAGCACTGCGTGATGCCATGGCTAAACAGTTGTGTAAGATGAAAGATATGGAAATGGCTGCAGCTGCTGCTGCTGGGACCACAAGGGCACGAAAGGCATCTTCTATGCCCTTAAAGACCAAAGAGTTGTTTTATGACTCTCCAAAGCATCTGGCCTTGAAACTAGCAGAGGGATCCACACGAAAGCATGATGCTGCTAGTGAGAAGTTCTCCACACCTGCTGCTGATGTGGCTGGACCTGAAGGGTCTGTCACCTCCTCAGAAGGCTCCAGTGGGAAGAGTAAGAAGAGAACTTCTCTTTTCTCCCCTCGTAAGAACAAAAAGGAGAAGAAATCAAAAAATGACAGCAGGCTCTCTGACAAATCCAGTGGTGGGACAGAAGAATCAGCCAAGCCTAGGTCATTGTGGAAGTCTGTTTTCTCTGGATATAAGAAAGACAAGAAGAAAAAGGCTGATGACAAATCCTGCCCAAGTACTCCCTCAAGTAGTGCCACTGTGGATTCTGGCAAGCACAAAGCTTCTCCATTGATTACAGCTGCAGGTATAATAGACATGTGCCTCTGCACTGTGTTCTTTGCCTATGGCTAGATATCCTTGAAAGTGAGTTTGGCTTAGGTATTCAGCAATGTAGCTACGTTGCTGAATGACACTGCTCCCCAGTATCAAATGGGCAGATCAAGATAAGTGCTAGCAACTAGAACAATATGTTTGCATATCAACAAAATTTGTTGATATGCACTGGAAAAAAAAGGATCCTTAAATAAAATCTTCACTCTTGATATGTACAAGGCATGTCTGTTTTCCACCTTAGACTGGTACAAGAAATAAGCACAGTTTGTTGGTATCAATTGTCTGTGATGTTTCATCTCTATTTTAAATCCGATCCTTATCTTTTCCTTGGATGGTCTGTTACTTTTGTTTCAACCTGGCTCCACGGATGCTTACTGTAGCAATGCAGTTACTCCCGTGTTCTCAGTGATCTGGCGACTGTCTTGCTGATCCATGAAGTGGGGATTCTGTGGCCTGATGTAAATCTTGTACATGCTATCAGGTGCAGGTGGGGATGTTTCATGACAACTTGGGATACAGTAAATAAGTTAGCCATAAATGCCATCGAAAGTGAATATTTTACATTACTCTGGCCTTGTACAGGTAGCCAAAATAGCTATTTGTAACATCAATACAGTACAAAGGGAGAATTGTGACCATTATTTTTAAGTGTTTGCTCTCTTAGAGTGAAACTTGTAACTAAAATTCATCATTTTGTGGATCAATGCTTCTCTGATGACTGTAATCCCAGGTGAAGCAAATCAGATGGGCATAAAAGGACTATTTTGCGAAGCTCAGTCAGAGAACTTACAACTATGTTCTGAAATGTTTACAGGGAGATTAGGTACCACTTCTCTTACTTCCCTTTTTTATTCCTGGCTTCTCAGATTTGCAGCTCCGTCAACACTTGAGCTTCTCAGAGGACTCTGACCTCTCCAGTGACGATGTTCTGGAACGCTCCTCCCAGAAATCCAAACGAGAGGTAGGCAGATGGGAAATGCATTTTGGATCTGGTATATGCAGATCACAGGCTCGGAGAACCACATCAGAAACTTAAATTATTAATATTGTTTTCTTACTGTTTCTTCAGTGGAAGGGGCTTTCCTATGAGTTGGCTGACTGATCTGCCTAAAATAAGTTGATTTCACAATTGCAAGCTACTCTCTACTGTTACTATATGATAGATCTATTGTCTCACTGGGACTTTACAACAAATACCACAGTTAGAATAGTGAATTTTGCCCCTGTTTTAAGCATGCCAATGACCTATAGAAAACAGACATTTAACATCAGAAAAGTAAATTTTACTGTCTCTAATGTTATTGCAAAAAGATAACAATGAGGTAGTTCTCACTTTTTGTAAGGGTCCAATTTTAGGATATTGTTTTACCAGTCTCTTTGATAGACTGAAGTGGTAGAATTCCAAGCAGACTACAGACAGGAATGTACTTTTGCATGCATCAAGAACATTGTCAAGACAGATCATCAACTAAGAAGTGAGCTACAGGCTGCGGTTTTGCAACTCATGCAGGTTTGATTATTTTTCCCGAGAGAACGGAATGTGTACAGTCTCAATTAGTACCTTCTCGCTTTGGAGGGAAGATAAGCCATCAGCTGTTCCTTCTATTTTGACCATGTTTTCTCTGAGGACTTAGAATCATAGAATCATTTAGGTTGGAAAATGCATTTAAGATCATCACGTCTGTTGCTGAGTATTTCCAGAGGTCTTTGTGTGTAGATAGCAGCTGTAAAGCTGAAATACATAGTAGTGAGCCAGCATATAGGGATTGGTCTTAGCTGGGTGTTCTCTTTCTAGGCTGATCTGATATGAACTCTGCTGCTTCAGAGAGCTGTTTCTTGCTCCTGACCAACCTTCCCTGGCTAGTGCTATAATATCATATCAATGACTCTCTAGCCAAAATAGTTTTACTTTAAGTGATGTTTTAAGAAAGTTACAGAAGAGAAAAGAGGAGACACTAGTGGGTCTCTGTAAAAGCCCAGAGAGAAAAATGCATCTTGTTTATTTGCACATATTTATATGTGGAAAATACACGGTGAGAGCCAAGTGCCAAAGTTATTTGCTTTTAAGTGAATTTCAATTTGAGGATGGCACTAATAGTGCCAAAATAAGTGAAAAACGTAAGCAACTGAACAATCATAGTAATGAGAAAGAGCCCCTCTTTCATCTAAATTCTGCTAGACAAAGTTTTTAGGAATACAAAGTTTGGAGTTTGAAAAGTTTTAGAGATGGTTCTATGATTTCATCGAACCAACAGAACACTAAGGTTCTTCTGGTACTGAAGAACGAAAAATGTCTTCCCCCTATCCCTTCCTGGTGGCACCTGGTTCACATGTTAAAAATACCCTGGAAGAAGAGAACTGAGAGGGTAGTGTCAGCAGATAGAGTGGTCAGTAACTCCTTTCTCAAACCTGTGTGTGCACAAGTCAGCCTTAAATGACAGCATCTACTTGATACTGGGTTTGAATGTCAAAGGTATGGAAGAACTGCAAATTGAAGTGTCATAGGAAGTGCTTTCTATGTATATATAGTAGAATTAATTAGAATAACTAATGAATTTAAGGCTGGTGAAAGGAGTTGATGAAGTAAGTAGGAATTTTCTGTATTTACTTACCTCTGTTAATCTCTGTCTTTAGTTGATCTAGATCTCTTCTAAGAGGAAGATTATTTTTTTATTTGATTCCCTTTTTTGTCTCCCCCTTCCATTCCTCCTTGCATACCCCCAAGGCATTTAATGAGAAATTCTGCATTTTCCCAGAGATGCAGAGGAATGAGGTACCTGTGGCTAGCAGAGGACAGATCCGCATTACAGGGGGTTCAGATAAGAGTTAGAGTTACAGTTCTGCCTTGTAAGCTACTTCAGGAGGAAGCATGGCTTCAGTAAGGTCCATGCTTGCTTCCAGACATTGGTATGCTTTGATGATCACTTTGTTTTTTCTGTACTGAGCTACCTGGATTTTTGCAGGAAAAAAAAAGATCTCATTGGAGAAGACAAGTGACAGTGGCAGATGCCTAGTACTGGAATCCTAGTACTGAAAATAACTCATCAATTCTACCAAGGATATGGTGGTTGTGTCTCATTTTCTCCCATTTGCGGTTGCTGAAGTTAGATTAAGAATTTATTTGCTCAGCATCTGCCTAATTTTTAAAGAGTAGTTTTGAGAATTAATTTATTCAGAGGAAACGAATCTGAGAACTCCCATAAACCAAGTTTTATTTCATCCTGTGGAAGGATATAGAATGTACACACCAACACTGCTGTGCCTTGCCATCAAAAGAAGCGTAACTGGACTTTGAGACTGACAAAACTGGGTTGGTACTGATTTGGGGGCAGGGGTTGTGTTTTTAAAGTTACAAACTGCCTGCTACCTGTTACAGATAAGAGTTGACTTCCTGCATACTACATAACTTTTATGTGAACCCCTTCTCTAAACTGAAATTCGGCTTGTGCTGCTTGTTTGGAAATTGTAATGAGCTTGCTTCCCAGATAGCTTGCTCTATTTAGCCTGTCCTTTGTGATCAATGCAATTCAGTGTTGTTTAACGTAGTGTCTTTCAAGAGAAACATCTTGTAAAGCATTTAGAACGTAAATGTCACCTGGGTCTCGTGTTTAAGGTGTGTGTCATTGTGTTTGTGTTCGTTGCTGTTCCTGTACAACTGTGGTATTGTGATCAGATGTGAGTTATACTACTACAGGTAGCTTGCTTTTTACTGGTGTTTGCATACATGCTGAAGTTGTTCTATGGCTTTTCATTTGTGACTGGTTTTAGTCAATTGAATGTGAAAACGCAAAATGCTGGCTGTTTTCCCAGAATGGCACAATGCACTCTATACTTGATGACAGAAAGGAATTTTACCTCTCATACAAACCTATGGTTTAATTGCCTTCTTTTCTGGTGCAGAGTAACATAGAATATCCTTGGGTAGAGAAGGTAGTGATTTCTCTTTGTTTTCTCTTCCTCTTCTCCTCCTTCTCATAACTTTAGCTCCTCAGGCTCTCTGAAAGGTCTCTTTTTAGACAGGGAGATTCCATTACTATAGGACACACGGCTCACTGTGAGCTTGTCTGGTATTTCTCCTATTGTAAAGCAGTGAGGAAGATTTATCATGTTAGTTAAATACCAATGGTCTTTTCTATGAAGTAGAGATCATTTCAAACCAGGAAATAAACAGAACTAACTAGGAGAGAACTGTGTAACAGTGTAATAGATGACTGGCTGAAGCAGCGCAGACCAAATGTGCCCCAGCATAAGCTATGATTCCAAATTCTGAGCAAAAATATTGTAGGTGAATGCACACATCCTTACTCAATGGACAGTAAAACCATAGGCAGATAAAGGCCAAATAACTTCTCTAGAAAAAGGTCTTTCCAAATTGACTGTAGCTTCAAAGAGACTGACAAAGCTAATAGCCTTCAGGAGTGTGCTAGAAACTTGATTTTATGGACAGAAGTGCCATTGTGCTTCATCAGTCTGGATCACATTCAGCATTTGCATTGTTTTATGTTTCATTTAAAAACAGCTTTGTTGTATTACTGTGCATCTGTTTTCAATGTTGAACTGATTTTGCTTCATTTTGTACGTTTTATATTTTTTTTTTCCTTTACCATTCCCCCTTTAAAGTCGATTTATGTACCACACGCCTTGGCATTCAAGAGATCATACTCGTCAAAGGTAGTGTCTCCATTCCCACTAGTTGGCCATTGTTGCATTGCATGTCCCTATATTAACCCATTGAATCCATAGCTACCCATCACGTGTGCACTAACATCACAAACATTGACTGTGCATGCGTGAGATGTTAGAAGATGTGAGCAGAAAATTCTTTGTAGAGGTTGTCTACCAAAAATGCATTAAGCTCTGAATTGTCTGTCTAGTTAGAATGCATGCAGTTAGCAGTGCACAGCAGCGCACCACTGCACAGAGTCATGTGGATGATCTTTGAGCTTCAGAGCAAATTGGTTTTCAAGGCAATTAAATATGAGTATCCTTTTCTTAATACTTAAGAGTACGAGTTCAGGTATGAATCATCACACTTAAACCAGCATCCTTCAAAATTGTTGAGCTCACCGAAATCTTAGTGAAACCCTGCATCAGGCTAACGTGAAGACAGGAGTTGCATTTCTTTTTCAGGATTATTGCTGCTTTCTGAAATTCTTGTTGTCCCATCTTTACAGTCACAACAGTGTTACTTGGGATAGGAAAGTCTCTTATCACTTTACCTTCTGATTGGATGTCCATGGGGATTTTGTGTTTTTTTTAAAAAAAGGAAAGAGAGTAAAGTGTTAACTTCTTGGAGCTTTAATGGTGGTGCTTGCTAACAACCTATCTGAGAGATTTTTGATAGAGCTGTGATCATAGAATCATAGAATCACAGAATGGTAGGGGTTGGAAGGGACCTTGAGAGATAATCCAGTCCAACCCCTTTGCAGAAGCATGTCCACTTAGATCAGGTCACACAGGAACATTTCCAGGCGGGTCTTGAAGACCTCCAAGGAAAGAGACTCCACATCCTCCCTGGACAGCCTGTGCCAGGGATCCCTCACTCTCACAGTAAAATAGTTTTTTCTTGTGATCCTACCTTAAATTCTATTCACCAAGAACAATAAACCAGAGGTAGACTGACCAACGTGACAGTACAATAACTAGATAAAGCGAATCTCAGGGTAGTCTGTGTCAGTATTTTGTCCTTAACGTTGACTGTCCATGGAGAAGATCTCTTTCTGGAAATAGGAAACATCTGTTTACAAGTGTTCCTTAAAGCTTTTACATACATGTATGTGGGAAGAGTTCTTTTCTTCAGTATAGTTCACTTGATGAAGTTTCTTTGATGCTCTTAAATGTCTATGAGAGGAAGCCCTCCTAGACTACAATACAACCAACCAGCAGACTTGATAAGATGCTAAACCCCATTTCAGTTATGTTAAAAAGATTTAGTTGTTTTAAAACTAGTTTCACTAAGAGGAAAGGAAGAAATACCTTTCTCTTTCTATAAACACAACCTTTCTCCTTTTGGATGACTTCTGGTGTTCTGATATTCTAGTTTTAGATTAGGGATTGTTTGCTTTGTTTTGCACCAACCAGTTTTTTGGGGTTGCTTTTGAGATGGGATTTCCCATCTCATACCAGAATGTTGTTCTGCTTTCAAATGTCTTTTTGCCTTCTTGATTAATAGAAAAGTTGCACAAATGTACACAGGTAGTTATTACCAGTTATACAACTCCCAACTATGGATGTTCTTGCTCCAGAGGAAATAAAAAAGGAAGAGGGGAGTACCAATATGACTACACTGTAATATATAATCTTTAATGATTTCTTATACTGCTGTAACTGTTCATGCAGGCATTCCTTTATGCTCTTTTAAAATGAAATCGAGGTGACCCCTCTCTATAGTGCTCAATGTTTTAACTAAATCCATTGCCTAAATGTACTGAGAAATAGAATAACATTGAATTGATCTTAGCGGAGAGGTGTCATATACCAGTGAAAAACAGGGATGAGACATTATATAAACTCACAGCTTTGCAGTTGGCTTATATGCTTCTTCACTCCTGAGTTGACCCTGAAATTGTTGCTCACGGCACTCTGAACACCTTTGCCTACAGAAGCTTGACTTTTGACACAGCCATGGCAAAGACAGAACATTCCCTTCTGAGATTTTGGAAGAGAAAATGGTCGTCCCTCCACCCATACTGCTGAGCATGCAAATAAAGTCTGCTCCTGTTTTTTCTTCCTTCAGAGAGCTTACACGGAAGAGGAACTGAATGCCAAGCTGACCCGGCGAGTACAGAAAGCTGCCCGTAGACAAGCCAAGCAAGAGGAGCTAAAGAGGTTACACAGAGCTCAGGTAGCGTCTTGCAGTCTTCGTGTCACAGCAGATAGTTAACTCTGTGTGAAAGCACCACAATGCTGACATTCCTCTGAGTGTGTTAGAAGAGGATCCAGAGACAGAACTTTCCTCTTATTTCTTCAAGATTGGCCCTGCTCCTACTCCCTATTTCAAATTTGATATCATGTCACAAACATGGGAAGAACAGTTAAAACCTGTGATGATAGTTTTACACTGAGAAAAATAATGACTGTAACACCTTTCTAGCTGGACAGGAGTGAAGCATCAACTGAATGGAACAGCTGTAGTCAGCTAATACCTGATGAAGCTGCACCTGTGATTGCTTTATTCTATATGATGCTGCTGGGTGAAGTGTTACCAAATTAGCCTTTAATTAGCAGAGAATCTGTTGGAAAACTGATGGCATCATCTGTAGGTGATGGGGCTCGTTTAAAACTCGAGGTAGGGGCTCAGCTGACTGAATAGCATCACCTTTCACTTCAGCATTTAGGAAGGTGATTGAACTTATAGCAAATAGGTGAGTATCCATGCAAAATTAAGGGATAAGATGCAAGGGGTGGGGAGAATGTTGTTACTGGAGAGACTATGATGCTAGCTTTGAAGCGGTGTGTGGATGAATACAAGTACTTGGTTTTGAAAAAGCCGATTTGACTGTAGTCACTTGGTGCTGGATGAGTGCTGCAGACAGAGGAGGAGAATTGCTGTTGGTGAGGTTCTGCTCCATTCTTCTCTGAACAGATCATCCAGAGGCAGCTTGAACAAGTGGAAGAAAAACAGCGGCAACTTGAGGAGAGAGGGGTTGCTGTGGAGAAGGCTCTTCGGGGAGAAGCAGGTATTCATCAGAGCTTGGATTGCTTTTTAATGTTTTCTAACCAAATGCTTGTGCAGTAGTCCTTAGCTGCTTGAATATTAGAGGCAATTGGACCACTATAGACTAGGGTCCAACGTGAATCCGTTCTCCCTTTTCTACTTTTTGAGGCCTCTTTTCCCCTTTTAATTCTGGGACTTCCTGTTGGCAGAGACTTGGTTTACTTGTCTTTGCCTGAGGCTTAGGAGGTAATTCTCTATCTATTAATAATGGCTGTCTACTGTTTCTGCATATTATTGGATATTACAGCTAGAAA
This sequence comes from Colius striatus, assembly GCF_028858725.1. Classification (NCBI taxonomy): domain Eukaryota; kingdom Metazoa; phylum Chordata; class Aves; order Coliiformes; family Coliidae; genus Colius; species Colius striatus. The sequence goes on from NC_084759.1 coordinate 140,944,031, forward strand.
ATTGCAGGGATTTCCTAGCTGCAATTCACATGTAAGTAAGACCCTTATTTGTATGTAAAGGAAGTAATTGTGAACTTGTGTGTGCTTTTTCTATTGTGTTGGATTATCAAGGTAGTGTCCTTACAAGGGACCATCACAGAACATCTTCCTCCCTGCACAGCCCAGCACACTGGCTACTTCTGACAAAGTTGTGCAGAGCAGAAATGCACATGTGTACTGAAAGGTATCCATGTCAGGCTGTTAAAGGAATGTTATCTGTGCTTGAAATTAAGTGAGCGTCGTCTGATCTGGCGAGCATATGAGTGGAGGGAATACTTGGTTCAGATAATGCTGATAGTAATGCAATGATTTGGAAAAAAAGCATGCTCAATTGCAAGGAGTCAGTTATCCAACAGGCAAATGCAGTGTGTGTATGGCTCACAGGCCCAGGATTATCTACCTGATTATAAGGGTCAGAGATCAGAAATTGTAGCAGTGGAACATGTGTTTGGGAGATGTTTTGGCTTGTTGCTTGAATTGACGAGCCACTGCTATGTCCATGAAGATGGAACTTGATCCAGCGGTGAAGGTTCACCAGAGGAAGAGTCTGTTGTAACTTCCCACCAATTGCTACCCGGCCAGGATTAGGTATGTTTGATGCTCCATAAAGGTGTGCCAGTGCAGCAGGACCAAGTGGTTACCAAAGCAAATAGGTACTACGAGTGTGGAGAACAATCTTGAGGATGGATTTGTGATCTCATTCTCATTTGTGAGTTCAAAACGATAGCCTTATGCAAAAGCTCTTACTTTGTGGTAGCGCCTCCTTCCTTATGCTGTGTGTTTCTGTCTAGCCTCACTCTATCTCTGGCCTGCCAGTTACTGTGCTTACCAGCTCTCTTATATCTAATTGTTCTTTTCCTTTTTCTTCTTTTCATCTGGAAGTCTGTCTTGATTACTCAGCTGCTAAATGACTTTCGTGTAAGACATGTCAGCACAAGCGGGAAATCTTAGCAGAGACAGAATGCTCTCTAGTTGAAGAATGATAGAAGAATGCCTAAAAAAACCAACATTCAGAGAGGACAGGATATGACCAAGAGTAAGAATCGCTGTTTTATAGGGAAGACTGCAGAATTAAGCCCTTGTATTATGAATTCTCACTCTCAGCTGTCCCAAAATGGCAGCAGTCTTGGATGAGCTTGTGTGTTTGGGAATTTCCTAGTGGAATTATGAAATTGTAGGTTACGCTTTGAAAAATGAATCTCTTTTCTTCAGGAAGTTTCTAGGATATGCTTTGCTCTTGCAACATATTTCTATCAACAGATCATAAATTATGGGTACAGAAACTTAACTCTCATGAAGAATTCACCAGCCTCAACTCTTCCAGTTATTTCAGGAGATTAACAAGAAGCACATTCTGTTGGGGAAAAAAAAACCAGCATGCTCTAACCTTTGTTGACTGAAACAGAAGATTATAATTGAATTCTATGCTTCACGTCTCCAGCCAGTCTTATATGGGAATTTTACATAAGTTTGCAATAAAATAACTGAATTTCTTATTTTTAAAGTCTTTGGCATCATAATCCGTAAGTACAATTAATTTCTGCCTGCCATAGCCATCAGTTATTCGGGAAAGCAGTATAATTTTCTTGTCATCTGCATTGCCTATGGTACTGACCTACCAGTAACCACCATATTCAGCAAGTACTATTGTGTAAAGCTATGGAGTCATGCTTTTGACCCTAATCAGTCTCTCCTCTAATAAAACCATGTAAATAAGAGCTTAAAAAGTGAAGGACAATGTATAAAGTGGTCATGTTTAAAAAAAAAAAAGAAACAGAACCAAAACAACTCTTTTCTTTTAATAAACTTGTACAAGGGGGAGAAATGGGAGAGGGTGAGAGGTGTTCCTGCTGTGTACATGCTCTGTCCACATAAATAGAGAAGGATTCCATTGAAGGATTGAAGTAATGGTTGTCCCATAGACAGCAACCAGTATTAACTGTTTTAGGAAAACATATTAGGCTCTGTAGTGAGTGGGTTATTCAACTTTTTTCTCTGTAGGGAAAGAACAAATCACAGACTTAGGCATTTATATAAGAAGTTTTAGATAACTACATACTCGAAAATCCTTACAGAAGAAACAGAGGGGTTTTTTTGGTAAGGATTCTTTTGTTTTTTCTATTGTAGGAAAAGACAAACCAGACCATCTGAACTAGTTCTCTATGTCATTTATCATCTTTTAGAATATTGCTTGTTTGTCATCTTTCCCATATGAAGAATTTTAAATGTTGCTTTTGTTAGGGGTCTTTCATTGACTTAAATTCCTCAGATCTCTGACTTCTGGAGCTCTTTTCATTTTTAGAAACAAGTAGTTTTCATCTGGACTGCTAAGAACAAAAACCAGTCCTATAGGTAAGAATTTGTTTACTTAGAATGATTTTGCCTGTATTTTCTATCCATTTTGCATCATTTGTAACATGTTCTTGCCAAGTGACTTGTACTGAGAAGCCTGTCAATGGATTCTTCATGGCAATGCCCTGCTGTCTTCCTGAGAAATAAGTGTTAATTTAGATCCTAGAAATAACCACAAACACCTATAAATACTTTCCAGGAGTTTCAATCGTTATCTGATAGTTGTCAAGTCGGACTATTAATATGATGATATAAGCTATTCAACTAATTAGACTTGGAGACATTTTGGGGGTTATTGTCAACTTCAGTTTTGACAAAATAATTGTACCTTCTTGGCTACCTCCTTATCTTTTCCTTTATTAAATTGTCTCGGCCTCAGGCAAGGCTCAGTTTGTCTTTTATTCTTTTGAAAGATGAATGCTCAATCTAACATTTAGTTTCTGATTCAGACAATGATCTTGCACCCTATAAGTACTTAATTGCCTTCATATGTTCTGTCATTATCTTTGAAAATCTCAGCCTTTGATAGCTGCATTCATAGCAAGAATGAATGATTTGGAATGTAAGCTTTATTTTAGATGTCAAGTTTGCCATATGCAGGTGGTCTATGCTTTTCTCATCCCAGTGTTCTTTCCTTCCCCTGCCCTTGTCTTTCTTTTGCATCATAGTATTTCACTGCAAAGGTCAAATAGGATAATCTCAGTGAAGAATTTTCCCATTTTTCTTCTGTGTCCCAAGAGACACCTTGAATGGGGTTGCTATTAATGTAACAGTACTTCTTATTCTAGTGCATTCACCTGTTTGGACATGCTTATGACTTCGATTTCCTGTGTGGATCTTTAATTTTTCAATTATCAACAAAAATATGTCAAATGAGAAATTTCTGGAACTTTTCTTCCCCTAATATAAAATTTGCTAGTTCCTGTTCTACAGATTCTTCTCTGGCAGAGATGCTGCCCTTACAGAAACACACATACCCGTCTTTCTACACTTTTAGACCTTTGCTATTTGTGTGAGTGCTCAAGTCAGTGCCTTCCACCCGTGTGCTGCACACAGACATCCTCCACTCACTCGCCTCCAAGAAATCAACCCTTACACCTTTCCTGTTGCTGACCTAAGGAATTACAGTTTCCTTCTGACATATTGCTCTGCATGAAAGCAGCAGATTAGTTCTGCTTTTCTCAGCAAGAGCAGGAAGGACGTCAGTTTCAGGTACTGGGGCAGGCTGAAATAGATGAAGTGTCTCTGTGTAGACTTCTTGATATTTTTTTTTTCCCCAAGGAAGTCCCTTGACTGTCTGATAGGAATTTTCTCCTCATCCTCCCAATATATATGTTTGTGATATATTTGTGTGTGTGTGTGTATATGCCCAGAAAGAGACATCCTTTATTTGTATATCTATATATATATATATATATATGTGCCGTCATGTATAGTGTCATTTCTCCTGTTTGCCTTTTTTCTATTTCTTTCTGTCTTTTTCTCATTTATTGCTTTTATTATGTGGGGCTAGGACGGGTATCTGATTCAATAACTGTCTTCACCAATTCCTTGTTGTAGACTATTGGGGAGAGTCTTATTACAGTGACCTCATCGACTTGCATCTGGGTGGTATGTATGGCTGAACATCCCGCTGACACTAACCCTGCTGACACTCCTCCCCACCCGTCCCTTCACCTACTTCTCCCATCCTTAGCTCACAAGAAGAAACAGCCCTTGCACATGATTGGCTGTAGCAGAACCCCTTTTCCAGCTCAGGAACAAGAGATCCTGGCATGCTCCACAAACCTCTTCTATTTTCCACAGTGATGATTATTTCAAAATGTACTGTTTTCACTTCAGCCACCTTCGCTGCTAGCAGTGCAAAGCCTTTTTGGTTTTTTGCTTCTCCCTTTCAAAGTCCAACTCTACCATTAAAATCCTGTTTAGAAAAATATTTTGACATGAGGAGGACAGCAGAACTGACCTGCTCCCAAGAGCCAAAAGCATTGTGAAGGATTAGTCATGCCATTGCCTCCCTCTTGCCCTTCTGGAGCTTTTGTTTGCTCCTTCCAAAAGAGCCAGAGTCTGTTGATGATCTAACAAAACCAAAATACTCCCTCAGGGGACTTTGGAAACACTTGTAGATGACAGATACTTCTTCTTTCTTGTTTTGTCTTACTGTAATATCAGAAGAGAATCCACCGTTAAGAGATCCAGTCATTTTTGCTGGAATCTGCTGTCAGTTTCCAGTCATGCCACTTTGCATCATTACACAGCTAAAAAGCTTCTTACTATGAGTTTAATTTTTTGTTTTTCAGTATCCCATTTGGTGCTAAACACGTGTGACAGTGTTTAGCTCTTTTTTTTGACTTAGCAATTATAATCTGGAATCACTTTTTACCATGGTTCTGCATTTCTTTAGTTAATGTTACTTCCTGAATTCACTAGGTGGGTAACTTTGGGGTTGCAAATGGAATTTTTTTTTAGCATTGAGAATTCAAATTCCCTTTGCTTGTTTAATCACCCTAAATCTATTCTTCTAAAATGAACATATCTCTTAGCAGATCCAAGAGAAAGCAAACTCTACTCAGCTGTCTTTTCATATAAGGGTCTCATTTCATTTGTCTTTAGAATATAAAGTTCCTTGATCTAAGCTGTTTTTTTGGTGAGGGAGTGCATTGCATTCCAGCTCCACAGACTAAAAGATCCACATGATCTAGATGTGTTCCAAGACACATCACTAGAACTCTTCCCCTGATTTCACTGTGTTCCACATTTGAGCCTTCAAACACAATCTTGCCCAGGCTTTTAACTGTCCTTTTTTCTCCTCCTCCAGGGGGAGGCTGTCCCACAGAGTATCTTTCTGTAGCTGTAAGTTGGGAATGACTCCAAATTGTCCTGACACAACAGGCTTTTATTGAAGAACGTCTACCTGAGTTAAGAATACCCGCCTAAGTTCAAATTTTAAAATGGAAGACTTTTTTCATTAGTAGATGGAATTTGTTGCCCAGTTCCCCTGTGCTAATTTTGATGTGACAGTCCTCTGCAAGCCCTCTCCTTCACACACTGTTTGGTCCCTCTGGCACTTTTTCCTGAGGTATCTTCTGCAGAGAGAATTTGAAACCTTCTTCCTACTTATTTCCGTCAGGGCTGACCCATACTCGTATGTGTATAGAGTAGGAGCTGTAAAAGGGTTGATGCTGAATTACACTTAACAAACCCTTATCCCCGTTTAATGCTATGTCCACTATACCTCTCCCTCCTCCTGCTTCTCCTCCTAATGCCTTTTTAGAGACAGAGATCCCATCAAAATCACTAATAGTGGCTTTAAGAAGAGCAAAATAATCTTTACTTAAAGGGACACTGTCACTTAAATTATGAAGTTGCAGAAAATCTTGATTGAAAATCCAATTTACTTTTTATCTTTTTTCATGGTTGCTTTTTCCATTTCTCTGAACTTAGTCACCCAAAGTGGTCATTTTCTATCTGCTGTAACAGGCTGGTTTTATTTACGTGGTGACTCAGTCACTTGGGTTTCCTACACTCGGAGACAATATTCATGACTTTTAAAAATGGTTGATATATTTTAAAACTGTATCAAGTTTCTGCTTTCAAAAATACCTTTTTCAACACAAACTTTAAAAGACTGTATTGGGCAGTATCCCTTTAAATGCACTGAGAAAGTATAGCCTGCCTGGAGTATGTGGCTTTATAGTATTGTTTCGTTGCCTCTGTAATTCGCTTGATATTTGCTTTTGGGGCTGCCAGAACACTTTTTCCCAAAGGGATGCACTGCTCTGATGATGCTTGTTGCTATTCAGTGGCAGATTTAGAGCTCAGCTTCAAAATTAACATGTTTGTGCAGGATGCTGCATCCGGGTGGAGTGCTATTAAAATCCCTGGAGCGCTTTGTGGCTGCGTGGTCCTGCTGAGCACTGTGAGCAGCTGGGATGGCTGCCTAGTTCAGTATTCTACTGGCAGCTCGTGTCTCTGAGGCTGTCAGTAGGATGATAAGCAAAATTGCAAAATACTTCAAAAAGCTGTCTGTAAGTGGGTAATAATTTCAGAATGATCAGGGCATTAATTTATTCTGGATTTTCTTTACAGTAATGAGAGCTGCGTTTTGTTTAGTTGTTAGAGATTGCACAACAGCTTCTGCAAGGGAGTGGTAACTTCTGACATCCTTGGTCAAGCTCCAGATTACTATCTTAACTACCCCCATTGCTCAGCTCAGATGCCATAATCCTCTCTTCCTGTTCTAAAATGTCATGTAGCATTGCTATAAAGCAGATGTTTCATTTGACTCAACAGATGGTCACATTTCGATTCTGAGTGATTATTCCTATGTGTATATCGGATATCTGGTTACGTTAAAAGAACATTGCTAAGGTTGTAAAGTCATCTGAAATTAAGGTTTTGTATTATGTTGATATACTGACAGATTTGTAACCTTTAGACCCACTGCTGAGACCTCTACCTCCTACCCTTATGGAATAACTGATAGCAGTGCTAGGTTTTCATCCTCTATGTAGATCCTCATGGAGAGGAAATGGGACACAGTCAGTGGATTTTACAGATATTTGCTGTCAGCTGTGGAACGGTGAGACTTGAAAACATGAGTTGCATGCCAGATGCTGGAAGGGTATAGTGCTCTGGTGGATTGACACTCTTTGTGCCTTGTATTCCCTCTTTCCAGACAGTCTTTGTCCTAATCCCATCTTTTTCCATCCAAAGCTCTTTACTTGACTTTCCTTCTCAGGCCCAGATTCTGCTTCTTGGGCATTTAATTTTAATCCTACCTTCTTGACAAAGCAGTCCTAGTATTCTATCCTTCAGATACTCCTGTTCCTCCCCACTAGCTGTTCCTAGAATTTTACTCCTACTCTGGTCTTCCCACTGACTCAGTCCCCACAGTCTCAATCCCTGCCTCTGGCCTTCTCCCAGAATTTCTGGACTCTGCTCTCTCTTCTACCCAGCATGATTTGTCTGGAAAATTGTATCTTCTCCACAGGTCTGCTTTCTTCTTTCACCTCATACCCCTTTTCCTTTCTCTGTCTCTTCTCCTTAGTAGTTTGCTTAATTAGTCCCAGCCTCAGTTCCTCCTTTCCTACTGGTTCCTTGTGCCAATTTGCTCCTCGCCTGCCTGGAAAGTACCTCTGTTGTTCCCCTTGCGTTCAAATGAGTGGCTTCCTCATCCTTGCACTCAGCAGGCAATCATTTGGGAAACCGCCCCTCACTCCCATCTTGCCCCACACTCCACTGGAGTGTGCCAGAACAGGCAAGAGGGATATAAAGAAAAGAACTGATATGTTTGATAGTGCTGATTTCAGACATGTTCTATCTGCTTGACAACAGCCTTACAAACATCAGCTAAACAGGGAGGAGGAAAAGTGTGATTATGGGTTTTTTAGTTGTTTGTACTTTGTTTAAAGCATGCTCTACACCAACTTAACTTTTTATTAGTTTATTTAAAATAATTGAGCTGGCTATGACCTTTAAAGTCCCGCAGATCTAACTCTGCAGGGCTGGAGCCTGATATACTCTAGTGGGAACAGTCCTATTTCTTGCGATTGGCAAACACGGCTCTCCTGGAAGAGGAGTGGAGTTGTAAGATAAGCATTGTTTTTACAGTCCGCAGCTGCTTTTGAGACTGAAGTGAATTGTAACATGTTTTCTTTGCTGTAGATTTGGAGCAGGAAAGAGCACTTGATAAGCAGAACTTGTCAAGTATAATTAGAGTACCTATTAGGTACTGGAAACAAGTAATTGCCATTTACGTGCGTCTTTCTACCCACTTCACACAACTGCACTCAGAAGCTGTCTTGGGAGGGAGAGCCAGTGCAGCACTGTACTAATTCTGATTGCATTCTGAAGTGCCTTGAGGTTTAGTAGAAGATGAAGACTTCTGTGTAGTCATTTGCATGTGTATTCTGCTCCAACTATTGCTTTTCTTAGTTTTCCTTCCCTTCCCCATCTTTCCTTTTTTCCCCTCTCCTGATGGATAAATAAAGGTGTGGTTCAGTTTGCATAACAATTCAGTTAGTGCTCTATGAGTTTTCCCTCGATTTCTTCTAGTGATTGTACTTTAGAAGATATTGGTTTTAACACAGTTTTAGTAAACTGTTGAGTCACACACACTGGGTGATGTGCTTGTGGGATAGTTGTCAGAATCTTGCCCTCAGCTTTATAATACATGCAGTTGTGTGGATTCTATTTTCCAAGAGGTGGCTTTCTGAATTCTTGCTCTTTTACAGCACTGCTGTTGAACAGCTGCACTAAACAGTAAGGTTGGAAAGCTGTATTTTTTCAGTACTCAGGTTTCTGACCATAACGGATTTTTAAAAGGTAGAAAAGAAGATACTTTCTGCAATAAGTGCACAGTTTTTCCTACTGATCTCTTTTAGAACTATCCTTATTATAACCACTGGCTTAAAATTAAGAGTTCTTAATCTGCTTGCCAAATGGGTGATGGAAATTGTCAGTGGAATAATAACTTCTAAAGTATCATTCTCTTAGCTTGTGAGGTCAAGTGCCAGTGTAGTGGTGCATTAAGAGCTGAGAAGAGCCTCAGAGCTGGATTTCTTGCCTAGTGTTACGGTCTTTCAAACTACCTGGTTAATCAGCAGTGTGGAAATCAAAGTCTTTGGATGCAAAGCTTGGAAAGGAGGTGATGCCATTTGCTCTGTGGTATATCTGCTTGAGTCATTTCAATTTGCAGTGTTTCACCACTTTTCACAAGTCCTCACAGCTCTCACACCACCGGACCTGGGCAAATAGTGAAGGGGACCAATGTGAGCTGTAGCTTGGGGATAATGTTGCTTGGGAATAACAGTGCTTCAGATCATGAAGATATGTTACGTACCTACAGCAGAAAAGGACAAAACCAGTATGAAGTATCACACTTTAAACATTAGGAAAATGAAAAGTAGAAATGAACAGTTCAGAGTAGCTTGTAACAAAGAACAACGTGTAGTGAAAAAGAAAGTATATTTTTTATGGTGGCTATACAATTTCTGTTCCTTCTTTTGAAGAGACTTTGGAGCCATGATATTTATTCTTGGCCTGACTCTTGGTTTCCACCACTGTAGCAAAGTCTGTAGTCTCTCAAGGGTGCTACGGCAAACAAGGTCAATCTTCTCTTGGCTACATGAAAGATTTCCCAGAAAGATCTGGGAAAACCTTCTTTCCACAGAGGCAAGGTAATTCCAGTCACTTTATTGATGAGATATGCCTAATCTGCAAGGCAGAGCTTCTACCCCTCCAGGATGTTCCCTGTGCTCAGAAGCTGGGGCACACTTCCTTTCCTCAACAATCTGCTGCTTAGCTCCATACCAGTCACTCCATGCATCCTTCTGAATGCTTCTGCTTGCTGTCTTTGCTACCTGGGCTGCTGCCTTCTGCCTTGAAGATTTACACGTGCTTCAGAAAAGTTGGCATGTGGCATTGGAAAGGAACACTTGGTTATTAACACAGCCTGTTGTGTTAATGGGGAAAAAAAGAAGCTGTGGTCACACCTCAGATTCTTGCTGGCAGCATCGAAGGAACCTAAGAAGTGTATGGTCACAGAATGGTTCTTCCCTTACCCTTCAGCTCATTCTCAGTGAACTGCATCAGTGGGGCAGTGGGTAGCTTATATGGTTGCTGCCAGCAGCACCCTTCCCATGCTGTGGGTGAAGACCTGTGTACACAGACCTGGCCTGGGATTTTTGGTGGTGGAGGAGACTTAAGCAGAAAGAAAATCGGGTTTTGGTTGGTTTGGTTTAATTGTTTATCAAAAGTTTTTCCATGATTGCCTGTTTCTGAAGCAGTTGAGAGACCTTTTTTTGGAAGAGAATCTGAATGGATAGTGAAACGTATGACACAGCATGCACTTAAAGTTTTGTTACTGTCAGTGAAAAATCTTTCTCCATTTCAGGAAATATGATAAAATAGTTTTGTGCTTGAAGTTTGAAAGTTTCTATTTCAATCTGCTGATAGTATCTTTACCATATGTATAGACACTCTTTATTAGCAAGGGTGGGGAGGCAGGTGTCATGCCTGTCACCTTAGATAACATTTTTAAAACATATTTAAAATTCTAGTGCATTACATATATTTTAGAGCATAATAATTGGTGTATTTTTCACAGCTTTAGAGAACTGTAAAAGGTAAGTTTCCAGATCGCTACTCTGTCCTCACTGTTTAGGACCTCCAGTACAAAAGAAATACTTTTCAAAGCCATGCTGATCATCTGTCATCTGGACAGAAGTTGCCTCCAAAGCAATTTTAATGATCATATAACCTGTATTCAACTGATACAACTATAATTTACATCTGGAGCAACTGGAAAGGATCTTAATAGTACAGGTTATGTTCATTATGTTACTGAAAAGGAATGTTAACATTTCCAGTAGCCAGGACTATTAAAGATACCATGGACTTTGCAGGTTGATTCAAGGACGCATTTTGCATAAACAAGAGTGGGAGGATAACATATTGTAACTAAAAGAAAAATATTGTAACTAAAAGCAAAGGAAGAAAACATAATTGCAGGGAGTGGATTCTGTATTACAGCCTTCTTCTATATAGGTCCTATGGCTTTTTACAGGAGACCAAAGATGGGGTCTTCTCCTAGGATCAGACTCTTTGCTCAGAAGTAGTTTGTGGTACATTGTGGCACAATGAGATGAATGGCATATTCGCAAATCGGGTATTTATTTTTAGATCAAATAGGGCAAATGGAAAATTGCTCACCAAGTCTACACATCTGTGGTTTGAAATGTATAAATATAGCTGTGTTTGAGTTACCAACATCCCATACATACACATCTATATACACAATTCTGAATGAAATCTCCAACTCTGAGAAACTGAAGTGGATTTTCCTATATAGTTAAATGTCCACATCCTGATCCCCCCAGAACAGAGTATTAGAGCATATATAGAAGCATGTATTTGTGCTGAATAAGATAGGATGTGAACTAAATACTCTGCTTTGTGTGGAAGCTTCTTCTTCAAGTACCGTTGTGGTTTGAGGTTTTTCTTGTTTATTTTTGCTTTTGTAACCTGATGTATGAAATAGTAATCATAGCTTAAAAAAATAAAAACAAAACCCAAAGAAGCCCTAGTGTTTCCTCTTTTTAAATTAAGAAGTTGGAAAATTCTGGACAACTAGAATTAACATTCTGGTACTGTCAACTAATGTTGGTATGATGCTTCGTTTGTAACTGTCATATGGCCAACTGTGGCACCTCTCCTAATGTTACCCCTTCCTGCTCCCTGTACAGAGGTTTCTTCCTGTGTGGGCAAGCCACGCTGCTCAGTCACAGGCCTTGAAGCCGATGTGCTCTCCCTCTCGCTCCAGTGTGTCCTCCATGTGCTGATCTAGTTCTGTGATGGTCCCTTCTAAAGCCTTCCCAGTTTGCCAGTAGTCTTGTTCTGTAAAGTTTTCTCTGACCCACATATATAGAACTCTGCTGACTCCTCCAAAAGTAGTTCTTACCATGTTCTTGTTGAGGAGGAGTTTATGCCTTTTCCCAACATGGAAATGCCTCCTCTTTATAAATGTGGTTGTGCATTGAGAGCAGCAAGTGTTCCATCCTGCTGGCTCTGATGTTGCAGGCTCATCATCTTCCTGCTGAACATGTTCTCCTCTATTAGTGGTGTTGGTTATTTCCTACTGTTTATCTCTAATGTTAAGTACAGCTGTAAAGTAAATTCTCAGTGTTAAAACAGCTGAACCATTTTAGAGATGAGAAATGTTTGTCCTTCACTGAACAACAGAAAAGGTGAAAAAGATTCAATAAGTCACCAACGCTAGCAGGACTTACAAGCTTTAAAATGCTTTGTGAAATGGGAATGTCAAGGGAGAGCTTTAAACTTACAGTTTTGATCCTGCAAAGCCCTCACTTGGTCACTGCTGCTGCAGACCCTGATGGTGAATCACTTTTTTATCCATGTAAAAGCCTTTTCCCCTCTTCAGCACAACAATCCCCTTGATTATATGTGTACTCGCCATCCTTGTCACAGCCAATCCTGTCAAGCTGGTTCTGTCTTAATCAGTTTCTCCCTGTGATGTTCCCTGTGTTAAGAAGTACTTTCCATTAAAAAGGACATTTTTACCATCAGTGGGTGCTGCCATGGTGATAAGAGCATGGTCCTAATAAAGGTTTAAGGTAGGGTGGCTGCTTACAGCTGGTGTGTTATGCATGCAGGCAAGACTTTATGTAACTCTGCCTGAAATTTGACATTTATCAGCAGGAGTTAAGTATTCATCTCTGCTCATCCCGACATCTTGTTCACAAACTTTGCTTAAAGACCATATGATTGAAAATCATACCTTAAGGAAAAATACAGTAACAATAACCTCCTGCCTGGTATTTGCACAGCTCAGTAAGAGTTCACCAGTACCTCAGTCTGCCTCTTACCTGTTATCTGTGCTTATTAGGGACATTATTCATCTGTAGACTGTATCCCTTGTTTCTGCTTCTCCATTTCTTGTATTTTTTTTTTCTTTTTCTTCTTGTGTTTCCTTTCTTTCTCACTCTTATGCTTTTTGTCCTTTGCTTGTCTTTTATTTCACCCCTTTCCTCCTCTTCCGTTCCACTTCCAACTTCCTCTTCCTCTCCTGCCTCTACCTCTTCCTCGTTTGGTCCTATTGAAGTTGAGCCCAATGCCGGGACACCACGTCGTAGACCTCTCTCCTTCTGCCCTTGCTGTGCCCATGAAGGTAACGTAACCTCACACACTCCCCATTCTCCTTGACCACAGCTGAGTTGTCCTAGCAGCAGTAGTCAGTCAGCTAGTGACCACAAGGCCCCCCAGCCTTTTTCTTGTCCCCAAACCAGCCTTCTTAGTAGCACCCTGGTAACCAGCTTCTCTGAGCCTGTGGCAAGTTACTAAAGGTACAGTATCGCTTGTGCTAGTCCCAGCCGTGCTAGGGAAGGTGTAGCGGCTGGGAGGGACATGGGGCAGCAGCGGTGGGAGCAGTCATGTCACACTCCAGAGTTTCTGTTTTCATTTAGTGGCTTCAATTTCTCTATTCCTCCTGAAAGATGTTTGAAAGGTGGGGTAAGGGGAGACAATCTGCTTCCTTAAATACAGCCTTTTCATTAGTATATATGGATTAAAGGAATACTGTATCTTTATAAGGACTGGTTTGAAAAAACATCCTTGAACTTTAAAAAGCAACAAACCTTAAGCTAGAGCAGTTTTACCTCATCTGTCTTGCTCAGTGCATTCTTTAACTGTCCAAGTGGAGTTTGCTGTAGCATTTCCATTGCCAAGGCATGGGGGAAGGGGTTGTTTATGTGTGTTCATGGTGTAATTTTGCTAACCATTTACTCTGCTTTCCATGGTGCTCCCTCACATCGGTTGTCAGTGCTCCCTTTCCAATCCTCCCATTATTCCTCTGCTCATTGGCTGTTTAAAAATACTTACGTATTCCATAGGTCAGTAGCATCATGGTTTTGGCTTCTTCTTAGAGGCATTTGTTTTCTATACATCCTGGCATCGGAAAGGATGGGGAGACTTCCCAGTGTTTTCATGGCGCCACAGCACTGGACATCTGCATGTACCGTCTCCCTCTCCTGTCGCCACATGGGCATACTGTGCAGAGATGCTCAGAAAGGAATGCTTGGAACTGAGCAACACACTGACTGGTATAAGTCCACAGAGCTCTTAGGGTGGTACAGTTGGGTCTGCTATTCCTCAGGAGTCTGCTATTACAATTTTTCAAAGGCAGGTGTTCTCAGCTGAGCTGCAGTTTAAGAAGACTTATAGGCTTTCCTTTGTTTGGCTCCTGTGCAGCACTTCTGAGATGGTAAGAGTGGAGGCAGGGCATGGGTCTGAATTAACCAGCCATTAATGTGGTGTTTGTGACGTGTTTCCCAGGGTTTGAATAGTAAGCTTGATGCTTGGCTATTTTTAGCATCAAAATGACAATTTGAGAGATTTTGTTCTCGATGTAGATAGTATATATCCAGAATAACAAACATAGACAGGGTTGTTAGTTGCTTCAGGATGCCTAGGTTATGTGCAGTGCAAGGTGATAGGATGCACCAACCCCAAAGTACTCTTGACCTTGATTTGAGGCCTCCCTCCTGCCTCCAGTTCCCATCCAGACAGGTGCATTGCTACTGTCCTTGATGGTGTTTGATAGAAGTCACAGCACTGATCTCAGGTAGTTCCGTGTGGCATCAGTGGCTTAGACCAGGAGATTGCTAGGAGGAGCTTCCCTGGTAAAGCATCTGATGAATATCAGGGTGTTGGACTAGGTGATCTTTAAAGGTCCCTTCCAACCCCTACCGTTCTGTGGCTCTGTCATCCCGTAATATCAACAGAAGGCTTTGGGAACAGCATTCCGCAATTTATTCCACATAACTCCTGACAGAGAGGAGATCCATCAGTGGATTACTGAGTAGGTTTAGGTGTAAGGCTTTGAAATAAATGAAATACCAACTAAGAGTTCTGTATTAGGTCACCAAGGCCCAAAGTGTTTTTATTCTGCTTTGTTATTAGGAAACGTGTCTGAGGATTGTTGTTCTTTCTGGTGCTGATGTGCAGTACTCTAGAAGTAGTTTCTGTGTTCACTGTTCAGAGGGGATCTTCAAGATGGATAGGTGTATGTGGCTAGGAGAAACAGTCAGAAAAGATTTATTTAGCTATTGAAAATACAGGACAAGATGTTACTTCTGGACAGAAAGAGACTGAGGACATGCAATTGAAGAAAATAAAGGTAAAACACACGGAGTGACAATTGAATCTGTTCTGGTGAGCGTACGTTTAAGTAGCTGTCATGAGGATCCATCCATAAAGCTCTTGTCATGAAAGGAAAAGTGAAATACTTAGAGAAATCAAGGCTTTCTGCATTAAGAGTGAGGAAGAAACAAGCACTCACAAGAAAATCAGAAAGAAAATAAATCAATCAATCAGGCTCCAAAGAGAAGAGAAGAGAAGCCTTTTGGAGGTCACTTCCACTCTTCTGTGTGCTTTAGGCAAACTGAATGGACCCGTCTTGGGAGCGCTCTGGCAGCATCTTGCTCGGCTTTCTTTGCACATTTTGCCCCATTATTGTTTTTATGGTTTGGGCTTGTAAGGATTGCATGGTGTTACCTGAAAACTTACCAAGTGTCTTTTTTGGCAGGCATGGGTAAGAAGGATGATCCCAAACTGATGCAGGAGTGGTTCAAGCTGGTGCAGGAGAAGAATGCCTTGGTTCGCTACGAGTCCGAACTGATGATATTGTGAGTGAATGTACAAAGCTTCAAAAGGGGAGGGTTATGGTACAAAACAAGATCTGTCTATACTGTCTTCCCTGTAATGCCAGGAGGTCAACAGTCTCTTAGGCAGATTCTTGGCTGAGTATGTTTCGGAAAAGTGCTAGAAGAAAGAATCACTACAGTAAGGAATGGAGGTTCCAGCTGTTTGTGCACATGCAGTACAGATGTGCGTTTAAAGCTCTGAGCCCTTCCCAAGCTGTTCCTGGATAGAACACATCTTGTTCATGCAAGTGTTTCCAAGCTATGCAGAAATAATGTGTGAATCTTGATTTTCATAGAGTCCACTTCCAAGTGTAGCCAAAAGGGTTTAATTCAGTTGCCTTTGCCATGTGGCCCTCTCTACTGCCTCTCATTTGGGCTCAGATGGGAAGGCTTTTTGCCTGTTAAGGAAAGTGGGAGCTTTCTCAATCCCCATACTGCACAGTTAATGAAATTTGTTTCTGAATATGTCAGCTGAAGTGTGGAAGTGTGGAAGATAATCATCTTAGTGCCTGTGTCAGAAAAGCCCCAAGGTGATGTCTGCATTGGAATCTGAAAAGGCAATGGCCTGACACTTATCCTTAGTTGATAAGTTGGGAAGTGGCAGGAGGTATATAAAGTACAATTTTGCAGTGATTGCAGATTTGTATGTTCCTTCACACAGTTTTAGATTTAATCTCACCCCTAATCTGCTCAACTTGCCCTTCCTAGCTGAAGGTCTTTAGTCTAGAAAAGAGGAGACTGAGGGGAGATCTTGTTAGTATTTACAAATATCTAAATGGTGGGTGTCAGGAGGTTGGGACATCCCTTTTTTAGGTGTTATCTAGCAACAGGACAAGGGGTAATGGGATGAAGCTGGAACACAAAAAGTTCTATTTAAACATAAGAAAAAACTATTTAACTGTGAGGGTGAGGGAGCCCTGGCACAGGCTGCCCAGAGGGGTTGTGAATTCTCCTTCCTTGGTGTGGATTCTCCTTCCAGGTCTTCAAGACCTGCCTGGACATTTTCCTATGCAACCTGATCTAGGCTGATCTGCTTCTGCAGGGGGGGTTGGACTAGATGATCTCTAAAAGTCCCTTCCAACCCCTACCATTCTATGATTCTAAGGTAAATAACCTGAGATGCTAAAAGTACATTTAAATCTTTAAGAAATACATGTCCTAGGTGTTTTTAGAGCTATTCCAAAACAGATTGGTCTAAATCATAGCAGATATCTAGAGGGGGAGTAGAAATCGAGAACAGATATGAAGCAATGTGTGGAGTATTTTAATACGCCCTGAACCTGTATTCCTGCTGTTTCCCTTTCAGTGCCCGGGAGCTGGAACTGGAAGACAGGCAGAGTCGGTTACAGCAGGAGCTTCGGGAGAGGATGGCAGTAGAAGGTGAGAGCAAAAGGGAACATTTCATAGATTGTACGTGCATGTTTCTGGCCTCGTCTATGCTGACAGTTTTTGGTATCTCTGTAGATCATCTGAAGACAGATGAGGAGCTCGCAGAGGAGAAGAGGATCCTGAATGAGATGCTAGAAGTAGTGGAGCAGAGAGATTCTCTCGTGGCTCTTCTTGAGGAGCAGCGGCTTCGAGAAAAAGAAGAAGACAAGGACCTGGAGGCAGTCATGCTTTCCAAAGGTTTTAGCTTAAACTGGTCCTGAGCTTAACACATTTACCTCTGCTGGTCTGTGTTGTCCAGTTGGCCTACCCTGAGTTCGCCAGAATTACATGGATAGGAAGATGTTGAAGGGGAAACCTCCGAAGGGTGCGACAGCATGCAGAGATTTGGTGTGAAGCACTCGGAAGCCTTTTGATAAGTGTGTTGGTTCCAGAAGCTGAAGTTTTACATGTCTGCAAGCCAAGTTGGAGATAGTGAGTTGAGACTGTGGAGTCTCCTTGAGGTCCTGTACAGTGGACCGTATTTTTGTGTTGTGGGTAGGAGAGAGAGGAATAATCCATGTGTGGGGAAGGAGGTTAAGGGAAGAAGTACCCTTAACTAAACTGGATTTGTGGCAGTCCATTCCTTCCCCGTTTGTATTACACCAGTTCTAATAAAAGGGAGGGAAGTGGCAACCCTCTCTGGAAAACCACAGCAGCCTGTAGCAGCCTGTATGGTGGAGTCAGCTGTTCAAGAGAGCTCCAGAAGCCCAGGGCAACACCTTTTTTGCTTTAGTCTTGCTCCCCACCAAAGAAACCTGTAGTTGATCGTTACGCATGGATATGAAGAAATACAAGATGGAGAAGATACTACTATTGCGCGTGATAGAACTCTCTGCCTCCTGGCTTTTAGAGAGATTTGGGCATCAGAGGACTCTCTCCCTATCGTAGCCTCCCAAATCATCATCTTCTTGTGGGGAAAAAGGAGGAGAAGAAGAAGAGAGGGAAGATGCCCTTCTGCTGTGCTACACACTGGAGAGACAGCTAACTGCTGGCCTTAGTCTTCATGGCCGCAGCTCAGAGGCTGGTGGGCTTCTTTGTTCTGTCTTTATTGTGACTGTTTTGACACTGGAAAATACTGACTGTGGGACAGTGGTAAGTGTGTGCTGGGGCAGGGGTGTTACCAGGCAGCATTCCCTGGCTGTGAGGCCCTTCCGAGGGAGAAGCCCTTAAATGACTGAACCACCATTAAGACTTTTTCAGTGTTTTTATTATTTTTTCCTCTATATTTTGTTTTTGCACATTGGAAACGAAACTTAAGACTTGCCTGGGCCCTCAGTCACTTTGACCCTTTTATGTCCATTAACTTATTTTATAATACTTGAAAGAAGATCCATTTTTATATCTTTTAGGGAAAAAATGGACGAGTGATGGGTGTGTGTGCCTGCTGCATCCTACAACTTCCACTTCTAAATTACTGGACGTTGTTACCTGTGGCTATTTATTAGTGTTCTTATTAATGATTTGATTGTTACGCATATTTGATTGTGGAGGGAGTGTTTTAAGTCTGTTAGAGAAGGCACTACTGTGGATTGGGGCCCTACTTCACAGCAGGGGCAGCCTTTACGTACCCACAGATGCATCCTGCCCTAGGGGTTTTCCTTTATGACAAAATCCTGCGCACTCATGGAGTTGTAAGAATCTCTTTGTGTTCCTAGGATACTTTTCTGCATCCCAGATTCCCTCTGTTGGACTAATAAACCCATAATTTATTTAAATTTTACATTTTTATAACAAGAAAGCCAAAACTGTGAGATAGAAATATCTCATATGTCTTTCTCACTGAAAGAGGGGATCCTCACACTCTACAGCTAGAGGAACCTCCACGAAAACAAAAATAGCACATTTCCTGCTGCATCTGTTGGAAGAAGCTCCTTTTGGCTCAGGTAGTGAAGCTGCTGCTTTTCAGCCAAGAGGGTTCTTATTGTAACCATATGTTAACCAAGGAGCAGGATACGCAGGGAGCGACTCAGCACCGCTGGCTGTGTGACAGACTCCCTGAGCACGAGGTCCATGCTGCATCCCGCAGAGCTGAAGCAGCACCATGTGCTGGGTACATGTCCCATCCTTACTGGCACGGGCAGAGAGGGATTTTTCCCCCCTTGGGATGCTGACTATGTTCTTTTCTTGTTAAAGAAGTCCTAAGGCTACTCCCCGATGTTTTTAAGGAAGTCTCCCATTCCAAAGCATATTCATACAGCCTACTGATTTTTTCAGCCTGAACTTAAAAGGCACCCAAGCAGGGCTGAGCATCCTTTAATCCTTTGCCCCAGGCCAGAAGTTATCATGGTTTCTTGCTGTTGGCTCCCTACTTCCTTCAAAAGAGATCTTCTGTAAGCCAGAGTCCACGATTTGAATTCACCTCTGACTTAGGAGCATACCTCAGGCTGAAGAGGAGTGAGTAGGAGTGTCCCCAGAGATTCTGAGTGGTGCTGGTTGTTAACTGTGGAAACAGCTTTTTCCTGCCTCAAGTGTTCCCCCTTTATCTCCACGAGTGTTTTTGGCTACAGCATTACAAATGAAACCCAGATGCTTATGAAACCATGCAGAGGGTCCAACAAACGGAATCCCCCCGACTGCCCAGCTCAGGGGGCAGCTACACGACTCAAATTGGCAATGGTAGTTTACATGGTCTGCATCGGCGGGGCTGGTGGAAGCCAGAGAGGAGGAGGAAAGAAAGAGGGAAGCTAAATACGTAGTTTATTGTAAGCTGCCTTGCACAGAGAGTTGCCCTCAGTCCATTTGATAGTGCACTAGGTATGTGGACTGTGTCCAACTTTTAATAAAAGATCATCGAATGTGACCCATAGAACAGAAAAATCTTGAAGAAGAAACCCAGGATCACTGCTTTTCCCTTTCGTGCTGGGGGGAGGCTGGGCAGATCTTTGCAATCTTTGGAGAGTGGTATCACTGGAAGGCATAATGCTCCACTGCGGGGTTAACACCATATCTTCTAAATGTGAGCTCTGTAGGTGATGCTGAAGGCCTCCAGCAGCCAGGATGAAGAGCTAACGTCGCACACACAAATTAATGAAACATACACGAAAGGGAATGTTAAAAGGCCTTTTTATATCAAAATGGTTGTAAAAGGCACAACTTGTATTTGCTGTTCAGTTGCACTTTAAGAGTTTGACTTGCATATCAGATACTGGGGTTTTTTTACTATCTGAATATTTTTAATTCAAATTTTGTATTTTCAAAGCTGAAGAAGGCTCTTGTGACAAGAAGATCCCTTATTTGTATTGGAATCCAAGCAGAATGTCCTAGCTCTTTGTGCAGCCCAGGTGGGCAGCAGCACATGCCTCAGCCACGTGCGTTCAGTGCCGTGTGTCCGTCTGGTGTGTGAGGGGAGCGGGAAGGCCCTCAGCCTCCGAGCAGCGGGCACGCGAGGGCACTGTCCCCAAATCAGGGCCAGCCGCTGCCTCCCTGCAGTAGGCAGGAGGAGAGCAGAGCTTGGAGCTGAACCTGTGTGTTCCTTTTGAGATGGGCAAGCACTTCAGTCCCCTACGGGGAAGGGAAGGGGGATAGCACCTCCTGGAAGCACCTGGGAGGCAGACAGGGACAGGGGAGCTAGGATTGCCAAAACAAGTAACCTGCTTTTTTCCCAGTACAACTATTGGGTTTTACTGTTCTGTTCCTTTTAACCACATTTTCATTAAAACCGAAATGGCTGTAAAATCCCGAGCTTCAAAGGACTGATGCGTGGGGGAGGTGGCAAGACGTTTCAGCTCCAACTTCCAGACCTATTCCTTCTTTTCAGTTAGCTGATACCCCAAGGTCTCGCTAGGGCACGTTACAAACTGCATTGCTGAACACATTTTAGAGCAAAAGGCAAGTTTGAAAAGCCTGTCCTTCTCTGTATCCGTCTCTGCATTTTATGTAAATATTTGTTTGTATGTAAAGACACCAGTGGGTCCTTGGGTTATCCCCACGGTCAAGAATCTGAGTTTTGTGCAATGCCTAGGCCTCTCTTAGAACACGGTGCTTGCGTAGAGCTAGTCACCACATTTGTGTGCACTCCGGTGGTTGTTTAATATTTTTATACATCCTAATCCTGAACATTATGAAGTATTATAAGTGGTCTAGACTGCATGATCTAGAGCAGCCGGCAGTTCCATTTTCTTAGCAGCTGTTCCTAAAATGTTCACGGCTACACCTCGTTTGGTTAACATTCTTTTGAGTTTTCAGTTAAGCGTTTACACCAGACACCAGTGGACGAGGAAGGTGTTGCGTTCTATAAAATCTCCCGTGTACAGTTTGTACAGTACAAACTGAAAAGCCACAACATGGCTTTATGAGAATGTCAGTCATTATTGTCTGCAATAAAGAGAACTCTAAAACATACTAAAAACCAGCCTGTATATAGTTCACAGAGAAGGAGATCGCTGGTGCTCAACAGTTGCAAAATAACAGAGATTAAGAGCTTTCCAGAAGTTCCTGCTTTTGGGTAGCTCAGAGTACTGCTACAGGCAGGGTGGCTAGCTGGGCAAATGGGAAGGTGCTGAAAGCAGATGTGAAGGGGAGGATGCCGTGTTCTGATGGCAGTGCAGTCATTTAAATACTCTGTATCTGTGCGTGCATGCATGCGTGTGTGAAGTCTTATCCAGGTGAAGGGATCTGCTTTGGCATCTTCCCTTTTGTGTGAAAGTGAACTCTGATATTCAGATTGTTCAAGGCTTTTACGGTTGGCATGTATGGAGTGTTAACAGAAAAGCATTATACCCTACCTGTAAAAAAACCCAACTCTGTTCCAGCCTGTTTTCTTCTGTTTGGTTGTGTTTTATCGTTTGTTTCTATGCACACTTGCTTCGTTGGTGTTGAGATTTTAGCACCTCAGATGGCCAACTGAACTAAAAAAAAAAAAAAAGGAAGAAAAACAATAAAGTCATTAATTATTTTTTCTTTTTGTTGGTGGAGTTACCGTTTCTTTCCCTGCGTTCATTCTCGTGCCTGAGGGTTACAGAGGGAGCCGGGAGCTAAGGGAAGGCGATGCTGAGATGAGGGAAAAACCTAAGTGTTGGAGGGCCTGACTTCAGCCTCTCTTTTGCTGGAACACTTGGAGCTCACCCACATTATCTGAAATACAAACATCTTGGTACAGCCCCAATACATGGTCGTCCTTTCTTAGTATTTGACGTTGTTTCGTCAGGTTCTTTGTGAAGACAAATGACAATAAATAGCCAAGGAGGGGTGAGGGTAATGTAAAGGGAATTGTAGGAACTAGGATTTAATTTGTGTAGCTGTAGCTCACTTCCTTAGCCTGCAGCACTAAGGTAAACATCTAGTATAGCAGCATTCAGTAAAACAAGGAGACAGGAATGAATGACAGGAACACCTCTGTACTGACTTTCAGTGTTGTTTTAAGCCTCCACCACTCCATGTCCCTGCTTGCTTGCACTGTGCCCAGCTCAGGAAGGTTAGCTAAGCAACGTGCAGCTCCACAGCTCTGCCCTGTGAACAGACTGGAAGGATTCAGAGGTTCAACCTCACCAGCACGTGTGTCAAGAAAAGGCATCTCAACTGGGCATAGAATCAGAGAATCAGAATGGTAGGGGTTGGAAGGGACCTGTAGAGATCACCTAGTCCAACCCCCCCCGCTAAAGCAGGTTCACCTCAATCGGATCACAGGCAGCTCCTGTTGGAAAAGGGAGCATGTTCAGCCTTGGTGGTGAGTGCTGGGTCCAGTGAACGTCAGGAGCCTGAAACCCAGAAAAAAGACATCCTGTCAGCAGCAGGAGCAGCACTGCTGTCATTAAGTAGACAGAGAAATCATAAGACATTGCGCCTTCTTTTTTTTCCAACAAGCAGAAAACACAAAGGACATTGTGGGAAATCCCGGCAGGGGAAGTACCAAATGACTCTAATTTTCTTGCCCACTCATTTTGAAAACAAGGGATAAATGCTGGTGTTTGTAAGGTGGCTGGACAAAAGCAGACCTGTTGTGGCCACAGCAGGGATGAGGGGCCTTGGGAGGCCTGAAGGCCAGGTGTGGCAAGCTGTGCTGCAGGCAGCAGGAAGGACATGGCTCACTCCTTCATTTGTGCAGCTCAGCAGGTCTTTGAGAACCCTTCAAACCCTACAGTTCTTCCTCTTCTTTTGGTCTTTTGCTTTCAAATAAGAGTGGGAGAAAGCTGTGATAATCCCAGAGGGATCTCTTGGGTGTCAAAAGGCCAGTCCACAAAGATTTCTCTCTTGATGCCAAAAGAGAAATGAATATACGAAGAGCGATCACTGGACTTGGGGACACAGGTGGCCAGCTCCCATCCATAGCCAGCCTTGTGACACTGTCACAGCTTTTTTATTACTCGCCAAAGTTGTCAGCCCCGATTTCAATGAGAGACCCGAAGGCTCTGATATTTTATGAATTACAGACAGAACAACTGTGGTAGTTTGAGCCTGGCTGGATGCCAGGTGCCCACCACACCACTTTATCCCGCACTTCCTCAGCAAGCCAGGGAAGGGGAGAAAATAAGATGGGAGTCTCGTGGGTTGAGATAAAAGCAGTTTAATAAATAAGCAGCAAAGCCGCACGTGCGGGAAGCAAAGCAGAAGCAGATAAGCTGTTACTCTCTACTTCCCATCAGCAGCGATGTCCGGCCACCTCCCGAGAAGCAGGGCTTCAGTACGCGTAGCGGTTGCTTTGGGAAGGCCAGAAATGAATCTCGCCTCCCCTTCCTGCTCCTCTCCCCCAGTTTATATTACTGAGCTGACGTCATATGGTATGGAATATCTCCTTGGTCAGCCTGGGTCAGCTGTCCTGGCCATAGTCCCTCCCAAGATCATGCCCACCCACAGCTATTGGTAAAGGTGGGGGAAGGAATGCTGGAGGAACAGCCCTGATGTTGTGCAAGCGGTAGTCATAATATTGATATCAACAGTAAGCACAGCACTGCAGGAGCTGCTGTGGAAAATCACTATCGTCCCAGACCCACTACAACAACCAATGTCCTAGAGAGACCTTCCCCTCTTGCTTGCTGGGGAAAAGAGCTACTCTAGCCCTGGATAAAAGGCCCTTCCAGATAGGGAGAGTCCCACTTCCCGCACAGATGAGCCACGTGTGCGTAAGAAAGAAGAGCGGAAAAAGAACCTCCAACAAAGAAATCCCGCAGCTGCTGCTTTCGGTTTCCATCAATAATGAAAGTAGCCTTCAGGAGCCTCCGAGACCCTTTCTGCATGTGGTGTTTGGTGCCTCCGAAGCTGCCTCACCCAGACGACTCTTTGGGTTTAGTGCAGAGGGAGAGCAGGGCAAGTCACCGCGGTGGGAGGAGCACGGGAAGTTGGGTGGTGCTGGGTTTATTAAGTTACATGCAGAGCCTCTTTTTGGCAGCAGAAGATAGTATCTATTACGTTACATAGCCACTTGGCTTGGATAAAGACAAAGGAATGGAATTTGTGAGGGAAAATAACTAGAGGGAAGTCATGCCTAAGGCTAAGAGCAAAGAACTGGTGTAAAATCTAGCATTCTGGCTTCTTTCATGTTTAGCAGTTTTTGAAAGGCCCTCACCATGAGTGCTGTGACAGCTGCCTAGTTCAGCAACCGCACTTCTGCATCAGCAATCTGCATCTGGGAGAATGCAAACCTAATCTTGCTACCTGGTCAAACATCTCTCCAGGAAAAACATTCTTGGAAGAGATTCCCTTTAAGAATTCAAGCAGAGCCTGAGTCCATCATCCTCTTTCAAATCCTAAGCATCAGCAACAACAGGGCTGTAACCAGAGAAAAAGATCTTACAGGTGATAATGGGTGAAAGCCACTGTGCTGGCATGTGGCTGCTCTAGTACATCACAGACTGTCATCCTCCTAGAAAGCCAGAGGGAGGGAGCCTCCTGCTTCATTTTATAGATATAATTCAGTGGAATTGATGAAGAGTTAACCTGGATCCTGTTACACACCACTCAAGGAAAGGAAAAAGCCCTGTCCAAACCAGGTACTGTAGAGAAAGTACCATTTTCCCCTGGCATCTTTGCAACGGTGTAAGTAAGCGTGGAGGAGGGAAGGGAGTGGATAAACCAGTTCCTCCGAACTTGCTGAGTAAGTGGTGCTTTTCTGAACTTCTGAGACACAGGAATCATGTGGTTTCCTGTAAGCAAAAGATAAGTTCACATATCTTTTTTATTATTAACATTTTCTGTATGAATGTCTAAAATAATATCTATTACTCTGATACCAGAAATAAACTCAAACAGGCAGATACACTCCAGGCAGAAGGGAGGATGCATTTTGCCTACTTGGGAGTTGGCAATGCTGGCTTTCCAAGAGCAAGTTGAGCACTGTGAAAAAATCAACTGTTTCCTCAGTTCCTTTGAATATACAACAGTCTGCAGATACTTATGTGTCACGTTTTTTCCCCTGCAGAGTTCAAAGCCACACACTGGGTTGGTCAACACCTAACTCAAACCTGTATCAGAATTGGTTTGGAGTTTGTTTTGCAGAACCCTAGGCACTTTAAAAAGCACCCTGCGATCAGCCCCTTCCTGGTGAAACACCCTCGGCGTGCTCTGTGTGGCAAAACAAAAGCTGAAAGCGGTACTGTGACTCGGCGCACTGGGAAGGGGAAAGAGCACGACAGGAAACCGCTAGTAATTACAAAGTAAGCATTGCTTTAAATGAAGCTATGTTAAAACTATACAGCGATGTGGGTGTAAAAATGAACTAGAGCTACATTAAACCCATAAAACTCATTTGGCAGGGACGTTAAGTGGCGGGACACGAGGAGATTTAGGCCTTGAGGCACAAGGTTGGCAGCCGGCCACGTTCCAGAGCAATGCTGGGCCCGAGACCCGGCACCGCTTCTCCGCCAGCCCGCGTCTCCGCGCAGGAGCCCGTGCGGTGGGGCGGGAGCTCCGCTCGGGGGAAACCCCGGCGCCCGCCGCGCTTTGGTTTCGCAGCCCTGAGGAAGCGCCGTGCGCGCGACACTGGCACAGCCCCGCCCCGCCGGGGAAAGCCCCGCACCCAGCCCGCGGCGCCGGCTGGCCAGGCAGTACAGCTCCGGCCATGCATGACCGCCTGCCTCCCTCCTGCTGCGGCCGCCGCTTCCTCCCCCTCACCCGCACAGGCGCGGGGAGGGGAGCGGATCACCCTGCGCCGTGCCCCGCCCCCCTTCCCTCCCCCTCGGGCGGCTCGGCCGCTGGGCTGCGCGTGCTGCGCTTTCCCGCCCGCCTGGCCGAGCGGGGCGCGGGGGGGGGGGGGGGGGGGGGGAGAGGCGGGGCTTGGCCTCGCTCAAATAGAGGACGCGCGGCGGGAGCGGGAGCTGCAGCGCGCCGCCCGGCTCACCGTGCCGCTGAGAGCGCTCCCGCCACGGTGAGTACCGGCTGCGGCTCGCCGGGAGCCGGGCGCTCCGGAAGGGATGGTCATCGCTGCTGTTTGCAACCGCGTCTGTCTCTTCCCGTCGCTTGCGTGGGGTGAAGGGGCTGTGAGAGCCGCCGCTGCTGCTGCTGCCAGCCCGCCCGCCCGGGCTTGGGGAAGGGCAGAGCGGGAAGCCAGCGGCATGAGCATCGCGGCGGTCTGGGCTCACCCCGGTCCCCCAGAGGCACGGCTGCCGTGCGGTCCCCGCCCCGCGCAGGTGTGCCGGCGGTAGCTGGGCCTGGGCCGTGTCGGGCACGGCGGCAGGGCCTCGGTGAGCCCCAGGGCCTGAGCGGTTTAGTCTGCCAGCGGCAGTGACCGGCCCGTGACCCTGCGGAGGGCTGCGTGCGGCGACTGTTCGCTCTTATTGATGGGGGAAAACTCCGTCTTCCTGCAGTTCCTCCGTTTCTTCTCCCCTCGCTGAATCCGAGCTCGCGCTTCAAGGATGCGGTTCGCGTGTCGCCTTGTTTCCCGCGCGCTGAGGCCGCGGTCGCCGTGCCTCGGTGCGGGCTCAGCTCTCCCGCCCGTCTGCGCTGCTCTCGCCAGGCACGGGATGGAGCCTCCGCTCGGCTCTGCCCTGCCGCATACTCTGTTCTGCTTTCCTCTGACGTCATCGAGCCCCTCTTTGTCCCCTTCTCTCGCTGTTGCAGAGCGCCTTCCCTTCCGCTTAGGTGTTAACTCATACAGCGTAAAAAGCCTTCTTGCCTTTTCCTACTGGGTAAAGTCTAGCATCTCGCCTTCGGTCTCTGGTGAGTGTTTTTAGACTGAAGGAACATTTGCTGGTGGAGGGGAGAGAGTAAACTTGCTGGGTAGGGGAGAATAAGGAGTTAATCCTGTGGCCGCAATTCCAGAGGGACCCGCTGCTCGCCTCGGCTCTCCAGCAAGGGAGGAGGGGTGTGGGAGTGGCAGCTACAAGAACAAAGTAGGCAAGGAAAGGTTTCTGATAATAGTGTCGTAATTTGTAGGAAAACGTAGTGATTGCTACAGATGAGTCAAGTCAGTGTGTGCTCTTCTCTAGTCGCTTCACCTCCCGCAGAGCTGTCGGAGTCTGGGGCCACCTGTTGAGGGTGGAGAGCAAGTCTTTATCCGCCTGTTTGCTGTGACCCAACTACAACGTTCAGGGCGACTGTCTGAAGGCTGGGTGGTGTTTTCGAAGTGGGAGGGAACTCGAGGGAATGCAGTGACCAGGTCACGTTCCTTAGAAAGGTGTTTGTCTAAAGTATGTGTTAGGTGATGGTGATCTCTGGAGTGACAGTGACTCTTAAACTAGTGGGTTTTGGAGGAGAGGAATATTCTTCTTTTAAAGCACAATATTTTGTGAACTTAACTAAAAAAAAAATGAAATTACAGGGCCTCAGAGTTGTTTAGTCCAGAAATTCCATGCTTATTTGAGGAGAAGCTGGAAAATCTTACTGATGTTTCTTGGGGTATCTGGGCCAAAAAATCTTGTTGTAGGATACTTGTTATAATTTTGAAATGGTTAAAATGTTTGGTGGAGGAAAGAAAAAGGTGCTTCCCCAACAGGAAATTATTTTTAAGGTTTTTGGTTTGGGTTTGTTTTTTTTTTGTAAAGGACTTTTTGCAAAAGTCCTCTTGTGGGTAAGACTGAGTAGTGGCAAACAGTATCAAAGAAGACCAATCAGAATGAAACTGTTTTCACCTGCCTGTGGAAGATACAATATTTTCAAAGGAATGCATTAAAAATGGTGGGGGTTTTGTGCATTGTTTTTTTTCTCTCCTTAGCAACTTGTTTACATAATGAGTTTTAAGGCTACTCAGTCTTCAGAGTAAAGCTTTGCAGCACTTACTCTTTGTGATCTCCTCTGTCCTGTCACTATTGGGCAAAAACACATTGTCTAGAAATAAGGGTTCTAGTACTTTATTTAGTTGAATTCCTGCAACACAGTTCTTCCTATTTTCCTATCTTCTAGGTCTCATCAGTCATACAAGTGACTGACTTGCAGGGTTTAGGGACAAGCCAAGGCAAAAAACTTCCCCTGTGCATCTGCAGTGTGTAACATCTGATTGCAACTAGACGAGGCTGCTCTGTACTAAGAAAGGTTGGTGTGACAATCTCCACTTCTTATTTAGCTGCTCCCTCTTGTTTGCATCTGGTGACATCTGCTGAATTTAGGATGAAAAAGTAAGACTGATTTTTGGCTAGATGGTTTTGTTGGGTTCCTGCCCTCCCAGTTTCTTACAACCAGGTGAGGCCAGCTGAGACCAGGAGTTTCCCCACAGTTTCTGACTCTGTACTGTCAGCAGAACCACCTGCTGTATTTCACTAGTGCTGCCTGTGCAAATCTAGAGCCTCCCCTCTTGGGAATATGGTGTACCAGTATCCATCAGCACTTGTAGCAAGCAGTAGGACACTACACTGTTGGGTAATGTGAGGGCCTTGTAAAGGTACTCAGTGTGGCTTTTTATTTCTGTTAGCTCATGGAACAGTAAAAGCTGGGATATATAATTAGGGTGTGTGTATTCACTGAGCACCCTCACCTTAGCTTAGTTATGCCATGTTGTTTCCCTGTATTGTGTTTTTTCCTGTGTAACAACAGGATGACGAGAGTCATCTGTGCTCAGCAGGAGTCTGAAGAGCTGACATATCAAGCAGATATTTTCATTTTCTTCTGTAATAGAATGAAACTGTTTAATCTGGAAGCAGGCAGGCATGTAAATCTAGCAACTGCCACCTTTGCAGACCTTCCTGGAGTGGCCTGCTGCTTGGAAGTTATCACTTCCCTTGTGTCTCATCAAATGGGGGAGTAGGGACGTGACAACTGTCAACAGGTTTCTATGCTCATTGCAAAGACTGGTGGTAACGGTGGAGGAGCAGCTATGAGGTGTTGGCTCCATGATAAAGCAGCTTCTGTGGCCCCTGGGTATGAACTAATAAACAGTAGGGGGTAGGGAAATTGGCCTGGTGTATGTTTTTTTTCTGCTGAAGGGAATTGAGTGCATGTGAGCAGATTTCATGTCCTGTAGTTAGCGGTTCTCCAACTAGTGAAATACCAGAGCTTACCAGGCAATGTGATATTTCTTTGTAAAGCACCTTCCTCTGGTTTTGTCTTGGCATGCTGTGGAAAGGAGTGGTAAACAGAAATGTTAGGAGTCATGGAGAGCACCCAGTCTCATCCTGTAGCTTTGAAAGTGATCAGTCAAGTCTCTGTGATTGCCTTGATCTGTACCAGGTGTCTGTAGCAAGTCATGTCCTGACATCCTGCTGTTACCTTGACTGAACTTGGGAAGTGAACAGGATTCTGTAGCTGCCAGTGATGCAAGTTAGACACCTTCTTATGCCTGTATGAGATGACATGCATTGCTTCCTGCATGATTTCTGAGGCAATTGCTCAAGTGTAGAGCATAATGGTGTGACGGTGTCTCATTTGCATCCTTCTTTGCTCTAAGAATCTCAGTCCCATAGTCTTCATCAGCCCTGTGCCTTAGAGCCTTGTTAGATCTGCCTTGGACACTTAGACTGGGTCAAGAGCAGAAGTTACTACTGGCTTTCCTATCTCTTTGCATCAATATGGCACTGCATGGAGGTGACAGGGTGCTTCCTGGTCATGGTGGGCTTTGGTTGGGCTGTCCTTGATGGTGAACATGAGGAAAGGGCCATACACCTCAGTACGTCCTCCGAATGCTGCTCTTTCTCACAAGAGAGGACAGAGATATTGTGTCTTTAAACTACTTCTACCTCAGTATTTTGGTCTTTCCTTTAAAATCTGAGTTTTTATTCAGCTTGACTGAAGGTATGAGCAGGGGATTAGGGCTGTGTGGGCAACTGTTGCATACACGGATGCTGAATTTTTGTGTGAGTGTCTACAAGCATGCTGTATTTCCTGACAGTACTTTGGTCAGCTTCTAGTATGCACTTGCTGTGGTTTATGATGAATGGATAATGCCCAGGTTCTCTTAACATATTGGGCTATTTCTTTCATCTTCTTTAAAGGAGAGAATATTTCCCTTGGTCAGGTAATTCCTGGTAGTTTGGTGTTAACTGTTATACAGGTGTTAATCTAACAGTGTAACAAAACAAATGCACTTAGATCACCTAACTGCTTTGTTTTGGTTTTATGTTCATTTTCTGGAATTCAACTGTGGAATTCAACTGGAATTCATCTGTGTTTCTTCCTAAGCCAAAAAACTGAAAGTGAAATAGTTTATTTAATGCAGGGTCATGTGGACACTTCTTCACTTTGCTTTTAGACCTATAGCTAAAGGGCCTTGGAGCAGTGTTGAGTGGCAGATTGATGCAGTTTGTACTGAGGTATCTCCTGGAGCTGCAGAGGCCTGCCTGGGCAGTAGGAAAGTAATGCTTCTGGAGACAACCATTCTGTAGTTTTGCTGTCAGTTTTCACTTGGTTCCTGTTGTTTCTTTGAAAGAGAATGATTTCTTATCTATGTGGTGTTGTGTTAGAGGTGTTTAAAAGAGAAGGTGCCTTCTTTCATGCTCACAGTGTTTATGAGGCAGTGCTGTCAAAAGGCTTTGATCAGTGCCATGAATGCTGTTTTCAGTTATCATAGCGTTGGGTTTTTTTTTGCACCCTGATTTGATGCACAGCTTCCTCCTTGAGGTTTTTGAGGATGTCTGAGCTCCTATCTTAAGAGATTCCTTCAAGATGACTTTGATTTTTTGTTTTTCACTGACTTCATCAGCTTAATTGTCATGATGGGAGTAGGGGGTTGTAATGTCATGTGGGAGAGAATTCTCCTAAGGGTCAATGTGTTCATTGTGATCCAAGAACCAGTATCAGACTTTCCTTCTGGGCATCACCTCATTGGCTGCCTGTACCATTATGTAGCTGCTTCACAGAAGTAAGGAATGTGAGAGATGTTTATAACTATGGTACACTTGGTGTTTAGGAGGAAGGAAACCCACTTAAAATTCACTTTCATGTTTTGGAGAAGCTGTCAGATATTGAGACAGGGTTGTGTATGCTTTCAGAGCAGATGTGGAGATGTCTTTGTACCACTTCTTCCTAAATGCTTAAGTCTTTTCTTTATAGTGAGTGTTCCAAGTCTAAGGTGAATAGGCACTACTAAAATCATTCTGGGGAGTACCAGCTGTAAAAATCCTCTTAAGTCAGTTGTCCTGTGCAGTGAGCTGTTGCTTTGTAGTTCTGTGAGTGCCATCCTGGCTGTTGCATCATCATAGTGTTTTATTGAAGCAGGGAGCTTGACCAGGCTCTCTTATGCTGAACTGTTCTTTTGACATGTATTTGCAAATGATCCATGCTGATCCTGTGTTTAAACATTTGCACTGTGAACATTTTGTAGCTTCTGGGTGTTTTTCAGAAAGCAGTGCAGATATTCCTTGGTGATACTTGGGTGTCTGGAAGAGGAATTCTTGGCTGGTCACATAGCCTGAAGGAACCCAGAGTGTTCCTTCAGCTGTAGTATGTGTGTTAGAACTAAAACAAGGAGGGTGGTGTTGTCCTCTAGGTGGCACGACAGTTATTGTATCCAGTCCCCTTTCTGTGGTCTTTTGGTTGGCATTTCTTGCCAGAGCCTATCCAAGCAGCATCTGAATCTGTCAAGGCACTGTTGCCAAGTGGTAAGAGACTGTCCTCTGCTTCAGGGACTGAGGGCTTTGTTGCTGCTCAGCTGTAAAATGATGCCAGACTGCAAGTGTTGGGTGCTGATGCCCCAGCAGCAGCATCTTCTAAATCCTGGAAGCAAATCTTGCATTTCTCTGACTTGACACTGGCACTTCACCAGTGATGACTGGAATCTGTTCCAGTGTTCATCACTTGTCAACATTACTGAGGAGCTCCCTGCTCTCAGTCTGTTTGTCCTTCCTTTGTAATAGCAAAAGACTGGAACTGTGATTCCTCAGTCTTTCCTGTTTTCCAGTCACTTCCAAGAGGCAAACAGTAAGAACAGCTTGTTGGGGCCGAAACCCTGCAACAGCTTTAATATGACCTGTGACATTATTGAAGAGTCATGTTGCAGCTGCTGGGGTGATACAGGTGGTTTTGTGAACATAAAGCCTTGTCTTGTGAGGGAGATAGTGCCTTTTCAGCAGGGTTTGCTCTGCTTCTTCCTGCCCAGGTACTTAGGAAAGGTTAAAAGCATTTCATAATGCTGATGAGGAGGTGAAACTCGGGGCAGGCTTTCCCAACTGGTGTTACTTTGCTTAACACTGGAGGGGAAAAACTAAGCTCAATCCCAGATCCAAAAAAAACACCTGCACTGTGGCAGTGGAGGTTTGAGTCTTCACCCTTCCTCTTAGGTGTGGCCATGCTCACAGTATCGAGATGTGCTAACTCCCTTTGGGTTCAGCGCTAGTTAGCTGAATCCAAGTCTCAGCTCCAAGCTTTGGGGCAGTTTCAGCTGCAGGCTTTCAGCTGACTCAGTTTCAGCCCAGCTGTGTCTGTAGGCTGGCATTCTGAAGAGTTCTGAGGAGTGTCCTCATGCTGCCTTCATCACTGTTCTGATAGAGAAACCACAGAAATCAAAAGTTCCTGCCTACGTTTGGTTTTAATTAGCAATATGGCAATGTTCTTTCTTACTCGTTGATGTGCTGTGTAGGGACTGGGCAACAGAGCATTTGGAGTCAAATGAAAACAAAGGTTGATAAGGAATGTGGATGTTTTCCTCTTAAGAGGTCAAAGTGCTGCTCTGATAACAGTAAGATTGCTGCTGCTCAATTTGTCATGAAGAGTAATGTGAAACGGCAGCAGACCTTGGGGAGCAGAAATAAATCTCTAAAAGACCAGTTTAAACCTTTTTAGAATTGTCTCTAATAATCTTTTTCTTTCAAAAAGAAGAAAGCCCCATCAAACAAACTGTGCAATGTGTTCTTAAGTCAAAATGCCCAGCTGAGAGTGCTTACTGTCCTGGCTGAGATGTTCCTGCTGTACTAAAGCAGCTTAAGGGTGCCAAGGTAGAGATGCCCCAGCTAAGGATCTGGTTAGAAAATCATCCATCAGTGTTTGGTCTTTGTGTTCCATTTGGAGTTTCAGATAAATATACACCCAGACTGTTAGGAGTGGGAAGTATTCAGCGGGTTTCAATGTATTTTTGCATCAAAGGTGTTATGAGCAAACTGCTGCTTTTTCTCTTTGTCCTTGCTGGAGTGATGAGCAGTGGCATTATTCTCATCTTAAAGGATGATGTAATCTAAATCTGAAAGGAAGAGCAGGGAAAGCTGACAGCCTCAAGCAATCAGCAGTACTTGAGAGTAGCAGGGAGGGGTGGATTGAAGCAGTCTTGTGATTCTTGACAAGGCAGGATGTCCTCTGAAGGAGCCTAGCAAATAAATCCCAAGTGGCTGGGGTATGGGGTCTGTCCTATACTGGTTCACACACCTGCTGGCATCTCAAAGTTCTGTGTGTGGCTTGTCAGTTCTGCCACCTCAAAGGAAGCTGTTGATGTCATAGCCTCCCTTGGAGGCAAATGCACAGAAAATGCCTGTAGTTTGGAGGCTCTGTGCCCTCTGGTGGGGAAAGTCCTGAGAAATTCCAGTCTAGTAGCTTTGCTATTAATCAGGTGTTTACCAAACCATCCCTTCTGGTTTTGCAGTGGCATGTGTATGTGCACAGAACAACCTCAAATAGGAAATTCATAAGTCCTGCAATGCTGTTTCTCTTCCTGGCTTTCCAGTACTGGGTGGTTATGTAAAGCAGTTGTGCCTGTGGCAAGTTTTCAGGAAGATGGTGAAATTGGGTGTTTATGTTGGTTTAAAATATAAGATTCTATTAAGTGCCTCGGTTTGCTCTCCTTTGAGATGATGCCTTGTTCTGCAAAGACCTCTGTAGCTCGACAGCAAAATGCTTGCATACAAGACAGGTACAAGTCAGCAAGTCTAGAAGGAACGAATAGGCTGTGTTTCACCTCTTCCAACAATGATGTCATCCTGTTGCCAAAAATAAGTTCTTATCTCTCAGCTGCCAGGCAGAGAAAACAGTGCACAGGCTGGAATTTTTTTTTCCCTGTCAATGATTGATGCTTTATTGCAGTTTCTGCTTTGAAGACTTTAATTCACTTTTAACTCAAATGTGAGACAGAGATAAGTATCTTGAATACTCGAACAACAGGTCCATTGATTGATGATGGTGTGTCTGTCCAGGTGTGTATATGGAACTGTGTCTTGGTTTGCAGACAAGTTGTTAAAGGAGTCAGTCCTGTGACTTGGCTGCTGGAAAAGAGCCTGTTTTCATAACCAGATAGTGTCTGATGCAGCTAAAAAGAGTAACTCGGGCTGAGCTGTGAGGAGTGGTGAAGGATCTGACTTAAATGATTCTGTGGTTCTATGAAAGCAATGGTAAGCGGGGGCACTGCTCATGAGCTGGATTCTTTTCTGAGGGGTCTTGAAGACATAAAAGTATGAAGAAGGGAGAAGAGCTGATTTGTAGGATGGCATAGCACTGTAGCTGTAGGGATTCTGGGACCTGCTCCTGTTTATGGCAGCTTTGAGAGCTATTGAGTGTTCCCCCTAACAGCTAACTAGCTGATTCTAGCTGCTGCTGATGTGCTTGGTGCCTGGAGGTAGAACCTCACACTGGTCTTTAGGGCAGGTGAAACCTTGTGTGCTTTGCAGCTGTACAGTTTTACCATTTCTATGTGTAGTTTGTCCACCTGGGAAGGTAAAGTGTGTGCCTGCAGTGTTTGCTATTGAAATACATAGTACATGGCAACAGTATGGCAGGGAAGACCTACTTTGGTCTCTCTGGAGCAGCTATAGCCTCTTTCCTTGAGATGGCATGACACAGCCAGCAAGGGCTGTGGGCTAAGAGCCTTTACAGCAGATGAGTATTTTCCCTTGGTATACCTCTCCCAGAACTGCAAGAGGTGGGAGGACATGCTGGTGTGGAAGGGAAACAAGGGGGGCAAACTGTCTTGCAGGTCTTGTCTCTCTCTTCTGCCCTGCAAACTTCTAGTGCTATCTCTCCTTAAAGCCTGGAGTCAAAGAGGGGATTCTGGCCCTGCCTGCTGTTGCTTCTAGTGTTGCCATCCTTTGTTGTGGGCTGGACTTGGGAACCACTGCTCTGGGGAGTTCCTTGTAAGGCAATCCCAACTCTTCAGATATGGAAGCCTTGGAGACTTGCCTTGGAGGAAGCATCCACAAAACTCTGTCTTGTGAAAACTAGCACGTGTGGGGGTGGAATGAGGTCAGTTCTGTACCTGACAAGTGGCTGATGGATTTGCTTCTCTGACTGTGATTATGTTTAATTAACATATGCCTCTCCACTCCTGCATCCCAACATGATGTTGAGTTGGAACAGACATCCCCCACGCTGACTCTTTAGAGATGATTTCAAGGTCCTAAACTTGTGTTTAAAATACCCTTTCCAGATTTTTTTCCCTCTAAAGAACTGATAGAAAAAACTGGATGTAGTCTTACCTGATGAACACTTCAAGGCATCTAGTGTTTTCTCAGAGGCAGCTGTTAATGCATGAAGCTCACTTGCCTAAGTGCACTGAAGTGTGAAAATCAATAATGTATTAAAATTAATTGGTATTTCAATTTTCAAAAAATGGTTCTGTAAAATGAATTCTAAGGCTTTCTGCAGCTCCAAAGCAGGCTCAGCAAATGGTGTGGTTTTACTCTGACAATGAATGCAGATGGTGTCTGTAGCCTCTGCCTCCAAATTTTCTCATTCTTCAATTAAAGATTCTTTTCATCCAATATAAGGGTAACATTTTTCATCCCCTAGGAAGAGACTTTACTCTGAAACTGCCAGGATTCCAAAGTCTTAATGTTTGAAAGCTTCAGGTGGCATCAGCATGATTGCATTTGACTATTTGGTGTTTGTTGTTTGAGAGTGCAAGTGTTTTTTGTATTCCATTAGGGAATTTGACTTCTCAGGAGGAACCTGGGTTCCTTGCCTTACTTAGAAGTAATTATCTAAAACCTGAGGTTCCCAGAATTGCTGGTTGACAGAACCTCACTATAATTGCCCCTGTGTAGTAGGGAGCCGTTTTGTGGTGAGAGAAATCCTTTTTCCTGTTCTCAGGTGTGTGGTTTTGACCACCCAAGCAGAACTTTATTAGCTAAGGGCTGGAAGCCCTCAGGGACCTGAACTGCCTGGGTGGTGATTCTTTGATACAGGGAATTCAGTGCATGAAATTACCACCTTCAAGCCTCCTTGTGTCTGGTTTTTTACCATATAAGTACTTTGGAGTATGATGGGTTTTTTCTTTGTTCCTTTGGTTTTATCTCTGCTCATGTGCAGAAGCAGACAAACTTGCAATTTGTAACTGATGGATGGGGTTTTTAAAATGTCTGTTTCTGTGGATGTGCCCTGAGGAGTATCTGACTTGACATAGAGCTGTGATGATCCCCTGAGGGGAAGGGAAGAACCCCCATGCATTGGTCTCTTTCCTTCTGCATACTTCTGGGTGCAGCAGGTCCAATGGCAGGGCAGAGGCTGCTCAGCCTCCTTTCTGCCTGCGTTGAGGCTCTTGTCCAGGTGTCTTACCTGTGCAGGGCACCTGGCACCCAGCACCTGGGGAGGACTTCACCACCATAACCAGCATGTAAGGTTCTAACTCTCTGAAAAGCATGAGTGCTATCACAATGCAGTGTTATTAATGGGTCTCTAGGGCTATATAGCCAGACACCTTGCCAGTGCATTTCCAGGAACTCATGTGAGAAACATGCACAGGCAGACAGTTCAAGTTCCTCTTACAGCTTCTAATCACTGTCATAAGCTGGAGTGGATAACAGAGAGCTTGTGCCAAGCTGGCTCTGCCCTGCCTTTCCAGGCCTAGCTGTATGGGCATGCCCAGAATGCATCTGGATCCTTTTGTTTGTTTTATATTTTGTGCTTTGGGAATGGAGCAGCCTGCCTCTCTTCCTGTACTAGACTGCTCCATGCCTCTTCTTTTAAAGCAGGGAGTGGTGCATTTCTTTTTGGTTGCTTCTTTCATGAGCATTTGGACTGAATCAAATGAGTTTCCCTGCATTGTGAAATAGTGTGACCTAAAAATATAGGGAATCTGGGTTTAAAAAACACGTTCTAGAGGCTAGCTTTTTTTTCCTGTTGTGCTCAGTGACAGGACAAGGGGTAACAGGCACAAGCTGGAACAAAGGAAGTTCCACTTGAATGTGAGGATAAACTCCTTTCCTGTGAGGGAGCCCTGGCACAGGCTGCCCAGGGAGGGTGTGGAGTCTCCTTCTCTGGAGGTTTCCAAACCTGCCTGGACATGTTCCTGTGTGACCTTGACCAAGGTGAACCTGTTTTATCAGGGGGTTGGACTGGATGATGTCTAGAGGTCCCTTCCAATCCCTACCACTCTTTAATTCTGAGCTTTCCTTGGAAAGATGTGGAAGGTGGCAAACCCCCTTAGGAAGTGTCTTGACTCCTAATTTCTATTCCATCCTCTTACTCTAAGACTGACTTTGTTGGTCCTTAATTACTAGGTCTGTCTTGAGAATTTTAATAATATAACAGTAAATATTTGACACAATTTTAATGTTCTGTTAAGTCTTGGTGTTCTATGTACTGTGCTTCATCACCACCTCACTGCCACTGACTCGCCTGCCAGCAGCTTACTGGAATTCTTGTAAATGAGAAGTAGGTCATCCTAGCACAGTTTGGCTGGTTTTGGGTGGAAGTGGTTTCACTGTAAAGCTTTTTGCAAATGAGAAGTTTCTTTGGTGCTACTCAGTGGGTTTCAGCAGCCTGTGTAGCCGCTCGCGTGCAGCTCGCAGCTGTGGTGGCTTGTGTGGCAGCTGCTGGGCAGCCCAGCCCTGTGGGAGGCCGCCTGCTGCTCCGCACAGCACGGGGTGAACGGTGGGTCGGGTAGTGGCTTGTGCCTTCAAGGATGGTGCTTAAACATGAGGAGAAACTTCTTTCCTGTGAGGGTAAGGGGAGCCCTGGCACAAGCTGCCCACGGACAGTGTGGAGTCTCCTTCTCTGAAAGCTTCAAAACCTGCCTGGACATGTTGCTGTGTGACCTGATCAAGGTGTGACCCTGCTTTAGCAGGGGAGTTGGGCTTCTTATCTTTACAGGTCCCTTCCAACGCCTACCACTCTGTGCTTCTGTGTTACTGCTGTTGGGCCCACATGAAGCTTTTGGCGTGAGCCAGAGCTGGATGTGGATGGCAATGCCAGTAGAGCACAAGAAGGTTGATGAATGTGGGTTTCACAGAATGTTAAGGGTTGGAAGGGACCTCAAAAGATCATCTAGTCCAATCTCCCTATCAGAGCAGGACCACCTAGGGTAGGTCACACAGGAGCTTGTCCAGGTGGGTTTTGAATGTCTTCAGAGGAGGAGACTCCACAACCCATCTGGGCAGCCTGTTTGAGGCAAATGTGGGCAGCCGAGGCTCAGCACCACTTCAGGCTTCCTGTAGTCTTTAAGCCATCATGGTTCTATGTGGTGATGTTTAACTCGGCAGGAGTTAGTAACAGAGGATATCCACTGTTTACTAGTTGTAACCTGTACACCTGTGCTTTGGGCTGAATTAGTTTGCATTGAAAATAAATATCATATATAAAACCAAATAAGTGCAAGTTGAGGCCTTGCCTGGCCTACAGAAATGTTGCTGCTGTGCATTGCTCTTGAGGAGTTTGAACAAAGTCAAGGTCTGCAAAGACACAGACTTAATGCTAAACCTCTGCTCTCCTTTTAATCTCAGGGGTTCTGTCTCAAGTTCTCCAACCTGAATTGAAGTCTGTCTTTCCTCAAGCAAAGTCAAGCTCAGGAGAAGGTCACTCTGACCTGTTTCAGAGCCCTGTCAGGTCCCAGAGAAGAGGACAGATTGCACTGCACTGTCCCCAGCCAGCACACTCTAGGGGTGAATAGTAGCAGCAGTAGGGATTTGAAAGGAACGGGAAAATGCAAAGCAGCAAAGGCTAAGCCCGTGTTTTAGGAAGATGTTAGTCTAATGACTAAATAAAAAACCCCTCATGGTTAAGAGACTGGCTGTGAACTGTTGTGTGTTTTAGACATATTTGAGATTGTTTTGCTCTTGGGGATTTCTAAGAGCCTTTGAAAAACTGGGAAATTCATGGTCTCTTGAAATTATTACTGTAGTTTCCTTCGGAGTTTGAATTAATTTTTGCTTTCACTTCTTTGCTGTCTTCCACCAGCACACCCTCACTTTGTGGATGAGGGAGGCCACTTTCTGCCCTCCCTGCCCACCTCTGCCCTTGGCACTGCCCAGCCACACGATGGGCTGAGGACTGTCACCTCTGAGCATGCACCGTGGGGGCAGAGGAGCTTGTGATCTGCCTCCTGTTTTCTCCCTTCCTCCTAGTAGGTCTCTCTGGAGGCTTAGCAGAGCTGTGCTCATGTAACCAGAGGCCTTTGATGGCACTTGAACTAACCTTCAGGTACTGAGGAACTCCTCTGGGGTAACACTGCTTTCCATGCCAGCCTCTGGCACTAGGAACAGTTGTCCCTCCCTTCCTCAGTACCCACTTCTTGGCTTAAAGCTGTGTTCATAGGACATGTTGCTCTGCTGCCCTCCATGTGTCTGTGGCAGGAGAGAGTTTCACAGCCCTCATTCAGGTGCACAGGGCACTTGTGCTGGAACACTTGTGGTTTCTCAGGCTATTAGTTGTGACAGCTGGTGTGTGATGGGCAGCCTACTCCAGGCAGCTGGAGCTGTGTTGCTGGAAAGGTCCTTTCGAAAAAGCTGTGGCCAGCCCAGGGAGCAATGCTGCAAGATGTGGATTTATGGGTATTTTTTCATTTCACCCTTTTCTTTCTCACCCTATTACAGGGCAAGGACTTCTGGTCTGAAGCAGAGGGTGACAAGAACCATTCTGTCTCTGAATCCATCATGGAACAGGTTAGTTTCAAACGTGATGGAAATCAGTGGTTCGCAGTGACCACTGCTACTCTTGTGCACTTGTTTTGAGATACCTCAAAGGGACTGAGTCTCAAGAAATGCTGGATTGTGTCCTTATCTTCCCCAGAGTTCCTGCAGGGGCCCTGACCCTGTTCTACTCCATCATGAATACAGACAAAAAAGGGATGGAACCACTTAATTTGCAAGCTGCTTCCTTGTTACCTCGCAGTGTGACACTCACCCTTTAAACTGCAGGCTGGAGATGTAGCTGTTTAAAGAGACTGCAACACTTACTGTTTAAGCTACAAACTACTAAAATTAGTAAATAGATCACAGAAGTCTGGGTTAATTTGATTACATTCTATGCTGTACTAAACACAACTACAAAGCTTCTGTGTATCACACTTAAATCTTGTTAGCCTGCATCAAACTGCTGTTGAAATGCCTCAGCCCCCCCCCCACCTAGTGTTAGGGTACAGTTTTAACTCCCCTTGCTCTGCCCTTCCACAAGCCTGGTGACTACTCACATAAACCTGGTGACTTGTCCAGTGGGTTGTTTGAGGGAATCACCCCTGGTGTCCCACTGAACTTGGCTCATTAGGTGAGCTTCACTACTGTCTGTAAACATTCACATGCAGATCATGGGAGATGTGCCTTCTGTTGATCTTTGATCACGTACCTCACTTATCATTCTGTTTCTGGCCTCTCCCTTGTTGTTGCTTCTGTTGCTTGCTTTCTTTGCTCAGTCTCTTCTCCAAGTAAACAACCCATCCTTTATTACTTTTTATTCACTTGTCCTGGTTTTGCCTAGGCAATATGGGTCCTGCATGATATTACTCATAAGGCTGTGTGGATACAGGTGGACTTGCAAGGTTCCACTCCCCAAAAAGTACCTGAAACTCCCCTTTCAGTTGTCAGGTTCATCCTGGTTTCTTATTGATTACTCTTTGCAGTTGATGAGACAGACCATTCAACTTTAGCCCCAATTCCTCTCCCTAGTTACAAATAAACCTAAGCATTTTCTTATCTCATAGCAGACTGCGTGTCAGAGTAAGGATTTTCTTTCTTGCTTTATTTCTGTGCTTAGGCAACATCCTGCTCACTCAGCTGCTTAACTAAAATTATTGGACAGTCTCCTGGTTTTCTACAGAAGTGGTAGTTTGTTATGAGGCCCCCTGTTCCAGTGGGACCTGTTGCTCCCATAGACCTACCTGCCCCGTGGACTTTCTCAGCCTCACTAATGCAGACATTCTGTACTACCTGACCATGAAAGCAGTGTGAGCCTCTTTACTGGGGCTGAATGTGCCAGTGTAGATGACAGCAGACACCAGTTACCTGCCATCTTGCTGTCACTGTTCTTCTGGGCAGCTGTTGGACTCTCTACAGGGACCTGGACAGGTTTATTATGGAATGAATCAAGACCATTTTGGAGAGGGAGAAGAAATATGAACCTTGGGGTTTTTTTTACAGGCGTGTGCTGTTATCTCTATTTCCCACC
The DNA here is from genome assembly GCF_028858725.1 of Colius striatus. NCBI lineage: Eukaryota > Metazoa > Chordata > Aves > Coliiformes > Coliidae > Colius > Colius striatus. The sequence goes on from NC_084759.1 coordinate 140,985,661, forward strand.
TTATTACTGCTGTGCTCTGATTACATTTAAATGGAGAGCTTCTGGCTTTGTTGTGCCTGATTCTCAAATACAGGGGTAAAACCCTTCCAAACTTAGGTGTCTGAATAGTAGTGTCATGGTTTAAGCCCAGGCAGCTGCTGCTTCACTCCCCACCTGCTGCAGGTGGGATGGGGAGGGGAATGGTAGGGGGAAAAAGGAAAACTTGGAGGTTGAGATAAGAACAGTTCACTAACTATAAAATATAGTAACAATGATAATAATAGTAATGAAAATAATATAAAAGGGAGAAAGAAAACCCAAGGAGGGGGGGAAAAAAAACCCAAGTGCTGCCCAATGCAGTTGCTCGCCACCTGCTGTCTGATGCCCCAGCAGCAATCCACCTCTCTGAACCAATTCCTCCCAGTTTATACACTGCACATGACATTCTATGGTATGGAATAGTCTTGGCTAGTTTAGGCCAGCTACCCTGGCCATGCTCCCTCCCAGCTTCTGGTGCCCCTCCAGCAGGACAGGGTGAGAAGCAGGAAAGGCCTTGATGCTGTGCAAGCCCTGCTCAACAACCAAACAACCCCTGTTACCCAGGCTCTTTCCAGCACAAATCCAAAATTCAACTCTGCAGCAGCCACTAGGAAGAAAATTAACTCTATCCCAGCTAGAACCAGGATGGGGGAAATTGGGTGGTTTGTGCTGAGTATACACCTATTTCATAAGAGGGGCTCTGGTCACAGTTTCTGCCACAGCTGGAAATGTGAGGCAGGGGTGAGCAGACTCTTCTACCACTGGTTTGTAAGAACACAACCGTATCCCATTCACCTTCAGACAGTTCTATGTGGCTACACTCCATCCAGAAATTTGTATGTATTGGCTGAAATCTTGTGTACTCTCTGGCTATTAATACTATTAATATGTCCAAAGGAGGCTGGAGAAATGTGTTAAGGGTTGGAAGAACAGCACACATGTAGACCTTTAGAGGGGGACTTCTAGGCATGGGTTTAACACTGACTTTCTTATGTTTAAGATCAATGGATCTGTCCAGGTGGAGCACATGCTGCTCTACACCTTCCTGGAGGTATCCTCTGACTGTAAGTTCAAAGAGCAGCTGCATTCCCTGCAAAGCCAGAGGATTGTGGAACTGTGCTATGATGAGGAGATGGAACTTCAGACGGATGGCAATCGGAGTGGTCACTTGCAGAACGGTGAGCCAAGTGAGTGCTTCCTCCTTCCTCCATCCCTCTCTGAAGATGGTAGTTGTCTTTTCCCTTTTCCCATCCTTCCTGCTGGTCTGTTTCAGAGCAGTAATGTTTTCTCTGGTGGTGGTGTTGGTTGGGAGCTTAATGCTTCAAATGAGACAGCTAGTGCTCAGGTCTTCATATCCCCATGGATTTCCAGAGCATTTTGTCTGCAGCACATGAGACAAGGGCCACAAAGCTGGTACTAATGGTTTCCATCCTCAAGGAGGATGATATTAAGCAGTCAAGTCAGGCCTCCCATTGCTCCTCAGGCAGTACCAGTACTTGGGCTGGGATTTTGGAACAACTCTTGTTGTGGTGCTGGGTGAATCTCTTTCTGCTCTATCAGTGTGGTGGAAACTGTTCCTCAGCTAATTTCTGGTACTGTTCCTGCTTATTGCCCCTTGCCCAGGATGTGTTAGCTGGCACATTGACCTCAGCCTGAGCAGGATGAGGGGGAGCTGCTACAGTGAGCCCTCTCTCATGCCAATCTGCATATGTCTTGTGCCCCAAGTGACAATGGGAAGCTTTGCCAAAAGGAGATGGGACAAGGGATAATGGGTTTAAACTAAAGGAGGATAGATTCAGACTAGATACGAGGAATTCTTTTATGAAAAGGGTGTGGAACACTGGAACAATTTGCCCAGAGGGGTGGTAGATACCCCATCCCTGGAAACGTTCAAGGTCAGGTTGGACAGGGCTCTGAGCAACCTTAGGGTCATAGAATTGTTTCAGCTGGAAAGATGGAGTCCAACCTTTGTCCCAGCCCTATCAGCCACTAGACCGTTTCCCTAAGTGCAACATCTACCTGTCTCAGGGAGTTGTAGGATGTATAACTGTCATGAAAACACTGATGTGGAGTGGGAAGGAGATGGGCAAAATGCTATGGGTCAGCTTACCTGCATCAAACCTGGTCCGACTACAGCCTGTGAACTAAATCGTGCTGTGTATGTTGGCAGTGTCTGACCCCGAGGTAAACGAAGCGGTTATCCGGATCATTGCTGCTCAGCTCGCCCAGATTGGAGACCAGTTTGATAACAAAATCAGAGCAAGAGTAGTAAATGATCTAGTGCAGCACTTTCTGAATGAGAATCTGTCTGCAGAGGTGAGTGAAAAGCAACCTGACTAGCAGCTCCCTTTTGAAATGTCATGTGCCCTTCTTGCTGTGACCCTGAAGCAGCAAGCTTGCAACCTCCATGTCTTTGCTAGTTTGCTGATTTAACTATTACCATCTTAAAATTCTGCCCAACCACTCACCCTCAAGCACTTGTTAGAGGTGATGCTGTATCCTGTGGCAGCTGCTGCCCTGTAAATTGGGTTCCTTGGGCTCATCTCTTTTCTGCATATGCTGAAATTGAGCTGGTTGTGGATGAGAACTGATTTTTCAGAGGCATTTTTTCCTCATTTTGCTCTGCCATTAGCTTATCTTTGAAAAATCAACTGCACAGACTGATTCCAGCAAAGTCTGACCTTTCCCTCCACCTGCTGTTGTATTCTCCAAGCTTCAGGCCTTGAAATTTATTGCCTAACCTTTCAGCCTTCCTTAAGGCTGAGACAAACCTAACTTCTGTCCATGTGCACCTTGGTTTTTTTGTTAATGATGCAGCTTAGTGTGTGCAAGAGAGACACTGATCTTCCAGTGACCTTGGGAGCAAGGCAGTGTTTCTTTCATGCTTGGACACTTTCTCAGCTCCTTCCTACGTGAAGGCTTTTCTGTGAAGCTCCCTTGACTTTCTTGCTGTCCTCACCAAAGCTAGTAGCCCTGATCTTCCTCATGTTTAAGGTGGGTTGCCCTTTCCTGGGATCCCCAGGACTCCTGTGACACTTCAGGACTTGGGCTAGGTGCAGATTCTGGGGAAGAGGTGGGGCTGTTGCACCCTCAGGGGGTAAGGTGCTATCTAAATTTTCCAGTGTTACATCTGTCATCTCCCTCTCTCTTTTGTCTTGGGTGAGCAGCTGAGTGCAGAGATGGTCCATGGAGTGCACTGAGCAGGAAGGGAGCAGCATCCTGTGGAGTGTTGGAATGAGCACATCAGTTGCCAGCATGGTTCTGGCAGCCTGTGCAGGAGTCCTCTCTCTCTCTCCCACAGCTGTGGCACTGAGATCTTTCTCTTCTTCCATACAGGAGATAACTCGTCGCATGTCAGAGGCTGTGGAAGGGCTTGCCCGAGCCATCCCCTTGGACATGGAACAGGAGAAGGTCACATTGGTGCTAGCAATGGTCTTAACTAAAAAAATTGCCAATACAATGCCCTCCCTTCTGCATCGTGTCTTCAGCACCACTGTGAACTACATCAGCCAGCAGCTTCACAACTACATTGTCAGAATGGTGAGCGCTGACCTGCAGCTCCACGGCAGCCTCAGCTGGCCGTGGGGCAGCTTGTTCCCAGAAGGGTGGCCTTGGCTCCCAGATGAGTCCCTGCAGAGCTCTGAGGGCTCTGCTGTGCTGAGGGTGGGAGGCTTGAGGGCAATGTGTCACAGCTTCTGCTTGCCCCATTCTCACCACAGCCAGTGAGTAAAGCGCATTTATTCTGCGGGGCAGAGGAAGAGCTGTGATTGTTCTCTGCAGTCAGTTTGGGGAGCTGTGCCAGTAAGTCTCAGGTTAATTGTGACCTCAGGGAAGGAAAGCTGACCTGAGCTCTAGTGGCTCTATTTTCCAAATGTCTTGAGCCTGAAATCTCTGCTCTTATCTTCCTGGGCTCCCCAGAGCTTGGCAGAACTGGAAGGGGAATTACCCCTGAAAACAGACAGCATCAGCAGAGGAATAGTGAGGCATGTTCAGGGGGGAAATGGCAGCTCAGTCTTGTTCTTGCTTGGAGCTGCAGTGTAGGAGACTAGTGGGCAGTGAAACAGGGAGCTCCAGTGACTGAGGAGGAGTGAGGAGACACAGGCAGAGCCTGGGCACTTGCTAGGAATGAGATGTGGTGTCACTGCTGTTGGGATGGGCAGCAGCACGGGGAGGGCCGCCACAGGGCTGTGTGGGGGGGTGAGTGGGGATGCAGGGATAGTGGCACAAGGAGGGGGATGGAGCTGGCAGTGGGGGCTGCTCTGTGTCCCTCTCCCAGGGCTCAGTCAGCTCTCCCTCTGCCCTAGACATGGGAACAGAGCTGCAGGGTGCTAGCAGAGGTGTGGAGGAGGAAGGGGCTGGCTGCTGGGCTGCTGCTGTTAATGTTGGTGCTGTTCTGTCTCCTGTCCACAGCTGCGTGAGTGAGAGCCCATCCTGCCCTGCGGACAGCCTGAATTCCTGAAGACTTCTTACTTTCCTTGCAAATCCCTCTCTCTGCTCTGAACTTCTGAGGTACAGCTGTGAAGGGCAGGCAGAGCTTCATAGATAGGCTTTTGTAGACTAGCACAGCGATGTCAGTAGCGTGAGCTGCGTGCCAGCTCTGCCAGTGCCTGTAAGGAGTAGTGTGTTTTTTTTATCCTCTCTCATTTTACAATAGCCTTTTCTTTTCTGTCCTTAGCAGTAGCTGACTTTGTGCAGACTCTGGGTTGTGCCTCCAGAGGAAATGCTGTGGGCACAGAGCCTGCCCTCTCAGTATTATTTTTCTTTTTTCTAGTCATCTGTAGCATTTTGCATCAGTTATTCTCTTCCCCTCAGCTCAGGGTGCTGCTGCTGAGCCATGCTCAATGTTAACTGTTCACTGGAAGGCCTCTGGCCATAGAATTCGTGGTTGATCAGCACAGATCACCAAGGAGGGGGGGAAGAAACAAGTCAGGTCTATCTTAAAGAGGAGCTGGCAACAAAGAGGGGAACCCTAAAGGGATTAGGGCTGTTTGGCCAAGGAAGGCTGGTGTATCAATAGCCATCAAGCCATGCTTGCTTGGAAAATAAAATCAAACTGTAAAGAAAAGGGTAGGGGTAGGTACAAAGCCAATTCTTTCAGGGAATACAACCTGGATATGCTTGAGGAAAAGTGTTTAGCTTTATAATATCTTGCTATGAAAAGAAAGAAGGCATCAACCTTGGATCAGGAAAGAATACTTGATATCTCTAAGGCGTGTGGAGCATCACATCTCAGGTTCAACAAACTTGGACTCAGGTTGTTTGATATGTACCTGTAATCACACACAAGCTGGCAAAGGCTTCACCTGTGGTCCAACTGCCTCAGAAGTTTAAAATGTAAATATTGTACGGGTGGTTTTTTTTTAACTTAAATAAAATTGTCAGTTCTCATGGCAATACAGCTCTTAAGCTTTTCAATTTCCACGTGAACTTTTTTTTGGTGTTGTCTGTCTTGGCATTCGATTCATTTGCCTTTGCACTGGTCCCAGCCACTGGCTACAGGTTACATTTTTGTTTCTGTTGGTGGCTGCAGAAGAGGGAGAGTGGGGGGAAAAAAACCACAGAAGTAGTCTACACATAGTTTTTGAAAACTGTACCCTTTAATAAAGTGCAACCTGGGGGCATGGTCTTACAGCAGTGTCCCATCAGCAGAGGGAAAAAATGGACATACCCCTTCACTCCAACTAATATAGAACAATGAAGCTGGAAAGAACTTTCTTTGAGAGGTGGAAACACTTTTATTAACCAAATGGCACAAGAAGCTTTAGCCAGTTTTCCCCTAGAGGGCTGCACTTGCATATTAAAAGGAACAATAGGACCAGTTCCTTGCATAATGAGTGACTTGGTCAGGGTTTCTTCCCCCAGGCAGACCTCTTGAGAATGGAATCCCCAATTCCTGCAACTCCATTACTACCTGTTTATACCCAGCAGCAGCCTAGCAGAAGGTATCTCCTAACCTGCAAGCTTCAGTCAGCCCCTTACTCTTTGCTACTTAACAAATCAAGTGGCATTCTGTTGGTTGGATTGGGTTTTAGCTTTACACTTAATAACAGCTCCTATAAGTTGAAAATAGGGACAGATCCCTGAAAGGTAGAGCAGTAAGATGCATCCTCTGCTGCTTGTTCTGTCCAAATCGAGTGTTCCTTCCCCTCCAGGTATTGCAGGGAGATCAGAAGCAGCTTCCAGGGGAAGCCAACTGTAGCTGCTGCACTTCTGCAGCCTAACCACACCCCTCTGGCTTGGAGGAAGCAAGTCAGCCTGCCCCAGGGCCCTAGAGAGGGGCAGCTTCTAGTAAGGGGGGAAAAGTGGTGGTAAGGTTTCTGAGCTGAGCCCTGCAGGGCTGCAGCTCTCTGCCTCAGCCACTTGCAGGAGTCTCCGCCCCCTCGGGGCCCAGAGCTAGCTCTGCCAGCAGTCTGGGACTGCTGCCTCAAATACACCACCCCTCTCCACCTCTTTTTGTAATGGCAAACTAGAGCTTGGACTTTGCCACACAGCTGTGTACCTGGAGTCAAATCAATGCTCCTTCTGGTAACCTGCTGCAGTTGACACTACTCCTGTGGTGTCTGTGCCTGTGGGAGCTGACATACAGGCACAAAGTGACCTTCAGGATGTTTCATGCCTGCAGACATGGACTCTACCTAAGCATGGAAACTGAGGCTGTGGTCAACTACCCCCCCCCCCCCCCCCAAATTTCACAGCAAAAGAATCTGGTAATCACACTCTCAAATTCTGTAGTATGAGCTTGCTCTGGTTCAGCACAGGAGCGCAACTGTGCTGCCAGAAGCACTCCTATGTTTTGCCAGAAGAGCAAGATCTCCTTTAGTAGGGCTCTGCTGGTACTACCATACTGCTGGAGCTGAATTAAAGAGAGGGGAGGGTTGTGCCCTAGTAGTTTGTCTACTGCAATCATTGCCATGAAAGAAGACCAAATTTCAGAACGTTGCTTGCTAAATTACTAATTAAAGTTGTTTTGTAACCATGAGAAAGCATTGATTAGTTTAAAAACGCAGTCCAAAGCATCAGCCTAGCCATGAGCAGAGCCACATGAAAAGAAACCCATTTCTGGCACCAGAACTTGCCCTGGGCAGGAGCACTGAGTGCTACAGCCTTCAGCTGCAAGGCTCTCAGCGCAGCCTCCAGCCACAATGCAAACATAGGCCCTCACCAACAGCAAGGATGGATTCTTGGGAGTAGTAATTTGCTCTCCAGAGGCAGGTTAGGAAAGAGACAACTAACTGCAAACAGCACCCCACCAGGCACTTCACCTCCAGGCAGAACCTGAGCTGATGCCTGCAGCTAGGCTTGATGCTGGGCAGTGTGTAGCTCCGTGCTGGGAGCTTCTGGTCAGGGCCCAGTGCCCAGAGCCAGAGGCTGCTTCCTGATGCACACCTGACTGCACAGAAGGCTGCAGGAGGGTTGCTTGCTTGCCTCTAGCTCCTTCCATTGGGCTGGATCTAGCATTTTAGCTCTAAGTTACTGTATTTTTTCAGCAGCCAACTGATCACCCCAAGAGCCCTGACTCAGTGCTCACTTAGGCCCAACAAGAACCAAAACCTTAAGCTGCTGCGCTGCCTCCCTGCCTGTGCCCAGCAGTGCTCCCACGTGGCTCTGCCTGCGCAGCTCGGCCCTGCTCTGCCACCTCCAGCCCCTTGCTCTGCAGCTGCTGGGGGCAAGGGAACCAGGAGGCAGGAGCCCACCATGCTCCTGCCATGTACCTGGTTGCAAAAGGCTGGGATGAGACTCCGCTTCTGGGAGGGGTTCGGACTTTTATGCAGCTGAGGGATGGCTGAGCTTGGGCCCTTGTGCCCAGCCTGTGGCTCAGGAAGGGCTGCTGAAGAGAGCAGGCCCTTGCCCAGCTCCCAGGCAAGCAGCACAGGTGAAATTTAAGCTGCACCTCCTCTCGGCAGCCTTTTCCTTGGCAGCTCCTTGTTCAGCATGTTACTCCCTGCCCACCCAGTCCTCTGCTGTTTTAGCATCTCAGCTTTAGGGTGTGCTGCAGACAAGGATAAAGTGAAGAAAGAATGGGTCTAAGGTAGATATTTTGTTAAGGTACAGGCCACTCGAGGACAGATATTGAGGCACTTTTGGGAAGGGGATAAACAACACAAGGGAGAGGAACTCTATATGCCCTTTCGTAAGTATACAGCTACTGCCTTTCCTCTGCCAGCTGCATGAGATCCACTGAAGAGAGGGTGTATCACACGGTTTGGGGAATTCAGACCCTGCTATCCAAGACTACTTTGATAAACTTGAAGATGAGGGGGCAGGGGAAACCCTTCCATTTTCTACTTCATACATATAACAGAGCAAGCAGCCTGGCACTCAAGTCTGTACGAATGCTGCCATCTGAGCCTACCTGCTGTTTGGTGGCTTCCACAGGGCCCATCCCAGCTCTGACCACAGGACTCCCAACTCAGTAGAATTCAAGTCACATACTATATATTTTTTAACTGTGTGGTCAATGGAGTGGGGGGAGAAGAGGGTACAAATTCTTGCTGGCTTGTCAAATCTGTAAAACCCTAAAATGAGAAAAATATAAAGGACCAAGCAACCCAAACCCACGCTGCAGCTGATGCTCTATTACATGTAGCAACACATCAGATACTCGAGGCTTTCACCTCACCCCAAAAATGCTTAACAAAACAAAGTCATTTATTTATTTTCCTTACTACTGCTGCCACCCTTCTTCCTGCTGCTGTGTATGGAAGAAGGTTTATTCTTAATGCCCCACTGGGCTCCTTGTGCCAACAAGCTTAGGTTTTCTTCCCTAGCCAGGGTGGATCTATTCTTCTCATCTGTCCTGTACCCATCTCCCACACATCTACTGGAATAGCCATGTATGAGGAGAGCTAAAGTAACAGTGCTCCTGCTCCTCCCCCACCAGTTTGTCCACAAGTTATCCAGAGTGTCCACAAAATCCATCTCTGCTTCAGAGTGCATGTGGGTACTTCTGTGTAACACGCTGTGTGGCTATAGGTGGGAGATGTCCCAAACGCAGGTGCATCATCTTCCGTAAGGAGAGGACACAGGTCCAGTTAAGAATGGCCCTTCTCCCACAGAGAACATGGCTGGAGAGGAACTGGAGGCTGTGGGCCAAGCAGCAGGAGCAGGGCAGGCCCACCCCCACAAGTCAGGCCTAGGAACAGCCACACACCCTCACAGGCCCCATCACTTGTTGATAAACACTATTGAAACACTTGTGAAAGGAAACAAAACTGTAAACGTTTGTGTAGGTCCGAGTCAAAAGGAGCATAAAGTCCCAGGAAAGGGAACTGTGTGGGGGGAAAGGCAGACACCAGAGACCCTGCTGCAAGGAGGGATGGCTCCATGACCGGTTCTGGGCACGCAGCACAGCAATGAGAATACCCACAGGGCACCAGGAAATGGTAGGAAAAAAAAGTCAATTCCATCCATTTTGCAACATAGTAAAGGGTGGTTTTTGTTTCGCTCTGTTAAGGCCAACTTGCTACCTTTTGTATATGAAGGAAGCGCAATCAAAGATCAAATCCAGAGCTCGAGTGCGGTCCACAGCAGCAGCACACACGCAACAATCCTTCCTCTCAGTTCAGCCTCACACACACAGACACACACACAGAGTTCGAAATGCAAGAAGTTTTTCTAGAAAAATCCGCTCTCATAAAAACTGAAACAAAAAAATAGATCCTCGTAATCTGCCACGTTCTTACTGACTCCCCAGCAGCGTCCTGGGGCACGGGTGGGACAGGAAAATGCAGAAAGGTTATCCTAAAATAACGTGCTAAATCTTTTGACTCTCAGATCACTTAAGAAATGGGCTCATTAGAGACATACTCTAGATAAGGTTGTTTAGAAATAAAGTACCTTGTCTTTGTGCTTTATGAAGATTAAGCTTCCCATAAGCTCAATGAGTTCCCTTTCACCTACCTGCCTCTGGCCTAAGCCACGGTGCCAGCACGAGCCCTCAGAGGCGCATCAGGAGTTGTGCCTGGAAGGCCTAAGGTGCTGCCCACCGAGCTGCAGCGCAGACGCGGCCGGAGCCGGCCATGGGAGGAGGAACGCAGCCACGGTGGGACCCGGTCAGACCCGCACCTACAGCCAGACTTCCTGACACCCGCGCTTGAAGCGGTGCGACTGCAGGAAGAGGGATTTAGTTGGTTGCCAAAGTAACCTCATCATTCACAACCCTGTGAGTTTGGCTAATTACAGATCCAGAGTCACCCAAGTAATCGCACTGAACAACACTCCAGCTCAGGTCAGTGACAGGCAGGCAGAGGAGATGTTTAATGTCGTTTTCCTCAGTTACTGTAGTCCATTGCTTTATGTACCTGGAATCGTCACAGCCAAGTGAGGACTAAATACACTCTGTGCTTCATCTGGGAAAGACGCTGCAGGCTGTGGTGTGACAGAGGGCAGCGTAGCGTGTGACCTTTGCACTGCACAGGAGGCACTGGCCTCACTGACACGTAGCTTTGCCGTACCTTTGCTGAACATACCCTGGTTGGTAGCAGAGCTCTGATCAGAATGGCACTGTGTCCAGCATGGATTTTGCACCTCTGGTAACTCAAGGGTGGTAGGAAAGTGGGCTGGGCAGGAGCAGAGCAAATAGATTCTTAAACCAGCAAATAGCAGTGTAATTCCCCTGCTTCCTCCTCGCCCTCCCCACCCCCAGGAACACCAGGATGCTCAGAGATAATACAGCTATAGAGAGGCAGCATCTTTACAGGATGGGGCTCCAGTAAATGTTAGGGGCCAAAACTGGTGTGAGCAAAGAGGTAAGAATAAGCACTCTCCCACTGGGGCTTAGGAGGAACCTGCGAGATTAGGAGGAGCAGTGCTGTACCTGAGAGGAAGCTGAGCCAAAAGGGAGATCAGCCTCTCGCTACAGGACTCAAGTTGGCAAAGTTTGCCAGGGAGGGCTCGGGGAAGCGATGGGAAGTGACAAGACAGCACAGCTGCAATAGCGGTCACTCTGAGAAGCCAAAAACTCCAGGGGTTGGCAGCAGCTGTCTCTCTCCCCTTCCCCTGGGGATTTCTCTGTTCCAGTTCCTAGAGTACGAGCACCCCTTTCTTCAGCACCTGCGCTTAAGTTCTTAAATTTGCAGAATGTTTTTGTTTTGTTTGTTTGTTTGTTTTTAAAAATACCCCTGTACTTTAATCGCGAAAAACCAGTCAGTCCCTGCCTTGGTTCTACTAAAAATGTTGATTGTCCACAGCCAGAGGCCCACTGAACAACGGCCTCACCCCCATCACCATTAAGTTACTAAAACGTCCAATGAAACAGCAGGCAGCTCAACCTTTTAAGTAACACAACTACAGGAATCAGATCACGCTCTCTTCTCCTTCCCCCCTCCTCCTCTTCCTCCTTCAGAGAGAGAGGCAGAGAGAGAGAGCGCGAGCTCCGTTACTTTTTCCTAAGTGCCAGCGCTACCCCGACGGCCACAGCCAAGATGGCCACGGCAGCAGCCCCGCCGTACAGCAGTATCGATTTCCCTTCCGGCAACAAGATGGGCTTCTCCTCTGTAGTGCAGGACTTCTCTTCTATTTCTTCCAAGCGGCCCTCTTTCCCCACTTTTTTTTCCGCCGGAAGCAGTATTTTCTCAGGTTCGGGTGCGGGCTTTTCTTGCGATGGAGCTGCCTTGGGGACAGGTTTGCTTAATCTGGGCATTTCAGGTTCAACGACCTCTTCAGCCGCTTTTCCCTTTTCCTCCTGTTTCGTGCGCAGAAGCGCGGAGGGATGAGCTTTTTCAGCAGTAGCAATTTCAGCCGGAGGTTTTGCTTCCTGTAAAGCAGCAGGGGTTTCTGGAAATGCTGCCTGCGCTGTTGTCTCTGACACCACCGCTTCCTCAATCCCCTCCGGTATCTCCTCCTTCTCCACGTGAACTATATCGGAGTTGGAAGAGTTGTTCTCACTCCTTTCTTCAGCCCCGCCATTGCTGTCCAGGCTTTTGACTTCTTCAGGATCCATGGCCACCTGCTGCCAGGACTCGGGTCCCAAGGAGACGGGCAGGCTCTCCGTGTGCCAGCTCTGGCTCGCCGAGAGGGAGACGGGCAGGCTCTCCGACTGCCAGGACGTGGTCACCGTGGGGGACTCCGGGGGGCTCACCTGTCCCGAGTTGTCGCTGGTCAGGATGTAGATGTCATTGCTGTCCTCTGCAATCAGCCCGGGGTACTCTTCCTCTTCAGATTCCAAGGTAAAGACTGTCCCCTGGGAAGGAAAAGGAGGACACAACACGTGAGCGATGGCTCCAGCTGTGCGGGAAGGAACAGGACACCTGGAGACTTAGTGGGGCTGGAAGACACTAAGAGGCCTCTGTAGGAACAGCAGTTGCCTGACCCACATTTCAGAAGAGACCACGATACCCAGCTGGTCCTGCTGGCATTTCCAGAGAATGGACCCTCTTAAAAGAGCTTTTGCTGGGAGCTCCTTCTTTCCCTGACGTTACTGCACCACTGAGTACATCACTAAACCACATGAATCGGACAAGAAGATACCAAAGCCTGAAACAAAACTGAAACGAAACAAAGCAGAAAGCAAACACAAGCACTTGAGCCCAGCTGAATACCACTCCCTTCCCCTTTCTGTGCAAGTGCTCTGTACTGCTTGTCCATTTTCATCTAACAGTGTTTCTCTTACATTCATTTTATTCCATTTCCAGTGCTATCTGAAGCTTTTATTTCTACTTTGTACCAATGAGCAAGAATCTACAGTAATTCTAGTTATTCTACTACAAACAAGTTATCTATTCTTAGTCGAGTTCATTTTCCAAGACCATCATCGTAACTTTGGCTATGCAACTTCAGTTAAAGCAACCAACCAAGCTGACATCCAAAGAGCTGACAAGAGTTTGCTTGGTTCCAGGTAGCTAGCAAAAATCTGACAGTGGGTTCCAGCTAGAGAAACTGCAAGGGTAAAATACTGACTGATTCCATCCCTTACAGAAAACAGCATCACTGATCCTAGTCATGCATCGACTTCTGAGCACCTAACACACAGGACATTTGTTTCAAGGGGAAAAAAAGAAGTTAGGTGCAGAAGATGGGTGTGACACCAAGAACATAAAAAACAGGGAGAGGGGCAGAGAAGAACCTGGAAGTTTGCTATGCTGTGTAACAGAAATCTGTAAAACCATTAACAAATACTAAATTACGCTCTTGCTCTTAAAAGAAGTTATTCCAACATTTTATCAAGTACTGCAGCTGGGAGCCTCTTCTGTGCAAACTCCTCATTCACGTGCCGAGCTTTCTTGTACAGTGCCATCATCACGTGAGGAAAACAAAACAAATTAAAATCCATTTGTTCTCTTTCTCCCTGCTCCCTTTCACACACAATAGTTCTCCTAAAGCACTCCAAGCAGTTGTCTCCCTCTTTTTAAATCCCTTTGTGACACCTGTGAATTTGAGGCTTGGTTCTGCTCCAGCCCCCTACCCATGGTTTTCTATTCCAAGACACGTCCTCGGTTGTTCCACAGCTTTTTATGAATCCATGCAGTGGTCTGTCAGGAACCGATCCAAGTTAAAAAACAAACACATTCTGTGTTTTGCTGAGTTGTTTTTAACCCTGATCAGGGTCCAGCGTGGCCCACTGAGACACCCGCTGTGTGAGCGTGACCAGGGCTGGAGCAGGGCCAGCAGCTGCACCTGCTCGCACTGATGCCGAAAGAGACGAATCAATACCGGTGCCCTGCTTAGAGGGCAGAAGGAAAATAAAGCCATTTTGGCTCTGGTTTAGTTCCTAACAGGCAAGTTGCTTGGGTGACATACAGGTCACTGGTTTCTAACTGTGAGCGGCCTAATGTGCAGGCTAGAAGCAACACACCTTCCCCCTCAGGGAACCACAAGAGGCCCCGAGTCTCCACAAACACAGCCGTACCCTCCACAGAGACACCTGGCGCGCTGCAAGGCCTCACTTCCCTCGAAGGGGAAGGGTCTGCATGTACACAAATTACCCCTAAAAACCTCCAAAAGCAAGCTGGCAGGCACAGGAGAGACCGCAGAGACGTTGCTGGTCAGTGTCAGCAGTTGTGGTGAGAGCAAACAAAGCAAGAGGCCTGGAGAAAGCACTAAACCCACACTTGAGGAGCTGTGCAGCTCGCTGGCAGCAACGCTTCCATCTTTTGCGGTGGAAATTGTTACCCTATCAATACCACTGTGAAAAGGGGTCAGTGGAGCATGTGTTGGGTATGGGGGTGAAGTTTCTCTACCCACTTCCCACTCCTGGAGGCTTTTGCACAACAGTGGAGGCTGTAGTACAAGACAGCACTTGGAACACATGGATTTTGTAACGTATTTTGGCAGGGATGGGATGTATATCTCATCTTCTCAGCCTAGCAAATTGCAGAAGATATTTGTGCATGACCAAAGGAATCTCACAGAACACTTCGAAAGAATCTTTTCTTGATAAATGCCTTTAGATTTCTTGGATGTGTTCAGAAATTCTAAAGAGAAGTGACATGCAGAGGTCCTCAGGAAGGGTTTAAAGCGATGAAGCCATTCACTAACCAGTGAGGGACTACCACGAAGTCTCGATTCAGAATTAAATAAAAATCAACAAAGCATTACATTTGTGAAAACATTCAGACACCCCAACACGTCATCAAACCCAAAGCAAGTTCTGCTTTGTAAGCAAAGACTGACAATTTGAGACTCCATTACCCTCTTAAAAGTCACTGGAAGAACTGAGCTGCTTCTTAGATGCAGTTCAGGCCGTCAGAACAAGAGTTCTGCAGCCTGCAACCAGCATTGCAAAGTAAGGGCAACAGAAAAGAAGAGCCAAGAAACTTCAGTAGAGGCAGAGGTAAAGGCCAGATGCAAAGAGACCAGAGGTTAGCTTCCACCACCCTGTGCTGAGGACACAGAGGCTTCCCGGACACTCCGAGGTTGTGCATTCTCTCCTTCGATCATCAGGATATTCCCTGGATGTTGATTAAGTAGGAAATGCTCTCACTGCAATATAAGCTACTAACAGACACCTAAGATCAGGTGATAAAGACTCAGAACAATGACACTTAAACAACAAAATAACTAGGGGTAAAACCTGCAATCTCCTGAGCCTCTGTACTACCCTCCTCTCAGCTCAGCTCTACCCTGCCACAAATCAGAATGAATTTGTTTCCAACCTGCACAACATCATCACCAACCCGACTGTGTTTGTGCTCTGCTGCTGGCAAAAAGAACACGGAAAGAACACATCACTGGTAACAGCTCTTCTCTTAACATACCACTGGAGTGCACCCAGGGACTGCTTCAACACAAAAGCATGTCAAAGAATCCTCCAAAACCACGCTATGCCTCTGCCAGATTGTGAGCAAACTGGTGATTGCAGCAAACTTCAGTCATAAACTAAAAAAAAGGACCACCAAGGACCATATTCAGATGGCCCAAATTGCCCTAAAGTCTTATACTGTACAGTGGTGAGAGCCAAGTGCCCGTGAGCAGTGACTCAGCAGATCAGGGCAGGGAAGAGGGAGACCCCATTGTCAGTGGGGACAAGCAGGTACAGGGCCTGCGGTGAAATTTAAGCCATCCTGATACTCCTCAATACGTATTCTTCCAGCCTCTGCTGCTTCTCTAGTCTTTATTCACCACTCTTAACTTTTCTCGTCCCCCTCACAGGGGAAAATCAAAGTGGACTCTGTGGCTGCCCAGCAAAATATCTTTGCTCAGTATGGTGCAATGCTAGATCCTGATCAGGTTAACAAACAGATGGGGAGCCAATATTGTCAAACAACAATCGGGTATGAGTTATTTCCACATATCAGGGTACTTTTTAAAGGCCATGTGCCTTGCTGGAGAACTTTGCAGATACACTTCTCAGAAGATACAGGTAAGATCTGGGCATATGTCTGAGAGTAGTGTGAAGGATGAACTGCTCTGGAGAAGGTAAGGAAAGGAAGGGACGGTAATCCTCAGCATTTCAAATGCTTCGTTAATACGTGTAACCCTACTACACACCCATCCTACCTTCAGCAGAAGCTCAAGCGCTTTATTGTTCCTTTTCCCACGCAGACTGCACTGACCTCAAAAGAGTTACCGGTCTCTGGCTCCCTATAAATCAGAGCCTTATAAAGCCTGACTGATTCCTTTCTGTCTTTACAGACAATTTCACTTCCGTGTCAGTGCCTCAGGGACACAACTCTCCAAGCCCGAAGGCACAAACCTCCTGAGGTGGAGAAACCTGGGGGAAAGTTAACGGGCTGCGTGCCAGCGGGTAGCTTCACCGCTTTTTCATTAAAACCTTACAAAGCTTTAATTGAAAAGCCAGACAGTAGTAGGCATTATTTAGCACACATGGTTAATATTTCTTGAGCTGAATAAAGAGTTGGTTCAGAAAATCGAGAGGGCAAAGATGAGATTATGAGCTGGTTGAGATTCGCACTATTTGGTTTTTTTCTTTTAAAGCAGCTGTTAATAAAAACTGAATGACATTTAGGACACTTCTCTTGATTCATCTACAGATGTGACCCAGAAGCAAAGCTCCCACAGACAGATTAATTCAGGACAGGATGGAACATGTGGAAGCATTTTTAATAACCTGAGGCCTTATATAAGCCCTATGCTTTAGATTTAACTGCAAATAAGGGATGGATGTAAGCACTCCTTTATCTGCTTTGTTTATTGTAAACAGATAGTCTACTGATCCAGACCAGAAGAAACAAGAGTTCTTTTATCACATTTGGGATGGGTGTCTTACAAATGTGGGGCACTTTTTCTCACCCTGCATACTTAGAGAGCTATGTCAGGTATGTCAAGAGAAGCAAGAGTAAGCCCCTCATAGCAGCACCCGGCCACTGCTGATCCCAGCCACTGCCATTTGTGGGAAGAGCTGGCACAAGTGATGAGGAGAAGGAGAACTGCTCCCTGCTTGGCTAGAACACAACAACTTCACAGGTGCTTTTAAGTGGCAATTTCCTGCTATATGTTAAATGTTGGTAGTGTTCTAGTGCTGTTGGTGGCCAACATCACATGAGGCAGTCCTGAGGAGAAGATCTACTTAATTCTCTCAAGGGAGCATTTGCAGATCAAAAAAAGGAGCTCCAGAAGTCAATCAGTGTCCCCAGCCTATGTAGTTTTGACTTGTAGAAATTTTCCACAAGATTTCTACAAATGACAGAAAGCACTTCTAACAAACGTGCTAGACTGGTCCTCAGGATAGGTTACATCTGTTAGGCTGCAACTGGTAACAAAATTATGACCAAAAAAATGTCTGAAAGGTCTCCCAAGCAGCAGAACCCATCGCTCTGGATTCAGCTGTAGCCCTGCCAGTGTCAGCAACCTCAACTTTGCCGAAAAATCACTCTCAGCACTGAACAATACCAACCTTTACCATATAGTAGGAAACTGCTGCTTAAAAACATCTGTCAAGTTTCAATTATGATTTAAAGACAGCAAACAGAACAAAAAACCCACCCCAAACTTGGCAACTGACTCTCATGATGACTACACTATTTTTCATAGTTTTCTAATAGAAAGGTCTGTTATTTATTGCATATGAACAAGCTGACTTACTAACTATAGTACATATTTTTTATGAACAGCTATATCCATCCTTATTTATCAGAATGATAATATCAGCCTGATTTATGCAAAGCTGCTTCTGGTGGAAGCATATTGAGATCAAAATTCTGAATGTCTCAAAGAGGAAAGTAACTTTTTGGTTTTCCCTCACAAAAAACCAGCAGGAATAATAGTCCATGCTCCATCAGTAACAGAGACGATATTCAATAATGAACGGACAGAGATCATCATTAAGGTGTCCAACAGAGCATTTAATACAGCTTAGGGAGGACTTGGAAAGCCCTGCCCTGTGAACTCAGAAGACCAGATACATACAAATGGACTATGTCTAATTGCTGTGGGTTTGGTTTAGTTTTAAGTGTTCTGAAAAGCTCAACCAGTCTGGACGTATGAACAGACAAGTTACCGCTGAGTCTGTCCACAAAAGGCAAGATGTGGACAGCCAACTCTTACAAAACTCATCTCTAAAGATGCTAAAAAGCCCCCCAAAAAGCTGTGCAGCTCAGCAAGCCACCTATACATCCAAAATTCTATTGATTTCCTCCAACGGAAGCAAAAATCGTGTACACAGATCAGAGAGGAGCGTCATCTTGTGGGGAAAAAAAATTATCTATGTTCCTTCAACTCCTTTACCCTGAAACTAAATAGGCTCGACATAAAATCCCCAAGAAAAGGAGTGGCTTGAGGTAAAGGAGGAAATGCTGGCAGAACATCAATGTTCCAGGAGAGCATGATAAAAAATTCAAAACACTCAACACAGCTAGGACAGTACTGACTGTTTCTTGTTAACACAGACTATCACAGTGAGAAACGAGTTGCTGTCACTACTTTCCTTGCCCTGACGGCGTCACAGCAGCAACCTGAGTACCAGGAACCCACTAAATGCATTTGGGCTTAAAATCTAGAGTCTGAGAAGCAAAAAGCATGGAGTGATGAACTGGACTGTGCCTGTGGATCCCAAGAGATCTCCTCTGGGGAAATAAGCCTGTTTCCCACAGTAAGAGCTTTCCCCTTGTCGTATGATTTGTAGCTACGAGAGAGGAGCAGTTTGTGAAACTGTCAAGATAGGTGGAGCCAAGAAAAACAGAGCAGAGCAGAGTTCACGAAGGAGACTGTACTTTTTATTAAAGGAAAAAAAAATTAACAACAACAGAAAAGTCATATGAACCAAAATAAAGCATAATAATATCACTGCCACTGCTCTCATCCTCTTCCAAGGAACATTTTGGCTTGAACAGCCTGCAGAAACGATCCTATTCCTTCCCCTGCCCTCCAACATAACCTCTACTACCTGCAGAGAGTCAGCACCAAAGCAACATCCTTAAAGGTTTCGGTCTTAGCAGTTTAAATTGAAGTAAATTCAGTTATTTAGAGATCATTTCTTCAGACAGACTGATTTGAAGCTGTTGGAAGGGAAAAAAGAAAGGAGATCTAGTTGCTCTTTGATCATTTAAGTTTTTTCTCCGTCAGTCACAGTACCTAAGAAACAAAAAAGATCTCTTACTGTACCAAAGAACTTACATATAAATAAAATGGATGTTTCAGTGCTGTGGGCCATGATAAAACAGTAATGAATAATTATTTTTAAAGGAAAACTCCTTTCTAGGACTTATCTAATTAAACTGCCCCCTTCTTGCATCTCTGCTCTACTAAACTTCACTTCTCTCTCCTCCAGTGGAACACATCTCTATTTCTGCATTGTCATTCTCAAGGCAGACACCTGAACTGCTGCAGGAGGAGATTTTAATCTCCAGTAGTGCAAAACGACTGCTTCACTTCCCTAAGATGACAAGTCTCTCTTTACTCTTTTTCTCCAGACTGTTAAGAGCCCCTAGTACATAGATCAGTCAATCATCAGCAAAGAAAATGTCAAAAGCGGCAGAAAAGCCCTAGACAGAACAATGGAAACAGAAAGCAGCTCTCCTAAGGCTGAGATATGAAAGTGGAAACACTGTGCATATTTCTAGCAAATTTACTCCCTTCAACATCAGCAAATAACTGGTCAAATTAAAATCTAGATCTGAACATCATGAGTGAAGAGCCATGGGAAGGCAGAGACAATTTCAGCTATGGGTCACAAATATAAATAATGAGCCTCTTGCTGAGAGAAGAAAGTTAATTAACTGAGCACCAACAAACACCGATCCCATGCACATAATTCACCTTCTTCAAGCAAGTGAAAAGCAGATGGGCTTGTAACATGCATGTGAATCTGAGGGGAAAAAAAAGCAAAAAAGCAGATAGATTCTAAATAACCTTATGCTTTTGCCTTCTTATAGACATTCCAAGACTATTTGAACACAGATGAAATCTAACCACAGAAAACAAGATCCGCAGAGCTTGAGAGTAAGTAAATTAATTGGGAGGAGTAGGAAAGGAAGAGGAAAAAACATCCTTACCAAGTAACTGGCCTTACTGTGCACTTTTCCAGGACACCAAGAATTGGTTCTGATGCAGGAGCACTCAGTCCTGACAAAGTCAGAGACAGCAAAAAGGGAGGGGAGGCACACGGAGGGAAGGGAGGGAAGAGGAGGAGGAGAAAGGAGGAAAGAGGAGGAAAGGGGAGGGGAGAGCATGTACACTGCATGACAGTTTAAGACCCAGCATTGCTGTCAGGAAAGAGAATGAAGCTACTGCTAAACTGGGCTGGGAATTGGTTTGCAATGGCTCAAGATGGTAAAAGAATTACATCTTGGTATGACCATTCAGGTTCAAAAAGAGTCGGGAAGGAAAAATATGTGTGCCCATGTGTATCTATTTACAGAACCTGGAATGCCAAACATGCTTTTTGCTCCAGAAGAGAGATCATACTAAAACTTAGAGTCAAGCAGGGTAAATGTAAGAGCTGCACCCAAGCTTTTCACTGCATTTAGTGAAAGAAGCAGGCTGTCCAGAAAAAAGCAAGATTTCCTTGTTTTCCTGCAGTCGCCCAAACTCAATTTCCACCTGCTTGCAAATCTAAGAGATTGTAAACTAGATGGAGTAACTATTTCACCTCTTAGCTGACATTTATGTTGCCAGCTGCATCCAAACGCAGTATACAGTGCATTGCAGACATTCCTACTTGGAAGACCTTCACCCTAAAGCGGTAAAACAGACCAAGGGAAAGGGGAACAGCATACACAACAGCTAGAATTGTAGCATCAACATATTGTATGCACTTGAAGGTAAGAATATGCCAGCCTTTCTCTCATGAACCAATCAAACATTACAAACCCCAGTCCCACTCTACCATAAGAAGTTAGCTACATTACCATTTTAGTGCCTGAAGGGACAATGGGAGGGGAACACATTGTTCCAGCACATCATCTCATCACCATCTATCTCAGGACCAGGATGAAAAATCAAAAAGCAACTTCTCATCTCAGAAGTTCTACTTCTAATACCCCAATTTCCCATTTCTCGCAAGCCACACCATTTACTTGAAATCTGCTGCACAG
The DNA here is from genome assembly GCF_028858725.1 of Colius striatus. Classification (NCBI taxonomy): domain Eukaryota; kingdom Metazoa; phylum Chordata; class Aves; order Coliiformes; family Coliidae; genus Colius; species Colius striatus. The sequence continues at coordinate 141,006,609 of NC_084759.1, forward strand.
CTATCCAATTTAGCAACCTTTATTCCCTCGAGCTAGCAATTTCACTTCTTGTTAACTGCTGTCTACCATCCTCAATCAGATGCTTTCCTGGACCTAGAAGCCTCCTGAGCCCACAAAACAACTTGAAGCCTTGGACATACAGAATCATAGAAATGTTTTAGCTGGAAGAGACCTTTAAGATCATCAAGTCCAGCCTTTGTCCCAGCCGTATCAACCACTAGACCATTTCCCTAAGTGCAACATCCACTCACCTCTTAAACAAGTCCAGGGACAGTGACTCCACCACCTCCCTGGGCAGCCCGTTCCAATGCCTGACAACCCTTTCAGGAAAGAAATTCCTCCTCATATCCAGCCTGACACACAGAACCTCGGGAGCTCTCCCAGCCGCATCGTGGCTGCACAGCATGACACAGCAAGTGGTCCTGCTGGATGATACAGCTCTGTCAAGCTCTGATTCCACAGATTCGAAGTGGGGCACAGGAGGGTTCAGCTGAATCCTTCCCTTCGAATGGCTACTTCTCTCCTGGCAAAGGTTGACTTCAAATCCAAAAACTGAAGAAGATCCCAAATTGCATGGTGCCAAGGGAAGGAACAGAACCAGAGACACTAGAGAATTTTTGAGGTCTGCCCCTGAAAAACTGACTCAGCTCTCCTTTGCTCCTGATGCATGAAAAAAAACCAAACTGGTGCTTCTGGCATCTTCTCAGTTTTAAGTAAGCTCTTAGCAGCTGTAGGAAAGACCCACTTTCAAACCAGTCTGGAATAACACAAAAATGGAACCTTTAACTGTCACAGACTCACAAGTGTATACATTGCCCTTACAGCTCTAGCAAAGTACTACCGATGAGTCGATCCTGCACACAAGAGTCCCTGTGACAGATGCTTTTCTTAAAAAATGCAAACCACTTCTGTGATGGCTAACAGCCTGCCAGGCAGGCAGCTCTTCTCAGAAACACAAACTCTCCCAGCTGCAGCTCCCCTCTTCCCTTGCTCCCACCGCTGCTGTCCCCAGAGCATCACCCCACGGACTCGGAACACATGAGAAGCAATGCTGCTCAGTAAATATGAACACAGTCATTCTAGGAAAATAAAACACCCAACCCCAAACCAATAAAACCATATATTCCCTTTCTCCACATAAAGTCACAAGTCCACTGGGTCCCCAAGCCCACGCCCAGAGCAACTCACAAGGGGTTAGTGCAGCTACATTAAGTCGGCTGGAAAGGATTTTCATCACCTTGTTCTCTTTCCTCACCCCTTCTGCTGTTTCAAAAAATAGCTCTGGCTTGTTTGCTGTACTGCTTATGTCAGTCTGATTTTATGCCTGACTGGAGGTATATAGACAAGCTCGTAGCCCATTAAACACCGACTACCCAGATCTGTACATACATGCACAGTCACACAAACACAAAGCAGAGCCCACTCCCTTGGAGGCCACGCTAGGAAGCTGCTTGTTTTCAAGCTGTATTAAGGAAGTTTACAGGAGACCTCAAATAGGAGCTAGAAAACAGACCACTGCCTCTTCTGAGGTTAAAAAGAAAAGCAGAAAAGTAAAATGGCACTAACATCCATCTATCTTAAAGCTGCAAGAACAGACCTTCCCCTGTGATGAAAACAGTTTGAAATGTGAGTGCATTTATCAAATGACCTCAGGTCATTTGGCTGCATGCTCTTACTGTTTCTGTCCGTTGAAGACAAACAACCTTCCCCAACACTCCCCCAAAAGGCTTTGAAAACTACTACCCATGATTGCTGGGAAGGCAAAGGATACAGGAAAGGGCAGACGTGCAGAATTTCTGGAACAAACTACTCTTAAAAAAAACAAAACCCTGAACCAACTTCAGGTAAAGCCCTGAAATACGAGAAGCTGTCCAAATGAGATTTTTCCTAGCAGTGCTTTTTAATCACTGGGTCTTACTGAACAGCTTTTCTTTTTAGAATAAATCAACTTGCTGGAGCCATTTCACTAATCCCAGATTAATTCAATTCAAATCTGGCATCCTTCCCAAACCCAGTAATCCAAAGCTCAGCCTCTTTTAGTTCTACCTTCGAGACCCAGCTCACCGGCTGCAGTTCTGTGATGTAATTTGAAATGAAACTTTCTCAGCCTGCCATGACTCAGGAACATTGGTTACTAGGAACTGAGGAGTTCCACAAGGAAATTCTGCACAAAGAGACCTTGATTGCTCATTCTGTCCATGTTCCTTACACAGCTATCCAATATGCAATAGTTATTTTATCATTTCTTATGAAAATAAATTAGGACTCACTGACATTTCTGTGCAAAGTGCTCCCCAGTTACTCATCTGCTAAACAAATTTCCTTCTGAAATTTAAGAGGGGAAAAATCCCACATACCATTTCCAGCAGTCACTAGAGTATGAAGATAACACTACAAAGATAAGCCTCTAGGGCACTGTATTTCTTGTCACGGGTGTTTGCTTCCAAATGCAATTCTGTATGTATATTAACAGGTAAGAACATACAAACAAAAGCTCACCATATAGCAAAAAATTAGCATCTTAAAACATACTGTATGAAAATCAGCAGTTGTTTGACCTCTTCAATTTCAACAGCAATCCAACAAACCAGACATGCAAAGAATTGGAATAGACTGCCTGGGGAAACTGTGGAATCCAATCACATAGGTCTCTAATGTCAACATCACAATGAATGGGTAAAAGTCAATTCTGCCTTGAGGCAGAGAGGTGAAATAGATGACTACCCAAGATCCCTTTCCAACTACATGGTCCTGACCTCATGGGTGGTATTTTTTTTCTTTTTCTGGGGCATTCCTTCTCTCATCTGCTTACTTCTAGCAATTTCTTTTACCTTTCATGCCTACTAAGATTAGTATCACACTTAGAAATAAGCTTTGAACAAAGTATGAACATGAAACACTGTCTTCTTACCCATCCTCCTTGTTGAATGATATAATCTGCAGAATAGTCTTCTAGATATGTCACCCCGAAGTTCACAAGTGCACTCAGTGGCTCCTGCCCTCGTCTGGTTAACTCCATCAGAAACTGCTGCAGCAGAATCAGGGGTACCAAGACCTTCAAAAAACAGCATACAGAAAGCATTATCAATACTGCTGTGTCAATAAAATAGAAGAATTCACGTGTTCCACAGAAAAGGTCTGAATCTGCAAGTCCAAAGATACCAGGGACTATATACTTCATTTTTCATGAAGACACGTGGCAGGAACAATACAACTCAATAAGGAAGAAGCACTTAATCTGATAATGATAAGCAAAAGACCACAGCCTAACTTGAGAGTTTCATAGAATAGGAGTTCCTTAAGCTCCATTTTTTTTTCCAACACAAGATTCAGGTAAAAAAGCAGACAGGTCCAGAGCTTGCTATCCCAGAAGAGGAAAGATGCAATACTACAAATAGCTTGAAGGGATTTGCATCCAAATTGTACTTAGACAGCAAGCTTGTATACATTCTTGAATAGATACACTGCACTAGAGAGTGTCTTTTGAAGTTCACACTTGGATTTCAGATAGGACAGAAACCAACCACTCCTCCCAGCAGCATAACACTACAGACGTGTTTAAAATGAAAAGCACAAACTCCTCTCCATGTTAAACTCTCCCTCCTACGCCAAATTCAATATGTACAGAATTCCCTTCCTCATTTCCTACTCCCATTCCTACTTCCAAACACTTTAACTGAATGCTCAGCCTTAACCCAAACATGAATTGTTCTGGAAAATGAAGCACTCTGTGAACCCAATTCCTCCATGTTACACAGTTCTAGACACTTCCTTCTGAAAGTACATTTTTGTTTGCCTAAACAACATGCAGCTGAACTTCTACCCTCTAAATGTATTCTCCTAGAGCACTCAAGTGGCCCTCTGGGCAAAGTTTATATGCTGCACTTTGCCAAGTTCAGGAAACTGGTATGAATTGAAGTCATTAGCATCTAAAAAAGCACTACTATGATACAAGAGGAAAATATTTGTAAGTTTTACTGCACCTCCTTTGTGACAACTGCATTGCACATCTATTCACTATGCAAATTAGAACTTTGTTTCCCAGCTGAAAAAAAGTAGGTGCAGGCTAATAGTGCTGGCTCAGACTGAACTCCAAATGGCTCCCTCCTTTCCCAGTCTCCTCTTCCATCAGCCCAATATTCTTTTCTGTAAATATCCTCCACTACTACTCCCAGAAATCCCACCTTAGGATGCAAAGCTGGAAGAAGATGAACAGGAAAAGTAGGCTGGGTTTGAGATTTGTGCTAAATCCATAGTGGAGTCACACCGAGATGGACAAGTAAAATCAGATGAGGTCTTAAATATGTCTGTAATCTGATAAATTTAAGATGTTCCAGATGATGAACAACTGAGAGAGTCCAATACTATGGCAGACTGGTTATAGTACTGCTCTTTTGAGACAAACAGTTGACACTGCAATCCCTTAACTAGGAACAAGATGGTGCTTGCATCTTAAAAGCCTTCGGGGTTTTTGAGTTTCTTGTAATTAATCTCAATCAGAGGCAGAAGAGGCGCAAGCTCACAGTGCATAAACATAAGGAACAGGTCAAGGTGAGTTAAGTGTCAGAAGAAACATCAGTCTTTTTGGATCACAGCAAAAAAAGCGTGCTGTCAAGACTAGGTATCTTTCTGAGGCTTTGGGCACACCCACATAACTCTACAACAGCATTAACACTGACATCTCAAAATATTTGACATTTACTTTAAGCTGAAGGCAAGAGAAACAAAGGCAAAAAAAGGCTTCTTGGGAAATGAAGGGAGCTCAAATGTTGGCAAACTGACTATGATTGTTGCCACCTTCCTTTGCCAACTTAACTATCTAATCCATCCAATCCTTCCAAAATTAGCAAGCCTCTACAGGTTGAGGGAATGAGGGTCCAAATTAAAAATCTAATATCCAGTCCCATGCAGACTAACAAACACTGCCTGGTTTACCCTTCTGGTTGACGTTGACACTCCTGCCTTTGAGACGAGCAGGAACGGGAACTGGTTTGCATGCTACTGTGCCTAAATTCATGAAAGAAATTACCTTCATGGTACTTGCATAAAGGTTAACAATAGCTTCCTGTATATAAGAGTAGCTATGTGAATGGTGATGAGAATTAAATAGATCAAAGTCAAAATAGATTCTTAGCAATTAAAACCAAACTCAATTCCCTCCACCAGCACGCCTAGAAAGGAATGCTAGGTGCTATTTATATTCTCATTGAAGAAAAACATACACAGTATGAAGCACAGCATGCCAGAAATAGCTGGGAGAAGAAAACTTCTAGGGAATAATTAAAAATAACCTCTTTCACTATCAAAAAGTCTTGATTAATTGTGTAAACAAAAGACTTTTGTCAATTACACTACTGCAATCCCGTAGTACAATATTACAGATTTAAAAGTACACCAAAATTCCCTATTACAAAGAAAGTTCAGAGGCTTTGAAGAAGCTATATCCAAAACATTCACTACTTTTGTGTACCTTTGGACTATTTCAGCATACAATGAATCTGATCCTTTAAATGACTACTTCTTACATTTTTGTTGTACTATTTTTTGGCTCCATTAATCAGGAAAAATGGGACAATAAGATGACTGCTAACCTACTTCCCAGATCACTTGTCTCTCAATACCAGTATTATCCTTCTAACTGATGCCCAATAGTGGGCTTACGTATTCTGGACTACATATTAATTTTTAAATGAATTTTAATTAATTAAAATATTATTTTAAGCAAAAAGCATTAATAGAGTCAATAATAGATTAATAAATTAATAAAAGTCAATAATATTCAATTTTTTAATTATATTTATTTTATTACAGAAATATAATTTACCCTAAGTTTGAGGCAGTTTTGGTTTTGTTTTAATGAGAGCCTTATTTCAAATACAAGGCAAAAACTCCTCCTTTTCTTAGAGAATCCAACAACGTGTCTATTCTTTTCACAACACAATTTCTAAGAAATACATGAAATAACACCTTTTCCTACAATATTTTACTGAAAAACAGCATTTCTAATGCCTGTGTGTAAACTTTGATTCTGTGGGATGTTAAAGGAAAAACTGCTGTTCCTATGCATTAGTTTCCCTGCAATATTTCTTCATTCAGATCAATGTTTTACTGACTGAAAACATTCCTTTATATCCCATGTGCTAGTCAATTAACCAAATCTTTTCAGCAATTCAAAGATAACATTGCACTCTAAAAAAGACTCACATTTTTAAATGGAAAAAATAACAGTTGTATTTAGAAAAGCCTTCTTTCTGCTCCTGCTTGTATAACAAACGGGTTATTTGAAAACTGGTATGACTAAAAATGACACTCCTTCACAAACGTAAACCAGAAAGATTAATCTTTGATCACATTCAAGCTCCAACCAGCTAGCCAGTCACGTAACTCAGTACCTCCCAGGAGTATATGCTTACCTGTATGCCATGTTTCTCAAGCATGTAACATCAAAGAAGATTTGCAAAGACTACTTTGAGTTTGCTTTAAGCTACAGGGATACTGGGCCTTTAAGGGATCAACATAGCTCCCTGAGTGCATCACATTCAATGTATTGAACAGGTGGGACTTTTGTACATACAGATGTATAATAATACATACCTACAACAGCAAAGGCTCAGAAATTTAAAGTGAGATTTTATAGACTAGTTCACAGGCTACTGAAAGCAGAAAGAGCATCTTGCTGTGCAAGATGCCACTTGAGCACAACAGATACACCTTACATGTAACTGAAAACACATTCCATCTACGAGCTTCAGTTGGTTTATTTCCTCTAGCCAAGATCAAATCACAAGCCTTGATCACAGAGAATTCTGTCTGTGGGAAAGTGTTTCCACTTTTTTAACCCTTGACATCTGCCACAGCTACTGTGCATCTTTTTGTTCCAACCAAGAAACTATAGGATATGGTGAGCATGTAAGAGGGAGAGATTTATTACTCCATTTGGCTAGCTCAGCTAGTTGTGTGTTTTCATATTATCTAGTCTTTTATAAAAGGGAGTAAGCTTCAGTTTTCCCAACAGAGTCAATTTAAATACACATCCTTCAGATTTTCACAAACTTGACGCCAGCAGAGCCTCATTTTGCTGCTGGATGCCTGCTAATTAGACCTTACGCTTTCTCTATTTATAGCTACTTTAAAAAATTGTTTTTCTAACAGTATCTTCTTTAGAGTAAAATTGAAGCTAGGCTGAGGTTGGAGGAAAGATATCTAGGTCTCTCCTGTTACATAAAATAAGATTCTGATTAACATGATGAAGGAATTTAAAAGGAAATGAAACCAACACAAATGTATTCCATCTCCTCAAAACAAGTATTATTAAAGGAACTGCCAGGCATTCTTGGAGCATCAAGCTACCACGAGAACAACATAAACAGATGCTGTGTTAGTCTACAAAATTTCCATTCTAGTTTGCTCATGGACTGTAACTTCTGTAGCAACGAATGTTGTGGGTAAGAAGATGGCGACAAAGACGTCTTTTGGATGATATTCTCAATCACAAGCTGACGAGGATCAAAATCCACTAGTCACAGGGGCTGCACAAACGTAGCAGTAACAAGGGCTGAATCATAAACCCCTAAATGTGGCTGATCCATCTACCCAGGGCTGTACGTTTGAAAGCTGTGTACCAATACGATATGGAGACGCAGTAAGCACCCAACAAGGTCCATCCACCTCCTCCCTCATCAGCTGAGCCACAGTGACTGGGTTCATGCTTGGTTTTGGTTTTCACCAACTGAAAAGTAAAATGTGCTAGCTTAAGCCATCTTGTTTGTTGATCATCAGATTTTATGGTGGTTTAAACCAAAATGCTATGACTCACTCATACACCGATTATAACTGCTGGAGCCATGGGCAGAAACTTGTCAAGCAAACTGCTTTGTAAGTGCTCACACCCTTAGTTAGTTGATTCATTTCTGAAATAAGCTAGGAAATCTAGTTAAGAAAACGTATTTCTGGGGAAAAAACTGTAAAGAGGAGAAAAAAAGATCTCTAGTTCTATTTTAAATTTAAGGCTCGATTTTAACACTCAATTTGTGATTAAACTTGAAAATCGTTTTTACATTAATCAGATTAATCAGAGAATTATTAAAATGATTAATTTGAATGATTAAGAAAGATGGATCTGGCAACAGTAATTCTACTCACTCTACAGTAAAGCTATTATAAGATAGTTCATTCAAAGATTTGCAGTTTGTTTTACAAAGAAGCTCCAGTTTATTTACAGAGTTGCATATTGTTTTAAAAAGAAGCTTTATATTATTTGAGATAACTACTCCTGAAAGCAGGTAGGCACACCATCCTTATGATTTCTGAACAACTGAAATATTCTGAAGATACAATCAATGTTTATTTTCACCAAGTTCATCACTTTTTTAAACATATATTTTGAACCTGAGATAGGAGCAAAGAAACTATAGTGAAATACTACGAAAATGTCTGTAAGCTGCTAAAGGAATCCATGTCTCTTGGGAATTTAAAAATATCTCATTATATTTTTAAAATAATGTCAAGCATCAACAATTAATTTTACATTTTACTCTAATAAAGGAAGACTGATGCAATATTTCCATTTGACAACTGGCTAAATTATCTAAAACCTACATATTATGTCCACATCTACTATTCCGAGAGTGAAAGTTATTTTGTACTATAAACAAGTGGATTCTTTTTATTCTTAGTCCTCTGTAAAGCATAACTGCACCTCATAAAAACACCATGAACATCAAACAGACACCAAAGTGAAAGTCACTCATTTGGTACCTTGTTCCATCCAGTGGCATGAGCAGCTGTCTCTTGTGTGCGCTCTCGATACTCTTGATACGTCACTGGCCTGCAGAAGTTAAACCAACACTGAAAGTTATAAAAGGAAACAAAAGAACAAAATAAAAATTCTCAGTTTCCAGAGAATAAAATATTTGCACATGTACTATCAGCAAATAATTTTCAAGAGCTAACAAGTCTCACATTTCAGGAGATAAAAGACCAGCACCAGACAGGAAGGTTTCACCTTCCCTAAGTTATATAATTTCAGATAACTGGTTAAGTGAATACAACTTAAATGACATTAGTAGTTTCTCTGATATGCTATCAACATTTCTGAGCTCTTGCTTAGAATGCTTTATAACCTAAGACTTTAAAGATAACAAATTCTACTAAGAAATTAATATGTGAGACAGAAGCCAATGCAGAGCAAAATTTTTTATAAACAATGTAGGCCATCAACCACCACAGATTGCTTGACTGCATTAACATGTTAATTAACTCTATTTGCAAGAAATAGCACTTTTGATCACAAAACTCCCTTTGTATTTCAGTAGATATTTCTGGTTTAGATTATCAGATCTCTCCTTCTCTGAACTGGGATGATGAAATTCCTCTCTTCACACTCTTTCCCCTAAGATCATACAGTGTCTTAGAGATAGCAACAATAAAGGCTTTCTGTCAAGAGACAGCAGATGATGTACTGCTTCAAAAGCACTTGTTCTGAGCCAGATCATGACAAAAGGCAAGTTCAGAGTTCAGTTTAAGGGAAGCAGTGGTAACTGGTATTGGACAAAAGATTGCTCATTCAACTCCAAGAACCTGTCATGACCTAACAGCCTCCTGTACCATAACATACTTGTTTATATGCATGTAAAAGGACAGGAAAATAGAAGCAAAATAAAGAAATATTGCATCAAATGGCACTACTGTAGCAAATATGATTAAAATAACAGAGTTAAAGCACACTGGGAAAAACATGATTTGGGTTTGCCATTTTATGTGCATTCTTTTAACTTCCTTAGTACATTAGTTCCTTTAAAACTCAAACCCAAATGAATCAGCCAGATGATAACAGCAACAGCAGCTGCAGGAAGGATATTATTGAGAGATTAAACAGTAGCTCTAGTTTGCTTTATAAAAAAGCATGTGTGTCAACACGTTTTCACAAGCATTTCAGACTTAGTATGTGGATATGTGCGTTCATATAAATGAAAAAAATACTTAAAATGCAAATATTTTCCTATAGAAAACACAAGAAGCCTAGAACATCATAGAATCACACAGAATCACAGAATGGTAGGGGTTGGAGGAGACCTCAAGATATCATCTAGTCCAACTCCCCTGCTAAAGCAGGTCCACCCAGAACAGGGAACTAACAAGCTAGAACCACTTTATTTTCAAAGACCTCAACTCAGGAACTTTCCAAAAAGAATCAACTTATAGTGCACCAGTTATGATCCCTGAATGTCAAAGAATCAGTCAATTACTTACAACCTTTAAGGCATTTAAACTCAGAACGCTGTCCTTTCAATTCACCATTTTAGACACACAGAAAGGTTGCGTGTTTTACTGCTAATCTTCCACACTTGTGGCCAGTCTGTGTTTTTAGTGTGTAGTGAGGTATTTATCAAAACTTTAGCTCTTCAGAAGATACTAAAAGGCCACATGGGACAAATGCCTGGCTTGTAAAGGCAGATAAGCTTCTGTCATATCTGGAGGAACAGACTAGCATATCTTCTGCCACTTAAGGAAAAATTTGTATCTCATATACTCTGTTCTGTGGGTAAATAACTCTTAGTTTATGTAATACTGAATTTACTTTTTGACCTTATAGAAGCAGTCAGTATCTGTATTAGTATCCAAAAGCTAAATGGTGAGCTGACAGTGCATACTTTTCACTTGGGTGAGTCATGTGAAAAGAAACAACCATCTTCATCTGCCTGGTCAGATGTTACAAGGCACCTTTGCTGTGAAATCCAGGTCAGAGTCCTGGGATAGTTTGTGTTAGAAGGAACCTTTAAAGATCACAAACAGGAGTTGGACTAGACGATCTATAAAGGTCCCTTCCAACCTCTACCATTCTATGATTCTATGACATGTTTCCTTGCTTCAGGTTGCCCAAGGTCCTGTTCTACCTAACTTTGAACAATTAGTTTTAAATTGTATTGGTCACAAAATGTCAACCCTTAGTTGTTGACTAGGGAGCTAGTTAAGGAATAGGGGGACTAGTTAAGGAATCACAGAATGGTTGACATTGGAAGGCACTGCTGGAGAACACCCTGTCCAACCTCCCTGCATAAGCAGGGGCTCCTAATGCCTGGAAGGCTTTTCATTATCTCCAAGAACAGAGAATTCATAATCTTTCTGCACAACCTGTGCCAGACCTGTGCCCTCACTTCACCACAAAAAGTGAGGGTGATGATGTTCAGTTGGAAGTAAACTTCCAGAAGTCTGCCATAAAGTGTATTACCTTCGTGAGGGCAGAGACGCCTCTCCAATGCTTGTATGTAAAGTTTAAGACTCATGCATCATAAAGTTTATGCTAAGCACTGTTATCTAGGCTTCCAGTACCTTGTTCAAACAATTCATGTCTGGCCACACAAACTATGAAAGAGCAGTACTACAGATTCTCAGCTTGAGACATACTATTTAAATCAATTCACAAAACATAGACTCTGGTATGAATTTGCTAATGCTGCCTTCACAACTGGATTTATGTAACTGTCCCTAAAGCAGCACCTTCCAACTCCAGTTCCCTAGAAATATATTTTGGAGGTCACTCAGAACAGCCAGAAATAGTTCACATGGATCCATTAAAATCAGGCTGGTAATTTATATTGGAAAACCAAGCAATCACAACAATTTTCTCAATTTGAAAAAGACATTATTAACATACTAGAACGTCAAATATCATATGATATTTAAACAACAAGCTTAAACTGGTAGGACAGCTCTTAAGGCACCAAGGTTAGCCCAAGGGTCCAACATTTGCTTCAGATGTGTATCTGAACGGTGGTCATACAGTACAGAAGTACTGTCATTTCAGGGAAACTCTTGCACTTCTTGAGAACACACTATGAATAAACCTTCAGCCTCACTCCTAACTATAAGTTAAAATAAATTAATCTGGCTACAGCCCAGCACTCATGAAATTGGCAGTAGCAATTGGCAGCTGCCAGCTGCTAGTTTCAGCAGCCACTCAAATGATTTGAATTAGTCTCAGAAGTTAAATAATAAAAGTGTAGAAAAATTTTAGAACTTAAATTACTGTGAAGAGCAAATACCACAAAGAACATTACAACACAAAACAAACAAAATAAACCCCAGCCAGATAATGCAATATAAAATGTTGTCCCATCTTTAGCATTTCAGCAACAGTCACAATGCAAAAGGAAATATCTTCCCTTTGAAAAAACAAATGGAAACTCACTTGCTAAGCAAGCTCTGCAGAGCTTTGTGCAGATGTTCCTTCAATTCTTGAGACACTTTCTCCCCCAAATGAGCCAGGCAGTCTTCTATTGAGCTCTCTGGGTTGGCAGGACTGAACACTGGGGAAGTGTGGCAGTCAAATCCTGTAGTGGTAAATGCTGAGAGAACAAAGCACACAAAACAAAATAAAATACATTCATATAATAACACCAACAGTCTCGGATATCCAATCCCATCATTTAACACAGCATATATAACGGACAAAGAAACCACAAGACTATAGTCAAATTACGTTATGAACCAATTGTAATAAATGAAGCATGGTCCAAATCTATACTGGAAGTGATTCTTACAAGCCATAGATGACTCTGAGCTACATTTCCCCTCCAGCTCTTCTTTCACCATTGTATCCTAACCAGCAAGTTAGTTGCACGTGCAACGATTCTCAATTTAAAACTGATGCCAACTCCGATGGAGCAGCAAGAGTCTCTTCTCTATGGTAAAATCTGCCCACACATGGACATATCTGCACCGGTACTAGAGTATCAATTTTTTAACATGATATTTTGTTCATATAGCCTTTTCCTTCTCAGTTTAAAAATTCCATGAAAGGTCTACATGGATGAACATAAACAGATCTAGAGCCTTTCTGCTTCAGATTTCCAATCTACAACATACATGCAAAGCAATGTTTTCAAATCAGCCCTTGCTGGGAGTCCTATAAGAGCCACACCTACAGGTTAAAGTACATCACAAAAACACAAATCCAGTGGAAGTGAGAAATCTGATGCTTTAAGTCCACACTCCTCTGAACGTTAGCTGCTGAGAAACGATTTCACTTCTGTCATCAACTGGAGTAGCTTAATAGCTGCTTACATTTCATTATTTATAGTAGTCTATTAAATGTCATTCAACTGTTTACTTTGGCTAGACTCCACCACTCCAAACGGTAATGTTTAACTATTTTATTTCATGTGACAATGTGTAGAAATTTTGTGGGGAGAGGAGAGTTAAGACATTAGGTATGTCCAAAAACCTCTCAACTAGAGTACCTGTTACAAATTAACCACCATTACAGTACACAGAGATTATGGATTGAAATGAGAAAATCTGAAGAGCACCTTCCAAGATTTCTTCATCGAGACATTTTAGCTCCTCCTCGATTTCTATTTTAATCTTCTCCAAAGCCTCTTTCTCTGAAGCCTGTTGTGCTGTAAGCTGTTGTTGAGTCCCTAAAAGAAATCAGAGAAATAATTCAAATGTAGTATTCAAAATAAGGTAGATAATGGAACACAATACTGCAATATTAACTATAAAAGCATTCAAGGTTAAAGTTCTATTTTAAAAAGCAACAGAAAAAGTCTGATACTTTAAGAACACAAAAGTTTTTTTATATGAACCCAGAAACACACAAACTTCCAGGCCTATTCAAGATAGACTAGGTGCTTTAAATATGAATGTATTTTAAAAAATAGAACTGTAGGGAACATATCAAGCAGTCACTAAAACAAATACAGTCATTATCAAATTACACCAAAGCAAAGCAGACTTTGATTTTTAGTAGCAAAATACAAAATTTATATTGATGCCTAAGAAATCTAAAAAAAAGCCAGAGCAACTATGTAATCACATCAATGAAGAGTCCCAAAATCTACTAACTGTGCATCATATCGCTGACCATGAGGCGTCTACAGGCCACAGTGAAATAGTTTAAGGCTGGGCTCAAAAGTAAGAGTAGAGCCAAAGGACTCCACAATTGTCTGTCATCTCCTAATCAAGTTATTTAGGAACTTGAAATGGCTCTGATTCCCTTGATTCAGATCACAAATACATATTCTGTGTGCTAACTCCAGATATCTGGTAACAAGAGTTGTCTGAGCCATATCAATCATTGTAATTATTATGCTGTAGCAAAACAGAGACATAAAATGTTTCCAAACATGCCAAGGTATTTAAAGCATTTGAATCTTTAAGGAACTGCCTGTTGAACATCAACCTTTCCATACAACCTTTACACAGAAGGCTGTATGGCAAGGTATCTACTCCAGTTACTGTTTTATGGGATGTGTACTAATGGAAAGACTAGATGTCTCAGACAGTTTCAGCTCAAGACTCTTGTAACTCAGCTGAATTTTCTCTGAGTTTGCTCATCTTTATTTCCGCGGTCAGCTTTCAAGCATGTCTTCAAATCCCATTCTCAAAGCACACTACAAAAACTCTTCCACTAACTGCTGTTTCATTTCACCAAACTTCACAGAATCAAGAGACTATCACTGAAATTTTCTTCTTCCTTTAGTTCTTTAAAATGTCCTGCTTAAGAGATAAAATAGTTCTCTGTTATATCCACATGAACATAAAAGTGAATTTTGTATCAACTTACCCCTGAAGCAAACAAACAAACACACAAAACTGACCACAAAACTACCACTTCCAGATATTTCTTTCCCTGAGTTTTGGGTCAAGTAGCCCTGCACTCTGCTACTTCCAACAGTATTGGTGACAGGGTTATCTAAACCACATTTTCTTAGCTCTCCTATGTCTGAATATTCCTTAGAATTCTTTTTTAGGACTTCAGGTTCTCCCATGCCCATGCTTTAAACACCACCTCCTGGTCAGTCTTCTGTTAACATTGCCCCTGTCCACTGTTTCTTACTAATTCACCCAAATACTGGCGACTCTCCAACCTATCTCACCCTTTTTGCACCTACACCAACTGCCTACAGCTCTGCACCCGGGCACCTAGACATCGCTCTGCTCTACAGATGTTCTTCACTCAGCTGGAAGAAAAAAGGGGAAAACATTTATATCTGTAATAATGGTATCATTGACTTCATTTCTTCCTCATCACTTAAACGTCACGTCCAAATCCTCAGGTAAGTCCTGCAACACCCACTGCAGCTTTCTGGCATCTCTGTCTTCATTCCTGTTTTGAAGACACTAAATCGTACTTCAGTGGTCTTACGAATGACTGCTTATTTTCTTCAGTTCCTCTCTACTTCAATCTGCTTGAATTAACTTTAAGTGTAGTACTACCTTCCCCTTTCCTGCAAAATGGACACATAGTATCACTAGTTTTCATATCAGAGTGCCTGAAAACCATAAAAGCGACGATGCTAGTTAACACACACAGATGTGTAGTAAAGTACACTGTGCATTTTCTGTATTTATAAAACACTAGACAATAAGCTTGTAAGGTGTCCTAGATTTGAAAAAGATAAATATTCCACACCACCAACCCACTGAACATGTGCTAATGCTTACAATAGTACTCGATAGACACCTGTAAGACAAAATCTTTCTAAACCAATGTACAAGTCAGTGTAGAATGTTCACATTTATTTATGTGAATAGTTTAAGGGAACAACACATAGTTTAATTTCATTTTATTTAACCATTCACTTACATCATCATCACTATTGCCAGAAAAAGTTTATTTAGCTTCTTAAATCCCTTCTCAAACAGTCTCTCCTTGCCTCTCTGAACAATAAATTCCAGAGAGGAGCAAACTGTTCCTCCTTTTGATTAACAGACACTAATGCCTTGTCAATCCCTTTAAGGTTGTCTCTTTGAATGACCAAACCGCTGCTTCACAGTCAAGTGCAACAAGTACACACAAGCACAAACTCTTCTTTTAACCTGTGCTTCACCTTGTTTATGGAAGGCAAGAGGGCATTCAGAAGAGGACCCATTCTCACAGGACTAATGTGATGATGATCACACATGACAAGCTGTCATACTTGATAATAAGTCACGCAGAAAATGGAAGGAAGAGAAATTCCATTGCTGCCAGTGTACAAAAGAGCTGTTTAGATAATCAGTGCTGCAGTCAATGGTTTCCATCTCGTAACACCCACAACTTTGCAGCAGCTGCTGATTCCAACAGCACCTGACTATTCAGTCATGCCAAAACATCAAAAACCTACCTCTCCCGGATCAGTGACTTTGCACTGTTTGTTCCCCTAATTATCAATGGGCTTCAGCATTCTGCACCTCCTGTAAGTTGACTGCTATGAAGGAAAATTGCACCCATTGTTGTAGAACAGTGTATTCCAACGGCAAAGGTCCTAAGCGAGTGGTGTCTGTTTCGCCTTTAGACAACTTTCAATTCAATTTTCAAAAAGGTAGAATAAAACAGTAAAAATAGCTTCTAGTAGATGAGAACATATTTTCATTCTTAAATGATGCAAACAGTTACAGCAGAAATGGCACTTGTAAGATTCGTAAACACTGAATCCTTTCGTATGCCAAAAAAGTTAGTTTGCCTATTATGGGCTTTTAGTAAACTGACTCTGAAAGGTGCCTTCCCAACCCAAAGAAAGAAAAAAATCTCTGTTACTCAGCCTTACACAAAAAAAGTGAGTGCATTTTACTTTCTGTTTATGGAATAAATGTTCCCTTTTGCACAAGTGTGTTCTTGTTATGACTTTGGTTTTCAGGTATTTGGAGGTAACCTGCAAAGTAGGGGAAAATGAATTCTAAAAGTCCATCAAACACCGCATCACTGAAATCAAACAGTGTTATGACTACCAAACATATCTAATACTTCAGTAAAACCCCACCTATAAGGCCATTCCAAAAGTTTAGTAAGAATACAAAACCAACCCATTCCCCAGATTTGACCCCAGGAGGAGGAGGGATGGGAAGTCACTCATCAGAGCCAGAAAACCCGTACATTTGATCCTAGTGTTTGTGTCAAACTACAGCTAACAAGAGAAAACAGGAACTGTAAAGACAAACTGAAAAGGGGTTATGGCTTTTTAGTTCAGGCAAATGCAGGACGGATGAAAAACAAAGCTACTGATGTCATAGATTGCTGCTGACTTTTCTTTTTCTCTCATGCTTATAATTTTAATTCACCAATATCTCTGTTTTCGAGTTCTCCTAAGTCTCTATATTAATTTCTGTATAGTCAACATTGACTTAAAAATTTACTTTCAGCATGATTCTAATTTCTTTAACAGCTCAGATTTTTTAAAGAGAAAAAGTAAGCATTTAAAATTTCTGTAAACACTGGGAAGTGACAGAAATATAAGAAAACTCTTTTTAATGTATTCATCTGCTTCCTTTAATGAAAAGCATATCCACTACCACAGCAAACTCCAGAATACAGACTGCCATACACAAATGTAGTCCTTCATTTGAGCAATGTTTAAAAGAAGCTCTTTATAAACTGTAAGAAGGCTCAGCTGAAAATAAACTAAAAAAAATCCAAAATATTAAGAACCAAGAAGAGACAAGACGTTGCCAACTAGCAATCAACATATATTTTTTGTGGACTGAGATGAGTCTTAATTAAGTGGGAATTCACAGTCCAGTGAGAGGGAAGACCTCTTCCTTCTTCAAGTCACACCCCAAAAATTCCTTTTGTTGCTTCAGTTCAGGAAATAGCTGGTCTGACCTACAACATGTACCTTTTCGGCCTGTGACTTTTCGACGAAAATAGGGACATTCTGCCCCAAGAGGAAAGTTTCTAAAGAATGAATTATCCATCTAAGCTAAAACCACCTCAAAAACTCCTTCATTTCCTATAGATCAACAGTAGATTTTAACAGAAGGGTAAATGAAGATACAGAGATGGAGTGAGAAGAAGACCAAGATACTTCTGCAAGAGTCAGTCCAAGTGTCACCTTGGATGACAGAAAATCTTACAACATGTATCCAACCCATGACGGTCAAAAGCACATAAAAGAGGTACTACTGGCCACTAAGGAACCTTGAGCTCACCCAGAATGCGAGACCTGACCATTTCTGCCTATCTGTACATGTATTTCCTGAGATATACCTGAAGCAAGTGAACAAATACATGTAAAAGCCATTTCTCTCAGTAATTCAGTGTGTGGGAAACCACTAAAATGCCTTGATCATAGCACTTTATATGGTAATTCCAAAACAGACAATAGGTGGTCAGAAGAACATTAAGCACAGTAATTGAAGCACTGTGGATAGCAAGCACCTCAGGGAAACTGTAAAACTGTCAAAACCTTGTTCACCTCTTGAGTAATCTATGCTATCATGTGAGAGTAACATTGATTATAAATCTTCCAGATGCTGTGTGAGCTAAGACATTATTAAAGATTTCTCATTCTGACAAGGAAAACACAGAAAAACTACTTTATTTCACAATCTTTGTTACAGTCACAGGCTCATGGGATGTGGTCAAAACATGGTGAAGTAGATTAAAAGCCAGAAATACACTACAAGGTGCTCCTTGATGACACAAAAAAGGCATTTGGAATACAAGTATATTGAATCACAAAGTACTTTGTCTCACTTAAAAATTAAATAGTACTAACTGCAGCAGATTGGATGCTTCTATACAGAGCATGAACTTCAGGGGGAAAAACATAGAAATGTTTTCCAATACTTGACATTTATTTTCTGTGCATGAATCAGTACATAAGTTCTGAGGAGATACTAAATCATCTCCCCGCAATCTACTGACAAGATGAGAGCTTTCACATATTTTAAATAATTGTTCTTGTCTGTTGCCTCAAACCACATAAAGCTAGGCAGATGACATCATCTTTTATCAAATCTGTATTATTCACCTACCTAAAAACCTACCAAAAGTTAATACAATTCAGCCCTAACAGACTTTGCATTAAATAAACTCAAGTGAGTGTTATGCAGAATTACTATTCTGCCCAAAACTGCAATAGGAATAATTTCTCAAATTATTGCCCCGTTAAGTTTGATGGATTTTCCCCTGGAGACACTGAAATCCACCACAGAACACTACACTGAAAACAACAATAGAATACTATAGAGGTGTAATGTTAAAAAGATAGGTTTGTCCAATAAAACTGTCTTTTCTTCAAGAGCCTAGATCTTGTAATTGCAGTCATTTTTCTTGTAACAAAATCAAGACCACTCAAGAGGTCCAAAAGGAAGTATAGTGAGGTAATTTTCTAGAATTTGTCTGAGTTTTCCCTAAATAAATTCCCTCTGAAAACTACCAGTCTCATAAAGCACATCATGTCTGCAAAAAATGAGTTTTAACTTGAAATGTACTCTTATCTGAGTTTTTTGAACAGAGACACGTGCATTATAATAAGTTTCTAGTACAAAATGCAGAGGTTTGTGAGAGATGACCTTGGGAGGAAAGCAAGAGGAATGGACAAAAGCATTCAGTTTTTCCTACTAGTCCTAGCAGAGATAAAATAGTATCACTCCTGTTGGGAAAGGTTGTATTTTTTGCTGGGTTTTTTGTCCCACTCTCTAGTCAGAGTGTTGAAACACCACTGAAATTTGGAAAACTGCTGTAGAAGGAGACCCAAGGGAGCTACTGAAATACTAAGTACACCTAGTGTGCCTTATTTCCCCATGTTCTGTGTACATGCAGTGGAAAGACAGAAGATGCTCCAGCGGGTGATAAAGTGGCTGCAATCAGGCTCCTGCTCTGAACCGCCCTCTAGAGGAGTCCCTCACTGTCCTAATACACAAGGAGATGAAAGAGACTCAATTACATGAGGACAAAGCCTGCCTTTCTGGATGCTCCCCTTACACTGCAAGATAGAGAAAACAGACAGACTAAGGACTCTAGATCTAAGAAAAATGTTTGAAGGGAAAATGCCATAGAGCAGAGTCAATATCTCCTATGAAATACGTAAGATAGTGTTTTGCAACCAAAATAGAAACAGGCAACAGCCAAAACCAATGCCTGAATCATTTCATATGAAAGATCTGTCATCACAATAATCAAATTAAAGAAAGATAAGATTAAATGACAGGTACTTTGTATCAAAATCCTCTCAATTAATAAATCAACAGCATTCAGCCATAGAGAGCAGAAAGACTACTGACCAGCATTTTCAAACACCACAAAAATCATCAATAAAAGGAACTTGGGATCAGTCAAGATATCATATCGGTGATTGACAACACTGCTTGAAAAACACACTGATGAGGATCACGTAGTGTCTTACTCTTGCTGTCCCTCATATGTCTTCCTCAGCAAAACCAAGAAGTTTCCTCTTCATGATGGGATTGTACACAACTATTCATTTTCATTTACTGGCTTTCAGATCTCTTTTGTTGTAAGCTGGTTTCTCAGATGGCTCTTGTTACTGTAATACCCAGCTACCTTCCAGCAGCACATTAGGGAGTGCAGCTAATAAACACATTACCGACTGCTGCTTCTCTCCCTCGGGGAGAATATAGAGCATATAGAGCAGAGTGCTTGTGGCAAGTAGGCATCAGCCATGTGCCAGACAACAAAGAGATACAGACTGTATATATAAACTGCTCAATATTCAAAGGAGATGCATACTGTACTTCAAAATAGACCCACGGCTGTTACCACACCTACCCTGAGAGTGCCGCTGAAGCAACTGTTCAACTACTAGCAATGAGAGAAGTAGGAGAAAGGATTTTTAAAAAGTAACTGTCAGACGAATGAAAGCTGTTGGAAACAGGAAAAGCAGAAAAGCACCAGGAAAAGTGAGTTAGGAAAGAACAAAACAAACCTTGAAGCAGTAGGATAGTGTTTGCGCTTAGCTCAATAACAGCCTGAAGCCCACCCAAGGCATTACAAAATACAGTGAGAAACAATCAGGCAAATTAAAAGGGGGAAATACTTTGTTCAGAGGCTTTGATCAGAAAGCAGTAAAAACACTGAAAGAGAGATCTAGTTACAGTGAAAGATGACCAAGAGGAGAAAAGTTGTGGTCACTGTCTGGTTTGGGGAGTGAGGATGGGGGAAATGTAGAATATCCTGTTTAGAGCGGAAAGTTTAGAGCAACTAGGATGAAGCAACAAGGATAGATTTGGAAAATATGCTTTAGTGTATTTTAATAGCAAATCCAGCTACAGCCTGCTGTCATGCAAGCAAACATATATAAACAATACCTGAAAAGTAGACTCAGCAGTTATCTTTACTCAGAAGCTTAAAAGTCCTTTTAACTAAGTACAATAATTTTATTTCGGCATTTATAGCTTCTTCTTAGAATGGTTTAATATCGCTCTTTAAGTCAAATGTTTCTCGGAGGATTTAGTAATAAGAATAATTTGAACGGTTTCCCCTCGATTTGTAAATATTTCAATTGTAACTACAGCCAAATTATTACAGCAAAAACCTTTAAGACTAACAGGTTCCTTTCTGAATCTTACATTTAAAGGACAAAGCAGCCTCTTCCACATTGCAGCTTTATATGTACTAAACACATTTCCGGTTATAGCCCAGTTATCTCAGATGGGATATTCAGAATGAGACTTTATTGCTAAAATAAGCAAATTTTCCAACCAAGAGATTTAAGAAACAGCATCTTGGCACTAAAGTGCCTCCCCTATCTTGGACCACAGATTCAGTCAAAGTGGAAGTAATAATCATACCTAAATATACTGAGATTAATGTTATAAACAACATCTAATATAACCAGCATGTGTTACATGCTTTAGTGACAAACTGGTAAAAGAATTTCAGTCATAACTGTGACGCTATCTTTTGTTTTCAATAACTCACTTCATGACAGGCAAGTTCAGTAAATGAGAGAGCATGCATTCTTAAATGCTTGCCCAAAAAAACAAAAGGATTGTTGTTTTCTTCAAATGTTGCTTTCAACAGAGCAGTTTCTGCATGACAGGAATCAGTAGGACAGAAATGTCATTAAGAAGTGACAAGCCACCAATACAGTCTTGACAAACAACACTGTTTAAGCACTTGCCACCATAAAATAAAGTAAGTTCTACTACCTAGTTTATGTGGAACACAATCTATCAAACTTTTTTTTTACTCTGCCTTCTATTTATTTAACCTCCTATATATGCATAGGCCTGTTCTGGCAGAAACATCTGAATCTGACTCCAGGCAGCCCTTGACTTCTCGAAAATAAACAAACAGATGCAGTATAGGCCAGGTTAAGCTTCACATCTCTGCCCTACCGTTGACTGACAACCTCAGAAGTGTTAACATAATAGGGCAAAAGTATTTAGCACATGTGATTGCTCAAGGCACTGCCCACAGTTTATGCCAGTAAACACCACCTCATCTCTGCTTACTTTCACTTCCCTCCCAAAAAAAGCAAGCACGGGCTCAAATTGTCAAGACGGCTCAACAAAGATAATACACGTCTATCCCTCCTAACCTCCAGGCAGCTACTAACACAACTTATTTGCTTCATAACCACCAATCAGCCCTGGCATAAATCAAATTAAAACAACAATCTAAATACAAACAGTTTTGTTTCCACTAGTATCTTTTCTCATTATTTTAAATGAATAAAATAAGAGATGAGTTACCCTAAACACCAGGCACCTGCATCCAGGCAAAATTCCACATCGATGCACAAACAGCTGAAGAACTAATTGCAAATACAGTCACATATGTAAAAAGGTACAGATCTTAGAATCATAGAATGGGTTGGAAGGGACCTTCAGAGATCATCCAGTCCAACCCCCCTGCCAAACCAGGTCTACCTCAATCGAGCCAAGCAGGAACATGCCCAGGTGGGTTTTGAAAACCTCCAGAGAAGGAAACTCCGCAAACCCCCTGGGCAGCCTGTGCCAGGGCTCCCTCACCCTCATAGTAAAATAGTTTTCTCACCTTGAGTTGAAGGAGGAGGATGCTGCTGTGGCTTCTCTTGTGATAAAAGTCCCAAGTAGCTGAGAACTACGTATTTTGTTTCATAGTGAAATCCTACAGGCACAGCAGTAGAGGACGCCATTGGGTTGGCTTGCGACGTGGCAGTGCTCTTAGGGGGCACGTAGGGGTTTTTCTGGGGAACTGAGGAAGACTGTAAGGAAAGAATAGAATGGTTTGTTTGGGGTTTTTTTATAAGACTGCAATAGGTCGTGAACTCATATGTAACGAGGAATTATGTAACAACCATGAGAGTAATATCCAGGTTTTTGCTCTGATATCCTATGCATTCTTATGTTAATAAGAGCGATGTAGAGTAAAACCAACTGCCTCCCAGACCAGCACCCTGCCTGCCTGCTGCCAGCAGTGGCATTTCTCACTTCTGCTTGGGCATACTCATTCTCACATTAAAGCAGGCCGAACAGTTCCTCACCATGTGTCTGCCTCCTAAGGCCTCCTAACTCAACCACTCACAAAAATGCACATGCAGTCATGCAAAGAGGTTTTGAGGGATTTTGAAGACTGATGACTTCAAGGTAAAAAGTCAGCTTCTGAGGAGTCTCTAAGCCTCTGACGAGCACTTTCCTGATTCTCTGCTTTCTCAGATTCATTACTACGAGGCTTACAAATTTTAATGATGAAAAAGTGACCACAATTGCCTCGGATTCATTTTACTGTTCCAA
Source organism: Colius striatus (assembly GCF_028858725.1). Classification (NCBI taxonomy): domain Eukaryota; kingdom Metazoa; phylum Chordata; class Aves; order Coliiformes; family Coliidae; genus Colius; species Colius striatus. Next base: position 141,030,057 of record NC_084759.1, read on the forward strand.
CAGCAATGGAAAACATATGGTCGACAAAGGAAACTCCACATTCATTATAGGGATTGGAAGAGCAGATGGTTGTGCGTCCTGGATTTCTCACCCAGACACTAATACTTACAAACCAAGAAATCCACACCTAACAGAAACATCTGGCAAAAAAATACTTCCCTGTTTTACTCTAAATGTTTTGTCGCTATTTTCAAACATTCAAATAAGAATAGCAAGAAAAACAAAAGTAGAGAAAAATTAAAACCAGTCATAGAGGACATAGTAATAAAAGAAAATAAATCTCAGAAAACAACATGGAAGTGGGGAAAAAGCCATATGACTGACTGAAAGGGGGTTTGATACTAATCAACATGTTTTAGCTCTTTATATTAGGAACAGTCTGGATAACTACTTCCAATGCACCACCACCACCTTGATGAATCAATAGTAATATTTAGGGCTTTAAGATAAGCTCTCAACATTAAGTTCTCCATCGCTTCAAAGAGTCATTCCCAAACAAGCTGTAGCCCATTCTTCACCATGAGAATGGATGTCTAAATGCTACAAAACAGATACCAAAGCAGCTAAAAAAATTACTAGAGTGAGATTGCAGTGGCTTTTAGAAGAGAAATTGAAACCAGGTTTAAAGCAGTCAGAATGAGAAAAATGCTATGTACAGGGAACAGCACCTGGAATATCTCGAGGGTTTCTGATCACTCTAGAAATGCCTTGAGACTAAAAGAGAGAACCAGGTTCCCAAACCAAAGCATAATCTGCAAATGAAGCCTCAAGATTAAAAATAATTATAAATAAACCAAGTAAGCAGAAGAAAAGCACCGACCTGTCTAGCTATGCAAGATGTCTGGGCTAACTTCTAACCACCCCTCCTCCCTGAAAAGGAATTCAGATTAATAGCAGTACAACTGGTTACTGAGGATAAACACAACTGTGCTGTGGCATGGTTACTGTGTGAGTAGGTAGCTTGGCAAAAAACAAGAAATTATCCGTCAAACTAAAAGCCGCAAAGGGAAAAGAGTTGGTGTAAAATTGGCTAAGCATTCTCATTTTAATCTTTAGCAACTCCACTTTCTGAAACTCATTCAGTATTGAAAACAGAAGAGGACTCTTTCATGAAGACTGTGTTCTGAAGCTCTGCCTCTCACCGTGTGTTTTAAAACACCTGAAATCCTTTACCAAAAAGAATTGGTTGTCTTTGCTACAGCTTGAACCGAAACAATAATTTATATAGGAAGCAACCAATGTCAAAACTTTGAGTCAATACTCATCCCTTTTCCACTGGAATAGCAATCCTACATTCACATTGCCTCTTTCACCCCAGAGTGCTTTACAGGCAACATATCATGCTTCTATGGAATTACAGCACAATTTTAAGGACAGTTTTTGCACTTTATATGGTTAGTTACCCTCCATCTGCTTCCGTAAATGAAGACTTTCATAAAGCAGGGAGATTTGAAAAAAACAACTGCTCAGAAGACTTCAGGATTCTTTAACAATAGATCTGTTCTTCAGAGCAGATCCCCAGATGCCATCACATGGTCACACCACCAGATGCGAAAGATGCCATTCACCAAAAAGAAAAGCCAAAGCTCCCCAGCACATTTCAGTTGTGAAATTACCACATTTCACTAGAGATCCTCAGCCCTGAAACAAACAAGCTTCTTGCAATGCCTACACAACGAACAGGAGACCTTCCACACAACCTGAACTGATCTGTACTGAATCAATCTGATGGACGGTCCAGAGACATCAGGACACTACGCTGTGGATCAAAGAATGAGTCTGAATATATAACAAAGGATATTCTTTAAAATAGAACTCCAAATCAAGGCAGAAAAATGAAAGTAAAAGAAGTTGATCAAACAAGTATGAGACTCCATACCAGCACAGTGATCCATGTGCAACAGGGAGGCCTAACTCATGAAAATTTCAGCATGATTAACTCAGCACCTCTGAAAAGAGGAGGAGAAAAAACAAGAGAGAGAGGACCAGCTTATTTAAATAGTGGTTAATGTTTCTCTGGGAAAAGAATGAAAAATAAAAGGTCTGGATGAAAAAAAAAAGGTTACCATTTCAGTCAATACATTCTGAGAGCAGTTTTATACTGAAATGAGAAGGAAGACTTAAGAATTTGAATGGAAAAAAATATCTTCAGCTTCACATAAAAGAATGCCAGACTGGAAATGCACCTCAGAATCATTGGTCTTCCTTTGAGAGAAGCAACAGTACAGCAACTGAATTACTCACTTTGAGTTGTGAATGTTTGTTTTTGTTTATAAAAAGAAATAGCAAAATACTGACTCAGATGCTGTGAACATCTCAGAAAAAGGGCATAAGTGGGATTAAAAAAGGACACGCTGCTTGAGAGACCAGAGCAGAGGAAGGAGAGCTTTCCACTACAGGAGGAAAACAGAAGAGAGTTCAGGGAATAAGGGAAAGGCTCGTATGGGAGATGTAATCAAGCAGAGGAAATATTGCATTATACACACAATGAAAGCCTCTATGCAAGGGCAAGAGGGTTGCTTCTGGTGTAACAGATTCACTGCAAGAATATTGCCTCTTAAAAAGCTAAAGATTACTCTCTGCAAAAAATCTTCCCTTTCTCAATTCCTGTACCCTTGGGGGAACAAAAGGCTGCACCTGTTGAAGCTTACTTAGCTTGTTACTCCTCCGACCCTGCTGTTGCTTGTTTCATATAGGCTGAGCTGCTCAACCGACCTGAGAGCAGGAGTTCCAGTCAGGCTGACATTTCCTCGTTCAATCTGTCACATCCTGATCCGCAGAAGAGTCATACGTTAGATAACGGGCAACACAAGTCTACCAATGAATACAGCGAACATAATCCCCTAGCAATGAGGCTCTGCGATGTTTCACTCCTTTACCTGCAAAATCCTACCTCAAGTCAAACTGCATTTACCACACATCATCCAAAAGCCAGAATGCCACAGCATTACAATACTGCCCGGAAGAAGAGTTCACCAGCTGCCAACAAAGACGTGCTGGGCATCTATCCGACTGCTGCAGGTCTGAGATTTGCCTTTTGCATTTAGAGCTGTAGCCTCACAAAGTACTTTGCTGCACATTTATAAACAAAATCGGAATTGACCAGTATCACTACCGATTTCTAACCCACTAAAAACACAAGTCCAGAAACATCAGCACAGCCACAGACTGCCTGCTTTTTATAAATACCACCGACATGACCAAAGTCAAGTTCTGCTCGAAAATTGAGTCAATCAAGGGCTGGGAGCAAGTCCCAGCTACAGCCCAGGTTTCCAAGCCTCACTTACCGCCTACAAATTTAATCATCCTGGACAGTTGCTCCAGGAGAATACTTCCTGCTGGTGAGGAATTATTTCAAAGCACACACGGTCTCAGTCAGTAAGTGTAAATGCAAGCACAGACAGGAACATTTAGCCAGGCAACTGAACAGACGCACCAGAGCTCAAATAATTTTTTAGGGTAGCATGCCACTTCATGCTCAAAAGATCAATACTGGCAACAGGTAACCACTCAGTCCACTCTGATCTACAGCCTTACACTGTGTTCTTTATCCAAATGTACCAAATTCGGAGTCACAGGTCTAAAAACCACCACACCCCGTATCAACAAGATGGAAAATATTCAAGAGCTCAGCGACCTTACCAGAAGGCTTGTGTATGGATTTTGGATGAGACTTGCATGTGCAGACTAGTTTAACCTTGCAGCAGTTTGTCTCTGAAAACACTTCACCTAACAGGTAGGACTTTCCAAAGCGCCCGATTGCAATCAAGTTGGAAGATAAATTCTTCGGGGTACTTTTCCAACAGGATGACGGTATGACTAAGAGATTGTTTTTAATAAACCGAGAACTATACTGAATTCAAATATGTCAGTTCCTAGTGGAAATGAATCAATAGTGCATCCATTACTGATCCTCTAGTGGCACTTAAAAGGATAGAAATACCTGAGAATATGATACTTGTTTATCTGGGCAGTGGTTTTAGTTGACCTTAGTGGGAAATGTAATTAAGTGACCATTCTAGGCAAATGGTTTGACTTTTCTTTTAGGAAGAAAAGCAAAACCGTGTGAATTATCTACTGTGAAGGTTCTCAATTGTTTCCAGCTTTAAGCCATCTCACCACAGCATTAAATCGTGGCAAACCCAGCCCTCATTAACAAGCTTTCATTCGCTTCCTTTTTCAATCGGCGAAGCACTATTTGGATTTGACGGTGTGCGAACAAGTGGACAGCGATAGGTAAGGCAGAAGCCCCGCGCCCCGCTGTTAAGTTTCAACAGCGCCAGACAAAAGCAGAGCCGGAGCAGACGAGCAGCCTGTGAGAGTGCAGCGTAAGCTACTCAGTTACTACGGCGATGAATGAGATATTTATATCTGGGCAGCAACGGCAAGAAGCAAAAAGCCGGGATGAGTCAGCTGGTAGGGTCCTGCGCGGGAGCCACAGCCTACGCGGCACAGCTGCGCGGGCGGGCGCGCAGGCCGCGGCCCCGCCAGCGGAGGAGCCGCCGGCTCTCCTTGCCGCCGCCCTTCAGGAGCTGCCGGGGGGCGGAGGGGGCACGGTCCCTTCTCCCACACCAAGAGGCCCGGCCCGGCGAAGGGACGTGTTCAGGGCATACCCGCCAGCTCTTATGGCTGCGGCGGGACAGAGGGACGCGTCCTTCAGCCGCAGCCGAGACGGGAAGGGGTCAAGGGCCGCCGAGGGGTGTGTCGTCGCGGCCGCGCTCCGCCCCCACGGGGAAGTTCTCGGGCCGCCGACCCCGCGGCGAGCACCCGGTTGCCCCCTCCCCTCACAGGCATCGCACGGAGGTGCAGGGGGGGGCGGGGGAAGAAGGCGCGCGCAGTGCCGCCGCGCCGTGCTCGTGCCCGTTGCCCCCACCCCGCTGCCGGCCGGCGGGGCCCACATAATAAATAAATAAATCAAACAATCAATGAAGCGATCGCTCGCCCGCCCGCCCGCTCCCACTCCCATCCTCACCTGCGAGCGGCGTGGGGGGAGGGACGGGAAAGAACAGGAGGAGGAGGAGGAGGGAAGGGGTGGGCAGGCCGGGCGGGCGAGGAGCCGCGCCGCTCCGGGTCGGTCCGCCGGGGGGTGGTGGGCGCGCGCGGGCGCGCGCGTGAGGCGGTGCGAGCTCTGCCCTAATTTGCCGCCGCCGCCGCCGCCATGATGGAGGGGCGGGGAGCAGAGGAGCGGCGGGAGGGGCGTGACGTCGCCCCCGCGTGTGTGCCGCGCGTCACGGCCCGCGCCGGGGGGCGGGGCCCGGCGGGAACGCGTCTCCCGCCACGTGACTCCGCGAGGGGGCCGGTGCGGCAGCGGCTGTCGGCGCGGAGGGAGGCTCAGCCCCGCCGCCGGGGCAGGTACCGGCCGGAGCGGGGTTCCGCCTCTCAGAGGCCACCACGGAAAGAAGAAGCGGGGCCGTTACATTCCTCTTAATCCCTTCGCGTTTGCCTCGCGGAATAGGATGAGGATGGCGGTTAGTTCCCGCGGGCCTGACCTAACTCACACGGCTGCAGGTGTGTGCGTTAGGTCCCGCAGGGAAAGCCTCCCGTAAAGGCAAAGGGGAGTGGGGGTCACAGAGCATCGGGACTGAGGTAGAGAAGGCAGGTCTGAGCGCGGTTCCAGTTGTTTTACTGGTACGGGGATTGCGCCCAAAATAATAGTAAAACGTTCTCAAGCCAGAAAATAAAAGTCAGTTTCCTGCACCGTAACATAATTGCGATACGAAAAAAATATATACAAGTTACGTACATTGCTTTTGTAAGAAGTTTTCTCACCTTGAAAAATTAACACAGTGGAACCAAGCCACAAAGAAGCACAGCTATGACAAATATGACATTTAACACTGATTTGTAAGGAGCAGTTGTATTTTTTTTCCCTAGTAAATACACCTGCAGAATGAAAACAGGCATATTGCTAGCTGGAATAAACAAATATTACTTTAGGTTATGAAGACTGCTTTAAATTTTCCCCTAGAAAAACCCAACAGAAGCAGTACCAGAACTCCTAAAGAATCAGCATATCGTTTCAAAATGGTCCTGAAGGCTCCTGCACCACTAAATGACAGAAGATGGGAATAGCAATAAGAAGGCAGCTTTGAATCCCCACCACATATTCCTACAGGGAAATGCTGGTGCCATAGCTTTAAATTATAAAAGTACAGCCAAGCTGAGGGGCCCATCAGGAGACTTCACCTAAGCCACCTGCCCCTGACAGCCGTGAACACCAGCCTGTAACACAAGGCCTTCCCCTCCTCTGACCACCTCCTTCTTGTGTCCTTCTGCTTTTCTCTTCACACCCCTTAACAATACCACCCTGCATCTTGATTTCATCATTTGTCTCTCCCAGTCCAATCCTGGAAAAAACAGTGATTTAAGCATAAGGAAAAACTATTTTACTGTGAGGGTGAGGGAGCCCTGGCACAGGCTGCCCAGGGAGGGTGTAGAATCTCCTCTGGAGGTCTTCAAGACTCGCCTGGACGTGTTCCTGTGTGACCTGATCTAGGTGAACCTGCTTCTGCAGGGAGGTTGGACCAGATGATCTCTAAAGGTCCCGTCCAACCCCTGCCATTCTGTGATTCTATGATTTTAGAAACAGCACTTCATGTTGTACTGTCATCATAAGAATGATGGCTGAAAATGACCTTGGGATAGCATGATAGGTATCCCAAAGCGCTGCCAAAAGAAGTCTGCTTGAGGGCCTTATAAGTGAGTTTCCCTCCACGCTTGATTTCCATCTGCTACAAATTCAACGTGTCATTTTTTGTTATATCTTGTTAAGACACTCATCTCTTTCTGAAACTGAACACGGTATAGAATCACAGAATATTAGGGGTTGGAAGGGACCTTTAGAGATCATCCAGTACAAATCCACTGCTAAAGCAGGTTCAGGGTCACCTAAATCAGGTCACACAGGAACATATCCAGGCAGCTCTTGAAAACCTCCAGAGAAATCAACACCCTCCTTATGTTTAAATGAAAGTTTTTGTGTTCCAGCTTCATCCCATTATCCCTCATCCTGTCACTGGATACAACAGAAAAAAGGGATGTCCCAGCCTCCTGACATCCATCATTTAGATTATTTGTAAATAATGAGATTCCCCTTGCAGTCTCCTCTTATCCAGACTAAACAGCCCCAGTTCCTGCAGCCTTTTCTCATAAGGAAGATACTTCAGTTCCCTGATCATCTTGGTGGTCCTGCACTGGACTCTCTCCAGAAGTTCTCTGTCCCTCTTGAGCTGGGCAGCCCAGAACTGGACACAGGACTCCAGATGAGGCCTCAGCAGGGCACAGTAGAGGGGGAGAAGAACCTCCCTTGACCTGCTGGCCACACTCTTCTTGATGCATCCCTGGATACCATTCGCCTTCTTGGCCACGAGGGCACATTGCTGGCTCATGTTCAGATTATTATCAATCAGGACTCCCAGGTCTCTCTCTGCAGAGCTGCTCTCCAGCAGGTCAATCCCCAGCCTGTACTGGTGCAGGGGGTTGTTCCTCACCAGATGCAGGACTCTGCACTTGTCCTTGTTGAACCTCATGAGGTTCCTCTCTGCCCAACTCTAAAGCTGGTCGAGATCCCGCTAAATGGCAGCACAGCCTCTGGGGAATCAGCCAGTCCTCCCAGTTTGGTGTCATCAGCGAACCTGCTGAGGGTACACTCTGTCCCCTCATCCAGGTCGTTGATGAAGATGTTGAACAAGACTGGGCCCAGAACCGATCCCTTTGGAACCGCACTGGCCACAAGCCTCCATATCGATTCCGTACCCTATAAAAAAGGCCCGAGGGAAAAATCTCTTCTGCTCCTAAACTCCGACGCCTGAGCCTGCCCCTCCAAGCCTCACCGCCCGCGGCAGCGGCGGGCCCGGCTGTGCCTCAGGAACCAGCCCCGCCTCCGCTCACCGCGACCGGCCGGGCGCAAGGCCCCGCCCAGTGACGCCGTCCGGAGCGCAGGTTCCCATTGGCAGCAGAGGAGCAGGCGGGCGGGGCGGCGTGACACAGCGGCGGCGGCACCGGCAGTGACCCGAACCGGATTTGATTCCACTCGCGGTCATCGCCGGCCACAGCCGCTGTCCCTCGAGTCCCGCCGCCCCAGCGCTGCCGCTGCCACCGCCATGGCGCTCAGCGATGCCGACGTCCAGAAGCAGGTAGGGCAGCGGGCCCCAGTCCGAAGGCGAGGCTGCAGCCCCGGCGCCCGGCCCAGGGCTGGCTACTCCGCACTGCGTTCGGCTCGGTCGGGCCCGGGGACGCGGCGAGAAGAGAGAGGCACCAAGGGCTGGGCCGGAGCGGCGGCTTCCCGGCAGCTTCTCTGCCGTGAAGCCGTACGAGCTATGGGGTTTGGGTGTGCTTAAGCTTGGAGGGATATTGGTTTGCTGAAAGGCCAGGGGGAACGGGAGGGGCAGCGACAGCTCTGACCGCCAGGCCTGCAGAAGTGGCTGGTTGACGTTTTAGGTCTCTCACTCTGCGGGCATAGCCGTGAGGCGCTCCTGTGACACCAAGAATTGGGGAAGGGGATAGATCGTTTCTGGAAATCTTCGTCCAAAAGATGTCTGGTATGATGACATCATACCAGATTATAATGAAAAAGAATCACGAGTAGCCTTTGTGCTATTTTCACTGTTTAATTGTACTTTTAAGGCAGATAGATACATTGCCCTAGATAAGAACTGTCTTTTTAGATGTTGCTCTCTAAGGACTTCCTATCTCTCTTTTCTTTCTTATAGCTAGACTATAGGTAATTAGCCATAATTTAGCAATTAGGTAGGCCATTCAACATTCTCAAGTGTCTTTTTTGCTTTTATATCCTAGGCAAAGTAGCACAACCTGAGCTTCTCTTGCAATGGAAACTTACAGCCCTAAAGTTTGACTGTGGACACTTCCTTCTGAGGGCAGGACACTTTGTCCTTATTGACAGTAAATACTGCCCTTACCTAAAAAAAGCTGCTTTAAGCTGGCTTGAAAGTGGTGTGCCATGTTAAAGGTTGCATGGATCCAGTCAGCACTGGTCTATGAAGTTTTCTTTAGGTGATGAGCAGATCAGCCAAGTTCCCTTTGTCCTCTGCATCATAAGTGTTTTGTGTCTCACTTTCTCATTCAGTAAACATAGTCTCTTGGCAAGGAAGCATCACATTGAAAGTAAAATCAGTAGGTTGTCTTTCTGCAAAGAAGGAGTTGTAACATTACATTTTCTTTGCTGTTTTCAACAAAGTTTGGGTTTTTCCTACTTCTTCTGTGAAGATAGTAAAGCTCACAATAGGGTGGTCTTGCTCAGTCATCATGGACCTGAATTTCAAAGATTAGGTCAAGATCTGTTGACATACCAAACATGTGAAGTTAATAGCATTTCACATCTGCAACTTTCCTGTCCATGTTTTATGCTCCTGAGCCCAGGGTGAACCTGTTAACTGGAGAAGAGAATGCTGCTTGATGGCTTGCGCTTCTTGTGTGTGAATCCAGTATGAACTTGGCAACTGGTCTTCTGAAATCTTATCTACTTGCCAGGGTGCTTTCAACAATTTTCACTTTGAAAATCATATCTAGTTAAAAAGTCTTCCTGTTAACAGACTTGCTTGCTTTATTCTGTCAAAGGAGTTTAATAAATTGTTCCATCTAATCTGGTTAGTCACTTCTAGCTAAAGCCAGTCTGACATCTAGAACTTCCCGTGGAAAGAACAATCACGCTACCACCGATGGGGGAAAAACCCTCTCTTCCTTTCTGTAGGAAATACTACTATGCTCAAATTAGTTCCTTCCTTTAAAATTAATCTCTCATCTTAAAATACTTATTTTTGTCAGTGTTATTAAAAGAAAGCCTACTTATAGATGTAAAAGCCTCCCTTAGGTTCTCTTTTTCGTTTCTATGAAAAGCAATAAGGGATTTCAGTACAACAGATTTTAAAGGAAGTAATACTGTTCTAGGGGAAATAGAAGCCAGATCAGTTTGCTTCCATCTTATTCTTTTTAGTCATACAGAGAACGCCTCGTGAACACCCAGAGCTGTTTCAAGTACTTTTCCAAAATCCATAAACTAAACCAAACTGGAGGAAGTGACTCGGCAATGAGGGAGTTACTACTGCTTTACAGAAGTTGTTAGTCCCCTTGACAAGAGGCCATTCAGCAAGATAATTTCCTGATTTCCTCTGCCTCTCTCATCCTTTATGAAATGCAAGCAGATCTAGAGCTTGGTTTAACCACTCATCTGATGAGGTGAGCAGGGCAGGAAACTGATGCTGTAGGTGGACATGCAGTTGGAAGCATTGCAAAGTGGAATTAAAAGAAAAATTGCTGATTTGATTTTGAGGATGTATAAATTGCTGTTCACTTCTTCCAGTGCACATGCTTAAAATCTTCCACTTGTCTATTCACTTCTCTTTTTACATCTGTCCAGGCATGGCGCTCTCCTGCACGCTGGCTCAGTTTTCACATTGGCGACCGTCTTATCTCTTTAAAACGTTTTGTTTTAACATAAGATGGTATAAATAGGATTTTCCATGCAAGCTTATTCCTATCAGATTGTCTGCAAAATGTGTCTCGTCACTAAGTGCAAGCAAAAGGTCAGTAGGTTTGATCTGCTCAGGTATGTGGTCCATTCCATCTGCCTTGGAAAATGGCTGTTCCCGTTCAAAGTTGCAGTTTAGTTGGACATGAGCTTCTTAGACAAATATGAACCTAAACTTAAGCCTCGTCACAGAAAGACATGTGATAAATAAGCAGAACTCAGTATAATTGCTTTCCTTGTCTCTAAGCTGTTGAGCCTCTGTTTTGAGGTGGTTTCAAAAAGTTTTTTTTCAAGTAGAATATGTTAGTACAGACCAGGCTCTAGAGCAGCATGTGATACGCTCCGTGTGGTCTTGATCAACTAGTGCTGCTCTTTCTATCTGCTTCCTCAGCTCATCCAAACTAATGTGCAACTACTTTATAAAGTCCTTTTGATTTGACTCATTTAGTGGCATTTTTTTTAATGACCTTGTAAGTCTTTATAGAATTTATTACATTTTTTCAAGGAAGATTTCTGATGTTGAGCTTCTGGTTGTACAGGTCTGACCAGAGTGGTCAGTAGCCATTTGCTTCTCTTTACTGGTCACCTAGTATTGAAGGCCCAAGATTGTTTAAATGCCATCTATACCTGATGTAGAGCAGAGACTCTATAGAATTATGTTCATAGATGTTAATCTTCTGTGCCTTACGTAAATATAATAACAGACAGACTATAATTCTGATGTGTAAGGGTTCAATTTCCTTGTTTTTTTTAACTAATCCCGAGGGAGAAAAAAGCTTGTTCTCACTAGTGAAGAATGAAAATAACCATTCTCACATTTATACAAATTTACTTTTGTGTTGGGTGGTTTTTTGATATAGTTGCATATCTAAAGTACATTCTCCTAAAGTACATTCTGCTAATGACAGACAGTGAAAGAGCATTATAGATAATGATATGGGGAAAAGAAACGCAAAATTCTTGTAGTCTGTGTTAAGATGAACTGACTGTTTCACCTGTATGTTTGACTTAATTTCCTTGAAAGATAACATTGTATGAATTTGCACATGGATATGGAGGCCCCTACTGTACAAATGAGGAATATATACATACTTCTTGCCATCAAAGCCCTTTCCAACAGAAAACATTCTCTTTGCTCTCTCTTGTTACAGATCAAGCATATGATGGCTTTCATTGAGCAGGAAGCTAATGAAAAGGCTGAAGAAATAGATGCAAAGGTAAAAACGGATGTTCACTGTCAGTAAGCACAAAAGGAAAACTGCATCTGACGTCCTGCTTTGATAGTTGCAGTTAGAATAGACCTGGAACCCTTTTGTGAACTGCAGCTTACTTCACATTCCATTACTACACAGCAAAAAAACGTGCTGCCAAATTAAGTTAATATTCATTAGCTTTTGAGACGTGAGAAAAAGTCAGAGCTATTTTTTGGTCAAAGTTTTTGTAGTGATTTTTAATGAGTGAACTTGCATGTGAATAGATTCCTTCTTTTTTTTTTAAGCAAGGAGAAGAGCTGAGCGGTAAAGTGAACAGACTGGGTGAAGTGGGACACCTACCCTCACCTCCTATACATAGCTTGACACCACTGAGGACTAAAGGAGTTCTCTGCATGGTTATGAATTCTGCCAAGGTTTTTCGTAACAAGCTGTTACCATAATGTTTAATTTTCATTTTTGTTTGACTTCCACAGCATGTCAGGCAGAGATATTAGTAGTAAGTTAAAGCAATAATGCTCGTAATCTTTTACAAGCATTCATACGTGTACCAAATTGATAAAAGGTGAAAGTAAAACTGGTTGAATTATGTTGGTGAAAGTTGGCTTATAAGCAGGTTCATAACTGTACCTAAACCTGTGAGCCACCTGCAGGCTTAATCTTAGATGTGATTTAGTAGGTATCCTGGGGAACTAAACCATAAACCAAGCATTTACATTTAAGTCATGGGTTGGATTACTTGAAGAATTCTTCACTTAAGTTAAGCCACAAGAGACTGAGTTTAATATTAACCTGGTGGTAGAATATAGATGTTTGTTAAAGAAGGATTAATGGTGTCTCACAACCCTCCCAATCTGCGTTATACTAATACTGAAATATCTTGTTGATATTGGACTCGGTGTATGTTACTAATCCTATTTAATCTCCCTTAAACATTTATACCTACTCAAATATTTAATCATTACTAAAGCAGGTATTCCTAAGGATCTGCAAACAGAAGTCAGAAGTTGAGATTGGATTCTTGGGTATAAATAGGAAAATTTGGCACATGTTTTCACATGCTGTCTGGCTAGGCTTTGTAAAAAAGTAATAGCTCCACTGTCATTCTCTTTGAGTAAGAATTCCTTAAAGTAATGAAGTTTGTGGACACTGAGGGCTGGGACTTTTGTTTTAGTTACCCAGAAAAGAGACTGATACTACAAAACCAAATCAGACCTCAAGCTCATACAAAATGAGTTTTGTGTAATAGTGTATAATATATAAATTGGGTCATTTTGCACCTAAGGAGTAAATACTGCAGGGAAACATCTGCCAATCAATTGGTAAAATGAGCTGTGTCTTAACCAGATTCTAGTTCAGAACACATCCTAAACTCCCTTTGAGTACTGGTTGAAGAGTTTTTTTAATATGGAGCCCTAAATTGTGTCATCCTAGGTTATCTATGAATGTGCTCTGAAAGCTGTGCTGTTTCACTTTGCTTCTGTTTTTTTCAGCCCATGGAATCAATTTCCACTTCAGTTATTTAATTTTTACTACAGGCAGAAGAAGAATTCAACATTGAGAAGGGTCGCCTTGTTCAGACACAGAGGCTGAAAATCATGGAGTATTATGAGAAGAAGGAGAAACAAATTGAACAGCAAAAGAAAATGTAAGTTGCTTAGGTTAGATGACTGACATCAGAGACTGAGCTCTCATTTTATTGCTGATTTTACACAAAACTGTTTTTCCCTGGCAAATACGGAAATTGTAGTCGATGTGTTTAGTTCTAATTATGAGATTCTAGTTCTTCCTGAGGGAGAAATGAGCTACAATAGTATAACTATTAATAAGTATGCTGAAAGAATCTTTCATATTTCTTTATGTAGTTACTGTTTAGAACCATATCTTGGTCTGTTACTCTGGGACAAATGGTCACGTTGGGTCTAGTTGTTGTGGGTCTTTACTGAAGCGTGGGGTTCTGCATTGTAATCTTTTGTGGAAGTTCAGGAACAGATTCAAACAGGTGAACAGGCTTTGTCCTGAAATGTTGTTGTACTATCTTTAAATGTAAAATGTACGGTTAAACGTTGCCGTTCTTCGTTCAAAGTCTGATGGATTGATTATACTTTATCACACAACTTTCAGTCAGATGTCCAACCTCATGAATCAAGCAAGACTGAAGGTCCTGAAGGCAAGGGATGACCTTATTGCAGTGAGTATCCCTGCAGTAAATACACAGACCTTCTATTTCTACCATCTGTTAGGAAATGTTCTTAACAATTCTCTAAAGAAAAATATGATTTGTGATTGAGTGATATTTGCTTCCACGTACAAAACTGGCTTTCCCAGCTGCTCTGAAAAGTCATTAAGGGTTTAGTTGAGCTTTGCTAATCTGCTTTAGCTTATTTTCACAGTTTCTGTTACCTGATGTATTTTTTTTTAGGAACATGCAGTTCCTGCCAGGGATGTTGCAGGCAGTATTGTAGCTCTTGTTTGGATAACAGTTTGTTTCTTTAAAGAGCAGGAACTCTCTCTTTCATGGCTGGTAGAATTTGAAAGTTCTATGTGCCTGAAGGCACATTCATGCATTTAAACCTGGCTTGGGTTTTACAAGTAGGCTTAAAACACCACTGACCATGTTTTTTCTGTCTCCTTCAGCAGCCCCTAGTATATGAAAAGGTTTGCTGCTTGTTTTTTCTAGTAGATGATTAATGTGTGTGCTGACATACAGGGTGAGTGATTATTTGTCAGAGCAGGCTATGTTTAGTCTTAGTTCAGGCTTACTCTGTTTATCTTACACCTTGCCTAGTGTATTTTCAATTCTGCTCATGATACAGCTTGCAGGTTTCCTGTTATCTCTTACTCCTGGCTCACAAGCGGTTTGAGTGTTCCATGTTCTGCTAGATGGTGCTATTGAGCCGTTGGTAAAGATGTGAGACCCATAGGAGTAAAAAAAATTTAAAACTGGATAATGTTCAAGTTGATGCTACCACGAAGAAGGGGAGTTAGCAGAAGAAAATCACCAGTTTATTGATTCTTTAAAGGTAGTTTCAAACTTCAGATTGTATTCCCAGGGAGGAGGAAGGTGGGTTACTAAAGAGATAACTCTATTGTGACAGTCTCTGCTGGGTAATCTCTTCCTCATTTGTCAGCTGACTCAGTCTCATGCTTCTGAGTAATGCATAACATTCTTCCCCATTTTAAAACGTTCAAAGTCCCATGCTGCTATAGCTCTTTCTTCCTTTATTGGAGCTTTGGCCTTTTTCATGAACAGGAGAAGAGAGATGTCCAGAGTTCCAGAAATGCTTACTCTAAGGGAAACAGTGTAACTAGGTCTGACTGTGACATTAAATAATGATAGTCTTGTATCCCAGTACTGATCGTGTTAACGTGCACTTCTCAACACCGTGAGGCAGGATGGTAAAGAAAGGTTTATATCAAATCATACAATTTCTTTATCTGAAGCAATTACGATGTTTCATTTCTAGGAGCTGTGTTTGAGTTGGCTCAAAATTCTTGAAAATTCAATCCCATCTGATACTGATTTGCCAAATAAAGATAATCTAAACCAGCTCCTTCAAATCAAAAAGAAGCTCTCACTTCAAAATTTTGACTCGCTTTTACCTACAGTTGAAAAGTACCTAACCTCAATATTGTTTGATAAAAAGACAGATTAGATTTCTTTCCTCAACCACAAAGCTGGAAAAACATTATTTAGACAACTTAATTAGTTTACATTAGGCAATGATTTACAACAGATTTAGTTTGTCTGTCTGCATTAGTATTAGAAGAACTATCCATTTCCTACCAAGGTCTCCCTTTTTTGTGAAAAAGGAATTGTTGTCAGGTTCTAATGGGTTCAGATCAGGGCAAAGAGAAGGGAACTGTTTGGAAAGGATATTGTGCCATGCACAGAGATGGAGGTCTAGCTTGGATGAGCACCAGCTGGAGTGTACATTTACGTGTTGGCAGGGTGTGATAGCTATAATAGGAGTACAGAAAGTTGGGAGGCATGAAACCAAATGCCAAACAGATGGGCTTTGCTGATCTGATTTCTTCTGAATGTAGGATCTGCTGAATGAGGCCAAGCAGAGACTTGCCAAGGTGGTGAAGGATACTGCCAGGTACCAGGCACTGCTGGACGGACTAGTTCTACAGGTAAATATTTAAATTGTGAAGAACAGATGCTTGCTTGCAGCCCCATCCTCTTAGGTGTCTTTCTTAAAAAATAACCTGCTGGAAGTAGCAGTGGTATTGGAGTCTAAGATTAGATGTTGCTGAGTGATCTGCGAGTTTTAAACGTTGCTTCTGTATCTTTCAGTCTTGGATTCCGAACATGTAAGGTTACGTCTTATTTTGAGGTGTAAAGCCTAATATACCAAAGAGCAATTCCATTATAAGAGTAATTGCAGGTGCCCACACAGACGTTGTAATGTGCACATTTAAGATGCACCTTTTAAGCTTCTGTAGTAATGAGTTGGATCAGATGTACTTTTGGCAAAAGCTGTTTCTCCAAACCTAGAAGTTACCTGCTTTTGAAATCTTTTTGGCATGTGAGACTTACAAGTCCTCTCTCTGACAAACTTGCTGTCACGTGTCTGTGACTGACATTCAAGTCAGAAATCAAAGCTTTCCTTACCTAGAATACCATCCTCAAGTCGCAGAAGTTAACTGCTAAAAATCCTGTCAGCCTTAGTCAGGGTCAGTTGTGCGACCGCTAGTGCCACCTTATGGCATGAACCGGTCCTGGTACTACAAGCTCCCAGGAGCCAGCCATCAGCTCTCCTGTCTGCAGTTTGATGGCAGAGTTTTCGTAACAGTGTTTCCTACCAGCTTCCAATTCTGTGTAGTTTCTTTGTCACACCTAGGTCTGATGTTGCTGTACATCAAACCAACCTGTCTCGCTCTTGCAAGCGAATCATAGAGTGGTTCGGTTTAGAAGGGACCTTAAAGATCATCAAGTTCCAACCCACCTGCCATGGACAGAGGCACCTTCCACTAGACAAGTTTGCTGAAATCCCCATCCAACCTGGCTTGGAGCACTTGCAGGGATGAATCTTGGCTCATTATATGTGACCCAATGAGAGACCTGTAGTGATCAGTACTCTCAGTTGGACTAGATCATCCTTGTGGGTCCCTTCAAACTGTAACTAAAGTTACTCTGCTCTATTGTGTTCTCATGTATTACTACAGGAACTGCAAGGCAGGAGTTGCTAGAACAGGTATCTGAAAATACTACCTGTCTTCTCCAGGAGCGCATAGGAGAGAGTCCTATGAGTTTGGCTGCACTCTCTGTCTACTTAGCCAGCAATGATCCTTATGCGCACATGTACATTGTCTGGACAAATCAATCCTATGACACAACTGTGTAGTTGCACTTGAATTCCTAACAAAGAAATACATAATCCATAGTTGTAGGTTGCTTCCCAGATATTGGTGCTGTCCTCTCAGAATGTGTGACCTAAGTAAAAGAGGCTAATATTAATATTATCAGGCTTTAGTTTTCAAATTGATCGACTCCTTTCCTTTCATGGGGTTAAATAATTCTAAGGCAATTCAAATGCTGACTTTATGATACTATAATGGTTCTCTTGTGCAGGGATTCTACCAGCTGCTTGAGCCCAGAATAGCCGTTCGTTGCAGGAAACAGGATCTCCCTATGGTTAAGGTAAGACACCTAGAGCAGTTTGACAGTATCTTGTTCCCAAATGTAGAGACTTGTTGAAAATATTTGCTGCTCAGGTCCCATCTGTGTGACATGAAAATAAGCTTTGCTTGCTGCACTCTGCTGCAGATGCAATGCAAGATAACAAATGTGCTTTTCAAGGTGAGGGTTGTTTGCTTGCTTTCATATCACCTAGGAAACTTTAGGCATTGCTACAACATTAACATTAATAATTGGTTTTGGCTCAAGAGCCATACTGAAATACATTTTCTTAATTAAAAAAGTAAAGCTCAATCATTTTATTGCTACAAATGATTGAATGACCAAACCCAAGTGGTGTACTAACATTTGTGAAAACTAATTGGAGTCTTATCTTGTATCCTAGGCTGCTGTACAGAAGAGCATTCCTATCTACAAAAATGCCACGAAAAGGGATGTGGATGTTCACGTTGACCAGGACAACTTCCTGCCAGAGGACATGTAAGAGAAATGGGAGTCCTTTATACAGAGCACTATCTTAATGCAGCTTTTCAAGCCACAGCTCCTTCTAGAACAGTCTCAGAAAATTGTGTATGGAGTATCCCCACAGCATGTCTGCTGCTGTTCTAGTGGAATTTGGCACTTCTTTAGGTTAATCAAGCACAGACTCTGCAGCTTCCTCCAGATGAGCACTGTCTTAATCAAAAAAGTCAATAAAAGTTTTGTACATCCTCAAGCCTGATTCACAGCACTGGAGAATAACTGTAGCTAGGAACTTAACCGTTGGTCTTTTAATGAGACAGGACGTGGATGTAGCCATGCTTTTTATCTCAGAATGAGGCAAATTGAGTCATAAGGTGCTGCAGGATAATAATTTAATGAAACTTGTGTCTGTTACGTCTGCAAGGTTCTGTTTTCATAGAGAATGACACACACAGAGCGCACAAAGCTGTATATTCTGACAGCATGGGCCAACAAACAGCACTTTTAGCACTCTTCCTTACTTCCTAAAATCAGAAAGCTATCTATTAATAAGAAAAATACAGATATTTATTAAAAATACCAAAAAAATACTGAAGTTCTTCTGAAGTGGCAAGTTTCATAGCTCTGCTCACATTTAGGTCGTGGCAACGAGGACCCTTGTATCTAACTGTGGTCTCTGGTAACTACAGAGACACTTTGCACTGCTGGTTTGGTGGATCACTTCATATAGTGATTCATATTAAGATATGATCAAAAACAACTGGATTTTTTTAAAGAATAAAAATCTTATCTATCTGACTTGCCTGTAAGCTCTGATTTGGGGTAATATATCTGACGCATTCTGACTTTGAGATATCCCGTGGAATTCACAGATTTGTTTGTTTGATTGGTTTTCCCCTTTCTAGTGCTGGAGGTGTTGAAATCTATAACGGTGATGGTAAAATCAAGGTTTCCAATACCCTGGAAAGTCGGCTGGACCTTGTAGCCCAGCAGGTGAGTTTCCCTAATAGTCAGGGCAAACAAGATATCATTAACTACTTTTACGTTGTAATTAAATCCTAGTGTTTCCAATGTGTCACAATAGTGTGTGAGATCAGGTTTCAAAGTGGATGACAAGTAAAAAGTTATTTTTGAATGGAAAGAAGCAAATCACCTACTGTTTGTGTTTCTCTACAACAAACATGGCTTTTCCCAGAGTGATACCTTTTGAATTAAGCATGAGCATACCATTCTAGAAATTATGATCCTGAAAGACTTGTTATGACTACACTGCAGTCAAGATGTTGGAGTGCTGAAGGCTAACTGAGTTACTGAAGCTAGCTTGAGTACTAGAAACTTTGGCTGAGACCTGTTATACCCCAGTGGAATTAAAACTAGCTGTGGCATCTCTTTCTTATGCCACGGCGTAGGCAAATCCTGTAAGTCTATGGAGTAGCTGGCAGTGTGTGATCAGATAAAGGCTTCAGAAGATTCAAATGAACTGACTTCTTGTTTTGGAAGCCTAGCCTAGCTGTCATGCAGTGCCTGCCATGAGGAATGTACAGGATTTGTATTGCCCATCGCATATAACTGATATACTCTTTCTCAACAGATGATGCCAGAAATCAGAGTGGCTCTCTTTGGTGCTAATGTCAACAGGAAGTTTTTGGACTAAATCTCTCTGAGAGAAGGTGGGATCTGTTCCACTGCCATACTGAAGGGGATGCAAAAGCATCTGCTGATATAAAAATCTTGAAATGTAACATTACCTTGTCATCCAATATCTGTTCTCCAATGGAATAATTTTGCATACCTACTGTGCTTAGCCTCTCTCCTTGTGGTTAAAATGTATTGCTTAAAGGATGTGAAGAAATGCATATTCATCCTGCAGTGACACTAGCAAATGGAGGCGTTTGGGCTCTTGGCTTTCCTTGCACTGTCATGACTCTATCACGACAAGTGATCCCTGTAGGGTCATTCTCTTTTTGTTTTGGCCACATCTCTTTCAAGTTGTCTAATCTGTGAAGTAAATTACTATGCTGCCGATGGGGAAATCCCTTTTCAGTTAAGGTCTTCAGTGTTATAGAGGGCATGCATTCCTTCCCAGGGTCTGTAGCTTAATTCACAGGACTTGGTCAGGCATTTTTCTGTTCTGTATATGTGATTTAAAAAATAAAATAAAAGCCTGAGCCTGTAAAACTTTATTTATTAAAATAAAAATGTGTGTGTGTACGTAGTTGTTTGTAGCTTCTCTCTGGGGGATTGGCAGCAACCTTTGAAAAGTGGGCCTGGGTGTGTAAGGACTTCCTACCCCAGGGCTGTGTGTAAGCACCGTGCTGTGAAGCTGGAGTGTTTGGAGTTACTGTCAAGCTATTTGCTTGAGTGACGTTGGATTGTAGGCAAACTTTTTGAATAGGACTCTAGGATGAGCTTCAATCTTCCTAGAAAATGGGTCAGTGGCTTTGTTCCCTCCATCTTCTCTCACAAGAGAGAACTAGAGTAACACAGCTGTGCTACTTGGGTATAATACCACCCAGCTCTGGTTACAGGTTTCCTGCTTCTGCTCAGGAGATCCAAACCATACTCTTTTAGTAATTATGTTTCAAGACTTGAGGAGCACCAGCCAACTCTTGCAAGTCTTCTCCCTGTTGTTAGTAACTGTTAAATTGAATAACAATAACATTACTGTATCCATGACCTAATCAGTTGAGCTGGACTAATTCTCACTTCTCCTTTGCTTCTGCAGCGATGACTAGTATTGTCTCCACCTTCCATGGTGTTGGACAGAAAAATTTTTGAGGTGCCATTCCACACTACTACAAGGCTCTGCCAGAATACCAGCATACTTGTCTCTTCACCTGGTGCTCAGTTCTGAAACTTGTTTCATGGAGATTAGAAACTGCTCAAACAAATTGCTGCTAGAATGTGTTTTGGAATCATCTTCTCTAAGTACTGCAGTGATTCAGGAGTGGTAGGAAGCTTACCTTGTGCTGTGAACAATGCTTGTCAAGCTGCAGCAACACTGGTTTATGCAGTGTTTTTAACCTGAGGCCCTTTCTTCTCAAGTTGAGGTGCATGCCCTCATGTGAAGTAGTCACTAAATGCTAGACAGGGCTTTTGCTGCCCCATTCCTCTAAAATGGAGATTGACTACTAGGATAAATCCTGAATCCAAACATAGTTTTGATTTCCTCTTGCAAAATGAGAGTCTTTAGCAAGGCTGGGTTTTTGTTTTACTAGTCCTCACCATTGCGTTTAATTACCAGTTCCTATTTTCCTAACAGAAGGTTTTTGGTATTTACTCTTTTGGTGCTTTGCTTTTCGATACACAGTTCTATGACTGGGCAATAAATGCATCTGGACTAAAGTCCTACTCTTTTCTAGATTTTTGGGTAACAGTTACAGTGTTCATATTTGCAACTGGCAATGATCAAGCTTCCTGACTAAGCACTGGCGTCTGGTTTTCTGACACATCTGTGGCGAAGGAAAACCCTTTATACATCTCTACCTAACCTGGTGTTTCTTGGTTCCAGTGGTACTTGGAACAGATTTGCTTTGGTCCTTTCTGATGGCTTCATCCAACTCATCTTGTCTGCCTTATCAACATGAAGAAGGCTTGTCTGCCAGTGATTTGGAAATGCAGCTGAATTTATTTGGGCCTCTGTTTTGTCTGTAGCTAGGGCTAGGAACAGAAACTCAAAATATCAAAATAGATTGCAGTGCATGGAAATAAAATACTGAGAGGTGAGAGAGGAGGTTACCAATCTTTGATGGGTGATACACACCGTGAATATTTGCTACGATGCTCAATGAAAAGACTTCAAACAGGTTGTAAGATCATCTCTAAAGAAGTGAGAGGCCTAGACCTGGCCTTCATTGTTTGAACATGTAGCTTTGACGTTGTCTTGGTGCTACTGCTTTCCCTTGCAAAGCTGACCCAGGCAACGGTGTCTTGCATGTAGATAAAAATCATGGGCATAAGAAGCTAAAGGTTGGGACACGGAGACATGCCTGTGTTGTACATCATTCCATGGTGGTGGGCCATTTCATCGTGTTATCTTCAGGTAGGCTCTAGTCAGTAAACAAATAACTTTATTAGGAGTTACCAAAGCTTTCTCTTTCTTTATGTTATCTACCAATAACATAAACAGGCTGGGCTGTGGCTAAAAGTGATTCTTTGTACAGGGTCTGATGGTCTGCTGCTTTCATGAAGGTAGCAAGACCTTCACAAAGCCAGATCTTGTACATTTTTGAAAAGCAACTCTGACTGCAGAGTTCATAGTGGAAGGCAACAGAGCCCTTATTTACTCTTTGCTTTCCTCTGTTAGTTTGACATTTCTATCTTTCTACACAGCAAACAGGAATAAATAACCGCTGTCATAATTGCAGACAAAAAATAGCGACCTCAAGAATGTTTTCCATGTTAGCCAGTTGCTTGGGCAGTACTGATCCAATGCAGGTCCTCAAGAAATGGTCTGAATGCTTTCTACATATTGCAGATGAAGTCTGAGACTTCTGAGGTGGTACCCTCTGCCCTACCACAGGCAAACTGAAACACTTGTGTCTACTCAGTTTATTAGTGGAATTACAGGCACTCTTAGCCTGAGCTGTGTCGGCTGTGAGAAGAACTTCCTCATGCACCAGTCCTACACCTCTGCAGGTGTGTTACAGAAGAGCACTGGTTGGTTTTAATCTTGGGACAGCTCCAAAAGCGGCGTTTCAAGTGAATTTCAGAGTTCCTACTGCAGTGCTGCGGCAGCACTGTTTTGTTACTTGAGCTGTAGTGATTAAAAAAAATTAAGTAGGACACACAATTTCTTTCTTTCTCCCTAGTTAACTTAACAACCCAGGGCAAAATCAATGAGGATCATAGAATCATAGAATGGTAGGGGTTGGAAGGGACCTTTAGAGATCATCTAGTCCAACCCCCCTGCAGAAGCAGGTTCACCTAGATCAGGTCATATAGGAACATGTCCAGGCAGGTCTTGAAGACCGTCAAGGGAGGAGACTCCACAACCCCTCTGGGCAGCCTGTGCCAGGGCTCCCTCACCCTCACGGTGAAATAGTTTTTTCTTATGTTTAAGTGGAACTTTTTGTGTTCCAGCTTCATCCCATTACCCCTTGTCCTGTTGCTAGCTACTATAGAAAAAAGGGATGTCCCAGCCTCCTGACACCCACCCTTTAGATATCTATAAATGGTAATAAGATCTCCCCTCGATCTCCTCTTCTCCAGACTAAACAGCCCCAGTTCCCAGGATGCTGATCTTTATTCAGTTTTGTATAAGCATGCAAAAATATTCCAGATGGGTACAGTAAAATATGTATTATATATACAGTACAAAAATATTCCAGTTAGGTATGAGCCCAAAGCCAGATCAGCACATTCAGAGACTGGACAAATACAGGTAGCAAAGGAGGCATTAAATCAGGCTTCAGGTAAAAGAATGAAGTTGTAAGGGGAGAGTCAAGCATCCTAGATTAATGGAGAGTGCAGAGCTGATTCTATTGAGTACTGGAAAAGAAGTTAGGGAGAGAGATAATGTTGCACTTGTGCTGTGGAGTTGGCAATGGAAAAATTAAGAGAAGCTTTGACACTAAGTGATCAGCAGCGGGCTTAAAATGTTACTGCACATCTGAGTCACAATCCCTTTTTTAGTACTTTGTTTTCACACTGAGAGGTATTAACATTAATCAGAGAGCCACATGCCGTATGAATGATCCCTGGAGGTGCACACAAGTGTCAAGGTGAGAGAAAGACTAGAAGAAAACAACCAGAAAGTACCAAGAACTGAGGCCTCAATGTCTTTAAGCCAGGAACAGTTGACAGAGCTGTAACTTCTGAAAGTGAGCTCTGAGCTGGCTGTCAGGGAGTGAGTGCTACCCGTCAGAGAGCTGGTAGTGACAGAGTGAGCGTGCTGCTGGGAGGCTGCTGAATGCCCAGCTCCCTCCTGAGAGCCAGCCAGTCTTGGGGGAAGGCACAGCCATGTTTTCCATAAGAAGCCTTGTTAAAAGCTAGTAGTGAGAATCTGGCTTTTGGGTGAAAGCTGCCATGACAGCCCAGCTGCAGGCCTTTGAGTGCTTTGCTGTACAGAGAGGCTGCAGATCCCAGCGTGCGGCCCAAGGCAAGCTGGCAGAAGGAGGATACCCTGCTTCTTGCCTGCTCCTGGCCTGATCTGCTGATAATAGCAAGCAGTGGGAAAGAAGTAAGAGAAGCTTATGCATTCGTGTTGGAAAGCAGGAGAAGGTGACCAATAGCATACACAGGTGACCAAAAACAGACCAATAGCGTACACAGCATGGTGAGGCTTGGAGCCATCCCCATAGACTCACAGCCCATGTCTAAAATAGTGTGGGAGACTAAGAGAAAATCACCCATTTATTTCATCCCAATGAAATCGCAGTAAACGAAGAACAGAAAAAAAAGGAAATAAAAGACAACTACCTCAGATGAAAAATCAAAGGAAAAAACGTTCCTCTGAGCTGCCATTCTGGGGAAGTGAAGACTTGGGACTGCAGTAAAGCAGCTCGACAAAAGGTGTTTAGCCCCGAGCGAGAGCCCAGAGAAACTGCAGAGTGGTTTGGCTATGTTTGCTGCTTGATACAGGCAGCTCAGAGGCAGGTGGAGGCCCCATCCTGCATCTCACACGTGTTTGCAGGGAACAGGCTGTGACAAGACAGCTCTTCCAGGGCTGGGAAGTTCTTGCTGCCCTCAGCCAAGGAAGAGCTGTCTGGGAAACCCCAAATCTTTCAGAGCATCCCATACTGCTTCTTTGGCTTCGCTTTAGAGAAAGCAAGAAAAACATCTGTACAGGAGCATTCTCAGGTTGAGAATCATATTGACAGTGTGCCAAAAGGTTGAATTTCCCAGCCCATGTTACCTGATGGAAATCAAAAGCTGTAGAAATAAAGACTACCACATTGCTTTAAGTGGTACAAGGCTGAAGTGTTGGGAGAATCTGGAGAGTGAAAATATTAAGGATAGTCCCGCCCAGAATCTCTGAAAGCCCTTTCCCGTCCTGTATCCAAGAGTATTTGCATGGGGTGAGCTTCTCTTTCCGGACAGTCCCTGGCCCACACACCCTCTGCCTCAACACCAAGTGACCACACATACCCAGCCTCATGCCAACCCCAAACTCTTAGGGCTGTTCAGGACCTCACATTTCATCCTACCATCTGCCAGTGGCTGAAACATTCTTATTTATCATATGAAGCCGTTTGTGTTTAACAGGGAGATTGGAAGATCCTTGGTTTCTGAGCAGGTTTGACTGTACAGCATGAACCTCCAAGTTCTAAAAGACTTGTTGCCTCCTAGATCAGCTGCAGGGCATGCAGGAAGGTCACGCTTTCTCCTCCTTCCTCTTTCAGATGCTGGCTGCCTGTGTGGTTTTTTCAGCCCTGTGTGTTAGCAGAGTCGTTTTTCTCTCCACCTGTTGGCCTTCTCTCTTTAGCAGATAGCTTCTGGTATCAAGCTGCTATCCCTGGGTATCTGCAGCTTCTCAATGCTCTCCATGGCTTCAGGGTATCAAATAGAGGCAGCATCTTGACACCTAGCTGGAAGTGGACAGGAGCAGAAGGGAGCAACTGTCTTTGCTTGCCCCATCTGGTGGGCTGAACACAAATAAGGGAGAGAGGGACAGGTTGAGGTATTCCTGCTGCTTGGAGGGGCAGTTATCTTTTGCAGAACTCTGCAAAATTTCGTCTGCACATGCCTCTACCTGGCTTCCTTGGGGGCATCTCCTGCAGTAACACTTTGTAACACCTTTCTCCCAGCAAAGGTCACTTTTACCCAGATGGTCACAGCAACCCTTTCATACTGAGAGTCCGTGACAAAAACCTTCTTGGAACATCTTCTGGACAAAGGCTGGTGCTTTCCCCTCTGAGGGCTCCAGAAGGGGATCCTATCAGCAGTAAAATGTGAGAAGTTTGTCTCAAAGCAGCTCTGGAGTGGGAGCACAAGACAATTATTAATCTGTCTAAAAAAAGAAATGATGAGTATTTCCCCCCCACCCCCCTGATGCTGAGTAGTTTAAATGCAGCTGCTCATTCCACACCTCTGCTCTGAGCTTCAGTTCACTTTGAATGAAGGAGGTAACATCACTCACCAGGGCTGGGACAGTAGGAATTGGGAGACTTACCTGCTGCCTGGGTGACCTCCCAGATATCCCTGCCACCACTTTGTAGGGTAGGACTGCAGAGCCCTCACTGAGGCACGAAGGCCTCGTTGAAGACAGTACTTCCCCACATAAAAGGGATTCATGACACAGCAAGTGGCAGGCTGGATGTCTCTTTGTGCCTCCCCAGTCTGTAGCAGGTCTCATCCCACCCTCCAGGACCCTGAAGTGAAATTCTCAGCATCTTCACAGGACAAGCAAATCCCAGTCAGTGAGTCCCAGTTCCTCTCATAACTATTGCCACCTCGACTTTCTGCAGAGGACAGCCCAGGCACTACCACCCCACAGGGACGTGGCCACAGCATGGACATGCTGGCAAATGACCAGCAAAGACACTGGGTTCCCAGCCATGCTGACTTCACCCATAGGTCTCCTACCTGGTTCCTTGCTCCCAAAACACACTCACTTGCATGCACCGACCCAAGGCTGCCCAGCAGCAGCAGAAGTGTTTCTGGTCTCAAGGCATAAGAATCCAAAAATGGTCCTGATAGTTCTGTATGACAAAAAAAAGCTCCTTACTGACTTTGATTGGTGATTGCCTTTGAGTCATGATGGTGAAGACACCTCCAAGAAGGCTTTTAGCACTTAGAACTGGGGTACTATTTTATGCTGCTCTTAAACATAGAGGTATTTCCTTGTTCAAATAAACAAATCAAGTGGCTTCTCAGATATCCTGCAATGATCTCCACAGGTTGGTTACGTGCTGATTAAAAAAAGCTTTGTAATAGATGTGCCTGTTGGGACCACGTAATTTTTTCATGCAAGGCTAAACCTTGATTACTAAAGCAATTATGTAATCATTTATTCTCTGATAGTCATGCTCTTTACTTATGCCTAAATGCTGCCCAGACAGGTGAGAGTCCACACACCTTGTACGTATAAGCCAGCAGCCCCACACATTCCCTGCATCTTCATGTACTCATCTGTGTCAATCACACACCCTGGTGAGGTGATACTGTTGGATTCACAAACACCAGAGATGAGACACCCCAGATACCTGCACACAGTCTGCACAACACATACAAGTGTATGCAGCCATCCTCGTGGCTGTATTTGTGGCTGCTCACTCTGACACACTGTCGTGGTTTTGCCCAGCCAGCAATGAAGCGCCACAACAGTCTCTTGCTCGGTGCCACCCATCCACTCCTACCCTCATTAGGATGGCAGAGGCCCCAGCAAGAAGGGAGGAAAAAGATAAGCAAGGATCTTGTGGATTGAGACAAGGGCAGGGAGGGCTCACTGCCAATTACAGTTCTGGGCAAAACAGACTCCAGTACTTGACTTAGAGAGGAAAGTAAGGTAAGTTATAGAACAGAACAAAAGCAAAAAGAGAGTAGGATGATGAGAAAATTGCAACCAGCACTTTAAGATCTCCCTCCCCCATCCCTCCTTTCTTCCCGGGCCCAGCTCACTGCTCCTGATATCTCTACCTCCTCCCCCCTCAAGGGCTCAGGGTGGCAGGGAATGGGGGATGTGATCAGTCTCTCACAGATGGGCTCTGCCGCTTCTGTCTTCTCAGATGAGGAGGACTCCTCTCATTCTTCCCCTGCTCTGATACAGGGTCCCTCCCCTGGGACACAGTCCTTAACGAACTTCTCTGGTGTGGGTTGTTCCCAACAGCTGTGGCTTCTGTGAATATGGGGTCCCTCCCACAGGACATGGCCTCCTCTGGCCATAGTCACTGACCCTGATACAGGGTCTTTTATGAACT
Source organism: Colius striatus (assembly GCF_028858725.1). NCBI lineage: Eukaryota > Metazoa > Chordata > Aves > Coliiformes > Coliidae > Colius > Colius striatus. The sequence continues at coordinate 141,057,720 of NC_084759.1, forward strand.
ACAAACAAATCTCACCTTCACCAGTTCTCTCCACAGGATGCAGGGGAGTCTCTGCTCCAGCACACCTCCTCCTCTCTTCCCTTGCTGACCTTGGGGTCCACATGGTCACTTCTCTTTCTCTCCCAACGCCTTGCACCACCACCAGACAGAAAAGAAGGAAGAAGGAACAGGAAGGACCCTCATCTTTCACCTACTTAATAAGTGATCTTGAAGGCACCCAATTGGCTCAGCCCCAGAAGTGGGTCTGGCTCAGAGCTGGGGAGAGTTTTGAGCAGCTTCTTACAGAAGCCATCTTTACAGTCCCTTCCCCATTACCAGAAATGGCTCCACACAAAACTGGTGCAAAGGAGCAAATGTCATTAAAAACACGTGGGCAACGTCATATGTACACCTGCTCCCCTAAGGCCTGCACCAGCCATACCAGCGCAATTAATCGCTGTGCAGCCTTTGCTCAGTGGGTGCAGCAGCAGCTCTTGCAGTCCTCATGGACAATGAGAAGTTTGGGTTGATGGGAAGGGTTCCCACAATGCCTGCAGTGGCCCCTCAGCTACCCTGTGAGCGCTGCTTGGGGTGGAAGAAGTTGCTGCCCAGAAATAATCCCTAGGAAATGAAATGCTGGTGGAGCAGCAAGGCCTCTTGAGCCTGCAGCATCGCTGTACCTTAGGAATGGGCACATGAGACTTGGTTAATGCCAGAGCCCATCCACTTCCTTCCTCTTGTGGCAATAAACCACACGGAGGAAGCTCTGCTGTGCTGAGTCCAAGGGACTTGATTAAGAACATGAGCACTTCATCACCCATGCTCCAAAAAGCCTTACATTTAGAAATTCTCATCCAAGAGAAATGCAACTGCTATTGCAATGGAGCTTAAAGGTGCTAAGCTATTAAATCCAATTATGAATGTTATTGGTTGGGCTGTGTTGATGCCATCCTGCAGCGGGCCGGTCATCAGCCTCATCTCCGTTACATCAGCAGGCGCAAAGTGTTTGCTTTCATCCAGCCTGAACCATTTGTCTTTTGGTTCCACTAAGCGACCTCTTGTGAAGTCATCTGGAGCTGTAAAGTAAATTGAAGCAACCATCTGGCTTTTTTTCTGTTCCTTATTTAATATATTGTTACCATATCTCCCTGCATCTGATCAGCTTTATTGCTCTACACTAATCATTCCTTTTTCATCTTGTGTTTCCCTTTTTCATTAAGCAGCAGCTACGTGCAGTGACTGGAAGTGATGGCTGCGTGCACTGGTGGAGGCTCTTGCCTTGCTGCCATGGCAGGCTGACAGCAGGCTGCTGTCCATCCCCTGGGCCAGAGCATCAGGCCAGAGCCCCTCATGCTCCCTGCAGAGACAGGCTGGCCACCGCCATTGCCCCAAGACTCAAGGGAGACAGAAGCGGCTCAGTTGTGCCTGGTGGCAGCCACAGCTCTGCTTTGCTTTCACCTAAAATGGGCTGGAGAGGCATGTGGGGATGCTCACCTCTCTGTGTCCCCCCACTCCCAGCTATAGCTACAGGTTAGCCATAGCTAACCAGCACATGCTGTGGGCAGGGAGACTGTGCTTTCCCAGCATGAGAGTTGGTGTGAGTGTGTCCCTCCTCCAGGCAGGAGGCAGCTCTGCTGCACTGCATGCTAGGCATGCAACAATTCTCTCAAATACAGACAGAAACAATAAAGCTCACGACTTTTCTGCAAGGTGTACCACATGCAAAGTGCAGAGGTATAGCAGAACTCCTGTGGTTGATGAATCCCTTCACCTCCCACCCTGAGAAGCAGCAAATTCCAGAGGCAGGGGAGTGGGATGGGAAGCCTGCAAGGATCCCCCCACGCTCAAACCTCCCACCATCCCGGATGCTGTTGCGAGCAAAGGGAGCCTCTCCCTGCTGGCGCGGCCGGGGCTGCGAGGAGTGCCAAAGATGAAAAGGGGTTTGGAAAGCAAACAAAGGAAGGGAAGGAAAATATCTTGGACAGAAGATAGAGAGCATAAGTTATAAGTCTTCTGGGAGGTACCGGGGTGTGTATGCACACGCGTGAAAGGAGGATGCAGTGAGCAGCAACTTTGATCTCCCAGGACATCTGGCATGTGGGCATCCGCCATACATCTGCCTATAGGGCAGCCCCAGAGACATGTGTGCCTGCAAGAGGGGGATGAAAACCCCAAGCAAGCTACTTGCTGGTTCCCATGCTCTGCGCACCTTCTCCTTCAAAGTTGGCAGGCAGAATCGGCCCTAGAGAAAAGGCAGAGCCCAGAGGCACTAGTCCAGCCCCGGCTCCCCACTGTTCCCACGCTTGCCAGTGCCCCAGGCCAAGCACTGCACTGCCTGGCCTCATCCCCCCAAACTGCCCTGAGCAACATGGGAGCTGTGGCATGTCAGGAGGGAGACCCACTAAAGCAGGGTCCGGGGAAAGGAGAACGACCTTCGAGGCACCTGCCCCAAGTTTAATTGAAGTGAGGCTTGAATATGTGCACTCTGAGTCCAAATGTCATGACATGCCCCCCAGGTTGGGCATGGGGTGATGGGCAGAGTGGTGAGGAACAGCCATGTCTCTTGTTTTGGCAGTGATAGACCCTAAAAGACACAGGTCTCCGGTCAGCACCCAGGATACAAAATCCCCTGCACAAAAGCCTGAGCCCACAGCCTCTGGTCCTGTTCAGCTGTAGCAGTGGTCACTGGGTGGTGGGACATCAAAGACATTGAGCTGCATTTGCTGCTGCTGACTCAAACACTTGGAAAAAAAACCCTGAGAGATTTGCTCACAAGAGAAAAGGGTTTGTTTCCCCTTGCCCTGTGAGCAGGAATGATGTCCAAGTTTTTCTTTACAGACAATACTTTTAAAATAAAGATGACTGTCAAATAACATCACCTGCAGTTTGGCAAACAGAGAAACCAGCCTTGCCTGGACTTGTGCCAGAATCACAAGCTTTGGCTATAAGCACTACTGGCAGGTTTCTGGCCTTCTAAGGGGTTGAACTGGGGTACTTTTGTCCCTGCTGAGAGAGGCAGCCCTGTCCCTGCAAGGCCCTCAGACCAGGGCAGCTTTCCCTGAGCTGCTGCAGCAGAGTATGCCCCACCATGCTACCAGATCACAGGCATCCTCATGATGCTCACAGGTGTGCCCATTATGTGTCTCACACATGGTATGGCAGCCAGTACACACATCCTTGAGATGGACACCTCCTCCTCCAGACCTGACACCTGGCTTGTAGTGGGTTGCACCAGCAAAACAAGCCCTGGCCTGATCTCTACAAAAAGGCTGCTGCAGCAGTAGGCTTTGTTCCTCTGCACCCTGCCCAGGGCATCCTCTTGAAGGGTGATAGAGAATGATAGAGAACTTAACTCTCTCAGGAGATGTGACCACTTTACTTGGTCCATAAAAGCCTCCTGACAGCTGGAGGAAAGTAATAAGATTTTGAATGCTCTTGAAACTGTCTCTCCTCACCTGGGGGTCTCACCACCAGGAACCACTGAGCCCTGCAGGACAAAGAGTGGGAGGCAAGTCAGCCAGAGGAGAGGATGTGGGGTTTGATGGAGCTGAGTGCTGAGCTGGGTGTTGGGGATGTGCAAACAGACAAGGGCAGAGAAGTAGTTTGGGTTTGGTGTGGGACAGGCAGCAGGAACACAGGTGCAGAGGGGAAAATCGGAGGGAGAGATGAGAGCTGCAGAGAGGTGGTGTTGGCATCCAGGCACACAGGCTACAAAGTGTGCCAGCTATTGGCATAGGAGGGTGATGCCTACAAAGAGGTCTGGTTTGTCTTCTACAGACTTTCTGGGGCACTCATTGTGCCTCCCTCTTCCTCCTCCTAGTCCAAAGATCTACTTCCCCCAGCATAAGCTTTTCAGTTTGAGATGTAAAAGGTCTTTCCCTTCCCTTCCCTTCCCTTCCCTTCCCTTCCCTTCCCTTCCCTTCCCTTCCCTTCCCTTCCCTTCCCTTCCCTTCCCTTCCCTTCCCTTCCCTTCCCTTCCCTTCCCTTCCCTTCCCTTCCCTTCCCTTCCCTTCCCTTCCCTTCTCCTCCTTCCTGAGCTCAAGAGATCTTCATCACACAAGGAAAGAAGCAGCAGCACATTTCTCCTCATTGTGGTCAGCTGTGCCTGGAAATCAGCACACAGCCCTTTGTTTAGGAGAAAAAGCACCCTGGTTCCCATGGAAGTGGTCAGGCTGGAAAGGATGGTCTGGGTGTTGCAAGGCCACGCTTGGTGTTACACAAGGGGATAGATGAAATGTTGCAATTCCCCCTTCTGACTCCAAAACCTACCGGCTCTCCAAAGGCTTGACCAAAGGGAATTCATGACAGAGTAACTTCCCAAGGGAATCTGTATTTAGCAGCAGGGAAGTTCAGTAGGATGAATTTCCCTAGGGAAGAGGAGATCAGAGGGAGGGGAGAGAGGGGTAAGCAGCCAAGGGAAGTGGGGTAGACTGGTATGCACAGGCTGCATTTCCTCAGGGAGATTCGTTTCATATGCAGGTATGTCTTCAAAGGGGACACCAGGGTGCAGGGGAACATATGCTCCTGGGCTGAATTGCCCCCCTGGGAAGTGGAATGGAGAGGCAGCTGCCTAGGGAGCCATTTCCCAGAGGATGGTTCTAGTTTGCTGCTGATTTTCCTAACAAAATGTAGTAGTATGGGATCTTCCAAAAACTCAAGTAGCATAGAAATGTCAGAGACTATTAGTTGCTGGAACTTGGAGGCAGTAAATCTGCTGGCATCTCCCAGCTCATCCAAGCTCCTGCTAAAAGTACAGTCCTGATGCAGCTGGCTGGTCTGCAGGGCTGGCTCTAGGCACAAGCCTGCAAGTCATCTTTCCCCACTCTGCTGATGCAGCAAATCACGATCCAGCGTTTCTCTTGGGAAGAAAATTGAAATAAACTCTCTCAGATCTCTCTGGCAAGATCATATCGCGGTGTGGCACACGTGGTGCAGTTCTCCTCACTGCATCCCTCATTGGGAAGCTTGAAGAGAGGAGTCCCCACACCTCTTGACTAAACACAAGGGGAAAAGCAGCATTCTTGTGCTCTGCTGCCCCTCATAAAGGACCCCTCCTGGGGCAGCCAAAGGCAGCTCTTCCTGCCCTTGCCATGGGCCAGGCCAGGGGTTGATGGATTGCAACCCTCCTCTGCCATGGTCAAAACAAAGGTCATGGCCTGAGGAAATTGCAAACAACTTTTGTGCACTGGCCTAGAAGGAAGAATGGGCGAGTTTGTGACAACAGGGTGAACTTTTTACAATCCTTCCACCCTGGTATCCTCTCTGAGAAAGGAACTTAAAGAAGCAGGCAGGGAACATGTGGCCTCCTGGTGTGGTCAAGAGGAGGAGGAAGCAGCCCCAAGACACTGCTCTAGGCCCATGGTGAGCATTTGCTCCTTCCCACTGTCTCCTCCAGCAAAGCTGCTCTACCTCCTCTCTGCTGGGCAAGCACAGGGGCCTTGGGGCTCCTGATCTGGGGACCAGCCTTCAGGGCTCTTGTTATGGTCCAGGACAAATTTGCACTTTTCCTTAGTGCTTGGGAGACCCCAAAATTCTTGTTGTGTGTATATATATATATACACACACACACAACAACACTGCACTCTCACACCGAACTTATGGCTGGGAGTAAGGCATTTGGGTCTGTTCCCACCTGCCAGGGATGTGGGCTGCCCTGCCATGCAAGAGCTTTGCTTCTCCTTTCTGTGCCCGTGTCTTCTCCATCAAACCAAAACTACAGCTTTGAGGTGAGATAAGGGATACCTGCCCCTCAAGAGAACACCATCTGCTTGGAGAAACTGCGTTTTACACATCTCAACGTGGGACAAAAAGCAAAATCTTAAAGTTATGATTGGGTATATTTTTTACTAATACCTATAAGTAAACATCTGTGCAAATAGAAACCACTCATTTTAGCCTAAATCTGAGACCTCTCGAGCTGCCCCAAATGCCTTAGTCCCACCTTTCTGTGCGAGGTGGTGTCCCCCATGCTAAAGTGTGGTGACTGAAAGGAAAATTCAAGATGGGATTTTTACCTGCAGGATTCTTTATTTTTAGGAAAATGTACAAAACAAGAGAAACCTTTCCCAAAACATTGATGAGTGACAAATGCACTCCAGTTGTCCCCTTGCTGTTAGGCACCCTCGAAAACATACAATATCCATCAGCTCTAGCAAAGCTTTCCTAGAGCTGGAGCTACGTGGGTGAGGGGTTGCCATTTATTTCCACACACAAGACTGGGCACTAAACTAGTTCCCATTGAAACCATTTCACCCACTCATCCTTGATTCAAGCTTTCATGGATTAACAATCTGCTCTGAGGTGGCTGGACGAAAATCTTGGGAGTGTGAAGCATCCCAGTTCTCAAGGAGAAGGAGGCTAGAGAGGAAGATGAGAATTTAAAGCCTCAGCTGAAAGCTCAGGACAACTTCTGTTTTGTGAAAAAGGGATAGCTTTGCCAACTCGTGGTGGAAAGAAGGAAACTAAAATTATGGACGGCAGAAAGAAGGAAGGTAAAGAATTAGGGGGGCACATGGCCTGGCTTGTAACTGTCTGTTACACTCACGATAGCATCTTGTCAAGGTTAGGACATGGCATTTCCTATAGCACAGATGAGCTTTGTCTTTGCCTGGGCTGCGAGGCAGCTCTGAAAGCAGCGACTTTCTGCCCCTTCCCTGGGACTGGTTCCAATTAACGGCAGCTCCACTCCGTGCCGGCTCAGCCCCAGCGTTAGAAATGTCCCCCTGCCAATCCCCTCTGACCCAAGCGCTTCCTGGGACTGATGAGGCGATTGCATTCCTCCCCTTCCTAAATTGGACAGCTTGCTCTCGTCACCCCGAACTCTGGCCCCTGTGAGGGGGAAGGGGAAAACGTGACAGAGCAGCCCTTCTCCTGCCCCTGGGAACAACTTACCTCACTGAAGTCTTGGAGAAACACACGTCATCAAGAGTGCCTTTGCAGGGCCCTGAGCCATGTTGCTGGGAAGTGTCTGCTGGGATGCTTGGCTTGGGCAGCACGGGCAGCTCTCACACCCGGCTCGTGGTTTCTGGGGCCTTTGAGATGTCAGGGTGCAGCAGAAGCTTATCTGAAAAATCTCATTTGAAGCTCCTCCAAATGCCATGGGGTGGGAGGGTGCCAACATGCACTCCTGCGAACTTCTCTGTGCATAAAATATGCAAGTATGTGGTGGGATAAGTCCTCTCAGACCAGGCCATGAAGGGCACAGGAGTGCCTGAACAGCCCCAAGAGCGGGGCTGTGCTGGAGATTTACAGTCTCAGCTCTTGACCAATTTGTTCACGTTGACTTGTTTGCCTGTCTCTGTAAAATGCTGGTGAGTTCAGAGGATGAACTTGCTGCTTAGGGCACACAGAGGAAAGAGAAGCTATGAAAACAGGATGAGGCCCCTGGTTGGTTCAGCAAGTGTTGGGTGGCAGAGAAACGTTTTGTGAACATCTCTTGGCAGAGGCAGCTTTGGTGAAGTGATGGGCAAGCACGCAGGGCTTGGAGCAGCCCTGGCCTCAGCAAGCCTCCCACATGATAGGCAGATGGAACCCAGGGTATAAGCTTCCTATACTATGAAGCTGCTCTTGCAGGAGGAGATGTGAGCAAGAGCATCTGGTGCTGGCCTTGGAGGAGTCAGAGGGAGCTGTCACCAGTTAACGCTGGGGAGGAAAGGGAAGGGGCAGGGAGCCTCGGTGCTCATGGCCTTCTGCCATTGATTCTCTTGTGCCCTCTTTTGCTGGCACCAACTTTTAAGGAAAATCACAGTGATTTTGTCCTGAGGAAAAGCCGCTGAATCAGCAAAGTTGAGCAAGTTATGCAGAGACCACCTGAGCAAAGGCCAAGTGCAAGCTGCCTCAACACACCTATGGCAGGCAATTTCCCATGTGAAAAGGTACATCCAGTTCCCAGCTTTGGTGCCAAAACACTCACAAGACTGTCTTTCAACATCTCTCTGCTGGGAGGGCTGAAACCACTGCTCCATTTCACAGGAGAGACTTAATAAACTGCAAGTGCCACTTTGGGTCTAGTATGGATTTGGACCACATGAGCTCGAAAGGCTTCCCATTCCTCTAACTGCCCCTGAGGGCTGTCATACTTTAATGCTGCTTAGAATTAAAGCAGCACAAAGGGGAACCATGAAGGCTCATTCACAGCATTCCTCCTTCACAGCAGCAGTGCTCCATAGGTTTTACTCGAGGAGAGTCACCCTTTTTAAAGAAAAAAAGAGGTTTGGGATGAGTGTAGGGGAACAGACCCCATACCCCAGGACTATGTGGTGTTTTTGGGGAGGAAGGCAGGCTTTCCAGCAAGCCTGGGCTACAGAAAAACCTGCAGCCCACCAGGGACTTGGAGGGGAAGAGCTGACACCATCTTGTTTCTACAACTGTGTTGTTTGTAGGCAGACAGCTGTGTTTCGGAAGGGGAAACGATCTCAATTAGCTTTCCAGGTGCTCTCTTGTAAATAGCTTTCAGGTGGTACAACTGTGTCTGACTGCAGTCAAGGGCTTTGTCTCTCTGACAAAAAGCCCTCTGTGTGCCCCCTCCCCCCCATCTGCTCCCCCCTTACAAAGAAAGAGGGAGACCATCCAGGAGACAAGAAAACACACATACAGCATGAGTGATTGCTATTTTAAGAATGTACTTTATACAAAATAACCAATCCATATGGAAATAAAATCTACAGACCTCCAAGGATCAAGCTTTTAAAAAAGTTCTTTAAAAAAATTACCCAACACACAGTATTAAACTAACTATTGAGGTAACTGTCGCTCTTGGGGAACAAAGGTAATCAGCAGACCAAGACAAAATATACACAATATAAAAATAAATAGCATTCCCCTTTCCAGTATTGACCAGGAAAGTTCACACAACTTTGCAGCAGCAGGAGAGAAGAGGATCCATGACACTGTGCTCTACGGGATGGGGAGGGAGGCAAGGGCATGAGCTGGGGCTCCTGGGCACCAGGTGGTGGAGAGGTGCAGGATCTGAGTCCCTACTGGGGAGAGGAGCACTGGGACAAGCAGCTCCAGCATGAACTCGACTAAGAAATCTGGGCTATCCAATCCAGCCTTTCCTAAATGACACGGGCAGTTGGCCAGCTCAGTTTCTAACTGAGCTAGAGATGAGCAAGACCAGCCCTTGAGCGTCGGGTCCCACCACCCAACAAAACACCCCAGTCCTGAGCCCCACGCAGGTCAGATTCCCCCCACTGAAGGACGCAGGCAAGGGTTGTTTTCACAGTTTGGTGTGGGAAGTCTCTGTCACAGCATTAGCTCACCCTCCCGTTGCCCTGGGACAGTTTCAACGACTTTACAGGGGCCAGCTTTTAGCCTCCATGGCCCCTAGAACCCTTCCCTGCCCAACAACAACAAAACACAGCAACATAAGAACAGCTTCACACAAAAAGAGAAAGGCCTCCGTTTTCTCCTTGTGCCCCCAACAGACAGATTACATTCTTTACAAACTTACAATAATACAAAAAAATTAAACCAACCCCAAACCAAACCCAACCCAATGTCACCCAGCTTCAGAAGAATGGATGTAGCGGCATAGGCTCTCCTGCTACCGCCTCCATCAATGCCAAGTCAAGCAGCAGCCTGTTTCTCCCCTCTCCTCGAGGCATTAAATCAGCGGTGCACTCACAACACGCATCTCTCTTCCACATGCCAGAGCACATGGAATGTGTGGATGAAGCTCAACCTTACTAACTTGTTCCCTTCCCTTTCCACTTTCCCAAATACAGAAGCAGCAACCAAATCTCTCCTGGCTATCTAAATCAACCCAAGAGTTGCTGGGAAGGCAGGAACGTGGCATAGATAAAATGCAGGACCACAGAATGCACCTTGCTTCCCATTCACACTGTGAAGTCCCTCAACGTGTTTCATAGCCATCCGCCCCCTGAAACAATGTGGGAAGGTCAAAGTTGCACTGCTGCATGTTATTATTGCTCAGAAAAAATCAGGCAGCAGTGTTCATTGATCTATCAAGGAAAAGAGGCAACAGTTCTCACAGTTGTACACAGTATATATATTTAACTTGAGCTCCCTTGGAGGTAGACATGCCAGGATCACGTGCAGAAACCCTGCACAGAGGCCAGGAGCAAATCCTTGTGCTGGTGGAGGGACAGACATTGCCATGCCAGGGTTGCAAACCATGGAGGCACATGAGAGAACATTAGTGAGCCACTGAAGACACCTTAATTTCATGAGGAGAGTAAATATGTACTCCCCACCTGCTTTCTCTATACATGTGCAGGGGAGACAGCTGGCAAGTTCAACCTTCTGCCTTTCCACTCAGGTGAGCAGTGAGCTTTCATCTCTGTACTTGACAGCAACCCACCGCAGCAAAGTGAGCAGAGGGAAAGAAACTTGAAAGCTAAGAAGCAAAGAGAGGGGAAGTGTTGGTTTATGACATAAAAGGGGATCAGAGGACTTTGCAGACTAGAAGTTAAGGTCCAAGCTCCTGTAGCTATTCCTCTGGCTTCAGAAAGGGAGATCACTCCTCTGATGTTTGTAGGGCACTCTTACTGATTTGAAGGCCAAAGGAGACCCTGATGGCCATCTGGTCTAACTGTGTCCACAATAAGGGGAATTTCACCCACACAGAGTCAGTTCCACTTTCATTTAGAAGATATTCCAAGTTACTGCCCTTCTGCTAGTTAGCCAAGTGTTTCCAAATGAAACGGGCAAAGGACAGAGGGACTTGCTAGAGGTGGTGAAAACCCCAACTAATCCTCAATCCTAATGAATCCTTTATCCTCCCTTCCACCAGTGGAGGTAGCTCTTGCTCTCTCTTGGAGGCACTGTCCACTTGGACACCCACATTTCCAAAAGACGACCTTTGTCATAAGAAATCTAGGCTGCTGCTGCTGCAGACTGAGGAAAAAGCCCCTCAGTCGATGCAAGGACAGCAGTGTTAAAAGTACAAAGTACTCCACAGTCTCTCATATGCTCCACGTGAGCCAAGGAAGGACAGCAACTAAAAAGGGAAAGGTACCACACGGCTCGCTACACCTGCACTTCAAAGCTACGTTTGGATGTTACTATGTAGTTTCAGATACATACAAACCCTGTCCTGAATTTCCTTGCCTAGGGGTGAACCGAAGCTCACTCTTGTCATCCCAGGAGCTCCTGTTCAGAGACAGCTGGAAACGGGTCCCTCCCCAGGTCTTTTTCAGAGAGGGAGGTGGGCAGCAGAGAGTGAGAACCGGGATGCGTAGTTCATTACGTGCCACTTAAAAGCACTTTCCTTCCGCACGGGCGGCGGGGGTCCTGCCAGGCCCGAATGTGCTTTATCCCCATCTGTATGTTAAACAGGTACAGATGGGGAAAGGCTGGAAGGTCAACGTTTGAGATGCTTTCTCAGTTACAATAAGCACACGCTCTTGAAGCTTTTCACATGGCCTGCAGCTGCAACACTACTTTCACAGCCGGCTGGCTCAACTTCGGCCTTACAGAAAGACTACGGCACTCACACACCTGCTCTGCAACCACCAGCGCTGGACTTAAAGCAAAACAGCAATTCTGAAAGAGTAAACTCCTCTACCACCAATTCACCGCAGTAAAAAACTTCTTAAGGGGTAGCTCTGATTACAGGCAGATCCAGTTGCACAGCTGCTCTGCAGCAAGGGAAATCAGGGGCAACCACACCATCACCAATTCCCTTGTTTTTCTTCTCCAAGCCACCCCTTGGGATGGTGCTTCCCCATCACTCGGTTTGGCACCTTCTCTGAAACTCCACAATGCATTTGGCAACGTTATCTCCCTCGGAAAAGGAAAGCAGGACAACGCCATCAAGAGCAAAGCAACAGCTCTGATTGAACACAGAGTTGCACAGAAGACTGACAGAGATTGGTAGAGCAAGAAAAAAGATTGTTTTCTAATTATACTTTCCTTTTAAATGGAGAAGTGTTGGGGTGAGAAGCTGCAAGAGAACTGCCTCAGTCAGCAGTATGAAAGACAGCCTCTGTGCCTAGCTTTCAGATAAGACATCAAGAAGCTGATAGCTCTCCAAGACCCCGAGAAACCACACTTACAAAAATATACACAGGAGATTTGTTTCAGAAAGTCTGCATGGGAAAGGCATTTGGCAGACGAGAAAGAATCAGAAGCTCTTCCAAGGAAAGTGTCACTGTGTACTTTAAAGTCACAAATCAAACCAGTTGGGCCTTGAAGCTTCAAATTTGCTTTCCTCTTTTGTCCTTCCCATTGCAGGCTGGTGCCTTGGATTGCTACTGAGCGGTTTGGTAGGTCACACCACGGAATTTAAAGACTGCAAACTTCTGTCGGACACATCTAAAAAACACCGTGAAGCCTCAGTGACTGGCTTTCTCAAAATACTTAATTGAGTTGCCAGGGCCTGTAGGACTTAAGATGCCCAAAGTTTCCAGAGTCTCGGGGGAGTTTATACAATGGCATGTATGATGGCAATTGAATGTCTTGGGAGCCTAGGAACATGACAGACCACTTGTGAAGGAGGAGGCGGTGGTGAAAGCAAAAGGGTAAAAAGCCAGAGTAGTGTACAAATCTCTACTGAGAATACTGGAAATTTTTGGCATGCTCAAGCGTGGTCACCATCATACTTGTTCTATGTATTATAGAGTCTCATTTAATGTGAAATCTGTAATTCTAACAAAACATATCTCTGAACAGGAAAAGTAATAGCTACAGGAAACTTTGCTTGCTGAAAAAGGACCGACTGTGAATACATTATAATACAAAAATGCTGGGAGATGAGAAAGAGGGCATCAACCAGAGTCCAGAATTTCCCTGTATTCTGTTAAAATGTCATTTAAGATAGCAACACAAGTATGGCACTTCCAAGCCAGGATATTTTAAAATGCAGCTACATTTCTCCTTCACTGTATGCCAACCCATAGCAAAAAGTACCACTAAACCCCTTCTTAAACCTGTCTCTTTCACAGTACCTACAAAGCAGCCCTGCCCAGCACAGGTTGGGAAACCATAAACTACAAAATCATAAGTTTCTGCTTCTCTGTCTACATTTCCACTGGTGTTTCGCCCCAGCAATCCACTCTCAGCCCCTTGCCCCATGAAGGGTATCAATTTTGCTCAGATTGTGCCTAGTGAGGTAGAGCTGTGGTTTTTGGGGCACCCCTAGATGTCATCAGAAAAAGTAAAACACAAAAAAAAAACCCACAAACAAAAAACCAACCAAACACTTACGAACAAAGCATTTGAAAGTCTGGAAACTCCCAGCTAAGGTTCTGCAAGCAGCTCTCTCAGCATGCCCTGTCCTCAGGATAGCTTAGCTATAGTTCTCCCAATGCTATATTAGTACTTTTCTAACATAAACCATATGTCCTCACAACAGCAGCTTGTTAGTCACTTTAATAAGAATTACTGACTACATCAAAAGCCATTTACCTAGAAACCCTCCCAGGAGGAGTCAGCTTCACTATTCTGTTTTGTGAATTTTGCGTTATGTCAGGTAAGGGATAATTACCCTCACGTCACACACCCCAGATAGGATCCTCAGGGTGTCTGGCACTGTCTGACACTCCACTACACTCACCAGGCAGACCACAAGCAATTCTTACATATTTTTCTTTCTCCCCTGTTTTGATCTGGGCTCGGCAGCCATCCAGATACCATGATCGCTAGTGTCAGTTCCAGCTGAAGGCCAAGGGTGCTTCAGCTTGGTTGGGGGTTTTTTATAGCTTCTGAAAAAAGTCCTGTTCCACAAAGTTTGCAATGAGCTGAATGAAAGGCACTTCAAATATCTGGGTAGCTCTCTGTGATACAGAAGACACAGGCTAAAGTATGGCAGGGGCTGTTTGCAGAATCTACATTTGTATTTCCCAAACTTTGAATACTTTGCTACAAGTTACATTTTACAGTTCCTCAATTTTTAAATGTGCTATTTAAAATTATTTTTATATCTACAATGAACTTAAGGTTGCTTTAAAAGCAGAAGCAACTGTGTTTTCATTTGTGGATGGTTTATTGTCTTGAAGAGCAGTTCCACTTGCACAGTTTTTCATAAATCCCTACTACTGCTTCAGTACCTCCATTAGGTGAAGGATCTAGACCTGCATATCCAAGCAACTGGGGCACTTCTAAAAATCCACTGCCAGCTGATAAGCCAGCAGCAGACCCTCAGATCTGGGACAAATTTGGATGAGCTGTAGCATAATGCTCTTGGCTGGGAAGAACGATACTTGTTTCTCAGTCAAAGGACAACTTTTGGGTCATCTGTTGCGGTTTACACCAATCTACCAGTGACAATCGTTCCCTGACAGATGAATGTAAGTTAAAAACCCAAACACAAACATATCTCTCTTCCATAATGTGATGGCATCTATAGATAGATACTGTAAGTAATTCACATTCTATTGAAGTCTTTCTTTGCAGAGGAGCTAGCTCTATAGTCCACAGGCAGCTACAGTTCACAGCAGCTATAGTTCACAGGCCAGTTGCAGCAGTGGATAAGAACTGTGTTTATGAACATGCTTGTGGGAATAGCATGAAGAAGTTTCAACACCTATTAGGTTTGGAAAATGCCTTGGCCCTACATAGCTCAGCAGAGCAAAAGTGCAGTAGCAACAGAACAGTGAGACTCATTGGTAAGAGAGGACTAATGCAGCAGTCCTTTCTTGTTCTATTTCAAGAAAGAATATTTCTCACCTTTTAGGCTTTGTGTGCTTCCAAAAACTTAAGACAGAAAGAGTAATGGCTCAGTCACATACCATTTGCTCAAACAGCTTTGCCAGCACATGGTAGATCTACCTAGCAGGACGAAGGTGGTGTGGCTCTGTGTGCTAGAGCAATCCAGCTAGAGAAACAGGTGATGGCACCATCCAAGACAACCAAGCAGCCAGAAAAATTCTTCAGAAACCCAGAGACGAAGATTCTCCCCTAGCTGGTGCCGCAGACTGAAGGGCATGCTGCTCTGTCCTCGCTGCTGCTGACCCTTCTGCTTGTGCTAGCACATCTTGTCCAATGCATTTGCACATCCTGCTTTTAATCAACCTCCTGTCCTCCAGGGCAACAAGCAGCTTGCCCTAGGGCTGTGGTCCCAGCAGATCTTGGCACTTAGCAACTCCACCTTGTTTAAACCCAGCTCCCCTCAAGAATAATCGCTGTATTTCCTTGCTAGGTTTAAGATATTGATAAACATCTGCAGATGAGATTCCTACTGAACCCAACCCTCTATCAAATTCACATTTGAATGTCAGTATTTAGTGAAGAACTGGCACACAGGGGTTCCCCTGTGCAGTACTGCAACTGGTGAGGAAAACCCCTGCAGACTGCCCCACAGCCTCTGAGGGAAGCTGCCACCAGCCCTGTAGGCCTTGCTGCTATGGCATCAATGATGGCAAAGTTAAACCAAGGCAAATCAAGCACGTGGCTCTCTTGTCCCTCACAACCCCCTAGCCATGCCACCTCAACATTTGATTTCAAATCAGTGCTTTCTGATTCACCTGCAACTTGAAAACACCAAATCCAACTCCACTGGCCAATAAACATCTCACGTTGCAGCAAACCAACCGTTCCCCTAAAGCAGCCTCATGTTCTTCCGCCACAGGCAATCGAGTGGTCAGGAACCACAGGGTACTTCATGCTTCGCTGCTGCTAAGAAGTGAACACAATACACAGGGCAAGAAAGGTGGGGACTTGGCTCCACTCCTTGGGCAACAGGGAAGTACAGGTTTGCACAATATTTGTTCTATTGGATGGGTGCTGCTCTACCGGTTTCACCAAAAGAAGTCTTAACACGGCCATTTATGCCATTTTCTGTTTTGCAGAGCATACATTTCTCCTATCAGAAAAGCAGGGAGAAGGGTACTAAACTAGCAGAAGGGACAATGCCATGAGTGTCCTGTCCTGGTTTCAATTCGTGGTCCTAGTTTCCTTGTTCCCCCCATGACGATAGGAGCTGGAAGTGCACTCAGGCCCTGGATCCAGAGGGGCAGAGGTGGGAGTGAGAGGGGAAAGAGGAAGAAGACAAGTGAAAGACGAGGACACATTATGTTCCTGAGCGATTCCTGCTATTAAGCCAAGCAACCATCGGGTCGTGTCTCAGTTGCAGAGGACAGGAAGGAGGACAGAAAATCATCCATCACACGTTTCCTCACCTTTCCTCACTCCCCCCAAACCCTCACCCTATCCTGAAAGATTTCAGTGTGATATGATTGTAAACAGTTAAGGATTTCTCCAGTGCTAAGCCCACTACAAGCTGGGCCCACCCCCTCCCCCATTATGTACAATACATTCACCAACAACAGAAATTTATTTAAAAAGGCAACAGGTTAAATTCTGTAAACTGGATCCAGCTCCAAAACACACACGTTAATACTACAAGTAAAATTCCATCATCGTCCTCTTCCACCCTGAAAAATATACCTGAGTTTAGCAGTCAATGACAGTTTCCGCCCCCACCCCAGCCCTCCCCACCCAAAAAAAAACCCCCCTCAAACCCTGAATGAGATGCAGACTCCGGTCAGGGAAAGCCACTCGTTGGCGATGCTGGCCCTGTGGTGGTGAGCCAGCTGCTCGGCTGGCTGGAGCCCGGCACCGCTCCACGGTTCCAACACAAAAGCCGTCACGGCACCGTGTTCCACGGACCCAGGAAGCTACATGCTGCTCGGGTGAGGGGAGAGGGGGAGGAAGGCCTGCCCCTCCTCCTCCTCCTTGTCCAAATCACGCGTGGCTTTCGTCTTCATGAGGTCCTTCCTTCCTTGAACTAGCTCTGGAAGAGGAAGAATAAGAGTTGGAGGCTTTAACCAGCAGCTTTAGAAAGGAGAAGCCACAAGATTGCATGCGATCGGTTCAAAGCTAGCACTATTGAGCTGTCTAGGCTATGTCTTACAGCCAGCACCCCCATCTCCCTCTGCACAGCAGTAGCTCATTTCCCAGCCTCCTCCAGTCCTTCCCACTCTCATCAAACATGTCACTCCTTTAACCAGCGGGAAGAGGAAGACTTGCATTTCAATTCTGCACTCTCCAGCAGCCCTTACTTGATCCAGAGGCAACGCTGATGGTTTTTGTGACGTCAAATCTTCCCGGGACATGGTTGCTGTAGGCATCTTCGGGAAGGCAACTTGAGCCTGATGCATTTGCATTCTGGAGCCAGGTTGAACGGAGAGAGTTTTAGCACATGAACATCAAGAGCAAATCCCCTCTACTTCACTGAATGCACACACACAGCATTCACATGCAAGCATGCGTCTCGTGTATTCTTCTTTCTGGCTTTCCCCCAAAACACAACCTTTAATCCACGCCACTCCTCAAATGGCTTAGTTGTAAGACACACTCCCTGAATACTAGAAGAAGGACTGCTGTGCTGGGACCATGACAGAACAGTAACATTCAAAACATATTTATAAACTCTGAACAGGGAATTTTTGGAGCAGCAGAATTTTCCACTTGGGAATAAACTGTGGTATGTGCAATCTGAGCGAGAAGCAAATTTCTGTGAGGAAAATTTAAGGCAGAGAGGAAGGGAAAAGCAAGAGGACGGGAAAAAGGGGGCAACATTAAAGGAGTTCATAACACGGGGCTCACTTCCACTTCTTAGCTACCCTGCCCCACTATGACAAAGAGGCAATAAGAAACTTGCTTAGAAAATGGCAAGAGGTCATTTGATTAAGAAATGCACAACCCTGGATGACACATTAAGTAAACACTATCACATAAAACAAAACACTGTGTGCGGATGGATGGGACAGGCTAATAGGTCTCCATCATAGCGGTTGCTACTTGTTTTAAGGAGCTGCAGCAAGACTCTCTCCAGTTTAAGAGACCTCTTACTACAAGGGTCTAAGAGTCACCTGTTAGCCTTTTGTCTTCATTTGCCATCCTCTCTGACTTCAAGCCGTATCCTTTTGAGCCATCTAGCACTTATCGTCACCCAGGCATCATCCCCCCCTCCCACCTTGCCTTCTCGCAGAAAACGTGATCTTACCCCGAGGGTCTATACAAGTCCTGGGGTGGCCCCCCCATGCCACCTCCACTGCCTCTCTGTTCCATCAGCAAGGCCTGAAAGTGGCCTATGTTCTCCTCTCGGCAGCGGTACAGGGGTCCCTCCTGAGAGAGGCCATTAGCCTGGCCAGAGGCCGGATGATGAGACAGGTGAGCATTCATGGGTGATCCGTATGTCCTGGGCTGGAAATGACTGGTGGGATGTCGGGACGCATAAGGAGAGCCAGTCTGTAGCATCACCCCATGGGGAGGGAAAGCTGAGGGGCCGAATCCCATTCCTGAGCCCAGGTGTGGTGGAGGAGCTCCGTAGAGGAACTCCCCCGCTGCCACCGAGCTTTGCCTCTTCGTGGCTGCGTTGTGGTTGTCCAAGTCAAGGAACTCTTTGGGACTCTCTGGTCTTTCCTGGGACTCCTCAGACTTCTCCTCTTCAGGCCCCAGCTCCTGCCCATCGCTTGGAGAAACCTCTTTGGCACTTGCTACGTCCATGCGGCTGGGAGAGGCCAAGGCGGCACTCAGTGCCTCGCAGCCCTGCAAGCTGCTGGCAGACCCCCGGTCCGGGAAAGGGGGTCTGGCCAGGGGCGGGTGGGCAGTGGGGTGCCCGCTGGGGCTGGCCTGGGGGTGCAGAGGCCTCTGCCAGTCCGAGTAGCCCTGTGGACAAGCATAGTAGGGTGGTCGCTGGTAGTGGTGGTAGGAAGGCTGAGGCTGTGGCTGGTAGGGGTACGGCATGCCCTGGGGGGGCCGATACCGGGGCAACACACCGGGATGGGTGCTGCTCGGCTGGAAGCCCCGTGAGGGAAAATGCTGGGGGTGGGAGGCAGGAGGAGGTGGCTTCCCCCCCATCATGGGGCCAAACCCCTGCAGTCCCGGGTTGATGTGGTATCGCCCCGCTGAATTCGGGTATTCCAGACCGGGCATGTAGAGAGGATGGAACTGGTTGGGGGCAGCCCCCATGGAACCAGCATCCACACTGGGGAGGGTGGTGCCCTGCCCCATGCAAGGTACAGCTGCTTCGGGCAGCGCCTTCCCCCCGCTGCAGAGGGGCTTCTCCAGCACGTTGGCAGATAGCCCCTTCCCCTCAGCGCTGCCCACCGGCCCCTCGCCTGCCGCCCCGTTCTCAGGCAGGGGAACTCCTCTCTCAGAGGCGGGTACCAGGTCCCTCATGCAGCCTGGGCCGCTGGTGTAGCCGCTCTCTGCTGGCCACGCGCCTTTGCCCTGCCCCGCCTTCAGGTCGCTCTTCACGCCAGAGCTGTCCCCCTCCCCATCCAGGGGCAAGGCACGCCTGGTGCACTCCATGGGCAGCGGGGGCTTGGGATGAGGTAGGAGTTTGGCGTAGGCCCCGTCGGGAATGCTGATGCACTGAGCCTTCTCCTCCACGCCTGTCGGTGGCTCCACTGGAAAGAGAGAGGGAAAAAGTCACACCTCAGTCTAATTTCGGAAATAGTTCCTTCCCATCTGACCCATACACACACTTTCTCATGCTCACTCAAAACACAAATGCCAAAGAGTAATTCCTGACAGCTCAACCAGGTCTACCAAAGTAGCCACTCAGCATCCTCTTCTGCTGCTGACCCAAAGCTGCCGGTCAGTTCTGACCGACAGCTCCCTAACATCTGGATGGAAAAAGCATCCCACTTGTGTGCAAATGGAAGACAAAAAAAGAGTAACTTTCTAAAGTCATGAAAGTCCTTCTATCCTAAGGACTCCAAAGCCTACAACACCCTGTCCTCTACACAAACTTCTCTACAGGACTGTAGAAGTATGACACCTGAACAACTGCCCTTCTGTGGGGCTACAACCACCTTCCCACAGCCATCACAATCTCGCCTTCAGAGACCTTTAGCAATTCCAGAGGGCGTTTTTGCAAAGTTGGGTGACCTTTAGTAGCTGGTTCTTTTAAAAGAGCTCTTTTCAAAACTGTTCATGAGGTTGCACCTCTGTTGGAAAGATGGCATGTGTAGATTGGACCCTCAAGATACAGGCATGCTGTAGTTTGCAAACCACAAGTAAGTCACAGCTCCAACTGGAGTAACGTTGCACACGTGGATTTGGTCTGGTGTGCAGAGGCTGTGTGACAGCAAGACAAGAAGTCAGGGTAAGGACAGTTTGAGTTCAGGCTGCCTTGCCCCTTCTAGTCCACAAATCCCACTTGACCACAGCTTGGTCAGAAGCGCTACCACACGCCGAGATGCTGTGGAGCCGATCGCAGCTATATTTATCCTACTGTGATCTGGAGATTCGACTATGCCCTGCAATCACTCAGCATCCTCCCCTAGTCTCTGTTCTATATCCAGCACAGTTAAATGATGATGGCTTTTAAGCAATGCCACAGAAGGAAAGAGTTTCCTTTCAGTGCAAGCACACAAGGGATCGATAAAAGATGCAAGGGTTTTGATCTCCAGTTTACCAGCTAGAATTAATGAAAAAAATTTTGTTTTTCCTTGATCTCTGGGGTTTTTTGATCTCCACTTTAGGTTTGTTTTATTTTAAGGGGTTGTTTTTGATCTCTAGTTTACTAGCTAGAACGAATGAAATTCAGCTAGAAAGAAACTTGTGATGGCACACACAACACGCTGTCATCCCACCTGAACTGACACAGCTGCTCAGGGGCTTTCAGGCAATCCCGTGTGTTAAGATTTTGAGATGCTGAGAGCCCACAAGGCACATGGGCATTTCAGAGGAGAAGCTATACTGACATGTACTCAAAGGAGTACATTTAAATCATTTATTCAGAAACATCTTCTTTCCTAAACTAACTTTCTGCAGATCCAATTTTTATATTAACTCCGAGCGTGCTCTAGAAGCTTCACAGCCTGTGCTTTGCATTTGCAACCCCATGGCAAACTGATAACTTGCAGACATAGCTGGGATGGAGGGGACCTCTGGCAGGTTACAGTGGAACAATCTTAGAAAAACCTAAAGGGTGCTTAGAGCAGAAAATATATTCCAATTCAGATTAAAAAAAAAAAGAGATATGTGTGCCTCACAACGACTTAATGAAGATTTTAATTCTTTTCTAGAAAAAAAATGTGCTTTGGTTTCTGAGCCGTAGGCACTGCTTAAAAATTGACTCCAGTTAGTCTGAAGGTCAGACTGTACTTTCCCCTTCTCTAGGGGCACAAATCCCAATAAAGCCACATTTGCAGACACAGGTTTTGTGCATTTGCATGACAGTTAAGGTTTGGGTCCCTACAGGTTTGAAACCTGAGAACAACAAAGCTGGCCTAAGGGTACTCCTGCCCACTCTCCACAGGCACACACCAGTGGGCAGAGCGCCCGTCTGGCATGGGGAATGGGAAGGATGTCCAGCAGTGAGCAAAGTGGAGGTGGGCAGGAGGGATGCAGGCAGAAGAAGTGGGCAGAGAAGGACAAATGCTACCAAGGGGTGGCTTGAGGTGTTACCTTGGTTGCTTTCTGTCTCCATGGTGGGATCCTGTGAGCTCCCGTTCCCCACAACAGGTTTTGGGGGCTGCACACCGGTGGCGGAGGCGGCGTGAGCCAGCTGGGGAAAGGGTCCAGGGAGGTGCGGGGGGGGTGGCTGGCGAGGGTGGTAAGGCACACCCGGCGGGCACACGCGGGAGGACAGCTGCTGCATGGCGATCATCTCTGGGCTGTCCATCATGGAGTCCCCACCCTGGCACCCTCTTTGAACCTGAGGCGGTCCCCCAAACAGAGCGGCTGGTGGCTGCAGCATCCTCTGGCCGGTGGCTTTCCCGGGCGGTCTGACGTACCCTGAGGGAGGCACCCCGTGAGGTAGGAAATTTGATTGCTCAGTCCACTGGCTGGGAGGCAGTGGTGGCCTCATGGCCCGGGGGTCCACCACATGACTCAGGCCACGGGGCTGGAGCGATGATCCCATGGGCGCCTTCTCCTCCGGTCCCACGGTGCCCTGACTGTGGCTGCCATTCCACAGGGCCGGGTGTGCGCGGTTCAGGTACTTGTAAGGCCGGTACATGTGCCCCGGGGGGACCTCCGAGCCTTCCGGTGGCCTCACGGGGGGCCCGTTGTGCCTCGTGGGGAGGAAGCCCTGCTGGAACTGGGCTGGTGGATAGACGGTGTCAGGTGAAGGGCCGCTGACTCGCCCCAGCTGCAGGCCGCCTGGCCGGGGCCCCAGCCCGCTGACGGGGGCCGGTCCCGCACACGCCTGCTTCTCTGGGGCCGCCAGCCTGTGCCCACGGTGCTCGCTCAGTCCCACGGATGGCTAGGTAGGAGGGAGAGAAACAGAGATGGCATGGATATTGGTGAGAGTTGCTGCACCGAGGAGTGGAGGAGGCCCGTGGGTTCTGGGGTGCTGGATCTCCTAGCTGCAGTGTTTCTTACCTGCATGGCAAAGTGCTGGTGCTGCTGGACTGGGTCTCCAGGATGGGGCTCAGGCACTCGTGGCGAGCCGTACAGTTTCATGGGATCGGATCCACGCAGGGGACCAAACGTTCCTGGCACAGCTGGTCTCTGGGGGATAGGAAGGGGCATGGCAGGGAGAAAGAAAATAATTTGTTACGCTCAGAAAGGCGGCAGGTGAGGTGATGCCAAGGCTGGAGGAAGCACGTGGATGAGATTTTTGGAGATACCATAAAAAACCCGTAGTCCCTTCCCTCCGAGGTGACACAGCTCTCCTGTCAAAGCCACCCTCTCATATCCCAGCCATGCATCCCTACACTCAAGGTTATAACGCACTCGCTTGCCACCCAACTGCTTGGGAGCAAGCAAGAAGACTGGAGGGGGCTGTGGTTTGCTCTAAGAAGAGATGGAGGCCACAAGAGCATGCAAGCAGAATGACAGAGGAGCTCATTGCCTCCAGCTCTCCTACTGCCTCCCACTGTCTGCATCACAAGAATCGCTCGAAAAATTTTATGTCATCTCTGTCTAAAAGTGTGAGGGGTAGCCTGGATCTGCGGAGCAGCTGATATACCACAACATACCACAAGGCATCAGTGGGTAAGCAGAAAAGACAGTGAAGGATGGGTGAGGAACAGAAATACTCAAGGCATGAAATGCAGTAGTACACAGGTAGCACAAAGTTACCAGGCATCTCTAAACTGTAGACACAAAAGACCAGCTTGCTTAGCATCATAAACTGAAGGTTATGAGAGAAAATGTGATTGCTTTCCATGCACTGCGGGGGGTAACTCTCCAAGGAGAGGAGAGGACTAGGGGAGTGAGGGATGGTGCAAGCCCACATGCAGACAAGCTGGCGGTGGGAAACGTCAGAAGACTGTTCCCAGCTAGTGTGGCAAAGACTGAAACTGTATCAGTCTAAATCTAAGGGCAGCAAAAGATTCAGTTGTAGAAATCATAGTCCTGACCCTTAGTCCCTGGGAAAAGGGTCTTGCAATGTAGCAGGGATTTCACAGTAGAGAGATTCATTCCCCTTTACTTCCCTCCCTCCAGAGGCCTGATGGCTGCAGAACAGCAGAAACTGGTCCTTACCATCTGGCCAGGATGTGGCACAGGGCTGGGCATGCCGCCATACTGCAGAGAGCGAGGGAAGCCTCGCCCATTCGAAGGGCCCACTTCGAGAGGAGGCTGCACTGGGTTGCCACTTGGATCCTCTGCAGAGGATGAGGAGAAGGAGGAGGAAGAGGAAGAAGAGGAGGAAGCAGGAGCCCTGGAAGTAGCTCGATATGGTGGAGGTTTTCCTCCATTTTCCAGGCGTTGCTGCCTCTTGCCTGGTCCATCTGGGTCTCTTGACCGAGTCCAAACACTGCCTGTGCTGGAGCGGCCAGTCCGTCGGCTCCTTTTCTCTCGTCTCCCGTCTTCTCTGATCCAAAACTCCTCATCTGTGTCACCATCTTCCCCAGGGAAATGCTTCATCATTGCTCGGTGGAAACACCTCTCTAAGTTGTAAGCCATCTTGGTATATTCTGCAGTCAAAAAACCCCAACAAGATCAGAGACAGCCTTACAGAGAGAAACAGCTGAGCAACATCAGACTTTCCCCATCAGACAAACCATCTTCCTCCAAGAAACTTTGTGGAGGAGAGACTTTTGTTTCTAAACAGTCAACTTTGGCTTACGTTCTCAAACTCAACAAGCAACTCAGTGTCAGATTTGTTCAGCAACCCCTCCCAGAGGACGAGCACATGGGCATGACAAAGTACCATTAGCGGCACAGCCTGCAGAGTCAGCATTAACTCGGTGTTCCCGCACAGCGCCAAGAACTGCATTATGAGAGGCACCACCTCTGCTCACAGAGACGTGTGACCTGCACAGTTAGCCAGCAGAGTGCTGAGAGGGAAAAATAATGTGAACTCCAGCAATGCTATTCCGTTAAGTTCAGAGGCTTTTCTTGGACTCTTTCAAATCTCCATTGTGTGCTATAAGGCAGAGGAAAATCAGCAAACATATTTATCTTTGTACAGTTTCCAAAGCACTCGCTGACCCTGACACGAAAGCTATTGCCAACACCAGAGTCCTCATTGCATCATTTCCACAGGACAGCTCTGCTCAAAGAGGGTCTAACTTTTCATTGGATTGGATAGGAAGGAAAAGGCATGTGAGAGGTGTTAATGACAAGGGCTTGAAGCAAATTACTTTCCAGTTGTTTCCACTAAACTAATCCTACAGTTCCTTGGGAAACAGAGCTCTCCCAGTGGCAGTGCAGGAATGCTTTTACTTGAGGCCTACAGTGACAAGTTGAGTAGCTCTAACCATTTGCCCTTTCAAGGTGGTGCTGGTGAGACAGTCTGCAGTGATGACCCACTATAGGAGAACTGATTTCTTACCTAAGAGACACGTAGAATGGCAATTAAATTCAGGGTTCCCCATTTGCAGACTTGTGTTGTTCATTCAATTGCCAAGGAATTAAAAAAACCTACCCTTTCTAACTACCCCAAAGGACTACTACAAGCCTGATTAATTCCTCATTTTTCTGTGGTAGCCCATAAACACTGGGAGCTAACCAGGGCTTTTCAAAGTCTCTGTCAGACATTATGAGAAAAAAGGGTGCACACACACACACACAGGCACATGGAGGAATGAGCTCAGAAAGAAACAGACTTTTTTATCTTTTTATGTTCTGCCTTCCCCATCTCCCATACTAAGGGAGTCCAAATTGTGACAAAAATCTTGCCCAGAACCCCAGGCCTTATTATTCAGGAGCTCCTACTCTTTCATTCAGCCTCCCAAAAATACCCTGAAAGAGAATAAGCACAAATCAAGTACTGGTGAGTAGGAAGAGATCACTGCTTGCTTTGTCTGAGAACTGCAAATAGACGAACTTAGCATCTTACTGCTCTTACCACTGCCTTCACCATTGTACTTAAGACAGTTCCTGAACATGGTCTTCATATCGCCCACAAATTCTTCCTTGGTGCAGTACTGACCTCCATTCAACTTCTTCTCCATGCTAGAAATGTCCATGGGGGCCTGAAATGCAACAAAACCTCCCTTCAGTTACAGCAAGTTGCACAGCTGACTTCCTCACAGAAAGGGGATGGGGAGAGGAGACTGTTCCCAGCTAGTGTCGCAGCCTCTCATCCTTGGTTTCCTTGACCCATAAGGCTAGAAGAGACTACTGGAGTCATGCAGTTTGACTGTAAGGGTAACACAGTCTACAAAATTTAAAAACACTTCCAAAAAACTGCATCCCAGTCAACAAAGTGCATCAGTCAAGATGGCTGGACCACTTCCCATACCTTAATGATCTGGTAGTAGTTGGGAGCGTATGATTCGTCAACGGGCTCCAAGAAGGGCCAAGAGTCCTTGTGAGCCTTTACCACATCTAGAACTGGCAGCAGCAGCAAAAGAAAGGTGAATGGTTACACACACAGGCCCAGGGGAGTATTTCACTTTGAGCAAGTCACGCAAAGGGGAAAGCTGGGGTAGGACTGACCTTTGTACATGGCTGTGAACTCATCGTCCAGTTCAAAGCTGTAATGGGAAACACAACAGTCGAATATGCAGACTGAGGACATGCAAGATATGGTCTTATACTTCATCTTCCCTCATCTGCCCCGCAAACAGCGTCACGATGCTGACAAACAGGCCTCACCACAGACACTCCTCTAGTCTGGACCCAAGCCAGATGTTTCTCAGCTTACTCCTCATTGTTCTCCAACCTCACTTCTCCCTCCTCATTCCTTCCCATACTCACTACTGCAACGTGCTCGTGTGCTGCATACCCAGCTGCATACTCACAGATCCTTGGTCCTTCGCTCTTCCCTGGTAGGGGAACTGGGATCCAAGTGGGAAAGCTCAGGGGGGAGCTCCTTCCCCTGAGCCAGCAGCCAGGCCCGCTCTTCACGAAGCTTCCTCCTTCTGGCCCGTTCTGCAGGGGAAAGTGGGGAAAACCACTCATCACTTGTCAACAACATCTTGCAGGGAAAACAAAAGCAGTTCCTGCAGCTCTCAAGAACTCCCAAAAAATGTTCTTGTTCTTTCAGCAAAAGTAACAGCAGCACAGGAGCAGAGGAGGTGAGAATATGGAGTAGCTTCAACATGCCTCTTCATTTTCCCTTCACTTTACAATCATTGATTTTGAAGCACTACTGAGATACAGATGTTACCCAAGGCAGCTTCCAGACAAATTTCTGACCGTGGTGTAGTACAAAGCGAGAAGTTCAATGCACAGACCTAGGCATAGATCAGTACAATGGAAATTGCTGGCTTGTTACCATGCTTCAGATGCTTCACCACAGCCAGGTGAACTCAGGGAAGCTGGTTTTGCACTGAAGTAGATGAAGAACAGCACCAAGGGAAAGGGGAACTTCTATCTACTAGCTGGGTGGCAATGAGTAACTGGGGCTGTTAATATCCTCCACCACTGTGGTTAGCTTTAGGAAGATTGCTCAGGCAGGCTTTCACAGCCAGCACCCAGAGTGAGCAAGCTGCCACATCGGAAGGGCCACTAGGACAGCTTTGGTTTAAGAGATGGGAGGCAGGAAGAAGCAACGCTGGTAATATAACCTGTGGTTTGCAACCAGACAGATGGCTAACAGATTGCTTCATAATAGAAAGTTTATGGGCTTTTATGAACCTAATTTCCTTTTTCATATAGGAAATCTGAATTCATTTGACTTGCTAAACACCTGTGGTTGTACCAACTTTCTGTAGGAGCAGAATTCTGTGAAAGTAATGTTAAAGGAGAGATGTCATAGGAGTAAGACCTCAGAAAACAGGCCACGTCAGGGAACATAGAGTGGAAGGAAGATGGTGGAGACTTTGCTGATACCCTCCAGCAGAGCCTCCAACTTTGGAAAATGTCAAAGACTCAAGAAGCACCAGCTCCAATGGAAGGGTATTAATTTACTAACTCTATCAGTCAAAATCAAACTCGGGATGGGGGTTGAAAGCACGAGAAAACTAAAAATACTGACAAGGTGGGTATTTCCAGGGAGGTCCATGTCCAGATCTGGTACAAGACTGGTAAAAGTAAGTTAAAATTTTCAGTTGGAAGACCCTAATCACTGAAGTTGGAAGGACAAGACTCACATCTAAGATGTCCTACAGAAACTATTACAGCATTTACCGATGAGAAGTCCAACATCAAATTGCAGCTGAGATCATCGGAGTCTGTTCAAGCATAGTTCAGTACTTCATGCTTCTTTTGTAAAATTAGTATCACTTAGATGACATTGTAACTGACATCTAAGGTGAGAAAGCTGAGAAAAACTTGAGGTGATGATTTGGGCAGCAAAAGGAAAATCTCATGGCAATAGTAGCCAAGAGGTATGGTGAGGTAGATTTTGGAAACCCACCAAGGTCTGCCAAGAGTCTGACCTGGTAAACCAACAAGAATCAGGCAGTGTTACCCTGGTACCACACTGAAGCTCTGTCAGGATTAATACCAGGTCCCTCTTCCATAGCAAGTGATTAATATAGCACGTTAAAAGATCACTGGCAGAGCTCAATGTGATACTGTTGGCCTGGATTGAGTCCTACCCAGCAGCTTTCAAAATCTAATCAATGCCCTAAAAAGTATCTCAAACAGCTAGAAAGTCATATGTGCAAGACAGTATTGGAGCAGCATCTGGGAAGAGAACCGGGAAACTCTAACTTGCTGTTGTGGTAGAAATCTAGAAAGTTGCTTTAGCTCATAAATTCAGGAACGTACAGATGGGTCCTGCAGGAGGCTCACTACCTGGGGCGTGTGTTGGAGTGGGGGGAAGAGAAATTTCAGACTGGAAAAAGCAACGTGGTCTAAAGCCAGGCATACAGTCCAAAACAGCAGGTGAAGTGCTGATGAAGTTCATCTGAAAGTAGATATTTCACCCTGTGTTTCTCACCACTCCTCTACAGAAGACCTTACAAAATTAATGTTAAATCACAAACAGATCGCAAAACACAAGAAAATCTTTATTACCCTGAGATGTCTGTTGGTGGATGTCCAGTTTTAACAAATCTGAACCAAGAGAAACAAACTACTTTATTTTCAAATCACTTTCTGTCCCTCGTGAGAACTGTCATAAAAGTAAATGCTAATGAAGAGTGTGCTTGGCAATGAGACAATTAAGAAGCTGAAGTTTTACCTGGATGGTTGCCGTTTCTCGGGATGAAAAATACTGCAGTGATTTAACCAAACGAGTCAGCCATTTAAAGAACCTTTCCAAATAGCTTTTGCATAAGCTTAAAAGGAGACTTCTCCAGACTTAGCTTAGATTGACTAGGGATAAGTTTAAACCAAACTTAAAGAAACTGCACAAACCAAAATAAAAGCATCTGCCAAGAAAAATATGAATGTATGCTAAATTGGCTTAGAACAGTTTACTGACCAATTCCATGCCACTTTCTTTGAGTGGCTCTGATGCCTCTGCACCAGATGATGTAGTGATTTAATTTACCCACAAAAGGACATAGCCTATACCAAAACAAGACCTTTTTACAGGTACATTTATCTTTGCAGCTCTTCTGGAACTTCAAGATAAATTTTGTCTATACAGATAGAGAATTGAAGCACAGAGAATATGCAATTTGCCAAGGTGAAACAGGTATCTGTGGCAGGTATGAAAGCTAGATGATTCTCAGTTTAATGCGCCAGATTAGTTAGGACCAGGAATATATGAAGGCCAAGCAAGTAATTGGATTTTCTTAAGGTTAGAAAGGTAAGTAGGTAAAAGAAACTATTCTTAGATAACATCTGGTCTGCTATCAAACATCTGGTAGCAGACTGTTTCATCTTGGAAAGTTTATAAGGTTTGCATGACCTTAATATTTTTTTCCTTTTCTGTTTCTTTATCCACTTAAGGATCCGTGATCCCTGTACTGCCACACTTTACTGCCACAGCTTTCTGAAGATATTCAGCCTTTCCCTGGAACTGCAAAAGCCCAGCCAGCCATGGTGGCAAAAGCAGCAGTTAAAGGAATCCCCAAAAGGTGGGTTGACAGAGAGAAGGTGATCAGAAAGTACCCTGTTCTAGACACCAGTGCCTACAGGTACTGGCTAAACGTGTGCTGTCTGTGCCTTGATCTGATATATTAAACACAATGTGGTTGTTACTTGCAGAACAGGTTAAAACAGTGTTTCATTCAAATCTGCACAAAAAACCATGACCAACACCTGAGGCTGCACCTCTAGTGCTCTATTTAGCCTGGTCCCTTCATCTTTTCTTCTTCAGTTGGTAAGGCCAGTAGCAATACAAAAATACCACTCTTGCTACTGCCATGTTGTCCTCTTCACTTTCTCGTTAAAGGGAATCTTTCTTTCATCATGCATTGGACCAAATGCTCTTTGGCAAAAGTAAAGTCAGCTGGAGGCAAGTTGGGGAGATAGAAGAGAACTGAAGAACAACACAAATAGGAAAAAAAAAGTACAGCTCTGGCAAGGAGGGAAGTAAGCATGACTTGAGAAACAAGACACAGTTGAAGGGTGCACTAGAGAACAGACACCAACAGCAAGGGAGCTAGACAAAGGAAGCTACGGTCAGACCAATTCATCCAAGGTAAGCGCAAGAAAAGATATTCCCGTTAGCAGGTCTGGCAGAGGCGGATGCAAATAGCAGATCTTAAAAAGCTTCCACCTCTGCTTCACACTGGCCACACGTACCTTCCACTGCTTTGACCTTTTCCTCCATCTCTCTCTTCCTCTCTTCCTTTAGTAGCTGTTCCTGCTCCCTCTTCTGCACTGCTATAAGGATTTGGCGCTCCTCCTCTTCCTCTCTGCGTCTCTGCTTCTCCATCGAGCTCGGCACGTTTGGGTTTACCTATGACAAAACAGTACACCAAAAACTGTAATGCGTTGGCTTATTGAAATCTGAGCAGAGGCAGGTTTAGTTTGAGCAAGCCCTAAAGCACACCTACAATGAATGGCTGAGGGGAAAAAAAAAGGATTTGTACATATGAATTCTCAGATGAAAAGCAACACGTAAAGGAAAGTTATTTGTCAAGCCATGAAATCCTACTGATATAGGGACAAAAAGAAGGAGAAGCGATGGGTTAGACAAGCTGCCACTCTGCCAGAGATGCATGTGTAGTTTCTATCCGGGCAAAGGATTTGGGCTGTTGACACCCCCACACAACACCTCTACCCCTTTCAGCTAGCAGAGCCTCAAGTTGCAAGTGGGAGCACAAAAGACTATTCTGCCATAAAACAGAGTACTTAAGATAGGAAAAGAGACTGGTTCAACCTTGCATCAAGGTTTTCCTCTCACGTTCAAAAGAAGGCCCGATATCGTTCTGTGTGCTAATCTCCCTTGAACTAGCTCTTGCTTGTTTGCTTGGCTAGTTTTCCTGCTGGCTGCCTCAACTAGTTTTCTCATTCAAGGACGCCTGGATCTTTATTACCCCACTGCCAGCAGGCTGCAAGGCTGTGTTTGATCCCACTTAGACTTCAAGCTTCCCAGACTAGGGATCGCCTGCTCCTATTTCTCCAATAAAGGGCAACGTATGTATATGGCAGTGTGGAATTGCCTTCATTAGCTTAATTTAATTAGATGAGAAATGAATCGGTCATCCACCAGCCAATTCCACCTCTTTGACTTCTGCAAGACCACAATATGTGTGCCTTATCAGCAGGGAATACCAGATGGAAAAGAACAATGTGCATACAGTTTTCTCCACCTTCATCAGGGAATAACCAGCAACCACCACTTAGGCAGAAGGCATTTCCTGAGGATTAGCAATCAGCTGGAGTCCCTTGGCTGCTGCTCAGACCATCAACTTCTCCAGGCCCATTATTAATCCCCAGAAAAAAAAACCCAAACCCAAACCTGGCACCGTGATTACTATTTTGTCCTTATTCCATTGCCTAGAAATGGAACCTCCACGTGTTTCGATAAATGCCTAGAAATGTTGTCTGGTTTTACTCTACATTCACTTCCCCTCTGCCTTCCCCTACACAGCACTGCCCTACAATCTCCCCCTGTAGCTTTCCATGGATGAGCATTGTGTATTATCTCCCTGTTTCCAGCAGCAACAGCATCTTAAGAGAATTATGTTTCAACCACCACCAGCCACGAAGAAGCATCCACGAGAGCGTGATGGGACTCTTGACTTTAGGACCATGTCCTGCACTTAGGGACAGACTGGATAGCAAAAACGCCTATTCTGTGCTGAACTTTCTAGGTGAAATCCACAACAGAATCTCACTGCAAGGGAACTCTGCCCTTGTTTTCCTTTTTTTAGATCTCTGTCAAATGTTAGTATTTCACTCTTCTACCTCTTTCCTAGGGAAACTGTTCTGTGAGTCCACACGCCTTCAGGTTAGCCAGCATCTCCTCACTTTCAGCCTTAAGTTAATTTCTCATCCCCTCATCCCACCCAATAAACCCAGTTCCATTCTCCTGTGTGAACATAAACTCTTCTTTAGGTATATTCCAAACTTTATGGGCTTCCTCAGACACAGAAAACTCCCATGTTTCTGTAATTAGGGTCAATGTTTCCTTACAAAGCAATTCTTCCAGTTCCCTAGTCTTTCCAGTTGTGTCTCTCAGACTTTTCCTCCAAGTGATTGATGTCCAAACACCAGATTGCCCAGAAGTAAAACTGCTATGCCAGGTACAAGAGGTCAAGAATCTACAGAATCAGGTTCCACCTTTCCACTTTTGCTTCTTTGCACATCGCTCAAGTGCTTTGCCACCTAATTTTTTACTCATGCGCTGCAGAAGCTTCCTTTTAGGCCTGATCCTAACCACTGTCAAACAGTTTTCTCCTAACTTTCCTGTTCAATCTCTAAATTGCAGTAGGAACAAAAAACCATCTGGTTCTGCAGCAATTAGAAAGAGAAAGAGGTGAGCAGGAACCAGTCACTAGAAGTCAGTAGACTAAGATATTTTATTGAGGATGTGACCATCAGTCTTCTAGATTTTCCAGCCAGTTGATCTAAGACAGCCCGGTGTGACACACTAATTTCTTCAATTGTTGGTAGACAGGTCTGACTTGGTCTTTCTCTAGATTCATCTAGATTCATATAGCTTCCATCATTCAAGTCCTAATGAATGCAAATCCCACAGCCTGAGGTGCCGCGCTCGCACCAAGGCTTCTCCAAACCTGCAGTGTGTATTCAAGCACCTCATATAGTAACAGTGAGACAGAACCTACAGTGTGTTCCATACCAACCCACTGCAAGCATTGCATCAACAAAGCAAAAGGACAACCTGAAGCAACAGAGAGGATGTCATCCTAGCAGATCTAGGAAGACAAGGAAAAACCAGAAACCACAAGTGCAGCTCAGTGAGCACAAGAACTGCAGCAAATGACCACGACAACTGCACTTGCATCCTGCAGCGCTTGCAGAGCAGCAGTAATGCTGGTAAGGGCTCTTTGATACGCTTCAGACACAGAAATGGTCGGCTTTTCAGAGGGACCTACTGCCTGGTGTCCCATTTATGCCCACTGGGGATGAGTGTGCTCAACTCAGGGTTAAAAAAATAAGCAAACAGGAACATGTTAACTGAGATGTGATGGAAGCAGATGCCTGTTGGAACCATAAATAACCTAACACAAGTTAAACTTCCTTCCTGAATGAAGAGGTGCCAAAGGGAGGTTTCTCCAGCTTCCTCCCCACTTGGAGGATAAAAAACACCCCTCACATCTGTGACTGGTGGCATCACCACCTCCCGTCCGCCAGGGAGCACTCCAGGACATAACATCACTGCCTTTTCCCCCCAGGACCCTGAAAAGGGCCAAACTTTTGCCTTTTGCTTTGCTCTCCAGACAGTGAGTATCAGGCTTCAGGGGCAGAGGCCAGGAGGCACGGATGCCCCAAGTGCCCTGGCCCCCTCCAGACACACGCCCTGGCCCCTCGTCCTCCAAACCTTCCCTGCTCCAGTTTCCGCAGCGATGTCCTAATGAGGGTGCTGCTCAGGCAGCTCTTTAATGAGGAGCTAATCTGAACCACCTGTTGAGAAATCCCCTGCAGGATTAGGAGCCTATGGAGCAGTTATATCTCAGACCGAAGCGGCATCCAGCTCATGGAGTTGGGAGGAAGGGGTCACCCCTGCACTGGACTGAGATTTTCTCCCCCAGTTTTGCCTGCTGCCCGCTCGGCAAACAAGCCATCAGACATGCTGGTTCTCCCGTGTCAGGGATGGCGGCTGCCGTGACTTGCTGGGGAGCCAGCATGAGTTGCCACTCTCGCTCTGGCTGGCTCCCTTAAGCCCCGGTGCAGGGGGTGCTGGGAAGGCTCCTTGTTTGCTGGAAACGTTTCACTGGCCCACAGGCAGCAATTAACAGCCCTCTGCCACCACAGACCTGGAGCACCTGCGGTACTGATTAGCATCATTCAGGCTCCATGTGTTTCCCACTCCCCTCCTCCTCTGGGATTTCTGCTGCCTGTGAACAAACACGTGTCCCAGTGCTTCCTGCATGGTGGGCTTTGCAGAGAGCAATTCTGGCCCCAAACTGACCATCACTGGGGTCTTATTTTCCTCTCAGCAGGCTTTTATCTGCAGCATGATGAGAGGTCCTTCCTTCCTTTTATTTATCTATTCTAAGTAATTGTATTTATTGGGAGGAACTGTACTTTCTCCTTTGTTTTGCGGCAATCCCTGACCCTGGCTCACATGGAATATTCCCTGCAGTTTACTTTGCCAAGGTTTGACAAAACATCAGGTAACTATGTTTTCTCTGCATTTACAGCAAGAGATTATGCCACAGCCTGATAGAATCAAGCCTTTTTTTTTCTCCAAAGCTAATCCCATGTTGCCTGACTGATTGCTTTCAGTAGCAGTTGCCAGTTCAAAGACCACCCCCCCGCCCCCCCCATCTCCACTGTACCATGCCCCTGGCTCTGCCAGAGTGACTGTTGGGGGCTGTGTGGTGAACTGGATCGGAAAGCTGATCTACGTTAAAAATAACCCCAACCAAAGAAAAAGGTTATATTTAACTCTAGTCATTTCCCTGGGTCTGGTTCACTGCACAGGCCCACAAGCGGCACACTGTTAACGCTGATGGGGTGGAGAGGAGACGAGGGTGAAGAGGCACGGGAAGAGCCATTTCAGCCAACAAGGCTGCAGTTTGATAAGCATTTCTTTAAGCAGCCTAAATTGTGACTTTCATTTCCAGCTGACCCCCTCCTAGCTCAGCTCTGCACTGCATCACTCATTCTTCTCTCCCTCTGCACTATCTACTCCCTCATGTGTTTGCAGCCTCACGTTTTCCCCTTGGCTGAATTTCTGTCATTTCCCTTTGTAAGCCAGTTCTTCTAGCCCTCTCATCCCTTTTTCAACTTTTCTTTGAACTGCCTCGAATGTGCCAGCACTTTCATTGAAGTGGAATTCCCCAGACCTAGCGCAGATTTCCATATGCAGCTGCACCGGGGCCGGTTACCTCTGCGATCCAGAGGGCAGCACCTCCCTGCTCGCCATAGAAACCCCGAGTGTCAGCCTGCCTTTGACGGGCATTACCACCCATCTCTCTTTCAGCACAAGCACTTTCAAACGGCTCCTTCCCACTGAATAGCGATGCTGCGGTTTATTTTTTCCCCCAGGAGGCATCTGCTCGCCTCCCTCCGTCGTCCTCCCCCTCGCACCCCCCCTCACCTCCTGCTTGATTGGTTTGATGGGCTGATGGTCAGACATCCACCTGGGAGAAAACTCTGTCCGCTGTAGACGCTTCTCCTGAAACAGGGTTGAGAATTGAGGGAAGGAAAAAGAGAGTGGAGGAAATTAGGGCACATTGGTGATACTGGCAGGAGAAACTCTGGGGGCTAGAAGTGACCATGAAATCCCTATTAGCTTTACAAGGGTAGCAAACAAGTAAACTGAACTCAATCCAAGAACAGCACGCTGACTGCAGAGCCCATTTTACAAAGCCATCTAGTCGAAGGATCCCGGTCCAAATCTGTCCCACTTGAAAACATTCAGTTGACAGACAACACCCTTCAGAGTTTCAGGGCTCTGACATACCAGTTCAAGCAGACTTAGTTAGGACAGCTAAAGCAGAGCCAGCTGAGGAATAGCAGTAAAAGTGGAATCACAGGCAGTTTGCACAGAAAAGTTAGGCTGTAAATTGCAGCAGTTCAAAAGCGGACAGAGATTCTCTGCTAGCAGAAAAGGGACACAGAGCATGGCCGAAGACAGTAACCCTTTCAAGCCATCCTAAGCTGCCATGCAATCACCAAGCAGATCCCTAAGTATTGACTCCCAGCCCTGCCACTCCATGGGGGAGAACCTTTCTCCCCATACAGAAGCCAAACAGCCTCCACAGCCACAATACCCTCAGGCTGGAGGCCGGGGGGAGAAGGCCAGGGTGTTGGGCTGCTTGGATTTAGCTCTCCTTTGGTCAATAAACGTCCATGCTCTTGGAAGCGGTCAAAGAGAGGTAAACAGGATGCCATGTCTCCTCACCTTCTGTGCAATCATGTTGCAGATCTCCGGCAGGAAGTCTTCACTCAAGAGTTTGTAGAGCTGCCGCTCTCTAAGGGAAGTCCTCTCTCTGAAGCTTTCTGTGACCTGCCTCCACTCCTCTTCCGTCTGACACAGCAGCCACCATGTCCCACGGCCAGGCCCTTGGGACCCTTCAACAACATGAAAGGATGTTATCTCCCACAGCAGTTATGACTAACAACTTTAACAACTTAACTTTATCGCTTCTCCTCTCCCCAGGTCTCAGGAAGACAAAAAGATACTGCCAATGGCCACTGTTATGGGAAACATGACCCAAAGCTCTCTTCATCCACCAAAAACACTTCTAGCTCCCCACGCCACACAGAAAGTGATGCCAAGACACAGAGGAAGTACACAGGTGAAGAAATAATAGTGGCACTTGGCAACACATGGGTAATGTGACATCCCTGCAGCAAGCTTCTATTCCAGTTAGGATGGATCAGAGAAAAGGATTTCATTTATTTCTTGTAATGGAGGCCCTCAGCCAGAACAGGAGATAGGGTAACGCAAATGTCTGACTTAGTCTGGCAGCACAATAAAAACACTGAAAATTAATGTTACTTGAGACAAGCCTTTCTTTTTTTTAGCACTTCGAACATTTGCTGTGGTGAATAAAAACCCAAATGAAACATTTGCTTTGCAGGCACTTAAAAGAACAGAAGAGGAAGCAAAGGACAGGAGTTCATCAGGCTGCCAGATGAGGGGGAAGAGACGTTCCAGAAGTTCACATCACAACCCTACACGATCCAGGGTGGGATGTGAAGCAGGTCACTCACGGCTCTGAAGCACGCCCCAGCTACCAAGACACACTGAGCAGTTCTGCCTTGTGTGAAATATTTGAATATTAATTGCAAAGGACTTTCTTGCACAGGGATTGGAACACCCACCTGGAGAGGAGGAATGCTGTTCCTCCTCTGCAAATGTTTATACAGAGCAGAGAAGACTCATGGGTTGCAACTTGAATGCTTTTGCCCCAGGATGCTCTCTCTAAGCAAAAAAAAAAAGTTGTGGCCCATTTTGAGGAGTGGGGAGATGTTGGTTCAAACTCCTTTGGGCTGAGAGGTTCTCAGCTCCCTCTACACTTTTCTAGGTCTAGCCACTGGCTACTGTAAAGAAAGCAGCAGTCACCACCCCCACTGGCAATTGTCATGCAGCTTTTCACCGCATTTTCAAGCAAATCAACTATGAAAAATATAAAGAAGCGAAAACCAGAACCCCTTTTTTTCTGAACCTGACCCTGGGCCTTCGTGGATCTGAGCTGCCCTTGGCTCTGGCATGCAAGCTATCAGGTTGCCTCAGGAAGACTGGAAAGCTGCAGCTTTCCTGCTGCCACCTGCCCTGTGGAGGAAACCTCCATGCCGTGGCAGTGTATTAGCTCCAGGTCACAGCCCAACCTAGAGCTTAACCCACCCTTGCCTTCAGCTCTAGTTAGTGCATTGAGGACTGCTAACAGAGGAGCAATGGACCAACTCTGTGCTGGTTTCTGTCGCTCTGGCTATGTGAAGCCATCCTCTGCCCATCTGCAGCGAGGAGTTTTACCTGCACGCTGGCCCCACAGCCTGTACCCTTGCTTCCCCTTCCCTTGCCAGCTGCCTATTGGCAGCTCATTTTAATAGCAACTAGGACTAAGGCACTGCTTTGTGCCAGCAGAAGATTACTCCACAGCTGATATGACACAATTTACTGGAAGACAATAATGTGATACAACCCTCAGTGCCTCATGTGCATCGCTCTGGTTCTGCCACCAGGAAATCTGAAGACAAAGGGCAAAAGGAAGGAGGCCCAGGAAAGACAATGCCACCCTTACCTTTTCTTGTGGGACAATGGACAGGCTGAGCCCCTGGGTCATGTGGAAGCCAATGGATTAATATGTATGCCAAACGAGTCCTAGCCCCCTTAAACTCACTTTCAAGTTATGTTGCCAACTGGCTTTTTCTGCTTGCCTTGTTAACCTTCAGATGGGTAGCTCCAA
Organism: Colius striatus; assembly: GCF_028858725.1. NCBI lineage: Eukaryota > Metazoa > Chordata > Aves > Coliiformes > Coliidae > Colius > Colius striatus. The sequence continues at coordinate 141,095,351 of NC_084759.1, forward strand.
GACACCATTTACTGAGCTCAGTCACCCAACGGCCACATTGGATGAAGAGGTGAGGAGAATAAAAAAGGTTCTTCCTTCCCTTTCTTGGCATCACTGACCCTTCTTCCCAGTACAAAAGAATGCACCCGCTACAAACAGGGGCTCATGTTCACCTCATCTCCAGAGGAGCAAGGGCCACTCACAACCCATTTTCATCAACTTCAATGAGTAGGTGGACCCCCAAGGCCTAGTGTAACCCAATAGCTTAGGTTTCTTCATCCCAAATTAATCCATGGTAAGATAGAAAGCATGCAAGTGTCTGTGCTCTGTTGCTCCAAGTCAGCTTGTAATGTTAACCCCTCCTTCCAGACTCAGCCTCAACCACTGGCAGAAAGACTCTCCCTTTCCTGAGAAAGGTCTTTCTCCAGGCTTTGATAATTTAAGTGCCATGTCAGCCGATCGTATTGACCCTGACCCCACAAAATCTCTTTACCATTTCTTATCTGAGTCTCACGTGTTAGCAAGTTGTCTTCTGCCTTCTCCCTACAAAAACAGAAAAGAAAGAGAAGGTGAGATACAATAAATATATTACTTCACATCACTGAAATGCTCCTGCGGAGAAGAATGGGGACGTGGCAATTATTCAATGTACAGCAAAACCGTGGATAAAAACCCACTGTGCAGAACACAAGTTTGACGTATTTTCACTTATATATTTATCATGGCTTCATGAGATTTTAAGAAACGAAGGGTGCAGGCTGGAGTTTGGCAAGGATGGCGTTTCAGTTCTTATGGGAAGTGTCCCAAAATCTATATTGTCTCAAACGGCCAGGATTTTTGGCTCCAAGAGCTACACAGTGAAAGTGCACTTTATCAGGAACATATCCCTTAGCACTGCATGGAGGAACTGCATCCGAAGCGAGGCGGTTGGAAGAGTGATACCCACTGTTTCACCAAACTTGGCTTCCAGACCAGTCAGAATTTTCTTTGGAGAGTGATCAAAGCATTCACCAAGTCTGAGCTTGCTTCACTTCAGAGATACCTTGAAATTATGGCTACATACTTCTTGGGGGAACCCCAGAAGTACACGATACTTCCCTCTGGGAATACATGCATTTTACATCTATTGCAGGAACAACCTTTCCTTACCTTAGCAAATTTTCCTCCAGTAGTTTTTTCCGCTTTGGGGGTCGTCCTCGTCTCTTGCCTGTTTTCCCAGGAACATTTGGGGTGTTCGTCTGTCCCCCGCACACCCTGCAAAATGGCAAAACCACCATGAAATATCTGCTGGGCAAGGACTCTGTGGCCAGCAGGATGGGAGAAGGGCAGGGAAACCGGAACAGCTGTTAGGAACCCAACCAAAGGAGGGATTAAATCAGAGCTGGATGACAGGGAGGAGAGGAGGGATTCCCACTGGCTGGGAGCCTGACGTGGGAGCCACCGGTGCAGCGTAGCACGACATGGTGCAGGGCAGACGGGGAGGAATGTGATGGGGCAGGCAGTATCTCTCCCACAGCAGGCTCTCCTGGTGCCACAAAGGCTGCAGGCTGGCTCTGAGACAATGCAAAGCGTGGGGTAGCTCCCAGCCTGCTCAGCAACTCCAGTCTCGCCCCACACTGTCCCAACCCTCTCCCAGGTTCCTCCCACCACCCCTCAACACGACAGCAGTCAGGCGGAGCCCCCTCCAGCCGGGCTGCCTTTGGTGCATCCCCCACCCTTGGCCCCGGCACCCGGACACAGGAGGGGGTGGTGTGGGAGCCATTACCTGTCTGGAGCCAGCTCTCCGTTGGTTTTCCCCTGCACCGGGTCCTCCTTGTACATCCGCGTGCCGTAGAAGTACCAGTACAGGGCCCCGCTGCTGTCCTCGCCCAGCGGCTCCACGCGCAGGCTGTCGGCGTCCAAGCCCTGCGCCCACCGGGAGCCCCCCCGACAGACAGTGACAAGTTGAAAAGCGGCCACATTGTCACACAAAACATGATGACACCCCTCCACAAACACTTCCCTCCCTCCCTCCTCCCCTCCCACCATGCCACAGCAGCAGTACAGCTGCTCCTCCAGGCCGAGTTGGGAAAACGTTACTCCAGGGGGAAGGCGACGTTCGCTCTCTGCTCAGGGAGGGATTTAGATTGACATCTCTAATTTGAATGGTCTCTCTTGTTTTAACATTTCATCTCTGGTGCTCCTGACAGTGAAGGTCTAATTAGTGCTGGCGACAGTCACGCACAGCCCTGAGAAGCTCCCTCCCTCCCCCTCCCTGCCATCACCCTTCCCCCACCTCCCCCAGTACACTTCAGCCCCATCCTTTCATCTCACACCATCCCTCAGCAAGGCAGTCTCGGCTCTCACACAGCCCTGCCGTTAGCGTTGGAGCTTCTCCAAATTCACTCTTCACAGCAAGAGTAGCCAATGAAATCAATTTACTTGGTGACTCCCGTGTTATGAATACATCCACACAGCACAAGGGCCCCAAGAGCAGTCCTGAGCACTTGCCTTGGGCCCTCTGCAAGTCAGGGGAACTGCCAGTCCCCTGCACCACCACTGATTACCTGGCCTTAAAATATGCTTAATGGCATCAACCCTTCTCTACTCGGGAAGATCCACTGGATCTAGCCCAGCTCCCGCAGCCACACCGTTTCCCCCTTCCCTGCCGGCCAAAGCACCTTGAGGAGGTCGAAGACATCATCTGCATCGAGGCGGTAGTCACACAGGCGGTGCAGGATCTCCACTCGAGTGCGCAGGGGCAGCTCCTGGAAGGTGGATTCCCGCAAGGGGTTGGGTTTCCCTTCCTCCAGCTCCCAGCGGTAGTTGATGATGTCTTCCAGGTAGCTGTGAAATGTCTCGGATCTAACCAGGGAAACAAAGTCCCACACATTCAACTGTAGTTCTCCATGCCAGAAACACCTGGTGCGACCAAACAGCTTGAACAAACACAACGCAGAGGCAGTGCAGCTAACACACGGAGGAAAACTGTTCCCCATGACAGCTATGGCTAGGTGCAGCTCTGTAACACGAGTTCCCAAAACAGGAGCAATCTCATTGCAACACCACGGGAATTCATATTATATAGATACAGCTTACAGGCCTCTGCATTACTCTTATTTCTACCCAAGCTGAAAGAACAATATGATGCCAGCTCAGCCTCATCCTCTTTCTATCCCAATGGGCAATGGCTACTGCTAGCACCAACACAGACCCTTTATTAAGATGCAATGAAGCTGACAAGTCTAATCCCTCTCTGCTCCTCCTGGTTTCACGCACAGACCCTCTTCTTCAACTTTCCACTTACTCCTGACATCTGTCATTGCAAAGTCCTGCTCCTCTCTCTGCCTCTTGAACAGCTTTCCATGCCCTGGTCCAGTGCCTTAAACCTCACCATAGCTGATCATCTCCTCCCTGCTTTGATGCTGTATGCATCCCATACTCTTGTTGCAGCCACTATTCTCCTCTCCCTCTGCCCCCAAAGGTGGGCATCTGCAAGGCCTAGTTAAAGGCACATGGCTTGGACCCCACCACACAACAGGGCTAATTCCCAACAGGAGTGTACCTTCCAAATAGGCTTCAGTCAAGAGGATTCTCTCATCTCTAGTCTCCCAGATGATCAAGCTGAACACTTGAGCTCTTCATAAACACTGCTACTGAAATAATCACATTTTCTAGCTGGGCCACACTGAGCACCCATTTTGTTTCCAGCAGTTTGCCATATAGGAAAGACATATTTTTTACCCTCATCTGGCATTGAGGGTAAATATCCCCATCTGACACACAATAGACTCCTTATAGAGCTTAGGGCTATAAAAGAACTCCTGTCTATATTTTAATGAGATTTAAGTCCTTCTCCTGACTGCTGAAAATTTCAAGGGAGGGAATAAAAAAGGGCTGGTGAGGCCATGTGTCTAAACATAAGACTTTCTTGAGATCTGCCCATGTCACTTTTGAGTCCTGAAACTTGACAAGCTCTCTCAGCCTGCTTGAGTTGTGTACTCTGAGCACGGCAAAGGGAGACTCCCTCCCCCCTGTGCCCCAGTCATTCTTGCACACACGGGAAGTCCATATGCCAGCAAGAACACCACTGGGTACACATTCCCACCAGTTCTCAAAAAGGCAGCTCAACTTGATAGGTTTTTGGCACAACCGGATTACTCTATATGATTAATGGAACCGTGCCAGCACTACAGAATTGCATTTGCCTGAGAAATTAACTACTACAAAAGCTATTATTTTTTTAACAAAGAGAGGAGCATGATCCAAGTGAAGAAAGACTGTTAAAAGTTGACAAGAAGTTAGCTGTTAGACAGGGGGCTTCACACATTTGGTAAAGACTGGACATCTTTGCAAGGACCACGACTGGACATGCAAGAACGAGGGAACAGATGCTACATGATTCCTCAAGTCATGTCCACCTGGCAGCATTCCTCTCCCTCCTCGAGTGGAAAGAAGTTGATGCTACTACCCTGGAGATCACTCCCCACCAGCCTGCTTCTTTCTGACGTCAAATGCCAGCTGACCTCCCGGAGATATCTCCTCTCACTGGATGAATGTCATCAGCCCTCTAGCTGTATTTAACAATAGATGCTTAAATGTACCTGTGTCTTCTGCAGCCTGAAGTTTGCTCTTTTCTCCACGACACAAACAAAGCACTACAATTTCATTGTTTTGCCCCACTAATATCAGCAATCAAACAAATGCAACTTGAAAGTGACAAAGTCCAGTCAACAAAGGAGGGCTGACTGTTTTATAAAGTAATTTCTGTGCTGCCCCAAGCACTAATTTTAGAGTATAGAATCATTTTGGTTGGAAAAGAACTTTAAGATCATCAAGTCCAACCACTGACCTCACACTGCCAAGCCCACAAAAAAACCCATGTCCCTCAGCACCTCATCTACATGGCTCTTAAATATCTCCAGGGATGATGACTCTATCACCTTCCTGGGCAGCCCCTTTCAATGCTTGACAACTCTCAATGAAAAAGTTCTTCTTAATCTGCAATCTAACTCGTGCCCGGTGCAACCTGAGGCCATTTCATCTTGTCCTATCATTAAGGAGAGAAGAGACTGATTCCCACCTTCCTACAACCTCCATTCAGGTAGTTTTATAGAGTGATCGTGTCCACTCCCAGCCTCCTCTTCTCCAAACTAAACAATCCCAGTTCTCTCAGCTGCTCTTCATCAGACTTGTGCTCCAGACTCTTCACCAGCTTTGTTGAAAACTATAGAGAGTATCCTTTAAAAATATAAATATTCAGTGCACAGTACACCTATCTGAAGCAGGTGTGCATTCCCACATTGTCTTCCTCATATACCTCAAGATCTAATCCAGTTTCCAGCAAGGACTTCGACTTGGCAAAAAGTGTGACACTAGATTCTCTTTACAGACTTCTTACATTTAAGAGTTCTGTTTGATTACACGTGGCTTAAATGTTAGATACTTACTGAAGCCATTGGATTAAAACAAACAAGAAAAGGACAGATTTGGTCAGCTCTAAGAACAGGAGTAGTGATGAGAACATCCTTTCCTGAAAGCAGGAAAGCAACACCTGTATTTGGATGCTTAATCCGTCACAGATGGGGAATGACTATAATATCTCAGAGACCTTTCAAGTTTCAGACACCTGAGTTCAATTGTTCAACTCAGAGCTCGAGGCAGAAGATTCTTCATTAGATCTGTATACAGAGGCTCTGGTTATTTTAAATAAAAATTGACGGAAAAAAAGTTTCCCTAGGATACTGAAAAAATTGTGGTGACATGGGATACCAGGAAGAAGCAAAAAAAGCAACAGAGTTTTACCTGATCCTATTTTTTCTGGCTATTTTTTTTTCCTGCCAAAATAGAAATGGAAAGGCATAGATCAGATACTTTTACCACTTGCATGAGTTCACTTATCTCGCTCTACCATTTTGGCTACTCTCAAAGAAAACTGATCCAGGAAGTGTCTCAATTCCAGAAGATTATCTGAAATCTTTGGCTATGTAACTCTCATTCCCACTGGAGACTGGCTCTGTTGACTTAACCAATTTGGTTTGAGCTTGACTTTCACATAAGTGGCTAACACTAGAAACTTCTGCCATTCACCCAGCATTCAATACATTACAAACTCTGTTCTCGAGACTACTTTGAGTTCCTACCCTCATCAACTTTCAAAGACAGCTACTGTGCATTTGTCCCTTTGAATAAGGATAGAAATGAGAACCAGAGATGTGAACCAGATGTGCCAAGGCATTCCCAGTCACTCTCAGTGTTACCCAATTTATATTTGCCCTCTTAATAGGGGTGTTTCTTTAGAAAAATGTGGGGTGCTCGTCTTCGACCTGCCTGTCACACCTACTAAAACTGTAGGTTAGCCTGTCTCTATTAAATTTCCCTTTTGAAAAAGCTTTCTTAAAAGGCCCCCTTGGCTTGGAGAAAAATATCTGCAAGGAGTAGAGCAACCAGCAAGAACCCTGCCCTTGAGGTGCAAAGCAGAAACGCTCAGGACATAACTGCTTAGTGTTATCCATAAAGTTGAAAATCAAGGGTCAGACAGCCAAGGTCCAGGAGTGTAATGAGCTGGATGCAGCCTGTCAAATACCCTTTTTTCAAGTTCACTAATAAGAGAGTAATATACCTGCAGGTGTGGCAACTCCTACAGAGTCTGTGTTGCAGTTGAGACTCTCCAAAACTCCTTTCTCAGATGGGAAGAAGGTAGGAGGGAGTTCACTGAGCTGAGATAGTTGTATCTCTTCTCCTGAGATTTTCAGCATCACTGAGACTTGTAAAAACACTGAACTAATGGAGGGCAACATTAGGTAAACAATGTCCTTTTTCTACAAATTGGAGTGTTCCCAAGGAGGATGAACTGGTACACTAACACACTCTGTCTCAGGGCATGTATCCAAGGAAAATAACTCTCTCCTGAAAGTAAACTAGGGATCCTAGAAACAATTTATAGAAAGGTTTGAGATCATGGGCCATGACTATCACTTTACCCCAACCCCTTTTACTTCCCCCTGGCACAAGCATCTTCCATGCAGTTCACTAAATAAGGGAAAAATACTACAGAAATCATCTACAAGAAATCTAAAAAGTTACCTTAAAGTACTCTTTAACTGCAAAACTTCATCCTTCCCACTGACTGTCCTCCTCAGCTTCACTAGCACCATTAACATTTCAGGAAACTGTGACAAGGTTTCCCTCACTGCCACAACATCTCTTACTTAGCGGTTGCTGCCTGATGTGCAAAGAAATTTGAACAGCTGTGGTGGGAAAGTGGTGTGTGTATCTAGCAATACTAGGTGTGAAGCATCCCAAATGGGTGCAGGTGCTTCTGCGGGAGGTCTGGACTAGAGGATCTCTAAAGGTCCCTTTCAACCTCTACCATTCTATGATTCTATGATTTCCCATGAGCCCAGTGCAACTCTTAGTCTTGTCCCTGCGATGCTCCAAAACAGGTCAGAGGTCCCTACTTTTTTTTTTGCAGTGATTAGAAAGGAGGTGAAAGCTGAATCGCACCTGTGGTTGACAGTTTTAATCATATGTTGCGGATTTCTACATAGACAACAGGAAATCTGGGGCACAGGGAAGGCCATAACCCAGCACATCAGTGTCAAAGGGGAAGAAGAACGGCAGACAATTCACAAGAGTACCAGTGAGGTCGCAGCTCAAGTTGCCTGTGATCTTTACGGGCAGCTGCAAAAAAGTCAGGACATAAAGAAGACAGGAGCAAGCCAAAGGAGGGGCTCCACTCCAACATGGGTATCAGCGTCCAGAACAGTCAAGAGAAATGATACACCCCCCGAGAGCTCAGAGCTGCAGCCTGGCCATCTGCCGCCCGGCTGCCTCCCAAAGAGGGAGGTTTCTATGCTCCAGGAGAGGGGATCCAAGGACTCCTCCCCCTGCCTGGTGATCCCAATTCAGCCGTCTGCCTCCACCATGCCTTCCCCTGCTCGCAGAAGAAGGGCCCTTCCCATTGCCTGAGCTTTTAGCAGTGAGGCCATGCTCTCCTGTCAGACAAAGAAGCTTGGTCAGTGCACTTGTCACCGTGACCAGCTTCCCAGAGGGGCTCCTTTGGAGACCTCTGGAAGAGAGGGTGAAAATGTCACAGAGTTTATGGAAAAAATTGCTTGGAGCTTCTGGTGAGCACAACGGGGAAGGGAAGAGCTGCACCTAAAAAGCCTAGCCCTATAGGTACCCTGTAGGGCAAACTCAGGGTGAAATTCCTTCTGAGCAAACCCAGGACTGCTGAGGCTGGATTTACGTGTACATGCATAGAAGACGGGGTGAGGTTTTTTTTGTCTTATGCCCAAAGGAAGCAGAGCCACTTGTACTTTTAGTTTTAATGTCTCCAAAGTAAATCAAGTCTTGGCTGGGAAACTGTAAACAAAATCAAGCCAAAAAAACAACAGCAAAAACAAACACTGATTCAGTAAGAGTCCCTGTGTCAATCTGTACTTCCTGCAGGCAGGGTGCCACAGCCCAACTGTGGAATTACTGTTACAGCGCACTCCCTATCTGATTTATTGCTGCCAATTTTGTTGCAAGCCCCTCCATCTTCACTCCCCTCAAAAAAAAAAACCTCACCCAAAAACCTAAAAGCCCCCACATAAGACTCCCAACCCCATGGGAGTAAAAATTGGGTTAAGAGAAGCAGCATTAGGGCAAGGAGTTGGAAATACTGGAGACAAATATCTAACAGTGATGTTCAGATACTGCTGGCACATACAGATAAGCCTTCTGAAAGTTCAGATGCCAAATAATTTCCTGGACTCACTAGCTAGAATATCTATCATGTTGACAGTGTTTTCAGTTTCTTGTTTCATTTAATTTACAAATGCAACGGAAGAGTAAATACTGGAACGCTCTTGAGCTAATATTGCTGGGAAGATGGCAAGCCTGACCTATGTCTAATCCCAGTCAGTGTATTGTTCTGTACTTGAGAATAAAACCAAGAACCCTGACAAATCGGCAGATGACAGAGAGCAGTAACAACAACAGACCTCCTCCACCTCCTGCCCAAGAGTAGTATGTGGGAGGAACACAGAAAACAAGACTGGATGAGTTCAACCTTTCCCTCAAAGACTGTTTCAACAGAAAGATAATTACTCTTGTAATTACTCCTTTTACAGAGTTAGGAAGTAAGAAAAATAATAGAGGTGATACTTCTGTCTGGTAAAAGCTTTAAAAGCTGAGAAAGACTTGGATTGCCTCAGCCATCTAGCACAAGCGTTGCTTTTACAAGGTTTTCAGTTGTAAGTGAAAAAGTACTTCTTGGGCATCTAATTCACAGCACACAAGAGAACTGGTTTTACCTCTGTGAGCTCCCTACTTAAAAGAAGCAACAACAACAATCAAGGTCTTATCAGAACAGACTATTTTTTACCACAGATTTAATTTTATGGACTGAAGATATTTCACCTTATGGGCTGGCACCTTTTAAGTTCTGAATTGGCAAAAAGGCATCAGCTTGGTGTTGAGAGTCACTCAGGTGTTAATGAGAGCATTAATGGACAGATGGCATTCAAGATATTTCTCCCTTCTACAACCAAGACGGCTTCTTTGCTACAGCAGAGATCGGGAAAGCTTAATTCAAAGCGTACAAGGTTTGGCACAAAGGCAAGCACTCTGGAAGGTAACGGGAAAGATTCAGGGTTTGCTGGGATGACCTCAGTCAAACATCATTAACAGGGTCAGGAGAAGCAAGGCCTATTTCAGAAGAAAAAAAAAAAAATGTAAAGGCCTCCATGATCAATCTATCGTGGCTTGTCAGAAAAAGAAAGCTTAGTCTGACCTTAGGAGCAATATGAGTTACTACCACCAGCCTGACCTTGAGCTCTCATGTAACAATGGAGAATTTTTATTTTTTTTACTGTATTAATGAGTTTTCTTATCTGAAGTGGGGGAGGAAGCCTTAAGGACCAGCTTGTACTTTACCATCGAACAATTTTACCCTACTGAAAAACTAAATCAGGCATGATGGAGGGGAAATAAAAAAGATACTCTGGAGGAGTGAAGGGCTGGGTAGGTACATTCCCCATTTCTTTCAAAATCCTCTGTGTATGTCTCACTCAGAAGGTGTGCAAGACAACAGAAAGCACAGATTCCTCAGACCATGGTCCAACTTGTCACCAGGGCAATCAGACTGGCAGAGGCTCAAGGGCAACAAACTCCTTGAAGTTCGAAACCACTGCAGCAGAGTAAAATGACCAAGAAGCTGAAGAGCTAGGAATCCTGACCTTAAGCTTCAACATCCACATATTGTTTCCCTGCAGACTTCACAAATCCATTCCAGGGATAGTCTTGAGTGAAGCAGTAACTCCTGGCCACTCCAAAGTGGTGACAGACCTCATCAAGGCCCCATCCCGGCAGAGACCTTGTAATGGAGGAAACACACACCCAGGCTCATCCTGCTTTTCAATGCCCTCTTTTGATTCATGCCTGGAGAAAACCAGCTGGCCTACAAGGCACTGTGAACAAGAGGAGGACAGCTGACTTTGACAGACTCTGAATGAGAAAAATGGGGAAAAATAATAATAGCAATAAAAAGAAAAATCACAAATCAAACTGGATTGATCAAAGCTTCAGAGTAAAGATTCTCCTCCTAGAATTGGAAAGACAGCAGATTGCTGGGGCATAAGGCTATCACAAGGCATGTCCAAACCTACCATCCAAAACTCAAGCGATCCTGTGGCTTACTTGTGTGGCCATAAGGAGTACTGGCAGTGAGGAGAGGTGAAAGACACCTGAAGAACCGCACGGGTAGGTTGCACTGAGCTCTACACATAGTGGCCTTTGTCTTCACTCTTGCTGAACGAGGGAAAATATTCCATTCCTTCTACATTACAACCATGTAAAAAGCATAAAGATAACCACACGAAAAGCTGATTAGCCAATGTTACACAGTGGCAAACCTTCCCTAAAGCAGTTTGGTCTACTTTCTGGGTTTGGCAGCCTGAAACATGAGTGATCAGAAGTTTCTACATTAATAAAAGATAGACCTATGTTTTCCACACAAGTAGAGGACAGCAGGGTAAATTCAGCACCCCAGGAATTCCTGTTCCCTGCCTCTCACTTTTTTATTCTGTAACTTGCTTCTTAAGCCCAAATGTGGCGTTGAGACTGGCTCCAAGAACATGTTGAAGAGATGCTTAGAGAAGACACCACAGTTCTGGATCTTTCCTCCAAGATGGTAAAGCAAACTGAGGACAGGAGGTTCTCTAGCAGAAGAGCTACTCGATCTTGCTAAGGAAATCTGATTTACCCAGTTGGATGCCAGGTAATCCACTGCCTTCCCAGGTGCACCCCTAAAGTGATCATATTTAGGAGAGGTTAAAAAAAACAGCTAAGAAAATCCAAGGCTGTCAACAGGTAAGAATGCTCCATCCCTGCTCCTAGTCATCTTTCATTTCACCTTGAGCTATCTTCCATACAATAAAAAACTGGGGAAGCTGGAAGGGGAGCTGGCAGATATGCTGTATCCCACAGAGAAGTAGAATAGGAACAACTATGGAGCAAGGCAGTGTCTCCAGGGAGGCAGAGAGAACGGAGAGCTGATGTGGGCTGTCTAGTCTAATAAGGGATCACGCGACAGGAGCATGTGCTGGTTTGACAGACGCAAGTGCAGCCACTTAACCTGGGTATGACAGCTGAAGTGGGAGCAGTGCTTTGCTACCCCCAAAGAAGGGGAGCATGAAGGAAGAAGGGGAAGTCACAAGGTCACCCCAACTGCCCACCCTTCAAGGAGGTTCCAGGTCTGCTTGTGCACAATTCTCTCTCCATCCACAGCAGAAAAACTGAGCAACCAAGGAAGCTTGCAGCTTGGGCTCTTTAGCATTACTAGACCACACTCACCAACTCTTGAATTAGATGGAGATGCCCTTTTACCTGCTGTGAGACAATACGTGCTCCCTTTTTGCTCACATGAGGGATGGGAGGCAGCAAGTCAACTTCCCCAAGAGATGCCAGGTGTAGGAACTGAACTCCTCTCTCTCACACCAGTGTGGCAAAAGGGCGTGCTCTGATCTTTCCCAGCCGCCTATGGTCCACGCTTCTGCTGTGATTCGGGTTTTATCTAGCAACCACTCTATGTCTGACATAGCTGCTGGAGGTGACCTGTTTGTTATTTTGCTGAGAGAAGGCAGAAAAGCAGCAGAGATACCAGCACAGATACAGCAGTGTCCCACATCGGCCTCTTCTGAAAAGGCTCTTCCCTTAGGCTGGCAAATGCTGGGGACAGGCAGGAGTGTTGAGATAAGTGTTTATTTGATCTTCTCTTCCCCATTCACCCTGGATTTTTCACTGCTTTATGTTCACAAAACGCCAAGGCAGCTAATCAGTGCTCTGTGACCCCTGTTAATTGGGCTGTGTGAGAGAAAGGCAGCACTGGCAGGAGAAATCACACATACCTGTTACTTTGAACTGTTCTGTCATTTTCAGTCTCCCTGCTTGCAGGAGCTCCAAGCACCCTTCTGTGAGCCAGGGCTGCTCTATTTTTGTCGCCCTCCCCAGGACCAGCAGGAGGGGCCACAACTGTTTCATGTTGTCATCCTACCTCTAACACCTCAAGGTACAGAGAGGCAACAAAGAGGCATGTTTATTGCTTCTCCTTCCATGGGAGAAGGTGGAAGCGATTTTTGGTGAAGGAAATACGATCTGAAGGTGCTGATGGCCTTTCTTCCACCTACACCAAGCTGCTCCTCACTGCACTTAGCTGTGTCTCAGTTGCTCCCTCTGTTCCTCCCCACAGTAATACCAGGAAGAAGAGAGCAGATGCCCAGCATCCATTTCCCTGTCTCAAGAGACCAGCAGCCTGTTTGGCCAAGAAAGCCAGAGAAAGAAAACAATTGGTGTGAAAATGGGAAGCATAGGAGAAAAGAGAGGTTGGATTTGCCACGCCTGGTGGATTACGCAGTACCTGGAGGATGCAGAAGAGGCATATGGTTAACTAGATGCACACTGGGTGCAGAGGCCTGCATTTGAGTTTTAGGTAGGAGCAAGGGCTGCTTGTGTATTTTGTTCTCTGATTAGGGAAAAGAAGAACTTGCAACACAAGCAGATGCAAAACCAGAGCAACCAGAAACACCCTAAACAACAGCTGAAGGTGTATGGTATGGGACAGAAAGCCCTTGGGGCAAAGGAGATGCATACACTGCCCAGATTCACATAATACTAACAGGGTTAAAATAAAACATGATGACTACCTGCTTATTTTTCAATACTGTCTCAACTCTTCCTTCAGACTTGGCGAGTCTCTGCATCGTCTCCATGAAGTGAAGATTTGTGCTTTCAGTACATGGAGGGGTATAGGGTAATAATATGGACAGAGAAGTAGAAGGACCCTCCTCCACTTCAGCAGCTGCAATTTGAGTGAAACTGATAATAAGAAATCAATAGGTTGGATAACTGGATTAAAAAGAGGGAAAAACAATTCTGCTAAAAGATCTTGAAATATCACTGTGATGAGCAAGCAGCATTGCTGCATATATTTGTAAAAACAGGAACTGAGATAGCAACAGAGGAACAGAAGAGATTACTTTGAATGAATACAAAAACAAGGTGACTTGAGAGTTTAAAAACTGTCTTTTTCCTTAGTTGTAACTGCATAAATATTATTAATTAAGTGTGATTATATTATTTTTCCACTGGCATTGTTAGGTTTGACCCAGGATGAATGTGTTCACACCAAAGGTGTGTTTAAATACACCTGCCCAGCTTTGCCAACAAACTAACCCCACAGATACGCTCCCCTTCACTATTTATTCAATTTTACCTTTATGATGCTATCCTAAAACTATTAAAAGGCACAATAACAAATCAGTTGCCTTCAGTCTTTTACATACAACCCATGAGAGCAGCAAGGGGTGATTTAAATACTAAGAGGATACCAGTTCTGTAATCAGACACTAACATGCATTTTCCCACCTATCAACTTGTTGAAACAAGCACCACAGCTCCAGCATGGAGGAAAGCGGGTGATATTGCAGCTACTCTTTGTCTTTTTGTCTAAAAATAGAGACTTCTTTTCCTTGAGATATGGCTGAAATTGTAAAGCCCCACGCTTCTGGAAATATCTAGGAACCTCCAGAAAATTCCTGGTAAGATGGTCTGTCACAGATATCCTGCCTGTCTGAATAGGAAGACAACTTGAATGACCACCAAGCAATAAACAGCTTCTCTTTCTTTATTGGGGGTTGCACTGGACAGTCCATCAGTTACAGAGGAGACAAGATGCATGTCCACAGCACTGTCAGCTGATCTTTTCCTGCCATGAGGAATCAGTTTAGTTGAGGGAGACCAAAAAAAGAGACAATATTCATTACTGAAGCTTTACCCAGAAAAGGAGGCAGAGCTGGTACTAGAAAAGAGTGGTATCAGTACTTATGCCACCACACTTTATGTCTGAGGTGGAAAGGAACAAGGAAAGAAGTTATCTCATCTCAAGTGCTTATGTTAAATCAATGATAGAACTGAAGATATCTATCACACCTGAAGAAAGGGTGATGTCAGGCTGGCATGTGATATTGCAGGAGGATATAGGAAATGTCTAAGTGGATGTCACCTCTTGCCATGTGCTGACATTGATCTTGGCTGGGGAAGGGTCATGGGAAATGGCTTTCATTAAGCAGTGAATTCTCTGGCAGGCAGGCAATAGGGTCAGATGGAGCCCACCGCTTCCCTGTCCAATCAGATCTACCACTGCAGCTTGACTGGGAACATGAATTTTTCCCTGACAGTATGCTCAGATGAAGTGGCAAGAATCTCCTGAGACTCTGAAGTGCAGTGTCCTGTCAGGTTCAAAATCAGAAAATGAGTGATAGACACCACTAGCAAAGGCAGAATGGCAGGAGACAGAGGAGAGACCCACAGTCTCAGAACCAATACCAGTGTGTGTACTGAAGGCACTGGAGTGTAGACTGGCACTGAAGGACAGGAAGATAATGGTGATGAGATGTCAGGAATGACATCAGTACTGAGGTTGGTAAAACCATAAAGACAGAGGTGCAGAGAAAGAGAGCCAGCTGAAGAATGCACTGATCTGCAAGGCACAGCTGTTCTCCTGGTGTAGTGTAAGATCAAGAGAAGAATGAGCAATACTGATGTGAAACTGGAGACTTTACAGGCACAACAGCAGGCAGCAGGCTTGATGACACTGACAGACTTAACTGCATCAGTAATTATGTCACTTTTTGTCATGATGCAGTGGAAAAGCAAAGAATCTAGGATCTCTGCAGAGTACACGCTCTCAAAGTAGTAAATCTGAGACATGGCAGTTCTCAAAGTCAATTTTTGGGCTCAAGGAGCAGTTCCTGAACCTCAAAACAAAACTGTCTGACTTGGGTGTTTCTGAGCACAACTTAACAAAGGGAGGCACATCTCGCTCTCTGTCCTCCTCCCAGAGGCAAGATTCTTGTTAGCCTTGTAAAGGAAGTCAAGACAAAGGCACAGGGGTCCCCAGGTGGGCTGGAATCATCATCGTGAAAGGCCCTGATGAGCAGGTGAGAGCCGTTCCTCCATCCCTGACATGAGTGGATATCTCCCAGCATCCCTCAAGAATTCAGAGTGCAGCATTCTTGTCTGCTCACTTTTTCCCCAAGGCTTATCAGACAGGATGGGAATCACTTATAAGCATAATGATCTCACAGCCAGGACAGGGTCTGAAGCCTGGGGGCTTCTGCATTGCTTCTGTGTCAAGTACCTTTGACTTTGAGTAACAAGAGGCAATCTCTGGATAGATCAAGAGGGAGGGGAGAAAAGAGAAAAAAACCAGTTTAACTTAACCCAAGACATGGTTACAGGTTGTTAGATATAATAAATAGGGAGAGAGAAGGATCTGGGTGGTCAAGCGGGAAACAAGTACTTAAGGAGAAGCCAACTATCTCTCCCAGTGGAGAAGGAATGTGGGTAATGTTGGTGTAGAGTGAGAGGCCTTGTAAGATGCAGGCTGCCAGCTACTGCTTTGAAAGGTTCTGCTAAGGGAGACTTTGGCTTATGTACGATGTATGGGTAGCCAGTGCATACTGATCTGACCCAGACATGCAGGAGATGTGCAGTCCTTAAAGGAGGGCCACACAGACACAATAAAGTCTGAGAACTGCTGCTGTGCCCTTTGCTCTTGCCACAGGCTGCCTCCATGAGCACACTTTGACTCCAAAGGCATGGAGATTTTTGCACCTTGTTTTGTATCTTATTCTGTGTGACCTTGACAACCAACCATACAGCATATGCCCAACAAGAAGCCACTCCAGATGACCAACCCATTTCTCAGGAGGGACAAACATGGCCTTCTGGATGGCCCTGAATAAAGGAATGTACCTAGAACCCAACTTTCACTTTTTGAACTGACCTGGTAAGACAGCAAGGGCTTCAGTCAGTCAGTGACAGCATTCCACTTCTCCATCAATTACCCTCACTTGCATCTAACCTGGCTTCAATCCATGCTTGCCAATTTTTAGCCACACACTTCTTTCTACTACAGCTATTTGATGACTGTCTTTCTGAAGAGAAGCAGATCAACCCTCCTGAGCTGGAACTGATTCACTTACCCAAAGACCCAAATACATCTTCTTATATTTTGAAAGAGCAAATAGGAATAGGGCTTACTGTGCCTCACATTCAGACTGGAAGAGGATCATTACTTACTATTCATTCCTGGGTCCTTGAAGAACAAGTGAAGCCAGCTTAATGCTGCATTGTTCATTCCTAGTGCCAGTCAACAGAAAGCATGCTCCCAATTCATAGCCGAAGGAAACACAACAGTACTGCCACAAGCTCTTCCGATTGTTTAGGGGCTGTAGAAAGGACCTTAGGGTATTACAGTGATGATGAGCACTGTGGGGAAGGAGCTAGAGTTATTGTCCTGATGATGACAGGGAAATAGGACACATGCATGTATTATGGCACAAACCCATATGAACTGAGCCCTTCTGTGCCTTGCTGCTCATATTAAAATATGCGTAATGTGGGAGAAGAGAGGCCCTTCTGAGGCAAAAAATACCTAGCATGGGGTTGCCTTGAGGCAAACAAGCTTAGCAAATTCGTCATGTGGAACCAGTCCCATATATTACAAGTTTCTGGGGACAATGGATAAAACCAAGTTTTTACAGAGAAATAAATTGTTCCTAAAGAAGTCTCTTTTGGGATTCATTTCTGAACAAGTTTTTCCTCTACATTTCTCGAAAGCTTAAATCACTGCACTAGTTGAGTCAGAAGGAAGCTGAGGAAGGATGGAAGGTAAAAACGAGAGAAGTGTAGGTGGAGTCAGAACAGAGACTGACGTAACATACCAAATTATTGCAGTGGCTTAGCAGCTGGCCAGCAGCCACCTCAGCTGTTCATCAAGCTCAGTGAGGCTAAAAGACTCAAAAAAACCCCCAACTTTCAGAACTTCTCCAATATTCACCCTTGGACTATAGATCAGTTTCTGAACCTGGCTGAGGTGGTGGGAGGTGGCCTGCAAAACCAATTGTGCTGCAGCAAAAATCCTGCACTGGTGGTGTGGAGCATCACTGTCTTGAAATGCCAGGTCCTGAAAAAGTGAGAGCAAAGGTTTCATGTGAAGTGAATTTCCACGTCCTGTCTGTCTCCATCACTTTGTCTTTTGTTCCTTCTAAGCAGAAGCTGTTCTTACTTGCCTTCTTGATTTTTTCCTTCACCATTCCTTTCTTCCTTCTCTCTGGAGTACTTGGCAACATCAATAACTCAAAAATACAGCTGTCCATTTCATATTTCAAACTCTGACAGCAGCATGATGACATCATTGCAGTCTCCAAGACCCTTCACCGACTGTTCTCTATTCATCCTTTTAAGTTTAGCCACTTATTCCTCCCTGTCAATGTTTTGCATAACTCCCTCACCCCAGCTATCCAATCTATTTCTCATTCATCCATCTGCCCTGACAATAACAGCACAGCTTTCACACTCTTTTTTTCTTCTACCATTTTCATTCCTTATTCTCTGCAACACCTATGGAATAGCACTTCCAGAACATGCTACCAACTTTTCTTTAAATTATCTTTAAAGATTCACTTTATCCATCTGAGAATCAAAGACATTTACTTAGCTTTATTTATACTTGAACTCTATAATTTAATTCCACTGTGCCTGTCATTAATCTCTGAATGACCGTGTTATTTTACTGCTGTAATCTCATCCTTCCTTTCCCAACACCTGCCAGCTGCCTCATTTTCACTTTTTACCCTTTAAAAGGCTCACCTTGCATGGCTTGACTATTATTATAATAAATATTAATATTAGCTTCAAGATGAGCAAGGTAGCCACTTCATCTCCCTTGCCCCCTCACAGTATCTCCCGTGCTGATGATACTGGGTCGATTCCAGAGGCCATCTACCAATCTCCGTGATGTATGCAAGGCAGCACTTGTTAAAAGTCAGACTGTAAATGATGCTGATCTTGTTGATACTCACTTGGCATTCATGAATACAATTCTGAGTTAGCAAGGTGCTTTGTGGCTAGGCCATTGAAACATCTGTTATGATCAAGGTCATTGGTAGAACTGCAAGTGCTAGCTGTTAAAACTCTTTCTGAAAGGTGGTGGTCTCCAGGTCTGCTGCAATGGAGTTTAGGCTGTTTGCCCCACATGTTACGGCACAGACTGAAGCGTTGAAATCATTCCGATTGTTCTAGTACCTTGACTGAGCTATTCCCTGCTCAGCTCACCAACAGTATCCACGAGACTGAAAACTTGGCATCGGTGTGCCAGCTATCCCAGCTGACCTGCCACTTTATTCCCTAGACCAGATCAACATACAGCAGTTCTTAAAGGATACAGCCTCACATAGTCACGTGCAAAAGGGCAGTTTCAAGGTGTTAAGCATTTTATTAAGTCAGTTTCACCTAAACATGAGACCTGGCCTAACCCCCAAAGCAGCCTGTAAAGACACAGTCCACACAGAATAAAGGACAGGGATGGGCAAAACTGAAGAAACAGAAAGAAGAAACTGAATGCTCCTCGAAAAAGGGTATTGATGGGTTAGAAGATTTCAGATTATCCCTTATCTCTTTCTGATGAAAGCTCAAATAAGTGATTACAGAACAAGTACTAGAAAACAAGTAGAATAGAGGTGATATTCTTGATTTGTAATTCAACAAGTAGGGAATATAGCTCTTCAGATGCCACCACTAAGAATATGAAGGAAATAATTAAACGATTGCGGGAAAGGAAGAGAAGTTAAGGAATATCTTTTCACTATCCCTGTTAGAACAAATCAAGCCAAAGACTTCACGGTTAGTTTACAGCTCCAGAAAGAGCTTAAAGTGGGTGCAAAATAGATGATCCACTTAGGAAGAAACAATTCCAATGCAGTAGTGGAATAAATAAGGAGAAAAGTTTAAAAAAAACTGAGGCATCTAAGGAAGCAAATGACATCTGTGTTGCCAATTAGATAGCATAGTATTAGATAGATATAAGTATAGTAGATATAGTATTAGATAGTAGATATAGTATTAGATAGTAGATATAGTATTAGATAGTAGATATAGTATTAGATAGTATAAGAAAAAAGAGGTAAGAGGAGGGATATTGGTTTTGTTACTCTTTACTTTCTGGCACCTTTGTCCTTGCTGAAAAAATAAAACATAGAAAATGTTATAAGAAAAGGCAATTAAAATGGGGTTTTTTTCCAAGGGACAATAGCAGCATACAAAAATACCTCCCAATGAGAAATATGACACAGATATTGACACTTTTTATGCCGTCACATTAGAAAAACAGCAAAAACGCAATAGTAGAGCAGTGAAGAATGAGTTTCATCCAAAGAAATGCTGAACAGCAGGGGAGCTTTTCTGGATTATTTTAGTTGAGTGTACACATCCATGTCACACCATCACTTCTTACTTAAAAACAGCTGCAGAAGGCTCCTGCTGAGGCCACTGCCGTTAGCTGAAGCTCTGATCTTCCTGTCTTGATACAAGTCATCAAGCCGCATTTCCTGCTGGAATTAAAGTAGCAGCCCCTAGGGACTATGCAGCTGCCCAATTTATAATCTGAAGTAAGCACCAGTTGGTTTTTTTAAACTGCTTATTTTTTATTTATTTATTTGTAACAAACCTCAAATTCTATTAAGAGTTTTCTCCCTCCTCACTTTCTAGGCATTTGCATTTTGAAACAATTAAAAGAAAACAGACATTTCAAAGGCTGTGAACAAAAGCTAGAAGGAGGAAAAAAGTATGGGTAAGCTCACTGGCCGCAAACAAAACTGTACCTATAGCATAAAACTGAGCCAAGAGAGTAAACAAAAAGCTTCAAGGATAGGAATTACCGTGTCATTAACAGTTAGATTGGAATGGATGGATGGAATGGATGATATATGAATACTATGAAAAGTATTCATAAACCAACAAAAGCTGAAGATAATGGCACAAAACTATTTTGGGTCAGAGCAAAAAGATGAGAGCAACAGGGAAAATGTCCTGGCCAAGTGCTCAAACCAGCTGGTACAAGGCGAGGACAGCTACAGACAGGGCTATTGCTATAGATGCTAAAAGACAGAAATGAAGACTATTGTCTTTTTTATTCTGAACTTCTACAGTGCTTAACACAGCAAGAACCAGGACAATTAAGAATGTTCCTAACAGCTATGATAGGTTATGATAAACAAAAGTTTGGAGAAGATCATGCAGCATCTCATTAAGTAGTCTCTGTAGTTAAACACAGATATCCATAACGCAAAGGAAGTCTTAAGTTTCCAGACATTCAACACTCTTTAACCATCAAGCAGGGTCAAAACCAGTCTCTCTCTTGTATGTGATCCCTTTTTTTTTTTAAGGAAAAAAAAAAATCTGTCATAAAGAATATTAAACCCAAGGCAAATTTGCTCTACTTCAAAACCAACAATCACAGAACTCCACAAAAGTATTAATCTCTTTTTTCCCCTCAAAGAGTAAAAAGCAAATTGAACGAGGGTATGTTAAATTGTGCATTAGAAGGGCTCTCAGCTAGGTTCCACTTCCAAAATTACTCGAGAGGAGATTATAATTAGCAAAGGTATGTGACAGTTTTATATCCCTCTATGATGCATGATTAAAGCCAGGCAGCCCAGCTCCACTGCAAGTTCTGCACGCCATCAAAACAGATGTGACAAGAACTACAAACTGCTCCCAGACAGACTGTGAGAAAGCATAGGCAGATAACGTTTTGGCCATCAAAGAGGTAAGACACAACTAATTAAACCTCAAAACCTCTTGGATAAGTAGGTAAACTATGTTTTGTTTGAGGTTATATGAAGCATCTTGTGCTGCAGTGCTCCAGCCCAAGAACAAGCTCCTACCTTCCCCTCTGAGGTGCAACAGGGTGCAAACTTTACAGCCTAAAGATTAACAGCTCATAGCCTTGGAATGGGGATGCAGAGCACAAAGGACTGGAGAAATTGCTGCTAAAATGCAACTGTAATGATCTGTTAAACTGCTGATTTTTCCCACTCCCAGACAGATATCTACTATGTGTAGCAACAGCCAAACATTGAGCCCTGGCCCATTATGAAAATCCAAATCTAAACTCCACACAAATTCTGCCTCTTTACATTTGCACAATCGCTGAGCATTCAAAAAAATCAATTACAGGCTCAGCTCCTTACCATTAACTGAGGACAAACTAGGTACAATAGGGAAGCTATGCATCAGCCTATGCCTCTTGAACTCAGCTTAGAAGGAACAAAGGTGATGGAAATGTGTAAGGAACAAGGAGAATTCTAGGCTTTAAAAATACACACTGATTTTGGACAAATATTCTATGGCTGGGTTGTAAGCATGAAACAGACAGTGGGGCAAGTTTGTTTTTGAGAAATGTATCCAAGCCATCAGTTTTATTGTCATTTATCTACAGATTTCCATCTTTAGACTACATCCTAATGCTTCTTCCTTCCTGACATCTCTCTACATACAGCACCTTTCCCTCAGTTTCCAGGTACCCCCACCCTATGCTTCCTCCGCAGTGCTTCAGAGTCCACCCCTCTAAGGTCCCAAGGGCTCTGGACAGTTTTCCCGATCCATTCAAGTCAGTTATTTCCTCTGCACTGCTCCTGTCGTGTTCTTCTCCTCATCTCCTCTGCAGAAATGATTTTTATGGTTATTCCCCTGCCTATGAGGTAGTCCTCTTCTACAGGAGGTGCTATACAGAGCTGCTATACTGTTTTCTCCTTCAAGCATGTCATACTTTCCCTAGCAGGGCCATTGTGGTGAGGTGTAAGTTCTCACAACTTCACTATGTGACTTGACACTCCTCCACTTGCTGTTTCCTACAGCACCTCTCATACACAGATAGACACATCGCAACAGCTACGTAGGTACCTGTGCCTCACAGGTACCCTGACTAGGTTGCACAAAGCCACAGGTGGGTTACCAGTTCTCCCTTCTGTGATGATGTTACCTCCTTGCAGCTTCTGCATCTCGGAGTTAACCCAAAGCTGTATTTATACAGGGACAAAGTGGGAGCTATATGCAATACTTAATAACTACACATTGTGGAGTTGCCAGGTATGGCACGTGACTGTGAATTAGTGTCCACACATGTGTAACCTTCCCCCAACAGACAGCTTGCCAAGGCTCAATGATTGATCCATAATTCATCCATGAATTTTCTTAGATAAAACAGCTGAGAAAAAGGCAATGCAACTGCACAATTGCTGATTTGGTGAGCCCAATTGCAATGTGGAGAGTTTAGGAGACCCTCACAATGTGGAATTTGTGAAATTTATCAGAGACAAATCTTCCACTGCTTTTACAAGTCTGAGCCAGTTAAGGTGGGCAAACACTAAATCCACTACTTTTGTTATGAAGAAACAAACTTGATGCATGTTTATATATCAAGATTATATTGTTCCGTGCTATTTTGATGATGGAAATATACATAATTGGAGTCACTTTAAAATTAAGCTTCTCATCACATCAGTTTCATTTAGAAACTGTAAATGCAAGTGCAGCTGCCTGGTTCAGGTCCTGATCCCCCCTTAAGCTCAATGTCAAACCAGCAGTGCAAGAGAACCTGCTTAAGTGGCAGATATATATACACACAAAAAAAATATTTATAAATTTCATTGAACATAATCAGTTAATTATAAATAGAGCTTTCTATGCCAATGCACCTGTCTAAGGCTCTGAACAAGAGGGGAATCTCAGGGAGTAGGGCTGCTTAACACCCCTTCTAAGTAACTGCAAGTGTAGCCCCATTGTCTTCATCTCCACAATTATGCTCTGCTATTAACATGACTCACAGAAGAATAAACAAAACAGACAGCAACAAGACCTCGCTATCACTGGGAGCACATTTCACTCTGTGAGTGGCAATCCTCTAAAGAATGATGTTCTACAGATGACTCTGGGAGGCTACTTTGGTGGACACTAACAAAGTGCCTCTGGGTGTCAAAGCATCGAGAAAATGTGGCAAATCACTTTCCGATATCCTGCAACTGAACCGATTCCAATATTCCTCTGATTTCAAAGCAAATAATTACAATTGTCCTTCCATAAAGCAACGGGATTTTCCATGCAGGCGAGGTGGTTGCAGAGCAGCAAGTTTTAGTCTGTGCAATACATATGAAATGTTGCAAACATATGTGATAATTTATAGACTTAGTGTGATATCACTAATTTGACCAAAGAGGGTGCAGAATGTGACAGCAGATGTGAACATTCACTGTAAGCGCTAGTGCTACAGCAGAGCATCAAACACATTTGCATGGGGTAGGAACAAAGAAGTTGCTTAACAACGGGTCTGTAAAATTAAAAACCTGCAACTCAACCCTAAAAGAGCTGGAATTCCCTTCCACTTGGTGAAGCATCTGGCCTGATTGCTGGTGGCTGCCGATCATTGCCATGTCATCACTCTGAAGCTGTGAAACATCCCCAGGACCGCGTTAATTAGCTCCCTTTGCAAAGCGCTTAAGCCATAGTAGAGTGAGGTTACTCACGTGATGTCTCTGCGCTGATAGCAACCTTGAAGAAGGCAGGCGATCAGGTCGCTGATAAACTCCACATCATCCCTGTGAAGAGCAGCTTCCAGTTCCTAATGAGCAGAAAGAAGAGAGAGAGAGAGAGGGGAAAAAAAAGAGAAAAGATTGCAACTATCAAACTAATTCCTCAAAATTCACTTCAAGCTGATCAGGACCAAAAAGAACTGAGCAACGTCAAGTATGTGTACAGCAGCAGAGCATACACTGGGTAAGCCAACCTTACCCATCATTAAAAATACTGCTACTACTATGTCTTCATTGTGAAAGTTTATGGGAAGACCTTGAAAGGCTTTTACTGAATGTCACTCTCCAGCCACAAGACTAATGCTTTTGTCTGGGAACAGAAAAATAGGGCTCAGTGAGGTTGAGATACTACAGCCTAATAAGAAAGCCATGATTCCTCTCATGCTCAGCTGATAGGCAGGAATCAACAGTTTCACTCTCCTGCTTTGCTTTCCGCTTGCTAAGGCTGATGAGTTCATTTAAAAGACATGCTCAGAAAGCGTGGCCCTAAAAGCCACTTACACAGAGAAGGAGAAGGTTCAGATGGATAGCCAGAAATGGCTGAAAGCTAGCAAACAAATGCCCCAAAGAAAAACATGCATTTTGATTATTTAACTTATTTTCCTTTGCTGGGTTTTTTTTCCCCCTCCAGTAAGAGAGAAAGAAAAGATGGAGTGTTGTCAGAGACCTCAAGATGCAAAACTTAAACCGTTGACAGAGGGATGGAGAGTATCATGGCTTATTTCATCCTGATGGATTTCACGTAAAGGTGTAATGCAGGAAATGATCCACAAAAAGGATAAACTTCTTGAAATGTAGTTGTTATGAATTTCACACATGTTGCAAGAAATACCTGTTTCCAAGCTTGCAATTTCAAGCTTTGTTTAAAAGAATATTACTAGGTTAACCTCAGTTTCGTTTATATGCCAGAAAATCATTCACAGTAAGAAAAATCCACCTCCTGTAAGAATTATCATCAGCAGAATATAGCACTTAACAAGATTTAATATGGACAGACAACACAGGAATAAGAAGCTATTCTTTTTGGGTTTCAGAGTAAACAAGGGATTGAATACAAATTCCTACTTGAATGTTATTCAACACACTGTTACACAAATGGCTAAGCTAATGGCTACAGAATAAAGGTTAATAGCCAGAGGATAAAGGATAAACGTTTTGGCACTTACCCAATAAAGAAGAGAAAGTGCTTTTTTATTAGACCGCAGTAACTGCGGTAATAAAATTATCGATAACAGATTGCGGATTAAACGCAGCTTGTAGCTTTTCATTGGAAATGTATTAATGGTGTATTTTCATTATCAACGCCGCTCCTATTTACCTCTTGTGCAACATCCAAAGCGCTTCATGAGTGGAAGCCTGACACCTGCCCTGTGAAGAATGTATTAAACACATCTATTATATGTGGAAGCTTGAGGTAAGGAAAGGGTAGTGGGCAGCCAAAGCCTGACACAGCATCCTTGCTGCAGAGCTAGGAAAAATCACAAGAATCTCTCTTCTGGCTTCTAGATGACTACTCTGCTTAATGACAAGTTAACGCAAAAACTGCAGTTGCTGCTTGCCATCCCTTGTAGAGAGTGATATTATTGTTGCACAGACAGAAATCATGCTGTATAAATAGCAATTACCGAGTGAATTCACTTGGTAAGTGGCTAGTATTATGGAGGGGTTGACTTAACGTATTTGTAAATTACTTTCATGGACATCTGCCTTCTAACAAAACATACCTGAGAGAGGAAGAAAAAGCCTCACTGAGGTATGCAATGTGCTTAAACATCTCAGGTGTGTTACCACAGTAAACCTGCACCTTGTGAAAAATGACCCAGACAAACGGGTGGAGGACAAAGTAAGTCTCCAGGATGTTCCCCTGGATTGAGCCTCTCCCTCTTCCACATACACTCATGCATTAAAGCTGTCAGTCAGCAGCCTGCCTCTGCTAAAATGTGACAGCCTTCTGTATGAAGGAGTATTTAAATTGCTTCTCCTGAGCCTTTTCAGCCTGCTGTTTGACTAACACTCCTTAAGCAGTGGTCACAACTGGCTCAGATAACCCCTATCTCCAGCCATTGTTTTCTAGGCCCAGATGTACCTTCACATTTTTTGAGCCAGTAGGAGCTGGGGGACATGCCTTGGGCACTGGGCAGGGTGCTGTCTCCTGAGCTGTGACACAGGGGTCTTCTCCAAAACATCTGGCTAGTGGCATCCGTTGCTGCTTTCTCTCCCCTAGACAGGTGCTCCTTTGCCTTCATGATGGGTGCAGTGCCACTTTACCTGACCTGGCCATAGACAAGTCTTGCAAATACTGGCTAACAGGGGACACTGGGCACAGGACTCTGGCTCAAGTCAGGATTAATCAACACATAGGTATCATGGAGCTAATGAATGTCCATCTTTAGCAGGCATGAGGCTGTTGGTGCCTCTGTAGAAGGGCGTTTGCACCTCACTCCCCAATGCCGTGAATGCTGCCTGTAGCCCACTCTGGTCCCTACCCACAGCTGCACCCAGTGTCAAGAGGTTATGGTAAAAGCATAGTCCAAATATGACTGTGATTATTAGTATTAAAAAATAGATACTGACATTGTCCTGTAAAGTTTTTGTTTATTTTTTCTGTTGCTGCTTGCGATAGGGCAAGAGCAGGGATGGGTCCATTGGCCCCATTTAACTGAATGTCAGCATTTTCTATCCCACTGGATTCTCCAGCTTTCTGCCCCAAAACACCTAAATCCTGGGCTTCAGAGACCAGGAGGACACAGTGCATATCTTAACATCTCAGACCCTCCAACAAGGAGTTAGGATTTCCTCAGGCTTGCACCTAATACTTCAGCCCACATTTTGCAGGAGGAGGAATAAGCCTTGTTTTTCCAGTCCTGCCCTCCAACAAGGGACAGCCAGCAAAGCAGCATGCTGTTTGATCGGCACATCTGAGCAGAGGTGGCCAAAATGACACCAGAGCCTCCCAGAAGAAAGAGGTCACCAAAACCCCTTTGGTCCTCAGGGCAAATCCTGCTGTGACTGCCTGTCCCCACGCTCCTCCAGCCTGGCCTGGGCAAGCAGTGAGCGGCTGGGCTTCCTCCCCACCACCATCCTCCCCATGCCTCCAACCCTTTTGTTTTTCTCCTTTTCTCTTTGAGCACTGAGCTGTGAGCACAGAAATCTGAATCTTGCCAAAACGCTTTGGGGACAGCACAGAAAGGAAACAGAAGAGGCAGCAAATCAGCAGAGGAAGCAGGACACACACACACACACACACACACACACACACACATCTCCTCTTCTAGCTGGAGAGAGCAACAGACAGGAGAAAAGCAGGATTCTCCCCCTCTCCAGCTGGCGTCACACCTCATTAGGGAAAAGCCTGTTTAACGTCTTTCCCTCCCCCCAGCCCAGGACTAAATCCCCCCTGAGTCAGGCAAAGGCTGTTGGGAAGAGGCAGCAGCCAGAGCAAGGGTGACCACCTCGCCCAGGAGGAGCACTGGCCCGAAGCAGGGTTAGCCGGGGCGGGCAAGGGGCCACCAACCTTTCCCTCCCCGCTCCCTGGGAAAATCGCTGGCAGGAGAAGGCTGGGAGAGAAGAGCCGGGTGTCTCTGGTGTGCCTGCCTGCCCCACACCAGGCACTCTGGCAGGTATATTCCCCCTCCCAGTGTGCTGCTGGCCAAGGGCTGAGTCTGACACAAACACTGCTCCCATAAAGCTGCTGCGAGCATGGATTAAACTCCAGTATCACCTGCGTTTTGTTGCAATTGCCCCTTTGGTCTGCTCTTGAGAGCATGCAGGCACTGTGGCCTCTGGACACGTGGTGACCACAAACCCTGAACTGCCTAAATTATATTCCTTCTCAATACCTGCCCAGATTTTTGAGAGGAAACACAGTCGACTTCCTGAATAAAAATAAATGAGTCCACAGCTGTGACTGCTGTCACCAGCACCAGTGCAGGGGTGATGGTGGGGCTGCTGCATGTGCTGGCTTTTTGTAACTATGGAAAGCAGCGGTCAGACTCCATCTCCTAGCAGGCTGGCTGCTTGGAGGGCATCATCACAAAGTTTGAGGCCCTCATTTCAGAGCACAGGCTTCTCCAAAACCATGTCGAAGCCCAGCACATGGAAGAGTCCAGCCTGAGTAGGCTGGGTGCTGAGGTTATGTGACTATACTTTGGAGGCTTCCTCTGTGCTGAAGCTGAATCATCTATAACCAAATCTGATGGACATAACCTGTTTAAGCACAGCTAAGCCTCGTCCAAGTTAGCTATCAGTTTAAAAGCCCCAATCCCTTCAGCTCTATTTCCATACTGCTGCTGTTATCAGCTTTCCATTGCAATGCTCCCAAGTGACTCGACAGGCTTTTGCAGAGGCTTTAGGAGATCACTGCAAGCTACCAGTGGGCCATGCTGACCCAGCCCCAACCCATGCACTGAAATTTCAACACAATCATTGAATCAAGTGAGGATGTTCTTTTCCCCTCACAGATAATTAATGACAACAGGTACACAGGCAAGAGTCTGACAAATT
This sequence comes from Colius striatus, assembly GCF_028858725.1. NCBI lineage: Eukaryota > Metazoa > Chordata > Aves > Coliiformes > Coliidae > Colius > Colius striatus. The sequence goes on from NC_084759.1 coordinate 141,123,790, forward strand.
TATGCAAAAGAGTAGTTATTTGGATTGAGCAGGAAGATGGGATGTCAGCTTCAGGTCTGAAATGCTTCTGATAAGTACCATTTATCCCTGTGTAGTGTGAAGCTGATTTGTGTTCTTCACATCTCTCTCTGGGAGCTCTTGCTGTCCACCCCAACAAAGAGCCAGACATCCCAGGAGGACACAGGGACTTGGGGAGGGACCACGGCTCCCCACAACACATCCCTGAGAGGAAAGTATAGCACCCTCCTTTCAGCTGCAGAACAAACCCAGACAACTCACCCAAAACAGCAACAGAAAGACAATACAATGAGTAGTGGGACATGGTCCTGGAGCTGTGACAGGATCCAGCTCCACCACAGGCCAGTTCCTCTGCCAGCCCCTACAGTTCACCTTGTTCTGCTGTCAGTGTGCTGAACCCCTTAGGATGTACTCAGCAGGCCTCAAGAAAACATACCCTCACCCAGCAGCCAGGCTGCTTTCTGCAGCCCAGAGCCATGATCTCCCTGCTCATGACTGCTGCCATCGTATGGAAATGGTTTCCAAATCTACTGAGTGCCCTGCTCTGTGTGACAAGCCAGAAGGGCGTTGTGGGGAACTAGGGGTACTCCTAAGGCCACAATACCCTAGAAGCACAAACAACAGTGGATTTAGACAGCTGCCATAAAGTCAGAAGGAAATAAGGGCTCCTGACCCTTATAGAGTCTTCAAGCCACGCAATCTTAAAATTAAGAGGCTAACTGGAGACAGCAGCAGTTACCCAAGTCTGCAGCTGGACGTGCCTCTCCGAGCTTCCCCATAGGCCTGCAGAAGCCTGCATGCTGACCTCTGTACGATACGACACAGCTTTACAGTTTCCTGACTTCTCCACTTCGTCTTTCTGCTGCAGGGAGAGTGGGTGCTGAACCCTCCTTGTGCTTCTGGCAGCAGGGACCAAGTCAGCAGCTCTCCTTAAAGAAACATCATTTTCCCCTCACACCCCAGGGACCATGAGCTCAGGGAAAGTCAAGATGGCCTTCTACAGTAGCTTCAGGGGCACAAAGCAAAGATGTTTTAGTGATGCTTGACGCTGCAGCAGTCCCAGCTTTTCTCTGAGCCACCAGACTGGTGTGTGCAAGAGTAAGGGATGAAGAGCAAATACTTGAGAGAGGAGAAAAGCTACCCTGTCAGAAGGGAACCATCATTTGGAGAGCAACAAAGGTATTCCCGTTTCTTCAGGTCCCCTTCTTAATGTCTGCCTGTGCCCTCTGAGGTCTCTATCTCCCTCGACTTTCTGCCAGCAGACTTTAAAGGCTATTTCAAGCATCTTGTAAATAGGGGCATAATGTTACTCCAGGGTGAAACAGAGGTGTGAGATGACAGCTTTGTATGAGGGAGATGGTTATAAACAGAAAGCCTGGGAGAATTTGTTGCATTGCCTCCACATAACGGCTGTTTGCAAAGAACAAATCCCACATATTTCCCCCCAGTGCCAGCCATGCGATAGGTAACATCAGCCAACCTCTCCTCCTGCAGCTCCCTCCCTTAAGCAATGAAAGGGGACACAGAAACATTGAAATGTGCTCAGTTCAACCCAACTGAACTGAGGTTCGAAAATCCAAGCTCTTTCCAGTGCCAATGAACGGTTTTGGTCAGGCTAGAATTTTCTAGGCTTGGTTTACAGGCATACTCTGGTTTTGTCCTCCTCTAGCCTCTCTATCAGGACACTTAAAAACCTGAGACCGACATGTTGTCTATCTACCACCTATCCTGCTCAGTTGTGTCTCCTTGTTCTCCCTCCACGTTAACCTGCTGCCTGATCTCTCCTTTGGAATAGGGACTCTCCCCTGTTTGCACAGCATGCTGCTGCTTGTTCTCCAAATGGAATTTTTCACTGCTGTATAACACAAACAAATATGAGCAGCTCACGCTGGGTGGCTAAACTGTACTGAAAAGAGATTTCAGACTGATCAGTCCAGTCTCCCTCATACCCCATAGCAGCGTACTGGTGCTAATAAAGCTTTCCTCTCCTCCTAGCTTATCTTGCCTGCAGTGCAAGCAATTTGTAACAAGAACTACATGCATTATGAATGTTATGCATTGTCAGCACTTAAAACATGTAAAAGTGGTATTTGTTCCATTTCTTCCCCCTGCAAAGTACCTTTTCAGATGTACAGGGTAAATCTGAAGCTCTGCGATTAGTTTCTGTTTAATAGTTAGACATTAGTACTTTATGCCTCTAGAGCAGCTTTCATCCTAGAGCATCAAAGCATTTAGAGAGCATTCAGTAAAGCCTTGCAGCACCTGTGAAGGAAGGGGAGGCGCACACCCACAGGCAGAGCAATTTTACAGATGGCAAAACTAACACAAGTCCCAGCATCCTTACCAGGGGCACGCTTCACTTGGCGGCGAGGCTGAGAGAGAGCCCATAAGGCTTGACACTTGATGCCACTGCCATCATCTTTCTTTTTCAGCAGTTTTATTAGCTGCCAAAGCATTTGGTGATCGTGCTATTTCCCTCCAAAGGATAATTTCTCCCTTTCAAAATAATCCCCTCTTCCTCCAGAGCAGATAATCTATACCGTTTACCATAAGCCAGTTATGCTGGCTAAGGGGCAAACATCACTCTGGGCACGGAGCTGGCTTTACGTGGGAGAGACGAAAATGTCAGCCTCAGCAGAACCCATGGTCTCCAGACTGGTTTGCAGACCCCGTGGAAGACTTCCAAGAGGTCTGTGAAGGGCAATTAAGAAAAACAAGCTTAGCATCACTCTGCTTAAATTTCTAATGAGGGGTCTGTGCCTTTATGGGAAAAGTACTGAGATCATGGCCTTTAAAAAACACAAACCAAAACACCTCCAAAAAAGTGGCTGACCACTATTGCTCAAGCCACAAGTTCAACTCCTCTAGTTGAAAATAACCTCCAAGCACAACAGCATGAGAGGAAACACAGTGTGCTTGAATTGCATCCTGTTCACCTCGCTCACAGAAAGATACCATCTACTGTCACCTAGAAAGGATCTCTCCTAGTAGCTGCTCTTGTATGTAGTATCGGACATATTCAGATTGTTAAAATTACTTTGTGGATCATGCTGGTTTAGCCTTTTGGCTTTTTTTAATGGGAAGACAGGCTGAGGAAAAGTGGTGACCAGACGGTTAGAAATGATCATTCTGAATCTAACCCATACTACCATATAGATTACATATTGTTAAACTGTCATAGTCCCACGCCAGTAGTTCCCTGCTGGTAAAACCAAACCAAAACAACCCCAAACTCTCCCTCGTGGAGATGGGATTTAGCATTCCCATTTGTGGGCCAAATACTACCACCACCTAAAGCCTAAAAAAGTCAGCAAGCATTTTACATAGTGCCTTGAGTGAGCAAAATCACACTGGTGGGGAACAGCATCAGCATGGCTCTACCTGTTTTTGATGTTGTTTCTGAAAACACCACCACTGGCTTAGCTATGGTCCCCCAACAGATGATTCTGCCACACGATAAATAAAGAACAGCTGATCCTGCCATGTCACCATCTCCTGCGGTAAGAGGCTTCCTGGGTACCTAGTGGGAGTTCTGCTAAGCTTTTAAGCCCATTGGCAACGTGGGGAACAGTCTGTAGCTCCAAAGCCAAGAGGCTCGAAGTAATAATCCGATTTCAAAGCTCCTCCTCCTCTCCAGCCAAAGGCAGCAAGGGAGGATGAGATCAGACTGTAGATGCTCTTCATTTTAGGTCTGGCCATTGCGTTCATCTGCTCAGCATGAGCGCGGGGAAGGGAAAGGATTAGTGCCAAAATCTGGAATGGATTGCTTGGCTAAAGTTTCTGCAAAGATTTCAAGATTTACTGGGAAAATCATTTCTTTTAAGGGGATTTTTGCCACTCTCGGTGTAGCTGGCCCATCTAAGCCAACCTCTGCTTTCCTAGTTCACACACTGGCCAAAACTCCTGGGGTATTTACTCTCTGCCATCATGCGCTGCTGAGGTACCATGGCATTCAAGCTGCGCTGCGGGTTTGCACTCATGCCACAAAAGTTCTCCTGTAACAGCAATGAGTGGTGCTCAAGCATTTACATCGCTTCCCCCTGTCCAAGATGTTATTAGCTGCCAGTTGACAAGCAAGCTGTGATAAAAACTCCTATCTTCGTAGGCATCAAAATAAACAGAAAGCCCAGATCGCCCCTTAAGGATTCAGACGATTCTCTTACATCCCCTTCTGCCCCTCAAACAAAAACTTTTGAATGGGGAAAGGTCCCTGCCCACTCCTGCCTGAAATAGCAGGATGAAACGGTAAAATACATTAAGATAAAAAAAGGCTGTAAAGCTCTGCTTTTCCCCTTTAATCTGATCTCCACAGCCAGCCATTCTTCTGCTTCCTCTTTGGATGCCTTGTGGAGCGCAGCCCACAGCATACCCACCACAAACAAACCCTGGCTGGTGGCTCAGCGGGGAGATCAGCCTTCAGGCGTTATCAGCATTAAAAACTCTTCCTCCTTGCTCCAGGTCAGACAAAAGAAAAGCCACCAAGAGCGCCTGCAGCCACACACAGGTACCCCACAAGTTTCTACCACTGTGCATGGCCAAGATGAATGGTAGGTGAATTCCACTGCAGTGCTACACTGAAATCCAAGTTCCAGCGTTTCTGCCCATTAATAAAGTGAAGAAGAATTTGCTGAAGTATGAAATAACTGCCTACTGGTATCAACTCTGACGATGCAGCCAGGCGGCTTCTCAGATGCGTGAACTGCCTGATTGAAACAGGCTTAGTCTCAAGCCTAAGAATAAGTTTTAAGAACACGCATCTATTTCATGGCATAGCAGTTTATAGATAACATAATTATCTAACAGGTCTTTTTCATACTCTCAGATAAGTGTCTGCAGTACTCTGGATAGATAAGCAAGGTGATGCTTTTAGCTATCAGACTCTCTCAGTTTATTCCCAGATTATACAGTCCAGACATACTTCAATACAAAACCTAATGGCTTTTAGACATATTTTAAAATTATTATAAGAAATACACCCTAATGAAAGATATATGCACTAAGAGATGGGCTCGTCATAGGAAACGGTGTTTCAAGACTATCAAATATTGTAACATGAGTCACAGTTCTTTATACATCCGTGGCTCCATAGCACATGTCACCACAGGATCCAGTGTCAAAATAAATACAAATTACCTCTTCCAGTACTCACACTCTAATTTCAGCCCTGTTCAAAAGCAAAAAAGAAAAAATAAATAATTTTTAAAATCTGTATTTTACTGAATACGTGGAAGAGTCCCCCAGAGCTTTTAAAGCCTGGCCGGGGCTCAGAGCCTCCACCTCCAGCAACTGATGTCTAGCACACCTTCCCTGAATGGCCTCCACACTGCTTTGGCTCTCCTGCTGAACATGCAGACCTGCCCTGCTCTGCTGAGCCATCATCTTCCCCAGGATGCTAGTAAAAAACCAAACAGGACCCAATAAGGTTGCCTGGTGACCAGGGTAACTGCTCTCTGGGCTGGGAGCAGCCAGGAGCCGAGTTGGGAGCCCACTGGGAATACCTATTCCCTTCCCCGCAGCTGGGGAAAGGCAGACTGGGAAGGGAGAAGGGTTTGCTCATAAAAACAAAGCAAAAACCTGGCAGTCCCAGGGGGTTTGCGTTGAGTAAAACATAAAGTCTCAGAAGTGATTTACTGCAACGTACTGCGAGCAACTCGACATTCACACAAGTGTCACTGGTGCAACTGTCCTGACTAAGACCTCTTGGCCAGGGGTGGCTGTGAACCACCACCTCTACCCCGTGTCTGGAAGGAGCTCAGCTCACATATGTGTTTGCCAAAGGAAATGATACAGAGACCTTGGTGTGCTTAGCAGACGGACGCTCTGTGTTTTACTCCACATCTGGCAACGCTGCTCCATAAAAAAGGTGATGGAGTGCTTGTAGCTCTCCTTCCAGAGCACAGGATGAATATCTTCTTCAACACATACGCCATGCAGGAATTCTTCTCTAGCTTACTTTAAAGTTGTCTTTATAGCCAATAAATTTGCAGACTGCTACAAACACTTGGCTATTTACACAATAATAGTTATATCTGCCAGAAGCAGCAAATTATTATTGATGTTAATTATTATGATGATGATGTCCATAAATGTTAACACTAACTACACTCTTAAAACACATATTATAAACAGCATTATAATTTGAGAGAAGAGCAGTAAACTATTGCCCAGGCACAGAAGAAAACAGGTCTACTGCTGTGAAGCTTATTCTACAGACATTAGCTGGAGTACCTTTTTCTCCTGAATTATTTCCTGCCATCCAGAATTAAGAAAAAAAAACCCACACCAAAAAATCCCCACCAGATAGGTTTCATTAAATTTTTAAACCAAAACAAAGGTCTGTTAGATCTTGTAAACTGTACTAGCCAGCTTTGTTTCTACAATTCAGTGCAGAAGTGATGACACTGGATTATCCCAAGATCCGCACAAAATGCTTTGGTTGGATGAAACAGTTGATCTGCCTGAAGTGGGCAGGAAAAAAATATGGTAACAGATAATTATATAACCAGACTGTAAAAGTGTTATTAGTAGACCATGAGATCAGGAAAGCCCTGGCTTTTATTCTCACTTCATGCATTCAGTGATGAGAATAAAATCTCTGTCTATCTCTCCTCCCCCACCTAAATGTTAGATAATCTTTAGCCAACCCTGCAAAACACTTGCAATCTTTGAGTAAAAGCAAGGCTGAGGTTAATGTACTGCTACTTTTCTAACATTCAGACACTCTGTTATACCTTGATAACAGCAGAAAACTGGGGGGAAAAAAATTCCTCTGCTGTTCAGATACAGTAGCTCAAGGACTCAGGGGTAAACTCTGAAGTTCAACATTTTAGTTTGAAAGGACATTTCCAGTCATTGGCTACTGGAATTCAGATCTTCAGATCTTGACTAAGTGATAAAATGCAATAAAAAAAAAAAAGGCTTTGCCAGAAGGTATCTCTTTCTTTCAAGAAGGGAATGGAAACATTAGCCATTCTGTACATTAACTAAGCATGGCAAAACATGTGGACCTTGTTCTCAGTTATCCACAACTGGATGTCTCTGGGAATCTTTCCTTGGGGGTACAGTTTTGCTCCTCCTTTCTCAGGAATGACAGAGGTGAATCCAAGCAGGAGAAAAATTAAACTGGTGGCAATGGACCTTGAAGGTCTGACAGTGACCTGCAGCACTAAGGTCTATGAAACTGCTTTCATTTGCCGGAACATAAATTAGATTCCTCACTAGGTACAGCACCAGGGTTAATGTGAGCTTTATAAAGCCTTCTTTGAACATACAGATTATCCTTTTCAAAAAAGACTAATCTTGTGGTTTAAAGTACAGTACTGGGAGCCAGGAAACCTATTCCCAGCCCTGTCAGGCTGGGTGACTTCAGGCAACCCACTTGACTCTGCTCATTTTCAAAGCACACAAAAGAGAGATGAATACCTAAATTTCCCCTAAGACTTAATATTTTTAAGACAACAAGAAACATCGTAACTCTTCACAGACACCCTCAAAGCAGAAGAGTGTGGCAGGCCCTTTCAAACCTCTCCAAACAGTAAGTCCCATAGATATCATCCACACCTGGCAATTCATACAGGCAAGAACCCCAAATTGCAACATTACCAATTACTTTTTTTTTTTTTTTTGAGCAGTGAAGGAAATGTCCCATCCTGTCCAGTATTTCTGTCCAAGGGAATTCCTAAAAAGGAGCAAAACTGAGGAACTGGGAAAAAGTCAAGTTTAGAGAAGGCCATACTGGCTAGGCAACTCTCAAAAGAATACCTTTCTTCTGCAGGATCTGATTTCACTGCAAGAATGTTAAAAACAATACAAATTTAGTTTTAAAAATATAAAAATCAAGCATTTCCAAGGTAAGATACAGAAAACTACCAAAAGTATGGGATGATAGAACATTCAGTGCTGGGAACAAGGATCACTACTTTCCTTCCACGAACAAATTCATCCTAGACATCTCCAATGTGAAAACCAATACTGGCTTAGAGTCTCCTCTCAGAACGTGCCTGTCATTCCTCTCAAACTGTCATAGTTACATATGCTTTAGATTTGAGTTTACATATATTAGTCTCTTTCAATCTTTTACATAAAATGAGTATAGAACTTTTGGGCATGAAACAATCCCGTGATTTCCAAACCTGCTTAAAAGAGGACATGTGAAGCCTTACTTGTGTCATGCAGTATAACATTTCAAAGACACATCTTTCAAGACTGAGCACAGCTCTTTTCTGCACACCCCAACATTCTGATTGATGCATCCACATTCTGCCTGCTTGCCCATGAGCACAGGTGACTCTGACACAATCACTCCCAGAGGACTCGATCCCAACATGCTGATGGGTGGCAACATTTCCTGTGACGCAGCTCCACTAATAAAGCTCTTGCAAGAGGAGCTCCAAAGACTGTTTCCCAACTCATTGCCTTCTAGCACGCAGGAATATCAGGAAGTATTTTTAACTCAAGAACCTCCATTCCACTTCTACCCAGTTGAAATGCAAGAAGAAAAAGCGAACAAAAAATCCCATCCTACTCTGAAGACTACAACATTTGCTGATTCCAGGGTTTCTTGTGCAGAAGAAAGTTATCCAGTCACAACAATATACTGTCACTGCCTTTTCTTCTGAAATTAACTTTGATGTTGAAAAAACTCCACTTAGGCATTTATTGTGGGCAGCCTCAGTTAACACAGGAGTACATCCACAGCCAGCAATCAAGAAACAGCATTCAGAACTACCTCTGTATTGATTTCTGGCTGGGAGGTAAAGCTAAGAATTTGCTTTTTTTTTTAACCCCTATCTGTCCATTGATCTCAGAAGGAAAAAAATCCCCCAAAAGCCCAGACTCACTTTTGTGTAAACTGAGGTATCCTAGTTATTGTTCAAATAGAAAGCAAATGATTGTATTTTCCTAACAGCACTTGCAAAAGAGACAGAGCAGTTTGATCCACTGCTATTCATTCTTTCGAACACGCATCCAACCTTTCAGTCACTGTGCTTACTGGCTATATGGAAGGTAAAGCACCGAGGAGCACTAAAGGATTAATTCTCACAATAGTGGGAAGCAGGAGTCCAGGCTCTTTAGGGGGGGTTGGTGGGGGAGAAGTGAGAAGGATGAGTGTGCAGGCTGCATCCCTAGGCTTTGGACTTCCTTGCTGTGACTTCATCCTCTGCCTAAAGCTATCTTAAAAGGCGGCTACCATGGAAAGGGTGCCACATTGACTTACATCTAAAGAGTGTTATGGGAATTTTGATTTAAGCCTGCAAAGACTTCGAGAAGGAGTTATATGTGACAGAAATGCGAGGCATGGCTCAGCAGGGAAGGAAATAGCTAAGGCATAAACAGTTTGTCTGTTGGGAGTCACACAGTAGCTGAATAGATTTATGATTCAGATGTTTTCAGATGTTGGTTATCAGCAATTAGCTCAAACTCTTGGAAAAGTAGAGAGAGAGAAAGATTAAGCTTTTGTCTGCCCCTGCCCTCATCCTTCCTTTGCCTGGCAGCGGGGGTTACTGATTGTTTCTGTCCCTTTTTTAACATCAGAATGGCTTTGAGCCACGCTTACTGCAGAAGCAGAACGCGCTGCCAGTATAATCATAAACAGTAGATTCAACAGCTAATCATTAAAGTCCAACATCATTTATTCAGGTACAGCCTACACAAGTATATTTGTAAGATTTGATTACATGGAAACTTTTAAGTGTTTTTTTTTTTTTTTCCAACCATAGAAATCATTTGGGACACAGAAAGGGCTGAAACGGGGGATTGGTTTTGTTAACTTTCTCTTCAGCCTCTGTATAAGTCCACTAACATATGCACAAGAGGACTTCATGCATCTTTATGGCATTTAACCTCACAACAACCATGCTGGCTTCTCACAGATAAGCTAACTGTCTTGCCCAAGATCACACAGGAAGCCAAATGCAGAGCACTAAAACTGAGCCTAACTCTGACTAGACCGCTGACTATTGCAGCATTAATCCGTTTCTCATTTAGTTTAATGGAACTTAGTGCTCAGCTAACAGTTTTATTCCATCCCACTATTCCATAGTGTGGATCTATACATTAAGAGGAAGAGATTATGACTTTTCTGTGAATCATGTCTCTATGTGTAGATGTTAATGATGCAACCTTAAAGACAGAGTCATTATCAGCACCTCCACAACTGGGAGCCTGAAATGCTACTGACTTTCGAAATCCCACTGTAGCTAAACCCTTTTAATTTTTCAAATGCTTGGAGCCCATAACAACCCCCTTTTGTTTAAACTGTAAGGGACTCTACATTTTTAGAGGAGAGAGAGGGAATCAAGGTAATTTAGTAATTTGTAACAGGGATATGGCATCTGTGCATCATACTGCTGTCAATGCAGTGTTCTCCCACATTAGCTTGGTCGTGTTTAAAACACAGAGCAAAAATAGGACCTATATAGGAAGGCATCTGACGGCAGATTCCCTGTGCAATAACTCTATCCAGGACAGCTCTGGACAAACGCTGACATGCTGATCTGGCGTACAACGCAAGCAGCAAACACACTGTGCTTGGTGCAGCTCCAACCTCACGCCTGCGTTCAGTGCTTACAGAGCCCACCTGTCTACAACCCAACACCTCTGGAAGGCATCAACACAATACAGAGAAACAACATCAGGCTTATTATGCAGAAGTTACACAGATCGCCTGAACGATTTCTATCCAAAAGCTCCCAGATGGGAACAGAGGAGGCCCCAGACTTCCCTTGGACTGCTTCTTGAAACCTCACAGTGCCGCTTTCCTTGAGATGCTGTGCATGATGTGATCAGATTAAGCTCTGTTAATGTTAAGACACTTTTAGACAGTGCAAACTGGTACTAAACTTGGAATTAACTGGACTGGTGTGAACTTATACCTTAATGCACACAGAAACCAGATTAGAAGACAGATGGTGAGGAGGAAAGGAGAAAAAAAGAAGAGTAGGTTGGATATACATATGTGGATTTACATTCTGTGAACTTGGCACACATCTTAGAGGCATTTTTTATTTCAAACATAATAGAAAGTTGCCTGACAGTGCTGGTACACTAGATAAGGGGAAAAAAGAGCAGATGTTTTTGAAGGGCTTTGTAGTACAAATCTTCGGCAGGAATTTAGAGATCAAGGTGGGCAGAAGCACTGGAGGAAGGAAGCTCTTTCAGCTAGAGTGGAAGCATAAAAAGGGAGAAGCAAGAGGAAGAAGGAAATTCTGGTGAAGCAAGAGTAACTGTAAGGGTCCAGATCATAAGCAAAAGTGCAAGGGAAATACTCAGCAGAGATACAGCTTAGGCAGCAGTGTGTAGAACCCTGAAAGTAGTAGTAATATAGTGGAAGCTGTTGAAAATTAATCCATAATATTAGTATGCATGTCAAGGAAAGCAATATAAAACATCAGCAAACCTGTGTATAAATGCAGACTGTATCTACACTTTGAACATTATATGCAGTTCTCATCCCCATATTTGGGGAAAAAAAAGACAGAAGAACTGAAAAGCTGAAGCAGGGCAACAACAGTGATCAAGCACATGAAACAGCTTCTGCAGGACGAAGAATTCTGCAAAAGTATAAGAAGGGACAGACATCAGCTGAAATTATCAGGATAAAAACAAACAAAAGGAGACACTTCTTTGCATAAGCAATAATTAATCCGCCTGTGTCTCTGCCATGGAATATTATGGATGCTAAAAGTGTACATGGGTTCACAGAAGAGGCAAATTAACAGAAAGGGGGATGGGGAATATATCTATCAAGGGCTGTTAAATATAAAAGGAGGTTTCTGAGCTGCAAATATGAGCCAGAGGCTGGGAGCACAGCCTAGGGAAGGATCATTGCTTGATTGCCCCATTTTGACAACTCTTCCCTGGGTATCCGCTGTACAAGAAGAGACAGGATGCTGGGCTAGACGGACCTTTGATCTAACCCTGTACATCCATTTTTGTGCACAAGGCAGAAGAGGGTTCGTATTCCATGCTGAATCAGGCTGGGCACAGTAAAATTCAAACACGAAAGAACGTGCTTTAGATGGCAAATGCAGAAAACACTGGTTGCCTAGAATTTAATATCATAGAGAAGGGAAAATGTGAGGGTCTTAAAAAAATATATATAATAAAATCTTGTAACAGCATTAAAATGAAGGACAGAGATTAAACTTTTGATGGCATGTATGTGTAGGAATAGAGAAAACTGCATTTCAGACATAGAAGGGAATAGAGGCTTGATTTCATACAACTTGGGATGTAAGGAAGGCAAAGAAAGAGAGGATAAAAGGATAGCATTGAAGAAGACTCCCAACGTAAAAACTCCAATCTCCTCCAATGCCTCAAGCTGTAAGCAGAGGCAAAAGAAGAGAGATTTTAAAAATGCAGTTTAACACGCTTGTTCAATTTCAAGAGATGAATTTGAGATGAGGCAGTGGAGATGACCACATAATTAAGGTACTGTACAGACACAGTTCATTTCTCAGCTGTGCCACTGACTTGTTTCACAATGTTGGGCATTTCACTTTGTTATTCCAGAAAACTGAGAAAATATTTTCTTAATGCACAGGAAAGCTGTGAGGCTGAATTCTTTAAACATCTGAGATGCACTGTGGTGTCTGAAGAAGCACAGTTAGGATAGCAAACGCCAAGCATTCACACGCCAAGGACCACATTTCATGGGTTGCTGGGACCAGACGCAGTGTGGAATGTAACCACAGGGACATGGGAAATAATTCCATCGCAGGAAATCGGCTCAGGGAAATTAAACTCAATAAGGTGTGAGGGGAAGAGGTTTCAAAGCCAATCAAAATATATGACGTGGAAAGTGCATTTAAGGAGCCGAAAAGTTTGCAAGACCTCTGAAGAATAACACCTCAAACTGTAGGAAGGAATCAGCATGGTACTACAAAGGTGAGAGATAAATAGGATGATTGGATATAGCGTGCCAAGTACTGCAATACCTGAGCCTATATCCAAGATGCACTTGAGTACTTAAGAAATAAATGATGCTTAGTCTAACATTTGCAATGCTTTCTACCAGGTTTTTTTCCCCTGTGATCAAGAACATAGATCTTAAATCATTTGAGTAATAACGACATCACTAAAACAGATACAAACAGGTTCTGATTTAAGATACCAGCACCAGTGCAAAGCCTACAAGAAGAGCAGTACAAGCTGTTTGGATCCACAGAAACTTTATACTCAGATATTTAAGATACACTTACACCTTTAAAACTTATCTAAAGTAAAATTTGAAATTACTAAACCCAGTAAGGGCTAAAGTTTTCACTGAGTTTTAATCAATCATTTAAATTACACTTAAAAACAGCCAGATCAAATATTTGCCAAGAGGTGTAAAATGACTCCCAGACTAAACTGGCAGAAAACACAGAAGAGCCCAGAATAGACCTTACTGATAGGATAAATTGAGCCTTGACATGTGTGGAGCCCATCTGCGAGTGACAAAGAGTACATGCCTCATTTCTGTTTATTCCCTTCTGCCTGGCTGAAATTTCATGGGTAACTTTATAGCAACACTGCCCAGTTCCCCTACCCATGTGCCCCCCCACTCTCCACTACCTCTGCAGCAGCTCCTGGGCATCACTGATGACCAGGCACAGGAATTTTTAATCTTAAAACCGATTAGCTAGTTGAGTTTTCTTTGCTGTGTTATTTCACAGGTGGATTAGCCCTTCTCTGCCCATCTTGCAGTCACTCCTGGCAATGCAGCACAGCACATGGGAGGACATGGCTGCTGCCAAGCTCCTACCTACAACCTGAGCACGGCCCTTAGTGCACAGGGAAGTGCTGAACTGCAAGCCAAACACCTATTTTCTTCTTCCAAATTCTAAATCAAAGCCTTTATATGTGAGATGCTGACTTCATGGAAACCCAGAGGATCAGAAACCAAGAGGGTCGGACAGCTAAGCACAGTAAATCGCTTTTACGTGCAAAGCATCTCATTTAACACAATTTAATAATCATCAAGCTGATTTTAAAAGTTTTAGTGCATTTTTTTACTTCATTTTTTTTAACCAAAATCTTTAATATTGTCATAAGCAAGCAGTTTATTTGGTAAATGGGAGGAAATGGTTATGATTTTGTAATTTAAAACACTAAACCAAATACAAGTAAATGGACATGTAAGCATAAGATGCTTAAACACGTACAGAATGAAACACTGAACTGAATGTAAAGACTGAATTTGGCTATAAATCTCCAGGTCTTAGCAAGATCCAGAGATAATCCAACTTGTCCTAACCTAAAAGGCAAAAAATATCCTATTTAAATGACAATGTATCGCTTGCTTGTTTGAATTAAAAAGTGAAAATCTCCAGTTTTAACCAATATCTTTAAACTGCCCCAAAAAGTTTGAGGGTAAGGGCTTGCAAGGATACTCAGAAGACCTTTTCAAAGCATATCTCCAGAGCGAGAGGCTGCACTGGCTACACTAGGCAGATTGGTCCAGGAGGGCATCGCAGCCGCAAAGAGCTGAACCCTGCAGGAGCCCTTGATGGGTGCCGGTAATGAGCAGTTCAAGAGCAGGCGCTGTAAAAACACAGGGCAGCCTGCCACTGATGCCTGGAGTCACATAAAATTAATTTAAATTGGAAACAAACTGACCCGGGTAGTACTTGCCCGAGTTTCAAACAATGTTAAGAGCAAAGTGGCATATTACGTATTTTGCTGGCAGCTCAATCATTAAAATTAAATAGGAAGCGGCAAAGCTGCAGGGCAGGCGATACCGTGCGTTTGTGTATAAAAAGCAACGGTGAGCTTGGGAATTACAGACACTTGTAAACCTTACTTTAGTACCTGGTAAAATGGCTCAACTGGGTAGTTATGAAAGTTAGATTAATGCCATGCAGGAGGCACAGATTAGCATGGCATTTCCATAAGACAAATGGGCACCTCCGTATTTTCTGTAAGGAGAGTCACGATAGTGGTTAAAGAAAAAAATGGTAGATATAATTAATTTGAATTTTCAAACAGCCTTTGGTAATATTAATCACTGCAGCCTATTAGGGAAACTAGTCATGGGGTGAGAGGTAAACATCTGTCAATAGATTAAAGCTAATTTAGAAAAAACGAACAGCATGAATAAATGGCCAGTTTTCAAGAAGGTTAATGGGGGAAGTCCCAGGGGCAGATACTATGATCAACATTTAATACATTAAATGATCTGGAAAGGGGCATATACAATGTGAAATGGTGTGCGTGGGGGGGAAGTTGATGATACTACTTTAGAGGTTAGTTAAAACTGGCAAGAATTAAAAAAAAAAAACTCTGAAGTATCCAGCCAAGTTACAGCAAATAACGTTAGGGCAGATGAGTGCAAGGTTATGCAAATTGGCATGGAGAGTTTGAACTGATTGTTGACATGGATGGGTTCCACGTTAATTGTAACCATTCAGAGCAAGATCTAAGTGCCCTCATGGACAGCCCAGAGAAAACATCTGCTTAGTTTCCAGTTATTGTCAAAACCACAAACCAGATGTGGAGCTTTGTATTGGAGAGAGAATGAGGAATATGGAAAACACAACTTCAGTCTCGAACATTGCGTTCAACCCATTAGTCTTTGTAACAAAACAAAATATCAGAAACTTTAAAAGCCCAGAAAGAGTCGCCATAAATTAGAGCTCAAGAAAGATGCTTGTTTGAGAACTCAGTTACACATTACAAAACTCAAGGCTCCTTGAACTCTAGTTAGCATGACATTAGATGGCTTACGGTCTATTAAGAAGTTTGCTAAGAAGAAAACTCTAATGATTCAAAAATGTCTGGGCTACATTCAAGAGGTGATAAGTAAGAGGTGAAATGATCCAAGCATATGATACATAAAGCGGGCAGAGAAAACCATCTGTATGCAGTTATTCTTCATTCCCATTCTCTTTTTTCTCCCAATAACACAGGAGCAAGGAGTTGTCCAACCAAATAAAAGACAATAGATTTAGAAGTGATGAAAGAAAATACTGCTGTGCCCATACAGACAGAACTAACCCACAGAACTCTTCTCTGCAAGGTATTTATTGAAGCAATAATCCTAATAAGATTAAAAACCACAAAACATCAACAATGTCAGCAATTGGAGCCAAGAGAATTCTGCAGCTTTCCCACTTGTCTTTGCAGGACTTTATTCTTTCTTCCAAGATAGCTGATACTGGGTGTGACACAGGACAAGAAATGAGAACAAGCTGGGCCAGTGGCCTCATCTAGAACCTGCTCAGAAGTTTCAATGTGAGGAGGCAGACAAAACCTGGACATGAAAGTAGCTCAAAATGAAAGACGAAGGAAATGGGGAAGACATGGTTTTAATGTCATTGTGTGAGTTGTCTTCAAGGAAAAGATGGTTTAAGTTACTGCAAAAACAGCTGGAATCATTGCTGAGAAACAGAGCTTTTCATGTCTTTTCAGTCTTCTCTGAAAAGTGGTTAGAGGCAATATCAACTCTACAGGTACTGTCACTGACCCTTCCATCCAAACCAAATAGGAGGGGGGGTTTTGCCTACGTCTTGCCCACACCTGTGTATCAGATTAGAGTGAGGACTTAAAAGTAGAATAGCTGTTGAAATTGTCACATGTACAGAAAAAACTTGGATGTTATTGTGATGCTAAAGGGGAGAGGGCAGTATAACTGCCCTCTAGGTCACATAACATGGGCCACATAACAGCATTTAAGGCAAAGAGAAAGGTGGCTGTGAGATGGCCATCCATCAGCCTGAGGAAAAAACGGTAGCTGAGGAGGTGCCAATCTCTTCTCCCTATCAGTGAAGAACATCACCATCAAAAATTGCATGGTAAGATCATTGTGTATCTACCATCTAATTCCTTCCAGTAAACCCCCAGTCACTTGATTAGTACTTAGCCCAACTCTGCTAAAGGAATGCATATCTGGTGTCCCCACTCTTCTACTTGGACAAATAATCCTGATACTAGTTACTGAGATGAACCCACTACTGAGCAGTGATACTAACTAACCCTTGCTTTCCAGTTCACTTTATTGAGGATAAAATTCAGAGACACAAAAGGTGTACGAGCTCCTATTTCTAACCCTGGACTATTCAGAGGATATTCTCTGCCACTCTCCAATGTATTTGTCTAGTGTAAGTGTTTCAAGAACAGAGCTTGCTATTCCTGTTTAGGAGCCCTTCAAATGCTCAGCATCAATTTTCTCCTCCTTTCTCCTATTATTTCTATCACCCAGTTTCCTTGGCTCTCTTAATGCCTATGTGCTTTATATACTGGTAAGCACCCAATACATTTAGGCCTTTCAGTCTTTCTTTACAATAAGATCATTCTCCAGTTGTTATTCTGGTTGTTACTAATATGACTTTAACACCATTTTAAAATCTTTCTGGCTTTAAGGTGTTCAGAAACAAGGTTAAATAAAAGGGTAGGGGCTACTGCCACCCTTATTACATTTCATGGTGTAACATTCCTTTATAAACAGCCAGTAGCTTTTCTTTGTTTTAACACACATTTAAGAGGAAAACATCGTGCAACATTGTGTTCGTATGGCCTCTGTTGAACAAGTGGTCTGCTTTACTCTCTAAAACATTGAAAACAAGGTGTTGAGCCCACAACAAACATGACCTATTGGATTCACAATATGTTTAAAATTATAATAAACACTGGCTTCAATTTGGTTCTCTAAACCGGGGATATAGTTGGATCATATTTTCAAAGAATCTCCAGGAACTGAAGGTCCAAGTTAAATATGAAATTCTGATATTGGCCAAAAGTCCCAAGACATGGCACACGTGTTCTCATGCTTGTAATGTTCCCATCAACTAGCTCTGGCTTACTTTATTTATGTCCAGATATGATAGCATAAGCTTTTCAACTATAGTATCTTTATCCATGAATTTAATCACTCTCTAGGCTTTTGCACGTTTGGGTAGTACCCCTTTAGCATTTTTAACATCCACAGAATTAATGAATACTCTGTCTATTTCCTTCTCTGAATCATCATTGAATTTGAGATAGAAACTACTACCGATCCCTGTGGCACCCTGATACTTATCCTCTCAAAGCACGGTTTATAGTTACAGGCTTGCCCAGAGTAGAGAGGGAAGACCTGAGGGGTTTTTTGTTATTGCTTTTACAGTTCTCAATATAAATTAAGCAGCGTAATTGAAATAAATCAGGTGTTTTCCAATAACAATGTCACAATCAAGCATTATCCACCTTAAATGACAGCATTTCATACAATGTCATCTTAACAGTGCTTTGCTTAATTTTCTGAACCAAAGGAAACTGAAGGAATCATAACAGTAGAGAAAAGCATAAAAGTGAAGTTACTTTTCATCTGAAGGATTACCTGATGTATCTACTGCTACTAATCAGTGTGGGGTCCATTTTAAAAGGCATTGTGTTTTGGATGTACCAGAGAAAGCAACTGGTAGACGAGGACAGGTTACTGGAGGATGGGACTCGATGGTGTTGGGAGATACAGATTTTCCTGGAAGTACGTGAAGTGTCTGGAGCTCGTCCGTGAACACCATGCTGTGTGCTCTGCAGACCATGTTATGTGCCAGTGGGACTGTGGTTGAGAAGCCAGGTTTCCTTCCCTTCCTCACTGCTCCCCTCCTTCCTTGGGAGGCCAGCTTTGTCCTCTGAAGGGATATGGAAAAGGGATTCTGAAGGATCACATGTATCTCTACATGCAGCTAGCATTTCCTTAGCAAAACTGGGACGTATACGTTTTGTCTAAAGCACAACCGATGAATATAACCACCAGACTGGGTCAGACTGATCCATGGAGCCCTGTATCCTGCCTGAGACAGTGACTAGCAGCAAATGCTTGAGAATGGCACAAGCACAACATAAGGCTTCCCCCATCACCTTCCAGCAAGCTGTGGCTTAAGACTTCCTGTGCCAGAGATTGTATCTTTGTGCTTAATTGCCCTCGATGAACTTCTCTTCCATGAATTTGTTTAATTGCTTTTTGAACCTATCTTGACTTCTGGCATCCACAACATCCTGTGGCAATGAATTCCAGTTTAATTATGTCTTGCATGAAAAAAATACTTCCCTTTTGTGTAGGAAATTACTTCCTTTTTAAAAACCCCAAAAAACAACTAACAAGTACCACTGTGTAAGACTACAAGTTCTGGCAAAATATTACACGGGCTTTAAAAGAAATCACTGCATTCAGTTGTCCCCTCTGGCCTTCTGTAGAAGCCTACTGCCCAAAGCATTAGACAAGGCTCCTGGTGAAAAAGGTGAAATGCTGCATGATGGTGGTGGAGTCCTATATGAGCTGGGAACTTGCAGTAAATGAAAAACAAATGGGTTGCCTACATTCCTGACTGTTGTATGCACTAGCAAAATCCATCATTGCCAGACAAGATTTGTTCCCTGTTAGACTGCAAGAAACAGTCTACATTCTAAAAAGTTTCCAGTGTTATCCTTTTATAACTTTGGTGCTGCAAGCCACTGCAAATGACCACAAAGAACATCTTTCTTTGCCTTGCTTGTACTATTATTAATTTTTGTGGGTTTAATGGTTATTTATTCTCACTGTTTCAGAAGTATAAAGAATGTAGGAAAAATATTATATGAAACCTCTTTATACTCTCCCCTCCTTTCTCATTAACACAAACCAAATAGCACAAAGAATGTTTCTATACATTGTGTTTTTCTAATACAGGCCAATTCTAGCTAACTGTAACCTCTTTCCAAAAAAGCAAAGTCCAAAGTAGTTATCAGGGCTGACAGCTATCTCTGCAACAAACCAATGTGATGGTGGTCTTTGCAGGACCAAGAGGAGAGCAGGCAGCCATGGCCATCAGCAGTTCCTCCTTAGCGTTAGGCAGAGCATTAAAAGGGTTGGCTAATTCCCTATTTCCTGTCCTCCTAATCTGCAACAGTGCTCAAACCAGGCCACTCTACATTATAAATAGGTCCACTTAAATCAGCTGAACATCATTTGACTTAACCCAAAATGAGTGAGAGTGGCTATCCTGCACACTAGTTGCTGGATTCTTGCAGCACTCCTCACACCAGCACTTCCAGGGGCATCTGTCATAGCTCTCATGCCATCTGCATAGCCGTTCCAAAATTACTATCCTATAAACTGGAGGGGGCGGTTGTTATTCTTCTTAAGACGTAAGATGAATTCAGGGAGGTGCTAGAGGGCTTTGAGCACTCAGGTGGTTTAGCTTTTGTCTTTACTGCAGTCAGAGGGTTAGCAGTCTAAACGAACACGAGGCTTACACTGCAAGTGAGCCACCTTACTTACCCTGTGCCAAAGCACTTGCTAAGCTCATCACAGACCTCCGGGCAGGAACATAGAGGAGAAGAGGAAGGGTAATACCCAGGAAGATCAAATTCTCTGGTGAAGATATGCATGGGGCTGACAGCTGGCAAACACTGCCTTCCACACGTTTCAGAGCACTCCTCCTGAGTAGCCTCCACAATTTATCTATTTTTGTTAATATTTAGTGCCAATGTGCTCCAAGAGTGAGGTTTGGGGCCAAATTCTTTCTGTATGGGTGATAACAACGAGATAACTGAAACAACAAACCTCAGCATTCAGTTTTCCAGAAGCCAGGTCCTTTCTTTTCATCAGCCAAACACAGAAGTACACTCAAACCCCATTTTATTTATTTATACATGTTGCTCTGCTCTCTATTCCTGGCAACCGGTGCTCATGACATAGTGGCCTGGGACATGTTGGAACTGGGCTTCAGGTCACCTTGTAAGCAGTGGCAGCAGCTGCCTCCTGGATCAAGCGTTTATTAACCAGCAGCTCAGGAGGGCTCTAAATTAAGTTCTCTGTTCTGTTCCCACAGAGAGGGAGGGAGAAAAATATCCTGCCACCAAATCCCTATTTTCTTGCATCAGGACTCACTGAAGTTTCCTCACTGCTCGCTCTTTCCTATCCTTGCCAAAATAAGATGCCCGAGCCCAGGTTTTGATTAGTAGCCCTCTACGGATGACACAGGACCACTGACTAGTCCAGCTGCCACAGCTTTTCACAAACTACACAGCCTTTTTTTTGGTTGGCATTAGTGGCACACGACTTCTCTTGCTGCACAGATCCAGCCCTCATACTGTCTCTGCCTCCAAAATGCCTGCACAGCGCCATCCCTATAAAATCCCAGCGGCAGAGGGCTGGGCACAGAGGGTGCTCCGGGCCCAATATCAGTCCTTTGGGAGGGGAGACTGTATAAAGAGCTGGCAGGCATATACTCTGGAGGAGCAGCAGGGGAGGGAGGGAGGGGGATCTGAAGTGTTGGGCCCCAGCTGTGAACTCCTCTTGTTTTTGTTTTAGGGTAATTAATGTTCCCTTGAATAGAGCCAGGGCATGGGCTCCTGTTTCTGCAGCTTTCAATGCTATCAGCAGCCCTCATTGGACTGGGCCAGGAGTGACTGCAGGGGGGGAGGTTTGTATTTCCTGCCATCCCCGTTAAATGAGGTAATGCAAGCGTGGGGCCGGGTGGTGTGGGGGGCTGGAGGCAGGGCATAGGCAGAGCCCACCCGAGCCCATTGGCCCTGGGGAAGCACAGCAGCCCGCTCCCGAGAAACCCTTCGGGCAGCCGCCTGCCCCTTCCATCTTTTTCATACTTACTAATTTTGCTGCCAAGGCAGGGGATCACCGTACTCACATCCCACCGCCCCCCTTCATGCTCCCCTCTCCCACCCTGAGCTCCCCTTGCGCCTGAATTAGATACATTCCCTCTGCGCTCCCAGACGTCTCCATCCCCTCATCCCCTGACAGAGCAATCATTTATCAAGTTGTTTCACGCGTTGTCGGGGAGGGGGGCCCCAAGGGACCAGGGTTTGTTTCGTCCCTTTGTTGGAGCTCCACAGGACCGTCCAGCTTAGTCTCCAGCCAACTGCTGAGAGTTGCCGGAGTCCGGGAGCAAATGTTAAAGGGGCTGCCTTTCATCTGCAGGCTGATCCTGTTGCCTTTTCATTTTATTCTTCCAGCTTCTGGGATGTTACTTGCTTGCACGCCCCCACACCTATCCCACTACCATTCTGCATGCATGTTTTTGAGGGAGTGGGAGCTTATTTTCCATGTGCTTGTGTCTTCCCCCCCCCCTTCCCACCCCCAGCAGTTTCTCCTGTCACCAGCTCACTCAGACTCCAGGAGGGTTTGTTTGTTGTTTTTTTTTTTTTTAACCACTGGACTTTTCCTCATCCTTGAATGTAAAACATCGTAAACCAAATTTGGTTAAAGGCAAGATCTGCTTGTGCAGCCCATCTCTTCCTCGCACGCGCTTTGCTCCATTGCGAGCTTTTATCCCCCTGCTGTGTGCCTGGGAGATGAGTAACTATGTAGAGCACACCACCACCAAAATACAGTATTTATATTAAAAAAAAAAAGGACAAGGAAAAAAAAATAAAAGAAGAGACTACTTGGCAAAAGAACTAAGTAACACAAAAGAAAAAAAGAAATGTTTCGAGCGCTGTCGTGCTTAAAGCGCTGTTGTGTTTTCCACATGTAGGACTGGAAGACAGATGATCTGGTTTGTATTGCAGACTGCCCACGCTCCTGCAGGAAGCTTGTGGCAGGTCACCTAACCTCTATGCACTGCACTGTGCCTCCCCTGTGAGATCAGGACGCTGCTTGGCTCTCAGTGATCCTGCCTGCACTCATTAACCAGCCGATAACATCCTTGGCATTCTTGGGTGGAAGGAAATACAGAGCACATTTAAGCAGGGTTGTCTACTTGCACCCCAAAGCAAAGTTCTTAATTACCTGCTTGGAAACTGCTGAATAAGGAGAGGGTAGCCCAAGGAGCTCTGAATCCAAATACACCATTTCCTTCGATTACCAAAGCATATATGAAGTGCTTGCAAATCTTATGGCTGCATTTATTTTTGCACAACTATAGTTAGTTAGAGTTTGTTTTCTAGCAAGCTGCCAAGACTGTCCTGCGTGCTCAAGCGTGAGCATTTCCCTGCTATAGTTTGTCATCGTCCCTAATTTAAAGGATGGACAGAGCTCAAAGAAAAAAAGTCCTATTTGCTTAGCATCTAAGTAGCCATCGTAAATTCCAGGCATTTCACAGAAGAGAGGGCAGGAGCTGCCCGAGATCTAATGTATTCCTCTCACCACCTTGCTTTCATAACTCTTCCTTGTAGAGGAGATGGATTCATTTGCTTCCCAAGTCAATCAACAGAGTTCATGAGTCAGCCAAGGGAATGCTGAAAAGCAAGAGGGTTAGCTCCTGCCCCCAGGAACTGATTACGCTGCCTCTTAATTGTTCCCAGATTCTATTATCCCCAAAGAGAGGAGTACCAGCACCAGTCAGCTTGTTGACATCCACTCCATACAGCTTACCTCATCAGACAGACAGAAATTTGCATTTTTGCAAACCACAGGTCTATTGAGACTACAATAGTTAGGTTATGAAAAAGTTAGGTCTTACAGATGTCTATCAGAAAAATCATCTGTCGTCTGAGGCAGAGCTGTATATCCTATAATTTTGACTCAGTTGGTAGTCATGGTCAGAAAGCCATCTCATACAAGACAGTTCAAACCTATAACCAGTACAGCACTCTGCATGTCGCTGATAAAATTCCCTCTTCTCATTTTCTACCAATTCCGGTAGCCTTAATGCTCATTTTTTTTCTCCTGTTCCCAACTGTCCTCGCCCAAACTTGGCCACTCAACAGATCTTCATTTCACTCTTTGCTCAGCTGGAGTATTTTGGATGTTACACAGCTACATAGCCTCACTTATTACTTCTTTCGTATCACCCGTGCAGACTGTTGACTCTCCATAACAGTTCAGGTGACAATGTGTGAAGAAGGAAATGCTACATTTAGGACTGTGAAAACAACCTGAGGTCTGTACCATTATTCAAAGCCTCATATAATAGTTATTAAATTAGTAATCACGTGTATATCCATTACACTTCATTCAGTACATGGGAGTGTGAGACTAGGAAGTAAGACAGCTGTCCAATATTGATTTTTATCACTTACTCTTTATGTATCTCTATGCTTAATTTCCTACATCACTTCTAAGATTGGCCACCAAATAAGCTATTAATCGCTTCACAGACCTTTTGCTGTGGTGGCCTTCATGTAGTATCTCAATCCAATAAGCATTAACGCTTTTCTCAACCTATTTACAAGTTAATGATTTTTAATCTGATTTGACATCTGAGAAATAGGAGGGGAAAAAAAATGACCAAGTGCTAGTAAAATTCACTATTCTATTTAAGCATCCAGTCGCTGCACTTCTATTTGAGATTGCCCCCAACCCCCCAAAAGAAGCCCACAAGCTCTATCCTTGGCATTTTTATGGCAGCATTTAAAATACAACAGAGTTTTGTTATTTTTCCCAGGACTACAAGGAGGTGAGCAAGTAGCAAGACACACTAGAGGAAGGAAAACCAAGGGAGAGTAAGATGCCATGACCAAAACGACTTTGTGAACCTATGGCAGAGGCTGGCTCTTCCCTGCAGCCTTGTCACCAATTTCAACTTCAGCACACCCAGCTCTCAGCACTTCCTAAAGCTAAAGTTTGACAATACAGTTAAGATAGCTTCAGGGCCTTCAGTGCTGAACCAGAAATGCCACAGAGCACTACTGAGCATAATCTCAAGTGCCATTTTTAACACATTTTCCCAGTTTAGCTCTGTACTGGCTGGCATTCATATCCATTCCTCAGCTGGATAATTCAGAAAATGAAAAACATGCCCTTATCTGGATCATCTGGATGACAGACCATCAGCTGGGGCTGGAGGCATGTGAGAGGAACCCAAGCCAGAGCTCTGCAGCACAGTGGAGTGAAAGCCTTTGGTCTCTTTACTTCAGCTGATACCATAACTTGTGACACCTGTCCATGATACAATCTAGGATCCCATGCCAGTCTCCCTTGGCTTCACCTATGGCAGCTAGTACAACAGCTTCCAAACAGGTGTGTTGTCGCAGCTGAGCGGAAGCATATGTCCAGAGCTGCATCACAGGACAGCACTGCCACCAAAGACGTGGTGGGAATGCACTCTTAAGAGCATGAAATCAGGTAAAGGAAGGTTTCTTGTTGGAAATGGGGCTGTGTGTGATTCACCCTAAGCCAGTCTAGGTGTCTGCAACAGAGATGAATGCTGAGACTGAACATGCAACTTCACATCAATATGTTTCTCTTGGTAAACCCCATCCTTACCCCTCTATTCTACACATCTTCCACTCATTTTCAGGCTTCACTGTAAGCCAGACAATCAAAATAGTTTCCGTTAAAAACTAAAACTCCAAAATATAGCTTCTGAAACCTGAATTACTTGCAGTTTTCAAGCATAAAACTTTAAAGTTGAACTTGTGGGTGAAAAAGAGGCTGTAATTTCTTAGTTTAGGCTTAAAAGTAAAAGAAGGACCTCACACTTGCCTTGCCACTGGTCATATCTACATGACACTACATCCTCACTTAGCCAAAAGACAGCCTTTACTTTCCCGCAGTAGCCCTATCTCTCATGTCCTGCCCACCTTCAAACTTCTTCAACAAATGACGTGAGAATCGCATAGCTAACAGCTTCCCTGCACAGCCTTGATTTATACTGTCAGCACCATCTGCCCTACAGAGCAAGCACTGCCATTGTCCCATGGAAAAGGCATATGACTGTAATTAAAAACAACCATCATCTGCAGGTACAAGGTGATGTATTAAAGGTTGCACTGACAATTGTAAATCTATAGTTTCCTGTCAAGTAATTGACTTTGTAATCATTTACTATCAGTTTCAATATAGAAAACAATAATGTAGAATAAACCCCTCACTATCATGTTATGGCAGCGATTTGAAGCAGACACCTTCTCTACTGCTGCTACCACTTGAGCTCAAGTACAAATTACATTAGCAGGCAAACAGAGAATATTGCTCTTTGAAGCCCTCACTGCAGGGTAGAAACACTGAGAAGCATACACAAACAGCCTTAGTTTATGGACAGCCTACCCAAAGGCAAGTAGTTAAGGAAGGGGGGAGAGGGGGGAAGGGGTACCCAGAGCTAACAGGTAGTTCTTCAACTAGTCATGTTATCATTAGCGGTTGGATTTTCACGGCATCACTACTGCTCACACCCGCCCTGCAAAGTTTGGGATTCTGCTTCTAGCTGGTGACATTTTCTATATTTACAACAGCACCCAAGGTGAAGCATTGTGAACATTAATTAAGCATGCTGATATTTTCATTATTAAAATATCAGAGTTAAAAAAGTGAGATTTCAAGTTTGACGTCCTGTTTGAGCTGGTGCACTCAATTTCTCTCCATCATCCATAGAGAAAGAGAGAACATCTTCAGAGTGATTCATTATAGTCTAAAATAGATTCAACTCTCAAAGATCAATTTCTTTTCACTGACAATGATGAACCCCTGCAAAATCAGTCTGACATTGAACACTAAATTATTCTTGCCCCTTTTCTCATCCTCACTGCTTATTCCAACTCCTGCACCACAGCATGGTTGCCACAAGTGTTTGCTGGTCCACTCTACAAGCCAGCTCATAAAACTAATATAGGCAAAAAATAACTTGAGGAACAGGGAATTTAGATGGTTTTGCTTTTTTTTTTTTTTTCTTTAATCCACAAGCCACATCAGGTCTCAAATCTATTTCAGTGTAGCCCTGCAGAGAATTGTGCTGTCACACCTGAGAGAGTGCTGCTAGGGATGCAGGGACTAGGGAGTCACCTAGCTTTTGGGCACATAGAAGTAAATGAAATAACTTAGGTCTTAAAAAACCAAAGGTGAGAAGTCTTAGGCTATCTGTTTTCAGACATAATAATAATTAAAAAAAAAAATCTTCCTGTCTGGTCTAAGGCATATCTGGCAAGGCATTAGCTGCTACTTTGTGTGTTCCCTACCCACAGGTCCCATTTGGAGTGCTTGCGTAATGGCTCCTGAAGTAAGACATCAGTGTACAGGCAACAACCATTCCTCAAAGGCAAACTATTCGCTACAGAATGAGAAACAGAATTGGCAACTTCCAACCGTGTTTTATTACCAGTCATGATTAAAGTGGAGTCTCAAAAAAAAAAGACCACCAGCAAAAGGTGTATCCCTCATCAGAACTAAACATCCCTGCATTCCAACTGCCCTTCTGCTCAAGCTGAATTTCAACAAACAAGTTTTAGACCATGTAGTGCTAAATTTTCCCTTAAAACAAGTCTTGTGACAATTCTGCTCTCTTTATGGGGGGATGGGAAAAGGGAAAAGAAGAAAAAGCATTATGCTTTCTTCAGATGGTGGTTAACCTGACCTACTGTTTGCAGTAGGCCTCAATCCATGCAAGAGGTCGGACTAGAGACTTCCAGAGGTTCCTATATATTTTTATGATTCTATTATGATTTAGCAGTCTTTCCTGAAACCAAGTCTCAACTGGCTTTCCTGCATAATGGTCTTCACAGATCATTTCTACTTTCAGGGTCGCAGCCTGCATCACCTCTCTGTTCAGACACTGTTCTTCTCTATGTTCTCCATGTATGAGATAGCACAAAACCAGGTGCATGTCACAAATGGTCAGGAAAAGCATCAAGCAAAGCCATTGCACTCACACTAGGACACTGGAGCAGCAATGCTGCACCTACAGTGACCAAAGGAATGTGATGAATAAGCATTTGGGAGTTGGATACGTGTGTTTATATGAACGCAAAGAGGTCCACAAAAACGTATGACTGAGTGATGTTCAACACACCTTGGACCTTTTGATGGAGGGAGGTAACAATAACGTACCCAGGCTAAAATGAACCTGTCTCCAATCTGCATCAAGTGAGACTCCCCATCCCACTTCTTATTGCATCCAGGAAAAGTAGAAAAGTAAATCAGGGAAACATGAATGATTCTCCCAGCTATGGGGAAATGGGCAGCAGAAGAGAGGATTCCTTCTCTTTGGCTGCAGAGGAGCAAGGCACTCTTCTGGTGCCACAGGTCAGACTTTGTACACCTCTCCTACAAAGGGAGGAATGGAAACTCTCACTTGTCCTCTCTCTGGGCAGGAGTCCCAGACTGCAAGTATGAGGTTCTATTTGGCAGCTAGATGTTTGTTCTACAAGAGAGGTCTGCCCTAGATAATGTCAAGTATCTGCCTGCTAGCCAGGAATCATCACAAAAGAAATCATCACCGAAGTACATTTATTCCTTTGCTCTTAAGGAAGGCAGCCTCATCCCCACAGGGTTCAGCACCTCCCACTCATCCCGACCCTGTCAAGCCACCAGGCTAGGCCAGGGCTCACACACAATGTGAAGTTTTGTGCAGTACACCCAGCTACCTCCTCAACGTCCAGGCACATCCTCTTAGCTCAGGTGTGTACAGCTGTGACCCTTTTTTTGAGTGGCAGTGGAGAAATAAGCACTCAAAAAAATGAGAAGATGGGGAACTTGCAGAGCCCCTGCCATTTGTTTAGCTCAGACACAACTTTAAGCACTGCTGTAATTGTCTAGAAATCAAACAAGTGGTTGATAGCACCAATTAACACCTTCCAGCATAACAATACCTTCATCTCATCTCTCTCCATTCTCTTAACAGCTTAACATATTGGCACCCTGAATATATGAATGCTCTCCCAGACAGCAGACAAACAGTAATATGGATGGGAGCAAGGAATTAAGGTGCATAGAGTGCCCTAGCATGAGAAAGGGGCAGCACACAGTACTAGCAGTTCTAAAATCTTACATTAGAATAAAAATATTAGGAGCTGACCCGAAACAACCATGAAGGTGAAACTAGTATAGAGAAATACTTTTTACTCAGACTCACAACACTTATTGTTAATAGCTACAAGCTGAGAAGATTTTTTTTAGACTGACCTTTCACCACAGAATACAGTACCCTCTTCACATGGGGGAGGGGAAAGCCATGAGCAATTTAATCAAACTGGGGGAAGATTAAAAAAAAAAAATCTTCATATTTTCTTCAGCATAGAGAAGCAATAAAGACAAATAAGTTCTTATGCTGAAGTTATCTCTTTAAGCTTCTTGTGCAAACGTAAGTTTGCAAGCTGAACTGCATGCAACAGTCTTGCATTACAGGAGCACGTAAGGCTGTTCCTATATCACTCCATATTCAGCATACAGATTGAGTATCACACAAAACGGCAGTCAGCTCTAGTTAACAATCAGGGAATATCCCAAAAAGAAACCTTTGGTTTCAGATGAGACACTGCTTTCTGTGATTACAGCATAAACCTGGAGTACATCAAATTGAAACTGCTGGACTTGCTCCAAATTTACACCACTGTGACTGAATACAGCATTATGCCTGACAGGGAGAGAGGAAAGGGGCAAAGGCTTCTGGTTTATTCAGTACTCTATTTTATCAAAGTAATAGGACTGTGGATGTGAGATTCCCAGAATTAAAACAAAGCCAAGTTTGTGGGCAGGCAACATCTTACTAGATCAGCAGCTACAACTAGAAAAAAGGTAACAGCTTCTGAATCCAGAGCCTGTTTTGTTGTTTGTTGTTTTTTTTTCTCCCCCCTCCCAGAACTTGTGCTACCATTTAAAACAATAAAAACATTATCCTTGCCTGAAAAGAAGGCTAATTACCCTTCATGGTGACACTGCCCATCTACCTTAAGACTCAGCTGGAGGGGTAGCTGCAGCTTGGGCACATTCCCAACAGGGAGAAGCCTCAGGCTTAGCTCCTCAGCAGAACCCCCGAGGGAAAGGGGGCTGCTGGGAAAGGAGCAGTAATCCCAAACCAGCTAAACCAGGCTGCCTTCCACCACAGCCCAAGGGCCTTCGACTCCAACATTGAAATGCTAATCTCACTTTGTAAACCCATAAACAAAAACAAAGAGGAGGACACAAGAGGTAAAAAGCCTCCCTGAAATCCATCCGCAAACTGAATCTCTGGTATTCAGGCTCTGTCCTATGGAACATGATTTTACCCACAGGAGTGGGTCCCACAAGCTCCCATATCAGAATTGCTGGCAGGCAGCATCTTTATGGTCAGATGCATTTAAATGGCCACTTCTACCACACACTCGAATATCCTTTGTTTCAGAAATCTCCTTAGAAAACAGCTTTTACTGCAACAACAGGACAGGCACAGACCTGATAGCCTTACTTATTGCCCTTTTACAACAGGACACCATCAAATATTAATAATACTAAAAGCTAACTGGCTTCTGCAGCTGGGCTCAAGTTTGACCCTGCATGTGCTGAACACGCTTTCCCCACCTGCCCCAAATCCACAATTTTAAGACCTGTGCCTGCCAACTTGCTAAAAAACGGGGGTAGCACCTTCCCAGAGACCCCTGCCGAGAGTCAAAGCTGAGTACCACAGCTCTGGGTCTGCCATCAGATGTGGGGTATGTAGGAAGGACGGCAAAGGGAGAATAGGTTTGATGGCTTCCCTTGGAAGCAGAGACACTAAACCTCAGGAATCGATAGGAACATGCAATCCCAAGGCTCCCTGGCCCTTCTCTCACTTACTCTGCTCTTCTTTCAAATCCTGTCAGAATACTCACATCTGTAGAGTCAACACAGAGGATCATTTCTCACCAGGGAATGTTCCCTACCAGAGGGAGCACGGCAACCATCTAATTACCCTGAAAGCTGCCCTTTTGTTTCCCATCCTCCCTGTTTTCTTCTGTCTCCTGACCTGTTTTCGCAGGCATTTTGGGCTGCCTGTCATGTGGAAGCCAGACTTTAAAGACAAAGCAGTGTCTCAGATACTCATCCCTCCGCTGAGGATCAGCTGACTCCAAGGGCATTGTTGCTAAGGCAGATCCAGCAACGTTGGTAAGGGGAAAGTCATTCTGCAAGCAGCAAACGGAGAAGGAGCAATTCCTTACTGAGGCAGCTGAAGCCAGACATGGTTAACTTTGGCCAGAAGGTCCAAGGGCTCTTCTCTGCCAAGTTTAGTCTTGAATGACAGTGAAATGTGCTTAATTTGACAGTTTCATTTTAACATGTATGGGCAAAGTCTAGAATGAGATGGTGGCAGCAGCATCCAGGCAGCAGTATAAGGCAGCTCTCCTCTTGCGCCATAACCCAGTGCTCAGTACTAAAAATGGATACAAAAAACTTATGGATGCTAATTCCTCATCCTTGCAATGAAACAGGGTGTTTTCAACTTGATACCAATATTCTCAAAGGTTTTAAAATTAGCCTTATACTCTAACTTCAAATTCTATCACACCTGTAGCATACAGATGCCAAAACCTTGAGCACATCACTGGGTCTGGAAAATACGAGGCTGGAAAACACTGAAAAACTTTTTGCATATTACTTTTTACACATTAAAAAAAAAAAAGCTTTTAACAAAGGAAAGTTATGGCACTCATAGGACTTTTGTTTCTCCCTCAAACTATAGGAAACACGGTGAGCATATGCAAGGTGCAGTTCCTTAAGCAGCCACTGAAGCAGCAGAGAGACATAGGTGGTCAACAACAAGTATAATGAGTGGAATCCTCAGTCAAAACCCATGGAGACGTCCTGGCCTGTTTAGGGCTGTGTGCCAGTGGGAATGGGGAAGATGACATTTAGGTGTAGAGGAGAACATTGTCTGTACTGCACTTGATTGTTTCTCCTGAAGAGCCGTGAAGTGCATTTTTCTTTGACAATATTTTACTTTTCATTAGATGACAGAAAGCCCTTGGCTGATTTACAACATATGCATGGACACCAACTCATTTAATCCAAGTGCATTCTCCAGGCTATCTGGGGACAAGATTTTTTGATAGAGTAGTGCCAAACATGTTGATCTGGTACCAAGTAAGCCAAACACCAACTAAATTGGGCAGGATAAGAGTGTGTCGTCTTCTCTGCTCCACGCTCTTGATAAGAGAAGACCACCTTCTGGCCACTTTGCAACTATCACCCGTGTCTGCTCACAGTCCCCACGTTGAGGAAGCTGCCCTCTCCATTTCACACAAGTGCACCCCAGGCACGCAGGGCAGTGAAGGGTTAATTTAATTAGTTCTGTGTGTGCTCAAAGAATTACGGGCAACTTCATTTAATTATTAAGTAGCCAATCAGGTAATCTCTGTATCTGATTAGCACACTAATGAAATAATGTCTTCCAGTTCAAAGCTGTCATTCCAATCAGGAGACAGCCCTTCAGCTAGAAGGAAAAGCTGGCCAGGTTTCCATGGTCTTAAGGCTTAGGATTTTGAAGAGGCGATGGGAGCAGGGTGTAGAAACCTTTCCACCTTCCTTCTAATGGTCTCTGCCTCTGCACAGAACAGTGTGGCTCTTACTTCCAGATGGATGGGCATGTTGGTTCAGGAGAGACTCCCTGATGCTCCAGGCAAGTGTCTCGCGTCATCACTACCTCGTGGCCCTCTTCTTGCACTCGCAGATGCCCAGGAAGACTCCAGTAAACCAGAGCTCGGAGAGAGACAGACAGCCAGGCCATTAGCTTATCACCTAGGCACTGCCAACTGAGAGATCTGCTAAATATGTGGGGCATGACTCTGCTATGGTCCACATGGGAGAGGAGTCACACAGCAAAGCCACTATAGCACTAAGAGGAAGCCAGAAACCCTCCTCCCTCCCCCACACCATGGCTCTGCTCCTGTGTCATATGCAGTTATTTCCAGCCTGGGGAAAAGTGCAAGGCGGCAGCTGTCACACGAAGCAAGGACTTGCCCCTTTTAAACAGGGATTTCAGGACTAAATGACCCATTACAATTAACACAGCTGCAAGAACTGGGACACTTCCACACAGCCAGAGCGCGGGGCTTTGGGAGTGGGGGGAGGAAAGGAGAATAGCAGAGGGTTAGGATCATACTTTTAAGACCTGGCTTGGAGTCTCCAGCCTCTCCACTAATTTAAGTATTAGCTCAGCTGTCCTCTTCCAACTGCTGCCGCTCAGCCTAAATACAGCGAGGCAAAGCTGCGCTGGGGCCTGTGGCCCAGCCTGAGCCCGCCACACTACTTCCTTCATCCATCCTCCAAGCACCTTACTTGCACCACCATTCCTGCTCAGACTCATCCCATAAACTCCCTTTCCCAAAGAGCAGCTCTGGCTACTCCACTACGCAACAGTGGCATGGCTGCTATTTGCGTAACTGCACACAGCCTAACTTCTAATTAGCCATCCCAGCTTTATCAGAGGAGCTACAGCAGGATGTGGCTCAGCACGACTGACCCATCCCAGCGTTTATCTGAGGAGCCCAACAGATGTTGCTGTCCAAGCTCAAGCCTGTGCTGCCATACTTGTACTTCTATACGTCCTCTCCTGCCAGTTTATATGCTAACTCAGCTCCAATTGCTGCGGCTGCCAGCGTGCCTTCACGTGTTGAGTGCTAGATCACCTTCCCGGCAATGCTTCCACTCTCCTGGTACATTTCCCAGGAAAACAGAAGAGCCTCCAGGATGCTCACACCAAACTGCACTAGTTTTGTTTCAGTTACCACACTGAAAACAAATACAGAGAGAATCCCAAGGGGAGGCAGAAAAATTGCAAGCAGTCCCTAGCCAGCCAGCCAGCCAGCTGGCTTTCTATTAGAACGCCTAAGTGTTGATACTTTTTGTTGACCCTTTTTTCCTGAGCACATCCCATGAACAAAAAACAGCACTGCTGAGAGGGAAGATGTACTTCCCCTCTCTTCTTGCTGCTGACTACAGCCATTCCAAATGAAGAAAACCGGTTAGATCAAGAAATTCAGGCTTGGACAGCACAATGAAGCATCCACTAATAATCAATCCCTTCACAAGAGCCTTCCTGCCAACTGGCTATGGACTAGGCAATGATTATAAATTTTAGTTACTCCTCCAAGGAAAAACATCACAACATCACATGGCAGTCCAGGTTCATCCTTTAATTCTGACGCCAGTCCTGCTTACAAAAAAACCCAAACCCAAGTCTTTCTAACTGCCTCTCCTGAAAAAATCTCAGCCCTGAAATCCAAAGCTGGGTTCATCCCAGCATGTACTTCACTAGTGACAAAAAAAACCCACCCCAGCCCAAAAAGAGTGATAAAAACTCATATCATTAAAGTCAGCAGAAAATTCTAAAAATGACGAGGTGAGTTTATTGCCAACCAAGATAAGTTGTCACCATCATATTTTTGTCATCCCGCTACCTCAGGAAGCGCAGGCAGAAGAACCTGCCATGGCAGAGCTGCCTCAACACTTATTAACCAGCACACAGATGCAATTTGAGCCCGACTTAAGCGCAAGCGACTGAAGCAGCCACCTGGGGACCTGCATTCCTTGACAACTCTGCCGCCCTGCACATTCCAGCCCCCTCATCCCCAAGCTCTGAAACCAGGTCAGGGAGGCACAGCATGACCTGATCTCCACCTCTGATAGCACCAAGCCCTGTCCCATCCCCTCTTGCCACCCTCACCAGAGTCAGGCCACACGCGCTGCTGCCCTCCTTGCACAGAAAGGGATACAGATACCCGTCCGCACATGTGAAGGGACTCCCTCTCAATGCCACTGCTATTTGCGGATCACCCACCATCCAAAACTTCCCAAAATGAGAAAGTCCAGGCGTTTGGCAGGTCAGGCACTTACTACAGTGAGTAGTTTGTTCCGCCGAGGGACTCGTTACACCCTCCCAAATTACACATTGCCCTTTACGGGATGCCACAGCAGCTGGAATCTGCTCCCTTCTCACATTCCTTAATAAGCACTTCCATCGGAGAGCAGGGTGGATGCAGGGCATCAGCTGCAGTTAATCATAACCAAGAGCTGGGCTCCCTTTCCCTGTGCTCTGCGGCACTATCTGCAGTCTAAGAATATCCAGCACCACCCACCCTGCTGGGGCAGGGGGAGTCAAGTGGTCCGAGCTCCCAGGCATTACAGGTCTCCCTGTTACAGGAGACTTTCACTCTGCCTCCCCCAAAGCAGCAGCCTTCAGAGGGGCCCCTCAATAGCTGGTTGAGATCCTACAGATCATGGAAAGATAATCCATTGCACTACTAATGCACTACTGCAGCTGTCCATGGAGAAAATCCCCTTTCAACCAAAAAAACCCCCTCAAGCCTTTGATCCTCTCCAACACACAATTATCTTAAGGGCAAAATAGTCTTCTGTGCCTCAGCACCTTGTATTGGGCTGAAAGAAAGGAAATTGAGACTACTATTCCCTGTTTATTCTACATGGCTGCCCTGTCCGACAAGGCAAGCTGCTCCAGCTTCTTCAGTACAGGCAAGCAAATCCTGATGGATAGATACCTGCATGGCTGGGTGACCAGAGCCTCAGGGAAACTTTTTCTGGGGGAAAATGGTTTGGTTTTTTTTTAAAAAAGAAAAGCCTGAATTTCTATGAAAGATCAGAACACGTTGCACTATCTTGTTTTTGTGCAAGACAGCCAACTGCACTGTAGTTTAATTCATTACAACTGCATGTTTGGGTCTGACTTTGGAAGGAAGAATTTCATAGATCACCATCAACTTCAGTTTAAACTTTTCTGACCAGAATATGAACTTAAAAGATAAAAAGAAAAAGACATAAATATAGCAAACCTTGCTATATAGTACTGAAAAACAACCCCTCAATGCCTTTTATAGAGGCCAACAAGGGCTCTTCCCCAGCTGCCCCCCTTGCCGCATGACCTCTTGTTACCTGTGCAGTCTCACTCCACCTGCTACCCAGGGCTGCAGTGAGATAAGCATTTCTTTCAGCAGAAGGGTCAGCTATAAAAAGCCCTTCTCCTCCCCACTGCCTGTTTCCATTCCCGTGCCACTGCTTCAGTAGTGCTGGTACAACCCTTTCGTGGTGCTGTGGAGGGAGCTGGTTGGGGTAACTGCTCCTGGTCAGGCATAGCTCACTTAAAGGAAAAAAAAGTGTGTGGTTTTTAATCCAGCTGAGCAGTTTTACTGATGTCCATGATGGGTGGCAGGAGCTGCAGTGGGAAGGCAGCTTGAGAATTGATGTCCTTGGGTTCCATCAGACACTGCTTATGAGTCTACACTAACACCACAGCAAAAACCCTCCAGTGAAGAATACAAAAATAGGAAAGTCACTTCTCTAATGCCCTGACATCCTATTAATTTCAGAGGTACTCACAACTGCACTTTATGCAAGGATTTTTTCAGAAAACATCTAAAAATCACAAGGAAGTATTACTCTGTGTGCACATTTCTCCGTCAGTCAACCACATTAATAAGCTTTTAATTTAACCAAGAGTAACAGAAGTGCTGGAGTCTTGGACACACAGCTTTAATAACGAGCACTCACCATACCTGTCCTCTGCAATCATCCCAAACGTGTTTACATGCCAATACACACACACAGCCTAGAAGCTGCATGGGACAAGACACAGTCTCTGCAAGCAGATGATGCCAAAAAGAGAGGAGAAGGACTGAGGAATGGCAGATGCAGGGATGTGAAGGGCTGCCAGCCTCCATGTTCAGACTGGAAGCCCTTCTGAAACCAGGGCTCACCTTTACTTGCAAGTACAATGTAGTCTGCATTTGAAAACACATTTCGCTTTCACCGAGTGCCCTTAATGTTACTTATTGAGGTGTCACAAAGCAACTTTTGTGATGGTCCAGTAAGGGTTAGGTCTAAGTGAGGTCTTAAAATAGCACAGGAGAGCGTGAAAGGAGTCTTGCTTGCTGGGTTCTTTTGCCCATTTTTTCAGCATTTGAACCTTCCCAGCACACCAGAAGAGGGAGCCTTTGACTCCTCTCCCATGCTCATCATTTGTTTTATATTAGTAACAATGACAAGCTCTATTAAGAGTCAAGCTCTTTAAGTGAATTCTCACCCTTTGCCTCCTAAAACAAACAAAAAACCCAAGCAGAAAAACCCCAAACCAACCAATCAAACCTACAGCCCTCTTTGCCTTGTGTTACAGTTATATAAATATTTTTGCTGCCACACAACTACCTTTGTACAGGACTCACCAGAAATGAGAAATCTAGCTCTGCCTTCTAACCCTACTGCCATGCAAAGCTCTAGCCCCTTTAAGGCAGGTTTAACGGGAGAGAAAGAGACAGAGAATTCATGGCTTTACCAGTGCGGAAAAGACCCTCCAGAGCTCCTTTTACATCACCATCCACAGGAACCAGGACTAGAGTTTGAAAAGCCACAGAGGGTTGACTCAACAGCTTGCAGCCACCGAAAGCTCCAGGTCCCGTTCTCACCACAGAAATACAACCCCTCCAAAAGTCCAGCCAGGACCCAGAGAGCAGCTGTGCTGGCACAGTGGAAGGGGCAGACAACAGTCAGAAGTGTGGCCAGGGCAAGGACTTGGGAGTAAGAACTTCCTTCTGGCAGCCACCAGGCCCTGAAACCAAAGCTTTGGGTTTCACTGCTTTCTCAGCACTGCTTGTTCCCTCCTTCCCACTGGGCTGAACACACCAGCTCAACCACCCCAATGTAAAATCCAATACAGACATTCTCTGCTACCATCCTGTTGCTGAACTAAGCTACACTGGTACAGGGAGGACCTGAACCAGTGTAAATACATCTAGAGTGAAAAAGTGTGCACTGCTGAAATCAGATCAATCCTAAAACTACGTTTAACTAGTGGCCTGACCCAGGGCAGAGGTGACCTAAGGACCATTACACCCCTCATATTTCATATTAACTCAATATTAACTTTATATAAATACCTTGTCCAGCAGCTCTGACTTTGATGATACCAGAACTGTGGCTTTTTTTTTTTTTTTTCCAGCAAAAAACTAGTGTCTTAGCTAGGCATTTACAGGATATAAAGAGTTTGTCAAAGAGCTGAGCCAACTCTGAAAGGAGTTGCCACGTTGGGCCACCTCAGGGAAAAGCAAAGACCTTGACTGCCACCAGCTCAAAGCATCAAGTTATTCCCCCATCCACAGTAAAGGCAGACTTAAAATCCCCCTCAAAGAGGAAAAACGTGTTCTGGCAGTAAGCAAACCACACTAGGACCATTTTCTCCTTCCCCCCCCCCATCAGCTGTTTTCTGTGCCTCGAACAAAAGGCCACAAACCCCTCCTAATTGCAGGAGCCCTGCACCTAACAGACTCTTCTCCCAGGGCCCTCCTCCCCAGGAACTGGGGGAGAACTGGGCCACAATAGGAAGGAGAGCGGCTAAAGGGAATAGATCTGTTAAATTAACACATTTTCTGTCAACCAAATCAGCTGCCCCTAGTGCCATTGTTGGTGAAACAATGGAGACCCCAGGAATGGGCACCCATTAAAAGGAACAAGCCTGCTGAAAGGATACACTCTGAGGCACAGCCTTGTGTGTTTAACAGGATTCTCTACTGTAAGGAAGGAGGAATCACTAGGCTGCATTGTTCCCACTGCCACAGCAGATGCTGTTGCTTCTGGTAACGAGGAGGGGGGGAAAAAGGAAAAAAGAAAAGAAAAATAATTTTCATACCTACCTACAATCTGGCTTACATGGTAAACTTTTAATTTGGGAACTTTTAACTCCTTGGCTGTTGTCATTTCTGCCTATAGCCTTTTTCTCGAGGAGAGTTTTGCCTGAAAGAAGTCTATGAAAGCATCCATTGCCATTACAAAAGTTAATTCTTCACCCTTCATGCAGGCACTTAACAGATGCCAGGGGCAGAATGGCACAGCTATGCCGGCATTATTCGAGGAGAGAGAAAGACTGCAGTTAAGCAGGTCTACATATAAAGCTGCAACACTTTAACGGTGTTACTTTTAGCTGTTTGGTTGGAGTGGAATTCCAAAAGGAACAAACTTTTGGGGCCTAATTTAGATGCACTATGCAGAGGTTTACATCAGCTACACTGAACTGGTACAGGTTTGTGGTAGTCGAGTCTTTGTAAACAAAGCAGACTGTGAAGTCATATTTAGGCTACCACGCAGAGCATCTTTTTTTTTTTTCTTTCCACCCCTAGCTGTGAAAGACTTGCACCAAACTATGTTACATTGGTTTTTAAACAAGCTCAGCTTAAACCATTAAACTTGTGGGTGCACAAACACGATAGCACAAACACCAGGCACAGTTTTCAGAGTCGGCTTCGTTAGCAGAAGAGGCAATTGCCTCCAGCTACTAACATCACAGAAAATACCAACCTCCATGTCCTCCACTCAAATCTCAAAAATTCTTATGGCAGTCCACTTTCTCTTCTGCCTTCGACTGCAACAGTCATTCCCCAAGTCCCCTGTCACCTAACTCAGATCCATTCAAAATGTTGCTGTCAAAATAACCTTCCTCATCCATTGTTCAGACACCCTTTGGCTGTGTGCAGTCACTTCTTGTTTCTTTTCATAGGCTTGAGATAATGTTTTAACTCACATATCAGCCTCCTGAACTACCTATTCCTTCTTTTTGTATCCAGCTACACTAGACTCTCATTATATAAAACGTAAACACTTGTTAAAAAGTTTAAGATCTACAGTTGGAAAAGATGTGACTGGCATTTGAAATGGAAACTGATATAATGCTTTCCAATTTGCAGACCACTTGAAACAACAGCTCCGAGAAGTATCTCTCTCTGCCTCCCCCTCCATTAATCTCAATGAACTCTAGAGCCCAATACTGACATGTAGAGTGTTAATGATTCTATTATGAACAGAATAAGTAAGGCAGCAAAAGTGAAGACCAGCAAAGTAAGAATGGCTGCTGGAATAGACGTGGGGAGAGGGATGAGGCACTGCTGAAGCCACAAAAACAGTGGATGGGAAGAGGTAGAGAGAACAATAAAAACAATACTAACTCTCCATTGCATTCTTGTTTTTTAAACTTGAGTTTCAAACAATACCCAGTCTACACCCTCTACTCTGACGAAGCTGATGCTGCCTGGGAGCAGCAGAGCCACAATGGAGTGACTGGTGGTGTATAACCCGAATTCACACACTGGTACATAAACTGGTCTCTTTGCACAATGGTGTTAACACTTTTTCTTCTTGGTATTTTGAAGTCCATCATTTTTTTCCCCAATCCTGTCTACTCGCCATACAGCACCTCTCCCTGCACTGCTGATTACCTTTCCTCAGACGATTTGATTTTTCTAAAGCTAAGCACTTTGCACAAGGGGGGAAGTTTTAGTGAGCAGATCTATTGTTCATCCTTATTTCAGACAGTCAGTGCCCACTCCCTTCCACTTCAATGTTGTCTACTGCCAACAGGCAAATAGTAAGAGGGGCAGACATTCTAATGTCTGAACTATTCTACTGAAAAAGCATTTAAACTTGCTTACACTTCCCCTCTATGAGTAGAGACAATCTACATGAATTCACTGATACTTTGGTCAGCTTGCTGATCGAACTTACTTAGATTCTAAATTCTTCTCATCAGAACTACTTGGCCATCTTGGCTATCATACAACACAAGGCATCGGTAGATGTCTACCTTGCTACTGTAATATAAATAATAATGAACTACCAAACTAGAACACCTATAGAGAGGTGAGGGCTCAACACTCAAGTATTGTACCACACTGCTTGAGCAGTAACTCCTTTAAAAACCACTG
Organism: Colius striatus; assembly: GCF_028858725.1. Taxonomy (NCBI): domain Eukaryota; kingdom Metazoa; phylum Chordata; class Aves; order Coliiformes; family Coliidae; genus Colius; species Colius striatus. The sequence goes on from NC_084759.1 coordinate 141,164,074, forward strand.
GTGTCACAGATCACAAGGGACTCCCTCCTCCTCCCCTTGAAGGGCACAGAGCAATGAGCTTCAGAGAGAAATTTTAGCAGGACCTAACATGACAGGACAGTGGAGGTTCAGAGCACGAGGCCATCCTGTCCTCTCTAGGAAAAGGACATTTTGAAAAGTATTAAAGTTCTAACATTCGTGGAGTTTTACACACTTTAAAGCATGTTTGCTTTAAAAGTTCTACCTGGTTGCACAGACAGAACAATCCCCCGTGTTCTTTGCTCTCTCTTTCACAAGGCCACAGCACAGCTCTCCCTCTCTCCACACTCTTCCTTCTCCTGGGCGACCCACAGGAGCAGTAGCAGCTGCTGGTTTGTAGCAGCCACATAATATTCCTGACAGAAGGAGCCTGTTCAGGAGCTGATACAGAAGATACTGCGCTACAGGAGGAAAAAGGTGGGTAAGAGCAGTGGTGCCCTGTATGTGGGTGGGAGGAACATACCTAAAGGTAGAGCCAGAGCCCAAAATGCTAGGAAGGAGCAAAAGGCAAGGGAAAGCATCTTAAAGCTGTAGCGAAAACAGCAGAGGCAATTTGCCCAAAGGCGCTTTTAAAAACCACAGGAAAAGATTTATGTTTTCCCCGTGTAATGTGGCTTTTCCCCCTTTTCCAAATAAACCAAGTTAACAACAATGTTTTTACTATTTTCAAGCACGTTCTGGAAAGTCACCTCCTCTCAACCTACCCAGGCTGAGGTTCCTAAATGTTTTAGTCCACAGCGCCTGGAAGCACATGCCAAAGATCTGGGTGGCCATGCCACATTGGCTTCTCTCCAGTGTTTTCAGGTTGTGCTGAAATATGGTTGAAAATGTTAAATATTCCCTGAATATCTTCAATGCAAACAACCCCTACAACTGCCAGGAGGATATTTCAGTTGCAGGGGGGAGGGCACACAGCCAGGAGACACTTTGTCACGAGAGGTGTCCCACATTACAGTCCAGTCTTGAAGAGGGAAACAAATCACTCCCTATCATCGCCTGCACTAACTTGACTGTGGAAAGCATCCTTTCTGTCCATCAAGGCAAAGCTTACCAAAAAAAATGATGTGTCCTTTACAGCTAGACGTTCTCCTGCTGGAGTACTCTTAGGAGTGGGTAAGGGCAAACCCAGTGGATGTAGATTTCACAAACCACTGAGAAAGAAGCCACCGTGATTCTGTGAAAAGCCCACTTCTGAAAGGGCATGAAAGTTTTGTACAGCAGATGGCTGACAAGGCAGCCATTTAAAAGGGGAGGAGGAGGAAGAAAAAACAAAATAATAAAAAAAGCCCCACTCCAGAAGGCAGAAGTGCTCTCTGCCATCCTCAGAGACCCACGTAAAAAACACGGCATGAAGCCAAACCCATCCCTGAGCACCCGCTCCTGGCCCACTGAACTTTTGACCTGCTGGCGGTAGCTGAACCCCTCCTGAGTCCATCGCCGGGTGATGCTGCAGCAGAGATTTGAAAAGAGGAGCCCTGCGCCTGTCAGGCGCCTGCATCTGCCAGAGCCAGCATGGGGGCCGGCTGCGCCCATCCCCTCCATGAACAATGCCCAGGGCCTGGCCTGATGGATGCGCTTCTTTCAGTTTTGGACACCCTGTCCCCGTAGCTACCCGCGTTGGTCCAGCAAAAAGAAAACCAAAACATCTGCTTCCCAGGTTCCTGACATCCAGCTGCTGACCGCAGCCCTGCATCTGGAAGCTTCACTTTCTTTTGGGCCAATAATCAGAGGGCAAAAGCTTTGCATTTAAAAAGAAATGAAAAGAGAAAAAGAAAAAAAAAAAGAAAAAGAAAAGAGAGAGCTCTGTGCTGCCTCCCTGCACTAAAGCCCTCAAACTTCTCAAATACCATCAGCAAATCTGCTCACACAGGAGGGATGGTTCCAGATGGCCTATCATTACAGAGCTTTGCAGCTAGCCATGGACAGATCAACCAGAAGAAAATAAAATCAGTGAAGAGAGGGAAGAAAAACAAAAGATAACTACGGCTTTAAACAAAAACCAAAAAACAAAACCAACCACAAAACAACCAAGAACCACAAACTACTGAAAACATATTGGAAGATCAGGTTTTGTCTGGTTTGAGGACTGCAGGGACTATAGCAGTGAAACCTTAACCTCACCGGTGCTAAAATCAGAGGGAGGGAGAGCAGGGGATATTTGTTACAAGCAGAATTAACATTTGTTTAAAACTTTCGGGTTTTATAACAATGTTGTAAGAACTGAGTGCCGAACTTCATCTGCTAGAGATACACTAGTATCAGGAAAAGGGGGGAAAAAAAAGCCACCATCTAGGATCTAACTTCAGAGCCGCTCAGCCCTCCTAGGACAGCGAGAATGTCCTCTAAGAAGAGCTGACTCCATCCTGAGTAAGGAGATCCCTTAGAGACGCAGGACAGAGTCAGATAAACGTTTGCTGTGAAGCTGAAGGAGTTTGAGCACGACCATCCTCCAACTGAAACCCTCTGAGCCCCAGTTCTTCATTTCTGCTTCTACACACAAGAGAACAGGTTCACTCAAACCACCTGTTTTACTTGGCATCCAAACGAACCCGGGCATTCACCCCTGAGTTACCCATGAGGGGCAATAACTTCTCAAACCACTTGCATTTGGCCACAATCACACCTCCCCACAAGATAACCAAGATAAAGCAAAACAAAAAAACCCCACATTTGTAGATGAGGACAGTTTCCATTTTAGATGACTTGCTTGTGTTTTATTTGCCCCTAATACTTGCCTCAAGTCCTAATTTTCCCCTAAGCCTCTAGAAGAACAGTCATCTCATTCAGAAGCCCTTGAAGCTCAAAGTCCATCCATCTCAGAGGAAGTAGTGAGACAGCCAGAATGGGCACCAGCACTCCCAGGTCCAAAACCAAGAACGAATCCTTCTTTATGCAGCCAAATAAGGTACAAGTCAAAAATCACATGGAATTACTCTATAGGGAAAAAAAAATGTTGAAGTCCCATCATTGGCCGTCAATTTGACACCATTAATTTTTCAGGCATGCTCTTTCTGCAAAGTGCCCTTTACCAGGTCTCCTCAAAACCAGAGATGAGAATGGAACAACTATGCCAGGCAACGGGTAACAAGATGGTGAGCTTTAAGGAACAGCGAGTTTTGAAACCGCCTGTGCTGGGCTGCCTGCACCGTGCTGGGGAAGGTGGCTTACTCCACATGCCTGAGGAGATCTGACATCTCTTCTCTCGCAGATCATTCGACTTCAACGATTTCCACCATCCCCCGGACAACCACCGCCGTGAATCAGAATTCCCACTGTCCCTCGGACAAACGCCATCCTTTACAGCGGGTTTCTGCCAAATGCTGAAGGCCATCCACGCTCACGGAGGTTTTTGGCGACGTTTTCGGTGGGCTGCTTCTGCTCACCCACACCCTTCGCAAGTACTCCCCATCCCAGGCATTTCCCCCTCCAAAAAAACCAAGTTAATTTGTTAACTCCCCCACCCTGAGCGTGCTCCGGGAACCAAAGGGGAGCCCCCATTTACTTCATTTGTGAAGCAAGCCAGATGCTAATTGCCTCCAAAGGTGAAAGGCTAGTGCCTTGGCCCTTTTATCATTGTAAATTCAGGTTCCTTCAAGACTTTGCGCTGCTGAGCCCTGAGAGCCTCTCCCCCCACCCCTTAATGGTTTGGCATCAATAGGAGGGGGAGGGGAGTTCCCTTTCGCAAGAAGTTGCATCATTGAGAGACCTTATCCCCTTTCAAGATTTCGCACCGCATAAGGGATTCCCCCTCTACAGAAATTCACATCCTGCTCGAGGAGTTTTTGCTCTTTAGGGCTTCGCGCATCCCATTGAACTTTTAAGCATCTTTGGAATTCGCATTCACGGGGCAATTACTGTCTTTAAAAAACACACGCCGCCACGTTATTCACCCGCTTTATTGCCAACGCGCTGGCAAGAATAGCTTTTCACAGTAAGCACAAAAGATTTCCTACCAGGACACACTTTGTTTGTAACATTGGTAGCCAGAGCACAAAATATTTACGGAACATTAGCCACGCACACGAAAATAAGAATTAAAAAAAAAAAGAAAGGAAAAGAAAAAAAAAAACACAAAGCAAAACCAGCCACACAAGAAAGTTACTGAGGAAAATGGGTTAGGAGGCACCAGAGCCGAGTTTTGCCTAGGCGGGGGACAGCGGCGGCGGCCCCGTCGCTGGCCCGGAGGCTCGGCGGGGCCGCACAATGAGCTGCGCTGTGCCCCGCGGGCGGCCCGGCCTGGCCGGGGCTTGCCGGGATGCGGGAGAAAAGGCTGCACCCGCCCGCCGCCCGGCTCGGCGGCGACCCCCGCGCTCCCCCCTCCCCGCAGCAGCACCGGCCAGGTGCGGACCTCCCTCCCCAACAAAAGGGACCAACTTGGGCGCAGGCGGAGCGGGCTGGTGACCTTCCCCGACAACAGTCGCGGGTAACCCCGGGGATGTGGGGGGGTTACTCGGCCGGGCCCGCCTCTCGCCGCCACCATTTTGGGCACGGGGGACCCACCGCCGGCTCCGTGCCGAGTCTGTCCCCTGCCGCCACCTTTGTGTGCGGACACCGGCCCGGCGGAACAATGCGGCCCGGCGGCGTCCGGCCCCGCTCCACCCGCCGCTGCCCCCGCCGTGCTCCCCGCCGGGTCCGGGGCAGGAGGAGGTCCTGCCCACCGGCGCCCAGGGACGGGCGCGCCTAAAGTTTGCGAGCGTGCCGGGTGGGACTGGGAAGTTGTCGCGTCTGCCGCAAGCGCAAGGGAGACCCCGCGCCGCATCTCGCCGGGATCCGGCAGCTCACTGAGGGGGAAAGGCGGAGGGTGGGGGGCCGCCCCCCGCCCCATCGCGCACCAGCACGGGGCGCGGGGAGCAGCATGTGAGACCCACCAAGCAGCGGGGGCGCGGCGGGGACGGCGCGGCGGCACGCAAACAGATCGCGAGCTGGGGCGCGACCGGCCGGCGGCTGCCCGCCCGGCGGGGCGCGCACCGAGCGGGGGACGGCGGCCACGGGCTTCTCACCTCGATCTCGAAGTCGGGCAGGCGGAAGGCGGTGCGGAAGAGGGAGCAGAAGTGCGCGATGGCCGGGACTTCCCACCAGGAGCGGAGCTCGTCCAGCGCCACCGCCGCCTCGGGGCCGCCGGTGCCGGCCACGCCGTCCCCGCCGCCGCCGCAGCCGCCGTCCTCCTCCGGGCACATCTCCCGCGGCCGCCGGCTGCTCGCCCGCCCGCCCGCTCGCTGCCTCACTCCGCGGGCGGCTGCGTGCCGCCGCCGCTCGGCGCTGCGGCTCCGCCCGCCCCCCGGCGCCACGCCGCCCAGTGGCCGCCCCCCGGCGGCCCCGCGCTGCCCCCTCGCTGCCGCCCGCGCATGGGGCGGCTCGGCGCCGGCGCGGGGGCGCTAGGACCGGGGGGGGCGCTGCTGCTGCTACTGTTGCCGCGAGTGGCCGCCGCTGCGCGGGCCCATCCTCCCGCCGCCCCGCGCCGCTACCCGCGCCCTGCAGGGCAACCGCCGCGCCGCCGGGAACAGATGGGCCCGGGGCGGCGGGCAAGGAGGAGGGGGGTGAGGGGGGAGACGGGACAGCCGTGGGCTCCGGGGCGGGGGGCGGGGCTCCGGGGCGGGGGGCGGGGCTCCGGGCGGGAGGGCGAATGGGGAGACGAGAGCGGGGCGGGGGGCGGGGCGAGTGGAGCCCGGCGGGGCGGGGCGCAGGGAGTGGACAAAAGGCGTGAAGGCGGGGTGGGCGGGGCCCGGGCGGGCGGCGGGCCGCGCGGCCGTGCACGAGGAGGGGGCGGAGCCCGCGCCCATCACAACAACAGGCCCCCGCCACCGCCTGGCCGCGCCTCCGTGGGCGGGGCCCGAGCGGCTGTGCGGGGCCCGAGCCTGCCCGCTCTCTCCCTTCCCCGCTGGAGACCCGGAGCCTGAGCTTCTCGGCGAGCGGTGACCCTCCGCCCCGCGCTTGCCCGCGACCTGCCTCTTGCTTCAGAGGTCACCTGCCTCTGCCCCTCGCCTCAGCCCTCGCCTCAGGCAGCGCTGACGTTTGGCCCCCGCTCAGTCCCTGCCGCGGTCCCCAGGGTGCTGGGGCTGGGTGTCAGGCTGCCCAGGACAGCGCCTGAAGACCGGTGCCAGGTCTGCCTCCCCAGCCCTCATATTTATCCACTCGCAGTGGTGGCCGCATCCACCTTGGCACGGTGGGGAGCTGCTGGGGCTGGCTTTTGCTGCCCCCGCGGGATTTCTTTTCTCCCTTTGTATTTCGGAGTGAGGGAGCCCTTCTTGTTCCCCATGTACTGCTGCAGCCGTCACAGAGGAGCCGGACACCTTCCTCTGCCCCAAGGTGCTGGTCTCTCACCCAGAGTCTCTGTGTCTCCTGCATTTGAAATGAAGAGGATAACGTTGCCCTGTTTTGATCTCTGTTACAGAAAAGCATTTAGCAACAGATAGGTGTTACCTTCTTGCAGGACTGGCCTAATGAGGGACCGAGCTGCAGTGAAATGCCAAGCCGCCATTAACTTTGTGTGCCGCCACTGCACTGCTTCACGGTCTCCCAGTTTGCCTCTGTTGTACAGCTTCAAAACAGCAGCAAAGCATCACTGCTCACAGTGCACCAGCTTAGGGTCTTCCCTCCAGTGAAAACATTGTAAGACCAAAGTTCAGGACTCCTTCCCTTCCACTCCTTCCGACTTTCATCTGGATGGGGCCATTTTTATACAAGTCTCAGTTTTCCTAGCCTTTACCTTTCTTTCTTTTATTTGGCTAAGGCTCTCATTTTCAGCCTCTCCCCTTCACACCTCACATTCCTTTGCCATTTCCAGTACCACCTGTGACTGGCCAAGGGTGATGGGCTGCCGCTTGTGAATGTGTGGGTTCAGCACAGGGCTGCAAGAGTGGAGATGTGCAAAGCTCAGGCTGGGGCTGAAGGCAATTAGTCCAGAACTGACTGGATGAATCCCAGGGGCTGGTAAGCACCAGTGCAGATGCAAGGAAGCAATGAAATGTCTGAGGTAGGGTGGGAAGTGGAGTGAGACCTCTGTTTTCTAAAGCAGCCTGAAAAACAGCTGGAGCACAGTAAAGAGAAACTGCTTTGCAGATGTCCTGGTCTGTCTCTGACTTAGAGGCATTAAGAGGGGGGAAGGCCGGTGGCATCAGTCAGCATCATCGTATTGCTGCTGAGCTAATACCAACCGACGGTACAGCAGTCTGATTTCCAAGTCTGCAATCTCAAGCATGTCTTTTCAGGGTTTCCTCCCCTTGTTTCCCTTCAACAGGAGCTCAGTGATAGAGAATAAGGTGAAGGCATAAGCTCTGCGCTGTGCCCAAGGCCACTGTGTAACAGCCTGATCCAGCAAAACTTTGGCCAAGAGTGTGAACTGCTAGTTTAAAGAAAAAACAAATCAAGAGACAGCAGTGCAGCTCGTCAAGAATGAGCCTGCTCTAATTTCATTGCCCTTTTTCATATTGCAGGATCAAGGGATACCCAGCAAAATTAGAAGGAAGCACATTTAAATGGTGCAAGGAAATATTTGTGCCATGTGTAATTAACACATGGCATTTGTTACCATGAGGTTTCATTGAGGCCAGGAGATTAGCAGGATTCAGAAAAGGATTAGACATTTATATGGATGCAGAGAACATTCATGGTCACATTAGACAGGATATAAATAAGTTTTAGAAAGGATATAAACTGTCAGGCTTCAAGGCACAACATAACTACTAACTGATGGCAAGGGATTAGGGAGAAACTTCCCTTGTGGGTAGGTTATTCTATAATAGTCTGCTACGGGGTTTCTCACACCTTTCTTTGAAGTATCAGAGAGACAACTGTTGAAGTGAGAAGACCGGATTAGGAGGGCTACTGGGCTGATCCTGTACGGCAACTGCTGCGCTTTTTGGGGGGCTGTGAGGCTCACTTGAGAAATGGAGTGGCAAAGAGGGTAAGATACAAGCGGTAGCATCAGGACTCTCATATTATTCCTCAGAGACAGACCTCACTCTGCTTTAAATTTCACACCCACAGCATAAACTTCCTAGGCCTTCCCTACCAAGGTTTTTGCCATAATGTGCACCGTTTAATTGGTTTATTAGTTCATCTTTCTAAGTGCAGTTTTAGCATCTGTTTCCCCCCCAAAAAAACCCCTTTTGACTAAGTTAACTTTTTGTTTGCAGGACACCAATATGTTATGCTGAAACCCTTACTCTGTTTCAAGGTACAATGGCTCCAAGACTTGATTTTGAGCAAAGCAGCATCCAGTCTCTCATGTATTGTATGTCCCTGAGCTGGATTAAACCATCTCCAGCTACAGTATGGTAAGGGCTAAAGAGGAGAGTGCAGCTTAATTTATAGCATGTTAACTTTGTCAACCTACAGGATTGCTCTAAAACACCCATAGCTCTGCGTGAGAAATCTTGGGGTGACAAATCCTCAGACAGAGTTTCCTTTGAGTCAGTTACAGTATTACTCACTGCCCGAATCATCAATAGAGCAAACTTTTTGGCTGTGTAAGGAGAGTATATGTTGCATTTCTGTCTTGCTCTATCCTGACATTCCTCCCTGAATTCCTGTAATGTCCAGCCATGGCTTATCTTACTGCTGCATCTTTGCTTGTTCTTGACACTAGGTCAAATAGCTTAGTAGGATCCCCACTCTCTATGGCACTAAGAATTTTGTGAACTTTAAAGAAGACTCCTAAACTCCCTTTTCATCCAAAGAGCTAGTCCCAATTTTGCCTAACTTTTTTTGAATTAATTTGGCTCCCTCTATCGTCCCCATTATTTCTGTTGGTCTGTGTTTTCCCTCGTACTCTTTTTATGCAAGGATGCTGGGGGCTGCCTGCGGTCACTTAAGGTTGTTTCACTTTGCTAGATTCTTACACTGTTCTTAAATTACTTCTTCAAGATTTAGTATTCAAGCACAAAAGTCTCCACTGTCCTGCTGCTGTTCAACAGTAGGCAAAGACTTGGTGAATACAATACAGCTTTTCCTCTTCTTTGATAAATGTCTCTGTTCACAAATCCATGTGCTTCTCCCTTTCCAAGCCACCTTTGGTTATGAGTTTCCTGTTCATAACTAACAAAACTGAAGCCTGCATCTTTTCCCTGTATGATATATTCACCAACATCTTTTCCCTGTATGATATATTCTTCCTCTCAATCATTTATTTTTTCTAGGCTATTGGTAAGGCTTCACCTACCCACTGACTTTTCAGCTCAATGTCTAATCCTAGCTGCCTGCTGCCCTCCATACTTACACACCTCCCCTTTCTTCTGTGTTTTTTATCTTTCTTCCTAAGCTGTCTATAAGCTTGTTCCATGTAGATCCACACTCAGAAAGAGCTTTGAACTGATGGACCAAATCAAAGACTCATGTTTTTTGTTGTGTGAGGTCACCTCTGGACTTCTGAGCCTGTTTTCTTGAGAAAACACGTCAAATTCAAAGTGCCACAAGCAAATGAAAAAGTTGCAGGGTATGCAGGGACTGAATGTCCCGATTCCTGTATGACAAATTATGTCACCTGGAAACAAAAAGGAGGGAGGCATGCCTTCCACTCTTTCCTGAAAGACCTGTAACATGTGCCCAATTTGTCAAAGCTTAAATAAAATACTAGGTTAATAACAGGTAGTCCTCTGAAAGCAAGTAGATTACTGACAGATACAGATCAGTTCCTCACCAGCTGAAGTGATATTATCATAAATAAAGATCTATTTTAAAAACCTCTTAACTTCCTTACATTTCCACATTGTGGCTTTAAGCTAAAGACACAGTTTTCTATAAACTAGGTACAAGAGGACCTGCAGCCTTCCCTTGTAAGGACTCAAATGCACTTGCAGAGGGACCAGACAGACCTCAGACTCTATTCTCACTGGCAGCATATGTCCAGAAGTACAGAGCTTTGGGAGGTTCAGGTTTTCCTAATTCAGGGGAAACAATTTAAGGACAGATTAAACCCGAGGTTTCTTCAAAATAGAATTTATATTCTATTTTGTATTTTATTCACATTTTGCTGTGTGAATTGCTTCAGCTCTCTCTTCTAGCACATCTGAATTCTGCTGCTCTCTTGTTTGTGTTTACCTCGCTTAATAGTCTAACACCAGCAAATCTCACTGCCTTTGCTTGTTTCGCTCTCCAAGTGAAGAAGCAGAAGAGAGTTGTGATTTGGCCTGCTGCTTTCACCCCAAGCCACTTTCACCTTCTAGGACTCTTTGTATTTTGAGCCATCTTCAAGTTCCTTTTTCCTTTTTCAAGGTCTGCTGAGTGAAGAGATTTCGTGGTTTACATAGCATGGTTGAAAAGCCATCCTGAACAGAGCAGAGAGTACCTAGCATCGGGGTGCGGGGGGGGGACTGGCTTTAATCCCTCAGTCTGACTTTCTAAATCTATGGTGATGCCATGGTGAATTTTGACAATTGCTTATTTTGAGCCACTAGTTGTGATTTCATAAGTAGGGACAGCAGTGGAACACAAGGGGCTGAAATAAGATGTGTGAAAGCCAAAGGAGCAGAATAACAGAAAAAGCCCTTTTTCTTTGACCGGAAAATGATGAAGGAAAGTGTCGTGGTTCAAGCCTAGCTGGCAACAAAGCACCACACAGCCACTCACTCCCTCCACCTTACCACATCTCCCATGGATGGGGAGGGGAATTGGAAAAGTCAAAACTCATGGCTTAAGATAAGAACAAGTACAATAAGTAAACTAAACTAAAATACAGTAACGGTAAGAAGAATAAAGTACCGTAATAGTGATTAAGGGAAACAAAACCCAAGAAAGACAAGTGCTGCATAGTGCAGTTTCTCACCACCCTCTGACCGATGCCCAAGCAGTGATCCACCCCTTCCCACCAACTCCCTCCAGTTTATACACTGGGTGTGACATTCTATGGTGTGAAACAGCCCTTTGACTAGTTTGGGCCAGCTGCCCTGGCCATGCTCCCTCCCAACTTCTTGTGCACACACCAGCCTCCTCCACTCCCCCACTTACCCCCCCAGCCCACTTGCTGGCAGGGCAGAGTGAGAAGTAGAAAGGTCCTTGATGCTGTGCAAGCCCTGCTGGGTGATAACCAGAACATCCTTGTGTTATCAACATTCTCTTCAGCGTAAACCCAAAACACAGCCCTGTAGCAGGTACTGGGAAGAAAATTAACTCTATCCCAGCCAAAACCAGGACAGAAAGGAAAATAGACTTGGAATACAGGACATTGGTGTAGTCAAGAGTTTGTGTGGGATGAGAGAGACACAAGGGAAGCAGAGGATGAGAGAAACCAGTAAATACCATGAGAGGTGGGAAGCGAAGGAGTCTGCTTCCTAATTAGGAGGGGGTGTATTGAAAAGTTTGTAGTCATAAACACCGAGGGAGTGGAAGGAGTGAGAATGCTGTAACGAAGAAAAGGAAATAAGAAAGAGAGGCTGAAAGAGATGGTAAAGTTGGGGAGTGAAAAGCTGAATAGAGAAAAAGGAAGAAATGTACAATGAAGGTGAAGTCAAGCGGGAGGCTTTGCTGGTGAGTGAGATGCTGTGGGTTTGAATATGAAGGTGAGATGTGGAAGGTACGAAATGTGAGGTCTGAGCAGCCTAACGATGGAAAAATTTAAATTATCAAGAGAAAAGATGAGGGAGTCACTTCAATAAGGAGAGACAGATGTTAAGGCAGAGACTGAATGGGGAAGAGATGGGTGAGCGCAGACAACAGCTGCTGAGTGGAGGCACGAGAAAGAACAGGGTCTGCCTGGACAGTGCTGGGGAGCGTGGGAGATGGGAGGTGGAAACAGGAGCAGCACAAGAAAAAGCTGTCATTCTTAACTTATTTGGCACAATGTTGCAGTGAACCAGCTTGCAGGAGGTCTGTTGCTGAAGTTGGGTATATGGTATTGATACAGTTACATTTAAACATCAGCTAGCATAAACAGGCCTGCAGGTTTACCTGAGACTCAAATGTTTCTCTTTAGTAACCAGAGGTTGTCTTTGATTCCTACAGCCTGTGTCATGGTCAACATGGATTTCAGGCTCATTTGCTTGGGAAATCATTGCCTGGTCAGAACATATCTTCCCAGTTCTCACGCACAGACCTGAGCTGTCGTGCCGTGAAAGGTGCAATTGTAAAAGTGTGGTCCAGTATTTGTTTAATCTCCTGGATGTACACATCCAGTTTGTCCAATGTACACCTTAATGTGAAAGCAGGCACTCCTGCAAATGTGACCTAGCATCCAAAAAACCAATCAGTGCTCTTTGTAATATCTCAGATATTTACTTATCTATTTGCAGCTGAGCAAACCATTAGAAAGTTGGAGCAATTTCACCTTGCTGAAGTATAGCCACTCTTTCCGTGAAGCAGGACAGCAATCACATGCATCACCGTGGGTTTAGGCAGAAAACTAGCAACATTGTGGCATTTTTATCTTATATTGGCTCTCTTAGTCAAAAAGCATCTACCTGCACTGGGAGTCTGGCTAGCACTGATGTGGCAAAGCATCCTCCATCACGGCTCCTCTCTTGTGTGCTTTACTGAACCACATATCAAACCAACAGATCTAAACCTTTGGTCTCAACAGATTTTCTACTCTTAATCCATTGGGGCTGAAACCCACAGGTTGTAACTTGATATTGGGTCCCCTAGAGAGCAATCAACAGGTGAACGGTAATTTGTGGTAATGGATTTCAAGCCGGGGAATCTGGATCTTGCCAAATCTTCCCCAAAGAGTGGCACTGAGACAGGCCCACGGTGTATATGTGAGTTTGGTTGTGGCTAGCCCTACTCACAGCTGCTGCCAAGCACTGGTCTGTACATGGGGCAGAGAGGCAAGTCAGATGCAGACTGACTGGAACAAGACAGGGAGGCAGCGATCTGCCCAGGAAAGCTCAGAGGGAAGCAGAGCAGAGAGACACGCAAACCCAAACGCTTTCATGTCTCTCCAGGTCTGCTGTCTCTAGTCTGCCGTCTGCAGCTATCCCACAGGCAGCAGTGCTACGACACAAAGAGAGATTTTAATAGTTTCCAGACCAGCGGATAGCAACGGTGCTGATGGGCTCTCTGTGTGCTCCAGCACTGCTTCCTCTACACTGCCTCCAAATACCCAGGGAGAGAGAGGCTTATTGGGATTTACCACCACAGCCTGAGCTCCTTCAGCTCAGGTGCAGCGTGCTGTGGAGCCAAGGCACTCCCTGGCAAAAGGAACAGCCCCAGATGAAACACAGGGGATGCTTCACAGCAGCACGGTGCTCCATGCGTAGAGGAGCTCTCCATCAGTCACTCCAGGAGAGAAAAACTGTGTTCCTTGAGGGGAATTAAAAGACCGTATTACTTACAACCCATAACAATTTGGTGCTCTGCTTAACATCATCTTAGATGAGGGTTAGAGGTATCAAAGCAGCCCTGGCTGCTTTGTTGTAACCAGCCTTCCATAGTCCGGACCTAAAGATGCAATGTGGGGGAAAGCTTGATTTGTTGTCTAAAGCTGCCAGTCTCATACAGCTACCAGAGGTCTTGCTGGTACCTACCTGTGCAGAGCAAGACAGTTCCTGTTCAGAGCTGGTGCAAAGCCATGCTCCCCATGGAGGTTCCTGTGCCAGATTCAGTGTTGATGTAAAGCACATGTGATGGCTGTGAGCATACCAATTACTGCAGCCACAGTGGGGGTTGGAAAGGCAAGGCCCAGGATGGTTTAAGCTAAGGCAGTCCTCTCCAAGCCTTCATTTGACACCCACCTGTTAGTTGCTTTTCCTGCTATGCCGCTTCTGTGGTGAGTACAACTCCCCAGTGCTATCGTCTTGTGACTTCGCCAGCATCCATTTTCAACCTCACCAATACCTCTGCTTGTTGCTGCTGTGTTTGGCTAGGGAGACATCCAAATCCCATTCCTTCCACAGCAGTCAACAGAAACGAAAAGCAATTTGTTTCTAGATCCTGCTAAGAGTGGGATACTAGGTTACAGCAACATACGGGTCTAGAAACAGGGCAGAGCCTCGAAGAGGGTTGAGCAGCCAGTCAGACAGCAACAGGACTGAGCTGTGGTTCCAACTCTTTCCCTGAATTGCTCTGTGCTTTTGAGTAAATCAATTCATATATGTTTTCCTCGTCTATAAAATGAGAACGGTTGCATTTAGATACCTCAGGAAAGTTGTGAGGCTTAATTAATTAATGCTAGTGCCTTGTCAGCTCTCATTACCGTGGTATCTCAGCACTTATTACTTCAAAATTGTAAAATGCTACTTACACATTAAATATTATTAATCTAGGTGAGAGGGAAAAAAATTAATCCAGTTTCTCTGTAAATACCAAAAGCAGGGAGTTAGCCCCGGTTATGGCTTTGGTGTGAGTTCTGGCCTACTTGGAGAAAAGTTTCCCTGATGTGTAACAAAATTTACTTATTTCCAGACCCCTAAAGTAGCTGCACTTGAACCAGTTTAAGCTGCACTTTTACAGCACATATACTTAAACTTACCCAGAATAAACACAATTTAATCTGGTTTAGACACATCTTTGATTCCAGTGCAGGGAAAACAGCTAGGATTACTTCCCCTGGCATAAATACTCCAGGCAGGTCTCAATCAGAACAAAGTCCCTGAAAGACTTTGAAAACCTGTTTGGATGTCAAGTCGCTCAGAGAGAAATGATTGTAGGCAGCATAAAGTGGGGGATGGCTGGCAGATTCATGGATTGAAGGGATTTTAAGTGCCTAGCCTCAAAGAGAAAGAGCTAGTGACTAATCCAGTTCGTCATCACCAGACCATTCCCAGAACAGTCCTCCTTGTAACTAAGGAGTTTTGAGACACTCAGCTTTTTCCATGAACCGGTTAAAGGAAAGCCTGACTCTCCACAGGAGCACAGCCTTGACCTTAGGGGCTACTTCCATAAGTGCCAAACATGCTCCAGAACAGACCTGGGATGCTGGTAGCGGGCTGAGGAGCTGCCTTCACTGCTTCTCCTCCAGTCTTTCTGGTTGCTGTATATTGTGAGGTGGGGGAGGATGCCTATCCAGTCAAGGGACTACAGGTAGCCTGGAGCAGGCAGGCTGCTCTTCTTACTCTGCATTTCTATGGGGGCTGGGAAATGGTTTCCCTTTTTGCATTTTACAAACACCAGCTTCTTTCTTCCAAGGTGCCAGCAGCACATCCCTGTACCTCAGACCCGTACCCAGCCCTGAAACAGTCCTCCGCCAGGTCTGACGCATCCTGAGCACCCCACTGTGAGTGGGGACAGGGTGGCTCAAGGCAGCCTGGCTGTTTCCATTATGCATACTGGAGTACACAAGGTGCCTTGAGCAGTATGAGTATGATGTGGGGTCATACTCTCTCCCTAAGGGCCCCTGGTCGTCCCTTTCAGCATACTGCTTTGACTTTTGGGCCACTGGTACTGTTCTGCATGTGCCTGTGCAAGGTTTTGGCTCCAATCGCCACGAAAATGAACGTTCTGAAGATGCCCAAAGGATTGCTTCCTGGACATGAGTTGCACCAGGGGAGGCTGGATATGAGGAGGAATTTCTTTCCTGAAAGGGTTGTCAGGCATTGGAGTGGGCTGCCCAGGGAGGTGGTGGAGTCACAGTCCCTCGAGGTGTTTAAAAGATGAGTGCATGTTGCACTTAGGGAAAGGGTCTAGTGGTTGATAGGGCTGGGACAAAGGCTGGACTTGATGATCTTAAAGGTCTCTTCCAGCTGAAATGATTCTATGATTTGCATGGCAGTGATCTCCTTCCTGCTGGGAAGCTACCCTGCCTGCCTGATGGAACCCTTGCATCTTCTGTTGCAACTCTACTGTTCAGAGGCTTTCAGAGGTGCAGACTTAGGCCACATGATGTATTTAAGACAGGCCACACAATGACAGCAGCTGGTCACCTCTCTTTGTCACTAGTCCAGTTTAAACCAGCAGCGTAGAACTGGAAAGAAAAGACCTGCTCGTGCCATTAGCGACACTGTCATCCATTGCCTCCTCCAGCTGGTTTTCATTTACTATCTCTCATCAAACACTTGAGGCTCAGCTCCAGGGTTTCCCATGCTAATAGGATGTCAATACAAGCTGCTAACACTCCTTACAGTCAGGCACTCTGGAGGAGAGGTGCTGTCTGCTCCTGAACAGAGCTCCGATAACTGGATCACAGTCTTGGCCAGAGGAACCTCTAGGCTGTGGTTCCCAGCTCCCCAGACAGCTCTGCCAATGCACCTCCGCTTTGCCCTGAATTCAAGATGAGCATCCTGTCGCAAATGACCTGGCTGTGGCAGAATAGCTGCTCCTGTGGAAACACTTGATTTTTATTTTTAAACCTGTAACTTGATGAAAATGCAAGCAAATATGCAATGGAGAAATGCCTGCATCGGCAGGGAGAGACACCACCTGATTTATTCTTTCTTCTGTGCTTAACAGCTTTCAGGTTCCCCTTATCCAGCCTTCTTGGTTCACCCTTGTGGCTAAGCTTCATTTTCCTGCTGGGAAGAGAGTCATGTATGCCAGCAGCTCTGTGTGTCCACCTCAGCCCTCAAGATGCCATCTGCCCTGCCAGACCGTGACATCAGAAAAACCAAGCTCTTGAAGTGAATGCTTCAATGATGCTATATGCAATCACCTAGATAAACAGCCTGATTTGCAAAAGTACTCGGCACTCGACCATACTGCCAGTTATCTGTGTGGCCATCCCTCTCTTTCCTGTTCCCAGGGGCCCCTCCCAGTGATATGCAGACTAAATGGGGTAACTTCTCTGGTGACCCTGCTTTATGCTCTGGGTGAGGGCAGATTCTGCCCCTGAGCCCTAAAAGGCAGCAGCAAAGCTTTGATTTATACATCTAGACAAAGCCCCACAGGGAACTGCTGTATGGAAATAAAAAACATTATGCTTTACAATTGGAGAGCGAAAAAGGCTTGAGGGTTAAAATATGAAGTGGTCAAGCTATTAACCTTCTCATTTAGAAGCAATGGTCACTAAATTACAGGGCCTGTCTCCTTACTCCTCCTCCAAAGAATGGGCCTTTGAAGATGATACCGGTCCGTTATGTGGACAAGCAATAAAGCGTAATTAATCCAGCTCTGAAAATATGATCAAATACCAGCAGTGAGTCACAGCTGAGCCTGAGGGGGTTAAGGAACTTAAATCAGAGAGCCAGCACGTCAGGCAAATAGCAAATCCTCCCACTGCCTCCTGTCACCCTGAACACCCAGCTAGGCCTGTTCCCATCGGTGACATGATGCGTGCTACCTCACATGGACTCCACGGGGAGAAAGCTTGACTCATGTGAGCTTTCCAAAGGCAAGCTGATTCTGTATTCCTGGAAACTCAGGTGAGCATGGGAAGCACATCCAAAGTCAGCAAGCTTCCCTCTGGGTCACTGTTGAATCAAGTGCAGCATGGTTCTGAGAAATAGGCGTGCATTTGAGGAGGAAGCAGGACAGAGTTTCCAGAGATCCTGTCTTTTAAGATGTAATGTTGTCTGTAGGTCCTAACCAGTCCTGATGGTCAAAAGTTCCCTTGGCAATGTTTTGGCACATTGTGCTCTGGGCACATAGCAACGTGACCAATTGCATTTTGCTGGTCTTAAAGCAATTCCAGACATCTTCAGCTGGAGGAAAAATTAATCTTCCCCTTCCATGGTGAAATGTGCCCTGCTGTGCATGGTCTATGCTAGAGGCATAGTTTTGATCAGCAGTCAGAGTGCACAGGGGCAAGTCTCAAGATGGGTCTTGTGAGCCCTGTTCAGGGAAGTGGCAGTGAATAGCTCTGGTGCTCTGAGATGTATGGATGGGGCAGACCAACTCACTCCAGCCCACTTGACTTCCAATGCCTGCTTTACCAAACACTCTGCTTGGGCACATGTGTTGTCTGTGAAGCAATTTGATGGGAGAAAAACCTCACCAGAGCAAGGGAGACGTAGCGAGAGAAGCACCCACTGCAGCCAAGAGATTTATGCTGCATGCAGTTCAGGCACCACAAGATCATGCCCATCTTGCTGCTCCTCTGGGAGAGACTCTACAAAGAGTCTCTTCTTTTTGCAGAGTATCATCTGTCAAGAAACATTGCCTAGCTGCCAGTCATGCTTCTTGTTGAAGTCCACTGCTTTTTGATCCAGGGTTTAGGAAAAGGCAGGAGCTGGGCAGGCGTTTTTTGGTTGCACATATTGAGCCCTACCCGGCTCAGGCAGCTCAGGCAGCTCCCACCCAACGCCTGCGTGTGTTCAGAGTGAAGAGGGATGGGGAGTGTGTCTCCGAGGCAGCACATGTAGAGCAGTGGTGAAGAGGCAGCAGCGTAGGCTTCAGCACAAACTGGACCAGCCCACTCATGTACGAATTTGGTTTATCAGTGACAAGAATCCTCACTCCTGTTATCACTTGGCTGGCGAGTTGGCAGCTGGTGTGGGTGTGACTGTCCTTACCAGAATCACCTTCATTTGACTGTGTAGGCACACCTCACCTCAGCAGTCTCCAGTCTTTGCTGGCCCAAGGGCACAAGCAGTGACATATTTCAGGCGACTGTGCTTTGCTATGTTTGTTGGAAGCGGGAACCAACCGACAGAGGGTAAAGTGTTACTCATTGCAAACTGATATTTTTGGCGACCTATTCAACAAGCCTTTTGGTTGGGATGTCAATATAGAGTCATTTGGGCATTCTCTAATTTAAGCTTCTAAACAGCCACTGCATCTCCCAGGACAGCACCCTCTACCCAGTTCATCTCCTTATCCGATCCATGAACTGGTCCACTGGCTTATAACATTCAACTTTAGCTTGTGCTCTCATGTCAGCCCTATGGTCACAGGTACTAGGTTGTCTGTGAGCTCTAGACTGAGGAGACCACCTAGACAATTTCTGCTTCTGTGTGCACAGCTTTCTAAGGCCTCAGAAAGGTGCCTACCGGAAGGCCACTGTTTCCTAGGGAGTCTCTTTTCTTAGAAAGGCAAAACTTCAGTACTTTTGTTTTTCTTTCCCTCTCCTCTTTCTAATGTAGAGTCTCTAAATACCCATGACAGCTCTTCCCTCGTCTTTCCAAAAGCAAGTGCTTTTCTTAACCAATTTTATTTTCTGCCATGAGAGACGGGTACCATTGTTCTGAAGTCGTATCATAGGAGCCAAGTTGAAAGCAAAACCAAACTACAATTCATTTAGCAAAACGTTCAGATATGATTACAACAGTGTTATTAAATATAAACCAAACTGACAGTCAAAATTCCCCTGCAGTATTCACAACCCTGACTTTGAAGACTGTACTGGGGAAGATTAACAAACGGAAAGAAAAGTAAAGACGACCTGAAATAAAAAACAGCCAAACAAATTCCTTTGGCCCAGTTGAGAAAAAATACAGTAGGGAAAGAACTAGCATAGTAACCCTTCTGTTTTTTAATCCTATCAGTTTTAGTATCCCACTACACCTGAAGATCATTGCCTGTGAAATGAAGGTGTTAACACATAGGTGTAGCTACATGTACTTTTATTCACTGGTCTTTGTTGGATGCCCTTAGATGCTATAGGTGGAAGACTGTAGAGGAAGGCAACAAGTGCTGTAATGAACTGCCAAATATGTCACTACAAGATCTGCTTAACTGTGGGTTACAGACTCCACACCACTGA
The DNA here is from genome assembly GCF_028858725.1 of Colius striatus. Taxonomy (NCBI): domain Eukaryota; kingdom Metazoa; phylum Chordata; class Aves; order Coliiformes; family Coliidae; genus Colius; species Colius striatus. Next base: position 141,183,596 of record NC_084759.1, read on the forward strand.
TGGTCATGATTTGGCCTTATTGCCCGTGTTGGTAGCCTGCATGGTTAGGATAGGCAAGAAATTCCTACAGTGACATTAATGTGAGGAGGAGACCTGTGTGTGTGTGCAGAAGCACAGATTAGTGTATGGACACTTGTAGCCTATCTAGACTATCCATTTTTAACCTCTCTCCTTAGGAAAGGCATTGAAATCTCAAAGCTGCTGAGGGAGGAGCTGTCTAGCAGCTGGCCCTTCACCTGAAGTGGCATGGGAGAGGACAGCGTTTGGGGAGGGATGTTTTACTTGCTGGCTATACCCAGAAGACCACTAAGTAGCTTGGGTTGATGGCTGCCAGTCTGTTACATCTATTTCTGATATCCCCATGTCAGTGATCAATGCCTGGTGAGAAACAGTCCTCAGAAAAGAAGTCTCTGAGCAGTAGCTGGGGGGTGACCTGAAATCACCAGTCACTTGCTGATTTAGTGGCTTGCTGCCATACTGCCATTTTGTAGCCTGCCCTGAGGAACTCAGGGGATCTCACTAGCTCTTCTGCCCTGACTGAGAGGTAGGATAGCACAATTTTCATATATTGAGTGTAATCCTCCATCTTGTAAGAGGTGTATCTCACGTCAGGCTCCACCAGTGGCCTTCTCTGCCCCAAATGTTCTCCCACCTACAGGTGGGATACAGGGGGGGATACAGAGAGGAGGATACAGAGGAAAGCAGATCTTCTCAGCAGCCCCAAGATTCAGTCAGAGTCATGACGTATTTTAAGCACTCTCTGTCCTATTCCTGCTGCTGGTTGCAGCAGCTGCTGTGCCTCATGCTGTTTCTTTGTACCAAAGAGAGGAGGACAGAGGCATATTTCCTTTTCAGTGCTTACTGCCACTCAGTGTTCTTCACTATCTCCTGTCTGCAGGCAGAGCAGTTGGTCCTATTCCTCTTCTGTCCCTTCCCACACAGATGCTTTCTATGGTTTAGCACCATCCTCCTAAAAATAATAATAAACTTTCCTGAACAAGGAACAACATACTTATTTCTAGCCTCCAACTTACTCCACCTGCCCATTTTAGTTGAATCCCATGTACACATGCCTTTACATAAGTAGTGATTGATTTGTCCCAAGTGTATGTGCTATACCTGGCACCCTGGGCTCTAGGTTGGGGCCTGATACGCTACCATAGGTGAAAAAAATACCTAATCTGAGGGAAGCTTTGACATAGAAGGAGAGAAATACTTTTATGATAGCACAGCAAAAAGGGTGCTCACCCTTTGTACCCTAACTTTAACAAAAAACCCCCAACATCTAAGAATTCTTTTCTTTTTTCTTCATTAAGCTAGCAGCTGGCTTTGCTTAGCTCTCTGAAGTTATAGCTATGAAACATCAGAGCAGTGCCAAGCTGAACTCCATCACTGCAATTGTACTCATCGTGCCAGAGCCTCCCTCTATTCCCACACAGATATAATCCAGGAGATGTTAGCAGCAAAGCTCTTGTGGCACAAAATCGGCTTAAATTGAAGCACTGTGCTTTGCGGTGCTGTAACAAACCTCTGTCCCTTCCAAAGGTCCCCTCTGAATCTTTGGCTAACTGCATCTCACAGAGTGACTGGTCTCTGTGGAGAAGCACTGTCAGCATGCCCAGCCTCTCCGCACCAGACATCCTTCCTGGCACCACCATCCATGCCAGCACAGCCGCTACCCAAACACGCCCTGCTCCACTGCCAGGCAGCCTGAGACCCTGCTGCCAGGACAAGCAGCCACAGGCAATGAAGCTGCCTCACCTACTTACTCTGAAGCCATGTAGAGGTTAATGCTCCTCTTTCCTAGTTGCAGAGTGACTCAGGTGGGGCTAATGAGTGCGTGCCTTGCTCAGCTAATTAGAGGCGCTGAGAGCAGCAGACTCCAGTTCTAGGCATGGGGTGCTTGCAGAGGGAATATAGTGTGTGGAGGTTATTTCCACGTTTTGGTTTGTGTTTCATTTTGTTTTTTTTTTTCTGTTGTTGTCAAATAAAAACCTCTGGCAGGACTAGCAGAGCACAGATGGGAAAGAACAATCAGGGGAGGGTCCACAAGCACCCTTCTTGTCTGCCCTCTTCCAATCCACATTATTCTGGGGTTTGAGAAGAAGGGATGTCAGGAGCAAAAGATTAGGAAGGCTGGATCATTTGTTCCCCTTCAAAGATAGATTTTTCAGTATCTGATCCAAATTAGCACAGTCCTTTGGAGTCCAGCCTCAAGTCTCTCCAATTCCACAGGTCACCCCTCTCATGCCACCTGCCACCTCCACGGGGTCTATCGGAGCGTGGCACTCACAGCCAAGCCGGTGGCAGTCTTTGCCAATGCCTGTCTCTGCCCAGAGAAGCTCTCAGGCTTTGTGGGGGACACTTACTGACCCCAAAGTGCTCTGCAGTCTCGTCAGAGAGAGCTTCCCTTAACCCACCCACCCTGCCTGCCTGCAGTGCAGCTTCCCCACGAACAGAGCTGGCCAGGGATGCTGAAGCAGTGCCTTTCCTCTTGGAAAAGCTAGGAGAAGCCGAGGAAGCCCTGAGATGTACGGTCAACAGCCCTGCCCCAGGCCCTTGCTTTTGCACATCCCAGAGGATTTGCCACTGGGGTGCAACACCAGACAGACAGACAGTGTGTGTGGAAAGGCAGAGCTGCTGCCCGGTGCTGCCAACCACAGCCAACCACCTCCCCGGTGGCCCTGGCACTGAGGTCTGGGCTGGGGGGCTTATGGCACGGATGGTGTGTGGTTGAGGCAAACGTCCCTCAGTCAGGAGGGTTTTGGGTCATGGGAGCCCATCAGAAGGGGCGATGCTTGCTCCTCACGGCTGGAGTTGAGTGCCGTTGCTGGCTGTTGTCTGTGTGGTTGCAGGCTGGCCAGCACATGACAGCTCCAGGGAATCTGGGTTTTATTACAGTATCACCTCTATCATACCACAGCCAAAGAAGGCCCTTAGCTGAGCCTGTGTCCCCCCCCTCCACCTCCCAAGCTTGACCTCACAAAGTTGTGGTCTGAGCTCCCTTTTCCTCGCCTGCCCAGCCCTTTACATAAAAATTGGAGTGAAAAAAGATCTGGCTTCTGCTGAGACCTGCCAATTTTCCCTCTCGCTCTTGTAAGCTGCATCTCCCTTGCCTCTTTCTAGCTGTTATTTAGTTCCTCTCATGTTGTTTTCCCCTGGCTTTTCCTTTGTTTCTTTCCTAGGGAAGCAGCACATCATTATGGCTGGTGTTTCTCTAGAGCTCTCCTAGCCGAGGTCATTACTTAGCTTGTGAGATCCAACGAGGTTGCTGTTTGTGTGGCTGTGAGTCCTATGAAAAAGCAGCTAATCAATTCAGAAAATCATCTGGGTGGTAACCCCACTGTCAGCTTATTTTCTTCCCTTCCACTTAGACATCAAACTGGCTGAAGAGGGCTCTGGGGGATGAGGCAGGCACTGAGAGCTGCTCCTCTGCAGACACATCTGTGTCTTTCATCAGCAGGGCTCAGGGAATACCGCTAACCAGAGAGGAGAAAATCTCTTTGGTGCTGAGAGGCTCGCGGTCTCCATCCTCTCACTCTGCAGAGACCCGACCCAGTGGGGAAGCAATCGTTTGAAAAGTGGCTAATGCACTAACATTGTTTGGCAGGAACTGTCACGTTATAGACAGAGCTAGGGGGAGAACAGGGACAAAACACAGAGCAAGGGGGGCCGTGTTAGGACTGCCTCATGTCAGCAAGCGGACCCCAGTTGCCAAAATAGCTCACGATGTGGAGATGCAATTGGCAATAGCACATGCAAAGGATCTTCTGACGAGTGAACTTGACAAAAATTGTTGCAGTTTGCTTTCACCCACTTTTCCTTTGGCTTATGTCTTTGGGGACTGTACTGCAACAGTGCACAGTCAGAGCCATGAAACCTTTACCACTGCCAGCTTTAGTAATCAGAAATAGAGACGCAGAGCGCCTGGTACGCTGGGACTCTGTAGTGTCACAGCTCATTCAGGGAAGATAAGTCACATCTGAAAGGCATTGTTTGGCAGGCCAGCTAGCCCTTTGAAGGGTGGGGGTGGATGTGCGTGCATGCGTGCGTGTGTCCTACCCATGGATTTGGCCAGCAGTCTGGCAAATGTCAAGGTTAGGAAAGGCTGAGCTTCATTTGCTTTTCACAGATACGAGTAATGAATTTTTCATTTTGAAGTATTGTTCTAGCTTGAAAAGCGAGTCTGTAGCATCGGCATCAAGGGGTTCCACATCTGTCTCTCAGTTGCTCTGGACCATATTTGCCCGATTTACTAAACAGAGACATTTTTACATTTTACAACCTTTCAAACTAAACAGGAGGCCCGAGGCTTTAGTGAAGCTTTCCTCTTGATATGCCTTCATCAACAAGGCAGATTTTGCTCACTGACCCTTTGTATTAACCTGCCATGTTGGTGCTGCTTTTGCAAGAAGACCAGGCAAAACCAAGGTGCAGGAAGGGAAAAAGCATAGAGAACCTGATTTTGTCACTAGACGGAGTACTTTTAGTTCTGATTGCAAATGGGAAGCAGAACCTCACAGCAGAAACAAAAGTATTTTCCTACCCAGACAGAGTTGAGTCAATGTTGGATTTTTTTTTACCCCTCACTTGTGGTAACAAAATAAAGCTTGATAAAACTTCATAAAAGAATGAGCAGCTCGAAAAGATTCACTCAGAACCCATATCCCTGTTTCACTGTGTGAAATCCAGAGATATTCAATTACATTAGAAATCATCAGGACAATGAAGGGCAATATCTTTGCACACCATTCACTTCTTAAACCTGTGGAATTTGTTTCAGCCTTGCACGGTGTCTCAGAAGGACTCAGAAAAGAGTTCATCAGGTCTCAAACATTTTTTACAGACATTATTAAAAACCATAATTAAAGTAGCAAAAGCTTCTAGTGATGTAATCCTTGCTTAACAAAGCTGAATCCAAATTTCGCCTGCAGAGTTTGGGAAAGTGTTTCATCAGTAGAGATGTTTTCCTGCTTCTGCCTACTGGAGGTGTTTGTGTCCCTGTCCATGATGCTGAAACAGCAAAAACAGTGTTCTAGAAGAGAGGAAGAGAGGAAGAGTTAGGCTCTTCCAAACCGATTCCTCTATTTCTACTTAAATTACTGAGCATTGAACATGCCCACTATAATCCTGACCAGTCCTGAAGGTGATGCAATGTTAGAGGGATGGCTCAGGGGTGATGCCTCTTCCTCTCCAGCAAGGGCTTGTGCTAGGGCTAGCTACCAAAAAATCCTTTGCCTTAAACTAATGTCTTGGAGGAGCAGTGAGTTCCATGGCTTAACTGCTTGCTCAGGTGGGAAGCAAACAGACAAACTTCCTTTTTATCAGATTTATCTCTCCCAGAAGTTGGTTTCACTGGCTGTGCTGCAGCATTGGCTTTTTCCAAGGTTCCTAAATGTTTTCTCTATAAAAGTGTTTTACCTGTTTTAAGCATCCCTGAAGGGTGTCTGCACCACACCAGCTATGGGCACGTACCAACAGCAGTTGCTGAAGGGCTGCCAATGGCCCTGTGTCACTGGCTGCTGTCAGCTGTTATAAGGATGAGCATCCAGAAAAGGAACCACCCTGGTACCATCTTGATCCTATGAGAACCACCAGAGTTAAGTCACTACCTCTACACACTCAGTGGTGTTCACACATGCAGTGGCCTGTGATGATCCAGTGACTGACAAAGTACAGGGGATGAGCAATGGCCATGGCAGAGCTGCAGGGCAAAGCACTGGGGTCACCGCAGATCAAACCCAAAGGCAGGCATGAGCACGTGCTTAGGGCCACTTCGCAGCTGAAGTCACAGAAATTGCTCATCACGAGTAGATTGTGACTCACTGTGAACATCTCCAAGAGCACACCAAACACCAAAGCATCCTGTTTGTCCCCATGCCTTTCTCCTGGCCATCGCTGCTTGCCCTGCCTGGCTGTGCAGGGAGGAGGCACATGCGGCTCTGACTTGCCCACCCTGCCTCAGCCAGGAGGATTTAGAGTTTCCTCCCAAAGTGCCCACTCACTTCCCAGCCGCAGCACGCTGCTCAATCAGCCCCGCGGCTGCTGTGGGGGCCAGAGTCCTGCAGGAGGAGGGTGCAGACGAAGGGGCAAAGCACCGAGTGTCTCCAGGGTGGCTGTGCATGGGATTTGGAGGGGGTATTGGAGGTGGGGAGCAGGTGGTGCGGTGCTGAGCTGCTCAGCTGTTGTGTGGCTAGAGAGAGACAGACGCAGCTGGGTGAGGGAAGGAAAGAGCTTGATGTCTGGCAATCTTTCTGCTTTAGAGGGCTGTAGCCAGCACAGAAGCGGCAGAGAGGGATCCAGCTGGGATACAGGGCCCTGGGTGCTTCTGCTCCGGCGGGGGGCTGTGCTGTGAAGCAGCCTCGCAGGGGTGTGACGCGCACACACGGGATCCGTGACAGCCTCACCCGAGGCCCGTTGCTGCTTTGTGCCCGCAAGTCCCTGGCAGCAGCCCCTGCTGTGTGCCAGCAGGGGCCTTGGCAGCACTCTCTGGGGCGTACATTTGTATCTGCTCATGCAAATAACCTGGAAGTGTCCCCTGGAGTGGGACAGCTGGTCCCCGGCAGCGTTTTTGGGAGCATTCTTTATGTGCCCGTGTAAGTACCCTGGCAATCTCTTTTGGGGCTTGCCAGCAGGGGCCCTGGCAGAGGCCAGGAGGCAGCGTCTCTGTGGCTGAAGCCATGCCAGCTGAAGCTTTCCAACAGCAAAGCTTTCTTCTGCCCCAAACAAAGAGCCAGCGTGGCTAGTGCTATTGATCTGGTTCACTCCTCGCCGCTTTTAACGTGGCAGGAAAAGACCGAGAGGAGTTTTAATTTGCGCAAATGGTTTTAGACAAGGTTAATAAAACTCATTGATAAATGCCACTTTTTACTAAGTTTTAATTACGATGTCATTTCACCAGGCTGGATGTGTCCTCCCTCCTCGGCCTAGCCTGTGGGGCTTTTTGTTTAAAGTGTACTTCCTTGAGCTGCAGTGATTAATTTCCATTGCAGACCTCAGAGCTGAGAAGCTGCCAGAGAGCCTGACTGCCTCTGCGCATCGCTCTTGGCTGCTGTGCCCGTGCTGGCAATTACAGCTCTACCCCTACGTCAGCATCACCATCGGCTGTGTACTGGGCCGGGCAGGGACACGCTGGGCCAGGCCAGGCCAGCAACAGGAGGGAGTGAGCTGGTGGGGGCAGGGACATTGAGGTATCCACAGACTAAATGGTGTTGTTGGATCTTCTTTCTTCATGCTAATGAAGATGGTCTCTTCCAACAAGCTGCACCCTGGCTATGTCTCAGTGCCCGTGGCACAGCCTCCATGGATTTCACTGAGCTTGATTCTTCATGTTGCAGTAGGGCCTCACCAGAGCAGAAGCTGGATGCAGAGTTTAGACCAAAACCTTTGAACTTATCACACTGCTGTCCCTCCTACATTTTTACCTTGATACATCATCTTGGTCCTAGAAAAATGTCCAGAAAGGGCATTGGTGGCTGTTAGCCACCTCTTCTCAAGAACTGGTAAGGATGGCATGAATGGTGATTTGTCTTTCCTGTCATATCCCAGAGGTGGGTTTTGAATGCCTAAGACTGATGCAGATCTGGTTCAGCTCCAACCCACAGCAGGCTGAATAAACAGAAGCTACTGGAATCACTGGAGTCAGTTCAGCTTGGCTTATAGTTCTTCCTCTCCACAGTGAAATCGTGAATACAATAAGAAGGCGTGTTGCATGCATATATCCCTGAAGCAGGGCTTTTTCTTATGCTCTGCACTGCTTTCTAACTTTGCCAAAACAGTTATTTTTATGTGGTTGCCAATTTCTCTATTTGCTCCTTTTTTTATTTCACAGCAACTTTCCACATCCTTTCCATGCAAGCAAGATCTTTGTAAGAGCAGAGAACTTCACTACCGCAGAAGACACAGGGGTGCCAAACCACTGCTTAGTTGCAATGCTCAAAACTATCCCTCCCTCCACTGCCCTGTACCTTCCCAAAACTCCAGGGAAGTGGCAAAGGATACTTTAAACAAAGAAGCAGGAAAACTAGAGCTCAAAGCCATAGAAAACGCACAGCCATGGAAAAGAAATGGCAGCCAGCCTGACGTGGCATTTGCTGTCAGATCAAAAACAAGAGGGTAAAAAAGTCAGAGGGAAGATTTGGGGAAACCACAGTATATGGGTTTGCCTCAGGCTGTATTATGGGAGGGATTGGTGGTGTTCATGGGAGCAGAACTGAGGATTAGGTTGCTGTACAAACACTGGTTGTAACACAGGCTTGTCTCAACCAAGCAGAGAGCTTGGGATACAGGTGAGGGGAGGCTGGTAAAGGTCTTTTCCTTTAAAATGCTCACTGCTGTTACTCTGGGCATTTGTGGTGGTGTGGTGCTTGAGTCTGGAGATTGGCAACAGATTAGATTGATCCCTGCCACCTATACTCAAGAAGGCTTACATGGGACGGTAGCTAGTGTCAGGGTCCTGAGTGCATCCCATGGGGGTTTGGCTCCCTGCACTCAGAGCTAATTTAGATGCCCGGTACAGATGTTTAGTGTTGAAGAGAGCTCTTTGAGAAAGCTCTGCTAAAAAACCTCAGTGAGAGCCCGTCCTGCTCTTCACTTGTAAGATGAGGATCTTACATTTGATTCCCACCCAGGCTGCCACAGCTGTGTTGCAGCCATGCCTGTGCCATGTACCTTGTTTATGTGGACTCTGGCCTGTGGACTTCAGTTCCTGACTTGACCTCAGATCTGTCTCGTCATTATGGACTTACCCAGCAATTGCTGGGCTCTTGGCAGAACCTGGTTACCTGTCACCAGATTTGCTCTGCTCTTCTTGCTCAGGTATTATGGGATTGTGTCTTTTTCAGTGTCGCCATTGCTCCATGCCTGCCTTGCCACTGCCCCCAGCTCTAGACTCAGCTTCCCTCATGCAGCAGCCAGCCCTTGCTGCTCCCTCACAGCTGACACACTGATTGATGCCTACAATGCTGACATTGCTTGTGATTTTGCCTTGGCTGTCACCAGTGGAGTGAAACCACAGTGGGAAATAGAGTTGTCTGTCTGCAGAAGACATATCGATCGGGCAGAATATAAAGGAAGCAGCTCTCACACATTATCATGCAAAGCAGCGATGGGCAGCATTCCTGCACGTATGTGCCACATACCAAAACCTTAATGTGTGCTATAGCCACGAGAGCTGTCTCTCACACGGAACGGAGCCATGGGAACAGGGAACTTTAGGCAGATGGTGATAATGGCTCTGGGGGGAGGGCTATGCTAGATGTGGAGTGGGATCCCAGGGTGAGCCAGAAGCCTGCAGCCCTGCTTCCTCCTATAGCTGATGAACCAGGTTGCATGGCGGACCTCATAGCAGTGCATTCCCCATCCCGTTGCACAGCGTATTACTCACACAAGAACCATTCTCAAGGCTGACAGTGAGGTTCAAGAGCCAAAGCTTGTTCACCAGTGACTGAATGAAAGTGGGCTTGAGCTATCTGTTCCCAGGGTGGGCTGAGAAGTGGTTGTATTTCCATGACTACTAAAAGACATGAGCTATTTGGCTTGAAGACCCTACAAGCCATATCCTTCAAGCCTCTGCCTGTGCCTCACTCTGTGAGGTCAGTGATCACATTGCGCCTTGTTGCTGAAAGGCTTGTGAAAGTGACGCTTGCTGTGTGCTTCGTGCCCTTCTTATCACTCAGGTTGGAGTGGGTGCATTGAGGACTTCTCTGTGTGCTGCACTGATGCAGTTAGTGCTATAGTGAAAAAGCATCTCTTGGGAAGATGCAGCCATTTAGGCGAAGGCAAGATTGCACCTATCAGGTACAGGACAGGGTTGCGAGGTGTCAGGGGACAAGAGGCAAAGTGTTAAGTGCTGGAACGAAACACTTCTGAAGAGCAGGATGAAAAAGTCTAGGAATGCCAGAAGTACTCTGAGCTTTTTTTCTGTAACTATCCCAAGTGGCTCAGCTCTGCTGTTGAGTGTGGCGTGTACCCTGGGCAGGTGATTGGTGTGATGAGCACCCTTCACCCTGCCTTAAGCTCTGTTGCTCAGGGGCCTTTACAGCAGAGCACAGCTCCGTCTAAGAAGCTGGGTAATGCTTGGGGGGAAGGGTGTTTTGCTGGCAACGCTGCCAGTGCTAACTGGCTTTGAAGCCAGGCTCTGCATTTGTGGTGATGGTATATGGAGGTACCTGTAAAGCGAAACAGGCAGAAGCCTTGTTTTGACATCTCAAGGCTTTAATAGAATTTGGAGGTTTGCCTAGACAGGATGAAGCTTGGCTACAGGACAGGCACTTTTGGGCAGTTGGGTTTTAACTCAAACGCTCTTCATTATCGTTAATTTTGTACTATAAACTCTCACTAAATGCCTACTTGCTTGCCTCATTCACTGGAGGAAAAGAAACCGTATGCAGTGGAGTGACTTCTGAGCAGCTGGAGGTTGGGTATACTTGCAGCTGTGCTCCCTGGCTTTTGCTGTCCTCTGTCTCAAGGCATTTCTGGAGCCTTAGTGTATAAGATAGAGCCATTGCATTGAGATGCAGTGTAGAATATGTGTCTTCTGGTGGGACTTCTACAAGAGTCCAAGCTGAGAGAGAGAAACTGTGGTGCTGTGCCACTGTAAGGCCTTGTACTTACTGATTGGGCTTGAAGTCTACGTGGGCAGCCTGTTCCAGTGCTCCATCAACCTTACAGTAAAATATTTTTTTCTTATGTTTAAATGGAACTTTTTGTGTTCCAGCTTTTGTCCACTACCCCTTGTCCTGTCACTAGACACTACAGAAAAGTGTCACCCCATCCTCTTGACATACACTCTGTAAACACTTGTATCAATGAGATCCCCCCTTAGTCTTGTCTTCTCCAGGCTGAACAGTCCCAGGTCCTGTAGCCTTTCCTCATAAGAAAGACGCTCCAATCACCTGATCTGATCTAGGTAGACCTGCTTTAGCAAGGGTGGTTGGACTAGATGATCTCTAGAGGTCCTTTCCAACCCCTACCATTCTGTGGTTCTGTCATTCTGTGTTTCTTTGATTCTGTGGTGGTGGGGCAACCTGGACCATGTAGATATGGAGAAATGGAGAACTGGTGAGATGAGGAGATGGTTGACGTGGAGACACAGTGTCCTGGCAGAGGTCAAGGGGATGCTTGCAGCTGCAGAGTGACCAGTGATAACTCAGAACCTCTGTATCAAAATGTGATGGATTCTCAGGGCAGAGGTAGAAGGATTAGGGCATTCCCTCAAGAGGGAAAGCTGGGTACTCTCGCTAATCTAGGATGTTTTGTTTTTCTAGTTGGCTCACTTTTGCCCTTAGTAGGTATGAGAGGGAGAGAGTACGAGAATATAATAATAAACAAGAAGGCTCTGCTACTACTCTCTGGAAACCTTTGCACAGACCTGGCCTGGATGGCACCAAACCTCTTTTCTGAATACCACGGGCTCTCAGCTCCTGTCCCGGGAGCACTTGGCAGCCTGCCGTTTGGTCTCAAAGCAACACGGTGCTAAAACACACACCCCTCCTACACTTTGCTTTGTCCTTCCCCTTTGCAGCAGTGGAGAACAACGCTGGCAAGGGGAGGACTTGGAGGGAAACAAAGCAGTCTAAGTTGTTTCCTTGCAAGCTGAGCTGAGGAGCAGTGGGGTGATAGCCTGGCATGTGTGTGGGCTGCTGCTGGGAGCGGCACCAGCTCCAAGAGCGAGGGCCTGTGAGGATATTGGGCTCCTGGAGCTGCAAGCCCTGTTCTCTTGAGCAAGACCCATTAGAAATTTTTGCAGATGTTTTGCAGGTGTGCTGGGAACAGCCCAAAGGGCCTTGTTTCAGTCACTGGTGGGGGAATTCACAGCTATTATATTTGGGAGTAGGGCAATGATTACCAATCAATGACTCTACTCACCAAGCCTGGAAGTTTAGCTGTTTCCCTCCATCACCAGCTCTAATTTTTGTAGCATCTCGAGCACCTTATTCATTTAAAACCATCAGATAGCCATGGATGTAGCTGAGGAGTGACAGCAGAACAGATACCTGGAAGCATGGTTGGGCAGCTAAGGGGAGGGAGGGTTTCTGAAGGGGGATGGAGCACCTTGAAGGTGAGCTGCACATGCCTGTAAGCTGGGGAGCAAAGCTGCCAGCGTGACCCATGGCAGACTGGCATCCTCTCTACTGCAGGGCTTCCATGGACCTCCTTTCGTGGCTAGGAAATGGCCCAGATTTTTGCCTGGCTGGTCACAAAGAAGGGGGGAAATGAAAAACCCAACAACCTGTGCCCAGCCAGACCAAAGCTGAGGTTATTTAGCAGGCCAGAGGGGAGGTTTTAATCATCCCAAACATCCTGGGCCAGTCTATTCTTAATAATAATTTATCACACTTAGCACTTTCACACATTCTAAGCGTTTTGCAGGCATTAGCTCGGACTGCTTGAGAGAAGGGCCTGGCACTGAGGTCTCACCCAGGCCTAGCAGAAAGGGGAGGGTTCAGGAGCAGGCTTTCCCCAGTCATTTCTGCACCTCCAAGCCCACTCCAAGTTTGACTTTTCCTCTCAAACTATGCAGCCTTGCTTTAGAACAGCCTGGTCCAGGCATCTGTCTCACCAGCAGTAAATAATCACCACCATTGAGCAGGGCACCTAGGTAGGGTATTGGTCCTGTTTCACAAATGAGGCAGCTGGCACAAAAAGGACAGCTATCTGGTAGAGATGAGAAGAAATGTCTTCCCAGCCTTCTCTTCCTGACCTTGTGGTGTTATTTTTAGACCATGGCTTAGGCTTCAACACTATCACAGAGGCTAGGAAGCTAAAAGACACCCTGACTCTCTGTACTATCAAAAATGCTGGTTGGATTGGATTTGGCTTATGCAAAATGGATTGCCCTCCCAGGAAACACAGTCGGGTCTGCACCACCCCTATGTCTAGCCTCTGCTGGACTGGTCATCACTGTAGCTTCTGCTAACATCTGCACATGCTGCAGGGCTGTAATTTGTCTGAGGCTGGGATCTGCAGTGGCACGCGGCAAGCTGATCCTCCACACAGAGGCTACAGTAGAAAGATGGACTTTGCAGGACACTGTAAAGGTGAAGTGAAAGACTGTGAGCTGAAAGACGAAGTGAAAATCTCCCCTCTGCCAGCCTGATGCTACTACTGCTGCCTCTGTGGTACAGCCCTCTTCCTGCACCCCACCGCTGGGGATGCTGCAGATGCTCCCCTTTGCGTCACTGCTGCTGCTGCAAAGGAGCAGACACTCAGCTGCAACAGCAGCAGGGAAGATGCAAGTGGGAGAGGAGGGAAATGTGCTGAAGGAGATGGTAGCTGTCCCCTCCAAAAAGCTCAAAAGGTTTGAAAAAAATCCTGGCTCTCATATGGAACTGAAACTGAACCAAGGGGAATTCACTGAGGGCATCAAGTAGTGGCCACCAGCTATTTAAAGCTTCACATGCATCTGATGTGCAGCTGGGCATAAAGAAAGGGTGTGCCTGTAGCTTGCACAGACATACCCGTGACAGTATTAAAACAGGGCTTTTGAACACTGCTAGGTACAGCTGCAGCAGCTGGGAGGTCAGTGTGGGCTAGAAACCACCCAAGGAACCAGGGAATAGCTGAGGCACTGGATGAAGGAGCAGGGCATGACTGGTGTCCCTATCAACCCCAGCAAAACAACAAGCAGGACAGAGACAGGAAGTTTAAGATTAATTCAGGAGCCAGTCGAGACTGGACAGGAACTGCGATTGCGGTCTTGTGTACAGACACATGGAGCTCTTGCACAACCTCCAGATGAGCTACCCACTTCTCAGCAAGAATTCAAACTAGCTGAGAGATGTGCTAGCATGGAAATGACCCTTGTAACATTCCTTGTTGGTTCTTTACACTGGGTAAGTCTTCCTATACCATGCCTTGGTATAGGAAACCAGAGCTGTGAGTGTTTGCATGTTCTACGGGATCTCAGGTCCTCTCACTAATCGGGTTCCTGGCTGATGGTAACCATACCTGGGCTTGGGTCATCCTACTCTCCTCCTTCCATCCTTCATGTCCTGACAGATCCTGCCTAAAAGCAGCTGCAGTCTTATTTCACCAGTGCTGGCTGCCCACAATTTTTGTTTTCAGAGCATAGGCCATATTTTAACAGAGAGTAAAGCATCTATAACACCTTCTTATTTCCTAGTATAACCCCTGCAACATCTGTACAGCACTCTCCTGGCAATGGCTGAGAATGCTTACGTGGAAAAGCTCCATTAAAGAAGTGTTTTAGCACTGGACTTTGGTTTTGTTTTCCAAACACATTTTGACAGGATGAACCAGTGCTGCAAATCCCAGAGGCCCCCTGGCAGGCATTTCCAAGACCCCTGCCTGGCTCTGAGCTGCTATTTGAGGTTCTTCACACAGCATGTTAACCCCTCAATGCTCCTCCCAGGGAATCTGTCTCCAGTGCTCTATTGCTCACCACAGAGATGGTTTTCTAACTGCCTTGCCTAAATTTGGTTTTATGGTCCTAATGCCAGGCTTTACTACTCTGAGATAATTAGAGCAATTCCCTTCCCTCACTTATATAGTTCCCTTGAAGGTATTTGCAGGCGGAATGCTTGTCCCTACTGAATCGTCCTTTTTCCACCCCACTCTTCCCTCTGCAGTCCCTCCCCGTATCTCCTGTCCTTGGGTTGCTTTCATCAGCTAATAGTTGCTGCAGAGTGTAGCTGGGTTATCTCTCTGCTCCTCTCATTTCTCTTTGGGAGCAGGATCATCTCAAGACTCCAGAAAAACTCCATCCTGCTGAGGAGCAGTCAAGGGGCCACAGCCACCCTCTGACCACATTGCCCTGGCTGGAGCACTGGGGAGCCCAGGCTGACCCTTGCATGGATGCTGGGACTAATCTTGGTGACAGCAAAGGGTAATAGGACCAGGACAGGAGGAAAAGCTGGCAGGTGGCCAGATGAGGTATTCAGGGAGGCCTGTCTACCCCACTTTCAATTTGTTGCAGTGGTGCCCAGCTAATGAAATGTAACATACTATTGACCAGATTCTACTTTCTCTGCCTTAAACACGATCTTTGTGACAGCTGAGGGTTATTTTCAACAGCTTTGGGCTTACAAGTGCTTTCTCTTTTTTTTTTTTTTTTTTTTTAATTAAAAAAATTAACTTGTTAAATTTTTTATTAAATGAAACCAAACGGACTTTGTTCTCCACTGGAAGCTGTTTATGTAACATCTGTTTCAAATAACTCTAAAACTCGGTCCGTTCAACTGTGCGAAATAAAGCAGTGAATTTACAATATTTGTTGTGATTTTGGTTTTCTTTTTTCTTTTAAAGAAAAACACAACTCAGACCGTCCCCACCTCCACCTGATTTCCTCCCCAGGCAACAGCTTAGCCCAGTGTGCCCGATGCAGCCCCCGGGGCAGCCGCCGGGTTGGCCTCTGCCTGGTTCACACAGCTGGCAAGGACTGGGCAAAACCATTTACAACCGCCTTTACAAACTACTGTTTTCTCAGATTAACGAACAGCTCGCCGTGCTGCTGGCGTTAAACGTTCTACATCAGATGAGCTGCCCAAGCGCACATACGGTTGCTGGGACAGCCCGGGCGAGGCTCACGAGTTTCCCCGCACCGGGAATTCGTGCCTAGGCGTTTCTTCTGGGATATTTTAAAGCTGCGTTTGCCTTATCAGGGCAGGGGGGAGGGTTGCACAGACGAATCCCCGCTCGCCTCGCCGGCAGGCAAGGGTTAAATGACAGGCACCTCTACTTGGTGTGGGAGGTGGAGGGGTTCTCTCAGATGACTCTGTTGCTTCGGTTTCCCCCCTCCCCCGCTTCCAAGCCCGTTGCCCTGCAGCCGCCTGCCTCCCCCTCTTCTCATAACTTCCCCTGCCTCCTCCTCCTCTTTATATATTCATGAAGCGGTGGGGCCAGGGAGAAATAAAAGCCGGAGCGACAGCCCAGGAAGAGGAACTGTGTGTGTGGTGGTGGGTTCCGCGCTCTGCACCGCCGGGGCGGATCCCGCTGCTTTGTCCTTGCTGGGATAGTGCTGGCTTGCAAGAGAGAGACCTGCTTCCCGCTCGCTCGGGCGGCAGCTGGATGAGCTCTGGATGCAAGGAGGAAAGTTAACAGTAAGTGAGTCAGTCTCACCAGGGACAAGATTCACCTCTTTAGGGTGTTTAAGTTTCAAGAGAGGCCTAATGTGGGGCTGCCTCTACCCCTTTTCCCAGCAGATTGCTTCCCCCAGCACACCTTCCTCTCCTTGGACCTACTGATAGGGCTGAGAGCATCCTGGTCAACCCATGGGTGGAGGAGAGGCTGAAAGCAGAAGACACACGTGCAAGCAGAAACTTACTATGTGATTCCCAGGGGGACCGACATAAAAATGTTGAGCCTTTCTCTGGCCTGCTTTGGTCTGAAGAAATTGGTGTGGAGGGTCGCTAAAGCCTGGTGTTGAAGCTATATTGCAGCAGTGCTTTTTTGGGGGGAAGGGCTGAGTTCTCAGACTTCACTTGTCTCGTGATCTCTTACTAGTCAGTCCCTCGATTTCCCTTCTGTCCTCTTTTGAGATTGCAAGAAAGGGACAAACTTGTGTCACTGCAGAGGCAGCTGAGGGGTTCTCTGCCTGTAAATTAACCCCTCTGATAGCTGGAATATACTATAGGGGTACAACAAAGTCTTCTCTTGTAGGGAATTCCCAAGGTCCTTAGGGAATCGGGAGCTGATTAGCTCAAGCAAAAAACCAAAAAGCACCTCAAGTGCTCCTGCCTTCCTCCCTGGGACTCTAGCAGCACAGCCAGCACACTGTCACCAGCACTCCTTGTTCTGAGAGGACTCCATCTCAGCTTGCAAACTGACCTCACCAGTCCCCCGTTCTGGGGCCAGACCTTTGCCATACTGCAGATCTGTGATGTGCTGCCAGCCTCATCTGAGGAGCAATAACTCATCTCCAGCCTACCCAGTCATGCTGTATGCCATCAGCAGAATGAGTATGAGAGTGCTGGGGATCTTGGTACCAGATGGTTCCCCCAGTACTGAGCATTCAATTAACCCACTACTTCTGCAGGATGGGCCAGCAGCTTAATATACCAATAGATCATTGCTAAGATGTCACCTTTTCACCTGTGCTAATGCTCCAATCTTTCCCCTCTGCCTAGGTGCGGCTCTAAGATGAAGCTTCCATCTGGGCAAGGCATAAGGCTGGCATATCTTCTCCTGAATTTGGCTTCCCTCTGCCTCCCCATCCCCCTGTGGAAGGACCGGGACTCCCTGATGCAGGAGGAGAAAGCCCATCAGACGGGTGGCAATTTGGTGCTGAGCAGACAGGAACAGCAGCTCAGTTCAAAGCTCGTAAGCCTCAAGAAGAAGGAGGTTGCAACAGCCATAACTATGGGACAGTTTCCTCCAAGCATGCACTTCTTTCGGGCAAAAAGCCTCATTGATCAGAGCACAGTGTTCAGCATCTTAAAGCGAATGCCAAAAGGTAGGCTTGGCCTGAGGGTTGCTCATCTGATTCGTCCTCCTCTCGCCTTTTCTTTCTGTGGCAGAGCTGGGACAAAGCTGGGATGAGATATGGCAGGTGACTTCATGAGAGCTGTGAATTGTGCTTGCTGGGTTCCAGGAAAAGCCCTGCCTCTGAGCTTGGAAATGGGGCAGGGGGAGAGAGGAAGAGGGGGAGGGACTGGATGAATACACATTTCCAGTAATTGTAGCATTTGGTGTAACTTAGAATATGGATCCTTCAGCCTTTCAAGTGTGGAGAAAGGGCAGAGGAAGCAAAGACAACAAGACCCCAGACATCCATATTTGCTCGGCATCTTCCAGCCTTTCCTTTTTCCACAAGCTACAGACATGCTACCAACCTTGTCTTAGCCCACATCTTAGCCAAAAATGCTATTATCCCCCAACAAGTCTTCTTGTGGGTGCTTCTGCAGCAGACCTGGAAGTTTGCTGTAAAGTCTAGGAGCACTAGAGGAGGAACATGTTACCTACAACACTGCAGGTTTCTTTACTTGCTGAGTGACAGTCAAAGCCTGTCTTGATGTGACCTGTAGAATATAGGAGCTACTGTGTTCTCTGGCTCTAGTCTGGGTACTTAGAGGAGATCTCTGTTTATAGGATAAGTATTTCTCATCTTGTCTTTAGAGTAGTTCCTCCCCTGTTGTGCAGCCAGCTGGGTGCTAATGGGTCACCATGTCCTGTGCCAAGAAGGATTTCTGTACTCTGTAGCACATACAGAGCTTTAAAGGCATTTGGATCACTTTAGATTAGATATCAACATGAAATTGTCCAACACCTTCACCGCACCACTCCTTGTGTGCTGTGATGAGCCGGTGAGACACAGCAGCCACTGAAAGCTCAGTAGTTTGGGTTGTGGTGGAAAGGAGGAGAGGATATTTTTAGCAAAGGTGAAATCCAAACCACCTAGGCTGGGTAGCAGGAAAGCTAATGTCTGTATGTCCTTGAGCTGCTGACAGTTGAGAGAGACACAGGAGGTTGCAGCGATCACAGGAGGAAGGCCTTGACTCCCAACTGACTAGTTTCCCCCTCTGCATCCCTGATTCAGTAAGAAATTACCTGAACAAAGTGTCTTCTTTAAATAAAGGTATAAGACAGTTGCAGTGAACAATGTCAGTGCTCCTGTGATCCTGAATAATAGATCCACCCTTCCAGGTGGCCCCTTTTTAGATTGAGTCCCATGTCCTTGCGACGTGGCTGCCAGGAAATAGGTTGGTGACCCGCTTTGGAAGATTTGGGAGTCAGCTTCTCCACAGGGGCATTTTTCACTTGTAAGGCTGTGACAATGGCACATGGATAAGAGCTGTCTTTCTCATTTGTCAGCTTCTCCCTCTCAGGATCTCTGGCTTGCAGCATCCTAATCTGTTACCATAAATGAGTGGTATGTCAGAATTGTCATTATCTTTTCCTTGCTGCACTGAACAGTAAAGAATTTACCTTCTTTACCTCCAATAAATTGCAGAATTGCAGAATGCTAGAGGTTGGAAGAGACCTCTAGATATCTGGTCCAGCTCCCCTGCCAAAGCAGGTCCACCCAGATAAGGTCACACAGGAACGTGTCCAGGCAGGTTTTGAAAACCTCCGGAGGAGACACCACACCCTCCCTGGGCAGCCTGTGCCAGGGCTCCCTCACCCTCACAGGGAAGAAGTTTTTCCTCACTTTCGAGTGGAACTTTCTGTGTTCCAGCTTGTGCCCATTACCCCTTATTCTGTCACTGGGCACTGCAGAAAAAGTGACTCCTTTCAATACCTGTGATTTAGATATTTATAAGTGTTAGTGAGATCTCCCACTCAGTCTTTTCTTCTCCAGGCTGAACAGCCCCAGCCTTTCTTTGTAAGAGAGATGCTTCGATCCCCTCATCTTTGTAGCTTGCCACTGGACTCTCTACAGCAGTTCCCTCTCCTGAACTGGGGAACCTAGAACTGGACACAATACTCAAAATGAGGCCTCCCCAGGGCAGAGTAGAGGGAGAGAAGAACTTCCTTTGACCTGCTGGCCATGCAGGTCATACACCTCAGAATGCTGTTGGCCTTCTTGGCCATGAGGGCACATTGCTGGCTCATGATTAGTTTATTGTCAATCAGGACTCCCAGGTCTCTCTCTGCAGAGCTGCCCTCCAGCAGGTCAATCCCCAGCCTGTACTGGTGAGGTTGTTCCTTCCCAGATGCAGAACTGTGCACTTGTCCTTGTTGAACCTCATGAGGTTCCTCTCTGCCCAACTCTCAAGCCGGTTGAGATCCCGCTGAATGGCAGCACAGCCTTCTGGGGAATCAGCCAGTCCTCCCAGTCTGGTGTCATCAGCGAACCTGCTGAGGGTACACTCTGTCCCCTCATCCAGGTTGTTGATGTATGGAGTATCTTTGATACTAGGGAGCAATAAAACAAAAAGCCACACTTTTCAATTCAGGAGATGCTAAAATGGGTTCTCAGAATTTTTGCACGAGCTGTAGGCTTTTAGGGCCAAGATCACATTCTTGTAGCCGCTCAAATATGTCCTAGTCTCAGAGGCTTCAGTCTTCACCAGAGTCCCTGGACATTACTGTTGTTTCAAGCACTGTTGTAGTTTCTATTGCTGCCTATGTAGGAAAGAGGGAGGCATTGTCAGTGAGAGAAGGGTTGAATCTAGACAACTGTGGCATGTTCATTCTGTCACATTAGCTCTGTGGAGAGCAGCAACCACAGTTACTCACCATCTGAAGTCAGACCCTCTGCAGTGGAATATTGTAGACATTATAGTCTATACTAGTCCACCTTAAATTGTAGTCTTGAAGTTTGCCTAATATCACATACCAGTCTTTTGCCTTGTTCTGGCTGTGCATGTTCTCCTTTTACCCCTAAAGGCATCAAAGTTATTTTGACTATGAGGTCTCCCCTAGACTTTAGCTTTCACTATATCTTCACTTTACAAAGGGGAAGTTTAGTTCAAGCTCCAATAATGCAAGAAGTCTCTGCAAAAAGAGAGATTTTAGCAAAACAAAAGGATGGTATGAGGAAGGTCAGCATGCAAAGGATGCTTCCTATGCCAGGAAGACTGGCAGTTGCCAACATCCTGCACAACAACAGTGTCCCAGAGGCCCTTTGTGCTGGCTAGCAGCAGATGTACAGTGTAAGCGAGCATGCTTTTGATAAGGCACAGAAGTAGAGGATACTTCTGCATCTGAGTGCAATTCCCTGGAGTGTCATGGTCTGGGAGTTTGGTGTATGCCAGAGTTTTGAAGAGATAGAGACTAGAAGCAAGAATTGAGTCTGGGATTTGAACAGCTTAGATACAGAGGCTTGCTTCAGGCCTGCCAGTCAGCTACCATGCCTTGGAAACTGTTGCCTACTGTGTGAGTTCCTCTTTAAATCAGTGGGGCCTGAGCCAGCTCAGCAAAGTCTGTCTGAAAGACCTTTAATAACTGAGTGTTTTCCATCCCAGTGGAGGAGCAGAGCTCCCTATTGATTTCCCCCCCTCCCTCCACTCCGAGGGAGCTGTCACGCTCTGCCTGCCCTGCATTTGATGTGGAGGAGGCCACATCCCCCAGCACGGGGGAGGCAGAGCAGCTGCGCAGTCTCTGCTGTGAGAGGTCACTTGCAGCCATCTAGAAGCATTTCCAGATGCCCCTGGATGGGCAAACTCAAGCTATTATCACAGTAAACCCCAGTTCTTTTTTTCCCAGCTTCTTTGTCTCATTAGGATATACTTTTCCTCCCACCAGGTGCTGTCTTACACGTGCACGACTATGCCATGCTGAGTGTGGACTGGCTGGTGTACAATGCCACCTACCTTCCCAACTGCTACATCTGCTTCACCCCTGTGGGCACCGTTCGGTTTCGTTTCTCTAGTCCTCACCCTCCTCACCCAGTGCCAGCCCAGTGCTCCCAGTGGGTTTTGCTGGAGACTTACCGGAAGCAGCTGCGCAATGTGACGGAGTTCGATAGCGGGTGAGTGAATAGGGGCCGCGAGGCTGACGGGGATTCATGATCATGTTCTGTGGCCAGCAGGATCCCCTGGGCCAACTGTCCCAAGGAACAACCCCAGGCACCAGTACAGGCTGGGGGCTGTCCTGCTGGAGAGCAGCTCTGCACAGAGACACCTGGGAATCCTGATTGATAATAAGCTAAATATGAGTCAGCAATGTGCCCTCATGGCCAAGAAGGCCAATGGCATCCTGGGATGCATCAAGAAGAGTGTGGCCAGCAGGTCGAGGGAGCTTCTGCTCCCCCTCTACTCTGCCTTGGTGAGGCCTCATCTGGAGTCCTGTGTGCTGGGGTCCTCAGCTCAAGAGGGACAGAGAACTGCTGGAGAGAGTCCAGTGCAGGGCCACCAAGATGATCAGGGGACTGGAGCTTCTCCCTCATGAGGAAAGGCTGCGGGAACTGGGGCTGTTTAGTCTGGAGGAGACTGTGGGGGATCTTATTAATATTTACAAATATCTAAATGGTAGGTGTCAGGAGGTTGGGGCATCCCTTTTTCTATTGTAGTTAGCAACAAGACAAGGGGTAATGGGATGAAGCTGGAACACTTCCATTTAAATGTAGTTTAAAAAAGTTACATTTTAAAAAGTTCCATTTAAATGTAAGAAAAACTATTTCACTGTTCAGGTGAGGGAGCCCTGGCACAGGTTGCCCAGAGGGGTTGTGGAGTCTCCTTCCTTGGAGATCTTCAAGACCCGCCTGGACATGTTCCTATGCGGCCTGATCTAGGTGACCCTGCTTCTGCAAGGCGATTGGACTAGATGATCTGTAAAAGTCCCTTCCAACCCCTACCATTCTATGATTTGCTTGCTGCTCTGGAAGTGAGAAACTCATTTTTGGGCTGCTAGAACAGGCAAATAAGAATATAGGAGTTGAAGGTTGCAGTGTTAAGTACACCAGAGTTGGAGACCGTCAGAAGTTTTCTGTGCAACCTCACTCTGATCTTTTGCACAGATGTATTGGAGATGGTGGTTCAAGTAGATTTATGTGACCTGTCCCCACCTCTCCTCAGCACCCTGGCTGGATATACTCCTGGCATGGGACAGGACTATATAGTGAATGACTTTTACTCATCCATTGAGGTACCCAGGAACAGGATGAGGAAGTGAGATAGCTGATAAACAGGCTCCCCTGTACAAAGGAGTAATTTGTAAAGTCATTGTTTTGATTCAGAGCAACAAGTTGGGCAAACTACTTGTGGAGTCTCCACAAAGACTTGTGTAGTCTCCTTCTCTGGAGGTTTTCACAACCCACCTAGACACATTCCTGTGTGACCTGATTGAGGTGAACCTGCTTTAGCAGGGAAGTTGTACTGGATGATGTCTGGAGGCCCCTTCCAACCTAGACCATTCTGTGAAACTACTTATGGTAGTTGGTGCACTAGCAAAAACCCCAAAACAACACAAAAGAAAACCCAACCTAACCTAACCTCTCCCTCCAAACACCAACCTTGATTTCTGAGGATTGTCTTTGAAGCCCCACTGCTACCCACCATGCTGAAGCATGAGCCACTCACTCCCAATGGGTCCTTCAGGCACCAAGAACTGCAACTTGCCCTCCTGCCCACAGACAAGGAGTTCAGTCTCAGCCTGTGTGCCGGCCTCATGAGACCATGAACCCTACACACAGGTCCTCTGCCTGATATTACTCTTCCTACCTCAACACCCTCCTGCTAACAGTTTCTCCCCTTACACACAAGGCTGCCTGTCCAGGAGCTCACACCTCAGATGGCTTCCCAAGGCATCGCCTTGCAGGAGCTTTCCTCCCTGCAGGCATCTCATACCTTGACTGCTGGCAGCCTTTTATCAGTACCAGGTGTTAGTTGGCTGCTCAGCAGCCAGCTACCATTTAATCCCCTAAATGTGGGTGCGGATAGCCTGCCTGCCCCTCCAGCCTGTGGTGGCAGGAAGAGGGAGCCCTGACTTCCCATCCAGGGGCCAATAATCCCAGGACAAAGGTCTGCCAGAAGGGCCCAGAGGAAGCGTGTATTTCTGAATGGTGTGCAGGGGGCTGGAGAGAGCATGCTAAATAATGCATGAAATCAGACACTGAGCGATGAGGACAAAGGAAAATATTGAGTAGTAATCTCTTCAGAGGGCACCACTGCCCATGGCACTCCAGGGGCTGGGGTCCTACAGCAAAAACCATAGCATGGGGTGTCATGTAATGAAAGGCAGTGTCGCCATATGAGGAGGAGGCTGGGTTAAGGTGATGTGTGTGACCATAATCACAGCGTTCCCAAAGTGAAACTTGATGAGTTTTGCTGTAGTGTTCTTCAGTGAGGGTTTGTGCTCTTGAATAGAGACCTTTTAACTCTTAGGGAGCTGATAGCCCCTCCATATGGAGGCTGTCTGGGCTCTGTGCCCTATAGATCTGGGAAGGAGGTCAGATTAGGAAGCTGAGAAGCTGCCAGACCTTTGGCACAGTATTGCCTTCCCTCCCTAATGACAACAAGGAGTAGGGCAGAGGGACCTGAGTCTCTGAGGCACCTACTGCCCCTCTTCTTCAAAGGTCTTCCCTTGCAGAAGGGAAGGAGAAGATAATGCCAGATCCAGAGCTCTTGACCTTTTATACCCTGAGGCTCAACTCATGCAGTGGCAGAAATGACATCCTGTGAGAAGTCACTTATCTACGTCTTCCAAGGAGAAAACTAGTTCCCCACTAGCTCCCTTCCATTTCTGCTGGGAGTGAGGATGAGGGCGAGACCCACAGCACCAGCTCTATTTAACTACGCTGGGAGACCCATAAACAAAGTGCAAGAGACTGGATGTTGGAAAGGCTTCACTTCCTTAAAGGCCAAGCAATTGCACCGGGTATTTCAGAGCTGTCTCAGGAACAAGGCTTCACTGTGTGTGTTTTCAGCTGTATCTCTGCAGTGTGATGTCTCTTCTCAGCTGGGGCTAGAGGCTGTGGCATCCTGTATACCTTGTGGGGTGTAGCTGTGCGTGGCTTGGCTCCCTGTGGACCTGCTCAGGAACACGGGCTTCTTTCCAGAGGCAGTGTAGTCACATCTCTCTTTTGCATTAGTTGTGTGACAACACCTAGTAGCCACAAGTCAGAGCAAGACTTTGGAGTGTGGCAGGCACTGCACATGGGCATGAGACACCCTGCTACAAAGGTCTCCCCAAGGATGGAGGGGAAAACATGGTGGAGACCAAAGAAGTGATTTGCTTTGGCAAATGTGTGCCAGAGCCAAGTACAAACTTGGATCTCTTGCATCCTGGGTGCTCAGACTTACTCATTTGAGTATGTTGTCCTTCGTTCCTTGTCCTTCTGTGCTCACCACCACAAAACCGCAGTGGAGTCATTGCATATAATGTGCAAATACATGAACAACAGCCACATTGAGGCACTTCCACTCCTATTTTCATCTAGTCCCTGGGTACTAGTGTAGGGGTTAGGAATGTTTTTTGGCCGCCTGGAAATAGGTCTCTAGCCAGGAATAGGCCCCAATCTGTTCTGCTTCTCAGTTTCTGGAAACTCTCCCAGTCTCTTGAACATGTGCATCCCAGGCTACCTCTTTCCTGCACTCCTCTTTGCCCTTGAGCACTGACAAGCTGAGAGAAAGCAGATGTCAGAGGAAGGAACGGATGGATAGTTGGGTGGTTTCAAGGAAGTATCAAGGGAATATGGCAGCAGGGAAGGGCTCTCACGCAAGACAGGGTGGATCAGCAAATGTAAAGGGAACAATGGAAATGTTTTTGAGAGGCTGTGCTTCTTTCACCTTACTGCATTCCTGACCAGGAAGGGCTGAGGGAGAGAGGTACCTGTGTTATATTTTTGCTGTTTACATTTTTAGGTATATATACATACATATACATGCATGTGTGTTGGAGGGAAATCTTTTTGTTTCCTTCAAAAGAAGGTTTAATCATTCCTGTTCAAAACACACGTCTCATGGGCCAAGACCCTGGAGTATTCTGTTACTGGTAAAACTCCAAAAGGATGCTATTCTGAGAGTCAGGAGACCACGGGCCAGGAGATAGAGAAACAAGGGAAAATTTGCTTTGAGAGTTAAGAGAGAGAAATAAACCTCACTTATTTACTTCACAATCAGCTACAATATAGGAGAATATAATTCCTTTCCTCAAGATGCAATGTAGTGGCCACTGTCCCTGAAGCGAGAGTCTGCCTCCAGATATTTAGAGAAACAGCGTTGACACCCCAGATATTTGTAAAATACCACCCCTCACCCTTCCAGCAGCAGGCTGAGGATTAAGGCCATGCCCAGCAGCGCAGCTCTGGCAGCTCTATCACCGGGATGAAGTCATCTGTGAGGGAGCTGACACCATGGCTGAGGCTGCGAGGACAACTCCCCTGGGCATGAACGGCTGCTGGGCCTGCCATCGCCTTCCCCTCCGTGTCCCCTCTGACTGCCTTATCTAATGGAAAAATAGGGCAGTATGTGCATTACAAGGAGGGAAGAAAAAAAAAGAAAAGAATAAAACCCCACTACAGAAACAAAGCACTCTGCTCCTGCTACAAGTTTCCCCTTGGGGAGAAGAAGAGGGGATGAGAGAGAGAGAGAGAAAGCGAATGAACCACATGTGACAGATGTTAGTCACACTATTTAATGCACCACTGGAAGACATTCAGATACTACAGTGAGGAGAGGGGTGTAATTACCCATCGAGAACAGAAAAAGAAGCAAGAACAATAATCCCTTTAAAAACAAGACAACAAAAACTGTTTGCTTCTGCACAACAAAGCAAAACTGAGGGGGAAGAGGAACAGAGAATGCAAACCCACAGTTGAAAATAAATAACCCTTGTCCGGTCATTTTAGCTGTGCCCCTTTGGGCATGTGCATTGCAATAGCATTGTTCAGTGCATAAATGACATGACATGGAAGGCTATTTGTAGTCTGCACCTGATCACTGGCGAGGGCTCCTTCCAGAAAAGCAGCAAAAAGTGTATTTATGAAGCTTTTCTGCATCTGCACGAGCCACTACTGATGGTAAGAGGCCCTGAACCCTTTGGAGATTGTCCAGTTATCGAGTATGGATCACTATTGTGCAATAAATCTTCAACAGTTTTAGGGATCAATGATCAGTCTCAAAGGGAAGGAGATTATAAAAAAAAGAAGGGGAAAAAAAGAAGTAGGATTTGATTTATGTGCTTTTAGGAGCAGGGCAGTGTGGGGATTTATTGCAGTTTCTAGCCCAAGGAGCACAGGCTAAGTAAACAACGAGTTTGTACAGCTAGATTTAAAGGCAGGGAGGGGAGCCCCGTGCGCGCTCGTTGCTGGAGGAGCGGGGTTCTCACAGGACGGGGGGAGCCGGCGGTGGGAGCCCGACTAACCGCCCGGCCTTCCCTGCAAACGAAGCCGCGCGGGACGGCGAGAACGGGCTTGCACGGCCTTTTGATCCACGGGGAGGGTTTTCCCTCGGTGCTCGCAGGGCTGGTGGGAACGGCCCCGCTCGGCTCTCGGCAGCAAGCAGGTGCTCTCCGCCGGCGTGCGGGGCTGGGGGGAAGCTGCCCTTCGGCCAGGAGAGAAGCAGAAAAGGCTCTTTTCCCTAGTTCTTCCCACACAAAACTTCCTCTCCCCTCCCTGCCGAGCTGCAGCACACCCTTTCCTCCGGCTCCGGCAGCTGGATCGGCGCCTTCGCGATGCCCCTGGCCCCTGCATTCCTGGTTTCTAGGGTGATGCTGCGGTGTCTCCTGCTGCTGCGGGCTCCCCACTGCCCGCCCGAGACACCGCCCGCCCCTGCCACGCTCCAGCAAGGTCCCCTTTGGTTACATGGATTACTGAACAGGAGCTGGGGTTGCCCAGTGTCCTGTGATAATGGCACCAAAGCCCCTATTGTAATGCGCGGGAGGGCAGAGCCCAAGTTGCTGTGGAAACCTTAACTCTGAATTTTCCCGACTGTCCAGCATTTAAAATCTTATCCCTAACGCGGTACAAGCATCTCTCTATGTACAGTTTTGCTTCTGAAATTGTTTCCAGCAAAGAAATTAACAGAATGAAGAAGAAATGAAACTGCAGCCACTGGAAGAGAGACCTTAGAGAGCAAAACAGCAGGCAAATGCCGGGGGACTCTGTTTTATGGGCAGGATGGAGGGACTCAAAAGGGATGTCCCTGCCCAGAATGTCGTAGTTTATGAGTTTAGACCAGATCACAGTTTACATCTGGAGGAGGGAGATTTCTAATTCCATCCACAGAAGTCTCCTGGAAGCTCCTGGAAGAAGATAGCAGGAGCACAAATCAAACCCATACTTCCAGTTTAACAGACCAGAGCACTGTGCAAGGACAGAAGATCAGTAGCTGTTAGTGAGGAGAGAGAATAAACTTGGATGAAAGATGAAGCATGGTTGAAGGTATTTCTACATGAACCTTCTTAGCCTCTGACACGAGGTAAGTGGCAGGCCTGGCCAGAGTGGTAAGCTCACCCACCTGCAAGCAACCAGCGCTGTAGCTTGCTGCAATGGCTTCTATTTGTCCACCCAGAAATGAAGTTAATCACCCCCATTTTGCCATTTAGACTTTGCCGCTGGCCTGAGAAATTTATTATGAGCTCTTCTTGAAGTAGCCACCAGTGGAGGAAGGCGAGCTGTTACCAGAGTCAAGGCTTTGGGTGGCATGAAGGCCATCAGCTTGTAAGAGGACAGCGATGCGGCAGACGCTCACCCTGTCCTAAATGCAACCTGTCACCCACAACTAGATAATCTTGCGATTACTAGCTCCCTTAAACTTTGCTTGATAAAACTACCTGTCACCTCTCTGGATTTCTGAAAGAAGCTTATATACCAGCTGAGTCTATGGAGGAAATGGGCATGTTTTTGTCCCACTAAGGAAAAGCCAGGACGCAGGGATTCTTATCGGTTGTTTCCCAGCAGACAAAACTGAAGAAGTTATCAGCAAGGCAGGCAGGATATCAGGTTTGTTCCACTGGTAGGGGGGGGGGGGGGGGGGAAGGATTTCTGAGTCACAATCATTTTTCCCCTGCTTGTGTTAGGTGACATATTTTGACAATACAAGGCAAGTTATAGGCTTCTTAAGCAGGTTGATGGTGACCCAGTACCTGGCTGCTCCTGCAGGCTCACTCTGCCTTTAGGTGGTTAACAGAGAGCCAGGTGTCATAACTTTTTACATGCATTGAAGATGTCTAGGAGAATTTATTGTCTGCAGGAGTAATGTACTAGCCTACTTTTGGATGAAGGATACCCCTGGGTAGCAGAGTGCAAGTCCTATGAGATAAAAACATCATACTTGCTTTTCTAATTCTATTTACTCCTCAAGATTTTGCCCCCACCAAAAAACCCCAAACCCAACAAAGAGACGGGTTTTGAACACCTATTCTTACCCTGCCTTTGTACCTCAACATGCAGTGTATGGCTTTTAGCCTGTCAGCTATTATCTGTACCAGCCATTGGAAGAACAAATGTAGGTGACAAAAGAATGACCTGAATGTCTCCTAGTTGCACCAGTGGTCGTTACATTTGCTGTATTGCAGTGCTAACAGGCTCTGAGTAAGATCTTGGGCCCCTGTTGTGGCAGGAATGGCTTTGCACCTTTTCTTGGTCCTGCCCAAAAAGCACGTGCGTCCTTTGGCACGGCCGCTGCCCTGCTGCACCCTCGAGCATGTGGGTGGGAGAGTGTCCCGTCCACCAAGCTCTGTCTCTGATAATAAAACTCACACCTATCTTGGAGGAAACCTATTTTCTCCTGTACTGAACACACAGGTGCCAGCCAACAGCTTTTTGCATGCTGAAAGCCAGATGTCTTGATGATTCTTGTCATTCTTCCCCTTTGCTTTACTGTTTTCTATAGCTTGCTGAGAAACTTGACCCTGGTGACGGATGCCCCTGAGCTGGCCTACCCTTCTCAGGCTTTCATTTGGAAAAGATTTGAAGAAGTCTTTCTCATTGCCTCTGGACTTATCTGCTATGCACCTGTGTTCAAGGCCTACTTCTACCAGGGGCTGCTGGAGCTCTATGAAGATAACATACAGTATGTCGAGATAAGAGCTATCCTGCCTCCGGTACGTAAGTTTTGGCTTCTCTAGTATTCTTTTAAATCCTTATTTTTCCATAACTTTTCTCAAGCCCTATCTTGAATTTAGTTTTTGGATGTTTGCATACCTGCCCTTCTAAGGACGCTGGAAAGCCTTGATCGTGTTCAAAGGTCTTTTTTGGAGATTTGCATGGGGAAAGGCTTGAAAGTGCGAGACATTTTGTTTTTAATGGGCTAAAGAAGATCCTTGCTGTGGCAACAGCATGAAACTGCATTGTACAGTCTGACTGGGAGCTGAGTCAAAGTCTTGCTAGTTGGGAAGACGTATCTCAGCTTTATCTCCACCAGAATCACCTGTTCTGTGGCAGCTCTCCCGGGACAATTTCCTGCCTTGAATGGAGACTTATTCTTGGATAGTCACATTATTTTTAAATCCACAGCTGATTTCAGAATGATTTATCTGAACAGGCTAGTAAACCAATTGACTAAGCAGAGTCTTCCACACTTTACAGACAACGTAAAATTGTGAGCCATTGTCACCAACACTAAAATCTGTTGGCAATAGCTTAGGCCTTTTTTTCCTATGTGCCACCCGGAGCTGATCAGATTATCCTACAATCCCACACTTACCCCAGTGTCTTCCCAAGCACCATCAGACCCCGCCACTGTTCTTCAGTTGCAACCATTCCCAGTTTCCTGGTGGCAATTTTGACACTCCAGGCTCCACAGTTCTCCAGACAAGCTCCAAGCAGGACAGCATGGGGGTGGGAGCTCTGTCAGAGCCCTACCAAAACAAACGAACTGGGCCCACTGCTCCTCACTACGTCACCTACCTCCATGTTCTTAACAGTCCTTTGCAACAGGGATGAAGCTGCTGTGAAGGTCCATCCGGCAGCACCCAGAGGACCAAGGAGTGGTTGTGGGTTGTGTGTGGAAACACAGGCCGCAGCATGCTGCTGGCACGATGGTGTCCAGTGGATGGAGTGGCCATGCTGATGTTCCCCTGGCCCACTGGTGGCCTGACTCCCAGACGTGCCTGTTGGCAACTTCCTTAAATCGTCACCCTTGCGTGCAATGGCTGGTGAGCTCCAGCCAGCTGCAGATGAATGTTTGCACCCCAGCAACTACCACTGCTGCTGGGCAGACCTTCCCAGCCACCCCGTCAGCAGACAGGCAGGTGCTGTGACAGATTTGGAGGCTGATTTGGCTTTGTGCATGCCTCTCCACCAACAGCTGGGGAACGGGGCTGCTAACCCTGCCCTGTGGTGGCTCAGGCTGGCCCCATAGCAAAATAAGGCTCAGTGTCAGGGCTGCAGGCTGGCATTCTATCATGCCTGAGATGAAAAGGGTGTATTGAAAGGAAAAAGAAAGGAGGGGGAGAAGACCACAGAGCTTATATGTATCTTACATTGCTGGGGGCTGGCCATGAGCCAGTTGCTCTGAACTCAGTCACCATCTGTCTTTGGGGTACCTGGAAAGAGAAAATAACAGCAATGTCAAAATTCCTGTGCTGTGAGACAGCGCGAGTGCTGGCATCCCCCCAGGTCACACGGGTTTTCGGGCCAAGAGTATCTGCGATGATACGAGTGCGTGGGCCTGACTGGAAAATACCCTGCATTTACCAGCAGCCCTTAGACACGGTTGTGATGTTTTTTGAAGAGACTTGGCAGGGAAGATTTGCTTCCCATCCAGCCTCTAATGCTGGCTCCAGGCGTGGGAGCCTCCAGAGCCCCAGGGCTTGCTCACAGCCAGCAGCACAGTGGTGTGCTGCGAGGTGCGGGCAGGCAGTGCTGCAAGGAGCTGTGAGCACCACGCTGGAGCAGGGATGAGGGGGAAGGGAAACACATCGCTGTGGAAGTCGAGGTGAGCAGGGTGTGCTGGGAACAGTGAGATGCTGTGTGGCTGGAGATGCTCTTCAAGGCTCAGGCAACAGCGCTGACAATCTGCAGAGCTCCCCTCACAGCAGAGCCCACCAGAAGCGGCCCCTCGAGTTAAGTAAATGAAAGCTGGGATTTAGTGTCAAACAGCAAACATTGTGGAGAAGTCCCCTAAACCCAGCTATGTTTGCTAATTCAGCTGTGTAAAGTCTCACATTCCCATGGGCTGCAGCAGGGGAAGAATTCCACCCCGTGGCTGCTGATGCCTGCAAAGGGGATGGCACGGAGTGACAGGGCACAGGGGCTTAGCAAGGGGCAGCACCAGCAGGGGAGGTGGAGTGGACTAGTGGATGGCTAGAGGAAAAGGATAAAAGAGAAAAGAAAGGCAAGAAGGGTAAAAGAGAACAGACTGAATGATATCAGCCACCGTTTGTGAGCGACTCCAGGGAGGGCCTTTGTGGGTTTTCATCAATCAGGGCATGCAGGGATCCTGTTGAAATCAAGGCAAATAGCCCTGTGTAGAGCCCTGGCAGTGAGCAACTCACAAAGTAAGTTGAGGGGATGTAGTGTGCCAAAAGTACCCTTTTTCCCAGTTTGCAGCCAGAGAACTGGGAAAGCGTTACAAGTCTAAAGGACTGACTCAAGGTCAGGGAGCAAACCTCTGGCAGAGGGAGCAGAAGCCCGGCCCAGCTGGTAGCTTATGGAGCTCAACCCTCGTGTGCCTTGGGGCTGTCTCGGCTGACAGACTGCCACTGCAAAGGCACAGAGCGCGTGTGAGCTGCCAGACTGCTGGACAAAATGCTCCAGCATTTGATACAGACAGGACTAAGAGGTCGTGGTCTCCTCTGGGTAGTCAAGGGCACTTGTTTGCCATATCTGAACATGAAGAAACTTGTTTCTTGTACCACACAGGAGGGAGGAAAACTACTCCTTGGTTCTTGCCAGGTGGTAAAGGCTTCCAGAAAATGTTCTGCAGAGATTTAACTGCTTTTTTCTGCCCTGTTGCCAGAACTGCAGCACATTGCTTCTTGCAAGGTTTTCTTCATTTCTCCCACCCTCCACCTCTTCCAGCTTTTGCTTGCCATGTGCTTCTTGTCCTGCAGGTGTATGAACTGGATGGCACCCGGCACAATAAATCATGGTCCGTGGCAACCTATCGGGAAGTGACCAGGCAGTTTATGAAGGAGCACCCTGACTTTCTTGGAGCCAAGATTATATTTACAGCACACAGGTAGAGGCTGAGTGTGGCTAAGAGCAGCTGTGCGTGGCTGGCTGTGCCACAGCAGAGGCAGCAGTGGGGAAGGGGGTCCAAGTGGTGCCAAGAGATGCGATGTTGAGGGCTGGGCTGAAGTGCCACCGTTGGTTAGCCTGCATCATCAGACCCAGGATGTTGAGTCCCAAAGCATTCCCTGGCACATGTAAAAGGCTGAGGATGAGAAATAATCTATATAAGCCTGTGTATGTGCGAAGTGACCAAGTTTAGCTCATGCTGTGTGCTGGAGAGACAGCGTCTGCGAGCCATGGATGCAGGAACGAGCAAGGGGAGAGCTGCTTGTGTGTGTCCAAGCCATGCATGCTCTTTTCCTGAGCCTGAATGTACTCCCTGTCTCTGCAGAAACTGAAGCAGTGACAGCAGTGCCCGAGTATGGGCACTTGGGATTGCAAAGGTCCTCTTGGGACCCTGCAAACACTGTTGTCCCAGCAGCCTTTGTACGGTATGTTCATGCCACTTCTCGCAGGCGGGCACGAGGCTGGTCTCCAAGTCAGCCAGATGCCACAAAGTCATGTGAGGTAATCCTGAGCAAATATAACAGACCTCATTCTGGCTCGGCACGATGCTGCTTCCAGTTCAGAGCTGGCTTGCCTCTGGCTAGCTTGGGTATGGACAGAGTCTGTCTGCAAAATACATTGTGATGTTTAGGTCCAAGAGGGCTGGGAGATATCAATGTAAAGCTCTCTCAAAATGCAGCTACTGTCCTGCCTCCCAGCAAAAGAGTTGAGAGGAAGAAAAAAACCTCAAAGAATTTAAACATTTTCTTTCCATGCTGTTGTGTTCACTCCATGGTAGATGGGAAAGCCAGTGAGTCAGACAAACATGCCTCAACTCAAATGATAGCAGAGTCTAGCCAGGCATTTCCTGGTCATTCACGGGTTTAGTTTTGTAATATCAATTTTCTGCCACTGTTACTCTGGAGACCTGAAGCTGGTTGTCAAACTCAGGAGCAACTCACATTTTGGAAACACCCCTGGGGGCCTCGTTTCACAACTCAAATCCAAAGTAGGCAGGCCCATGGGAGTGAGACTCTGCACTGCTTTCTCTCTCTTGCTCTTTAGGATGCTGAATGTTTCCCAGATTAAAGAAGCCGTCATCACTGCCATGGCACTCAGAGCCCACTTCCCAGACACCCTGGCTGGCTTCGACCTGGTAACCCTATTTCTTCTGTGGCTTCGCGTTAACCTCTAGAGGTGGGATATAACTACATGTATAATACAGCACTTACATGGTTTTTATACCAGAGCCAGATCCTCTGCCGCCATACTGAAATCGGTCTCACTGATTCACAGACCCTCCAGCTAAGGATTTTGTTGAGGGTAATTGACATCCTCTAAAAGAATCAGCTCCCTGCCCTGCAGCACTGTAATTTCAGTACAGTTGGCACCTCAGTGATATATAGCTGTAAGTCCCATCATCTTCCAGAGCATGTTCAGAAATACCTTTCCTCTTTCCCTTAGGTTGGAGATGAGGATGAAGGTCATTCTTTATGGGACCTAAAGGATGCCCTGACCATCCCATATTCCTTGGGGGTCAACTTGCCATACTTTTTCCATGCTGGGGAGACTGGTAAGGATGAGGACTCGAGACCTGTTGTTGCTTGCAGAGGCAAGAAGTAAAGCCTTGCAAAGCACAGATGAGGCAAGCTTGGCTGTATCAAGATAATATGTGCATGTATAAAATCGGTTTCCCCTATGCTTTCCCCTCATATCAGCTTGTTGCTGTAGCATTCCTCCTCTGCCTGCTCCCTCCTCTTGACTGTAGCCATCAGGTTGCTCAGGGTAAGGTTTAGCAAATACCTCATTGTAGCTGACAGGAAAAGTGATGATGAAAGGCTGAGGGAGCTGGGGCTCTTTAGCTGGGAAGAGACTCAGGAGTGATCTCATTAGTGTTTACAAATACATAAAGGGCGGATGTCAGGAGGATGGAGCCAGGCTGTTATCAATGATGTCCAATGATAGGACAAGGGGCAATGGGTACAAGCTAGAGCATAAGAGGATCCAAAGAAACATAAGGAAAAACTTCTTCACTGTGAGGGTGACGGAGCACTGGAACAGGCTGCCCAGATGGGTTGTGGAGTCTCCTTCTCTAGAGACATTCAAAACCCACCTGGATGAGTTCCTGTGTGACCTACTTTAGGTGGTCTTGCTCTGGCAGGGGGGTTGGACTAGATGATCTTTCGAGGTCCCTTCCAGCCCTTAAGATTCTGTGATTCCGTGTGACACGGACTCGTGCTGCAACTGTTATTGCTGGTAGCTATTTCCGCTTTGGAGCAGGGCTCACCTCCCAGCCACAGCAGCAGCAGAACTCCTAAGCCAGTATTTTACATGCTAAGGTGAAGGAATGTCTGAGCCAGCTGCCAGTCTTAACTGAATATACTCATCAAAGTAACCAATTGTTACCCTTCATTCCTGGGGCAATGTACTATTATTATTGGCAATATATTATTCAGGCCGTATGGGTGGGATTTGTCCTAACCATGCATGACAATTGTGTCTGACTTGTGTGTTATGCATAATGTGTGTTGACATCTACAGAGAAAGTGTCTACATCTGAACTAGCTGCCCTAGTCTCCCTTTACAGCCATGGACAATAACAAGCATTTCTAAGGTGCAATACCTCTCACCTGAATGCACGGGCCGTTTCAAAGGAGTTATTGCTTCTCCCCATTGACTGTGGATGGACACTAGCATGATTAATTGGGCTTGTTAGAGCAATACTCTGGACATCTAAAGTCAGGAGAGATGAGGAGGTACCTCTATGCTGGGCGTTGTCCTGAGGAGATTTTGGATCCTCATTTCACTGAAAATGCAAAGCAGGAACTCAGAGCATAAGCAGGCCTCTTACCTTGCAACTGGGACATTTACTAACAAAGTCATCTATCAGTTTTAGAAGTTACGTTTCCTCACAGCACTGCAGTGATTCTTCCCTCTCTCTGTTCAGACTGGCAGGGCACCTCCGTAGACAATAACGTGCTGGATGCATTGCTGCTGAATACCAGCCGAATTGGCCATGGACTTGCCCTCGTTAAACACCCAGTAGCCAAAAGCTTGTCTCTGAAGAAGGATATACCTGTAGAAATCTGTCCCGTCTCCAACCAGGTATGTTGATAAAAGCTTAGGTCTTGGGGCTGGGACTCTGGATTTACCGTAGCAGCTAAGGAATGGCAGGGAGCTGGAGGCAGCTAGATGTTGATAATATCCTGGTTGAAAATAAACTAACCATGAGCCAGCAATGTGCCCTCATGGCCAAGAAGGCCAATGGCATCCTGGGATGCATCAAGAAGAGTGTGGCCAGCAGGTCGAAGGAGGTTTTGGTGAGGCCTTATCTGGAGTCCTGTGTCCAGTTCTGGCCTCCCCGGTTCAAGAGGGACAGGGAGCTGCTGGAGAGAGGCCAGCACAGGGCCACCAAGATGATCAGGGGACTGGAGCATCTTTCTTATGCGGAAAAGCTGCGGGAGCTGGGGCTGTTTAGTCTGGAGGAGACTGTGGGGGATCTCATTAATATTTACAAATATCTAAATGGTGGGTATCAGGAGGTTGGGGCATCACTTTTTCCTATTGTATCTAGTGACAGGACAAGACATAATGGGATGAAGCTGGAACACAAGAAGTTCCATTTAAACATAAGGAAAAACTATTTTGCTGTGAGAGTGAGGGAGCCCTGGCACAGGCTGCCCAGGGAAAGCATCAGTCTCCTTCTCTGGAGTTTTTCAGAACCGGCCTGGATGCATTCCTGTGTGATCCGATCTAGGTGGACCTGCTTTGGCAGGCAGGTTGGACTAGATGATCTCTAAAGGTCTCTTCCAACCCCTACCATTCTATGATTCTATGTTTTATTGCACCTCCTCCACACAACATTGCACTGCAGTCTGCTGTGTAGACACACGCTGTGTATACATAAGGCTTGCAATGCCAGTCAGCTCAAAATCATTTAAATTGCTATCCAGGGGAACCTGGGAAGGCAGTCCTCCCTCATGGAGATGAGCCAAGGCGGTACTTAAAGAGACATAATTGAAAATACTTCAAAGACAGCAAGGCCAGAGGCTGAAAAGCTGGGATTGTAACTGAAATTATTTTGGTTTTGTAGCATTCATAACTCGGGGAAACCCTTTTGTAACACATTAGCATGGTGCTCGTTTTCCCCTGGGTACAGCAGAACAAATGCTCTGGGGTAGAGATGTACCAGTGTGAGTCTTGAGGGAGAGAACCCCGATACCAGCTCCAGAGGCCCTGGGCCTTATAAGCATCGTTGCAGATATGCAACCAAAAGACTGACCCAGAAACGCTCACAGTCTAACTGTTCTAAATAAGCTGAAGTTATTCACTGCACTGGCCTTGATTTAGGTGATTAATGTAATAAAATGGTCTCTTTGGAGAGGAGACAAGTGGGTGCTTCCTGCAGCCTAACCCTGAACAGTCCTATGAAAGCTCTTTCTCCCTGGTGACACAGGCAGCTGTAGCAAGTATGCAGTGTGATGGGTGCCGTGATGCAAACGCGGCTACAGCAGTAACCTGATGTGGTGTTGTCTCCCTCCTTTCCCCACCAAGGTCCTGATGTTGGTAGCTGACTTGAGGAGTCACCCTGCAGCTGACCTTATGGCTGAAGGGCACCCCATTGTGATCAGCCCCGATGATCCCCCTATCTTTGGGGCAAAAGGAGTCTCCTATGACTTCTATGAGGTGTTCATGGCCATCGGAGGGATGAATGCTGACCTGAGGACCTTAAAACAACTTGCTCTTAACTCCATAAAGTAAGTTCCTTACCTCTCTCATCTAGGCCTAGTAATGCTAAGGGAACTACCAGCTTGCTCCTTGGGAAACCTCTGAGGTTTTGGCTCCAGAGTCTCCTCTGCAATGTGAGCTGAGCTTCTGTTACTCTAAGGTCCCCTCTGTGTGCCTTCTCCAAGAGCAGGACACAGGGACCCCAGAAGCTCCTCTTCCAATGCCCTTTTTCTATCTAAATGTCTCAGTTTATTCCTCATTTTCCTTCCTTTGTGACCTTGCCTCCAGCACCTGGTTCTGGGTATGGGAGGAATCTTACATCTTTGTATCACTTGCCTATTTCTGCCTAAATTTGACCTGCTGCAGTGTATGCCATGACCCACTGGGGAAGTACAGGAAAACAATCTGCCAGCATGTAGTTTGTGGTGCGTTTAGCCACTTTTTCTATTTATCTGGACAGCTCTGAATATCCCAAAATAGTTTGAATATGGTGCCCAGGGTCTTTCTGCACATTCTTACACTCTTGTCTGTTTGCCAAATCCCATGCCAATTGTGGTGTCACTACCAAATCCTCACATGCCCAAGGAAATGACAAATACTTTTATTTCCTACCAGTTTGGACCAAGCCCGGCTGAAAGCAGCAGCAATGCTGTCTTTTTTATACTAGTTGCTGGGTGCCTCTCAGTGAGTCTCCAGCTCACACAGACCAAGCTGTTTGTCCTCATGGTGCAGGACTCTGTAGCTGTTGTTATGGCCATCACACTTTTTGTTCCAGCCTGAGCCCAGCTGGCAGGAGCTCAAGGTTCTTTACTTTGTGCTACTCTATACGGTGCAGGTATGTGCTGCAGGGGTTAATCTGTCACTGCTCCCCACCTTTTTGTTTTGATCTATGATCTCGAAATGGCTGCCTCCTTGTCTCCTGTCTGATACTGGCTTTTCTCCTCCTCACAGATACAGTGCCATGCTGCCAGATGAGAAAGCCAAGGCCATTGAGGTCTGGCAGGAAAAATGGGACCAATTTGTTGCTGACCTCTCGGATAGCTTTTTGAGGGAGCTTTAGAGGGGAGGAGACTCATCTCAGAAGGCATTTGGCAAGCCAGAGCTAGTAAGGCTTATTGTTAAGAGGGAGATTCTTTTTCCATGTGACCTGAGCAGATGAATGGAGCTCAAAGTCTCACCTGGCAGCGAGTGATTCTGGTAAGCTAGGCTTAATGGGTTTAATGCTAAGAGTGAGCTTCTCTGTCCTGTGAAAGTCATGGGCTGGAGGTAAAAGGGAGCAGTAAGCCCTTTACAGCAACAATAACAGAACACTCTGCTCAAAATAGTCAAAACAATCCAAAATTGCCAATGACCAAACCCTGACATCCTTATTCAGGAAAAACATGCTTTCTAATTAGAGTCAGTGGGAGATTGCCAACACGAGGAACTCTGAATTTCGCCTTATCATTACAAAATGCAGACCTTGTCCGGAAACAGCTAAGACAAACATCCAACCATTTGGGCCACTGACCTTCAGGAGAGCAAGGACTGAAAATGACTCTTGTTATGTTTAACCCCGGGCCTGCTGCCAAAATAACGCGGCTAGGTTGAAGAACCAGTCATAGGTCTGATGTCTGCTATTTCAGGACCTACCATGGCTGGAAACGACCTGATGGAACTTACTCGCAGAACATTTAAGCCTGGTTGCACAGTGATCATAAAGCCAGAGAGAGGTGTCTTGGTTGCTGACAAGGTTTGGGTTTTTTTTTTTTACTGCAAAATCTTTTCCTGTCCTCTGGTCATACGAAGCCAAAACACTTTTCATCTGAAAAGAAACACCCTGGCTTCTCAAGTCTAGCTTGATTAAAACCATCTCCCTGCACTGGGCCATGTTAACTCAGGCATTTATAGGAAAAAACTTTTGATTTCAGGGAATTCCACTACAAGCATTTGTTGCCTAACTCAGGGTGCAAATGTGCCCTTGTTCAGCCCGTCAGATGCCAGAGAACTGCTCTCACACTCTGGATATCCACAGTGAACCACAGTTCACTTGGACTTTTGTAGTTTCCAGCTCTTTGGCAAAAAGATACTGGAGCAACCACACAATAAACAGTGTCTGGACAAACAGATGCCCTTTCTTAATGTCATCAAAAATATCAGGAGAACAGCTAGCTGTTAGGAGATCAAAAAAAAAAATCTTGATTTTTAGCAGGATGCTAAATTTTGGCAAAATCCTTCAGCACACATACCCCAAGCACACCACCAAGATCAACCAGCATCTCTCCCTTCTCCCTGAGTTCAGTACAATTATGGCTTGCATCAGCCATGGGACAAGTGACAAAAGTTTCTGGTGGAAGACATCTCCCTCCTCTGAGCTGCAGGCTTGTGAGGCTTTCCTGATCTGACCAGCTCAGGGAAATTGGCTGTCTTTGTGTTTTCTGCTAATTGTCTCAAGCTGCCTGGCCATAGAGTTTATTTCCACTGCCCTTGGTTAAAACACCTTAGCAGGAGGTAAATAGACTTACTACAGAAGTGGATCAAGCTGCACAACCCACACACCCCGTGTTGAATGGCCCACAGTCTGCAGATTCATCTCTCCTTATACTAGGGAAAAAAACCCCAACCAAACCACTCTACAAACCCCATAACAGAAACTAAAGAAAACCACAATAAATCAAAGGTGTCTGCATTGCAGAAGCCAGCACCACAAACCACAGAAAGTAAAAAGCGGGTAACCCAGTCCCACACCTCCCTAACCAAGGGGTGGGTGCCTCACACCCATAACCCTTTTCAGCCACAGCTGCCTCTGCTCCAGCTCACTCTGTCCACACACCCCACACCTTCCTCTGAAGCACCTGCAGCTGCCCTTTCCTGGGCTTTGATGCTTATCCTAGGGTAAGCTTTATACTGGAGGAGGAGCCAGAGCAGAGCTACCTTCCCTCCTCCTCCATGGGTGCTGCACACAGAGCTCAGTCTAAAGTCCCTAAGGGAGGCTTTAGTCATGGTCAGATTATTAATGTTGACTTGGGAAATCCCTCATTTCTAATGCTGATGAGGAAAACTGCTGCAAATATGTGGAATGTCTGCTAACTAGTTACTCAAAGCCATGTCCCTCGGCTCCCTGATCTTTCAGCTTTGCTATGTGGGGATGGATGAACATTTTTATTTGCTGAGTTGATTCTACTCTAAATGTGCTTCTTTGCTGCCAAGGCAAAGTTAAACATCACACAAAGCTAGTGTGGGAGGAGCTGAGCTCCTCAGCAGAGGGTGATCCATGTCGCTTCCTTTTCTGCCAAGGGTTTCAGCTCTTCCTCCATATGGTCTCTTGAGGGCTTGAAACACTGGTGACATTTCAGTTCCCTGTAGTCCTCCCTCCTCTCTTGACTCTGGTTATACAAAAAAGGAAGGATTTAGGGTGGACCACAGCAGTTAAAAAAAAAAAAAGACCCATTCATTCAGATTGATCCCCAAAGCTTTGGGTAACTTATAATAAAAGCCTGAGGGAGCTGGAGTACTTTAGCTTGGAGAAGAGGAGACTGAGGGGTGACCTCATTAATGTTTACAAATTCATAAAGGGTGAGTGTCAGGAGGATGGAGCCAGGCTGTTCTCAGTGATGTCCAATGATAGGACATGGGGCAATGGGTACAAGCTGGAACATAAGAGGTTCCAAAGGAACACAAGGAAGAATTTCTTCACTGTGAGGATGACGGGGCACTGGAACAGGCTGCCCAGGTGGGTTGTGGAGTCTCCTTCTCTGGAGAGAGAGTCTCCTTCTCAAAACCCACCTGGATGAGTTCCTGTATGACCTACTCTATGTGGCCTGCTCTGGCAGGGGGATTGGAATAGGTGAGGTCCCTTTGTTGATTCACAGTAACACTGCAAGGCTTTTGCTGCCCATCCATTCCCTCACCCTCGGCACCCTGGCTCCCTGCTCACATTTCTTGGCAAATACATGCCATATAATGCTTTCTTGCCTGTCTCTTTCAGAACTTTGTATATATTTGCACTTTAAAACCTGTTTTAAGGCTGGAGTACAGTTATCAGGGACTGTGAAATGTCTTTGCAGCACACTGCAAAGGGCCATTTGATCCATGGGGCTAACACGCTATGGAATCAAACCCAAGCCACCTGGCAGAGACATAACACAAGTCCTTCAGCCCCCACTTCCTCAAACCACATGGCAGCTGCATCCAGCTCAGGGCTGTGTTTTCATAAAGAGACCACTCAACAGACAGGATTTGCTTGTGCTACAGTTTTGTACCATCTCTGTGGCAATTACAGGTTAGGAAAGCAAAAGGAACTACTGAAGGTCGTTTTACATGCTTTTAGCATGACTTTAACAGAGGGAAACAAGGAGAAGAGTAAACTATGTGACCAGCCTATTCTTTACAAAGCTGGCAAAGTGCCTCGTGGAGCACCAGCTAACTACACAGTAGTTAGACTTGAGGTTTTTTACCTGAAGTGCTGGTGGTGGGCATGGAAAAAAAGGGCCAGCTAGAGAAATTGAGGATGGGAGATGAAGGAAGTATTTTGACAATTGGGGCTCGAGGCAGCTGTAAGGGTGGTGGGAGGCAGAGTGGGGCAGATCTAAAGGGGCTCCCCTTTAGTCTCCATCTGGACTCAGGAGCGAGGAAGGAAAGCAGAAAATCTGTGGAAGATTCTGTAACAGTTACTTCAAGCAGCCATACCAATGTGTCAAGCCTTATGCCTGTTATCTCCCTCATCTGTCTCTCCCTGTGGCCCCTTCAGGTTCAATTGTTTAAATAGGAGGTGGATGGAGCATAGTTGGCAGCACACGGTGTCACAGGTCTAGCAGTGTTTTGTGGCAGATCAGCTTAGGCTGCCTTTGAGGCACTTGAGTGAATGAAATATTTGCCTCCTGGTCACTTACCAGCAGGAAGTGGCTGATCCAGCACTAGTAGTTGCCATTAAAAACCATGCCAATAAAAACAGAGGAGCAAAGTAGCTGGTTGAAAATAAAGATAGGCCCAAATGAGCAGCTGGATCTATATGTCATCTCCATCACTGCACTGGGACTATGTAGATGCCAGATGCAAAGCAAAGCCCTCTGGCCATAAAAGGCAGGGCTATAGACCTGGTTTCCACAAGTTCCTGATGCCCAGCCTCCTTCAGGCTTTTCTCCTGGGAGTCTCTGAATCAGTTGCTTCACAGGTAGTAGAAGGACATTTCTTTGGCCAGAAACTTGTAGCTCCAATTGGCTCAGTACTTAATTCCTTTATTCTCATGCTTGCAGCAGTTGCAATCATTCCAGGTCTATCGAGTGTTTTCTGTCTGCTGAGGGACAGGCAGGTGAAGGGTCTGGCTCTCAATTCTTCTGGCTTGTCATTTTTATCAGGCTGTGTCCTCCCCCTTGGTCATTACAGGATAAGAAAGGCATTGTACTGCATTTTCTCAGCCTTTAGCTTGTCCATCATTCCATGAGCAGGCTGCAGCAGAGAAAAAGAGATAAACTGATGGGGGGAGGGTTGGTTCAGGCCATTAGATTCTCTGCAGTGAGAAAAGAGATTGAAGGTACAGCTTCTTTTGAGGATGATGTTAGAAGGTCAGGAAAGGGGGTGGGGGTGATGACAGGGCTATGAGTCCAGGGAAAACAGAGATGCAAAGTTTACATAGGAGCCCATGGGAGAAGGCTGTGGGCAACTGCTTGTTTTGCTTGTCTTTAAAAGCAGCTATGAAGGGGAGTGGGGGAAGCATCTAAGCACAGTTTAGACAGAGGAAGAAGAGGGGGTTTCCTGTGGGCTGATGTGAAAAGGGCAGGCAGACCATCTCTGGGAGCATTGGGGTACATGACTGTTGCCAGATGTGCCCGCAGAAGAAATCATAAGGTTGATCTACATATAATACGCAGGACGGAAAGCTTCTGGTAGAGTCACAGAGAAAATCTTAACTCTTGAAGGGAAAATGACAATGACTGGATGTGTTTGTCAGAGGGATGAGGGGCTGAAGCCTGCAGGCTGGCACTGGGACGATGGGGGTTCAGCAGCCAAAGCAGGCACTGCAGGGTGCGGTGCTTGGCAGCCCTGTGGCCTTTGGGCCCTGCTGAGGGTGCCAGGCTCAGCCTGTGCCTGACCGCTGGCAAACGGCCTCTGTGCTGGTTTAAAAATAAGCACTTCACCCTGTTGGACAGTCTTCCTTGTAAAAATAAACAGAGCAGCTCTGCTGGCCTGCCAGGAACGCTGGCTGGGGCACACGCATACTTGTGAGGCACCTCTTCAATGGTGGGCACCCCAGCTGGTAACACAGGGTAGGTAACACAGCCCTCTCCACTGACACAATGAGCACAACATCCCCCACAGATCCCAGGCCCTACTTCCAACATCCCTTCCCTATGCTGTGTGAGCCCAAACCACACCAAAACTCTCTGCTCCGGCTTAGCCACAGTAGGGAAATGCTGCAAAGCTGGGAAACGGCATTAGTGGGGCTGGCACCTCACGCTGTGGCGACGAGGTTGGGGGGTGGGGGGAGGTTAGAAACTGTTGCCCCACATCTCCAAAGTTTGCTTTGAGGCAGAACAACATGCCCTCCCTCCAGCTGCCGGCACCCTGCCCCTGCCTGAGCAGCAGCTGGCCTTACAGCGAGAGGTTTAGGGGGAGTGGGGCTGTGCGGGGTGGTTGTGGGGGGCCAGGTGTGTGTACACACCGTCAGGTGAGGGGCTGCGGCCGCCCGTACAGTGAGGTGTTTAGGGGGAGCGGGGCTGTGCGGGGTTGGTGTGGGGAGGCGGGTGTGTGTCCGCACCCTCAGGACTGCGGCCGCCCTCGCAGTGAGGTGTTTAGGGGGCGCGGGGCTGTGCGGGGTTGGTGTGGGGAGGCGGGTGTGTGTCCGCACCCTCAGGACTGCGGCCGCCCTCGCAGTGAGGTGTTTAGGGGGAGCGGGGCTGTGCGGGGTTGGTGTGGGGAGGCGGGTGTGTGCGCGCCCTCAGGTGAGGGGCTGCGGGCCCGCCCCGCGCCCGCCTTCCCGCGCGGTGGAGCGGCGGCGCCCCCTGCTGGATTCCGCGGGAGCCCTTCTCCTCTACCACCTCAAACCCTGCCACCCTCGGTGTTGTTGCCAACGCCTGAGGGGCGCGAAGGGAGCGTGAGGGGAAAAAGGCCCCTCTCAGGTCCGAGGGGAACTGGCGAGAAAACACACTCCCCAAAAAATCCCAAACGCAAACCTTTTTAATTTTTTTCAATTAAATCCTGTCTCCAAAAGGGGACTGGCTAGGTACCTCTCACAGCTGTT
The DNA here is from genome assembly GCF_028858725.1 of Colius striatus. Taxonomy (NCBI): domain Eukaryota; kingdom Metazoa; phylum Chordata; class Aves; order Coliiformes; family Coliidae; genus Colius; species Colius striatus. The sequence continues at coordinate 141,228,049 of NC_084759.1, forward strand.
TCACAAGTCTCAGGAGCGGGGGAAAGGGGCCAAAGTTTCCTCACAGCAAAAAAGAAGAGGGGCTGGCAGACCTCAGCAATGCAATTCGGTCAGCCTGATGGCAGCCACGAGAGACGCTGAGACCAGTAACCAAAACAACCAAGCAGTTGCATCGTTAAAAGGCCATAAATCCACGTTAGCCGACACTAGAGGCAGAAATCACAGTCAATCGATCAGATTTTTTTCTCTGCCGGGAGCAACCTCCTTGGTGGATAGCTGAGACAGCATTGGTGGACAGCTGAGAAACACCCGAGATAAAGTTCTCGTGCTTGACATTAATTTTTAAAAGCCTTTTGCCTTTCTCTCTGACTGTATTTTTCATCGTCAGCCAAGGGAAATGATGGATGGAAGTCCCTGATCCATAAGCTGGTGTGTAAGTAGCAGAGAAGCCATACTTCAAAGTAGCTGTAACTGGCACCCCTGTGCTGGTGGAAAAAAGGTTTGAAGACCAGTTCTGCAGGGAACTAAGTGTTTTCAGTAATACCTCCAAGGCCAGCAGAAATTTTGCCAGAGCAGGAGGCACTGCAAACACTTCTGAGAAATTAAAGTGATCCCAGCAAGCTGAGGAAATTATGTAAAATAAACAGTAGGTAATTCAGTTAAGGCAAAGGCACTTAAGGAGGAATAACCATCTGTACAAACATGTAACTGTGAGTTGCCAGAGCTTTATAATAGCTCTGCAGAAAGGGCTCTGGCTGTTAAAGTGGGTAAAAAATGAATTAAAGTTGCTGTTCATGGCAATGGAAGCATAAAAGCAAACAATTACACTGTTTGTGTAATTGATGCCTGAAGTCATACGTGTTAAACCTGCCATATCGCAGGAGTCAGGAGATCTTACGTGTAGCCAGAGAGCAAACAAACACTGTTTCATCTCCATGGACATGAAGCGAACCTTTTGCTTTCCTCGGGTCTGGAAAGGCCTCAGCTGAACTCAGCGTCAAGACTTCTGTCCTGTGTCACAGGGAAGAGGAAGCCTCGGGTCACAGTCTGTCAGAGAGCAAGAAAAATGACCAGAGTTTTAGAACACTTTATGATCTGTAAGAAAATGACCAGGAGACGGGTTTACATAGAAACGACTGAGCAAAGGCAGGGCAGGGGTAAAAGATTGTAGTGAAGATCCTTCGTATGTGAGTTGTGGCAGCATTAAGTAGCAACCTCCTTAGACTGAAGTCGGGCGACATCCTGGGAAACACCTTTGTAACTCTGAGGACGGGACTGTGCAGCACCGGAGCGGCTTCACTCACTATACAGAGAGACTCCCGTTCTTTAATTTTGCAACAGGTTAGATAAACCCAGCAGAACTGCTTTGGAGGGGTCTAAGCCTTTCGCTCCCTCGTCAGTGATTTCGCATGCCTCTCCCATCGCAGGGCTGTTTGTATCCGCTTCCCCCGTGCAATCCCTTCTCCTCCACCACCTCAAACCCTGCCACCCTCGGTGTTGTTGCCAACGCCTGCTTTTGCAACCACTCGCAGTCCCCAGTTTCTCTCCCAGCACTTCCCAAATCTGTAACCCTCTGCTCCGGAGCAGGCAGGACATCGATCCACCCTCCCTCTCCCGGCTCCCGCCCGCAGCTCCCGCCCGTCCAGCTCGGTGCGAAGAGAGGCAGCCCTCTGCCACCGCCCCTGCTCACCGCCCCGGCCCCGCCCCGCCGGGCCCCGCGCCTCGCTGGGAGCTGTAGTCCGGGAACTACGAGCCCCGGCGTGCCCCGCCGTCGGCCCCGGGGCCGGGTCGTGCCGAGCGGGAGGCGGCGCGGCATGGCGCTGCGCGGCTGCCTGCGGGTCGGGCCGGGGCTGCTGCGCGCCGCGGGGCCGCGGGGCCCGCCCGCCCGCGGGACCTGCGCCGGGGGCCGGGTGAGCGGCGGGGGCGAGGGGCCGGGATCGCAGCCCGCGTCCTTGCCGCGGGCCGGGAAGGGCGCCTTGAGCCGGGTGCGGGGGGGAGAGGGAAAGGTTGTCGGCCCAAGGCGGGTGACTGTCCCCTGCGCTCGCCTTGCAGCCGCCGTCCTTCGGGTTCCTCTTCGACGTGGACGGGGTGCTGGTGCGGGGCAGCCAAGCGGTGCCCGCCGCTCGCCTGGCCTTCCAGAGGCTGGCGGACAGCAGCGGCCGGCTCCGCGTGCCCGTGGTCTTCCTCACCAACGCCGGCAACTGCCTGCGGTCGGCCAAGGCCCGAGAGCTGTCCCAGGCGCTGGGGCTGCAGGTAACGGCGGCCCCGGGGTGCGGGCAGGGAGCGGGGCGAGGCGGCTCCTGCGCCGCTGGGAAACGGCTTCTCACGGCCCGACGCCGGCCCCGTTCAGATGTCCGGACTTAGGGCGGGAGCTCCGGGGGGAGGAGGAGGGAGCCCACCTAACCGACTTCCCCAAGCAGGGGCGAAGGGCTGGGGGTGGCAGCACCACCGGGTGACCGGCCCTGCCTGGGCCTGAGGGGGTGGAGGGAGGCGAGTGGCAGGGGTGCGACCCGACCGCGGGAAGAGGAGGCGAAACCTTCCCCACGGGTCCCCGTCAGTCTCTCCTCCCTGCTGCAGGTGTCCCCGGAGCAGGTGATCCTGTCCCACAGCCCACTCCGGCTCTTCAGCCAGTTCCACCACAAGTGCATGTTGGTGGCTGGGCAGGGGCCCGTGGAGGAGAACGCCCAGAAGTATCCTTTGCTGCGTGTGCCTCGTGGTGCTCTGCATGTCCCACTGCCGCTGCTTCACGGCTGAACGCGGCTGCCTCTGCCCTGCCTGTGCCCATGGCACTTGCTCAGCCAGCTTGTATAAGTGCAAGGAGACAGAAAAGACACTAATCTCATCTTATGGAGTGGCTGAAATGCAGGCAGTGACTGTTGACCTCCATCTCGGTCACCTCCTGGCTGCCCTTGGTCTGTTTTTCTCTTCCTCCACTGATTACCTCTCCTGTGAGCTGTATCGCTGTTCCTGCTGGTCAGATGTCGCCTTGAGGACTCCATCATCTTTGGACTTTTCTCATTTTTGAGATAAAATTGTGCTCCTCCACATTCTTTCTAATTCAGAGTCACTCCCAAGTCTCCCACAGATAAGGTTTTCCCTGACAACAATTGAAGGCATTAAAATATCGTGAGGACCAGAGTGTCCCAGTACAGGGACAGAGTCCAACTGACAATCTCCCGACTGGCTGAGGCAAGGGCACAGCAGATCTGACATGTCCTGCGTCTGCAGGGAGGTGAAAGCTGCCTGCAGGGTTTGCAGTGTCTTATGCTGCACACATACAGAATCACACCCTGTACTTCATTTGGTGCAAGACCTTAGCCTGTCTGTGTTTTCTGGGATTTTTTTTTTTGTAACCTTTAAGACCACCATTAAGTTGGAAGCACAGCATGCAGTTTAACTGAAAGCCATGAGGTTATGCATTGCTAGGTTAAAGAACTGCTCTGCTACTAGGACTTGTGTTTTTTAATCCCATAGGTGCTTTTGAAAGTAACATACAAAAAACCCAAACCCAAACCAACCTTCACATCTTTCCTTGATGGTCTGAAATAGCCTGGGGTTCAAGCATGTGGTCACCATAGAGGCACTGAGGAAGGCATATCCCCTGTTAGACATGGTGGATCAGAGCCGGAGGCCAAGGGAGCTGGTAATTTCCTGATGCCTTGGTAGAATGGGTGGTATGGGTAGTTGGGTCTGGTGGTGCTCAGAGTGTAAGACGTGGGGTGGAGAAGCTGCAGGGGCAGAGAGCAGCTGCCTGCTAGTGACCTTAGCAAGAGCCTGGGACTGGTACTGAGCGCAGTCGGCGTCACTCTGCTCTCTCCAGCACTGTTGGAAGGGCAATGACTTTCCCCTCTCCTTTCCCATGTCATGCCTGTCTTTCATTGCCATTCCTTGCAGTGATGGTTTGGTTGACATCTGCAGCTCTGAGACAGGAGTGCAAGATATGTGAAACCCAATCTGGGATGGGGGGGATGGGGGGAAATCTTTCTTCAGGATTCCACATCGCCTTTTTCTGCCTCTTTATGGAACTGCCTTGGCAGGTTCAAAGGAAGCTTTTTTAGGTTTGTTTTGGAGATGACATGGGGTTTTGCCTTACTAACCCAGCCTTCATGTTTTTCTGGCAGCCTCCTCCAACTACTGGCTTCCCCACTATAGAAGGTAAGCAGTAGCCTTTGTTTACACATGAACAGCAGAAATAACAGTCAGGCAGCCAGCTGGTATGGGAGCTAATGATGTGCTGTTGACTCATTGCTATCCGTGGGCAGCTTGTTGAGAGGATACAGTCAGGAGGCAGCCCTCCTGCCCTTATGCAGCTTTCAAGTGCATGCAGAGGAGAGCAAAGCCAGATTTTTTCTGTGCTGTACTCCAGCATCTGGAAGCAGTGGCGCAGGCTGTACAGTGCTGTGCAGACTAAGGCCCTAGCACAGGCGGTGTTGAGGCAGTAGCTGTTTTTAGCCAGGGCATCCCAGCAGAGGGTTGCTTTTGCTAGTGGGTGGCTTTTGGTAGCGAATCCTGTACTAGGGATGCTGGGAGTTTCCAAACTTTTCTTGTTATATTCCAGGGGTGATTCTGTTTGGTGAGCCAGTGAGGTGGGAGACAAGCCTGCAACTTATTATCGATGTGCTCCTGAGCAACGGGAACCCTGGGGCAGAGCTGCAAGATATACCATACCCCCACCTGCCTGTCCTTGCCTGCAACATGGATCTCCTGTGGATGGCCGAAGCCAAGATGCCCAGGTAAAAAGCACATGTGGTATTTGTTTTAGGCTACTTCATACAGCTCTCCTGCAGATAGTCTTTTTTTTTTGCTACAATTTTTAACGTTAAGGTTTGACTGTATGGCAATAATTAGTAGCAGAGGTATGAATGGCATGAGAAACAAGGACTAAAACTTTCAAAGAAGCAAAAACCAGACCACTACCTATGTGTGGGGAGATACCCTGTCCAAACTAGGTGATATCCTGGCTACAGCAGATGGTCCTCCTCACCGAGGAATGTTTGCTACTGAAGTGGTGTGACTGAGGATACTAATGACCTCCTTTCTGGAGCAGGTTTGGCCATGGCACTTTCCTTCTTTGCTTGGAGAACATCTACAAGAAAGTGACAGGCCGGGAGCTGAAATATGAGGCCCTGATTGGCAAACCCAGCACGGTCACCTACCGCTACGCTGAGTACCTGGTGAAAGAGCAGGCAGAGAAACGGGGCTGGAAGTCTCCCATCCAGCGCCTCTATGCAGTGGGGTAAGAGACTGTTTTTTCCTGCTGGTTTCCTTAAGGATCTTCATGTTGACTTCAGTGGTGGGATTTTTTTTAGTGGAGGTTTCTAAAATGAATACCAAAATCCGTATAGCATCTCTGGAGCCCTCACATCCTGGAACAGAGGGCCGATAGCTTTTTGCACTCTACATTTTTTTACTAATTTAGAGGGTCCTGCCAGCCCAGCAAAGCTGTTACTGTGGGCTGCAGAGTGCATGTGGCATGCAGATTAAAGAAAAAGTTGAGAGAGTCAGATATAGTACCATTAGCTCAGTTAGGCCAGATGCTTTGGGGTTGTAGGGAATGCATGACAGTAATGACTGAAACTTCTTTGGATGCTTTGGATGTGTCTTTTCCCCTTTGAAAGATGTTTGTGAAGCATGGGGCCTTCACCACAGCTGAACAGGACACATCAATAGGTGTGCTCCCTGGCCCAGTCTGGATGGTTCTCTTGATGTTAGAAAATATATTGCACCCCTCCCTTGCCCAATGCTTCCTTAATCCCAGTCTGCCAGAGTCAACAGTTGATGCATGGGCTAGTTTCTCATTTCTGTTTCGCACTGTGACTTTACCCAGGGATAACCCTATGTCTGACGTCTATGGGGCAAACCTCTACAACAACTACCTCAAGTCAGCTCAGCAGAACCAGGTCCAGGCTGGGCTGAAGAGGAACCCGCAGGCAGCAAGTGAGGATCACCTTGAGCTGAGAAAGGACTGCAACAGTTCAGTGGAGAGCTGCGAGTCGATTCTGGTCTGCACTGGGGTCTACCGCCACAGCACAGATGTCCCCAGTAAAAGAGAGGAGCGTGCAACAGAGACGGTGTTCCATGGCCATCGGGACTTCTGCTTTGACCCCAGTCTGGTGGAGGCATCTTACATAGTGCAGGATGTGAACGATGCTGTACAGCTTGCCTTTGAGAAGGAGAACTGGAGCTAGGGTTAAGACAGATGTGCCTGAAGATCTGCCCTCGGGGATTTTATGTACTGGAAAGGGAAGAGGGGAAGAATGGGGAGAGACCAGAGGTGATTTTTCCAGTCTACATGAAATCAATCCACTTTTTCATGTTGGTTTCCCAATCAACGTGAAAGAAACCTCCCTGTCTCGGCACTAAAAGCCCTTTGCTTTTATTGATGCTTGTCTGCAATCCTGACAGCTGCCAGCAGGCTTTCAACTGTGAATGAACATTGCTGCCCTCGATAATTGAGCCATAATGGAAACAGGGTAAAAGGAGAAGGCCTGTCCCGGCGATCCCAGTTTTCTTCAGGCATCAGACTTCTTTCTTTTCCGCTCTTTGTGTGTGAAGATCAGGCGAGCCCACCCTCCTCGTCACGCTGCATTCGAGGGTGAAGCAGTTCCTTGTGCAAGGAGCCGCCATCAGACCATTTCCCCCAACGTGCTTCTCGACCGCTCTCTGACGTGAGCACACTGGGGGTTGTGTCGTGGTGGCACTGTGCCAAGGGAAGGCTTTAAGTCCTTAACAGTCTCCTTGCAAAGAATAAGTGCCTATGGACTTCAGCAAATTCTGTTTGCTTGGGGGTTTGCCACTGCATCACTGTCAGTCCCAAACAAAGTCCCATTTTGCAGTCCTCCAGCAGCCTTGGGAAAGGCAGGGCCCCTCAAAGAAAGCTGCAGTAGCCAGAGCAACTTGCTGCAGGGCTGAGGGGAAAGTCATATTATTCCCTCCCCCCTATTTAGCATTCTGTGAACACTTCTGCCTTTTCACATCCCACTAGGGAGCCAGCAGGCTGCTCTCAATAGCAGAGGAAGCCACGACAAGGTCTGAATTTCCACAGTTGTCTTTGCCTGGAGCTCCGTGCTGCAGCGAGAGGCTGTGCCAGCACCCACCCTGACCCCAGCTGTTGCAAGGGACATGCCCCTGCTCCAGCTGACTCAGCTTCTAAAGAGGGGCCTCTCTTTGCTCCTTCCTTTCATGCAAGGATTGCAAGGGGAGGTCATCAAGCCAGGGTGGTACCTGAGCCCCAGATCCTAATCTTGATTTTTTAGAGTACAACCATACCCATCCTTGGCTTCCTTCTTTCCTGCCTTGCCTTGTGTGGTTTGCAGCTCAGGGATACCCCATACAGTCCAATCCCTGTTCCCTCCTCTTCCTTTAGCATGCAGGTGGAGTTCCCCTAACATGAAGTAGCTGCTGAGACTTGCCTGTTCAGGACCATTTCTGTATCCCTAATGACATGGGACTTTCTGTTGTCTCTCTTCTAGTTCAGGCTATCCAGAAAAAGATGAAGACCCATGTCTCCTTAGACAGTGCAAAGAAGCTGAGGAAGCGTTGCTTGAGAAACTCCATGTGAAAGATTGGCACAACAAGGAGTGTCTTAGTTCCAGAGAAGCACTATGATTTTAGAAGCATTAAGTTATTGTGTGTACGTGATGGAAAGCCTTTGGAGCCAACACAGCTGAGTTGGTGTTCCTAGTTATACTGAGCCCACACTACAGTGAGAGATCAGCAGTAGATCTGCCCTACTTCCTCTTCCTTCCTTCCTGCTTTACCAGGCAGCTCCATACACAGGGTACAAACAAGATGCTCTGCACAAAAGTTTCAATTGTTTTTAATTCAAATCTCAGCACCCATGTGGACAGACCTTCTGCTTCAGCAGCTTTCCATCTTCTCGATTCTAGCCTGTCTTCCTAGGGAGGTCATACTGCAGAGTGGGCTCTGTCCTTATATTAGGCGAGGTTCTGCATCTGAAAAGGACTGAGTGCTCTGTCAGTGACACAGGCAAAGAGGCCCTTCCCCCTGGCTTCTTTCTCTATGCCTTATTTTCTGAAAATACCTCTTTGGGTGATTTTTCCTCTTGTGAAATCCATAGTTGGAAGCAGTCGCTTCCTTTCTTAGAACTAGCTGAGGTTCTTCTCCTTTGTCTTACCAGGACAAGAATCATTTGACTGCTTGTAAAAGCAGCAGTAATGTGAGGAGCACAATCTTAGATTTGAATCTCTCGCCTTTCACTGGAGAGAAAAAGAAATTACCATTTCACCTACTTGCACAAGACAAGGGCTTGTTTCCCTGCAGAGTAAGTAGGAGGAGGGACTTGGCATATAATGCGGGGAAGGTCCTTTAGCTTTCACCACATCTCCGCAGTCACCATTGTGCTGCAGACCCAGTGTGCAAAGCCTGAAACTGGAGGGCCAAACCCTGTTTATTCATAAAGTAGCTCCAGCACCCTCAGCCTTGCTTTCCAGAGATGCCAGCCAGTGCAGAAAGAGGAATGCTCCCTTACCTTGCACTGTTTGCTATCTTGGGTGATAATTTTCATAGAGTTATTTTGGAATGGTCTTCTAGGCCATGATTACATAGACCTCAGAGAGCTGGTTGCTGGCAGTAACTGCTAGCCACACCCTCAGTTTGGTAGGGACTCACCTGCAGAAGTACCAAGGTCTGTCCATCAGTGTGTACAAGTAACTCTGGCAAAGCCCTTTGTCCTGAAGGCTGTGGTGCCAGTTACTGAAAGGCAAGGTGCTGCTGAACCAGTGTCCCCTAAGGGACACTGATGGCGGCGGTAGCAGTTTTGTGCAGGCAACATGCAGAAGAGTTCTGAGAAATCAGAAGCAGCTTGTAATGTCATATCAGCACATCTCTGCCAGAAGAGAGGTAGGTAGCAAGAGGAAGGAGGTAGCACCTCCTTCAAGAAGGGGAGAGGTTTGCTCTTGCATGGAGAGTGAGCCAGGCATCTCTGTCTTTGCCACAGCAATGGAGGTGAGCTGACTGATGTGAATCTGCTTTAGATTCTGAATCTGCTTTTAGCTCCAGATTTGTGATTTTTTTTTTTCACTGTGTTAATGTTGAAACAGTGCTTTGGGAGTCTTAAAAATACGTAGGAGGAACTGTCAGAAATGCTTTGCTTGCAAGTCGCAGTTGGATGGAAGGGAGGAGAAGGCATCTAGAAGAATCTTGTACCCTTTCCTCAGTTCATACCAGATCAGGTTGTGTAAAGGGCTCTGCGTGTTGATCTGTGCACTGATTAGTCAGATGGACTGAGCAACACAGAGACCTTTCCCCTCTTACCCCGCTCAGCTCCTCAAAGCTGTGCACTTTGTCCAAGTCACTGCCTAGGAATCGCGTGGACATAGCAGACGGGGTAGGAGATCTGTGTGCTTCAGCTGCTGTTGGGTACTGACTTGATTGTGGAAGATTTCTACAGACGAAAGTGCTTGCCAGGTCTCTTCTGTTCCATGAGTTTTGTGCTGAAGTTCTGTGCAGACTTCTGGCTTCTCTGCACTTCATTTATGGACATCTGTTATTGCTAGAGTTCAGTGAAATCCTTTCTCCTTGGAATTGCAGCTTCTTGGAATTAGCTTCAAGTGTGGATGGAACAAAATTTTTCCTTTGCCTCATGTATCACAGAGTTGGTATTTCTGATGCTGTGTTTCATTTTGAGCGAGTGTACTTCTATGCAGATTATGGGACCAAGCAAGAGAGAGGACTCCACTTGCTGATCTGTTGCCTTCATATTTATATGGTGCACTGCCCTGTACACCAAACACAGTGAAGACAAGACCGGATCCTAACAGCTCCATGTCCCTCAGATGAACGGGGTTTAGCCAAGACTGAAAGGAATGTGCAGTGAGGTGAGGCAACCGATAGCAGCAGGGAGGAAGCGGAGGAGGGACAGACCTTGGGCTGGATCTGAAGCAGAGAGCTTTAATGTCACGCAATAGCACAGTGGCCAGGGAGGTCAATTTCCTTTATTGCACAGGACTCCTGCAACTACTAGCCTGGCATTCAGGGAGTCATGTAACACTACTGTCCCTTTTCTTCCAATCTTTGTCCTGGTGTGTCTTTCTTCCCCCCCGCCCCCCACTAAATGGGTAATGTTTCAGGTAATGTCATGTGTGCTATAGCAGAGTGATTACATATCATACAGAGAAATCACAAGCTGTGATGATTTTAGATTTCATATTAATTTCAGCCCAGTTCCAGAGCTGTTCCTTTGATCTGACACATATATAAAACAATAAAAGGTGTTTTCTTTGAAATAAATTTTAACTTGCTGTGCATACGTTTCATGAGTATTATTGTGATCTCTTTCACATCTTTGCCCTAGAAGGTTATCAGGACAAATTCTGTCTTCTGTTCATCAAGCTCTTCACAGACTTTCTTCAGGGAACCTCTCTGAAAGATACCCCTCCAGCAATTCCACTGAGACAAACTGTAATTTCCTGTGAGCATCTGCCAGAGGTAGGTGAGATGAGTGCAACTTTGACCATTCCTACTCCCTAGGAGGGAAAAAAAAAGGCACATCACCAGCTATGATGCCCCAACCAACTGCTCACAGACAAGACTAGTTTTGGGATGCCGTGTGTGTATGAGATGCTTTGAGGGTAGGCATTTTGTTGTGATCTGACCTTAGCAGTTTGTAATGATTACATGTGCTGGGTGGGGAAGCCATGAGGTAGATGCCACCAATTTCATCTGCTAGAAAAAAAACGAAGGGCATATGAAAGCCACCCTTGCCACTAGAAGCTTTCTTGGCTAAATGTTAAACCCTTTGTGACTGTAAAAGAAACCAAACTTGTTTGACAAGAGCCGTGCCCTCTTACCTTTTGAAAAAGGTGAGTGGAGTTAGGGAGACCTGTGTGGCAGCTGCCAAACTTTCAGGTTAGAGGCAAAAGTCTCCACTGATTTCAGCAAGTGGAAAATTAAAAGATCCTGCTAGGTGAAAACCGTCAGCTTTCGTGGTCTAGAAACACTTGCATCATTTTTATAAGATATTCTACCAGAAGGTTTTCCATCTGCAAAGTTCACAGCTCGCAGGAGGCACATTAGACAGTGAAACACATGATTCAGAATCCTGAGAACTTGGAGATGGAAGGAATGATCCAAAAAGGAGTAAAGGCAGTTTTGGAGGGACTGGAGAAGGATTGCTATTTGCAGCAGAGAGAGGAATGCAAATGTATTCCACTTCCTGGAGAAATGACCTATGGCCCTGACCTCTAATAAATAAGGACAAAAAGCATTATCCAGCCTTCTCCTTTCATCCAACACAGCAGGAGTTGGAGCACTTGACCAAGACAGGGTGTATCAGCCTCTCAGATGGATGCTTGCAATCCCTGCGCTGTTGTCAAAGCAAAAGGGCAGCCCAGGTTAAGGTGTCCCTTGTAGGTGGCAGCCTTAGCTGGAAACTCGAGTCACATAGAAACCCTTAAGCAGTATAAGAAGCCGTCAGACACTGGCATCAAGAAACACTGAAGAAGGAACAACTTGAACAAGAGCTACTGAGCACCCTCTTCAAGTTGGAGTTTGCTCCCAGGCAGATGTGGAGAGCAATGCCTACCAGGGTAAGCCCTCAGAAATGCTCAGTCTATGGATTCTGGTGAATCCTTAGCTTGAACACAAGCCAAGCAGTTAGTTACCTGCTCACCCTGATGCAGACCCTGCAGGGGGATGCCCAAACCTTTCCTTTACCAAATCTAGCTAAACTGAGTTATAAAAGCACAAGTCTTTATGGATTTTTGCAGCCACACGGTCAATTTGATGAAAATCAGGCATGTAAAGACCTTTATGGATCCAGTCTGCAACAGTTTAAAACTCCACATCAGCAAGGCAGCTACATGTTCTCTAGGAATCAAACTGTTTTTCTCTGATTCACTGTAATAAACCTGCTTTTCCCTTTCAGTCAGTTCAACAACTATGAGCTTTCACTTTCTCCTCAAAGTCAGGTGCAAACATGCACTTGTGTAATCAGTCTAACTCGCAACAAGCAAACCTCAAATCCTCTTCACTCTCCAAACTCATACCTGGCTACAAGCACGAAAAAGAAATGTATCTCTTTGCCTTTTATACTGCCACCAAAAGCTCTTTGCACTGGAATGTAATTACAAGCAATAGGGTGTTACTCTTTTATACCCTTTTAAAGACTATCTGTGTTCCCCAAACTGTAATACTGGGTCAGCAGTTTAGTTACAGAGACTCTCGTGCTGGGAGGCTGACAAACTTTGAAATTTTCATTGCATTTTGGTGCTGGCCATGTGAAACTCTCCTACTCTTGCCTGTAACTTCAGCCCTGACCATTTGAATGGCTTAAGTAAGTGCAGTACAAAGCATGTGTCAGAGAATCCCAGAACCTTCCTTTCCCACACAAAAGGCATTTTAAGTACGGTTAGAGCAGATTACGCTCAAACTCACTGAGATCAGCTTTGCCTCCTTCCCTCCCACTGCTGCCAGTTTCTGACAGCTTACTGCAGGGTATAATTAGGGATTTAGTTTCTGGTCTCTCAGGCATATATTTGACTCTTCTTTTTCTTTTTTTCTTCTCCTCCTTCCCCCAAGAAATTGAGTCATTATTTTGTTTCCTTTTGAGTTCTGCCCTCGAGAAAGTTTTGTCTTTTCCCCCAGCAGGGGTATTTTTGAGGGCACACTGCTTGCTTGCTTCCACTAGTAGTGTCAACTAGAAATGGCAGCATTTTATATCTTTGGTATGACTGTTTCACAAAACTGTTGTTTGCTGCCTGCCTTTAAATGTACATATACACACACATGGCTCTGCATACACAGAAATACATAAAGAAGCCAGGAACATAGCTTTGGAGCTGCTGAAGAGTAGGAGCTATTTATAGTTCAGCCTTTTAATGTTTTAACAGTAATGGTTAAGCACTAACACTTCCAAGGGCTCCACATTGCGTTAAATAACTGGATCACATGGGAAGCATCAGCTTGTCATATCTCATCCTACAGTGTGCCACAAAAAGCTCTTCAGTGCTTTCTTGAGCAGAAGACATTTCTCCCCTCACTCCCATCTTAAGGTGCACAGGCATGATTTCTGCTTCCTTCTCCACAAATAAGCTCTTTTCTTTTTCTCACCTGTTTGTTTGGGTTGTGTTGGCTCTGCTGGAGCCCATGCCTAGCCCAAGGAAGCCCTTGAGCTCCTACCCTTTTTCCCAGTGCTCCTCCACCCCTGCTCATGGCTCTCCTTGCCCTTTAGCCACAGATCCCTGTTCCCACTTGCCTCCCTCGTACGCAGGAATCTTCCCAGCCCCAGCAAGGATCCTTTGGTGTCTGGTGAACCATTTCCATAAGGCTCCTCTTGCCCTGCTCACGTAGCCTCAGCCCAGGAGGACCATGGTCCCCAGGGTGCAAGAGGTGCAAACCCTTTCACCCTGGCAGACCCACTTCATATCCAGCTCTCCCAACTCCTGATTTCTGCTTGCCCCATTCACCTGGGCTGAGCTCGCTGCACCACATGGCTGAGGTGCCAGAGCCCATTTCCCCAGGTGGGCAGGTAGGCTGCAGGTGACAGTCCATCCCCCCCCAAAACCCAGGGACCCCCATCTGATCACGCTTACCCCAGCAAGTGGGACAGATACTAGTCCAGCAAGAAATGCATCCAGACCTTTGTGAAAAGAGGTTTGTCTGTGAAACAAGTCTCTGGAGCAAAAGCAGAGGCGAGGCAAGTGCCTGTGGGCAGCGTGCCAGGGCAGCTGAAGGGAGCATGGCCAGTGAAGGGGAGCACATTGCCAGGGAAACCTGGAGCACCAGAGTCAACAAGGCAAAGCCCTCACCATCTGCTGCCCATATAGGCCAGGGACAACCCTCTTTGTGTGAGGGCCGTTTTCCAGCCCAGGTGGATGCTTGGTTTTCACTCCATGTCCTCTCACAGCAGTGGAAAACTTTTCTTATCATGGAATAGGTGAGTGTGGTAGGAGACAGGCTGATTTAGTTAATCCTCAGGACTGAGGATCATGCCAGTGACAAGTGTCAGCTTACCCTGAGAGGGTTAGGGTGAATGCACCCAGCTGGGATAAAGGCCAGGATAGATCTAGCACATAAGAATGTGGTTTTGCCCTTTACCCTTGACCATGCACATTGACACCACCACCTAGCCCAGCCTTTCTGTGGAAACCAAAGTAGAAGTCACAGCTGGTGTCATTCACAAACCTTCACCCTCACCATCACTCTGGGCCATCCTGAAATGTGCAGCTCTCAACACCAGTCCTGCTTGAATCTGAAAGAGCAATACAGACAGCAAACATCCTCCATGGCTATGGCCTCAAGCCTCGTATGCCATGTGTAACAGACCATCCAACAAAGCCTTAAGCAAGGTGGTTGTGGGGTTATACAGAAACAGTAGTCAAACTGTTTGCATATGTTACTGTTTTTTGGCAGGCAAGTCTGTTAGAGAGAGAAAGCCTCACCAGCAACCTATAATGCTTGGTGGCAGAGGCCAGCACTTTCATCTCTGACAAAGCCCACACAACTTGAGAAACTGGAGAGCAAAGCAAACACAATGGGAGCATATTTGACGAGGAAAGGAGAGGCAGCTCACTGCTTTCTGACTTCCTGCATCTTGAATGACTTCAGGCTGAGCTGCTTGGCTGGGCATAGTGCTGTATTGCTGCTTCATGCAAAAGCTTGCCTTTTTCCCAGGATGGACGGCTGTGGGCCAGTACCACACCCCAGCAATGCAGAGGGAAGAGTGTCTCCTGAATCACTGCTGAGGCAGCAGCATGGTAGCACCTCCAAGGCGTTGACACAGGGCTGTGGATCATATCCCTGAGGAAGGGCAGCCTCGTGGCTCTGTGTGGCAGAGGGGACGCTGGATCTGTGATGCATGAGCCAGGCACCTCTGCAGAGGCCTACGAGCTTCCTGGACAAAGTGCAAACAGCAGCAGCTGTTGGGAGCCCGTCTTGAGAGTTTCTCAGCCTCAGTCTGCCACACAGTCACCTGCTAGAAAATACATGGTGACAGCCTTTTCTGGACTCACATGATCTTAAACTTGCAAATGCCAGTGATGCCTGTCACAGTTGCAAGGTTAGCAGTGCTGCCTGATGCATCCTGGTCCCTCTGGAAGTATCTGCATAACTGCCCTGCCTAGTTTGCCCTGTTGGGTGGAGCCTCGTGTCCTCTCTCCTGACACCAGACAACAGGTTGGTCAGCCTCACTTCTATCTCTGGAAAGGTGATGGAACAACTCATCCTGAATGTTGTCACTAAATGTAGGAAGGAAAAGATGGTTCTCAGGGGGAGTCAACATGGATTCACCAAGGGGAAATCCTGTTTGACCAGCCTGATAGCCTTCTATGAGTGCATAACCAGCTGGCTAGATGAGGGGAAAGCAGTGGATGTCATCTACCTTGACTCCAGCAAGGCTTTTGACACTGTCTCCCATAACATCCTCATCAGAAAGCTCAGGCAGTGTGGCTTGGATGAGTGGACAGTGAGGTGGATCGAGAGCTGGCTGAATGACAGAGCCCAGAGGGTGGTGATCAATGGCACAGAATCGATATGGAGGCCTGTGGCCAGTGGGGTTCCACAGGGATTGATTCTGGGGCCAGTCTCGTGCAACATCTTCATCAATGACCTGGATGAGGGGACAGAGTGTACCCTCAGCAAATTCACTGATGACATCAAACTGGGAGGACTGGCTGATTCCCCAGAAAGCTGTGCTGCCATTCAGTGGGATCTCAACCAGCTTGAGAGTTGGGCAGAGAGGAACCCCATGAGGTTCAACAAGGACAAGTGCAGAGTCCTGCATCTGGGGAGGAACAATCCCACGCACCAGTACAGGCTGGGGATTGTCCTGCTGGAGAGCAGCTCTCCAGAGAGAGACCCGGGAGTGCTGGTTGGTATCAAACTAATCATGAGCCAGCAATGTGTCCTCATGGCCAATAAGGCCAAAGGCGTCCTGGGATGCATCAAGAAGAGCATGGCCAGCAGGTTCTTCTCCCCCTCTACTCAACCCTGATGAGGCCTCATCTGGAGTCCTGTGTCCAGTTCTGGGCTGCCCAGCTCAAGAGGGACAGAGAACTTCTGGAGAGAGTCAGCGCAGGGCCACCAAGGTGATTAGGGGACTGGAACATCTTCATTATGAGGAAAGGCTGCAGGAACTGGGGCTGTTTAGTCTGGAGGAGACTGTGGGGGATCTCATTAATATTTACAAATATCTAAATGGTGGGTGTTAGAAGGTTGGGACATCCCTTTTTTCTATTGTATGTAGTGACAGGACAAGGGGTAATGGGATGAAGCTGGAACACAAAAGTTCCATTTAAAAATAACAAAAAACTATTCCCTGTTGAGGTGAGGGAGCCCTGGCACAGGCTGCCCTGGGAGGGTGTGGAGTCTTCTTCCTTGGAGGTCTTCAAGACCCTCCTGGACATGTTCCTATGCGACCTTATCTAGGTGAACCTGCTTCTGCAGGGGGGTTGGACTAGATGATCTCTAAAGGTCCCTTCCAACCCCTACCATTCTATGATTCTATGATATACTTGCCCATTCACCACCATGCAGGCTGGACACTCATGCTTTTTATGATATCATAAGATATCACATGGCATCCTGGCTCGTATCAGAAATAGTGTGACCAACAAGACCAAGGAAGTCATTGTCTTCCTGTCCTTGATGCTGGTGAAACTGCACTTCAAGTACTGTGTTTAGCTTTAGGACCCTCACTACAAGAGGGACATCAAGGTGCTGGAGAATGTCCAGAGAAGGCAATGAAGTTGGTGAAGGATCAGGAGAACAAGTCTCATGAGGAGTGACTGAGAGAGCTGGGGATATTCAGTATGGAAAAAAGAAAAAAGTCTTGTGAGAGATATCATTGCTCTCTACAACTGCTTGACAGGAGGTTGTAGGAGGTGGGAGTTAGTCTTCTACCAAGTAGCAAGCTATAGAATCATAGAATCGTAGAAACAGCCCCAGTTCCCGCAGTCTTTCCTCATATGAAAGGTGTCCCATTCCCCTGATCATCTTGGTGGCCCTATGCTGGACTCTCTCGAGCACTTCCCTGTCCCTCCTGAGCTGAGGAGCCCAGAAATGGACTCAGGACTCCAGATGAGGCCTCACCAGGGCAGAGTAGAGGAGGAGAAGAACCTCTCACACTCTTGGCCACACTCTTCTTGATGCATGCCAGGATGCCATTGGCCTTCTTGGCCACGAGGGCACATTGCTGGCTCATATTTAGCTTATTATCAATCAGGACTCTCAGGTCTCTCTCTGCAGAGCTGCTTTTCAGCTCTATAGGACAAGAGGAAATGGCCTCAAGTTGTGGCAGGAGATATTTAGATTGGATATTAGAAAAAATTAATCACTGAAAGGGTTGACAAGTATTTGGATCAGGCTACTCAGGGAAGCAGTTGAGTCACCATCCCTGGAGATACTTAAAAGATGCATATATGAAGTGCAGAGGGATATGGTTTAGTGGCGGATGTGGCAGTGCTGCATTAATGGTTGGGCTTGATCTTAAGGGTCTTTTCCAACCAATATGACTCTGTGATTCCATGATTCTCAGTATGTGGCTTGGCTCAATTCAGAAAATCGGTGCAGTAAAAGCCTCTTACTTTGGTGTACTATTACTTACAACAGACTGAACATATGGGCAGCCAAATGTCCAGCTCCAGAGATGAGGAGCTACAAGTAAGTGCTTTGCTGTACACTCTGTCCCAGGCCACTGGCCTTTCTTTTGGTCAGTCTAGAGACCAGGAGGAGATGGAAGATGCTCTGTTTTTCTCGAGTGGATGCCGGGAGCCGTGGCATGTCCACAGGTGACTCGCCAAGGCTCAGCTAGTTCCATTCGCGGGGGTCCGGGGGCTGGAGGCAAATGAGCCGTACTAGCCGAGATCTGGCGCTACCGCAGCCCCGGGAACAGGGCGGGAGAGCCTCCCCCGAGCTGCCCTCCTTGCCCCTCGCCTCCCCTCCCCCGGCCGCACAGCCGCTCCCCCAGCCCCAGCCCACCCCCGCCGCCGGCGCAGACGCCCGCCCCGGCTTCGCCAGCTGCAGCGGCTGCGGCTCGGCGCCGCCCCCGGCCTCCCCCACCGCCTCCCGCCGCTCGGGCTCTCCGCACCGCTGCCGCCGCCGGTGCCGGTGCGGCGGCGCTGGGCGGGCCGGGGGCGGGTCGGGGCCGCGGCGCGGCCGTCGGGCCCGGCGCGCCGGCTCGGGGGCCGGGGAGGACCATGCACCGCGCTGCCTCCAACCAGCGCTCGGTCTCCTCCTCCTCGGGCTCCTTCCAGCCGCCGCCGCCGCCGCCGCCGCCGCTGCCGCACGCCGCCGACCGGCAGCCCCTCTTCCCGGGGGGCTCCAGCAGCGGCGGCAGCCGGCGGGGCTCGGGGTCGAGCTCGGGCTCGGCGCGGGCCCGCCGCCCCCGCAGCCCCCGCAGCAGCACCGAGGAGGAGGAGGAGGAGGAAGAGGAGGAGGACAGCATCAGCATCAGCAAGCCCCTGGTGCCGCCGCCCGCAGCCCCGCTGCCCGCCGCTGCCTCGCCGCTCCCCAGCAGCAGCGGCAGCAGCAGCAGCAGCAGCGGCGGCGGCGGCGGCGGGAGCCCGGGCCGCGGCATGACGGCGGCGGAGCTGTACGGGGCGGCGGCGGCGGGCGGCGGGGTGGCGAGCAGCGGGGCGGCGGCGGGCGCGCTGCTGGGGCCCGGCGCGGCGGCGGGCGGGCGGCGCTGGGGCTTCCAGGCGCTGTCCCTGGTGCTGCTGCTGGGGCAGGGCGCGCTGCTGGACCTCTACCTGATCGCCGTCACCGACCTGTACTGGTGCAGCTGGATCGCCACCGACCTGGTGCTGGCGGCCGGCTGGGGCATCTTCTTCTGCCGCAACAGCCGGGCGCGCCGCCGGGAGCGGCCCCCGCCGCCCCCGGGGCCGCCGCCGCCGCACCCGCTGCTGCTGCACGGCCCCCCCGGCGGCCGCGGGGCCGGGGTCCGAGGGGCCGGGGTCCCCCCGCGCGGCGGCGACTTCGCTTACGCGCACCTCGCCTGGCTCATCTACTCCATCGCCTTCACGCCCAAGGCGGCCCTGATCCTGGGCACCTCCATCCTGGAGCTGATCGAGCTGCGCCTGCCGCTGGGCACCACCGGCTTCCGCATCACCCTGGCGCTCTCCGCCCCGCTGCTGTACTGCCTGCTGCGGGCCATCGGCACCGAGGGCGCCGGGCAGCTGCTCCTGCCGCCGCAGCCGCCGCCGCAGCACCGCGCCGCCGCCGCTTTCCTCGCCACCTGCCTCGACCTGCTCGACAGCTTCTCGCTGCTGGAGCTGGTGCTGCAGCCCGGGCGGCCGGCGCCGCTCCCCGCGCCGCTGCGCTACCTCCTAATCGCCGTCTACTTCCTCTGCCTGGCCTCGCCGGTCCTGTGGCTCTACGAGCTCAGCGCCGCCCGGCCTCCCGGCGCCGGCCGCCTCGCCCTCCACCTCCTGCTGCCCGCCGGGCTGCTGGACGCCCCGCTCCTGGCGCTCCGCTGCCTGCTGCTCCTGCGCTACCAGCAGCCGCTCTCCCTCTTCATGCTCAAGAACCTCTTCTTCCTGGCCTGCCGCGGCCTGGAGGCGCTGGAGACCTGCTGCCTTCTCCGCCCCGCCGCCCCGCCGCCCGCCAAGTACGGCCCCGCCGCCGCAGCGCCCGCCGCCGCAGCCCCGCTGGCCCACGGGCTCTCCGACGCCGACGTGGGCCCCCACGGGTACGTGAACGCCTTGGCGGTCACCGCCCAGGGCTGAGCCCCGCGCCGCCTCCGGGTCCGCTCCCGGCAGAGTCTCTCTGCCTTTCTGCTCAGGTTCCTGTCGCCGTGGCCGAGCAGGGGAGGCGGGACGCGGGCTGCCCCGTCGGACTCTTGCTCACCTCCTCCCTTCTCCGCGGAGAAATCCAGCAGCGGGAGCTCAGCGCAAACCCGACTACCTGCAGGAGCCTACGGCTGACGCCCATCCCTGGAAAACACACCTGCCCTTCATGACCAGTCTTCTTCCAGTGCTTCTGCCTCTCCGTACTGTTCAGATGGTCCCACTCTTCCTCTCCCACTCCCCACCAGGACATTGTGTTGCTTTGTGACCATAAAGGCTTGGGTTTTTCCTTTTTTTTTTCCTAAACAACAGGGACCGGTGGATTTTTGTCCCCCTCTTTTAAGAACTCCTGCTGACCACAAGCACGAGATGTGAGAGGGGCCTGACAAGATGTGACACGTGCCTTCGGGGCGCAGGCAGGACAGAAGGCTGCAGCTTTGGTTTCTGTAGGTCTTGCAGAGCTGTCACTTCTGTTTCCCAGCAGCAGAGCTGCAGGGGCCTTTGCGTAGTAGCTGGGGAACCTCTGGGAGCACGCTGGCCATCTGGTCATTTCAAGCTTAGGAGCCACTTTCTCCAAGCCAAAAACGTCTACCTCTGTGTTTCAACCTTTTGCATCTCATGTTAACTTCACACGCTGAAGAAACACGGCATGGACATAATTCAGGGGCTTAGACCCCATTTCACCACCACCAAGACCTTTATTTCCGGTGAGAACAGGGTTTACAGCAGCCTACTGCTTGTTTCAGACAGCAGCACCCAGGTGCTGGCGCTCTCATTTCTCTGTGAATATGCATGTTTATGGGATCAGTGTTGGTTTTCTTTTATGCAGAGCATAGAGTCTCCCTTTACACAGGCCAGGAAAGCTGGAAAGATTTCCTCTGTCCCCCTTGCATCTCTGTCTGAGAGAGCAGAGATAGGGCTTAACCTGCAAACTGCCCCCTCTCAAACAGCAGAGCAGTGGATACCAGTGCTGCTCGGGGTGGGCCCTGCGCCTGACGAACCCTGCTTTTCAGCACAGAAAGCCAAGTGTTGCAGGAGCCTGGGAGGTAGCCTGAGCCTTGGTGGATGCCCACATACCAGCATCCTGTCCTCCATGTGCATGTGGTTAAGGGTAGGTGGGGAAAAATTTATTGTTTGCAATCTCTCATAAAAATCACACTTATCTTTGGTTTTACGCTCTGTGAATGTTTGGTGGGGGTCAAGGCCCACTCTTCTGCCTGGCCACAGCTGCTCCTGGCACCAGTCAAATGGAAGCAGGAGCACAGAGGCCACGTTTGGAGGAAAGACTTTGCCCCTCCCAGGCTTCTATTTTGTTATCCAGGCAAGGCTGCATTCATTGGGAAAATGCCAGTTTCCTGTCCGGAGACTTCTTTTTTTTTCCAAGCTGTCCCAAGGGGAAGGGGAACTAAAGCACCACCAGCTGCTACCCAGAGCCAACAGCAGGACTGCAGGCGCAGCCCAAACACTCCTCCACACCTCTCCCTCCTCCCTCTCCTTCAGGGCTCGAGCTCCAGTGGGACCGAGCCTCTTTCCCACCTCCCTTTTCACAGAGCGAGATCAACCGCCTGCTCCAGTGGATTGCTACAACAAAACGTTTACAGTTGCGTAACTTCCAGCTCCCCCTGGCACAACTGGGGGTGCTCGTGGGCCTCTTCCCCCCATCCCACCAGCTCCCAGGAGGCTGATGAATTCAGAGGCGCTAGAAAAGCGTCCTGGAAAGAATGGGGCAAGCAGCAGCACCACTCTGTGCGGAGCTGCGGCTGGGATGGGGCTGTGCTGCTCTCCCCACACTACACGGAGAGTCAGCACAGGCTGGGCTTCACTTTCCCACCAGTGCTTTATTCTTAATCTGAGCCCTTCCGTGGGCAATTGTGTGAATTTGGGCCGGTGGCCTTTCTCTTCAGTAACTTCTTTTTGTCTGGACAATCTTGGTGCTGTGAGTGACTGTGATTGTAAAACTTGGTACTGTGAACTTTTCCTATGTGATGTGAGATGTGTCGAGGGGATGCTAAGTTCCTGGCCAAACGAGGTGTAATTACAGGTATATTATGCTTGTACAGATACTTGTTTCTTTGCACCTTCCTTTTAATTTCAGCATGAAACAGTAAAAGCTCAGACAGAACTACAGCACTACTCAAGAAAGAATGTTACCTGGAACTAGGAGTACTTCATACTTCAGTCAACCACCTGAAAAAGAAAAAAAGCCAAACAACTTTGCCAAAAACAAGGTGTAGGGGAAAAAAACCCCAAGCTCTTCACCCCCAACTATGTTTTGCTGCTCCCATGGCCAAGTTCACGATAGCACAGTGGTGCATAGAACATCCCTGATACACTGAAGCATTGAGCACAGTTGAGACACCAGAAGGATCACAGCAGAACTCTTAGCAAGTCTGACTTCAGTACCCCCTCTTAGCACAGAACAAAGTTGCTGTTTCAATGGTGAGTGCCTTTTCCCATTTAAGATGTTCTTGAGAAAACGGCCCATTTGAAGTTTATCAAGCCATGGTGTATTTAAACCACAGACAGCGAAATCACAGCTTAGAGTTGTCTGTGGATGCAAAGGTTGTCTGGGATAGACTGCCCTGGAAAACGCTGCTTCTCTTGTGTAGAATTCCTTTGTAGCAAGAGTGGGTCTTTCTAGTGCCATGGCTTCCATGTTGTGAGTAAACACAGAAGTGCTGTTTGGAGAGTGTAAAGCTCTAGCAGTGGTTGGCTGTAAAGAATCCCCCTCACAACTAAAAGGGCAGCTCTGCTGCCAATTCAGTTACTTACCACAGAGAAACATTTACAACTCTCTGCTGTCTTGTTTATAAGCCCACTCCTCCTTTCGAATTCCCTTCTCCTTGGTAACTGAGCTCTCATTTCAATTTAAACCCTTCTGCTGCAGAACAGATCTGTTTGCAGGAGACAGAGGTACGGTTAAAGTGCAAACAATACCTCAGCCGATGCACCTTGCACACCAACTGGACATCCTGCCAACATTAAATTACTGCTCCAGGTCAATAATGCTTTGCTAAATAAAGTTGTGCCATACAAAGAGACACATCCCTCGGGGTTCTGTTACAAGCCCTTTAACACAACTCAGCTATTTAGCATTTTACTGCTCTCTATCTGCTATTCTCACAAACTAGATGACTACTCCCAGGAGGGGAAACTGAAGTGAGAGATAAGGCCCTTGGCCAATGGGCTCTTGGCATCCCCCTGGCATTAATCAGAACTTGTATTTTTTAAAAAGCAAGATTGTTAAAATAAAAATAGAAACTTGTGATTGATTTTGATCTTTTTTTTTCCCCCCCTCAAGTCTTGGTGGGCTATTCAATTTCGCATTCAGGCACCAACAGAGACATTACTGTGTTCAGTTTGGGGGCCCTCTCAACAGAGGGGGCATTGAGGTGCTGGAGTGCATCCAAAAAAGGGCGACGGAGCTGATGAAGGGTCTGGAGCACAAGTCTTACAAAGAGCAGCTGAGGGAGCTGGGGGTGTTTATCCTTGAGAAGGCTGAGGGGAGACCTTATGAATCTCAACAACTGCCTGACAGGAGGTTGTAGTGAGATGGGGGTAGATCTCTTCTCAGTAATAGCAAGTGATTGGATGACAGGAAATGAGCTCAAGTTGCACCAGGGGAGGTTTAAGATTGGAGATTTGGAAAAATTTCTTCACTGAAAAGGTTGCAAAGCATTGGAAGGGCTGCCCAGGGAAGTGGTTGAGTCACCTTCCTTGGAGGCATTTAAAGATGTGCAGATGACTGGCTTAGGAACTTAATGATTGACTTAATGATTGTGAGGGTCTTTTCCAACACAAACGATTCTTCAATTAAATTTACTTGATTTGCTCATATTGGGTTGCTAAAATAATGTCTGAATTTTTCCCTTCAAACTTCTTGTAAGTGAAAGCAAAGTCTCAAAGTTGTAACACCAAGGGAGTTATTTAAGGAGGGAATGACTAAGGAAAGAAAATCCAGATGACACTTTTGAGCTTCCCATATAAATGATTTATAAGAATTCATACCACTTGAAAAATGCTCATGGGAAAGACAAGATCAGATTTACATGCTAATTGCTATAAGATAAAAGAAACTTTAAGAAGTGGGATCATCAAAATGACAATTACCCACATAATCTGGGAAATGCAGTCTCATTGGAGAAGCACTGAGATCACAGTTGCCTCGTGCTTGGCTGCTGTTGGGTTAGGGCCTGTACAGACAAGGCAACAAAGGTTGCATCCAGTCTTCAGGTTGTATATATGCAGGGTCCATCCCTTTGTTAACCTTTCTAGCCATCTGCTTACAGAGAATGCAAGTCCTGCCTTGCTGAGTTTCCTGGTTATTTTTCTTCCCAGGAGCTGGTAGAGTGCTGTGTTTTGGGCTTGTGCTGGAAAGAGTGCTGTTAACACAGGGATGTTTTTGCTGTTGTTGAGCAGGGTTTGTACAGCATCAAGGCCCTTTGTGCTTCTTACCCTGCCCTGCCAGTGAGTGGGATGAGTAGCACAAAAAGCTGTGAGGGAGCACAGCCAGGGCAGCTGATCCAAACCAGCCAAAGGGCTATTCCATACCATAGAACATCATGCCCAGTGTATAAACTAGGGAGTTGGTGCGAAGGGGTGGATCGCTGCTTGGGCATCAGTCAGCAGGTGGTGAGAAACTGCATTGGGCAGCACTTGTTTGTTTTTTAGTCCCTTGGGTTTTGATTTTTTTTGTTATATTCTTTTTCCATTACAATTGTTATTATATATTTTATGATCATATTTTTTCCTCCTAATTAGTAAACTGTTCTTATCTCAACCCACCAGTTTTACTTTTTCCTTCCCCATCCCACGGGGGTCGGGACTGTGAGTGGCCACGTGGTACTTAGCTGCTGGCTGGGGTTAAATCACAGCACTGAGCAGCCTTGCACTGAAATTACTAACATTCCCCTTCTTTAATATCCATTTTGAAGGAGCATGCACTTCCTACACGAGAGCCCTCAGCTGTATCCAGCTCAGCTGGCTCCAGCTGCAACACTTTGCAGGAATGGTTAGGCACGTGTCAGCCAGTTTAGTTCCGGCTCTCAGTTTTGCCTCAGACTTCTATAAGTGGTATTAACATGAAGAAGAGACAAGTAGAATTGAGGACATGAAAGTGTTTCAGTAAATATATCCAAAAAGTATTCTTGTTTTTAATTTAAGGAACAAAACACACAATAAACCATTAAAACTATAAACCAGACTTAATACAATATTGGTGGTGAATTAAAAGAACGTCTTCTCCAAGTTACCAGATTGTAAAAAGAGAACTGAGATAACATTTTCTTAAAGACTTTTTGACAAGTAAATTCAGAAGGACAGGAAAATGACAAGCTTGTCTGAACAGCAAGGAGAAAGGCCTGGGTGTATTTGCATCTGGCAGGCTGTTAACCAGTGGGCTGCATTGCAGAAACCACAATAACAAAGAAGGTCAGTGCCAGCCTCAACTGCTTTCTAGTGCATCAGGCCCAATCTTTAAAGACACATTGGAACTGATACAGTTACCATCGGTGCTCCTGGAAGATGAACCCCTTAGTCTATTAAGTATTTCACAATGGTTATCTTGAACTCGCTGTGCCTGAGTTTATACCCACATAAGTACATCAAACACTCCTTTTAGCTCAGCCTTCCCTAGCGCAGAATCTCCACTCCAAAACAGCATCTGCTGAAGCTACACATTTTTTTCCCTACCAAAATAGTCTGTCATTTCCTTAATTGTGTGCCACTGTCTACATCTTCAGGTGAAGACTTCCTGGTGCTAAGATGTCCAACAGCAAACAGCACTGCATTACAGAATCCACCAGATCCCTCTAACTCAGTGATTCTGTATTCAGCCCCAAATTCTTCCTACAATTGTATAAGCAGCCCAAATCCCATTTTTCGGTCCATTATCTCTTTTTTTCCCCTTGCTCCTATTGCTGATTTTTCAAGCACATACCTCCCAGTAGGGAGAGTTATGGACACTCATAAGTTTACCCTCCTTACTGCTCAGTTACTCCACTTGACTTCAGAATGGTCATGGGAATGCAGTTTCAAGTAAATGAATGACTGGCAAAAGAAAAAAACCCAGACCTTCAGGTACATGCATCAACCAGGTCGAGACAGCCCTAATCCAGCTGAAGTTTAAGGCACACATCTTTCACACAGTATATTTACAACAAAACATTTAAAACATGTATGAAAATGGCAATGCAAATTTTGCCATGTAATCTACCTCTATTTTCCAAACCTTGGCCATGACTTCTATCCAGTGCAATAGAACCAGTACAGCTAGAGGGCATTTTTAAGGCACAAGTGGATGGGCCACAGTATTTTTTCTGCCATCCATCAGTGAGGACTCAATGTAATATGTTTCCCCAAGGAACAGAACTGGTGCCTGTTCCTTCACAGGGGTGACTAATATTCATTGCTTCTCTCCACAGAGACTGGAAGCAACATTAGCAGTCTGCTGGGCAATCCCGTCTCCTAGCAGCAGACAGGAAGATCCCACCAGTAAGCCATTTATGTACACAAAGAGAAAGATGGTGTTGGAAAAGTAGTTTCCACCTTCCACACCTGTATTTTAAATGGAGCAGGTCCCAGACAGAGCCTAACAGGCTTCCAAAGATTGGCCAGTGTCCATCACCTCAGCTGAATACTCCCAGTCAGAGCTCCGTTGAATGTCCTGTAAAAACAGCTGCTGCTGGAGGCTCTTTAGACTGTTCAAGACCTCTGGAGAGAGTTCATGGAAGACTACCTGTTTTTCCTGATCCTCCTCCTCTTCCTCCTCCTCCTCGACAAGGTCATCAGGAGGCAGAGGAGAACATCTAGAGATGTAGCCCTGGTCTGACTGCACTGACTGTCTCTGGTCTTCGCATTGGTCATCAAAGACCAACTGGTGTTGCTTGTCAGCCTCCTCTTGGCAGAGAGATGGCTCTGAAGGAATGACTCTCTGATGGCAAAGAGAGTACATGAGTCCATTCAGATGGTGTCTCAGTTCACCTGAAAGGTTTCTGGGACTCTGGTCATCTACTTCAGATGAAACTTCAGAATCGTTGTGGAGGATGACATTATTCCTCATTGGAAAGCTTGTTTCCAGAAGAGGAACTCCTTCCATACAGTCCTCATTACTCACCACACGATGACTAAGTGTATTCCTGTCTTCCATGGAAGAGACTGGCTCCACTATCTGAACTAGAGGAGCCTCATCCATAGGAAGGACCATAGTGTGAGAAGTCAGACTCCCGCACGTAGTAAGTTGAGGCTGCAGTTTACAGCCCTTACTTTGACCTTCATGTACGTGGAGGTTAATGACATAACAGCAGTCCGGGTCAGGCTCCTGCAGGTGCAGCTGGTATTTCACAATCCCACCCGGTTCGCTCAGCAATGAATCCACCTGGCTCTCTCTGTTGAGGGACTGCAACTCTTCATCATTATCCAAGCAGACGGTTTCCCTCTCAAACCAGTCTGGGTGCTCCATCTGCCAGTTCTTGAACTTCTGTACCGCCTCTCTCAGCTTCCTCCCACTAGGGGTATCAATGTAGTTTTCAGCTGTGATTTCCTGGATTCGATGGATGCGCCCAGGTTCAAACTTCTCCAAGTCCTGAATCCGAAAATAAATGTCCTCAAACTTGTCCATCAGTTGGTACCTGGATGTGACATTGAACAGATCAGGTATATCTTTCTCACTGCTTATCCCTTCGAAGTAGCAGACTATATACATTCCAAAACAGGCTGGCTTCTTAAAGTCCGTCAGGATCAAATTCAAGGCTGGGGTAAACAGGTCTCCCATTGGCTTCTGCTGATCTTGCTTGAGACACACAGGCTCGCTCCCAAGCATGGCCTGCCATTTGGCCTGGGTGCCCCGTGAACACAAGATGATAATCTTTGAAGATAGGTCTTCCATTTCCTTCTTCTGTCGAGTAAGCCAGGGTAATGGCCCTAACTCTGAGATCTGATGATCTTCCAGCAGGTCTAAGGCTACAGCAGTGCCACAGACTGTCATCAGAAACTCAGCAAACTTCAGCACCACATCCACATACAGCAGGTGATCAGCAGAGTACACAATCCAAACCTTTCGGGGCTTCAAGGGTGGCAGAGGAAGGTCTGTATATGGTGCTGCTGAAAGACAGAAAACATGTTTGTTCCAGCCACATTCCCAAAGCTGTAATGGCACAAGCCAAAAGCAATCAACATAGGAGAATGTTAACAAAAGGTCCTAGAAACTATCAGTTTTGAGGCTATTTTGGCAACACATGTGGACATCTCATTGTAGAAATTTAACATGAAACTCAGTGGAGCAGTGATTTGTAATAGTATCTGCATGGTTCACGGAACTCCAACACACAAATGTAATGCATCAGCTTCAAGAGGTTTGCAAATGTACCTGTACTCTCTGCTGGAGAGCTGAATGCACCTACCCTACCCCAAAACAACCTCCCATTGCTATGGCTTAGAAGATTAGCAAGGGTTCTCTTGCCAGTTTAGTCCCAGGCTGAGCCAAAGGCCTCACCACCTTCCAAAGCAATTATCTGCCACCTGACAAATGTTAATGCACAGGCAGGACATCTTACCTGATTGCAAGTCATTGTAGTTGCACTTCTGTTGCTGGCGCCCTGGAAGAGAAAGAAAGTCACTGTCAGTTCTGAAAACACAAAATAAGGTTAAACCCTTAAAATGACACCACCTTCCAAAGATTATGTTTAGAAAAAAAACCCCTTTAACTGTGCAGTGACAAAACCATGGGGAGAGGGAAGGCAAGTAAGAAAAAAACCTGGCTAAATGAATACTCTTCTACAGCTGATTTTGCTATGTACTTCACTATATTTTTCCTTCAAGGAGAGAAGGAATGCACTCAAACCAAGTTTTGCCCATCTTCCCCAAATCTGGCCAGCCTCAAGATGTACAGAACCACCAACTGTTCTGCTACCTCTCCCTAAGGAGAGAAGATCTTTTTAAAGACGGCTTTTTCTTCAGAAGCTTCTCTGAAGAAGTGACTAAAATATCCCTGACTACATCTTATCAATAAGTTCGACGTTATAAAATTTTTCAACGTATTTCTAATAATTCATCTCAGGTGAAGAAAGTTGCACATTGTCCCTGTGACAACTGCCTCGGCACAAGAGACTAGGAATTAGTCCTCAAGTACCCAGTCTTCCAACCCAGTCATTGTCAACCTCTGTGTCCTGTTTTCCCTCTTTCATCTTAATTGAAAATCATTATTTAAGCTCAAAATAGGATAAAAATTTGCTTTGTAAAGTAAGGACTCTGGAGGACAGGGGAAAGACTACAGTCTGGACAAACAAGAAGTTTCTGTCATGCAAAACTCTTATGCAATGTAGGAAAATAATGGGAAATAGGAAATAATGGAGGAAAATAAATGGGAAAGCAATCTGCAGGAAACAAAGGGCTGAACTATGAAGTTCCTTTTCCCCCTCATAAGCTCTGAAGCACTACGAAAACAGAGTGTCAGGCAGCATAGTGCATGGAAGTCTTTTACTTAACTAAGTGGACAGTAGTAGGATGTTACACAAGTCCCATGATGCAAACCAGAAGAAAGTGTTTACATAGGCATTATCTCAGTGGCAAGACACCAGAACAGCAAGGAAGAAAACAGCAAAAGGTATAGCTACAGAAGTAGGAAAAAATACCGTTTTATTGTGGAATCTTTTCTTCCCAGCTGGAATGAGTCTTACCTGCTCGTTTTTTGGTCATACAAATCACGCCTGCTATGACTGATGCCACCAGTAACACACAGATCCCAGTGATAAACCAGTAAAGCCATATAACCTTATCACCTGTGGTACAAAAACAGCGCTCAGACACTGCTTCACCAAACAACAGAAGTATCTAGAGTAGCAGAGGTCAAGAGAGGAGGACTCTGGCTCTACCCAAAGCCACGGTTAGTCCAGCACTTCCCCCTTACAACATAACACAGCCACTTCTCAAAATGAATTCCTGCCTTCACGATGATGCTCTACACCACAAACTTGCTCCACAAAGAACCATATGTGCAGCACACTGAAAACACAGATCAATAATCCTCCTCTAAATAGCAATGTTTATCCAGCTTTGACAGACATGCTGCCCTGTCCTGCCTGTTCCTGTACTCTGCCTTAAAAGAGTCACCATTTCAGGTGACGTATTTTTCAGTCTATAGGTGGTTTTTTTTTTACTTTTGAAATCTTTGGCAAACTAGTCCCTTACAGGTGCTGTTGCAGCCAAAAGAAAAGATGTCAAATCATTATGCACATGTTTTATCTTGACACTCATAAAAATGAATATATGCAAGCTATTCTCTCCAAAAGCTGCTTTATATTATGTAAATTTTTTAACACTGAGCAAAAGTGACAGAAAGTATTTTATATTAAGACTCTTCTTGTCAAAACTGTTTCTCAAAGAATTTTATGCAAGTGAAATATCTCTAAAAAAATTGCTCTTTAAGGTTCACACTGCATACAAATACTTGCCTCCATTAAATCATGGTGAAGTAACTCTTCACACAATTAATTCTGAGTTCAGTGTTACACAAGGGGATATTTCTTGCCCACCGGGTCATTCCCAGGGAGGACAATTTGTTACCCTATATGACAGGAAAAGCGCAGCAAATAGGACCGGAAGAACATCTTACCTGATGGGTCTGTACCTGCAAAAGACAAAGACTTACATTAAAAAGTCAACTCTCTCATCTGTAGGAATATGGGAATCTAATTTACAGAAGAGCAGTTCTCACTTGGAGCTGGGGAACACGGGATGAAAGCAGAGTGCCTCAGACAGTCTGTGCCACAGCTCACAAAGAACGGCTGAATCTGTGGTTAAAGAAATCAGAAAACAGCATTTCTTAAAAGCAACTTTGTTACACACTTTGCTTTCCCCCTGCCCTGACATTCCCTGTATTTTAGCCTAGGGATGCAGAATATCTATTTCCCTTCAGAAAACAAGATTAATCAGGAACTCTTACACTAATCATTACGTCAGCAGTGAGCTCCTGAGGTTAAACACTTGCCATTCCCACTCCATAGTCTCCAATTTGACAACCCTACACTAAGGAAAAGCCACTGTCTACAGAGAATGTCTGTATAAAACAATTGTTCTTTCACTTATAATTATTTTCCTAATACAAGTAATTAGGGATTAGCTAATCTCAGAACAAAACACTGTGCAAAAACCCGTAACAACTCTCAAGTCACTCGTTGCCTTGTTGGTGATGGAAGGACTCGGGGACAACAGTGAGATCCTACCTGTATTTTGTAGTTGCAGCAAGCTCTTATGTTCTTCTCTATTTTGATTGTGACATTCACTTGCTGTTGTTGTTGACTCTGCAGAAGCCAAATGCAAGTTAAGGGAAGAAAGAGAAGAGAAAGAAAGCAGGAAAAAGAAAAGGAGACAACGGAATGGTCCAAAAAAGCAGAAATTTCTTTTGTTTTTTCTTTTGAACAAGAAGCCCACTGAGAACAAAAGGGTAAAACGGTCCGGCCACCATCACTGCAGGTGTCCTGTGTGACAGAGGTGGTAATACAATCAAAGCAGCAGGCTAAGGCTGCACACATAACAGGAAACAATTAAGTTACATTGTGTAACTTCAAATGTGTTAACTTAATGTTTCTTAACAATGTAAACGTCTTCAGTCATTACATGTGTAAACATTAGCAAGCTCTCTCATTTAATTAAAAATAGCTGTCAACACTGCTGCTTCTGAGCTAGAACAAGCTGCTCTTGTTACCTGCTATATACCACCAATATGATGAAAACTTAAGTATATTCTTTACAGTGATTAGCAGATACATATTCCAAAATGCAGCATATTCCCCTCTACCAGCTGCACCAGTAATAACTTCAGTAATAAACCCCTTTGTGCTGCACACAAGTTAAGTGTGGAAGGAATGCAACGATTAAACAAACTGAATGCCAATACATCTGCCCTCTCCCAAGGAAAGGTTGGGACTGGTACCAAATATTCACTATTTCTCCTCCCTCAGATGCCTGAAGGGGAAATATTTCTTACATCAGAACACACTCTGGAGCTACTTTGCGCTTCTTAACAACATGGGCTGCAAGACCTACAGGAATTGATTCTCAAGTTTGATTGAAAATTCTGTTATAAACCCACTCATTCTTGATCTAAAAATATAACTAACACTCCTCTCCCCCATCCCAACCCCACCATCACATCTGATAAACCACTTCCACGATTCATTGAAACATTGCACCTCAATTTTGGCTGATTTATTTAGCCTTATTCCCCAGGCACTGGCTTGTAATAAAGCCCAGACGTTAAAATACCAAATTTCAGTTGTATTTGCAGACGTTTACAGACTGTTCCATGCATTATAAAAACCTCTTTGTCATCTTTTACCCACCAAGCTCCTTTTTCCAAAGGCAACTAAAAATCTGTGAAAATAATTCCTTGAAAATTTCTGTTCAAGTCCATTTGTCACATCTCCTTCATCGCAGCTCCAAGTCCTTGCTATATCATTTAGGAATGATTACCTAATCAATTACCTCATTGAAAACACGTGTGATCACTTTACACTTCTTCTCATTCATGAAACTGGCCACGTGAATTTGGTATCGGGCTGACTCTGTCCACGGGTTAAAGCTCACAAGCAGAGTTGTGTCATCTAGAATTCTGCCTTGGATCTTGGGCTCCCACAAGCTGCCTGGAAGTAGGGCAGATATGCTCATCTTTCTCAACTGCCAGAAATATTTCAGAGCACTCGCGTCTACTTGACTCAAAGAGAATATTTTTTTACCTGTGTTTAT
This sequence comes from Colius striatus, assembly GCF_028858725.1. Taxonomy (NCBI): domain Eukaryota; kingdom Metazoa; phylum Chordata; class Aves; order Coliiformes; family Coliidae; genus Colius; species Colius striatus. The sequence continues at coordinate 141,260,511 of NC_084759.1, forward strand.
ACATGGGATGGTTCTTTTCATTAGAGAGTCCTTGCAGTCTGCAAGAGAGGCCATGAGTGACTAGTCAGAAATACTGTACTTTCATTTAGGACACTTCTCACACATTTTCTCATCAGAAGCCAGACACCTAACTAAACCCTCACTGAGGAAGTAAAGATCTTTGCTTCAGAGTAGCAGCAAAATTCTGCGACAGAATAGCGTTGGTTTCCAATGTATAAACTGGCTTTTCCAGTGATGTTATGGCATTTGGGTTGTTTTTCAGAACAGAGATAATAAAAAAATACTGAAAGCTTTTAATAGTTACTGTAACTGTAATATTTGACAATCCTTGCTAGTGTAAGACTAGTGCAGAGAGGGTCATAATGGAATGAAAACCTCATTTTGACCTCTGGATCTTGAGAGCACCAGAGCATTAAGTTCCTCCAAAAGCATTCTGCTCCAGGAAAACTCCAGGCTGCAATCTTTCTTGACCTCAAAACACTCTTCCACATTCATAATTCTCTTTGCTTCATTTAGCAGATTGGCCCTGCTCTTCGGGACTTTTCCAGAGTCAAATGCAGAGTTACACATTCAACATTTAGCAATGTGGGATTTACAAGTCTCAGCCTAAACCATGTCTGTCCTCCAGGGTTTGGACACAAAGGAACAACTCCCTGCTTAAACAAGTGAAAGAAAACATTACATTTACAGTGCCCCTGTAATTCACACATAAGCCCTAATCAGCAAAGCTCCCTGCAGCTGCTGAGCTCAACACAATGCAATAGGTTGCTGAAGAGGAGGATAAAAGCCAGGAAGTTCTCAGTACAACCAGGTATAAGAAAGGATAAGAGAACTGAAAAACAGGTGCCCCCTTCTCCTTTTCCAGCTCACACTAACACACCATATACTTAGCCATTTTACAGCTACAAAGTCATCAAGCAAGTTAAGAAGAAAGTCATGAACCAGTTTTCAGGCTCTATTGAGTGACAAATATTTATAAACTAGTCACGGTAGCCAGAGGGCACTGCAGATGCTCAGCATCTTAAGGGAAAACAATAACAATCCTTCTTAGTTACAGGAGAATTTTCACATACTCAAGAAAGGTCAGTCATTCAGCTCTATCTAGTTTCTTGGTAAATTATGCCTAGCTGTACCTTCGAAATCAAACTTCCAATATTAAATTTTAGGTATGTGAAGCCAAACTTTACTCCTCGTGATCCTGAAGCAGAGGGGTAACTTTGGATGATTTAAAATTCAGTAAAAACAGCAGCAATAGCCTGCAGGGAGCATGAAAGATGTCTCTACACTCCCAATCATGTAGATGGAACATCTTTACCTGCTCCATTGGTGAACATTTCAGCAACAAGATCCAAGAGGCGTAACTTTTCTTCAGACAGGCCCTCAGAGAAGCCCTTATGCTACCTTTCAAGTTTAAATTATTAACGTATCTTTAACTATAGCTGTAGCAGAATTCTTACACGTGCAATTTCTGAGAACTCAGTGGCACAAGTCTAAGGCTTTGTCCAGCTTTCTAGAGAGCATACAAAATTTTACATAAAAGTGTCTTCCACATGAAAACTACAGTCAACCAGAATCAAAGGGTCTACCCATCCCAGGACAGTCCTTCCACACATGCTTTATTCCAGTTAGAGATTTGACAAACCTCTGGACACAGGATACCAGAAACAAGGATGGTGGCTTGCAGCACAAACAATACATACATTTTGGATAGGTACCAACAAGGGTATTTTAGATAAGACTACCACCATGGACTTATTAAACTGCAATATGCAGAAAGGTCAACATTTTTCTTTATAAGAACGCCACTCTGTTGCTAAACTTGCTCACAGTACATGGATCTCAGCTGGAAAAAACCTGACCCACAGGGCCACAAACCATCACAGTCCTAAGCTCAAGGCCTAAGCTAACTAGAACATTTCTTACCAGGAATTGTGAGAGACGTGGACTTGCAATTATAGTCTCCATTTACAGTCAGTTTGGGCAGGTGGTAGACAGTCACTTGGTAAGTCTGGCCAGGTTCCACTTCAAAACGGTCAAAAGCAAAATTCCACTGAAAACAAACCACATTCACAAGGACTTAAAATGAGAATGTTCTATAAAGGCACTGAAGTTAACAGCTGACTTGGCGCTGTTCCACTATGTTCCCTCATCCCATATGATGCTTTTTCTGAAACTTGACTATAAGAAAAAAGGAACAAGTGTATTAAAGGTACCAGTGCCTTGGTCTGTCCCAAATTCACCTGTTTGGAATGAGAAAAGTGCAGTTATTTCTTGAGACAGTTATTTGTTGAGTTGACAACAGTCTTATGCCAAACAACTGTGTACAGTTTCCAGTGAATTACATGCTGAACTGAAAGGAGATTAGGCTAAAATAAGCAGTTTTGAGACTGAAGTTTTAGTCTAGTATGAATCTTGCAGTGCAAGTACAAGCATTTAGAATTGCACTTACACATATATACTTCTATACTTGGCCATTCCATTATAGATCTTTTAAACTTGATATTGTTTTCCACATCAGCGATGCTGTGCAAACTCTAAGAGATGCACTGGCTCCACATGGTAAGCTAACTATGGCCAAATTCTGCACAGTAAGCAAATAAACTCCAGATTCCTATTGTTCATAAAGAGAGTATTTTTTTCGGACAAGTTTCCTAGACTGAGTGTAAGCTGAAGGAGCATCCCCCAAAGTTGATGCTTTCCCCCACAGCAAGAGAATACAAGTAGTAAAAGAAAGGGCTGAGTTAAGAAGGCTATGTCACAGCTGTCCAGTAGAATGGAAAAATCCTCCTACAATTATTTGCTTTAAGGAACATCCAGAACAATGACATACATTAGGCACTGAAAGCATCCACTCTTAGAACTTGAAGGATGGGAAGAGTAGAAGAGAAATCAAGGTAAGCAAGCAGCCTGTACAGGTACACACAAGCGTAAAACAAAATGAAAATGACAGCAGGTCTCAAGCCCAATACCTTGATTGTTTCATTAACTCTTCTAACCAGCCTATACTTTAATTGATAACCTTGCTGTATGACAGTGAAAGTAGAAACAAACCCAAGGACCAGAAGAAGCAGTTTACAGCCCTTTGCACTCACCCGGCCTCCATCTGGACGGACCTGAAGCGTCAAGTTGTTCTGAAAGTCAAATTGGGCGCAGATCTGTTGATTGCTGTTCACTTGCATCACAGCCAGCTCTGCCCCTTGGAGATACTGGATGCTAGCTGCAGGCACAGAGAGAGATGCCCGTCTTTTCCTGTCATCTATGTGTAGGGGTTGCAACCACCCCCAAGATTACTGCTGTGCCCAGCCTTGTCACAGCCTGACTCCTTTGAAAAGCTGGGGATCCCAACACAAAGACAATTGGCCATGAAAAAGTGAGCACGCAAGGTCAACTAACACCATTTTCAGCTTAAAAGTTACTGCATGTCAAGAGCTCCTTCTGTGCAAATGAATGGGCAGAGTAGAAGGCAACTTCATTCTTCCAGATATGCTGGCAGTTCAGAGTCGTGTTTAGCTCAGCCTCTTGAGACTGCTTCTGGTAGTTTGGGCACTGAAGCAAATACAGTTTTATTTTGGTACAGACAATCCCAGTCAGATGGTTTATAACCATAGCTATGCAAAATGACTGGGTTACTGGAGTCACACCTGCTACTACACTACTACAGCTGTACTGAGGTAACTATATAGTCCTCAGATACAGGCACTGCAAAAGGGAGAAATGAATGAGTTTAACTCTGTCTCGGATCAGTGCAAAACCATGGTCAAGAATGTGCAAGGGAAATATTATATACAAACAAGCAAACATATTTGGAGAGTGAAGAAAACTTAACTTACTGGTACCTATTTAGGCTTCAGCAATGAGACATTTATCAAGACACATGTGCATATGGGAAATCTAAGTTACATGGACTATATTACTTGAAATGGGAAAAACTTGCACTGGATTAACAGCTCACAATTTATTTGTATGCTCTCAAGTTAATTGTCATTTGTTCAGTTTGCAGGTTTAGTTCCCCTGCATGAGACTGCTGCAGTTGTTACTATGCTTTGAAAAGGCAATGCTTGCAGTGTTAACCTTCTTTCTCCACTCACTACCGTGAGAAACGTGTGATCTGCTTTTCCCATTTTAAATGTCATCAACCCCCACTGGTGGAAACATTTTTTTAAACTTTTGAATACTCAGCACACACAAAGCCCAAAAAACGTGCCTCAAAACTAACAAAACAAAGCAGCCATACCCCCAAATTTCAATAGTCTGCTTTCTTGACCAGATCAGTGCAAGATTTGGAGTCCGAATTCTCTTCCCTATCCTTACTAGGTCACATGTAATTGCTCTGCTCTACGTTGACAGCACGCAACTGCCACTTACCATCAGTGGCCACTTTCCATTCAATCTGGAGCACAGGTACCAGTTTTCCATCCTCCTGACGGAAAACATCAGAAGAGACATTGAGACTGCTTGGAGCAGATGGAGTCCAGGTGGAACCCAGCAGCCAGCTCGTCTCCATGCATGTACCTGGTCAGCAAAGGAAGCACACCATTCAGAGCAGGGCTGAGGAAGCTCTGCTAAATTGCCATTGCGATCTGCCCTTTGGGTCAGGGTCACACAGAGGGCAAAACTGGGTGACAAAACTGCTTCACAGTTCAGAAAGGCAGTTTTCTGCATGCAAATACTTTAGAAATTACCTGTATTGATCTGAACTCATTCTAGTAACTTACAGCTCCTTTTTTTTCCTTAAAATCTATTAGTAATTACCACTATCAATGTATCCAGGTTAAACAGGTCAAGTAAGTTTACTCTATCTCCTGCAGCAGTCCATATCTTCCTGCTGAAACACACCTATGTTAGAAGACTAGTACTAATCTCCAGCCTTCCAATGATAAGAAGTCTGTCAGATAACTATTGGAACAATTTCCCTGGGTAATTATTTTGTTTAAAATTGCCTTAACTCTAACTTGAATATAAATCTGAATTTAGTTTCCAACAGGTGCTTGTTATACCTTTCATAAACTAATGAGCTCTCTGGGCAGAAAAATAATACTGCTACTCAGTAAAGCGTTAGGGAAAAGTGGTCCTGTAATCTCATCAGAAAATGAAATCAGGTATGACAGACATTAGGCAGACATTTGACTTATTACAGCATATTAAAAATAGCTCTGCTGAATATCAGCGAAGCACAAACATAGGAAGAACAAGACTGAAAAATCAAGGACGAGGTAAAAATGGAAAATCATTACTGTTTTGAATATTTTACATAGCTCTGTGGGAGAGAAGGTATGCCCAATGCTATGTATTTGTCTAAAGAAATATCAACAATTGAGAAGTAAATAAAATAGCTGCTGATAGGGCATATGACAACTGACAGACTTGGGGGAAGCAGAAGTCAGAATTTACAATAAAAACGAGTCCAAGTCACTTTGTATACTGGACCCAGTCAACAAAACACTTCTTGACACATTGTAACATGCATCTAAGCAAATGCAGTGTAGGCTGTATTTACCTAATGAGAATTTAAACGGTATTTATTTATAACAGCATTGCTGAAAAACTACTGAACATGAGCTGTGTCATGCAAGCCTTCAATCACATGAACAGGCAAGGGTGATCACTGAATCTATCAAAAAAGAAGGTTGTTATTCTTTAGCTACTTGTGGCATCCACCCTAAACCAGTACAATATGGAAAAGAGAACAATGAAGAGCAAGAGAATAAATTTGTAGGTTGAACTCCTCAAATGCAAAACATGTTTTGCTGCTGGCTTCAACTGACAGAAACCCATGCTGCTAACAAAAAGTTACTCACGGCTACATTTTCCACTTAATTCCCTTGCATGAGTTCAAACAATCACAGGGCTATGGGATAATTTGGTTCATAAAAATGACTTGCCTAATAAGGATTTTACCATTTCCTTGGTGGGCTACTCTGGCAGACAGAGCTCAAAGCAGTGGCTCAGCTGGCTGCTTGCAGGGACATTGGTGGGAACAGCACCTTCCCCCAACAGTTTGCAATTATCCAATATGTGGTCAGGCTACTCAAAGTATACTTGCAGTCTTTTTTTGTTGGGTCAATGATGGAAACAAAGTGGGCACCATCCCTTCCTGTGACAGCATGGTTTTAGGCTTAGGAAGTAATTAGACAGTCCTCAAATGCTCATTCTACCAAAAAATACCTATAGAAAATCTGGTAAGATTAAAGTACCTTTCAGAAAAGATCATACTAAATACTAAAAAAATTTAAAAGCTATCTCTCTCCTAGAGCAGAAAAAAACCCAAGAACAATACCAGGAGGTTGAGGCATCTCTTTTTTCTGTTGTAGCTAGCAACAGGACAAGGGGTAATGGGATGAAGCTGGAACACAAGGAGTTCCACTTAAACATAAGAAAAAAACTATTTCACTGTTCAGGTGAGGGAGCCCTGGCACAGGCTGCCCAGAGGGGTTGTGGAGTCTCCTTCCTTGGAGGTCTTCAAGACCTGCCTGGACATGTTCCTATGCGACCTGATCTAGGTGAACCCGCTTCTGCAGGGGAGTTGGACTAGATGATCTCTAAACATCCCTTCCAACCCCCACCATCCTATGATTCTAATTTAAACCATAAAAACAAGAAAAATAAGAAAACCAAATCTTCAAACAAGGCAGCATTTTAATGGTGGAGCTGCGGTTTGGTTTAGCCGCGTTGTCAAGTTGTAGTCCAATGGCTGCCTGCCAGTGGGAAACATGATCCTAACCAATCCCACCCAATCCCTCTCCTGCCAAAAAGTTTAAAATCTGGTTATTTTCAGCATAGTCAGCTCCCTCATCTGGCATGCCCAGTGTGGCTACAAAAATACTTGTGCCAGTACGATACAGGGTTGGGCACGGAGGCAGAAAGGAGCCTGCTTAGAGCTACTGCAGAGCAAGGCCAAAGAGTTCTGCAGCACCATCCAGGTGCCTCCATGCACCAAACAGGCAAATATAGAATATTTTTTTAATAGGATTTTAGCCATAATTACACCAGAAGTGTTTCAAATGTGTGCTGTTGCTAAGACTTGACCTCTTACACCTGGTATATTCATTACACTTGTTCAGTGGGACTTACAGTTAACTCTAGTTGCCTTTTCCCATTAAAAGCATCATTTAGGTTAGAAAACACCTTTAAGATACAGTTAAATTCACTGCACTTAGCCAGACAATTTACATTAATTGCTATCAACTGCATCCCTTTACGCTCCTTTTCTAAAACTCTAGTTCATACACTAATTTTTCATCAAGTACTATTATAGACAGAATAAGTTGTAATGAATGTTTACTGACAAAGTTATCCTAAAGGTGCCATTTCTTTAAAAACTGACCTTTAAACAGAAACTAAACATCCTGCCCCAAACTCTATCCTGAGAAAGACAACTTTCCATTTGTCTTTTAGCTGGAGATGATTATGGATCAAACAAAAAACTCCCCATGTAAGGCACAGAGTGCTTCACTTTACATCTCTCTGATTCTAGCAGGATGAATCTGCTGTATGAACCCAGATTAAAAAACATGAAAGCATCATTCAATGAGGAAACCACAATGAATATAAAATATTACTTACTGTTTCTTACAAGGCAGTTTAAATCCTGTGAAGGGAAAGAAACAAGAACATTATTCTCATAGTAGAAACTGGACTGACAGTAATTTGCTCCTGCTTGGTGGCAGGAAGAAAATGCAGTGAATAGCAACACATCCTAACTGGAAGAATTAAACACCAGGAAACATTGGTTTTCTGATGAACAACTTTGTGCAAAGGACAGAGAGTATGAAACTTGTGCACACCTGAACTGCATATGCCACAGCAGTAGCTGCAATAATGGAAAGAAATTAAAGAGAGGCAAAAACGGAAGATGATGATAGCAAAAACCTTCCAGAATCCAGGACCATGAAAATAGAGATCAGTGTGACATGAAAAATTGCTTCAAGCAGATGGGTATGTGTTTTTTGGTATTGTATTTTATTACCATTGCTTGAAAATACTGGTAGTGCTTGAGAGGTCTAAGCCCACCTGACTGGAGGTGTGAGCTCTCTGCAGCCAGGCTGGCCACTGAGTCCTGGGTTATTTGCTGCTTGCTGAGGCAGGCAGCCCCCAAACTCTTATGGCTGCTGGACTTCTTCCTGATGCCACCCAAGTAGTAGGGAAGCAAAAAGCTAGCATTTAGTAAATGCCAGGCTGGAAAGCAGGATTTGGTGACTCCTTTCTAGAAATATAACTTAGAGGTGATCCAAGAAGGAAAAAGATTAATAAGAATCACACTAAGGATAAAGATGCCCTGAATATAAAGACGCAACCAGCAATGAGGTGGGCTCTGCCTGGCTTCCCTTAGTGCCCTTTATTTACACTCCATCATCACCAGGAAAAAGCACATAAGCTTGCTTGTTTAATGTGATGCAAAATTGTAGCAATGAGGAAGTCTGAAGTTTTCACTGACTTAGTAAACCAAGATGAAAGGAAGTTTTCCTCCCACTTGTTTCCTCTGCCTTGACATATAAAAGTTGGGTATTGTTATAACACAGTTGCCACAATATAATTCATTCCAAGGTTTTTAACTTCTCTGCAACCTGTTAAGGTCAGATCCAAGTGTATTTGGGGTTCAGTTTATGAATGTGGCATAGCCATGGGTTGTACTTACATTTTCAGGAGTGAATGCTTGAAAAAGCCAACTGTGCCTTTCAGTAGTGAGGTACTTTCACTATTTCTGTTGTGATCAAAAGGTCAAAACAGTCAACTATGGGAAATCAACTTGATCAGCTGGCATATAAACACCAATTTAGTCCAAACTGTACTCTAACAATTATATTGCAGCTACTTGTTGCAAACAAATGTATGGACAAATCCTCCATTGAGTATTTATGTCTTGTCAGACTCAAGAAAAACTGGTTACAGGTACAGTTAATAGAATGTTACTGCAACTTTGTACCTCCCAAATCAGGTTTCCTCCCCTCTCGCTCTGGAACACACCCATGTAGCATCTCCAACCTAAATCCTTTGGTAATGATAAAACCTAGAAAGCCAGTAAGCAAATGCTGATGAAACCAAACCAAAACCAGCTAAACTATAATCACTGAAAAAGAGGAAAATATAAATCATAACTACTGATATGGAAAAGCAGCTTAAGCTCTGAAAAAAACCTTCCTATTGGCAGTTCAAATGCTTAACCAGACTCAGGTAGATTATTTAGCATGTCAATTAGCTCCTTATACAAACAGGTGTTGTGGTTTTGTCTGGGATGGTGTTAATTTTCTTCCTAGCAGCTGGTACAGAGCTGTGTTTTGGATTAGTGACCAAAACAGTGTTGATAACACACGGATATTTTAGTTATTACTGAACAGTGTTTGCACAGCACACCAAGGCATTTCATGTTTCTTAACTGCTCCCCGTAAGCAGATAGGCTGTAGGTACACAAGAAGCTGAGAGGGGACACAGCAGGGCCAATTGACCCTAACTGACCACAGTGACACCTCAGACCATATGATATTGTTCTCAGCATATAAAACTTAGGGAAGAAGGAGGAAGGGAAGGTCATTTTGAGCTACAGCACTTGTCTTCTCATGTAACTTTTACACATGGAGCCTGACTTTCCTGGAGATGGCTGAACATCTGCCTGCCCATGGGAAGCAGTGAACTAATTCCTTATTTCACTTAGTTTAATAGACAAAGCAAAAGCTGCTCACACAATCTTTATCTCAACCCACAAGTTTTCTTGCTTTTGCCCTACCGATTCTCTCCCCATCCCACATGTGAGGCTGAGCTGCTGGCTAGGGTGAACCTACAACAGGCAGCAAAAAAATTACTGGCTACTAGCCATAGCTTTGTTTCTAATTTAATGACTTCTGTCAAAACCTATCACTTAATATTAATTCATTTTGCCCTTGTTCTGTGGCAGTTATCTGCAATTATTGTAAATTGCATCATGATAAAGCCCTTATATAAATTATAAGGCATTATTTGCTGGAAGCACAGCAACATCTGTTTTCCTTTGAGTGCGGGTGTTTTTAATTATTAGCAGATAAGACATGGTTAAATGAGGAAGTGCTGCATTTCCCCTTGTTTTATGATCAACATGAACACTGAGCTAGCACTGCACATAAATGAATCCTCTCTTCCTTCAGGTCTATTGTTCCAGGTAAAGTGATCACAATATTGCTCTCAGTATTGATGAGGCTGGGCCCTTTCTGACACTCATTAGAAAGCCAAGAGCTTAATCAGGAACCGTCAGTCAGTTGATAAGAATTCAGAATGGAAACTTGACAATTAAGGTACCTCTTATCTTTCAGCCCTGGGTTTCTACAGGCACAACCACAGTTTTTCTGGTGTGACATCAACTGTTCTCAGGATTTTTAAGGGGCTATCTACATGTTTTTTCCTATTCCACACTAGCCTGTTTACCTGCTGTGCCAGTAACAGTTTCTGATGCATAGCTGACACTGAGTATTTTAAAGCTGCCACCAGTTAGTTTAGAATTTAGCAGGTTTACCCCAAGGAGGAGTGAATGATTCTTCCACCACATGACAACCTGCACCAACTCAATTGTTGGTCCACTCTCTTCCCAGTCCCCAAAACACTACAGGGATGACCTAAAAGCCAAAAATGCCCAGAATAACGATTCATCCATTCAGAAAGTCCTTGCTTTTGGCATAAGGAAGCAAAGATAATAGCAGGAGAAGATAAAGCTACAATGCAGGCAGATAGAACAACCCCGGAGGACACCTAGAAAGCGTCCACCACAAAAATCCTCAACTCCTTTTTGGATACTGCTCAGGTGAACAGGACTGAGCTGATCTGCAGCTGAGGGTGTGCTTAAACCAAGAAAGTGTGACTCCAGAGAAGTACATTCAAAAGACAGGAAGCAATTAAGGAAAAAGAAAAGTTGGTTTTTCAATAAGTCATCCACTTCCAGATTTGCACAAGGTACCTCCTCAGAACCAGAGGGAATAACTGCTGGTTTTCCCTTGTAAAGGTCCAACCAATCCAAAACCTCACTTTGATATGTGGGCTTTTTCAGAGCGCATTAACAAGGCTGTGGTCAGCAGAAGTACTTAGCTTAGCTTTCCCACCTGAGTAAGCACACATTTAGACCATACAATAAAATTACTGCAGTGACTTTTTCTGCTTGCCCACGTAAATCTAGAACCACGTTAAGAAGCATTGACAGAATGAAGATGTGTGTCTGCCCACACACAAGACAACCAGTGGACAAATGGGAGGAAAAGGAACAAAAATGAAGAGCTCTGCAGAAAAGCTGAAGATGGAGCCCTGAGACAGGTGACATGTTCTGCACATTACAAAGTGCTATGTTCTGTTCTCACTAGCTTGCTTTGGTCTTTCAGGCCCAACAAGCAAAACTACAGGCAGGGGAGGCATAAATATGAGAATAAGACGATTGTGAGGTGATGTGAAAAAAACTATTATTAAGGAGGACAGGTACAACCAACTAACTCTTCACATTTACTTGTCATATTTTCACAGAAAGCTAAGCAACTCTTTCTTTCACTCTTTTTTTCCCCCAAGATTTGTCTTGCTTTAGACATCAAAAATCAATAGACTATATGCCATGGGGAATCATACGTATCTGAAAAAAAAAAATAGGAAATTGCTTAACAGAACTATAACAAGTCAATTAAATTACTATGAGGCCAAGATTTCCCAGCAGGATGCTGTGGTAACTAGCAAGAAACTGCTGTGAGCTGGGCAAGTGTCCAGTTTTCTTTTAAAGAGCAGCTGCTGAATGGGAAGGGCTCCAGCTTTCCAAAATCTGCCTCTTGCCTATGAGCCATTTTACATATCTTCTGAAGACTGGAAGATTAGAAGTTTACTGCACTTTCCCTTTCCTGATTTCTAGTTAAAAGAAGCAGAGGTCAATAGGACATTAACGTGTTACAGGAATAACTGCTGAAAAAAATGATTTAAGGCTGGTAAGAAACAACCATCATCTACAAATTTCTTTTGATTTTTAAAGCATTTTTCTCTATAGTTGCTAAGTTTTTTTCCTTATCCTGATAATTTCTCACCAAAATCATATCCAAACTCAGAAGTTGAAGCTTCTTCACAAAAATCTGTTTTCAAGTTTTCTTTGCCATGTTTTATTAGTTTTGATCACTAACTCTTTTCATGCTGAAGTTTGGTAGTTTTTATCATTAATTCTCTTCATGCCAAGAAGTCCAGAGATATTTTAGTAGCACTAAGTGTGATCATGGTTTACAGTAACATAGTACAAAGTAAAAAGATGCCTTAGAGGGTAATGAAGTCAGCCAATACCAAGGGCAAAATTAACACATTTATAAAGGAAGACTGTGAAGTCTTTCTCACATGCACCATCACCACTTATCTTCACGAGAGATCTTACATCAATTCTTCTCCAGTGACATTTAGAGAATACCCATCAAGCTGGCAAGATAGATTTCAAAGACCAAGCCACATCCACCTATCCTGTCCCCTAATGATGTCAGGGTTAGAAACACTGCATTCCTCCAGGACACCAAGGCATGCAGTGTTATGAATCAGTTAAGGCCCAGTGACTGTACATAGTCATTAAATACTTGATGACGAACAACCAGACTGATATTTAAGCTGTATTATGTTTTCCCCTGTGCATAGAAAACCCAAACTCCACTTCTCTGCAGATGACATTCAAATAAAAGTTACTAAGAGCTGGATTTGCAGCTGTGCTATTCAGCCTTACAGCTAAGCAGGTTTGATGGAGTGGTGGTGAATAAGGCCCATTAAGTGCATTTGTTGGCATTCTGATCAGATGAGCTGTTAACGAGCATGTAGTTTTACTTTTGCAATTTACAGGTGTCTACTGATACTGATATGACACTTCCCCCCCACACTCCATCTCCAAAACAGCCTCTGCCACATGATAGTTTTGATAAAAACAGTTTCTCACCCTAACCTACTCCAAAGCTGAGAAACAGCAGCCCAAGTGTGGTGAATTAGAGAAAAACAAGTGGGTCTCACCAACCCTGCTCAACAACAGCTTCTCTTTTGAGCTACACTTCAGTCACTCATCAGAAGGGTTACTGACTCATCCTCTGAACACAGTGCAACAGACAGAAAGGGAAGGGGAAATGGTTTTCAACTGTCACAGATTCAGTTGATGGTACTTTTTTTTCCTGTAAGTGCCAGCAGCTTTGCAATTGCTTTGAAAGAGGCTGCTTGTGGGCTTAAGCCAACTCTTTTTTGCCTCTTCGCTGCATTTTAGAAAAGGGCTTATTGGAAGAAAAGGCCAAAGTAGTAGGGCTTATACATTCACCGATTCACCCAGAGAACGGGTAACATTTCGTCAGTGAAAGCTGGGGAACTCCTCACCAGGCTACCACAGTTCACATTCCCTAAAACAAGAGGTACAGGCAGGAAGACAAAGTCAGTCAAAGCCCAAGCATTCAAGGACTCATCAAAACTTGATAATGCACTCCTCTCAAGCTCTGTGTGACTAACAATGTTTGGGATAACCAGGGTTATGTTAGATGCCGAAGTGGTATTGTAATGTTCTCTTTCCCTTTAGCTAAGATTTTGCATTTTGTAACTTCTTAATACCAAGCTTCAAGTAAAATTGCAGAAGCGATCTGTTTTCTTTGAGTATTTTTACATAGGAGTGAAGGCAGCAGAGCAGAGGTTGGGCAAAACAAAGGAAAGTATATGGTCAAGCATTAGGAAAGGAGGTAGAACAGACAAAAGATAGCAAATGTGTACAGGAAAAGATTATAGAAGCTTTCATGCCAATTGACACATTTTGGTTTATGTATGTCTATGGCTTCACATCTGACTATAGACATGACATAGAAAACAGCTGCCCATTATCCTGTTCATGCATGCATCACTATTAACAGAAACCAGATCTCTCTCCCCTTCTACATAGGCTTTCTATGTATCTTAGACAAAACCAAAACAAAACAAAAACAAACCCCAACCAATCAAAAAACCAAACCTCTAAAACCCCAAGAAAGAGACATCAGCTAGCAGTTCAAACTTCGGGATGCCCAAGTTAGCTCCTTTATAAATACACTACACATTCACCTCTCAATTTGTGTCCTCTCTGTCTGGTTTCACAGGGAGAAGAGGCAACAAAAATCTGTTTTTTCAAGAATTTATGTTTACCTACTCCTTCAAGCAGAGATTCTCTACTTCCTCCTAAAACCCCTTCAGCCGCAAGAAACCGATTAAAACATTTAGGACATTAGGCAACTTCAGCTATTAGCAAAGACTCACATCCTGCTTGCTAACTTCTGGCGATTTTAGCCAATCTTAGCCCCAGCCACAGCTCCCCAAAGATGTCAACGACGGGCGTTTCCTGGCAGCTGCCACATAGTCAGGATAATTCTGCGGCGTTTAAAATTCAAGTTTAACATGAAGTTAATGCAGTTGTGTGTTATGCACAGTCGCTTTGATACATACAGCCCACACCGGCCAAAACCGAGCCGTCAAACCGTACAAAAACAAGTACCGGGACTTCACCGAGCAACACAGCGTGACCGAAGGATGAGGTCAGCAGTAACAGCAGAACCGTACCCATCGCCAGCTGCCCTCGAGGAAGGAGACGGGTCCGTAGCCACCCACCAACCGCGCCTGCACCGCGGGCAGTTCCCCCGGCTTCCAGGCTCTGCTGCGACCGGCGCTCGCCGCCAGCTGCACTCCGTGGGGAGCACTTCCCACACTCGGGCTCTGCCCGCCGGGACCGCCTGCGAAAGCGGTGCCACGGCTTGGAGCGAGGCGGCTCGGGGGTTCTGTTTGCCCCACAGCCCTTGTTGTCCCCGTGTAAGAGACGCGGCGGAACGAGCCCGTGGATCCTGCCGCAGGCACCGCGCTTCCCGCCCAACAAACCCCTTCCCGGGACAGCGAGACACCGCTGGCACGGCATCCCCCGCCCCAGGCCGCTCCAGCGGGGAAGCCTTTCCCTCAACCCAACTTCCTGTCTGGCTACCGCCACCGCCTCCTCGCCCCGTGCGGACCACGGGCCGCGCGTCGGACTCCCCCGTCTCCGCTCCGGCACACCGGCGGCGAGCGGCCACCGCCGGCGCGACACACCACGGGATGCGGGAAACCCCCGCCTCCCCGGCCCCGCCGCCGGGCCCGGCCCGCTGCGTGCACCGCGGGCACGCCGCTCGCCCCGTGCCCCTGCCCGTGCCCCGTGCCCGGCCCCGCCGCTCGCCGGCCGGCGCCACCGACCTCGGCGGCGCCACCGACCTCCTCGGCGCTCCTGATCCCGCCGCGCTTACCGGCTGGGAGCAGGTGAAAGGCGGCGCGGCGCCCAACAGCAGCCGCAAGGCCGCAGCGGCGGGTGCGATAGGGAAGACGAGGAAGAGCAGAAGCGGCAGCCGCCGCAGCCCCGCGCCCGCCATGGCCGTGGCCCGACCACCAGCGCCTCAGGGCTTCCGGGCTCCGACCTGGGCGCGGGGCGGCGCCGGCCTCACCTGAGGAGGGGCCGCCGCGCCGAGGCGGGGCGAGGCGAGTCCGGCGGCGGGCGGGGCTTGCGGCGGGCCCGCCCCACCCCCAGGAGCCCGCCCGCCACATGCCGCCGCCGAGTTGCGCGCTTCGGTCGGAGTGTCCTCGGCGGTCCCGTTCTGCTTGGGATTGGTATGAGCCCCGAGGAACTCCTGATGGGAGGGGCAGCTCCGCTGGAGACAGCTCTGTGGGCAGAGGTCGCGGCCGAGAAGCCAAACCTGGTTTTAACCGCGTGTTACCTTCGTGTCCACGAGGAAACGGAGGGGCTCTGGGGGCCTCCATGCTCCGGTGCACATCTCTGGCTTCGGATGAATACCGTGGGCATCCAAACCTGACATCAGCCGTGGTCTGCAACTACACGACAAAAACCGTTATAGATGTATGCTGTAATTTTACCGTTGGGGGACTTAATGCATCCGATTCACACGAGGCTGTGCAAACCTTTTTTACTTGTTCCTGATGCTCACCGGGTTTCACGAAGCATCTCTCACGATTTCACGCCGCTCACGCTGCAGCATGCTCGCTGCTGGTTTTCACCCATTTGGGTTTTTTTTTTTTTGCCTTGGTTTTCACCTCATAGTTTTCACATACAGCTGTAGCCCAGCCCCAGGGAACCGAGACGAATTTCTGGCTCAGCGGGTGTTTCAGCAAAGCAGAACCGTTGGCTGGGCTTCAACTGACAGCCACAAGGTGGTTTGGGATGGTTTTGTGGTGGTAAACATCTGACCGAGGGCTGGTCTGAGCCTGAAGATAATGAGGTTTCTGGTGATCGTTCTGCCATTCCAATGCCTCATGATGACAACATCCACGGGTTTTAATCACCTCCCAGCTTTTACCGTTTTGCGACACCACTGATTAATAGTAGCAGCAAAGTCTGCAGCTTTAGCAAAATAGTTGTGTGCAAGTCAGGGAAAAAACCCCATGTCATTGAAGAAAAACATATGTTTTTTTTTTAAAAACATTATTTTCCTCAATCTTATATCAACATACTTGACTGAGTACACTGTGACTTATAGTGCTGTGACAGGAAATACAGTGCTCAGCTGGCACTACAGCGTAATTGCTTGATAGCCACAGTAGAACAAATTTATTCAATCAAAAGGTAAGTGCGTAGTTTGTTCCTTGTTCCCATTAACTTCGTGGCTTATGTAGATACTAATTACACTGTATTTAGACTTTGGGCATTCATTTTTTGTTGCCTGTGCTTAGTAAAAAATGAATCCTGTGGAGAAAATGTTAAGTGTGTGGTTATGCGTCAGTCACACTTTGGATGTCATGATATGGCAGAATTTCTGTAGTGACAAAAGTACGGAGAGCGATTTGGTTTCCCAAGTTACTGTTTAACAGGGCAGGCTGTGACTGTCCAAGACTGTTCTGCAGCCCCTTAAATACACTAGAGAGAGCCTATGAATGGCAGTGAGACAGACAGTGCGAAAGAAGGGGCTGCAGGAAGCTGTCTTATTTTTTTTTTCAGCTGCTGCTGAGAGAAGGGGGCAATGTCAAAGGAGTTCTGATAACATTTACAATATTGAACAAATCTGGACATTGTTTAGAAATTTATTAGCAATTTTAAAATAACATCATTCCTTAGATAAAAATGCAATCTTACAGGAATATACATTTGTCCCACACAGAGATGACCCTATAGCTCACTGGCGGGCCATTCGCTCTAACTTTCCTCTGTTGATTTTAAAACGTGCGAGAGGGCAAGACGGACTCTGGCACTGATGACAGGCTTACATGACGGTTACAAACTGTACAGCATTATTTACAAAAGCATTTCTGTGGGTTCATGAAAACTATAAAATTGTGGAAGGAGGTAAAGAATTGAGATGGGGAAGGTGGAGGTGCAAGGGAGGGCTGGGAGGGTGGGCAGGGGATGTAGGGAAGAGTGGGAGAGGAGGTTTATATCTGGACTGATTTATACTTGAGAGAGGTCATTTTACAGCTCTGGGCAATTCAAATGAAGGCAAAACACTTATATTTATCAACATTTATAGCTGATGATCAGAGCAGGAAATGGTGCTCCAGGGCCTGAACTTAAGAGGTGCTAAGGAACCTCATCTTCCCTGAAGTCACTGGGAAACACAGGTATGCAGTACCTTGCCGGGCTAGACCCAAACCATGCAGATGCAGGCCAGATACAGTACCCCGCCCAGTCCTTAAACACTTTTGATCCTGCAGTGCTCAGTCATTGGTGCTGATGTGAATTCAGACTGAGTGAGAGATCAGCTCCTAAATTACACTTTTGCTTCTGAAATTGGACTAGATGCCAACCACTTTTGTCAGAATTCACCCAAAGCGATTTATTCCTTGTTTGGAGGGAGATTTCATCATTCGTAATTGATTTTTAAGGCAGTTTTTAAAGTATCTCCCCCCACCTTTTTTTTTTTTTTCTGTTGAGTGATGCAGCAATGTTTGTCAAGGAGATATTTACAATCTCACTCCTCCTCTGAAATCTTCCCACATTCAAACTGTCAAGACTGAATAAGCCTGAACCAACCACTTATATGAGAAATCATAAAGTTGATGATGTTTAGGTAGTATTGGCTGCCAGTCTACCTAGGTGCCAGGCAAAATGCAAAACGCAATGGAAAACTATGGGTATTTCATCGTCCCAACAAAAGCTAATGAATGACGTCTGAGTTTGTGAGTCTGTCTTGAATAGGAAAAGGCTTTGGAAAGGGGCCATTTGAACACTGGCAGAAAAAAAAAAACCACTGTTGTTGGGTGGAGTGATGCCTGCTCTCGCCTGGGCCTTTCCCTGCAGCCACTAACCCTGGCCTAACGCAAGAGCTGGGCAGAGTGCTGTGAACTTCAGGCTGCCAGTGTGGAGGCTGGCTGCGTGACTTGGGGTAGGCAGAAAAACAACAGCTTGGGAGTGTGGAGACAAGCTCCTGGTCATGCCTAACTAAGCCCTTGGTAATGCTAGTGAAGATTCCCTTATTATGTCAGTTATTGGTGCTGCTCCTCTCAATTAGCCCTTTAGAAAGGGACTTGATTAAGTTGCCTAATTGTCTCCTGCCACCTGAGATCTCTGCCATTCATGTGGGGTGGGTAGCTGTGACACCAGCTATGGGTAGGAGTTGTGCCATTCTGGAGTAGCTGCTGCAGACTGGGCAGAGTACCGTAGGGTATCTCAAGGGGCAGGAGATGCCCACATTTAGGCAACTGAGTCGAGCCCTGTGCCCCTAAAGAAGGCCTGTTTTTTACACGACAGTGTTAACAGTTAAGTCCTCTGTAAGAGGCAGGGGAAGAATGGACGATTTAACTAGAACACTAAAGTTTTTATCAGAAAGATTTCGGTTTTGTGGTTTGTTTTTTTGTGGTTGTGTTTTTGTTTTTCTTTTTAAAATTCCAGTGTGATGCTACTGACTTCTCTGAAAGCAATTGTATCCCAGTCTATCTTCAGTACAGGAAGTACAGTCTCAGCTGTGCTTCTGCCCTCGCCCGCCCCCATCTCAGGGTGCTGTAGCAGCAAGGCCATAAGTGGATTCAGCTGCCGAGAAACAAAGCAGCAACAGGGAGCAAAGCTCCATGAACTGAGATCCCATTGGAAGCCGCCTGGATCCCTCGGCTTGCTAACCCAGAATAAAACTTGAAAAACTGCAACATTCAAAAGAAGAAAAATACAAATCCGATGAAGCTATTGAAATAAATATTTCTTAGACTTCTTTGGAGAGGAAAATGAATGGAGGAAAGATATAGCCACATTTTTCTGGGCCCAGTTCTGTTTTCCACATTCTTTGCATTAATACAAGCTCCTTAGCCTCTAGTGCCCACCAGCCTCATGTGAGCAAGGTGGGAACTGGGGCTTCTGACATATTGGAATATTTTCTTTATAAGCACTACAGTTTTCATTACTGGAACCAATAAAAATCTCACTGCTATCGGAAGGCCACAGCTGGATTCTACTTATTTTATCAGCTTTGTTGTGCTCCAAATTCCCCATTCAGTGTTCTTCTCCCCCACCCTACCCGTGCCACGGGGACAATCATAACAGCACTGTGCTTGTATCTTAGAATACTCAGTTCTGTCTCAGTAGGGCTGCTTCACTTCAGCTTACTGGACCAGCGGGTTGGGGCTTCTTATCTATAAGTACGAAGCAAGGCCTCCGACTTCTTCTATGACACAGGTGAACAACCCCATGGGCTCACGGTGCTGTCACCTCATACGATTGTGTCTGTGTGCAAACGCGCATACATTTCATACAGCAATCTGAAACTATCAGGCAGAAAAGACACAGGAGCCTGGCTGAGACCCATACAACTGTTATATTGGCGTCAGTCTAAAGAAAGCAATGATACATTGCTTTGGAAATTATCAAGAAATGTAAAAAATGCATTTGCCCTTTTTTTGTTGTTGTTGTCATCGTTGTCGTAGTCATCAGGGGCAGGGTTCAGAAAACAAAGCAGAAACAGATGCGATTCTGTACATGGTGCCTCTATGGCTGTCCCTCCGCGCTGGGGTGGGGTGGGCAGGGTAATAAAACAGGCGGGACCCCTGCAGTAGCAGCAGCATCTACACCATCATTGTTCACGTGTCCAGCTGAAGAGGCGGATGATGGAGAAAAGGTCTGTGGATAATGAAACTCCAGCTCTGGATCATGAGTTCCGCTTTCTCCCCTGTCACGTCAGCCACACAGAAATAAGGAAGAAAAAAAGAAATGCACCTGATGTGGCTGGCCCAGTACTGCCTGGAATCATGAGCAGGAGTGATACAGGGAGGAGGTTTGTTGTTTTATAAGAAACGTCTTTAGTCTGCAGTGTACTCTTGCAAGTCAGAAATGCTCAGTGGCAAACAGCAGATCCTTTTCCCCATTCTTTCCTTTCTTTCCGTGCTATTCCTTAGCCATCAGTTCCTTCAAAGCTTCCATCCGCAGCGCAGTGATCGTACCCACAACCTGTTGCCATACACAGGGAAAGGACGACATTCCAGGAAATAAACCTGCCCCCACCTTCCCACCGTCCCCCAGACTCTACCTCAGCTGAAGGAGGCAGTAGCTCTTTGCTCAGGCCTTTCATAATGTGCACGTTGGAAGTACCTTTGATGATAAAAAAAAAATATGCCACCCTCCCCAGAAAGAGAAATTTGCACAGCCGGCACCAGCAATTACTAAATTTAACACCTGCCCCTCAAACCACAAAAGTCACCTACATTCTTTGCTAGCCACGTGTTTTCCACTCTGCAAGACCTAAGGGGTCTTCCAGCAGACAGCAGGGTTTCCCCGGCCTCTGTAGGCTCTGACCCCTGAGGGAGTCACAGCTTTCATTGGGAATGTGTGGGGCATAATCCTTTCCATCATCTTCCTTCCCATGAAGAAAAATCCTAAAAGAGGATACGGGCCGTCAAATGTCCAAAATGCCCGTTGCCACCACTAATTTAGATCAGTACTTTGTTTCTCAGGAGCAGAGAACACCTCTGTCTCCCACTGGGAGGGTCAGATGGACTCCCCTGGGAGGGTCAGATATGGAGCCCTTACACTGATTTAATTTTCAGAAACAGCCAGGTACAGCATTATTTCCTTTCAAGTAGCTTTGGAGCACATCAGCACTAGCAGCAGCAAACTCTCAAAGGGAGACACACTCGTATGCTTGTCTCGATACAGGCACGAGGGATGGAAAGGATGAGACTGACTGACATCAGCTGGTTACTTTCCCCAGTGAAGTCTTGAATAAGGAATTTGATGTCAGGTGGTTGTACAAATGGATTAATATTTCTCTAGTTTGAAAGGATTTGGGTTTTTTTTCAAGCTACTTTGAACTGCTACTGGCCTGTTCAAAATGCCACTGAAAAAAGTGCACTGTCAAAAATACCCTTTGCTATTTCTGCTTTATGCCCCAGACAATCAAGAAAAAAAAAAAAAGGGCATTACAAAAATAATATAATCAATATATGCAATAAATGATCTTCTCAGACATCTGCAGAAGTTCAAGATTTGAATGAAAGTTTAGCTCTGAGTCAGATCACACCTCCTAGCTCAGCATTGATCTGCAAGTTTGTGAACCTGTCTTGAGAAGGGAGAAAAAACAGCAGTAGTCTAGACAAAAATCAGTTGCATAAAATCTAACAATATCTGCCTGGTTTTTCAGCCTCTCTCATGGGTTAGGGCCAAGTATCGGTATAAGGAAAGTCAAGAGAGGCTCACACTCACACTAGGGAAATCTGTCTGGGACATGCTGTGCTGCCAGATGTTTTATGACTTAGAGTCTGACCCATCCACTAAGGTCTGGGAAGAGGGGTGAGACAGTGCATAGGAACACAAAAGAGTCGGTTAACATTTGCCTCTTGATCAGACTGCTGCAGTTTTCCTAAGCAACGATATAGAACTCTCTCCCTCACTTAACCTCTGTTTTCAGTCCAGACCAGAGTTAGATAATTTCACTTTGATAACAATTCTGCCTCTTGCATTTGCTTATCCCAGGATACTGTTATAACTGATCAGGGTTATCTATTTAATAAAAGAATTTTGAAATCAGATGTTTTCTCTCTGCTTCTTGAATTACTGGTGCCAGCTGACCATGTAGGATGGATCTACCAAATGGCCTTGGGAGTCTTGCCATCCATGAGTGGGGCAAGGCCTTTAGAGAAACTGAGCAAAAGGAAAGAGAACAAAGCCTGAATAAAAAGTCCCGGCCTCGGGAAGAAAGTTTCCCTACCAATAAAGTCAGCGTGCATGTTTAAAGGGAGCGAGGAAGAAGGAAAATGAACACAAGATATGCAAAATCAGTAACGTTCAACCTGTCAGTGGATTGCAGAATAGTTACTTACACCAGGTACACTTTGCTCATTGTACAAATTAAAAAAGGAAAAAAAGAAAATAGTCCCCCTTTCCCCAACCACACGTAGAAAAGCACTTAAAAGTTCAAAGGTAAAGCTTGGCACATTCCAAATACGAAATGATTCACTTGACATGCAGCAAAATATACAAGATGGGATTCTTTTTTTTTCTTATTTTTTTTTCTAAACAAACTTAATTCAATTCATTATCTTTGCTTGGCACAATTGCAATTCATTTTAAAAAAATAGTCGAAAAATACTGAATTCAAGTATAACGGTTTCTTCAACAGAAACATTATCAATGCAATAAAACATCACACGGAATATATCGAAACGTTAACGCCTTCTGTATTTTTTTTTTGTCCCCTCCCCACCCCCCACATTTTTTTTCTATACAGTTTTAATGCCAACACAACCTACGATTGTATTTTAAAATTAATATTATTGCATTGTTTTTGCATATCTTGTGGAACAGAAAATGCAAAGAGTTACTGATTCCCCTTGGAAAGCAGAGACAGTGGTTTGTTTTTGCATTCAGATGGCCCCAGATACAGATCTCCTGCAGCTCAAACCAGGACGTGGAGAACTGCATGCACTTACACGAACACACACACATACGGGGGGTGCACGCACACACGCGCACTCGCTCGGTATTGCTCCCACACTCACAGATATACTTAACACTAAAAAGAACCCAAACCAATCACTCAAATGTGCAAGACTATATCAAGTGCATTGCCTACTACCTTTAAATTATAAAACAACAACAAAAAAAGGAGGTTTCCATTACTAGCAAATAAAATGACAACTTCTCGGTGTACATAATGGTTGGTAAAACTCACCTATCGTTATACTTCTACCAAATTTCAGTGGAGAACCCACCTCCCCCACCCCAGTTTAAATAATACAATGTAATCAAACCAATTTAACATTTGCAAAGGTGAAAAATAAACCGAAACAAAAAGGTAGGTGATTACAAAACGCTGTAAACACTCCCTTCTCCCTCCCTCCAAAACAAAGAAAAAAGAAACTAATAAAACAGTCAAAATAAAAACCGCAACATGCTTTCAAGAAAATACCAAACTGCAAAACAAGGAGAGATCTACACAAGCCCCCCAGCACCTCAGCAAGGGCAGGGCAGGGCAGGTGGGCTCAGCCCCGCCACCGCGCAGCCTGCTCCCTGCTCTCCCGCTGGCTGGCACAGCTGGCTGGCCGAGCTCCGCTTGGTCGGCGGGATGCTGCCCGAGCTCAGACTGACTGGCAAGTGATTGCTCGAGCTCGGATTGGTTGGCAGCAGTGGCCACCCGAGTGTGGATTGGTTGGCAGAGGCCGCTGCCTGGGAGTCTTGACGGGGCTGGGCAGTGCTGCCACCTGCCCCCTCTGGTGCCCTCGGGCTTCTTCTGCTTCCTCCTCCCCTTGGCGGTATGGGAATCCACAGCAGAAGAAGTCCTGCTCTCCTTCCGAATCAAAGGGCCTTGGCTTTATGGAGACGGTGAGGCTCATACGGAATATGTGCAAAATGATTTTTACAAGCAAAGTTGAAAGACACCCGTTTGACGCAGGGTCCTTTTGGCTAGGGCCATCCACAGGAAGCTGAGGTTCCCCTTTGCGCTTGGGAGGCAGTTGCCGTTCCTTGTGCAGGGACTGAAAAAAAGAGGGAGCTGGCTCTCCTCCTCCTCCTCCTCCACCTCCTCCTCCTCCTCCTCCTCCTCACTCTTCCTTCATGGAGACGTGCTGGGGTTATATCCGCTCCTGAAAAGCTTTCTTACACCACCCAACTCTGTGACTCGTCCCAACAGAAATGAATGAAGAACGCTGTTCCGGTTACTCCAGGTCACGAGAACAGTGAGGCACTTCTGAAACAAACCCATTAGGAACATTGAAACAAATAAAAAACCAGCATCGCTTCCAGCCCTGGCAACTACAGGCTGCTGATATAAATCCTGCTGTCCTTGAGCTCCTCCTGACTTTTTCTACAATCCGGGTTCTGCACCTCTTCCTCTTCCTCTCCTGCACTGTCCTGCTCTGGGTCCCTGCAGTTAACAAAAGGCAAGAGGTTGCCATTGGGGCTCTGCTTGCTGTTACCATTGAGAATGTTGTCTGCTGCATTTTCCATCTCTTCTATCGTCATGTCGCAGGCATCTGCGAGCTCCTGGGTTGTGACCTCAATGAACTTTGGATCTTGCGCAAACTGCATCAGTCCTTCTGAAATCAAGACCTTCAAAAGCAGGTGGGGAAAAAGAGACATAGGCATGTTAGTACTCTGCACCATCGACCCCGCCGCATCCCTAACACAACCCTCTTTTGCCATGGTGTATTCCCCAGCGGTCCCTCTCCTCCCAGTTAACCTAGGAGAAGTTATCCCTTTTCCTCCAAGCTAATCCATGCTGGGAGACGGGCTCTCCTTGGCATTGTGTGTGGCAATGTATCTGTTGCCCCGCTCTTCCCAGGGCCACGTTTTGAGTTGGCCTTGACGCTGCTCAAGTCCTTCCCGACTCAGGAGTCTTACCGCTTCGACCAGGCTGCTGGCGCTGCCGTGAAACTGCCTGCTGCTTCCTCCGGCCTGGCTGGGGACGGTGAGGGAGACCGGCCTGGCTCTCCTGGGGCTGCTGCAGCCGGTGTTATCAGGGTACCGAGAGCCGCAGTGTACTGAGGGGAAGCTGCTGTTGAGCTTCTCGCTGGACTCTGCCCCGTCGAGGCGCAGAGTCGGGATGGTCTGTTGCGGCCAGCCACGGCTGCAGGGGGTAGCGGGCGGCGTGGCGCACAGCCGAGAGAACATGGTGGGGGAATGGCTTCGCTGGAGGAGGGGGCTCAGGCCGGCCACTGCTAACGCCTGTGGGCACACGAGGAAAAAGATGAGTGACAGCTCGCTCTTAGCGGCAAGGCTGAACAAGGCGGTTCTGGAGAGACTACCTGAGAAAGGCCTGGGGGAGGGGGGGGTCTCGAGGCTTGTGAAAACTGCTGCCAGCTCCCGGAACACTTTGAATGTTTCCTGAGAACTCATTTGCAAGCTCTCTTTTATGTGGTGTACCCTGTGCCAGTGCCAAGCACCAGACTGAAAACTTTCATTACTGCAGTTCTTCAGCCTTGGAGCCACTGCACTGACAGGAGGGATAGAACCCTGCTCCCCACAGCTTCGCCAGAAACACCACCTCTTCTCCAGTGAGTGAGACAGCAGTTCCTTTTCCCACCACTGTCATCAGCTATACGACTAGCTTTTTCTGACAATTGCTGTGTTTTCTGCAAGTGTCTGTTGTGGAACCTGAACAGATACCAGATGTGAATTTTAGATGTGTCTGCAGTTGGCAGCAACTATAAATCCACCACTGGATTTTAAGGCATTTGCTGTTCGTGGGAGGATCAATATCTGATGAGTATATTTCAAGCCATCCAGTCCTTCCTGTCATCATATACACAACCTTTGAGTCATCAGCCTCCCTTTATAACAAATTTCTCAAGAAGCACCTTGTTGCACAGGGCTTATTCATGATGACTGCTGCCTTGTTCCATAATCAATGCTGTCAAAGTCATAAGATCATCTTGCAGAGCTCACTGCTGCCTAGTGTGATCAAAGAAATAAATGCACAGAAAACATGAAAGTGTGTGAATTGTGTTGCAGAGCATCCTCCTGTCAGTCTCACCCAGCTTCGGCTCTCTTTGGCTCTCTGTTTAGTCTAAGCTAACTTTGTAGAGAGACACCAGCAAGCCTCCTGTCTCTTTTCAATATCTGCCTGAAAATTCTATCTGGAGGATAGGATTTAGGGAAGATTTATACTTGCCCTTTGGAGATGCTTTTTCCCTCTGTTGATCACTGTGGGACTGAACTGACCAGTATAAACTAGAGAGCTAACTTTAAGCTATTTAAAGGTCAGTGAAGCTCAGTCCACGTGCCACTGAAATCCATGGGAACTGATAACCACGCTGTGCTGATGATTTCAGTGACAGATGAAGAAACAAATTAATTATTAGTCACCTACAAGGTTTACCAAGATTTTCTCGGGAATTAGATGTCAGGCTCTATCAAAATTCAGTGAGGAAGAAACCCCTTAAAAAATCATCTGTACACATCATGGCTTGCAGGCTGTGATGGCCTCAGCACATCCCTTAAACTGCCAGGGCTTCAAGAAGAGCCCTGTATCTTTTAGGCAGGACAACTGAACCAGTTTTTCAGCTTGTTGGCAGAAACATATATAAGTGTTTTATCCAAAATGTAAGGCTCTGAGGAAGCTGAAAGAAGCTCTTAGTGATCGCTTTGAGCTTCAGCTGCATATATTTGCATAGGATAATATGTGAGTATTTTGTGAGAACGCCCCTTCAAGCATTCACATCCAACCAAATCCATTGTGCTTAGCAAAGGCAATCTTTCCACTTTATGTCCTTGTTTTAAGTATTGCTGTAGGCTCATATCTCATAAACATCTGAACACTGCAGGGTGCTGTCAGCTGGCAGCCAGATGCCAATTTCAGGGTAACCCTTCAGTCTGGCTCAGTGACACTGGGGTGGCTAGATCCTTCTAGGTTTGGAGCTGCATGGTGGGATGAGGATGGTGTAGCTCCATCCTCTTTGTAAAGGTTGGAGAGAGGTAATTCTGCCAGCTGAGTGGGAGGTGTATATCCCCTCTCCTGGTCCTGCCATGGGTGGACAGGAAGTCTCAGGGCTGTCCTGTTGCTGCTGTGGTGAATGTTTGAAACTGTTTCCTGCTCACTCCTGCCTGTCCAAACACATTTGTGGGTTGTTCTTGCCACAGCTTTGACTCTATGCAGACTCCTGCTGCCTGAAGCTTGATCTTTAAAGGATAACTAGCTGGGAGTCGAGATGAGAAAAGCCAGGAAACCTCAAGCGTTCTCACCTCTCACTCCTCTGCTCTAACTTCTGACTGCTGCTGCACAGCATTTTCTGCCCTCGTGGCAACCTAAGGAGGTGGGAAGGCTGTTCTGCCCTGCCCCTGGGTACTGCACAGAGCAGAACACCCCACTTGCAAGGCTGGCACTACCATCTGCACCTGTTTCTTTTATGGTGACAAAAAGTGGTGTCATCAAAGTAAAAGAGATAAGTCTACTTTGGACTATGACAGCTGGCTAAGCATCTAGGTACATGCCTAAGCATACATTTGCTAGGCTGCTGAATGCAGTTACAAAGGGCTTCAAAAGCTGATTAATTACATGTAATCAGTTTATGTTTAAAAATAATTAATTACAGTTACTCGTTACTTTTAATTACTATGAAAGTAGACCCTGCACATTTTATTCACATGCATTCTACCATCAAAGCCAGTGTAATTGCACTGCAGCATGCAATTTGGGTAGTTATTTTTATCTTTTAGCTAGTTTTTTATTTCACTGTTTCACAGACATCAGAAAATGATGACTGCTGACTGCAGAGGAGTTCCTGTAGCATTCTTCTGGGAATGATAAAAGTCCTGAAGGCAGGAATGAGCATGATGGCAACTATGGTTTCTAAAAACTGGAGTTTTGAAGAGAACTTTCAAGAGTTTTGGTGAGAAATCATGCCAAATGTGGGTTTTTTTTGGGATATAATGTGGGTCACTGCAGATGGTAGGGTCTGAGTTACACTGCTGAGCCCTTTGCAGTTTTTAATGCTTACCTGATGATGTACCAGATGCAAAGGCAGAACTGTCTTCTGTGAGACGTCTACACCCTGATTTTTCTGCCTTTTCAGACACTCTAAGTGAAAAGATGCTCTTCGACCTGAAACAACAATCACACACAACTGTGTGTCACACACAATACACTACAGGCAATCTGTTTTCAATTTCTTTCAGTGTGGTGCCATTGGAGATAGAGCAAAGACACCCACGTTTTAGACTCTGTCCATTTGCCCTCCACGCTTTGCCCTTTCTAAAGCATTTATATTTACAAAACCCAGTCAAGTATCATGGACTAACCAGAACTACCTTCCAAGCAAGCTGCAAGATAGAACTCTGGATGATGATTTTTATTTTCCCTCTCTTACAATGCTGTCCTAGTAGATATCATACACCTGTCCTAGTTTTGGCTAGGACGGAGTTAATTTTCTTCCTAGTATTTGCTAGCAGGCTGTGTTTTGGATTTGTGGTGCAAACAGTGTTGATAACACAGAGATGTTTTAGTTATTGCCCAGCAGTGCTTGTGCAGTGTCAAGGCCTTTTCTGCTTCTCAGCAGAAGTGTTCTCAGATCTCTCTGGGTTAGGTAAAGCCCTCAGTGGGACTGATGATGGCAACTGAGGCTCTGGTGCTGTGCCAGGCTATACACAATGTGCAAGAGGGGATGTCAGGCTGCTCAGGTGACATTGGCCTCCTGCTTGCGTGTGATCTGTGTCCCTTAGCTGCCAGACATACCACAGTTTATGAGGCTGTGTCTATAGCAAGGTCGAGTAGAAGTGAATTAATAAATGGCTGAATTCACTGGGGAATGGAAGGCATAGTCTGCATGCTCAAGCACTTGAAAATCTCCAGGTATAATTAGAGCAGAAAGCAAATTTGTGTTCTATTAACTTAATCTGAAATTGACTGTTTTCCTCATGGCGGACAAGAGAAAGAACCTCTCCTTCCTGCCTGCTGAATATACTCAGAACAGAACACGGTATACTCGAGGCTAGTCCATTTGGTGAGTCCCTTGTGATTGCTTGGAGAGTGTACAGTGCTCTAATATACTCCCCTAATTCACAGGTAGGCTTAATCAAACAGATCACATGGACTGTCCAAACAGCCACAGATTCCTCTACTTGACTGAGCTAAAAGTCACTAGAGTCATGTGCATGACCAGGCCGTGGGATTCCTGGTCTCACAAGTGAAATGTAGCAAACAGCAACATCAATGCCCACGCAGGCTGGGATTCCTCCAGCGAGATGTGAGAATTCAGAGGACAGCAGAGCCAGCATGTCACGCTGGGAGGTTACCTAGTGCTGAGGAGCACAGAAACCCCTTCTTTGGAGAGTGCCGGGTGTCTTCTCCTTTGTTGTTTTCTGGTGGAGTAAGTTGTCTGTTTTCATCATCTTGGTATGCAAGCCTGGAAAGGAGAACAGAGGATTTTAGAAAAGCAGCTGATGTTGTACAGAATAACCCCTCTTCTAGTAGGGATGACAGGAAGATCATGTTATCAAAGGTATGCAACAGCAAGCTAGCTTTGAGCTATAACTGGTGCAAGAGCAATAACAAGAAACTGTGAGACAGAGAACACTCTAAAGATGAGATCTGGGAAAGTTAAAATGGTAGACGTGAATGTGAGGGGAAGCCCTGCAGATCCAGATGTCTCGTTCAGAGAAGAAGGGAAATCCTAGATGAAAGATATCCTTTTCATCCTGTTACTTTTCAGGGATGAACTGTATTTTTTTTTAAAGTTATTTTTTGATACTTGAGTTGTCTGACTAAAGTCTTCTGGTGTCATCCCATAAATTGAAATTTTTGTAGCAAAACGTCACTTCTCCCGCTTAATTAAACAACCACCCAAAAACCTTGACTAAAGCTGCAAAGCTCACATTTCAGTAGAGAGCAGACTTGGTTCACTACAGTACTCAATGTCTTCATTCAAATTTTCATCATAAGTCTCATCCTGAGACACTTCCTCTTGGCAAACAATTGCCAGCTGGCTGTCTCTGGAACTGGAGCTAATGAGCAAAAAAGACAAGTCAAGATATGGGGATGGTAAAGACAACCTGTTACAAAGACAAGAATGACAGGCTCCATCTGTCTCAGTTTATTACAATGCTGAAGAGCTATCACAGAAAAATCAGTGACTGAACAGAGCTGCAGAATTCACAAACACAAAGCAACAACCTTTGTCTATGTCCTCTTTTAGAAGGAGGTTTCTTAGTGCTGAATGATACTGTAGACATATTATTGTAATTTGTGACTACATGTGCTCTGGAAATGTGCACATCACACTGATCACATTTCCAAACATACACTTCACTGAACTCTAAGTAAAACCTGAGACAGAGTCTTGGAAATACATTTTTTTCCTTTGTTGAAAAAGCTTGGGCCTTGTATTTCACTTTATTCTGAGTTTGTATTTTCTGAAAAGTAAAGTAAAATCTGAAGGTAATGTGAATCTTTGAGATACTGACATGGAGGTATTGGAGTCAATGTCAGTTTGTTACTAGCATTTGCCCGAAGAGAGAGGTGTGGCAGGTATTTTTTCACCTTTTAGAGGTTGGATAGGAAACATTTTAGTATTTATTTTAAGCAAAAAGCTGTGGGAAAAATGTCCATATGCGTGGTACAAAACAGCCCGTAGGACAGTGATGCAGTGACCTTCCTCCTGAGAAGGGAGGCTAAGGTGCAGAGGGAAGAAAATCACTACACGGTAGCTCCCTCTATTCAGCAGTCTGTGTTTTGTCAAAACTGTACAGAATTTTTGTATGAGCATGTCAGAGTGTACTTCACTTACTGTGATCAGACAGTGTCTAGATGTGTGAGCCCACCTAGAAACTCTAAAAAAATGCCAGATCTAGAAACCAGCTAGAAACAGTCCATGCATGGGCATAGGCAGAAAAGCCCTGAGTTGGGAGTGTTTTCTGGAGATGTCATTGCCACTTTTTCAGCCTTACTGACACCAAAAAGAGGAGCTCATATTCATCATCAATGAGAATTTGGATTTTAAATGGGATGAACAATGGGTCTTAGACCCAGAAAGCATTAAAATATGAGGAAGAACACATACCATCCCAGTGTTTCGTAGTAATGCGTCCTAATTCAAGTAAGGTGCCCAAGGAAGCAAGGAGAGAAAAGAACACCATGTTAGCAGTGTCACATCAGCACAAGTCAGCAAGGCGGAAGTCAGAGGGTAACACATGTTGTGCAACTCCTGTAGCCTCTCTCAGGAAAATAGAAAAACTACTAGACTGTTTACTTGGGCAATTCTGCACCTGCTGAATTTCCTGTCTTATTGTCCTGTCCTTTGCTGGGGCAACATTTCTCAACATTTTAACATGGCCCACTGTCTTCACTGAAAAAGATTTCCAGCTTCTTCCCACTCTGACTGAAAGGGTTAAAAAAAATCCCCCAGTGATAAAAATGACACTCTTTTTATATTAGTCATCTCTGTGTAGATAGCCTGAAAGCTGTGCAGAGAAGGGAACTTGCTTTGCTTTGCACAACACTGCTTTTGGTGGCCTCTGTAGAGATGTGATCCATTGAATGAATGTGATCCACTGACTTACACAAAGCTGCCTCTTGGGTGCTTAAGAGAGGAATTGCAGTCTCTTTCAGTTACCAGTGGGTAAAACACCTCCCTGTGGTGAAGGAGGCATAAATACAGTTCCTTTGGGTTCTTAAGAAGGTTTCTTTGTGATAAAGCCTAACAAAATCAACCGTGTTGGTCAGTAACAGTACTGCTCCTTTGCAGTGGCCAGCTGATGCCTATCTGTTGCATCACAGGCTTTGGTGCAAGTGGAGAACCAGAAAGCTCAATCCAGGCTGCAGGCTCGGCAATGTCTGGGTGATTTCAGCTAGGCAGCAGTGCTCTGGTGCTTGCATGCACATTCTTATACCCAGTCATTTGACTTGCACTCTGCTATGAAGCTTACCTTTTGGAAGGTAGTTTCCAAGAAGCCTCCTGCACATGTATGGTGGGTGACAAGGGGGTCCCGTGGCCTTCCACTGTGCTGACAGTGCTAGGGTAGTTGGGTGGGCTGGGGAAGCGGCACAGGGCAGTGTTGTTGGCGTTGTTGATGTTGGCATTGGAGCCCGAAGATGAGTAGCTGCTGGGAGTGAAGGTAGAGTCCACCAGTTTCTCATGAGATGGAGACTCAGTATCTCCCTGGTTGTTGCCAGACTTATTGATGTGCAAAGGTCGCTGGGTGGTGAACGTCTGGGGGAACGCACTCCTGCCATCACTTTGGTAATAGCTGACATGGTTTCCGAACAAGCCTCCGGCTCTCTGTCAGAGAAACAGGAATGATTTTCCCTTTGTGAGTGAGAAGATGTGCATGGGCCCTGGTGTTTCCTGCTTAGTCTGTTGTCGAGGAAAAAAAAATGAGGGTCACAGTGTGCATGATGGCATGTGTGTTTCCTCTTTCAGAGGATAGTGCATGGACTTTCTGTCAGAGAGACAAGGTACACACAGCCTGTGAAAGCTTTAGCTTTCTAACATATTTCAGAGGACTGGACAGTAGGTGTGCATAGGTGAGTCAAAGATGTCCCTACATCACCCACTAGTCTTGGGAGTGCAGGACTAGGTAGGGATGCAAGAACCAGGCAACTGCTCTCTGGTTTTCATGGCGCAGTTGCAAAGCAACATTTAGACATGATAGTGAATTTGAGAAGAGCACCAGAAACTATTAATCACCTGGAGGAACAAATGAAGAAAGATTTAATGAGCCAGTTATGTACTGTTTAGATGATGAGTAATGAGAGGGACTGACCACATCATTCTGCAAGGAAAGGAGGAAAATGCCAAAGGAGAAGATATGTTTACCAGAGGAGACAATTACAAGAAAAATAAATGAAACAAGAATGAGAAGATTTATATAACTTGCTTAGAAAATTTCCTCCTGACATAGGAGCTCTATTGGGTTCTGGTGTTCTTTTTGGAAGGATGCTACTTGTGCCACTGAAAGGAATGAACAAAATACTTCAGCCTGACTGTAAGATGTTTGAACTTATCTGTTCTTCAGACTTTTTGTCTGCTTTTGTTCTGATTTTATTTAGGTATTATGAGGGGAAACTTGCATTGAGAAGAAAATGACGTAAAAACTGCACAAAGATCTCAGGATCTGGCACATTGAGTCCCTCACTCTGTTTTCTAGTAGGTTCTGAAAAACAAGGAGGATGCAGCAATGCATATACAGAGTGCATAAAAGAGAATGTAGCACTCTTTGAGCTCAGCTACTGGTCCAGCCTCAGCTTGTAAACTTGTACAGCACCTACCCGGAAGATGTCATCTTCAGAGGCAGCAGAAACAGCTTCTTTCATGGCCTTATCTAGCTCTTCTTCAGCTGTCAGGTCTCCAGAAATTGCTCGCCGGATCTCTGGCCCAATATCGTGAAGGGTGCGCAGACCAGCCTGCAAAACAGCAAACTATAGAGCTTCATATCTCCGAGTGGGTATTTGAGAAGTAAAAGCAGTGCTATTTCATTCTAAGCTCTGTGAAACCCTTTTACTGAATATAGCATCCCCAGCTCCCAGAAAAACACCAACAGATCCTATTCCTTCCTTTCCAGCTTAGGGAGTGAGAAACTTCTAGCAAACCAGCCCCAGGAATGTTTGTCCCTTGGCTTCATCACAACAGGATGTTGACATAAATCCTCAAGCTTGACTAAGCAAGTCTGCATGCTTTCAACTTTGGGTTCTCAGATCTACAACCAGAGAAGCCCTAGAGCAGCCACAATTCCAGCTGAACCATGTAGTTGGCACCTCTGAAAATCTCTTCTTTTCGATCAGCAGCTTAAATATGGATTTAATAGCTAAACTTCCTGGCACCTGGACAGTCCTCAAACCTCTCACTGACCGGAATCCATTCCAGGGAGGTAAGCTGGGGGTATGCTGAGACCTCAATCTGACTGCCCTTTTTAGTTTGCTGGAACTCCAGAGTCACCCTTCCTTAGTATACACTTGAGTGATATAAATGGTGCTGCTTGTATAGTCAATGAGGCTTTCTCATTCTTTAACATAACCTGGTAGTCCACTCAGTGAACATGTAGCGTGAACAGATCCCAGGTCTTAAAGCCTGATGCCTTGACATCCAGGTATGCTTTTTGCTTTTTAACTGATTTGCCTCCTGGCAACATGCTCTCCCTGGACCCATTATTGTGTCTTCCCTCAGAAAGGGTAGAATGAAAGGGGTAATAAGCAAATGTCTGCTGGACTCTTCATGGTAGTTCTCTGAAAAGAACCCAAATTTCAAATATTACCAGCAGATTGATAAACTGTGGATATACTTTATTGTGCCTTCCACCTCCAGAGCCTTATAAAGGATGTGGCCATGTGTGTTTATCCCAAAGGGCTGATGTGGCGATTCAAGGGATCTACAAGCCCTTTTCCAGTAGGGGTAGCCCATTGCAGCCCGGGAAGTGAGTCAAGTGCCTCTACTGTAACCACCCCTGTCCGTTCTGTGCCCGCGTGTCACCTGCAAGGAGAGCGCGTTGCGCTGGGAGGGCTTTCCCACCAGTCCCTGCTCTTTACGTTTCTTGAACTTTCGGAAATACTCTTGAATCAGGAAAGTGGCGTAGAACTTGCCGACGGTCACCTCGTCGTCTGCAAAAGAGTATTAAAACAAACATAAAAACGGGCAAATAATTAAATAAGCAACTGATTCTAAACAGTGTATTTGCTAACGAGAGCCCTGCAATTCGCAGAAGAAACACTAGGCACCGCAGTAGATCTCTGCAAGCAGGGCTGAAGGAAGGGATTGCTCAACAACCAGAGCTTGCTGTAAGTAGTCAGAAGTGCTAGTGGTATTAGAATAGACTGTCTCTGCTGGCAGAGAACGCCTATAGCTGTGCACCTCGGGATGTACGTTGTTTACGGTGAACTGTCTCTAACCTTTGCAGTCTGTGGTATTGGTTTACCACATAAGATCTTGCAGCAGTCTCCCAGTCTGGGCCAACACATGCTGCTCTGTGTTGTGATAGCCTGAAGCAATACATACTCAGTCTGGGCTCACCAAAAGTGTCTGACTGACCATTCATCCTGGACTTGATCTGGTCCTTCCCTGCACTGAAATTCTGACTAGTTGTGCTTAGTGTGTGTGTGAGCAAACTAAAATGACTGCCTCTTCCCAGAAATGTAGTCACGCAATAGAAACTGTCAGTCAGACAGAACATGCACTAAGTTTTCATCCAGATAACTCACCTCCCCTTTCCAAATCCACTGGAAAATTTATAAGACATGGTGCACTGACTTCAGAGCAATGCTAAGCAAGGTACAGGCTCTGGCTGCAAGTGTTAACTAACTGCTAAGTCCTGCTTTGTGCTATAGCCCCTGGAGACATCTGGAAGGACAGTGAAGGTGAGGGTGGATGCCCATGAACCTGGGATCCCCAGATGCCTAGTAAAGAAGTTGCCCAGAAGCCTGGCAATTACAGCCTACCAGGGATGCTACGAGAAACTCATAGCAATCTGCTATACCAGTTCAAACTGGCTGAGAAATGTCCTCAGGGACATGAATGTGACAAGTGTCATAGCAGAAAGCAGTTCTGTGAGTAAAACAACAGACAGATGCCGTAGCAAAAGTAGTTTTGCTAAATATGAAGAAGTTATGAGCTGGGGCTGAAGTTACGAGTGGAGTGTAAGACCTTACCTCATGCTCATATCATGCTTCCTGGAGCTACCTAGCTCAGCCCGCTTCCTTTGCCCCCAACAAGCCTCCAGTAACATCCAAGGGAGCAAATGCCTGGGGCAAAATACAGGGCAAATGCCTGGGGCAAAATATAGGAATAAAGGTTTCTAACTCTTATTTATGCACCTTTTCCTCTTTTCCTGATTTCTCTGCAGTAAGATCATGATATTTACATTAGTTAGAGGCAGAAAGAGATCTCAGCTGGAAGAAATAAAGGTAACAGCTTGCAGAAGAAAGTTTGTTCCTTATATTCCACCTGATGATCACGAGATGCAGGAGGACATGTCAGGTGGGGAAAAAGACAAAGAGATTCTGAGACTGGGACAAGATCCTGCACTCACCACCTGCTGGGGGCACCACCTGGTCCAGCAGCTTCATACTGGTGCGTTTCCAGATTTTCTTAATTATTGCTCTCAGCTCTTCGTTGGCTTGCTCCAGGTTACCTGCAGGGTGAAAATCATCAGAGACAGGAATTAAGCAGGCCCTGCAGAGGAGTGATTTCATGTCTGGCATGGCAATCTTAAGAGGAAAATATCAGCACTTTTTCAGTAGTGGAAAGTTTTGGGAGAAGAGATGCTCTGACCGTTCCTAAAGTCCCCTTACAGCAAGAAGTCTTCTTCCTAAATATCCACAGTCATCTCAGAGGAGGAAGGTGACTGTGTTACTGACCGATAGCCTGCAACAGCCAGAAACAACAGAACCATGGTGCTGCTTCATCCCAAGAAGCAAGTCTCATCTAACACTTCAAATTCTAATTGATATCTAGTGAAGGCTGAATATGATGAGAGCAGAGGTCAATTAATGGGAAACTACAGCTTGGGGAATGCAAATGATTGGTGGTAAAGATGCATCTAGAAATCTGAAGACCTGGGCCTGCTTGCAGCACTTCCCAAGAATTATCTGTTGCAATCCCTGACTCATGGCAGATACCAAGTACTTCGCATGGAGCCAAAGGTCTGCCTTGGAGACCCGGCGTCTCTCTGACAATGCACTACAGGCATGTGCAAGGTTTTCACTATTCAACTCAAAGGACTGTCCCAGGATATTTGTGTTTATTCTCTGAAGAGCATCATGGGCCATAACAAGCCTTTTATACAACTGTCTGAATGAAGACTTTACATGTTCTTCCAAGGTGCTCTGTGCTAAATGAGACTTTAGTCAAGCCAACCTACCCCTCTGAGAGTGAAACAGATTTGGTTTGTATCCTTTCCTTCTAGGTACTCATTTCTTCCCAAACAATTCACCTGCGGTTTTATTTCTTCATTTACATACATTCAAAACCCTTATAATCAAAGCCCTCTTCTCTCTCTAGGTATATGAAACCACTACCTTGTCCTCCTAAAGGTGTGGTTCCTGCAGCTTTTCTTATTGCTCCCCAGCATTAAGGCTCCTCAGTGTGTTGCACAGGGCTCCGCATGGCAGTAGCCCTCTCAATAGGATGCAGAGAAGATAGGTACATTAGGTAACTTACTGAAGATGAAACAAATGGACAGCATCAAAGGCAGAAACCTGACTCAGAAGGGCTAATTTCAAACTCCTGCCCTAACCATTTACAAGGTCCTATTAAGATGGGAAAGCAAACAGTTTGAGGCTTTAGGTGGTTTCCCAGGAGTTTGCTGGCAATGACTCTGAGTGTTTGAGGCTAAGACAGACTAAAAAATTGAGTCCTTTTTTGGGTCTGTGTTTCATAAGACACAGGACATCCTACAGGGATTGTGGATGCCTTTTTCCTCGTGAAGGCCTCATTTTCTATAGTCAAATTCCATTTGCCACAGCACTCAAGACCCTAATATGACTTTAAAATTTTACCACCTTTTGTTTTTTGGCTCAGCTGTCAGTATAATCCTGGCACAGTAAGCTAGGGTTGTGCTGGTCTCTGCTTCCCCATGCCTGAAATGTAATGCAGCCACTCCTGAGGCAGAAGTGTTTGGCTGTGAATCACAGACCTACACACTCTTCTAGATCATCTCATTAATACCTGAAGCCAGGCTTTGAGCTGGGATGAATTTCTTTCATTACAGCAGGTGGCAGAATGCAACAAAGGGGACAAGCTGAGCCCACAGTCTTGTCTGCTTTCCCCAGCTCTACTCCTGGTCTATGCAAAGCTATGAATAGTGTCTTTACTTCTCATCTGTCTTTATCGCTACAACACCACTGTCACTATAATGTGATGTTAACTCATAGTAATGGAAGCACAGAAGGAATTTTAAGGAGGTGAGACCCTTAAGTCCAAGCTCTTTTGCCTCCCCTGGCTTGGATGATCAGTGGAAATAGCAGTTAAAAAGTATCTCAGCTCTGCAGCCACTTTGCACAAGGGAAGGCTTCTTTGCCCCTCTACCTTCCCCTGATTGCTGTTTGAGCAGACATTGACCTGAAACTTTTAACTTTGAGACTATTGTAAAGAACATGATAATCTGCAATAATCTGCAGTGATACCAAGGGAAGCACCAGCACTCTAACTGGTAGCACTCTTCTCTCCGTAGAAGATACTATCCTTCCTACCATTTTTACTTTGTCTTTTGTACCATGTGCTGCATATGAGTAACTGCAATCATTTTACACAAGATGTCGTTGTTGTACTCCAACTCAGCACACTTTGGTGTGAACATCATTCAACTACCTTTGTGCTTTCGCAGTCAGCAAGTGTCTTACCTTCTGTCTTGATCCTCAGTGCTGTTCTGACCAATGCAAAGAGAGTGGCATTGAACATGACAGTCCCATCACTGTTCAGTGGCATATTCATGGAAACAAGGCGCTGTGGAGTAAGCAGAAGAAAGAGAACAATCATACTTTGAATGCATGAACTAAAACATGCTCTCCCTTATGTCCTCCAGGCCTCTCATCCCTCTTCTGTGAGCATCCATGGCATGGGGATTTAGTTTATAGAAGCACTTGTCATATCCACTGATGGTCCCAACCATGGTGTGTTTGCCCTGCAGTGTCTCTCCCATTGCCAGATGCTTTGTTTTCTTCAGAGTGGCTATCACTTTCTAATCTTTGTTTTCCTCAGTGGCCAGCGAGCATTTGCCCACACTGTATTACATGGACAGAGATTTTTTCAAGTCCTCAAATCACTTGGGTTTTAAATGACACCTTTTTCTCTTATCAAGAGCAAACTGATTTGTTCGTACTTCATGAGGCACTTGCAAACTTGCCTGCACTAAAACTGCCTGGTGCAAACATATCAACAGAGAGACATAATCTTTCTTTTAGGTGACAAGCTTGAAGAAAGGGGATTAGCCAAACCTGATAGCTGGTCTGCTTTATCCACCTGTGCCCTCTCAGTTTTAAAACAAGGCTGTGTCTGTTCTGCAGTAATTCTGTAAAGCCACATAGGATAGAGAATGAGCACTGAGTGCTGTTGCAGCTGCAAGGTGAACTTCAGTGAGACCAACAGCATCTCTGAGGTGGATGTATCAGAGTCACCAGTTCTTACATCCTTACTTGAGTATCACAAGGTGACTTGGTTTGAACTCTTATACTTTCAGGGCTTGATTTAGTTCAAGCTCTTGTCTTCTGCCTGGATCTATACCCAAATGGAAGAAAGGGTGTCATTCCCCATCACTAGCACTGCAACCGTAGACTGCAGGGTTTGAGCCAGATGGAGACAACAGACAATTGCTAGACAGTAGACTGAAAGGGATCCACAGTAGGCCCAAGAAGTCCCATCTTTCTGCATATAAGCTCCAGGCTTTGTATTTTGCTCTGAGACTAATATAAAAGCCAGCTACAAGTGTCACGTACAAACTCTGGGACTCGTGAGAAGATGAGCAAAGAATTTAAAGTGAAGGAAGCATAAAGGTTACAAACATGTCATTATTCACTACAGAGAGTCTTTTTTCATAGCTGGAGTTTCACAGTCAAAGAAATGTGAGACATTTTCACAGAATACCTGTCCTTGATGTAGTCTAATGTCAGGCTCACCTTGCTGTTTAACATCCGTCTGTTATTTAAGCAAGAATGAGAGACAACACTAGGTTTTTTGTGTGCTGCTTATTCCAAAGAAAATATCAGAGATATTTTTACTCACTCTGTTATTTCTGTCTGTCCTAACCTGTCTTGGGATAGGTGTTTGATACTGAAAACATACATGTGACTGATTCAGTGCTCGATACGTGAGAGCTGTAGTTAGCATGGATGCCCTGTAGAGAGGGGGCTGGCACTGGGCTGATGTCTCTGACTAGTGGATAACCTGCCTGCTGGTCATCCTCCAGCTCTTGGCTATTTTCTTGCCAGCGAGAGGAGCTGAGGAGCAGCAGGAGGGTGTTCAAACACATGCTGTTGGCTGGTGGGCAGCAGCCTGGGAGGTACCTGGGCTGAGCAGAAGTTGGCTGGAAAACACCACAATGGGCTATTTAGCTGCTGTAACCCCAAGCCTTCCCTGAGCCACAGTGTGACTTACTTTGCAAGCCACCCGGTGAGGGCAGAGCTTCCCAAAGCCCAAGGGGGGCTGAATCCGTCGTAGCAGTGTCACCACGTCCAAGTGTTTGATCCGACCCCTAAAGAAGAAAGTACAGTGAAGGTTGTATCTTGACTACAGGGCAACCTACTGGTCTGCCTGTAGATGCAGCTAGAAGTATCACTGAGATCTTTCCAGCCCCACACTGCCACTCCCTGTAGCCCAGATGTAGCTTAAGGTATGATTTCAGGCCTCTTGCATTCAGTGCACTGCTCAGGCTTTGCCCAGCACTCCTGTGACCTTTACTAGTACAGAAAACCCAGCTATCAGTCATACACAAGTCAATAGTTGCAAGAATTGACTTCCAGGTTTTGAAAGCTGCAACTTCTTAGTACATGAACAATTTGGGGCTGCCCACCCCTCCCCACCCTTGACCTGCTCAAAATCTACAGCTCATTAACTTCTTGGTGTCAGGGTTCTAGCAGGCATAGAGATACAAAAGGCCTCTTTTTTTTTTTTTTTTCTTTTCCTTTTCCTGGTGCTTTACCTCCCATACAAACAGCCCCGAGCCACTGTCTTTTGATGCTTATTTATGCTTTCGGTTGTCACTGGAGCCAGTGCAAAACAAAGTGCTGAACTTCCTTCCCAGGGGCAGATGGGTTTCTTTTAAGTTCTGTAAATGGAATCTCTAAAGAGGAATTTTCTCATGGAGGGAGCAGAGCTACCAGAGCTGGAGGCAGGTCTTTAAGCATAGGGCATGGATGGGGAAGAGGGAAAAAAAAAGAGCTTTCCATTTATAGATGAGAAGGAACAGGATGTCATCTGGACTGAGTGGCTATCTATTATATGGCTTCAGTCCCTGCAGTCTTGCCTTCAAACAAGCACAAATAGGAGCATCTGTTTTGTTAACAAACAGCATATTTATTAGAATTCTGTGCTTATCCCCTATCCATATTAAAATTCTCTCTGGGATGTCACCATGGAGAGGAAGAAGGGTTTTAATTTACGTATCACTCTGATAATGTGACATGGCCTCACATATTGCAGAACCAGAGCCCAAATTAATCTTGACACTATGTCTACTAAAGAGATCTGCTTTTACTTTATGCCAAGATCTTTTTACACAGTTTTTGCATTATGAAGGGGGCTTTGCAATTTCAATTGTCAACTGTACTGTAATGCCACAGGGATCTAAGTGCGCGTTAAGCCTAAACATGTGTCAAACAGAGCATGTAATACTGAATGTCAGTTAAGCCTTTGTGTGAGTTGTTCTTCTGTAATGTTAAATCCCTGCAAGTCTGCTGATGTGAATAACCCTGCAGACAATGTAATGCAACCATGTGAAGGTACAGGTTGTGATGGGCCTGCATGACATATGACAAAGTGGAGATTTGAGTGCAGCAGTTCTATTGTGAATAGTCAAATAGAAGAGTCACAGATCATTAGCCCAAACACATGCAACGATAAACCAACTCTCTAACCTCCTTTGCTCAATCTCCTGTCACCTCTCCCTGAAAGGTCTTTATCTTTCCTCAAATGGAAGTGAAGCAATGTCCTTCTAGCTAACGGTGCAGCCTAAATGCTGGGAGTTTTGTGTGTCTCCTTGCACTGCTGGCTTATGGACTCATCAGCAATATCTAGTGGAAGTATGTATTTTAGGATTTTTTTCAGAAAAAATTTGTTCCTGCAGGAGGAACATGGCACTTACTGCACTAGGTCAAGAAAACAGAAAACAATGGGCTTGTTCTCCTGAGGAGCTCTGATATCCAGGCTGGGTTACTTACTTGGCTTCAGGGTCATACTCTGCCCAGATCCTTTTAAACTCATCCAGGTGGTGTGGTCCTAAAATGGACCAGTCCCGTGTCAGGTAATCAAAGTTATCCATTATAACAGCTACAAAAAGATTGATGATCTGCAAACAAGGACAGAGATGACTTGATGGACAAGGCAGGTAACAGTAGACTTTACTGGATTCTCCGTTTAAGGTCTGGATTTGGACTTAAAAAAACAGGAGTTAATTGGGGATTGATTCTCTGTTCATCCATGACAGCCCCTCAGTTTAAATGGGAAGATCCCAGAGGTGAGATATTCTCAGCTAGTCACATTTTTCTCTTCCCTACTAAATGGATGAAGCCCAAGTTTTCTGGGCCTAGATATCACAGCTTAGATATGCTGTGATAGCTTTCTATTTACCTGTATCTTTGCCTGGCAGAATGGGGCAGTGGTGGGGGAACTTGGGATTTATCCTCTGTAGGTAGTGGGGCTGAGAAAAAAGTCCTTTCTTCTGGCCCAAGACCAAAACTTAAAAAATGTTGCTGCTGTTCACTGGGAGAGTTTTGTGCACTGATGCCAGCTGCAGAGCATGTGCTGTCGCTCTGAGCAATGCCGCATTGCCAACACGGAGCAGATGCAAGTGGGGTATGTGTATTCTCACAGTCATTGCTGCTGGCAGGGGAGGAAAAACCTGCTCAGCAGCCAGAAGGAAGGTAGGAGGGAAGGTGGGAAGTGTGGCTGAGGCGTTGCTAGCCTCAGCACAGCCCACAACACGCTAATTTGGTTTTCTCCTTTGGGCGGGGGGGCGGGGGGAGGGGTGGCAGGGAAGAGTGCTCCTTTGCTGTGCAAAAAGGATTGGGATTGGAAGAGCATCCCTCAGAGCTGGAGGGAGGCAGGAATGGCAGTGACCATGGGGGTGTTATCACTGAAAGGATGTTGCTGGGAAAGAACCCCTGGGGAGTTTTCTTCTCTTTGAGACCATTCTTCTGCTGTGCAGTGCTGATATCTGGGGAGGAAGGGGTTCAGTCTGACGAAGGGCAGGTTGCTGTTGCTGGGGCAGACTTACCAGGAAGGCACAGAGCATGTAGAAGCTGATGAAATAGAAGACGGCGAAGCTGCTGCCACAGGAGTGATCGGCTTCAGTGGAGTTGGCCGGTTCTGACTCTGGGTCACACTTCTTATCTGGGAGACATGCCAGCATGATTTCCTGCCAGGCCTCACCTGTGGCACACCTGGGCATGGCAAAGGACAATGGAAGACAGCAGTGACCTTTGATATGAGAAGGACTGGCACATTAGCAATCTCTTCCTGCTCCCATGAACATTAATGGGAATTTTGTGACAGAGGTCAGTTAAGAGCAAGGTAGGCCCATAGCCAGGCTTTGACTCACATTGGCACATCTGCTCCTTTTTTTTGGCATTATTGCCATCAACAGCATTTTGTTCCTTACTAGCTTTGGCTAGTTTGGATATGGGGCTGTCATGGTCCAACCAGACAAAGTCATAAAGGCATGTGTGACATGGCTATGGACTGCATGAAAAAAACTCCTTGAAAACAAAGACAAAGCATTGAACTTGTGCCAATTCCACACCCCTTCATCACCCCTTCCCTTCCCTGGCACACCTGGCCATAGCTGGAGCAGGGTGTTGTGCTATGCTGAGCTGGGCATGGATATGCCAAAGCATGAGTGGGAATTCATGTCCCTTTCCCAGCTAAGATAAGTTGGAAGTCGTACTGGCTAGATTTGAACGAAAGGAGGAGTTTGTGGTGCATATCAACATTTGAGAGCACTGAAAATTGGCTATGTTCCTGCTGAGTAGGAGGACTTGCCTCCTTCCCCAGCACTGAGTGTTGGGCAGTGTCAGCTGGCAGGGTACAAGGCTTAATGGACTGGTCCTTTCATCTGATGTAACTCCTAGGCTCCCCCGCTAAGGGAAAACATGTTTCTACTCACCTCGTGAGCATGACACAGTAGAAGGAGATAAGCTATGCCCAAGAGCAGAGGAATCGTGCTCCCAGACTGACACAATCCAGAACTGTCAGACACCCACCTGAAAAGCAGCAGCACTGCCTGGGGGAAGGTCTGGAAGTTGTTGTTGCGGTTGATTTCTGTGGTATCGTTCAGCGCAATTTTACCAAACACCTGGCAGAAAGCAAAGGTCTTTTCAGGTTAGCCCCACAAAATCCCCAAACCTCTTGTCACCTGTAGCTCTTAGTTTCTCCCTGACTCTGACATTCAATAGAATCTGCTCTTAAGAAAATAATTTCTGCAGGTCTTTCAGGTTTGCTGTTGCTTCCCTTGCTTGTGCTTTATCACCAAAAAAGCTGTAACTTTGTAACAAGAGGCATCTCTTGTTATTTAATACACTGTGAATATGTGATATGAGGCCTTATTTTAACAGGCATTCAATATGGGGAGGGGATCTAGCTGAAAGAAATCAATAGGACAGACGAAAAGGCTCCTTTCATTGTTATCTGTCTTCACCATGAGGAAATGATAGCAAAAGACCAGCAGCTGCAAAGCTTTGAGCTTCCAGCTCTGTGGGGTTCCTTGTATCTTCCCAGAACAACGTAAAATAAGTTGCCTTGGGTCTGGAGATTGTCCAAATGCCTGCCCTTCTAGTAGCCACGCTTTGTCACCAGCAGGTGTTTCATCTCCCCTGCAGAGTGCAGCACTGTGAAGATGATGACCAGATTTGCCCGAACAAGGATGGTTTTACAGCTTCCTTCCATGCCCAATCAACTGTTGATGCAGCAACTAGTCATCCAGCCACAGCACAAAGCCTGTAACCATCAGTAAGCCTTTTTAGTGGCCAGCCCTTGGACGTGAAATCCCCAGCGCAGAAGAGTTTCAGGCTTCTTTGAAAAGTCTTATATATACCTTTGGTAGTTGTGGGCACTGGGACTGAGAGCTTAACAGACCTTGCCTGGCAGAAAGGTCTCTGCACAGCATAGTCAGTCAGGACTATTTATTCCCCATTGATAGCAAAGTGACAGAGATCTCAAGGACTGAGAGCTGTAATCTCGTAGCCAAAATGAGCAGCAGGAACCGAGCAGCTCCGAGGGAATATGGAGCTTCTCTTCAAGTGAACGTCACCGATAATTAACACCCCAAGAGAAACAACAATGTGGAAAGAAGCACAGGGACAATGGCAGGGAGACTGTGCCAGATGGGAGGGAGGGTCTGTACACAGCAGGCTTTCTGCAGGGGTTCCTCCTGGATGTGTAGGCCTTCCCTGGCCCCGCTGCCCCCACG
This sequence comes from Colius striatus, assembly GCF_028858725.1. NCBI lineage: Eukaryota > Metazoa > Chordata > Aves > Coliiformes > Coliidae > Colius > Colius striatus. Next base: position 141,305,443 of record NC_084759.1, read on the forward strand.
CGGTGGGTAGCAGCGTAGAGACAGTGGCTCCAGCTGCACTGAGGAGGAGTAGGGGGACAGTTTAGATGCTCAGAGGCAGTTTAAGCTGAGGCAGCCTGTATTTTTCATTTCAGACAAGCGTAGGCAAGGGAATTTCCCTCACTGGAAGTCTAATTTTCCTTTCAATTCTTCGGCTTCCCTCACACATGAGGCACTGGTGGCAGCCGCTATGGGTGCTTTGCATTAGGCACCTACTAGGAGCTATAGGTAGAGGTTCCTCTTTCACAGTCTCTCCAGTCTGTGCCTCCTCAGCAATGATATGAGTGGCTTCATCCATCAACATCAATTTGGATTTTTCCACTTGAGCACATTAGGTAGTGAGGCTTGAATGTTGTTAGACTCCATGTCAGAGCAGTAGCTGAGATCAAGAGGTAGGTCTCCTTCATGTAGAAAATTCTTATATTTTCATCAGATCTGGTACATCTAGTCTTTCAAGGTAGCTTCTTAATGGAGTGAGGGAGGATTTTCCTTCCTATGTGTCCCTGTGTGTGAGTAGGTTCAAGCGAGTAGCACACAGAATACCTGAGATGCCATTTGGACAAAAAGTGATGATAACAGGTCTGTGAGCTCTAACGAATGGCAGACGATGAGAAAAGTTGGTTTTCTCATAGGAAGGCAGGAGGGCAGGAGGCAATCTAGTAATCTAGATCAATGTGAAAGACAGATGTATGATCTTCAGGCTGCTGAGATGTTTTAAACACAGGCTTGAATGTCAGCCAAGGCTTCAATAGCCGACTTAGAACAAGCTGACAGAAAACAGAATAGAATTGCAGAATAAAATATCTAGCCCTGGCAGATCACTGTAGACCCTATATGCATGGGTGCTTGGAAGTAATTTTTAATGCTTTGTGTAGCTACATGACACAAGTGTACCAGTGTATCTCACACTCAAATGAGCTTCTGCGTAGCACAGGTAATCCTGAAGGATCTTGGCCATTTGAGCTAGTCAGATATTAAAGGCAAAGATGTCAGTTTCTGGTACGAGATTAGCAGACTAAATGACAGCTGTAATTACTGGGGACAATTGAGATAACCTGTGGTAACTCATAAAAGATTAGTTGTATTTCTCAAACTGGGGCAGGGTAGATGGAGTCTGTGAAAAGATGTGAAAAGAGGAAACAAATTAAAACAAAGTCTCAGGGGTCAGATGAATTTTGATACAAATTCTGTCAGTGTTGTGAAACCAAGAAGCCTGTTGGAAGCAACTGTACCATGTCTTTCTATACTTTAGTCTCTAGTTGCAGATGGCTGACTTGTCCGAGATCTTTGATTCAAATAGAAGTGGAAAGCGAAGCTCTGTTTGTAAAGCAGAACAGCAAATGAGGCTGGGAAGGTCATAGGCTGTGCCTATATCACGTTTTCTTCAATGGTCTGTATGCAACATCAGTTTCTTGCACAGATGAATACTCGGTCTGGTTCCAAGTTCATTTTGCAAACTGAATAGGATATTGTATTGATGCAGCTTCCTGAAGAACTGGCACAAAGAGCATCAGTACTTTGAGTCTGATCCCACATTTACCTTCATGGGTGTAAATCAGAAGCTGCTTTTTACAGCTCAGTGGAAGTTACAGCAGCGTGAAAATGATGTGAGGGAAAAATTGGGTTTGTTCAGTGCAGCACAGCCATAAGCCCAGTGAAACAACTATTTTGAACCAATGAGCGAGGCAGTGAATCTCCTTTGGCACTGTGGCTGGATACTTGTTTGAGAGTCTGGAGGGCAGGTGCAGTCCTTTTACCTTTTGCATATTGAATTCCGCCATTAAAGGAATTGTGTTGGTTTATGACTCTTTTCCTGGTAGAAGTGCATAGGCAGAAAACATTTTCCAAGCAAGATTAGCTGCCATCTTACCTTACTGGAAGAAAACGTTCTTGTAAAGCCCTACAACCACTTGTTGATCTAGTTACTTTGTAAGTCAATTCCCAAAACTCTAACAGGAGAAGATAAGAGACAGTTGAGCTCTTCAGTGTTGCTTACCTGCATCCCGATCACGGCGTAGATGAAGAACAACATCACTATTAAAAGAGCCACATAGGGGAGAGCCTAGAAAGGGAAAAAAAAGAAAAGAGAGAACTGTCTCCACTGAGCCCAGCACACAGGAGCCTGGTTCATGCTCCCGGATTTGGGAAACTGGGCAGAGGCTGGCCCCAAGCGTGGAGTCTGTAATTGGGCGAGGTGGCCACTAGATGCCTCTACAGGCCCACACTTGCTAGCCTTCCTACCGCCGAGCTCTGGGAGGTTCTGCCTCTGCTCCCACTCCTGACGGTGGAAGCTCTGCTGCGTTCAAGTCGGTCCTGCCCTTCACGGACTGAGGAAAGCAATGGCAAAAACAATGTCTACAGCTGCTTATCGAGAGGAGAAAATTCTCATAACCAGTATTATTCTGGCACTAATGTCAATGTGATTTTTCTGGGTCCAGTCTGGTGAAATAAAAAAACCTCAACTGTTGCTGAGATCCAAATTCAAGGTTTCTGCTACAATGGCTGGTACAACCTTAAGTACCTAAAGCAGTGTCAGCCTCATTCGCTGTTCAGTGTTAGGTGTCTCTGATGGTGTCTGCAAGGCACTAAGTGTCTGTGATCAGCTGCTGAAGGGGAAATGCAGTGCCCTGATACGCGGAGCTGCCTCATAAGGAAGAGGCCAGTGCAATCAGCAAAGTGTTGAGTGCTATCAGTTTCCTCTGCCACTAGCAGGAATCAAGGGCACAGCTTGGGACCTCACAGGCTTTTGGGGAGGAATTTTACGCCTTGATGCTTTTGAAATATATAGTGCTTAGACCAGAGATTTCCAGACCTTACTTAAGAGGCAATGGGAGGACATATTTAGGCTGAAAACTGATCTGAATTTTGAGCACCCTGTTTTGCAGAGTATAAAAAGCCTGGAACAGTATTATTTTTTAAAATATAAGATTATTTAGTTTAGTTAAATTTAGGCCTAAATTCAACAGAGTTAAACCCTGTTTAACTCTGAAGGATCAAGGAAAAATGTTCTGATTCTGACTGCTCTGGAGATTTGATTAAGATCCACAGAAATCACCTCAAAGAGATCTGATTATTAAAATGGCAAAAATTCCAACCTTCAAACAAGGTCTGTATTCATCATCCTGAGGCTCAGGGACAGATTCCTCTGTGTTTTGTGAAGTCAGACAAACTTGTAAGGTTACCCTAAGATGTCACTGGAGATACTCCAGCTCAGAATTGGGATCCAAACATTTTGTGATGATCTAGTAAGGACTTCATACACATAAGACCTAAGAAGAGCTCCTGGGATAGTGTCCAGACAAGACCTGAGGTGTACAACCTTATTAGATCTATCTTTCAAATGGGGATGGGAAAAGTGCACTCTCCTGGCCACATGATCCTTCATATTTTTCCATGTTCTACTGCTCAGCTTATTCCTCTCCACTGATGCACCTTCCTACTCATCTCTGCCCCTTATTCCCCACGGCTCCTTCAGCCCCCCACCTCCCGTATTCAACTCTTCTGTATCTGTCCTCCTCCGTCTCTGTCCTTCTCTGGCTTTACCATTTTGTCCTTGTGATTCCCACGGCCTTGCCTTGCCCTCAGCACCCCTCTCACTTCCTACTCCTCCCACTCACCAGCCTGGGCTCTGTTGCTGTCTCTGCAGGCGGAAACCCCACTGAATATTTTCCCACCACACGCTCTTCTGACCGCTGCCCCAGCTTGTATGTAAGCACTGTGCACCATACATGGGGTATACAGTAGCTACAATGGGATCTGAATTCCAGCACAAGTTCATTGCTTCTTAGACTGCCCTGTGTGAGCAGAAATGCTTCCTGGAAGCATTTGGGGACACAGAGAAGAGTCCATGCCAGACAAAATCTGCAGGGATCCCAGATTTTGACAGTGGGAATGGCTGAGTTGAGAGGTCTGCATGGTGGCTATTCTTAGTGGCAAAAGGAGCCTCCCAGTAGCTGCAGGAGGAGGAGCTCTGAGCAGAGAATACCGTGTTATAAATGGCTAAAAGCTTTCAAGGGAAAAGGCACTTGTTTGCAGTGCTTTTTTATTATTATTTTTTTTTCCTTCTTGCTGTACACAATATCTCCCTTGATACTTTCTCTCATCACCCTACAACCCTGCCTAAAAGTGACTCTCCAATTGAAGAGGTCTGAAGGTCACTGGAGGGAAGTACTGGGCACTCCCTATCCCATCCTTTCCATCTCCTCCAGCCAAGAGCGACCATAAGCTGAGCTCAGGATAAGAGTGAGATATTGCTAAAGAAGCTTGAGGGGCACAGGGCAAGGGGAGGAGAAGCATGAACTGGAAAGTGTGACTCTGTCCCCTGCATCAGGCATGGCTGAACTGTGCCAAGGGAATCTCATTCCTACGTATGCAGACAAAATGGTTCCCACTGGAGCCGCTCAAATAACAACCTGGAATTTAGCAACCATGTAAGCAATGGAAAAAGTGGCATGTGGTACAGCAGTGTCAGAAAACTGCTATGCAATATTAGATCCTCTGGCAGCCAAGGAGTGTGCAAAATGGTAGTCACTTGCATGAGCTTGGTGGTCTGGCTACTGAGACCACCAGATATTTGCACTGAAAAAGGTCCAGATTGATCCCTGGTGTACACATGTGCTACTTCTGCTGACAGACAGAAGCCACAGTGATCCACATCTCCACAGGCTTTGGTCCCAGCTTCTGTTTGTAGCTGATGAGGTTAAAGTTTTAAAGTGTGGATCAGCTCCTTTCCCATTTGAGTCAACACAAATGTTATTGACCATTTAAAGCCACAATCTGAGGGACACGTGGCTGCTGTTTCAAGACTTGTGTGTTGTATGAGTTACTCTTTCATGCTTTGCCCAGTGATGTGTCCCGCATCTTTTCTCACATTTAGATCACCGTTTGCATTTCTGTGCTGTCTTTCCCTGACACTCCTCAAGACCTGCCCCAGCTAACATCCAGATTGTGCTGCTCTAGTAAATCCAGACCAAATACTTGTAAAATGCAGGAAAATGCTATGCTTCATCTTTAACTAGCATTTTTCTATATGTGGCTAAATTACGGCTCGGTTTAAAAGCAGGTTTTTTTTCTAGCAAATAGCTATTTCCTGGTGTTTGCTTTCTCTGAAAGATGATGAGTCTTATCCAGTCTGGTCTCCTTCACATTTCCCTATCTACTCTGGCACTTTACATAGCACTGAAATGCAACCTGCCCCCAGGGCAAAAGCAACAGCATTTTAATAACTTGGCATTGTTACCAAGGCCAAAGATGTGTATCCAAAAACGTGAAATTCTTCCTGAATGAAAGCGGGGGGGTCACATATCTCTAATATTCAGTGAAATTCCTCAAATCAGGACTTAAGGAAAACTTAATTGAGACTCAGGCCTTCCCCACAACTGTGTATTTTTAAAGAAACGTATAAAATACATCTAAAACTGAAAAAAAGAGAGGTGATTGAAAACAGGCAGTAATTGAGTTGAACTGAATCATCAAGGCTGTTCAGGAAGGTCTCAAGCAGTTACTCATGCTTTTAAAGATGAAAGTCATACCCAGACAGTCATTTTTGCCTCCATTTACTAGATGGTCATTTGTGCCATGGTGTCACTGGTACATGCATCTCTGACTAGCAGCCTTTGAGCTCAGGCACTTGGGTTAACCTCCCCCTCCCCTCTGAGAAGCCACCAAGGGAAATAATAAGAAGTTAGGTCTTACTTAGAGATAAGTGAAGGAATACCTGGAAGGACTTGATGAAGGTCCAAAGCAGTGTCCGGATGCCCTCCCCTCGGCTCAGGAGCTTCACAAGACGCATCACACGGAAGAGTCGGAAGAAGGTGATTGAGATGCGAGAGTTTTCCTCTGCGTTCTGGAAGCCATTGGCACAGAGGCAGGAGTTACAACAGCACAGGAGGAACAGGGGCCCTGGGCCACAGAGGATGCTATGTCGAGAGCTCACTGCACTGTTCCTTGTCCTGGTACTGCTCCCTGGGCTTGCACTGCCCCAGCATACCAGTGACGAGCTGAGGCAAGTCAAACCTGCCCTCTCTCCCATGATGCTGAGGCTACTCTTTGGGGCTCTTGAGGCCTTCAGCCTCACCCTTCAGCTTGCCTGGACTTTGGGGGATTAGGGGTATGTTGTGCTATAAACCCCTCTGTTACACCTCCTCTCCACACTGGAAAAAAAGATGTTCTCCTTTGACACTGTACTAGAGGAGAAAGACGCTTTCTCTTCTGACCTAGCTCAGATATTTTACCTCAGCAAACACCTCAGCCAGTGGTTCTGGTGAATCTGGTGCCAGGCATCTGCCCTGTGCTGCTCGCTCTGCCGAGAGACAGTAGCAGATACCAGGTCTGCTCTGGGGTGTGAAACCCCACGGGGGCATGGTATGTGCTGGCCCCTGCCCAGCTGCTGGCCTCACGGGCACAGCCGGCAACCCCACTGTCCCTGTGCTGCTGTGGCCATGCTTCCAGGGGCTGGGCCATGGTCACTTGCTCCTGCTGCTCTGTGCTTGGGCCTTTCACATTTCTCATGACCCCTTTGTATTTCCCACAGTCTGCATGCCGACTTTTGTTTTTTCAAAAACATTTTATTTTGGCTTCACTGCTACTGTTCAAGGGTGCAGTATTTTAAAATAGTTTTTCTTCTGGCCTGTTCATTTCTCACAGCATCTGCTTTGTCCCTAAGCATTTTCCCCTGGGCCTATAACCAGCTCTGACGTTCCTCAGCCTTCACTTGTGTGAAGGCAACATTCGTCTGAGCGCTGCCCTGGCAGCAGACTCACCTGGGCCTCAGTGGAGGAGGGGAGCAGAGGAACAGAAAATGCCACATTTCCCAGTTCATTAACTCCCTAAAATACTGTGTGAAGCCTGTGGAGCTGGTGGTTTCCACTAGCAGCACTGTGGGAATGTGACCTCCTGTCACAGGGGAAGATAACACTGTCACCCTGCCACTTGAACTGCTATGGAGCAAAGAAGTGCACAGAAACCCCCTCTCTGTACCCATCCAGGCTGCAAAGACTGCAGTTTGAGTATAAATGCCACTGAAAGAGCAACATTTAGGAGGAAGAAACAGTGCAGATCACCCCGCTGTTAACTACTCACCACTGTGTAAACCAAGAGAGAACAGACCCTTTAGATTTCCTGTCACTGGGCAATGAAAACAGCAGCTTTTTCTCCTGCCTGTTCCTGATAAAAAACAAGATGAAGGAACTGCCCAGAGGCACATTTCTGGGCTTAAATGTCTAGATGGGGATGTATACCTGTGTGCTGTGAGTGCCTCTGTTTCTGATTCAGGATGAGCAGATTTGTGCTCAGCTCTGTCTGCTCCCAGCTGGGCCGGTGCCCTAGGTCCTGCTAGGGAGCTGTGGGGGCACACAGGGGCCATGGCTGCTTGCTAGTGTGTGTGAACCCTGCCCCCAGAGAAAGTGCAGCACTATGTGCAATAGGTGAGGATTGCACCCCTGCTGCAGTTTGTCTATCTGTGGTGAATCACTGGTGGGTATTTTGAGTAGCTTCCTCCAGTCTGCAGCAAAAGTTGACACTCGCTGCCTGTACAGTAACTGAATGAAAAAGTTAAGGGCAACAGGCTGTATCAAGGAAAAGCCTGAGTGCTCCCAACATCTCTCATCATTCTCATTTTCTGACTTGGACAACGGGCTGGGGGCTTCTGTAAATCAGAGGGAATTACTCTGAGGTGAAGGAAGGAACATGGTGTCCAAGAAATCAAAAATTGTGATATTCAGTACTTTCAGCACTACTATCTGGAGGGTTAACTGTAAGGTCACACACCTCTCCCAATCTTACATTATTCCTATGGCCTCCCTTCCACTTTCTTGAAGAAGTTAAACTCCAATAACATCTAAATGAGAGTTAAGGTCCAAATTTGTAAGTTTTGTGGAGAGCAGTACTGCTGTAGTTGCCACCAAAAAAACCCATCAAAAAGTGCTCTTATTCTACCTGCTGTTGCTCTTGTCGCTTGGCCCTTTGGAGGACAGCAAGTTAGGACATAGGTCTGGGCAGAGGTTTTAGCATTCCTTTTTCTTTCCTTGTTGAGAGGAGGCAGCTGCTGTAGACAGAAAATTATCCCTGTCCTCCCAGGGCCCTGGAGCCGGCAAAGTCTAAGCAGCAGATAAAACAGAACAAATTCCTCCCTGACGCAAATCTGCAATTTACTGGCATCAAACCACTTAGCCAAAAACACTGTGATGCCTCAGGAGACTACAGTCATTTAAAAACTAGGTGGCTACAGATTATCTGATGCTTGAGTAGCCTTGCTTGCTTTCTCCTGGCTTTCATCCAGCCTTTAAAGGCGTATCCTTGCCAGAGGAGGGAGGTTCTGCAAAGTGGCAATCAAGAGACTGGAGTCACTGCTGCTCTGCTAGGGTAGTGTGGGAACTGCCTTGTATACCAAGGCAGCAGAATTTTTCTGCACCACTGCACAATTCGCTCTGTTTTTGTGTGTAATACAAACACAAATCACCTCACTGAAGAGGAACTTTGGAGTCTCAATCCTTTCTAGTCTGGAGGCTTGGACATGAAGTCACACTGCAAACTTGCTCAGTGCCACATTCATAGTCACATAGTTTGTTGATAATATAGAAATCTTACCAGGTCTAGTTCTCTCTTGGTGAGTCATTAGAAGGCAGAACGACAGTTAACTTGACCAAAGGAAAGCTCAGGATGCACAAGAAATACACATGTGCAGCATATTCACAGCTCATGTGAACACCAGACTCACACCAATACACGACATGGCAGCTTCATGCACAAATAACTAGGCTGGGCTTGGAGAGAGAACTTGTGATCACGGAGAAGAGAATAAAGGAGTGTGTTAGAAAGAGTGTCACAGAAGCTGGGAGGGTGGTCTGTATTTTCGGTCTTACCATAGAGGAAGAGCATTGGGTATGTTCAGCTGGCTTTAAAGAAAGGCAGACAGAAATAAGCTGTAATAAGTCTCCAATCAAGAGCCCTAGTAAACTAGGTCTTGGCTAACACAGGAGCAACAAAATGGCAGAAGAGGGCAAAAGGGAGTTTGAAAGAAATGCACAAGAGGCAGGGCTTACTCCCTAGGACTCCCAGTATCAAAGCTGGTCATGGTAGAAGTAAGTACAACTCCCACTGAATTTATTAATATAAACTGTATTCACTACCGCCACATGTGAATTTCACCCAGTGTCTCCTGAGTGCTAGACATCCTGCCATCCAGACAGTGGAGGTGCTAATATTGTTAAAATATTTCTTGCATCACTACTGTCAAGTTCAATACAGGGGCTGATTTAGCCCCCCAACTCAGATCCAGGCCATGTCTGCACAGGGGTCAGCTGCAGCTTGTAGTGCATCTATCTGATTTACAAACCCATAATAATATCCCTATTGCTAAAGCAACATGTTCTACTTACATATCCTCATTCTCTTGCAGGTAGTTCTGGGTGATAACATTGCCATTTCTAAGACAATGAGTTGAGATAATCTAGTCAGGTCTTGGCAACCCTACAACATCCACTGCCAGCTGTGGAAAATGGGTTGGTAAAACTGGCTAGCTTGCTGTACCTTCACCCACATCATAGCAAAGCTCCAGGGACCCAATGAAGGTGTCCTTGGAGGCCAAGCTGAGCTGAGCTGAGCCCTGGCTATGCCTGGAAGAGTCTAGTTACTGCAAATACTCTGCCTGACGTTCCTTGTTTAACTTCTGGGGCCATTTCCACTATTGAGAGCAATTCTAAAAAAGCACCCAAGTCTGCAGATACCCTTAGATGTAAGAAGCAGAACTGAAAATTAAATAAAACCAGCTGCATTGGGAGTCCTTTGGTTTAATAATAACATCATCTTTCAGGCCTAACCTCTGCTATATGCCCCGTGTGCCAAACTTGTTTATCATTACTTCCTATGACTACATTAGTAAAGCTCAAACTGTTGTATTTCTTCATCTGCCAGTGGCAGAATTCATCTCTAGTGCCATGGAGGAGTCCTACAGTGTGCTCCTGCTCTCCAAGGACACTGTAGTAACCATTACTATATTACCTGAATAAAAACTGTAGTTTGGATGCACAGTCTATTTGGTGGTATAGGCAAATGAGAACAATGAAAAACCCAGGGTATGCCTAACCATGTGATAGTCTTTTGGATTAACTCATTGGTTTGGTAGTTTCAGATTTCATTGCTTTTATCCTCCTCTTTCACATGTTTGCTCTTGTGTTTTCTTTTCAGATCACATACAGGTAAAAGCTGTCTTGAATACCAAATAAAAGCAGTGCCCATAGAGACATTTCTAACAGATCAGGCATAGATTTTGATTTTGTGTCATTGGGCAAACACCTCCTTTCCAGCAAGGAGTTTCTCTGTCCTATCTCCCTTCCTCTTTCTAGTTCTGTAAATAATTTCTTTCAAGAGAAGGATCCTTAATGTACTAGTTGCTGGCTTCCTGTTGGAAGGTACAAAGCCCCTTCAAACTAACTGAAGGAAGTCCAAAATTTTTCAGCACCTTTCAGCATTGTCCATCTTTCTTGGCTTACAATGTTGGTGCATCTGTGACTGCCTAGCTGAAGAAGCCTCGTAAGTTATTGTCGAATATTATACCTTAATTGTAATTTTTGATAGTGTTAGTATTTCATCAAAAAGTAGAGATAATAGTAATGTAACACAGAAAAAAAAAATCTGTTGGTATGGGATGCTCAACTAGGAGGATCTGTCTTCACATTGGAAAACTAGAAACCAAAGATTCTGAGTATCTTTGGCATTGCTAAGAAAGTGAAGTAGAAGTTGACTTATTCTATTGTTGCCTGAGGTGACTGGTCTGTGTTTTAAGATGGGGTCAAATATGTAGCAAATTAAATCATTACCTACAGGAAAAGCTGTAAAGCAGCATGGGAATATTTTCGTTAATGCTGGCAGGTAGTATTTGTACAAAGTAGTAGCACTGTGAGCTGAGGTTCCTGACATGCTTGTGCAGAGAGTATCTTGTGCATGAGTACATGAGGGAGAAATCAATCCCCGGCTGAGGACTACTGAATACATTTTCTGATGTCCACAGAGGTTTCAGAGAGGAGCCAAACCCTACGATTTTCCACATGTGTCAAGAAGTCACCATATGGACCTGAGTCCAGGTATCTGAGAACCCATTACTGGGACTTTCAAGTGTGGCCATTCCTAACTATAAAGCTGAGAGGGCTATTTCTACATTTTCTGAGAACTTTCAACCTTGCAAGTGATGTGACTATGCCAAATTTAGGACAAAGACAGGCACCTGCCACCTGAGAATGTAGCAGTCACATCTGTTCACAGGGATGGAGGCATGGTGGTAGGTACTTGGAATTAAAGCCAGTGTCTAACGCCCACATGAAGTGGACAGGATTCAATTTCTGCAAATTTCAGAACAACGTACAAAAGCAATTCCTCATCTGTTAACTGTGATTGAAAGAGCTTTTGGAGAATCACAGAATAATAGAACCATTTCAGCTGGAAGAGACCTTTAAGGTCATCAAGTCCAGTCTATCATCCACTAGACCATTTCCCTAAGTGCAACATCCACCCATCTCTTAAACACCTTCAGGGACTGTGACTCCAGCACCTCCCTGGGCAGCCAGTTCCAATGCCTGACAACCCTTTCAGGAAACAAATTGCTCCTCATATCCAGCCTGAACCTCCCCTGGAGCAACTTGAGGGTGTTTTCTCTTGTTCTATTGCTTGTTACTAGGGAGAAAAGACTGACCCCCACCTCACTACAACTTCCTTTCAGATAGCTGTGGAGGGTGATAAGGTCTCCGCTGAACCTTCTTTTCTGCAGTCTAAACAGCCCCAGATCTCTCAGCCGTTCCTCATGTGAAGCTACACTACTTAACAGAAGGTGGTCTTTAATTGCAGTCATCTCTTCTCCTGCATATGGTCTAACCAGCAAAGAAACTTCAAGTATTCTACCCTGCTCTTGACATTTGGGGCATAGTAGCATGCATATAACCGAATGAGAAAGTGCAACAGCAGTAACAGTGAGATTAATCAAGAGATGATGCTCTGCACAATTTCCATCATAGAGAAATAAAAAGAAGCATAAATCATAAACGAGTCCAGGGGCATATTAAGAGTGACATAGAGGGGAACCTGCAGGCTAAGAGTGGGAAAAGAAATATCTTAGGCAGGATGCATCTATGTAAAGACAGTGGGGACAAATGCAATAAAACTGCCTGGGCCATTTACTTTTTTCCTTTTTTTCTCTTGATGTCAGCATATTTAGAAAAGTAATAAAGATGCTAAAGAAACAGAAAAGCAGGTTCTAGAAGCCAAAGTAAAGATTCAGTAGGATAAAGTGAGTGATTCCTGAAGCATGTCTGAAAACCTCCTCAGATTATAGTTGCCTGCATATATCTCATTTTAACTGTGTTCAACATGTATCAGAGCACCAACATCTTAAACAGATATGCTGCTTGAGCTACTGCCAACCTGTTTGCATCCTTAAAGCACCCGTAGGCAGAAAAGTGAAAGGCACAGCTTATGCCTGTCATGAATGTAGGATCCCAGGTAAGGAAGTTTCTGGGAAAGAAGACAGGTTTATTCAATGGAGAGATACTTACAATCTTAGAGACCACAGCATTGAATAAAGCAACTAATAGTTGCAAAGAACATACCACCTCCATATGGGTAGAGGGAGCATCAGAGTCTCCTGAACATCCATACTGACTTGCATATCAATCTTGCTTTTTGATCTTGCCATCAAGACATTGTTTTTTTAACAGGTTGTGCTTATGGGTTCCAAATCTTGATTATAGCATGAATGCTTTGGAAACTAGGAGAAAATAAAATTTACATTCCAGGAGAACCAGTATCAGTGTCTCAAGGGCACTACATAACAGCCAATATCATACTGTAATATGATGTAACATGTAATACAGCTGTAATGTAATCCATTCTGAAATTCTGAGAAGGGATGACTTGGCTCTTCAGCGCTGTGAAGACAGGAGCAGTAATATGAACAAAGACTGTAAGACTTTGTGGTGTCATGGTAGTATTAAAGCCCCCTGAAATATCCATGGCTTAGAGTATCTTCTGGATAGATAAGGAGAAAAACAAGAGAGTGTCTTAATAAACAGATTCAAATGAAAGTCTTAGTAGAAAACTCCTGATAAGAGACACCAATCCCACCTCATCTCCATGGAAGTCTGGAGGTGCATGTTGAGACATTTGAATTCATTGGAGTTTCTGACTGGTTTGCTGGCAACTATAATGGTTATCCGGAGAAGGAGCACCTAGAAATGCCTGAAGGGTAGCTCCATCAGGTTTGTACAGCCTATATTTACCCAATATATCCAAGGAGTGGATCCTTGGCTGCTGGGTAAGCATGTTCCAGTAGTTGTAAATGTCTGACTGTCACTGAGATGATGGTATAGGCAGGCAGCATTCCCATTATCAGCACTGTTGAAAGTAGTAATGTTTTTTATACTGCAGGACACATTGAATAGGATGACTTCAGCTCCTTCACAGGATCCAGTCTTTTCTAGGAAGTCCAAACTGACTTTTTCCCCTGATATTTGAGGAACAAAACTTCCATACTGATAGTTTTTATGTTTTAAACTTTCTATCAATACTTCTTCCATTTTTAGGGAGGAATCTCTTTTTACAAGACAGAATCCAGCCTTTATGTTGTGGAGAACTTTGGCCTGGCTTGATCTGGGGAATATTTAAGCAGCTTAATGCAGAGTGCTATTGTTGCTTTGTTAGTCAGAGTTGTCTCAGTCAATGTAGTTGTATAATGACAGCCTTCTAATTTTGTCTTGTAGTACTAGGTTTGAAGAGATGAGAGGAAACCTATATTTGAGACTTTGACACCATGATATGACACTGTATCTTCATATTTCTCAAGAAAACAAATGGTCAGATGCTGATATTGCCTTTGTGACAAACAACCTATAATGACATTTCTCCAATAAGGAAAATATGGCTCGTGGATGAAGCTCTTAGGAGACCATTTGCAGCAGATCGCTGTTGGTGATGTATGTCTGGAGTTTCCTTGACTGCTGTTGACACTTGGAGAATGAAAAGTTACTCATGAAGATGCTGTAGCTGTTGGAAACTTGTCCATTGGTCTGTTAGCCTTCTTCCATGAGGAAAGTAGTGATGGATGTTTACCTCTTGCTTTTTTCTACTCATTGCCTGTGAGAATTCATACTGTGGAGTTCATCTGAGCAGGCTGCCGTGTGTGTAGCTCCTTTGCAGTTCTAGGCTACTGCTTTTTTCTAGCTAAAGTTCTTTGTATCTAGAGGTTCTCCAAGAGTCCTGCTTACTTCAGCTATACTGCATCTGTGACCTTCTTGGACACAGAATGAAGGGTGAAAAGAGACATCCTGGGGGAATGAACTCATTGTACAAACATAGATACAATTTTGAGGGGAATTAAAAGCAGTTTCATGAAGGGATACCTGATGTGCAACAGTGATTTGATTTTGTTGCTACGGGGAGTAAGAGAGAACTGAAGGACCATCTCAGCTGCCTGACTACTTCATGTTGACTGGCTGTAGAGGGTAAGGAAAGCAACAGCAAGCCAACAACACTACCATTCTGGAGATTTTTCTTTCACACATGTGGGTCTCTGAGATGGGGTCTGAAAGGATAATGTGCTTCAAGAAGAACAAGAATTTACCAGCGTGTAGGGGAAAAAAGAGGTTTAGAATTTATCAGTGCCATGGAGATGTGATAAAAAAGAAGACACTATGCTTTCTGTTGTGTTTGTAGTATCAAAAGTCTGAAATGACCTCAGGCTGACTAACACAAGTCTTAGTAGAGAGCTGGAAAAAGTCGGGGTTTCAAATCAACCTGGCTGCTGTCAGGTAATAGCCTGCCATTACATTGTGGAGTTACCACAACCCCTTCCAGAGTTAACTGCTGCTTCATGGGATTTTAATCCCAAGAACTCTAGAGATAATCCACCTGCCACCAAAGTCTGTGAAGTTCTTGTAAGACCAGGCAAAAATGTATCTGATATTTCTCTGACAGGGGATACAACTGGATTGCAGATGGCATAATTCTCAATCTCCCAAACCCTACAGTAAAATGAAATTATTATCAGAAAAAGAATAATTTACAAAGCCCAGAAAAGCTGCTTAATGTCTGTGTTCTTACATTAAGTGTGAGAATTTCTGGGAGTATTTTCAATAAAATTAGCCAGAATTCTTTTATTTTTCTTCAAAAATGTTTTCTGTTAGAAGAATGCTTATGCTGAAAGTGAAATGTTCTGTAGAAACATGCCAATTGAAAAAAAATAGCATTTCAGAAATGTAAGATTGAAGTCTCACATTTTGTTCTCGCACATTTCAATTTGAGTTTTCATTTCAATTAGGGATGTTATATAACTATGAACAAAATCAATCCCAGACTAAGCTGTTTTTACTTCACTAAAAGCAAATGTTTTGATTTGCCTCAATTATTTCTGTCGAATGAACTTTTATGGAAAAATTTGCAATTTAAAATTTTTTATTCTATTTTAAAACAAAACAAAAAAGAATATGTTACAAGGGGCTTTAATGAAACAAACAAAACCAGTCCTTCCTGTAGCTCTAGTTTGGGTGAAGTACCAGAATGTTTTTTGGATCATTTTCATAAACTGTAGTTTGGTTTTAATGCCTACTAGAAAAGGGCATCATCTTACAGTAAAAGAGGAAATCAAAGTATATGATGCTGCCTTTACCAGGGCAAATGGTGAACATGATGCTGATTTCCCTGGAAAGAGCCCTGTTTTTTTCCAGTGCAATGTAACATGCTAATCCTCAGACAGCTCTGCAGAAGAGCCTGAAGTCTCTTTCTCTAGGGAATTAAAGTTTTATTTGATGCAATAAGGGGAATTAGGAAAAATGTGACACCTGCAATGAAGTGGGTCAATGCACGTCTAGTGCTAGCTCATAGAAATGCAATATATATGCATTTATACTTCACATAGATTCCACATGATCTCAGATCTCGAGAGAACTATTAGCATATCTGTATACAACAAAAGCCTACTTTGAACACAGTTAATAAGGTCAAGGTAACTTTTAAAGCAAAAGAGTCCTGCAGCTATCAGTTTTTTCCCCTTCATTTCCTATGTATTGTAAGATTTTGAAATTCTAGAGCTTGCTCTTCTAATTAGTTTCAAATATGTAAATCATACCAATTTGAATAGCTTATGAATTAATTTCATATATATCTATGTACCCATGAAATTGTCAGACAGTAATCTTATGGTTTCAAGTGCTTAAGGTAAATATAAGGAAAGTGAATTGCTTTAATTTGGTTATGCAGATTACCCTAGATTGACAATTACTGGACAGTTAATGAAAGAGTCACATTTTACACAGCTGAAAGCTCTATTTTTCCCCCATGACTTTCAGAAAAGCAGAACAATTGGTAAAGTATATCTATGCAAATTATTCTTAATTTTCAGGTTGTTTTAATAATCCTTCTCATTAGCTCTGAGTAAACGATGAGTTCAAGTCTTATGGTAATCAAGCCTGTGGGTGGGGGTCCTGAGAAACAAGTAGGTATTAAATACTATTAGAGATGTAGTGCTTATCTTCAGGTACAAGTACTGGTTTGACTCAGTGAGTCAGGTGCAGCTTGCCTGTGTTTCATTATTTGTGTTTTGTGGGATAGGTAGCCAAAAACAATCCTACAACACCTGGATAGGAAGGCTCTGAAGACAAACTGAGCCATGAAAATAAATGTTGAAAGGCTATTTGTGTAAAGGACATTTTACTTTTGTTTTACAGGTGGAGTGACTTCAAGGATTTTCTAGTCTGAGTATCAGCTGGGAGGCTTTACTGATTTGAACACCTCTGCCAGAAACCACGTGTGATAGAGTGGACTTTTTTCATTCAATTTGCCTTTTCACTTGACCAGTTCTTGATCCACAAGCCAAGGGGTCCCCAAAGAGGTAATCAGGCTGCCCCAGGCTAAGTGGGATGACCCTAGGAACAGACTAGACCACTGAGCAATACAGAGAGAGCGCAAGTGTAAAGATTTAGAGTTTTTCTCATCTCTATTACTATCCATGCCAACGGTTTCCTCATTTCTATTCCTAATTCCAATGTGCCTCACTGCTTTTCCTATGGCAAGGTTAATATGGCATTTAAACTCTCAGCCCAGCAGTGTATTTATCATTGTGCTGGAAAGGGCAGTCTTCTTTTCCTCCACCTCTTTAGAGAGATTTATGTTCTCTATTATATAGGTCATTATTCTCTTTTCTGTTTTTTTTCCCCGTTGTATGGTGGGACAGAGGGAACTATGTGGGTCTAGTTTTCCAAAAGAAGCACAGCCTGTATCTGCTTTTGACTCATTTCAAATGACAGATCTTTTCATATCCAGGTTCTCCTATCCCAAATAAATCCATTTTCTTGACTTCTTATCTGTAGCAGCGTTGTGAAAGCACAGCTGCTCTGGAAGCAGAGAGGTGATCTCTGACATGGCTTGTCCTGCTAAGGTTCTGGTGTACTAAGACCACACCACTGATTTTGATCTTGAAATGAAAAAATGGAATGAAATGTTCAAAGCAATCATATCAATTTTAGTTACTTTAAAGACATGCTGTTGTGTGTTATATAAGGAAATGATTTTTTCCATTTCTTGTAACAGCCCATAACCTGTCTTGAAAAGGATAATGGCAGCAGAGTTATTCTCCAAGACAAATTTCCTGAGCCATAGGTAGGCACCTTGTCTTCAATACCTTGCAATACTCCATTGGTACTGAGAGGGTGAGTAACATCTACTGGATTCATCCTCCCTGGAGTCTGAGGATTTAAGGACTTACACAAACTCCCAGAAGCATGTCCTTCTTCTGTCATGGCTGTGCCTTTCTTCAGTGTACCGAGCGTTTGAGCACTTCTACAGCTCTCTGTTAATTTCTTATTAATTAGCTGATTGAATTCCATGGTGTGGGAAAAGGATAAGGAAGAAGGAAAAACGAAGAGGAGACTGAAACTTGGTGTTCTCTGAATAGTGGTGTTACTGGGTTTCTCTGGGCAGCCCACCTAGGGCAGAAAGGATGCTGGAGACCTCTAGACTTTGTAAGGCTCCATCTGTGAAGAGGTTTGCTGGCAGCTCAGTATGAAGGGTTTACTGTGATGTAGTTGGAAGGAGCATGTGAAACTGGAAGAAAGCTTGCACTGGTAGTATTAAGGTCAGAGACAGGCCTGTGGTCTGCAGCAAAATACATGCTCCTCAGTATGATAACTCTTCTGGGGACTAATGAAGCCAGATGAAGACTAGATCCTGAGCAGTCTTTTTTCCAGGCAGGAAAGCAGGCAGTCTACCAGATCAAAGGCTCTGCATGCAGTGTTGCCAGGATCCTTTTTGGCAAGCCTAAGTCTCTGGGACAGGGTGAAGATGAATGAGTCATCTTATGCTTTGATGAAGGTGCTGAAAGAAACTGCAGATGCCACTGAAAACAGGAGAAAACCCAGTCCACCTTTGTTCAAATGCAACAGTATTATGGATTGCAAGAGACAGTAGACACAGGTGAACTAGCAGCCCCTGTTATGTCTGCGTAATGAGTCTCTGCTCAAGGGAGGACAGTCAAAGATACCAGCAGCTCAAAGAGAGTTTCTTATGGACCACTTTCATTAGAGATTTGTAGCAATTAGTATTTAATTCCCAGGCTGTGTTTTTCATTGCCTTTTAAATTATAAAGTTATTTAATATTGATGCACAATGTTTCCTAGAAGAGAACAGCCTGCAGAGTTATACTGGATTTGTGTATGTTAATATGGGATACAATAAAGCCTATGACCCATTCTGGGATTTAAAATGCCTCTCACAAGCATTATCAGAGTATGTTAGAGGTGGTCACATATGGAGGCTGGAGCTGGCTGTTACAGAGCTACTGAGCAACAATTTTTTGTTCTACATCTCTTTCTAAGAAGAAATTATTACTGATTTGATTAATTATTTGATTAAAAGAATTAGTTGGTATAGTATACATCATATGTAATGCTCACTCTGTGTGATTTGCTATGTTCAAGTCTGGGTAAACAGCTGATTCTCAAAATCCCTAGCTCAATTTCTTTCCATGCCTTTCTATTAACAAGTGTTTATTTACTTCTGAGGCATCTTTGCCTTCGTGTCTGTTCAGCCTAGGAAAAGATGTCACTTATCTGGCTTTGGTTGAAGAAGATTTTTTCCCAGTCACTCGGAGAAGGCTCAGCAGACAGTACTACTAATTGGTACCTCTGAGTTGAAAAGTGAATTTTGAGAGAAAGACTGGGATGTGACCAGCTGGGATGTCCCCTTGTTCTGCAACAGTTTTATTAGCAATTAAAGGCAGAACAACATTTTGCCCATCACTCAGCTGACCATAAGCAGCAATCCAAGCTGTATGCTAGGTCATCTGAATGCATCAGGGAACAGGTCCCATTATAGCAGATCTCTAGGAAGACATTTGAAACAGAAGTTATTTTGTTGACATGTTATGCTGGACAGTCTCCACAAAGAACAGACCAGAGAGGGAAGGTAAGAACAGAGCCATTTTAAAAACAGTTGTCTAGTGAGAAATAAAAGAAAAAGCTTGCCTGACTGGTGTCTATGATGGTAGAAGGAGTGGGGCAGAAGTTAAATGAGAGTCCTATATTGACTATATTAGAAAGGGTAAAATTAGCTCATATGTATATGTCTTTGATTGCAAATCTGTCTGGGAGATCACAGAAACCCCACAATCAGGTCTTTATTTAATAGGAACTTGAAAAATTCCTTTTAGTCTTTGCATTTGGGTTTGCAAATTGGTACCCATCACCATGCTGAACTGCTGCTGAGTGCCTGGCACAAAAATCTTCACAAAAGGGAACAGCTTTTCCCTTGGACTGGTGGTACCTTGGCTGATGACAGGTAGGAGGAGGGGAACCGATACAGTAGGTAGAGATGACCTAATTACTGCCTTGCTGAAAAGCAGTAGCACTCCTCGGAATAGGAAACATGATCTCTGCTACACAAGATCTCAGCAAAATTTGGAGAAAGTCACTGGAGATAAGAAGGTGGAGGAGAGGAGAAAGTTACAGAGGAAAACAAATAAAATGCTTGTGCGTGTTTTGCTTTCCTCCATCACCTTTGTTGCTTTCACTGCAACTGTCAGCGCAATCTGGAACCAGTTAGTAGATCTCTTAATATGCATAATAGTACAAAATGGTGTACACAGTGAGGACTTGAAGGACTGATGTTAAAAGCTCTTGTAATTTGGCTGGAGAACAGAAGCTTTTATAGCAAAGCTGAAAGAGTGAAATACAGGGGATTGTGCACCCTTTATTACTGCAATCTGCACATGGAGAACAGGCTGGAAAATTCTTTGGACATTCACAGCAAAGTAGATCTTAGTAAAAGAAGAATGAAATGCCAGAAAACATCTTTCACTGCTTCAAGGTATTGCCTTAGATGAGAGAGAACTAGCTGGATTTGAACTCATCCAAGCACCTTTTTGACCATATAACTTATGGTGTTTAGACAATCTAAGGAATCAGAGATTTTTTTCCATGGATTCATATAAAGATAAAATCTCAATTAGAGTTCAGCAAAACTTTTGCTAGCCAAGAGGGCAAATTCAATCTGCCTAGCAAACCAACAGAAAATCTAACCAGCTTGGGGTAGGTCTAATGTTTTTTATTATTTTTTCTTTTGAGTATTTTAAATAGCTTTGTGGAAAAACATATTTGAATTAGAAGGAAAACGAAACATAACTGTTTTATATCACAAATGTTGACGCCAGAACACTGTAGTGTTTTGGGGTTTTTTTAAGGTAATATGATAGAAAAATGACAAGAAAAAATTAATTACTGGTCAGAAAATCTGGATGTGGGCTTTTTAAAGACCTTTTTGTACTGAAATGTAAGTCACATGTTACCGTTGAAGCAACATAGGACAAGGCCTGTAGTACTTTGTGTTCCTACTACTAGATTATTGCTATTGTTACAATAACTTACAGTCAGATAAGAAAACAGGACTCCTTCTTTAAAAGCCTTAAAATACACTAAGGTTTTGTGTATGTGAAAGCTGATCCAGTCCTGAGTGTTGTCAGTGAGACGCTGTGCATCACCATTTTAAAGATAGCTCTAAACATTTTCACTCAGAAGGTCTCCAGACCAGTTTGTACATCTTTTTACAGCTATAAAACTATCTAACTTTCTCAGAATTTGCTCTCCTGGATTCTTTATCTTCTGTTTCTCATATTTTAATTAACTAGTATGTGTGTGGTTGAATTTATCTGGGAAGACAGATTTGGTTTTATGCCACTCTCAAATCTCTCCTGCAGCAAAATACATTCTGATTATTCCATGCACCTGGAATAATATAACAAGTAGCTTTGTGGAAATTACAATATTGAGATATTTCCTCAAAACTGGGTAGTATGGAGAGTCTTTCAAAGTGGGAACTACGTGCATTCTGCTTACGGTGCTAATATTGCCAGTCATCAGTAACAGCTCAAAAATTAAGGTAAACTAAGGAAGGAGACATTTGCATTTACTGCAAAAAATACATACATTTTTTCCTGTTTTCCCATATTTCATATAGATTTCCTTACAGAAAAAGTTACGCCATTACCAAAGTTATGCAGTTACCAAAAGCACCTCCTTGAATGAGCAAATCACATTATGAATTCTGGAAATGCACTCAAAATACCAACATTTTTAAGCCAAAAGGGAAAAAAAAGTCCCACTTTCACTCCAAAAATATACATAAATAAAACCAAAATAACCTTGTTCAAGCATGGTTGTGGTCAGACAGTTTCACCAGACTTCTTTCTCACAAGTACAGAGTGAAAAACATTCACCAGAATTGTTAATTAAGCATGGGAGGTGATCAAATTTAAATCAATCTAAGCCTAATTTAGGAAAGAGTTCAGGGAATCTCTCCTGATGTTCACCAAAGGCAAAATAAAGGACTAGCATTTGCCTCTGCTACAGCTCACAACCATGCTTCAACGTGTCTTCCCACATACAGAAGCTGAGGTGATCGTGGTGCGTTACCTGCATTGTTCTAGTGATAAACCACCACTAGATATTTAAAAAAGCAAACTAAATCCACCCACCCCGTACCCCCCAGTCCCGCCCACCCCCTCTCCCCCACTTTAACAGTAGTTTTTCCAAAAAGAAAACAAGTCATATATACATACATATACACACACATAGAGATAGCTCAGGACTACGTACAACTTCTAGGATGGCAGCAGTAAGGGTATGACAACACAAGATGCCAAAAGAAGCTACTGTGCTTCTCCAGCCCTTTGCTACATAATTTGGAGGCCTCTGCTACCCAGATGGCATTTGAGAAAGAGAGAGAGGAGGAGAGAGGGAGGGAGATGTTTTCTTCCTCTTCCAGAAGGTTTGGGTAAAATGAACTTGCAAGTTCTAGGAGTTGTAAAGTTTTGCGTCCAGTGGCAGCTGATGGCCAAAATCTGAGCAGCAAAGGGCATGGAAGCGGAGAGAACCAGACAGGCAGAGACAGAAAGACAGACAAATAGACACATAGCGACAGAGATGAATGCCAGTCCCAACTGAGGTGCAGGCTGGATGTTATGTCGTCCTTCCACCGATCCTTGCTCCCATTGCGGGGGTGTGTGTGTATAGGACTGCGTGACAGGGGCCGACCACTTCAGGCCTTGCACAGGCGAAATGCCCTGGGGCAGATCTGCCTGAATAGGGACTGCAGGATTTAAGCCACTGGTTCTCTGCCTTCAGACATATTGATTGAGGGTGGAAATGAACTTGTGAGGTTTAGTGTGGCTGGAGACGAGGGAGAGGAAAGCAAGGGAGAAAAAGAAGAAAGGCAGGGGGTGGGTTAAAAGGGAGAAGTGCAGGAGAAGGTGAGAGGGAGACTTGAGTATAGACTGTCAGATATTCCAAAGAATGGGAGCAGGAGCCCATGACAAATCATATGAAGCCTCTTGACACCAAAAGCAAGATGACTGAAGGAAAGGCCCCATGCGCCTGGTTTAAGCCTGAGCTGCTTTACTTCAGAAATAAAAAAGACTAAAGGAGAAATCACTGCACAAGTCTCCAAGTATTCATGGGAGCTGGATGCTCCATTGCATCTCTGGCCTTACTGTGTCAGTAATCAGCCAAGCTGCAACTCTCTGTCAACTTCCTAGCAGAATTTGTAAACCCTTCCAGAAGCGCAAGATAGAAAGTACTCAGCTCTCCTGAATATCTGATAGACAAACAACAAACCGCTACCCAGTAGGCCTGGCTACAACAGAACTGACCAACACTTTCTAGGGGAAGCAATACAGCAAGATGGGCTTTGGGTTTCTCTAACTTTCTTCATAGGGATGCTACTTCCTGGAGCACTTAGGTCCTATGTCTCCCAGATGCCACCACGGATTGCATCATATACAACATTGTCCCTTCCTTTTTTTTGCTCCTTCTGTTCCCTTTCACCTTACAAAAACCACCATTCCATCAACTCTCAAACCAATTGCAATGCTCACTCTTAGAAAAATGTGTACTGCTATAATAAGAGGGCAACTTATACAGGGAAATAGTCCATTACTTCATAAAAGCCCAAAGTCGTCAATTCCCTATCCCTGACAGTTCTCATCTTGTATCCAGGCACATCTGTCTGGCTTATCACATCTGCTCTATTGCATTGCATACCTGTCATGAGTACCTCCTCCTCCTCCTCTGTACCTCCTGCAGTCTTCACAGACACACTCAGACACACAGGCATGGCCACTGAGTGAAACAAGTGGGATGGATAAAAGTCCAGATGGTTTTGCTCAGTCATCCTCATGCACTCCCAGACACAGCTGATGAACACAGAGGTACTCCATGCATACATATTCAGAGGCACCAGCAGAAACCCTCGGTGATAGGCTCACAGGTAGGCACAAGCCCTCCCTCCCTTGACATCCTTTCAAGACAGACAGAATCAAACACACGCCATCCCCACTGTCACTGGTATCTATGTCAGTGCTCTGAAGACACACATGCTCCCACCTGAACATGCCTCCATAACTCTTACACATGTACACACCATGAGATGCCCACTGCAGCTGGATGAGCCGACCTCCCAGCTGGCCACAGGGACTCATCCACCTCAGTGGTCACCACTGTTATGAGCATTGCTTTGGTGGCAAATGAAGACTCAGCCACAGGGAATCTTTAGTGTGACACTGGCAACGGAAAGGGTGAAAGAAAAAGGACCCTATGGACAAGAGAGGTGTTGGCTTTTCTCTCCAACTGAGAGGAAAGAGATTACATTACCAACTTTTCCAGTGACTCAGGGTCTGTTTTTCTTTCCTCACTTTAGGCACTGTAGCACAGGGCACAAAATAAACTTGATTTTCCCCTTTGATACGGCATGAAAAATAGTAATGAGCAACTTTCTTTGCCCGGAGGAGGAGACAGCAGGCTGCCAGTCAGCTTCACGGCACTCCAGGCTACATCTGCTGATGTAGAAAGGAATGAAACACAAGCTTGTACCTGGGGCTACTTCTGAGATAATATATTCCAAATTTGCTGGCTTTTGTTCAACTCCTACGACATTTTTTTTTTCTATTTTAATAATAGATAGTAATAATTTTAACCATTTTAACATTTTCTTCTAAGGAATGTAAAGTGTTTTGTAAATGCTAATTACAATGCTTTCTTAACACAGAGAACAATAACAATCTCCAGTTTACAGATGAGGAGACTGAGATATAAGGATCTAGCCAAAGTCCAAGGAGGACAACGGACAGGCCTTTCCTCACAGGTGCCATATATGACATAATTGTCCACCTTATTCCCAGAGTCATTCTTATTCTTAGCACTTCAAGAGAGTTGACACGTGGTAGATGTGGTCTCTGCCTTGGAAATTATTTTTCCTTAATAGAGAATTAAACAGCACTTCCCTCCCTCTTCAGTTACTTAAGAAGCATTGAAATGAAAACATGAAATATTTCCAGAGAATTAGAAAAAAAAAAAAATGTTCATTTTGTGGCTAGGAAGTTAACTGTGTAACACTTACTGAGAAGCAAAGCTCTGAAACTGCATCTTGAAAGTAAGAGAAAGTAAAAGTGAATTTGGCAGGAACTGTGTCACTCTCTGAAGTTTCCAAAACACCTACCCAGTGCCATTTGCACTTACTCAGTTGTGTGAGGTGCATGTCTGTGTGTCTGTGCTACTGGTTGGGGTGACTTTGGAGATGTTCTCAAGTTGCAGTAAGCAACTGGGTCTAACATGATGTAAGTGGACTTATCACTTGACCTATCTCCACACATTGGACATGTTTTAAGTGGAAGCTTCCTAAAGTGCTCAGAAATGCTGAAGGCAGCCTGGGGGCCTACCTCATAAGTACATGCCTTCTCACTGTTTTTGAATGCACACCCATGCTAACAAAAATATGCTGAGCTTGACATGCAAGTGTACACTCACTCACAGGCATGCAGAGGAACATGCATGCATACACGAAGAGTCTCAGATATAAACCCCCGCCCATAAGCAAATCAAACTTGCACAGTAAGATAGCCATATTGGCTCAGAAAACACATCCATAGACTCAGTTACATACACAACAACCCATGTGCCTTCATCAACAACCATTCACAACACAAATACGCACAAAATACATATGCTTGCATACACACACTCTTTCCCCCATATGGATTCAAGTCTGTACACTCTCCCATGGATTTGTAGCCCATACGCAGGTGTTCAAACACATTCAGGAACATGTACCACAATCAATGGAGTGCACACACAAAGACCCACCCATGCACACTCACATATATCTTAACGTAGGTTTTGGTCTGTGAAATTCCTTTTCAAGAAACAAAAGTAATTGTCAAAAGGAAAAAAAAAACAAAGCATGGAGAACTGCACAAACAGATGCAAGCACATACCTACACTCACACTGTGGAGCCTATCAGTCAGGGTTCCCACTGCAACTACAGCTATCGTAGGTCAGCACCTGCTGGGTATGCTTCCCCTTGAATGCAGTTGTCTGATGAACCTCATCGAGATTTCAGCCTTACATGTCTATGGCCATATGTCAAACTAACCTGTGACAGATGTCTCCATCTTCCCTAACTGATCACAATATAAACTGTCCCTTAGCTCCAAGAGCAGCACCTTCCAAGACCCTACCACAAATATTCTTCAGCATCTAAAGAGTTGGGCAAAAACATCTTACCTGCACCTGACCAGGCTAAACATCTCCAATTAGTAGTTTATTGTCATTTTAGGGTTTATTTTTTCATCCTTTTTCAGACTTCAGGTCTCTTGGAACAAGACAAGACAGTGTACAGAAACACAGGGCAGGGTTTTTTCAAACCCACAAACAGGAAGAAAGCAACAAGCTCCCAAGAAGAAGGGGAAAAGTGTATCTGATAAACTGCCCCACACTGCTTGATGACAACTGTCCGTCCAAGATGGGCTGCTACTTCCAAAGCCCATTTGCTACAGATGTAACATATCAAGTGCTGCTAGCAGGAAGGGAATCCGACAGGACAAACCAACATACAAAACATTCTCTTATTCAATAAGGGTTATAAGTGCAAAGGGATTTCAGAACATTTCAGAACAAACTCCGTCCATAGCTGCCGCTCATTTATCAGTGCATCAAAAGTTTGTGCAAGTTTTTAGTAACAAACATCAGAAACTAGTAGCAAAGGACTTGCCTAGATAAAAAGAGAAGATTTAAACATGCCAAGTAACAAAAAGACGTGTGCAGAAATCTCTAAAAACTGTATAGAAGGAAAGGATTCTTTAGAGGAAACAGAGGGACCATCAGGCAATGCTTTTCATAATCCTTACTAAAAAATTCAGGGCCACTCCTGCTGCCTCCTCAACTAAGACAGGTGAAGGCTTTTTGGACAGAGGTACACCTTTATTTTTCATAGACTTCTGTAACAACATAAAAAAAAGGATTCTGGGCTTTGACTGACATGAACTTGACTTTACATAGAGAGTGGAAAAGAGAGCCTTGTCAGTGACAACTAAGCACACCAGTATGGATAGCTCTGGAGACTGAAAATCAGAACAATTAGCAGCAGCGTGACCTTCTCAACAACTTGCTGAGTGTGATTTATCCTGCTTAAATTTAGTCTCTGAGAGCTGAGTGTCTAGACAAACCAAACAAACCTAGACACTCACCAGTCACTGGATGGGCACCCTCAAAGAGCAATTCATTTCCCCTGTCACAGACATGTATAGAAAGGCACCAGTTGGCCTGGGGAGTTGTGCACTTCCCTCTGCTAATAGTAACTGGAGGTCTGAGTGACTATCTTCCTCTCAGATGGCTAAAGTTTAGGTATACCAAAGCATCTTAACTCATGATGTAAAAAGTTCAGTAATACATAGGAAATTACTGTGAATTTCTTCAAAAAGATCTATTAGGTTTTCCCTTCAGCACAGAGTTTCTGACTATAACAGACCTAAATTTATTTCTCAAAACACAAGGATCTATCCCCTTTCTGCTTGGAAGTCTTGTATGGATTCAAATACATCACTCAGGAGAGTCTTGTTGATGTCTAGTATAATTAATCTCCAGTTACCTGTACTTATTTCTTCAATCATCATGCACAGTTCAGTTTCTATGGATGAGAACTGAACTTTTCCACAATCTGAAAGTTATTGCTAGATACCACACCTAGCTTTCTTATGATGTGTGGCATAAAAAAGGCTTTTATTTCATTCTTTAAAATTAGCAACTTCAGCCCACCAATCATTGTAACTTCTCTCTACAAAGTTAGACCAATCTTAATATCTCTCTAGTAAAAGGGTAACAAAATTGTTCACTACATTTGGAGAGAAATGTTGTAAACACTTTTTTTGTGTCCAGAAAGTAGGACAACTAGAGGTGTAAAATAAAAGTTCATTTTCAGTTAGAAACTATTTTTCTCTCAAAAGACAAAGAAAATAGACTAGTGTGAAATAAAATACTTCATTTACTCTAAGCAAAAAAATATTACAACTTGGAGAAATGTTCCTGTTTCAGAATTTAAAAAAAAGAAACTGAACAGAAATTAAACTGGAATCAAGATATGAAAACATTTTGTTTGGAAAGTTCCAAGTAAGGCATTTTGATTTTTTTCAAAACTTTGCCTACATTTTCCCCCTAAGCTATGCTGTCACTTTTTTTGCTTGTGCTGGATTGCCTCCACACTACACAACAATTCCAAGCTGGAATGTTTATTCCACAGCCACACAATTTTACAAATTGATGATTGATTTGCTCTCCATTAACATCATTACAAAAAATATATTTCCATCTTTCTATTTTTCTGGCCTCACTAAGCTGTATTTTTCAGTGCAAATTTTATCCGCACTCACAAACCCAGTGAGTCCTTTGTAGTCTTTCTTTTGGGAGTCTGTGTGTTTCCTGCCTGTCCTTTGTCTATTTATCCTGTAATTCTATATCCATCCACCCCCAAAAAAAGACAGCGGAAGAAGTTTTCCTGATGTGTTTATTCCTTGTAACACCACCTACTCATTTCAGTCTCTGTAGTTCACTCAGTCCTTCACCTGTCTGCTGAGGTGGGCACAAGTGGGACCAGTCACTGTCAATTGTGCTAGTAGAATTCATGAGATGAAGGGAATTGGGTTTAAACCCCCAAAAAATTGGTTTAAACTCTGGCACTTTGTTTTTGTTTGGCCTTTCTGTTTTGTTTTTATTTTATCTACCTTTTTTGTGAATTAGAAACTGAACATGAAGAGTGTGTTCCTCTAAACAGAAATTATTTGGTCTTTGTTTCTTTTGGAAGAAGCCTGGGTGAGGAGGCACAAGGAGGATTCCTGGTTTGGTTCCCGCAGTTCCACCTCGAAAGAACTGACCTTTAGATCTCTGTGGGGTGGAGAGTATTGAACCGCCATGGTAAGCAAAGCATAACACTGGGTAGACCAAAGTGCTGGCCTGAGACTATTCTAGCAGCTTCACATGGCACTAATAGCTTTTTCACTTACACTCCACGTTTCCCATCACTTTTCCTGCTATACAGTTTAATTCATGCCAGGCGGATTATGAAGGGAAGAAAATGATGCAACAGTCAAAAAGTCCTTTAAGTCGTTCCAAAAATTAAAAAAGAGTAAAAAGGAAACAAAACAAACAAATAGAAAAAAAAAGTTTCAAAACTAAACAAAAAGCTCTGAAAACAAACTCAAAAGAAAGGAGGAAGGGGAGGAAAAAAAAATAGAACCCGGGAAAGATAAATGAATGTTAGAGCAGGCACGATCATGGACAGACGCCAGCTACTTACGTTCACCTCGGTGATTGCTATATCAACAATGCTACCCACAACAATCAAGGCGTCAAATGTATTCCATGCATCACAGAAATAGTGCTGCATGTGGCAGAGAAGCCAAGAGAGAGAGAGAGAAAGGAAGAGAAAGAAAGAATGAGAGAGAAAGAGATGAGGGAGAGAGAGAGGGAAAGGGAGAAGAGAGGGAAAAAAGTAAAAAGTAAAATAAAATAAAAAACCAAAATGAAACAAAAGAATGAAAGAAGGAGAGAAGAGGAAAAAAATAAGAAAAGAAAGAGGTTACGTGGGCATATTAAATAGTCTCTTACCACTCTACAGTATTGGTTGCTCAAACCTCGGTAACGTTTCACATTGTGGAGGGTATCAACAAAAGCCTGGTTAGTCATAAAGTTACACTCAAGCATGTCTACCTTTTGGAGGGAAAAAAAGCACACACACCCCAAACTCTGTGCGCTTTCACCAGTCACAGCCTTGGGGCAAGCTGTGACAAGTGAAAAAGAAGGAGGCATTTTTCCCCTTCCTTTTTTTTTCCCTGGGAGAAGGAGAAGGACGACGGCAAGTTCAATAAAAGCATGACTAGAGGGGAAAAAAAAGAAAAAAAAAAAGAGAAAGAAAGAAAGAAAGAGAGAGAAGGAACAGCAGAGGAGGAGGAGGTGGTGGTATCCTGGGGAGGGTAGAGTAATACTCACATTAGTTTCACTGAGAATGACGTCTATAATGCTGCCAATTACGATGAGGAAGTCAAAAACATTCCAAGGATCACTAAAGTAACCCTACATAAGGAAGGGGCAGGCAGGATGGGGATTAAAAAGGAATGTTAGACAGACAAAAACAGTTCAAAATTACCATTAGAATTACTGCCCTGATACCTCAGGAGGTTTTCGTCTTAAGTCTACTTGTTGCGTCTTGAGCTGTAGCCCAGTCCTGGGATCCCTGACCTACACGAGCAGCCTCTACCCAGCTAATGTGATCCCAGGGCAGCCACCCCTCCCTTCCAACTCTGGGATGGGGGCAAGGTGAAAAGAAGCCATGTGGATTGCGTTGAACATGGCTGCTCACAGGAGTAGAGCTTGCAGGACCAGCTCCTCCAGATATCTCCGGTTTCTAGCAACACAGCATCCTCCCCCATTTGGTTTAGATTTGGCTGGGGGAAGAGTACTGCAATAACATCATATGGTTCTCTCAAACAACGGCTCCCCTTCTGCCAGTGTGAATATCAATCCACCACGTCCACGTTCCAGACGTAATGCTCTGTGCTGGTGCTGGGAACAGCCGGCTGCTGTGTCACGATGGAGCAGAGGGCACAGCTAAAAGTTAGAGATGTACTATTTAAACTTTACTGGTTGTCACCTTTATCTTTACCCAGCCGCAATGAATATTTGCAGCCTAATAGTTTCTATTAGTAATGCTTTAGTTCCTGCCGTAAAGCTACGGAGTAGGACAGGCATTTCTGTTCTTCTGAAAGCACATCTGCACCACAAAATGAGGGCTTGAATGTAGCACATACTGGTGCATCCTACCAGGAAGGGATAAAAATGCAAAGTTGGCTTAAGTATGTGCTCAGAGGGAGACCTGCTGCCCACTCATGCTGAAGGTACTGCCATAGCATTACTGCCACATTAGTAGTGTAGGACAAGCTATGACAGATCCACTAGCATGTGCTAAATTCACACCCGCCCTTGGCTGTAAAGAATCACTTCAGGGGCTATCTCATGCATCTTGTCCTAAGCAGAGCTCAGGAGATGCTAATCAGCACTGCTTACTGCCCCTATCCTGCATGACTTTTGGCTGGATAGGCCATAGGGATAACAGGATCCTTTTGAAAAAAAGGTTCTGCTCAGCCCAGAAATGAGCCTCTGTATATAAATTTCCCATCCAAGTCAATGTCAAGAGCAAAGAAGATTTATCTTGGCTCACTGAACACCTGTGCCAACCTCTTCCCTTGTTCTGGAGTCTTAAAAGGAGACAAACATACAAAATCCTCCATACTCCTTTTATGTGTTTGGTTTTGTGAGCATGGGCTAATCTGACCTCCCCGTTTCCCAGCTGCAGCATGTCTCCACTGAGACTGAACCCAAGTTGCACTGTGACTGCTATTCTTAGCCAGAGAGTCAGGTCATGGGTAAAGTGTGAGTCTGTGTTCCCAGGCAGTGTTGCAGAAAGCAAAAAGAAGTGTGTGTGGGGGGGGAGTATCCCAGCACTGGCATGGCATAAGCCAGGCTTGGGAACCTGAAATACTGGGATTCAATCATCACATGGAGTAGGCACTGGCAAAAAATGTCTTTTTAAATACTGAAACACTGCCTCCAGGATGCTTTGAGACTCACAGTTATAAACCGCATTATGCTTGGGGCAGGAAAAATAAAGAAAAAGATGAAGCAGAGAAAGCCACTGCCCAGCTGGTTCCACGCCAGTGAAGAGAGCTGTTAGAGTGGACTTTGAAATCTTCTCCTCAAAACCAGAAAAAAACCCCCTTTATTCTGCAGCCTGAGAGAGGCAACACTGAGCAGATCTACACTGGGAGGAGTAATCATCCCATGGCTACACATTGCTACACAATTAGCTACAACAGGGAAGAAGGAAACAGGAGCAAAAGCAAATTCAGAGAATATTATTATTCAGCATCCAGCCTAGAAAATACACAACAAATATTAGAATGAATTCAGTGGTGATGTCCAGCATCGTTAGCAACCAGATGGACCTGGAATAAAACTGTAATTAGGCTTCACCAAGAGGAAGGGGAGGGAGAGAACAGCACATTAAATTGTAGAGACAAACGCATTTTGAATAAATAAAGGACAGACACAGATCATACAGAGCAGCAAAAAGTGCCTTTGCAGCCTGATGTGACCTTGGCAGACAGCACGTTTTCAAGATCAAAGAGAACGGAGTGGAAGACAACAAACCCAATCCTCCTGCCCCTGTTCACGTGCACAGTCCTGCTGAAGGCAACGGCACTGCTCACGTGCCAAATGAATGCACGTGTTCAACAACACTGCTATCTTCCATTTCCTTCTCAAATTGCAGTTGAGGAACTATTAGGGATTTCAGCAGAAACCCAAACAACTCCAAAAAACCAGAGTTTGGTTTTGGGCAGCTGCAAGGGTGAAGATCCAAAAGATGTCGTTCAAGGTTTGCCCATGAAAATGATGACTGTTTTAGAATCCATGGTGATACATAGGTGGTTATTTTTACTATGATTGACTGGAATCATACTACTTTATAACCAAATTCACAATTTCTTTTTACTGAGCATTCTTCTTACATAGAGCCCAATAGCCATTCCTGCTGGTAAAACACCATTTGCTATTGGTACAAAACCCAGGTGACAAGTAGCATCAAATCCTGTCCTCAGATGACCACTGAAGCCAGTGAATTAAATTTTGCTCCCAATTGCAGTAATGCTATCTCACTGGAAGCAGTGACACAGTTGGCACATCTCAGGAGAGATTCAGGACTGGAAAGAAAGGGTCCTATTTTTCTCGCCATCACAAATAGCTGCTTTGGACCTCTGTAACACCACAGCCAATCCGGAGTCACTCTGCAAACTTGGCCGTGTTACTTCAGATTTACAGCGCAAGCTCTTTCTCCGAGGATGTGCTGCTGAGTCTCATCAGCCAGCTCCTTGCCTGAAAGTCAAGGGCTGGTCTGCTCTGGGATCACAGAAAAAGCATTACTGTGATCTGTTATTGTGTTGCTGCAAGGTGGACTCAGAGAGCTTTTCTCTTCCTCCCGTACCTCTTGGATAAGTGATAGAGAGGAACCGTGGAGATTAATGCAGTTTTACTCAACCCCACATCCAATATGGCAGCGTTGAATTAAGGAAACATGAATTTTAAAACCTTCCCTTCCTCCTCACCTGCTCCCTCTGTCTTTCAAACAGAAGGATGAAAAATAGAAAGATATTATTCACAGTAAGAGAACTCAAGGAAAACAGAGAACATAGATGCTTCATTTGTGTGCAAGGTAGTGGAATCCTTCCTTAAAAAGCCATTCTCCTTAGAGACATTTACCTAGGAATGGCCATGTTACTTAGCTTTGGATCAGACCTCATGATCTTGTCAGGAGTTATGAGTGAACTACATCCCTTTGGGACTTGTCTCTTGTGACCTCAAAGTACCTCTTCAAGCCACATTTCTCACTGGAGTGTACCAGGGTGGCTAACAAAAGACAAGCCAAGTGAAGGAAGGACTTTCATTCTAATAAAGAGGTTGTATTTCCAAAATATTTTTCCCACCAGAAAGTTCTGTATACTTTTCCCAAGAGGGAGGAGGTCTGACTGGAAATGAATCGATGGCACTGTTTGTTTTTGCAGTACAGGAATTTAGAGTGTAATACCATGTTTTACCCTTAAAGGGAGACGCTTGACCCTGATTTAAGCTATTTGGTTGCATGCCACATAATGGCAGCCTTAGGGGTTTACTGGGGAATGGTAGTCACCCTCTCTTGTGGGATGTCTTTGCAGATCCATGAAGCTTTTGGGGAGAAAGGAGGACAGAAAGAGACCAGGAGGATTGGACTGAATATTCAGGAAGCATGAAATATCCCCACCATTAGAGCACATTTTTTTCCCCCATTTTTTAAAATTTCCCCAAAGGTAGCCAAGAATAGTGGTTTGTCACATGATCAATAAGTTAATGAAAGGCTGAGCATAAATATACAGTAGCTGATTGGAATGGAATCTCACTTGTGCAAGGGGAGCAGACATTGTAGCATTTCAGAATGAGTATGCCAATCATTTTTAGGTTTCCTAATTGCTGAGATTAGCTATCAGAGAAACTAGTGTTTGTTTTGGTACTCGTGGAGCCATTGAAACTTCTGGAAACCACTTCTTTCACCATTTTTTTTTTTTTTTTGTGAAAATGAGATCCTGAATGCTGTATCTAAGAAGCCTCATTAACAGCAGGGAAACCTGAACACTGTAGTCTACCTGAAGATCTGATCTCAGTCACCTGGGGCCCGTAACAGGAACTTGTGCTAGCTGGAGAGCTATTTACACTGAAGCACATATATCGTTGGGGGAAGGGTGCTGTTGAGTACTAACTGGGTTTTCAGCATCCAACCCTGGGGTAGCTGCAGGGTCACTTGTGTGGTAGTTGATGTGCAATTATTTATCTGCTTAGTCCCAAGTTTTCATTTCTGTCTTTTATGAGGTGACTGGCAAAATTTAATAAACCCCTCTGAGAGAAAACACTTTAAAGATGAAGAGCACAGCAAGGGTCAAGGCTATTCACTGGGTGAGATCTGAGTGTAGGTCAGATGGTCCCCAGTGGAAGAAGATGCTGCAACATCATAGGAAAAAAGGGAAAGATATACATGCATGTATGTATGCATGAACACAGAAATTAAGTACTGAGGAAGAGAAACTAAGAGGTATAGGTAACTACACAGCCTATAAGGAAAGCAAACTACAGGAGAATCTTGCTACCACTTATCTGAAATAAATTTGCATGTTAAAACAACAAAACAAAACTTCGATCTTAAGCTGGAAAGAGTATATAGGAAAGAGAGAAAGGGATTGATATCGTGATATTCAGTGTGATTGTTTAGCAAAAATTTCCTGCTGCTTGTAAGGGGAACCAAAGCAGGCTTTGCTGAGGATTTGCAAAATGAGATGAACAGCTAGTTTGGTTGATGGTTGCTCAGTATGTGAATTAATTCCTGAAAAGGCTGCAGGCTATTTAGAGCTGTGAGAGTCAGTTCTCAGACTTCATTAAAAGACGTTTTCCCTGAAAATACTTTTGCAAAAGGGACAGTTTCAGTGGAAAACAGTATCAAATCAAATAACATTTACACAGTACTGTGACTCTTTGTATACCTTGTCACAGCAGATTTGAGTGATTCACATGTATCCTCAACAATCTTACAAAGCTACTACAGCTCCTGACACCAAATGGGGATTTGTGTCAGATGTCAATTCTCTTATACTAAGGTACCATTTAGCCATAATAGTAATCAGGAAAATTAGCAGAACCTAACAGAGAAGAAAAAAAACAGTGGAGGATGCAGCTGCTTGGAGCTCCTGAAAGGCTGCAGGAAAACAGCATATATTTACATACTATCTATCAGCTCTCATCCATTGATGGGTTGATTCTGAGACCCAGACTCTCTGCAGTTCACCTACCAGTTGTTGCACGGCTGCAGGGAATTGCACAAGTTTCCTCTCTACTCCACCCAATCTTTCCACAGACAGGGAGTGTGGAGCTTTTCAGCTCCCCAAACTATCCTAAAGGTCTGGTTGGTTCTGAAGAAGCCTCCTGTCTTTCTCTGCTTATTCCAAAGGAAAACAGGACCAACTTGTAGACCAAGACAGGTGCTCAATAACTTTGTTAGTTTCCTTTATCCTCTCACTCAGTTTCGTGCTGTGTCTCACAACAAGGATGTAGCTGAAAGCAGACAGGAGTCCCTTGGAGTCTGAGGCCCTGCCTGGACATACTGGACTCTCTGCTTGGCAGAAACTAAGGAGTTGGTGGACTTGAATGGCTCTATTATCTGAAAAAAGACCTCAAATGTTAATTTCTAGGTCACTAGTATAAAACAGGGATATCTTGTTACTGGTTAATATCAGCCACTTCCCAATTAGTTTAAGAGCCTATAGATCCTAAAGCAAAGTACAGGTCCCCACCTATGCTTCCAGTGGACAAACATCTCCAACACAGGAAAAAAAGAGACAAAACTCATTGCTGGAACAAAGGTCCCCAAGTCATCATTTAGCAGACTTACACATTTACAGAGACTGAATGCAATTTCTTGTGTCACAACAGACCCTTTTTTGTTCTCTCCACACCTAATGATAATTGACAATGCCTAGAAGTGCCTTTATCACACCCGTTCTGTGAACCAAGAATTCCCATTTCTAGATCTTGCAACCCAATTCATTCCACCAGAATTGTATTTTCTAGGTGGTTCAATGAGTCCCTCCATGCCCACCTAAATGATCGTACAGTTATCTCACATCTCTCCATATTTAATTTTCTATAAGTTGGGTAACAGTACACAAGCACTCAGCCATGTGGAAGGTTCGAAGTGAAACATTAGGTCCTTCAAAGACCGGGAAAAAAGCATAGCAAAGCCAATATGGAAGCATTTATTATGGAAGCATCTCTTAGCAGTGTCAATATGCTGAGACCTCAGGAAACGGTAACAGTAAAACGTGCTGAACTAGATGATTCAACTAGCTAACCCTGATGTCATTTTTGGCCTAGGTTACTCTTAGCTGCCTTTGAAGGGAGGGTGAGTAATGCCTCAGAACGGTAATTCCTAAGTTCTACTTAATATAAATGCAGGAAAATGGATGCAGAAATCTCTCATAAATTCTGCTGTCCACCTAGAAAAACAAGCTAAACATTCTTCATTTTCCTATGGGATACCCTGTGAGGAATTGGGCCTTTTTCCTTATGAACAGTAATTACATTGCAGTTATCTACAATTACTGCCCTGCAATCAGAAACCAGACTTGTTCTTAGCAAAAAAACCCAAAATTAACTCCAGTCTTAGTGAAAAGACTGAAAAGTGAATGTCATTGCTTGCTACATCTGAACACATAATTTATCACAAAATGCATTCAATGAGAACTTTGCTGTTAAATTCCACCAGAAATACTCAAAAACTTTGCAAGGTGTTGAAACAGCAGGTCTTGATGGGAGCCAGCAAATAACTCTTGAAGGCAACAAACCAAACCAGAGACAAGAAATGGTCCTATGAAAAGAGCAAGAGGTTGGAATTTGTTCTTTAAGTTAGTTGGTTCTTTAAGATAGTCTATCTTCTGATGTTGGACTGATATACTAGCCCAGAGAAGAATGATTCAAAAGAAGTAAAACTCAACCTGTAAGAATAGAAGTGACACATCTTTCAGAGTGAAGAGCTGCCTACTGTTATGGGAAGATGTGATAGTGGTAAGTAATGGGTGAAGAAGCATCCTGAATATAGAGTTGGACTTAAATAGCTTCCCTGTCTCCATATGCACCATGGAAAAAGGCAAATGGAGTGCTCTGAAGTGCTTACTGTATGAATAGTAGATATTTACTGGAAGAAAGGCATTATCTTCCAGAAATGGTCCAGTAGATATGAACAATAGGTTTTTGAATAGTTTTTTTTTTTCCAGTAAGTTATCTCCATGTTCAGAAAAAGCTTGAGCTTATATGGATTACAATAGTTAATAAAATAATGCTTACTGTCATGTAATCCATCAATCATAACTTTCCAAATGAGGATGGTTATTCTTACGTCATACTTGGGGAAGCAGAAATGTAGGAAACAAAGGTTTCCTACCAAAGCCAAATGTATGACAGAGAAGATAAATTGTCATAGACCTCAGCGAGGTGACCATTTGGCAGCAGATGTGGCATTTCCAGAGAAGATGTACAACTCTTATCAGGGACTGCATCATAGTCTGTTATCTGTTATCATTCTTACTTGAAGAGAAGATTCACATCTGTGAGAACTTCTGACCCTTTAAAACAGCTTCTACTTGAAGTGATAGAGGCTCAAGTTCTTTCTTCTGGGAGTGAAAGCAAGTCACTTTTCCCTGGAACTGTTCCTTTTACGTGCTGCTGCTCTCTATGCTGTTGTGAATGAGAGACCCCAGTGCACCATCCCACTGGGCTTTTAACGCTGTGTGAATAATTTTCTATATTAAATAATTAAGTGTAATAGCTAATACAGTACTTCCCACACCATTGCGTTGTGCAGTCATATCATTATTTTTTATCATTTATAATGACATTAAAACCCCTAAGTGTGAGACTGAAAATAAATCTGTCACAATGTTGCAGCAATATGCAAATTCTCTGGGTACATTTGCTGTGAAGCAAAAGGTCCTCTCTCACTGAAGCTGTTATACAGCTTCTTTGGAAGTTCTTTTCCTGCCTACTGAATTTTCCATTGATCCTTCAGAAAGCTGAAGGATTGCGTAGCTCTGGATGATCGGTGTTAGAAATTTCACGTGTTCTATATAGTAATTAGAGGATCTATTTTGTGCAGAAAATTGCTGGCCTTGTCCTCCAGGAAGAAAAACATCCTGCATTTAAACAATGAATGCAAAATGGGAAGCAGCAGATCAAATAGCTTTTTTGTCCCTCATCAATTGCTTCTATCACAACATGAAAGGACAAGATTTTTGCATGAAGAGAGAAGTCTGTTCTGTATATTCATTTCATCCTTGGCCTCCTTTTTTGGTAGTGCAAAGAAGCCAATACAGATCCACTCTGCTCGTATCTTTCTGCAACATACGTATTCCATGAGGAAATGGAAAAGAGACCAGTATACTTCAAACGGGATGTTAACTAGTGTTCAGAGAAAGACTTTGATGTTTTCTGATCCAGATTCAACTAGAGGTATGAGCTAGGATGTACTGTGAAATTCCATTTCTCATCATTTGTCAAGTTTATTCTGTTACATTCACCTACCAAATGTTTTTCACACTGCACGACTTGTTTAGGTGCAGTTGCACCTATATCATCTCAAAATATAAGCATATGCGCAATAGAAAAAATTTAGTCTGGCACTACTTTCTTCTCCTTCAAAGTGTCAGGAATGGCCAGACTTCTCCTCCTACGCACACTCAGGAAATGCTGAGGAATTTAGTGGAATCTACAAGTATCAAAGAGGATTCCCTGTACTTTCTCATGACAGAGAAAGTAGTTATTTGCTTGCTAACTCCTCATTTGTAGAAACTGTTGCTAAATCAACCTTGTTTTTGCTCATTTTGTTGCAATGTTTCTTCTGTCCTAAACAGAAAATTCCTTGTTCAAGGTTCTACAGTTACAACAGGTATACTGTTTAACTTTATGAGACAGTGCTCTAAAATACCAGGATGGTTCCTCTGTCTTTTAATATCACTGGCTTGTAACATGCTGCCAGCACAGACTTCTGAGTAGTTTTGATTTAAAGTGGATTTAAGAAATAAAAAAGCAGCTCCTTTGGCCCTTGGCTAGTGGGATGCCCCTCCACATTCTGTGAGAAAGTCTCAGTGCTGAGCTACTGTGAGAGTGGTGTGGTACAAAAAACTGAATTACTTTCTTAGCCTCTCTTTTATCTTCTTTCTCCTGGACATACGGACAGATAGAAATCCTGTGAAGCAAGCAGCATCCAGGAGCAAGTCAACCTGATGACTCTGTTCCAACTCACTGATGGATATAAAAGATTAGGGCAACCTGATCATTCATGTCCAGAATAATTATTTCAAGTATTTCTTCACATCAATGTCATCTAAACATGTTGCTATAACATACAGTATTCTTAATATTTACTTTTGCAGAAAAGGCTTAGAAAAACCCTGATTCTTCCTCCCATACCTATGGACATGAAACACCCTATGGTCAAATCTCCACATAATATGTATACTATGCAAATACATGAAACTCCTAGCAGACAGGTAATCACAGTAAAGAGAGAGCAGAGAGTACTGAGATGTTAATATTTTTTGCCTTTTCTAGTGTATTACACTTTTCTAGTGTATTACCCTTTTCTAGCGTATTTCCAAAACTGATGAGCCTGATTCTGCAATTCCTTGAGAGCCTCAGACCGACTTCGCACATGCAGTACAGTATCTGGTCGTGCACTAGAGATGTCAGGGATTTCTGCTCATATGGTTGCTGGGCTTGTTGGAACAGTTGAGATTGATTCCAGCTGGGCTACTGGTTGTACAGAAGATCCAGGGGAATAAACAATACATTCAGACTTCACTCAGGGAAAAAAAAAAAAAGTGTGAAAAGGAAAGCATTTCTGGGGTAATATGCTGATGCATTTTGCTGAGATTAAGTAGGGAAATGCATTGCACCCAACTTTTATTGCAAATTATTCTGATGAGACAGTACACAGAGAGGCTCTGCGGCTGAGATACTGATGTGTTTGAACATGGAGACCTGGGATATCTGCCAGGGAGCTTCAATAAAATAAAGAAGCACAAAAAGATGTTCATTAGCTTAAAAGCTAGGGATTCTAATTCAGTTTTTAATTTTCTAAAAATCCTTTAATACTTCTCCTTTCAGCTCTCTTTTTGGTTTTTCTTTTCCTTGCATCATGTTTTGTCCAATCATTTCTTTCTCCATTTTATTAATACTATCCTCTTTCAGGGTCTTTGTTTTTGATCTTTCTTCCTTTAAGGCAAATCTGTCCATTCCCACTCTCCATTATCTGAGTATGGCTTTTCCTCCCCTCCAGGTTTGGTTTCTTTCTCTTTTCCCCCCAGACATGGTTTTTTTAGTTCTCTCACTTTCTTCAGTTTGCACACATTCTTACCTGACTATTTCTATTTCTCTCCATGCTCACTATTTCTTACACAACCTCAAGCAGTTTTCTTTCCATTTTTGTGGATTGACATATTTTTTTCCCCATCCATAGATCCTGAAATATTTAAGCTTTTTAAAACACTTGCTTCAACCAAAGGCAGGGTGATTGTTGGAGACTGTCCTTTCTATTGCATTGAGTAGATGACTCAGTAAATACTCCTCATGTAGATGCTGCCCCTCCAAAAAAGAAAGCGTACTGAAGCTGAGGAGAGGAAACAATTAATGACTACTTAGGCTAAGAATCTGACAAGACCAGCAAAGAAAATCTGCAAAGTAAGAGCTATCTGACAATCAGACTTGTATGGTCTGCACCATGGCCTCATGTATACATTTTAAAACCTAAACTATTAAATTATGCCAGATCATGTGATTTTTTAAATAAATATGATTCCTGTGTCCTTTGGAGTGACCTGATGTGTCTTCCTGTGCTCAGCAAATGACCACTCAATTGCAACCAGTTTTCCTGACATTTTTGTACCGGTACAGAATATCTTTAATTTGCTTTCTCCATATAAGTTGGAGAAATAAAACACTCAAATGAATGATGCCAGGACAGCATCCTGAGCTATACAGGTATTTCTAAAGGTACTTGAGCGAAGAGTACAAAAAGCATTAGATTTCAAAATTAACCAACTTTGTTTCTGTGGTGCAAGGGATGGATTGTATATAAATTTCAGTTGTTTATGAAAAGGCTGAAGCCACTATCTTGACCAAAGAATAACAGATTATGGTTACGGCAAGAAAGAAGAATGCAAGTAATATGAAGCAGTCGGTGTGACTTTAAGAGAGACTACTCAAAGGTCTGTTTACAGGCATAAATGTGCAAGAAACAGAGTAGTAAAAAGGGAACAAAAACAGATGAGTCATTTTTCAGGTTTGAGAAGAGATATCAGTGCATCAAATGCATAATAAATGGTCACTGAGAGAAGCTTAAAGAGGAATAAAGAAGGGCAAATGCATCAGAGGAGAAAGAAACACTGAGGACATGTAGATCCATCAGTAAATGGAGACTAAGAAGTAACCATGGATGACACTCGTGACCCCCATGACTCAAAGGGTCATAGCTCTTCCTGGGTTCATATGAGGCTCTGTGCCCTGTGCTAAATATGAAACTCATTTGAAACAGTGCACAGAAGTCTGAACTCTGAAAACAACATTAAAGAAAGGCAAGCATTCCAAGTAAAGTAGCAGTGACAAATGAGGGACTGAATTAACTATCTGAGGCAGGACAGATGGTGTTGTTACAGGCTGCTTTAAAAGCAACATCCATGAACACCCAGGGAAGAAAGGTGCTGACAGCATCTGGTAAACGAAATAGACTCGTGATCTGTAGTCTCTCGGATAGCCATAATTCCACATAGGAAATCCCCAAGATTCCCTTTCCACATACAGACCTGGATTTGACCAAATATATGAGCATGTGCTTTACTTTATGCAGGGGGAATAGTTTCACTGGTAGGTCTTCCCTAGACTGAGATGACAGAGATCATGATAGAAAATTCACAGCTCTCGGATTACTAGTCCTGCCCTAGCTAATAAGGGGACATATGAAATGTTTCTTGAAAGAAAAGGTAGATGAGGTTCATCAGTAAAACAGCCCATTCCAAGGAGCTGGAAAGATCTGAAATTCCTGGGCGACTATCCATTCCCATATTAGCATGTACGTTGACAGATGGCACAGCTTCATACGAATAAGAAGTTTAAGTTGGTTGCTGTCTTTGAATTGTAAAGAGAAACCCCAGGCAGGTTTTGTAGGGCAGCTGGTCTTTCATGGACTGGTACTTGTGGGGGTTTCTTAGGACAGCGGTAGCTGTGAGTGCCTCAGACAGCATAGCTCGTCTCACTCCCTTTAGCAGCTTTCTCTGGAAACAGCACGAAGCAGCAGCTGCTTGCTTCTTGCAGGAACTGGAAAATAGCTCACCAGACTGGCTAGAGAATTTATAAAATTAGAAAAACAAAGCAGCAAAAGGCCTTGGCTCAACGGCGTTACTTTTAGACTGCGTGTCTCTTTGAAGTAACTAGTCTTGAATCAGTTTATGAGCGTCAGCCAAGACAAACACTCAGTTCCATTTGGGAGCTTCGCTTCGGAGCGCATTAATACTCTGTAAGGAGATGCAGGGCATGTAGTGCATGTTTTTTTATCAGCAGCCCTAATCATCCCAAATCTCTCTCGCGCATTGTTAGCTCATCCTCCTGTCAAGACTACATCAGACCTAGATGATCTGTCTTATACAGTGCTTGTATTTATATTTATTTATTCTCCCAAAAAAACTGGGATAGCTGATCTCCTCCAGAAGTTGTGCCACACAGAAACATGGTGGGGGGTCTCAGAGGCTGGCTTGTCCCTACTTGGCATGTACTATCTATACCAGCAGCAGCTGCTCCAGCTATAGCACTCCTTCTCTATAGCCTCACTGGAGACTAAAGAAATCAAAACACTGTTCACAGAGGTGGCCAATAAAAAGGACAGGTAGCAAAGGGACTTGCTCACTAGAGCAACCAGTCTCAACAGTAACTGTATGTTTAGTTAGGAAAGCCCTTGTCTTTCTGCTCCCTTCATGCACTTTCTTAAGTGTTAGGAGATGAACTCTGACTCAGGCTTGGCTCCTTATTCCTGCAGCTGGTCTTTCAATGAGTAAATTTTTGCTCTTACCATAAGAACTAGTTGCAGGACTGGATTGTCCATGCTGATTTTTAGCAGTCAAGCACATATGTGACTCTACTTAATGTCTGTGCAGCTGACTCTGCTTTCTTTAACCTTTACTATCAAGAGCAGCAAAGAAGGACAAGTGTCCTCACAGAATGAGAATGAAGAAATAAATACTGAATACAATAAAAAAAATCTATTCAGTTAGAGACTGTCACCTTTTGTGTTATTATACATGTAAAACACAGGTAGCACTGTGTATTACTGCATTGTAATTGCTTCATATAATAGCAATTGCCACATCACTGCCTGCAGCAGAAGCTCTGCATATTCAGCTTCCCCCAAAGCTGTTCTGCGTGGGCACATCCTTGTGCTGACTTCTGTAAGAAGCTAGGGTGATAGCAGCTCTGAGTACCTCAGAGATCTGTCCCAGTTCCCTTAGCAATTCT
Source organism: Colius striatus (assembly GCF_028858725.1). Classification (NCBI taxonomy): domain Eukaryota; kingdom Metazoa; phylum Chordata; class Aves; order Coliiformes; family Coliidae; genus Colius; species Colius striatus. Next base: position 141,349,000 of record NC_084759.1, read on the forward strand.
CTCTGGTAAAGGTATGAATAAACAGCAGTTTGCTGTACCTTGGCCAGACGGAGAAAAACATGATTCTCTGTTGCTGCTGCAGACCATTCATTCCAAGGTGCCTTTAGGAAATGTCTGTGAAAAGGAGAGCTCTGTGGCAGTTGTTTCAGAGTTGCAAGTCAGTACTGGGTTGCTTGCTGTAGTTGAAGGTTAACTGCAGCACCCACTGTGGGGTTAAGCACCACAAAGTTGGAGAACACAGAACAAATTCTGCTAGCTTAAGTTTTGTGCCCATTTCTGTTCCACCACATTCTTCTGGGGCTTGCTGCTAAGGCAAGGAGGCAACATCTTCAGCTAACCAAGTTTCCTGCTTTCTTGTCAGTCATAAGTCTTACAGCTTCCTCATTTTAGGGTACTCTTCAGATAGAAAAGAGAGAGATTTGGGCACAAATTCAAAATAAGAGAAAGCAGCTTAAACAAGGGCTGGTTTGTGCTTTACTGATCAGGAAATGGGAGACCAGTGTGTCTTCAGCAGAGATCTCTGGAGCATTTAATTTTGCCATTTCACATCTAGGAAACATTAATATCACTTAGAATCTCATTTCTTTATCTGAGAGACTTGGTTGGCTGGAGGTGAGAGGCTGATGGCTGTGCTGTAGTGATGTTCATCCAGGTGACAAATCACTTTGGACTTGGGGATAACCTCCATCTGCAAATGTAGTTTGTTTTTATAACTTGGGTGATAGATAGTAGGACACAAGGTCTGGCCAAGCAGAAGGCTGAGGTACCAATTTTCTCCATGTTGAGAGACCCCCACATCAGAATATATTTTAGGGAAGTTCACCTTCAATCCCAACATGCAATCTAAAGCGAAGCAGATTGTGACCTCCAGTGATGGTCCACATTAGTCTAAGTGGTCATTTGGGAGAGAGGATTTCCTTCTTTGGAGAGCAGGTTGAGTCAATATGAGGCAGGGAATGATGGCTGCGGGCCAAATTCTTGTACTGAACAGACACTGGCAAACTACACAAGGAATTTTGATGTTTCCAAACTTGAGTCATTGAACTGGTACTCAACATAATCCAATGTGAGTATATTGCTGGAGGCAAATCTTTTTGCTCTATTAGTTGTTTTCACAAGTTCATGCATGCTTTTCTTCACTGTAAATCCTGTGGTTCCATTTTTTAAAAAAATGTTTATTTTTCTGAAGGTATTTAATTAAAATAGTAGTTTTAGAGTTAGTACTTTTTTGGCATCTAGGCAAAACTAGGATTTGGATCAGATTTATTCTTTTTGCCGGTTAATTCTTTCAGGATGAGTAGAACCATCTGATCCTTAGTTGAAAAGACTTTATTAAGACAGTGCTATTCTAGTCACAAGGTAAATTTCTTTAATATTCTTACTTTTACTGTGGTGAAGTAGCAGGGGATTTAGCTTGGAAATTATGGAATCATGGAAAATTGGGCTGAGTGGGATCTCACGAGATAGTCTAGTCCATTCCCCTCTCTCAAGGCAAATCATACATTCTTAAATTCTTTTTAATGAAAGGTTACTATAACCTAAATTAAAGAAATCCTGCAGTCCATTTAGTTCATCTGTTTAATTTTTTTTGCTGCCTTGAGGATGAATGCTTACCCTTAGCTGATTGTGTTTGATACTTAGTTGTGTAGCAAAGGAGACTTAACAGAGGTATGTAAGACATGGGAAGTGGCAAAGACCTCTAATATCATCAATGCCAATTCCTTACTGTTAGAGGCAACCATGTCAGGTAAAGCCTTCCTTCTATATGTGCAGAGCTCGGTATTTGAACTGGTTGACATTTTTCTCTAAATGCTCCAAACAAATTCTGCTGAGATCACTACCTTTCTCAAAGTTAAGAATCTCTTGTAAAGTAGAAATATGAAATCAGAGGGACATTACAAAGCCTCTGAGATACATTTCTGAGAATATAGTGTGCAGATAATATTTTTACAAAGAAGATTTTCTTGCGTGTCAAAATCTCCAAATGGAAAGGTAGATCCCTCTTGAAAATGACAATGCTTTCTGAAATAGAATACAATACTTCTAAACTTCCCAAGAGAGTGTTTGAGATCTCACAAAAAAATCCCAGTCCTTCACCAGGACTGCACAAGATGCTCCTCACTTTCAAGAGAACTACATCTGAGATAGGATGGTGATACTGGGCTCAGGAAAAAAGAAATTAAATTGTGATTCTTCTAAGATGAAGTCCTAAAAAGTGTGGAAGAAGTAGAGAGAGGCTGGATGAGAGCAAAGTCAACACGGATTCAACAAGAAAAAGTAAGACCAAGTTCGGTAGAACTGGAGACCAAAATTTCTGAGCTGAGAATAAGGAAGATGTTAGGATAGAGTTGGGAGGAGCTCTTGACTTTAGTGATACCCTGAATGTTTAACATGAAGAAGTATGACTGTCAGACATAGCTGTTCTTGTCTTTATCAATGTCATAACTGATGCTTCAGATGGTATTTGCCAACCTCAATGTATTAAAGTATCATTCAAGATACAACCCCATATGTCAAAGTATCATTGAAGATAAAAAATGGCACAAAGTATCCATATTTAGCTATCTGCATTACACTCCTTATGACACATCACTGAATTTAAATCCTAAAGAAAAAAGCCTTGTGTAATCTTAAATCACATGAGGTCAGAATCTTTGTCCTTGTCCTGCAGCTGCTTTGCCAATTTAGTTGGAAGAGCTTGTATGCTATAATCATACCCCATGGTGCAGCGATATCCCATGGTTTGGTGGACAGGACAATACTTTCAGAATATAATCAATTCTTAAATTCAAAATGAAAGCAATCCAAACCATCATTGAGATGTAACCCTCTCACCAGAAACATTTTTTTCCAAACCTCCTAACTCAAAGTGAGTCATGCTTGATTAACTTCACTTGGGCCAGGAGACTAATTGTGGGATGCTATTTATAATTTATTTAAAGAAAGTCAGAGAGAGCATTAGAATAATGTTTAGAATGGAAAACACATTACAACCTTAACACAGTGTCACTATGAGAGCAATGGAAACAGAGAGTTAGAAACCTTCTCTATTAACATGTTTTGGCTTTTCTTTTTTTTTTCTTTTAGTGTGTCTACTCTCCAGTGAAAAAGTTATTAAATATATGTGAGACTCCAATCCAGACAGCAACTGCCAGCTCAGTTATCGGTGGGGTAATAGATCAGAAAATTTCACCTCCTCCTTCTCCTCACAGCTGCCCCGCACACATGCACACACACACAGAGGCCAGGAAACTCTACACCTATAGCACCTACCTTGGGTTTGAAGGCGATTAATTTCAGGACCATCTCAACAGTGAAGAGGCCAGTGAAGAGCATGTTGAGGATATTCATGGCTTCCTTGAACATGCAGCTTTGACCGTAGTGCTGAAAAATAGCATCCCGGCAGCAGCATGAGGAACAGACGTATCAGCTGGTTAGGAACCCACAGGGGCCCTCCTGATCTCCCTGTAGGCTGAGGTTCTCTATAAAAAAAACCCCAGCATGCTCCATTTTTTTCCCCACACATAAGCATTTCCATACCTCTAGGTAATTTTGCCATCTGTCTCTGGATCTCCTATCTTATAAAAAAAATCATTTTGAGTGAGGGCTACCAAAATTGTGCTTAATCATTCAGCTGAGGGCTCATTATAGATTTGCATAATGGTACAAGACAGTCACCAATTGTACTTGTTATCTCACCCTTCCCTAACACTTGGATTACTTTTTTGTTTGATAGCTATTGCACAGTGCACAGGGGTTTCACTGAGCTGTTCATAATGATGTCAAGCCACTCCCCAAGTAATTACACTTAATTCAGGATTCTGCAAAGCACACGAGCAGCTTGAATCATATCTTTCCAATATGCATTATCCTGCATTTATCAACTCTGAACTAAATTTGCAATCATGCTGCCCATTCATTTAACTTTATTAAGATCTTATGAGGTTACTCTCTGATTAATTTCAGTAGTGTTTTGTGCAAATATTACCACCTCACTATTCATATCCTCATTTCCAGACCATTATAATTTAGACTGACTGCACTGCCTTATTCTAAGGTCTCCTCCCAGTTCACGTTATAAGCCCCTAGTTTGTAGTTGCTTAACTGATAAACTTTCATCAGCTGGGATGAACTTTTGTATTCTGTACTGGCTCAGGGTGATTTATTTAAAGGAATTTCAGTTAAAACAATTCAACTGCAGCTGAAAGCCAGGATAGAGAAAAATACATTGTTCAGGCATTTTCAAAATTCCGTGTAACATTTTCCTTGAAACACTCTAGTACCTGCAAGACTCTTGTTAAAAACTTGGATTTTTACTGGAATGTGGCTTTTGTGTTTGCTGTCTGTCACGATGTTTGATCCAAATCTCACTACAGTATAAGCCTTTGAAAAACTATCAAGATGAACACAGACTTCCTAGAATACTTCACCTAGAGGTATCTGCCTGTGGAGTCACAAACATCTCGCATCTAGCTCTACCTGCCCTAGGTGTGCATCATTGTCACAATAACTGAGCACACTTCAAAGCTTCTGAATGAACAGATTAGTCCCTCTTCATTGCTTCAGGACAGTAGGGCAGTAGATACTTTTTCTGAGAGTGGAGTGCTTTCTCGTGCTCATGCTGCCTCACTCCTTTGTTGGTACCTCAGGCAAGAGAGCAGAGGAAGCCTTTTCAATGGGGATAGTAAAGAGCTAGAGTAGAAGAAAAGGGAGATCAAGAAATCTGATGAGACTGGACTGGACAGAAGGTGAGAAAATTGACTGAACATAGACTTAGATTGCTAGTGAGTGTCAGGAAACTGAGGCTAGGTTTGAGGGAAGTCTGGGAGTGTGGCAGAGTGGGACTGATACAGTGGAAAACACACTGGTGGAGTGCTGAGGACTATGGTGAAATTGGTGTAGGAGTTCATGGGGACTTGGACTACCACTAAGGGACAAACTAGAGAAGGAGACAAAGCATGGCACATAATCAAATGGAAATAGCAGAGACAGACCAGAAAGGGGATCCATGGAGAGGTAACTGTACCTGGGAGTCTGTGTAGTGAGGATAAGAGAAGGACTGTTTGAGAAGTGGGCATCTGGGACTGTCTGGGCCCCAGACCAAGGAAGAGAGTTCATAGACTGACTGGGTGAGGAGGAAGGATAGGTTTTAGGGAGAAGAGTGACAGACAGACTAGCTCTTAAATAGACAGAATGTAGCAGAGAACAGGACTCAGCTGTCCAGGGAAACAAGAAGTGCAGAGATAGGCTTAGCAGGTGGAGTCTAGGACTGACTGAAAATGAAAGGGAGATGAGGGAGGCCTTGGGCAGAGACAGACTGGAAGGAACAAGCCAGGAAATTACAGACTTGGGGAATGTACTGAACAGTTTGTGCCTATGAGGGCCCATTTCCTGACTGAAAGGAGTGTAAGACTTCTTTTTTCTAAGCTGGCTACTTATTAAAGATTTTGACTCCGACCCCTTCACTTCTGTTTCACCTGCAAAAGGTAATCTGCTGCTTTCTTTACTGTTCTTGTAGAGTCAGCTGCAAATGGGTTTTTTTTGTGCATTCACATTAGATGTTTGGAAAGACTCGCAAAATAAGGAAAATGAATGCACAGTATATTGAGTAGCAAGACAATCAGTAGCATCAATACTGAAGTAACTCAGGCAAACACCTAGCAAACAGTGCTTTAGGTGGAGCTGACCCTGCCTTTAGGTGATGAGATAGACAATAATGGTGTCTAGAAGCTCTTTCTAGACAGCGTCTATGGTTCTTAACACAGAATAAAGGAGATACAGGGGTCTTCCTATCTTTTATCCCCAGTTTTCTTGATTGCCTTGTTTGTTAAAATATTTGCTCTCTATTTTTAACACAGAAAAGCCCCAAATTTAAAATCTGAATCACAGGTGACTGGCTATTCAGGCTTATTGCTGCATTTCATAGAAGCTGAGTCAGAATTGAGAGGGCGCTTGTCATTGCAGTGGCCAATGAATTAGTCTGTGATGTAACTATTATGGGTTTTTTCCCTCGTTTTCTTTTAAACGGAATTGTTGAAAGTGTCAGATATTAGCAGGAAAAGAATGAGAGTCAGATACCTCATTTTAACTACATGTTATCAAGACTGAACATGGGACAACGGTTTTTAATCAAATCCCTCTCCTCGATAGGTGGGGTGAAGGTGAAAGTAGGTCTCAACCTCGGTCTTTTCTATAATTTTCCTTGACAAACTCTAATAATTCACCACCTGTAAAGTTTTCTGATTGCTAACTTACTTGCATGGCCAGGCAGATGGTGTTCAGCAGGATCAGAACGAACATCAGGTATTCAAAATAGGTGGAGTTGACCACATACCAAACTTTGTACTGGTACTGGTTTTTAGGGATGTACCTCCGCAGTGGCCGGGCTTTCAGGGCATATTCTACACACTGGCGCTGTGAAAGAGGCAGGGCAGATTTTAAAATAAAAAGCAAAATACAGAGTTGATCAGTTACCTCCAAATATAATAAAAAGACAATGTGTTTCAAGGTTTTTACTGAAATGTTTAGTAGAAGGATTCCTTTTAGCTTGTAATCTGAATATGCATGTTCTACCTGTTGAAGAGCTCCAAATGCATTTAATTTGATCAGACAACGCTGTCATTCACACCTAACCTCAGTGAACAAAATGGTATAGCAAACATTTTTAAGTAAATGTCCCTTGAGAAAATCTTAGAGTGAGCTTTTTTGTTTTACCTGACTTCTGAAAAATGTTAGTGAAGCCAGCTAGACTGTTTTCTCTCGTTGGGAATCTTCACATCTTTCTCTCTGTATCTATTTCTCTCTTAAATGCTTATTCTCAATGCATTTTCTACCTTTAGTGGTGACAAGGTGTTGCAAATTACCTGGTTTTTGTCCAGCTCACAGTTCTTGTACTCTTGTTCTCCTTGTTCCTGAAATGTGACGATGACGAAACCAACGAAGATGTTCATCATGAAGAAAGCAATGATGATGATGTAGATAATAAAGAAGATGGAGATCTCAACCCTGTGATTATAGATGGGTCCCACATCCTCCATGTGGGAATCAATGGACCTATACAGCAACCTGAAAGCAAACAGGAGCCCGATGCAGAGAAAATCTGCAATTGCCTTCAGGTCTTATAGTCGAGGTTATAAAGTTCAACTTTGTGATTTTCTTCTACTCGTATCAAAATCATTTTACTCACAGATGTGCAGACTTGCACTGATCTGAGTGTAAACTCTTGCAAAAGAGAATACATGGCTCTTACTAACTTTACACATTTGAACTTCTTCAGAGGTGAAATGTTTTCATAGCTGAACAATTAAAATTTTTAAAAAAAGCATGCCCTTCAGATAACAGAAGACAGGAGAGTATGTGTTGTTGGGAACTAAGTTTTGTGAGAAAAGGAGATTTCAGCACTTTTGGAATATGTTAATACTGCTGTTGGCATGACTTCATGACACAGTTAAGGGTCAGTCCTCTGCATGCTCATGTCACTCTGAGAGAGTAAAGCTGCAGGAGTCTTCGGCCCCTGTGGTTCAGATTGCACAGCCTCGTAAGACATCCCATGTCTGCCCATACTGCAGAGATAGCACTACTCTGCTTCACACTTCCTTGCAGAGTCTGTTGGGAAACTTGCAACACCTAGCAATACAGGTGAGCACCTGATGTCCATTTTAGATCCATTTATATACATAATATTTGTAACAAATACTACTATCACTGCTACAACTGGCAATAACTTTTTAAGAGCTAGAGACAGTGCTACACACTGTTTATAAGTACAGGAACAGCAATTCCTGCAGGCCCTGAGGAATTTACAAAATACACAGTACCACAATGACTGCGGCTACTATTACTGCTTTTAAAGCTCTAGACCCATTTAAATACTTAGCAGGGGAAAAACTACATTCTGCATTTCAGTTTTCTCTTTTGAAATGAATGAGGACATTGCTAGTGTTGCACTGGTCCAAGAAGCACTCACTCTGGCCAGCCCTCAAAGGTTGAGACAGTGAAAAGGGCCATCATAGCAGTCAAGACGTTGTCAAAGTCAAACTTGCTGTTCTCCCAGCTCCGGGGCTGTATCATCGGCTGATTGACCTCACCATCCTTGTATGTAATGTAGTATCCTCTGTGGATGGAAAACAGAGAGAAAACATGGCAGAACTGCACTTTCAGGATGAGGCTGTGAGAGTGGGTAGTCGGTGAAAGAAGCTAACTGGGAAAGGTCAGACCCACCTGCATTCTGCTTCCGTCTGCTTGGAGCTATCAGTGCAGCTGTACAGCTTGCCCTTGAATGGGAAGAAAGAGGAATGAAGCTTCATTTCCTGGCAGTGCAAGGGTTAGAGCAGATGGTGTAGCAAGGAGACTGTGTTTACTACTTGCTTAACCAACTATGGCTATCTTTACATGTCCTTTTGCGGGTCAATGTGGGCAGACTGGATTGAGAGTTGCCTGCATCTGCGTAGTTCAAAGCACAGGCTTTCATCTGCTTGCACAGTACTTTTATGTGTATGTTCTGAGGTGCATGACCAATGAGTGCTGCAGAACACTAGTTGTCAAAAGGGTGGTGAAGGGCAAAGAAATAAAAGCAGACATAAGAAGTGAACGAATAACTTCCCATGATAATCTGCCATGCACCTCTACAAGACAGTCTGCAAGTAGCAAGCCTTTGGAACCGCCTCCTTCACCTCCCTGGTGCTAAGTCATGCCATAAGCTAGGGAAGAACATGGTTACTGATACCACTGATAATTTCTTACGATTACAGATGAAGAGCTGGAATTCTGAACATGCCTGGTCCAATTCTGGGGAAGGGCTGGTAGTAAGAGCCCAGATAATACTGACAGTGCCCCAAATGTTTTGTGTTTCACACAGAAGACTCTATCTCCCCTTCCTCAGCCTTCATGCTATTTTTCTTCCCACCCTGTATTACAGCTCATTGTAATGGATGAATGAACGGGCTCAATGATTTTTACCTTAAACAACTGAACTCCAATGCAGGCAAACATGAACTGCAGCAAAGTGGTGACAATCACAATGTTTCCGATGGTTCGGATGGCGACAAACACACACTGGACCACATGCTGCAAATGGAAGATAGGAACAAAAGTAACTTGCAGAATTGTTCTGAGCTGCTCTGGCTAAGGGAGGAGCCCAAGACTAAAAACACAAATGAAAGAATTTCATTTAACTATTGTCCATTCTGTAACAAATCAGGAAATGGTAGAGAAGGCCAATTTGTTATGTTCCTCACTGTACTCTTAGAAGCAGGCAGAAAGGGATAGGTAAATACCACAGCTTAGTTCTCTGAAAGCAGCACTGGCTTACACACTTGGACACCCACCAGCCCACAGGAAGGAGTTTGTCTAATACAGTAAGGCTATATTAAAATAGGTTTGTGAGCTCATCTATAACCTTAGCAAACAATATCATTTAAGCTCAGTGGTGATGCTGGACCACTCATCTGGAAAGCAGCTTGGCTGAAAAGGACTCAGGGATTCTTTGTGGACACTGAGTGGAACATATGAGGCCTCACTGAAAAGAATTGAATGATATTCTAGACTGCAGTAGGCAAAGTACTGCAGCAGGCTGAAGGAGGTGATCCTTCCCCTCTACTCAGCAGTGGTGAGATCACATCTGTAGTATCCAGCTCTGGGGTCCTCAGTACAAAAGAGCCATGGATGTACTGGAGGGACTGCGAAGGGTCACAAAGATGGTTAAGGCACTGGAGCATCTCTCTCCTAAGGTAAGGCTGAGAGAATTGAGACTCTTCAGCCTGGAGAAGTCTCAGGCAAATATTGTCAATGTATATAAACATCTGAAGGGAGGGTGCAGAGAAGGCAGAACCAGGCTCCTTTTTGTAGTGCCTGCTGACAGGACAAGAGACTAAGGGCACAAAATGAAACACAGGAGGTTCATTTGAACATTGAGAAACACTTCTTTACTGTGAAGTTGACTGAGCATAGGAACAGGTTATCCAGAGAAGTTGTAGTGTCTCCCTCCTTGGAGATATTCAAAAGACATCTGGGCATAGTCCAGAGCAACTCTGCTTGAGCAGGGCTGTTGGACAAGACAACCTCTAGAGGTCAACTCCAACTACAACTATTCTGTGATTCTGCTGAAACACTACTCAAACCATTGTAAAAGTCCTTGTAGACCAAAATAACCGGAATTTATTGTTTACAGAATGCATCTGTACTCTTCTAACCTTTAGTCCTTTGGCTCTGTTGATGGCCCTCAATGGTCTAAGGACTCGCAGAACACGCAGGATCTTGACCACATTGATGGCACTAGACCTAGAAAAAAGTATTGGAAGGTTTGAGAGATACAGCAATATAGGGAGTGTGTGTGAGGGCTATCACCCACACCTTGTTTGAAATTGTACATAGTCTTGGACTTAGGGTAGTTAAGAGAGTCAACTGTTTGCTATAGCACTTCAGGGGTAAGGAAACTACTCTCTGATATTATCTTCATAGATCTTGCTTCCTGATAGGGGAAAGCTCAGTATACATTCTCTTGCCTTTCACCATCTCTGCTCTATTAATGAAGGGAATGGAACATAGGCAGAGTGTTTTTGTTTTTTTTTTTTCCAGCAGGACATGCTGCCAAATACTCTGTAGATATCTATGATATGAAAGTTGTGCCAGAATGCAGTCATCACAAGACATTTTCAGGTAAGGCTCAAAGAAGCACTCCACTGAAATATTCACAGACAAGTGGAAACTCCAGGTGACTCCAGGCATTAGAGGCATATTGTTCACTTGGAGTTTGTTCGTGCAAAGTATTTGCCTCTGATCCCACAAATCAATTGTGTACATAAATTTCAGGATGTGGAAATTCCCACTGAATTGATTAGGATGACATATGCACTGAACACAACAATCTACCACAACAGAGCTTTCTGCATGTAAGACTAATACCCTGACTGAGAATCTTCTCCATGCTGTATGATGTCAGGCCTTCCTACTGATTCTGGGAATGTTTTTTCTTGCCAACATATTAAGAGTCTAGTTAGGTCTGTTAGAAAGAAACAGCAGGTCAAAATGAGCACTGTGCCATTCTTAAGATTTTGATTGAAATCCTTCTTCTTGATATAGCTCTGAAACACAACATACACGAGCTGATAACCTGTAATGGTATTAACTGGAAACTCAATTCTCATCAGATATAATACTACTTTGGAAACTCCCTTTTCAATACATGGAGTTCCTCATACTCAAGTAAATCTATAAACTTACCAAGCAAATTAACAGATCAACACAAAGTGTTGTGACAGAAGCAGAATCAACTGTCTCTGCCACCAGTGCTCTGCAGATTCTCACACAGCTCTTTAAGCACCAGATAGTCTTCCATTGACCAAGACCCACAACATCTTAGGAAGCAGCAAAACATTATCAACCTATTTTCCAAAGAGGTTATGAAAACTCTAGGAGAGAACGCTAAGTCACTTTGCTGTCCTGAACTGATACAGTGACTAAGAGATCTTGGAAAAAAGTTCAGTGTCATGATTCCCAATGAACCAAGTTTCTTGCACTCATTTGGTGTTTCTGGAAGATTCCCCCCTCCAGGTCACTAGTGTTGAATTTCCCAATTATTAGATCCCCTCTCTTGAGGATGAATTTTAATGGTCATGAAGCATCTCAGAAAAATATCTCCAGGCTCATCTTACCCAGATAAGACAATGAGCCTGAGGTATCACCTCCCAACCTGGCCTTACAATCCCAAACAAACAGTCAGTTGAAAACAGGTCACTCACTGGATCCCAAACGAGATGAGAGAAACGCTGACCACCAGCAGGTCTAAGATGTTGAAATAGTTTCTGCAGAAGGAGCCCTTATGGAGGAAAGCCCCGTATGCAGTCATCTGTAGGAAGGCACATGAAGACACAAACACACTTTGCCATTAGCATCTGCTCAGAAACCAAACCCATCTGGTTGTGCTCAGTATATAATTGGGGAGGCACAGTATTTCTAACATAGCAGTTTACTCCCAGACCCCAAAGGAGAAGTTGAGTCCCCATTGAAAAAAAAGTGAAGGAGATAGTAAAATAACTCTGAAAGACTTAACTAGGGAAACCCAATACTAAGTTCAGTGAGGAAAATACGCATTTTGAGTGTGTTAAGTAAATAACATTTAGAAACAGCAAAGCAGCAGAAAGACTGATGGTAAAAACTACACTTTGCTGTCATACACTTTTCCATTTTTCCGTAATGGCAGAGGGGATTTGTGAGTATGATGCTTGTATTACGTAAAGGCCTCTTTAGCTAAATTGTATCAAAATAGAAAATACAAAGAGGTCTTTTATAAGGTTTTTCAATGGTTAGGCCAGCTGCAGTGGACGGTTGAGCTGTCTTCCCTCTGTGAAGAAAGAACAGAATCCTTTGGGGATCTGATACTTTAGAGCTAAACTGGAGCAACAAAATGAATTCCTGCTCTCTTCAGTTTGCTCCTTCTGTTCAGCTCAATACTGTGTCCCTTTTCCTACCCCTACCCATCTTCCTCTATTTTTATTCTTGAAGCAGTTGCATTTTCTGCTTGTTTTTTCCTCACAAAGCTCAAAGTAAGATTACTTAAGACAGAATTGTTTCTTTGTGGACATGACCAATATGAACACTACTAAGCAGAGGAAGGGAAAAATTTAACATATTTTACAAGAGATTCTCTGTCCTGTCTGAATATGAAGGGATATTGAATACCTGGTGTCTTTGTGGAGGATGTCACAGCTCCATAATTGGATTGTGACAGTGTAAACAGAAATGTGTCTCAGATATAATGGCAGACCACTTCTGAGACCAGAAATTGAATTTTAGACTGAAGTTAGTTACAGAAGGTGACTAAATGAGTCTGGCATGGTTAAAGAGTGTGAGGTGGTGGGAGTTATTCATACCACCTACCTTAGACTTGGTTAGTGATCTAATGTAGTCGCTTTGAAGACTACACAACCCCACAACCGCTAATGTCCCTCCATTACCTGAGTTAGGAACACAGACTTCTAAACTTGATTGTCTGAATCTCATCTAAGTTATATAGCTAGAGTAACTTGAAGCAGACACCATGAGACTGTTCCTCAATGACGAGCTCTAGCCAGACTCCCAAATGAGAACTGTGAACTAGAAATTGAAACTGGGATTTTCTAGCTCCTGCTAATAGCTCATGATGGCATACCTGCTAGCTGCCTCCAGCCATGCCTACCTGTGATAACTTTTTCAGAGGAGGATGGAAGAGCACATGGCAGATTAGATTATTTTTTTACCAAACATCCATGACATCAGGGAACTGACTACCAATCAGTCAGACAGAACTTAGAAGGGGAGGAAGTATAAACTCTGGTCTTGGCTTAGAATTTATACTTATAGACACACTCAACTGGGGAAGCAGGGAGGGGTTCTTGCCATGACAAAGGTGGTAAAGATGTCCTTTACTGGTTAGATTTTGTATGGCAATCTTGAAAGAAAGAAAGAAGACACCATTGAAATCAGGAGGGGAAGCTCTGTTGAGTGTAAATTCTATACAAACCGTGTTTCTCTCAAGCCTGTTGAGAGGCTTTGTTATCTCAGAGGAGACTAAAGAGTGTATAATCTATGGCTTCCTCCTCATCTAGGGCATTGAATGAGCTTTTAGGATGCCAATTAGTAAAACTTGGTAGTCACCTTACTAACATTCATCAGACTCCACTATGTATGACAGTGTGAAGCCTGCAGGTGCTGTATGAGGGCAGATGAAGCTTGCTTCTCTACAGCCTTGAACATCTTATGGCTATTTATCCTTTTGTTTCTTACCATTTACACTAACTTTACTCTTGTGCAAAACATTGTGTTCAGTGCAAGGCAGCAGAGAAACACACACTAAGAGAAACCAAACAATTTGTGAAGCAGGAACTGGCAGGTTAAGAACAGAAGAATTCCTTAAACATTTGTACTCCTTTCACTCCTCTCCCACTTGAACCCACAGAATATCCAGGAGTGCTGACATATTTCCACTGTAGTTAAAAGGAGGACATCAGGAAGGCTTAGGTGCTGTGCAGTGCACTCCTCTGATGAAAACAGAGCAATACACCAATGGGTTGGGTTAGGTTCTGATTCCACTGAAGTCATCAGGAGTATTACCATTAGTGTTTTTAAGTACAAACAGGGGTCTTGAGCTATGGTTTTGTTTTTAAATGTTGCTATTGAAATGTTTTCCTTTTTTTGACAGGTCTTGTTTATCTGCTATTTGGTATGTGCATGTTCAGATTTATTCTGTAAAAACAGATACACATTGCACAGAAGCATAATATGTACACCTTGTTTGAGAATATTATGGCTTTGGTGATTTAAAGTCATATAGAAACCCACATTTCTCTACAAAAATATGCAGGGGCCATCCTGTTTGCCAGCCTTCAGTATGGATACTGTTATTAGGATCTTGAGCTGTAAGATTTGAGCAATTCTAAGGTACTGCCTGCCAGCACTTACAACTAGCTTGCTGAGAAAAAAAATCAAGCTGCCAAGTGAACCTAGCATTTAGAAAGCCAGAACTTTGCTCAATTACTGTTATTTAAATTATTAGCCTACCAATTTGAGAAAATTGGAGTTAAGAACAAGGCAGCCTATTTTTATTTTCTTCCAAGCTAAATAATTCTCCTGCATATTTCATTTGGTACAGAGCATGTTTCTGGGAAACTGGAAAATAGCTTTAAAACAGGCAATGTATCAGTTTTCATTTGCAGCTCCAGTCTCTGGTGATTTGTACTCTTGGTTACCTTGCCATAACTAAAAAGTGAGTTTCTGCATTGTGCTTCCTGTCTCTTACTTGACTGTGCGCCCTGTAACCTTATAGATGTCATAAGCCACCCTCTGTCCCAGCCTCATAACTTCTGCAGAATGGAGATCTTCTCTTTGGGTGTAAAAGGAGGTGTCTATGCTCATGGTGAAGCACCATGCACAGCAAACAAATCTTGTTTCAGAAAGATTGTCCAGAGTAGAGAGAGATATTTATGGGGTGGTGGCCTTCTCTTGGTCCCCTCTTACTTTTCCCAATATGAACATCCTTTCATTGCAATTCCCTTAAAAACCATTGCTTTGATATAGGTCCAGAATTACAAGTATAAAAATTTCACAGAAGACTTTTTAAGCAACTATCAGAATGTTAAAAAGATAAACAATCCTTTGTGTAGAGACAATAATAGGATTAAAAAAAACAGAAGGAAAAAGAAATGATAGAAGAAAGAAAGAGAGAAAAAGAGAAAGAAATAAAAAGAGAAAGAGAGAGAGAAAGAGGGAAAGAAAAGAAAGAAAGAAAGAGTGAGAAAGAAAGAGAGAAAAAGAAAGGAAGGAAGGAGTGTATTGCTCAGATTGGTTACCTTAAGAATAATTTCTAATGTAAAGATACTAGTGAAGACATAGTCTGCATTGCCTAGGATCTGAAAAATAAGCACAATTGGGTTAGTGGTACTGAGCGTGACCCAGGAACAAACAGGCGTGTGTGTTAGCAACAGATAGTGGCAGAAAACTAGTAAGCTTGTGAACAAGTAATGGTAGAGAAGATGGGCACTTTACCTTCAGAGCAATTTCAATGGTGAAAATGACAGTAAAAACTATATCAAAATAAAAGAGAATCTGTAAAAACAAAAGGGAATAGGAGTGGGGAGGGTAGATCAGTGACTGATCACTTGAAGGGAATATCACAGTTCAAAATCAAATACATATGCCTTTTAACAAGGGAACAAGAAGGACTATATAGGAAATGGCTTTGTAACAACGTTCTGTTGAATGCAGTGAAGGTCCTGGCACAGAGGATAAGGAGCACGTTACATGAAATCTTTTCTGAGTTACAATCCCATGAGGGCTCTAGAGGAAAAATAACTTTCTGGTGGTTATTGTAGAGTTTTCTTCCTTTTGTTTTCTTTCTTCTTTTTCTTTTTTCTTTTATTTATTTATTTAAATCTGATAAAGAACAATCTATTCAAGGGTTTTCCCAAATAGATTTCTAGGCTGAGAATACAACGATGCCTTGTGTCTCAGTGGAAAATGAGATTCCTTCTTAGTAACTTCAATTCAGGCTTGTTCAGTGTCTCTCACAAAAGAAGAAAAGCAAACCGCAAATTCATCCTCTAGCTATTTTTTTCTCTGTCCTGTTTTGTCCTGGATTAGGACGTATAACAAAGACTCTGCCAATTGAACAGAATCCCAGCTCTTGTATTGCAACTGTAATTTAGTCAGGTGCTAGAGGTGCCTAACTTCGGTCTTGCATCTTTTTGTTGGCATCCTGGATAACAGGCAAGATGAAACTCTCATTATTCCCATGAATTTATGCCTGGTGATGGCAATACTGGTGGCATGCATAGCAGACCACAAAGAGTGGCCCCAGAGCATCACAGAAGGCAACAGCAAGTCTGGAAGTGTAAAGTGACCTTCAAAGTAATAGCCACTAACGATCAGTTAACAACCCACAAAAGCAAATGGGAACTTTCTCATTGACTAATGGGATCAGCATTTAACTCTGTTTCCAATGTATTCCAGTACCCCAAGCCATTTTAGTGTTCTCTGCAAATGGTGCGATTACAAGCATCATGCCCTTGGATTATTGTTGTTTTACCACAACAAATGGGAAGGGCAATATATGGAAGCCACAGAAAATGGATTATTTAAACCCATTTAAACTTTTACTGCTAAAACACTAAAAAACATACAGCAAACTGCTTTTTCTTATTCCGTAGGTGTTTACTGATCTCAATGCCTATATTCTAACTTAGATTTATAGGTGGCTAGATTCTTACAACTTGGTATGCCACGGGCAGTGGAGGAGCTATTACAAAACTTCAGGGTTATTTTAGATTGCACTATTTAAACATGATCCAAATCTGGACTAATTCACAGACATTGAAAGTCAAATGGGGGAATGTATCACTTACTGCTACCGTGTAACTTAACATTTTTCAGGTCACTGCTCAGTCTTTGACATCAAGTTATTCTCATTCTTTCAGGCTGTCTTAGGCTCTATCAATTTTTGCAACTTAGAGAATTAATAAAGGGCCATTTCAAGGATGGACAGATCTCAATTGCATTTTGTATTAATTTCCACATATAATAACTGGAAATATCGCCTTGCACTGCTGTCTTGTAGGTCCTTACCTTTGGTTATTATATCAGTGGAATTATTTTATAATCAATGGGCCAGATTCATAGGTACTCTCAGGCTACTTAGCATGATTCCACGAACATAAAGCAGCCACAAACTTGATTAAAATGGATGATTATGCTGTACCCACAGCTGCTTTACATCACTGGAGCACTGCAAAGTAGCTAGAGCGTACCGGTGAATCTGGCCCCAAAGTTGCAACTGGTAAAGATATCCCTTACAGATGTCTAATGGAAATGATCATTGCTCCACCTGTGCAGTCACTACCATTTATCATCAGGCATATTTGCTGTTATCTAAAGATGAATTTATGCTAGAGTATATTAAAATGAGCAAGCACCTTGCCAAAGTATTGTGAACACACAGAGTTTTAGGATGTGATTGGCTTTAAAGGCTGTTTGATCAGATTGGGGAAGCACTTCCAAAAACTTGCTATCTGAGCCTTGTGTGACACAAGAAAGATGCAGCCACTAGTCTACCCTGAGACAGAAGCAGTGTACAAGCCTCTTTGTTAGCCTTTGCTGGGCTCTCCGTTCTTGTCTTCCTGCTCTGGGACAGTTTGTGGAGTACTAGTTTGCATGAGTCCTTGTGTAAAGGTTAATGCCTGTTTATGTTGTCCCAGAATGAAGACAGAGGCCATTAATTTGCTTTCAGCTTGCTTTCTAGGTTTTTTTTTCCGACCCAGGCCTCTATGTGGACACAGGGCAGAGCACAATCTTACTGTTCTACTGTCAAAGTGTAAAGGCAGACCACATTTGCAACCCAACTTCAGTGTTCCCTGGTGTGATACATTTTAAATATCTGTACCTGTAAAAATTAAACACAGATTTTCATACAACATCAGTGGCTTCAAACACACAAGACAACACCTTGCCCCTAGACTTTCAGCTCTTTTATCCAGGGCAATCAGCTTTAACTACTTTCTTTTTTTCTCATTTAAATCTCTCTGCTACAGATTCTGTCAGCCTCTATGACACATCAGAAGCCCATATGCCAGCTGACATCACGCTGCAGTGCTAATACATATTTACATACATTTATCCCTACATGAGGGGCAGACTCAGCCGTGCACAAGTGGGTTATTGGTGGCACAGGTTTGACTATTGTTTAGTACCCTCCTTCAGGACAAAATGGATTAATACCTTCTCTGAATGCACATATTTGTCTGAATGCAGGTTCAGGCCAGGATATTTCAGGGAGATAGAAAACTGAGTGTTAAATTAAGGTTTTATTAAATAACAACAACAAAAATTGTCCCACTCTTTAAACCTAGCAAGCTCTTCCAGCATAAAGACACCAAAATGCCACTGCAGACAACAGCCATCAGAAGTCTCATATATGACTGCTGACTCTTATGATTTCTGCAGTGATCCTAGATTAATGGAAACAAATGCTGGCAAAGCTAAGAGAAAACTGAATGTTTCAAGAGGCTAACAAGAATGGTGAGGAAAGAAGGTGAGAATCTATCTCCATGCTGAATTCCTTCCTCTCCTTCCCCCAGGATGGTGAGGAGAGGAGCATAGCATATTTTCTGAGGATTATCTCAAATTCAATGTCAGCTTTGCAGCTTGCATTCAAATAGCCAGATTCTAACCTTGATGACACCAATTCTCCCCTGAGTGATTGCATCAAACTCAGGAATGTTACTCTTGATTTACGTCACTGTGAACAAAGTGAAAATCAGGTGCTAGGGTTTTTTTAGTTCAAACAAAAGCATGTGGTAGGAGAGTAAGTGTTCCAATGGGAATCTGCAAATCTCCCAAATTAAAATTATCTGTATGACAAACAATGTTTCTACAGCCCATTTCTAGTGCCTTAATCCCAGGGAACAATAATTTTGCTTCACCTTCCTTTCCTTCTTTCCCCTACTCATGCTTATGAAATGAACTAGAGGCCAAATTGTGCACTGACTCATATTCTGTGCAAAACCTCATGATTTCACACACAGCCTGCAAAAGGCACAAATCACGGAAAAGAGTCCCCCCCAAAACCTCTGATGCAGTCTTTTCTGTCTTTCCTGGCTTCAATTGATGATCTGCTTGTACCATACTTTTAATACACAGTGAGGGAAGGAGGATAGGAAGCATACTTGGTTCCTAAAGGAGAGGTGTCGGACAGGGTCCTCAGCTGCCAGGGAGATGCTGCTGAGCAAGATGAAAAATAGGATCAGGTTGGTGAAAATGTTATCGTTAACGATTCGATGGCAGTGGACACGAAACCTGCAAGAGAGAGGAGAGGCACAACTTTATCTCTCAGAGAACAGTAAGACCTGGGAAATATTCCCCCCTTCTCTTTTGCCAAGACTGACCCTGGAGGATTGTTCTGCAGAACAGCTGCCCTCTGCCCCAGCAGCAGGGAGAACAATGAGCCCAGGCAGCTGGGCTTGGCCTTGATGGGTGCTGGGCAGCCTTGGCTCTCCACCTCATGCAGGAATGCTCATAGAGCAATCTGCTGCCCACAGAAAACAGTGTGCCTTTGAAAGGAGAACAGTCACTCCCTCTTGACAGATCCTTTTGTGATTTAGATGTGGTCTGAAACCTACCAACTCAAAGTTATATGTCTTGCTTACACTCGTAGACCCATTCCCCATTCATTTAGGAGGATAGTATCAGAAATAGGCTTCAAGGTGTCCAATGTCTTTCTGAGCTGGGGCTGGAGTACCACTGAGCAGAACCAATGGTGAATCTACCTTGCCAACAGCGTACAGACCTGGTCAAATGGATATAGGATAGGCTGTCATTTGCAAAGGGCTTCTGGGAGTATATCATGCCATACAAGAGGTCTGCTAAACACCAGCCCAAAATAAAGAGCTTGGTGCTTCTAGTGTAAAACTCACAGGTAAAGAAGTAGCAGTCTCCTATCAAACAGCAGTATGCTTACTGGAGATCATTACAGCACTTTCCATATGTTGGTATCACAATATGAGGAGTTAAACCTTGTAAAAGTCCTATGCATAATTCTAGAGACGGTTCATTAATGTATTTAGCTCTCCAAGCCCCTATTAAAGCAATTTTACAGATGATTGCAGAGGTTAATTTACTTCTTCAACAAGCAACAGTGTGGGGGTTGCAAAACTGACACCAGAATCCATGAGTCCAACTCACCATCAGTCCCTCCCTGTTGTACAGACCCAAGGAAGAATGGCACAAGCGTTGCTGTGGAAAGACTGGCTTTGAATTCAGCTGTGCTATTTACAGCCCTGCCTTACTTCGGGGCTCCATTTAGAGATAAGTCTACAATGGAGATATTAGGATATGGAATGCTGCACAGACCACTGGGAAGTGAGCTCATTTCTGTGCTCTTGAAAAGATATATTCCCCTCTGTCATCTCTCAGGCCTCCACTCACATTGCTGGTCTCATACATCTGTGTTAGAAAGACAGTTCAATGTGAAACCACATTGCAGGAGCCCAACAAAAGAGTGTAAGAGAATTGTTCTCCTCGGAGCTGTGCACTCTCATCTTCTTCCCCTTTCTTCTATGCTTGTTCTTGACACGTAAGAATAAGCAGAAACACACGAGCTCCCTAGTGGGAATGGACTTTGGGCAGCCATTAGGACAGGAAGCTCCTACTTCATGCTTGACTGATTGCATGATGGCTTGCTTGCAATTTGGACCTGAATATATTGGGGAATTCCGATTACTGGTTTGCCTTATTTCCAAAGCTTGCATGATTTGTGTCCTTAATCAGCTTCACAGGTGCCATGAGCTCCCCTTGAAAATCGTCAGGGGGCTCCCTGCAGCTCTGCTTTCATAACCATTTTATGTCAGTGCCTTTAGAGGAGAGATTGGTCAAAGGGGGTCTCCAGTACGAACTGTGGGAAGGGAGCTCTGAATCACATAACTTTTGAGGCTCAGTGAGAAAGGAGTACCTGCTCTCTGTCTCCTTGTTTTAGCTAAGCAGTCTCTTAAATACCTGTTGTTAGGACTGAAGATGAAAAAAGCACTGGCATCAGGCATGGGCACAGCCTTTTCCTTGAGGTGCAGCTCAGACATTGGGCGAGGACGAGGGCCGACAGGCATCTCTGGTTCTTCTTCATCTTCCTCCGCTGCAAGAAGCATTTTTGTCTTTTAATGCAAAATCCAACACTTTCTGGAGTAATGGCGCATTTGTCTTTACCATAACTGGAGCTAAAAACCAAGCAGCACTGAAATAGGATGATGAAAGCTTAAGGTTCCTTGTCCACTTACTTTCTCCAAGGTAACATCAGCTGCCTAGTGTTCACCCTGGCAGACATGGATCTAGCCCCTCTGTACAACCATTAATACCAGTAATCCCCCTATATCCTCACAATACTCTCAAATGCTTCACTGTCCCTTCTGAAAAAAAAAAAAAAAAAAGTGTCTTTAATTACTGACTCAAATCTCTCTTGCTATGGTCTAAATACATTATCTGTTTTCTTATTTTCCATAGACATTCCCTTCTTCTTGTAGGAGGTTTTTGTATACTTGAGGATCGTTATCCCTCTGTGAGGATTTCTGGTTCCTAGAGCAAAACAAGTGTCTTTCCTGAGGTGCTGTGTTTCCTAGGTCTCTGATTATTCTTGCTCTGGTCATACTTTCATCCAGATTATCTGCAGGATTAACCTGCAGTTGAGGTTTTACTGGTGCAGAGAGCTGGATTACTACTTATATCTCATACTGCCTCCCTGTTTAAAAGTCCTTCACAGGCAGTTATTTTCACTACACTCTGGTGTTAATTTGCCATCAATTTCTGATTTGAACAAAGCACAGATTACCACAGAACTGCTGCTTAATATGTCACTCTCTCCATTTGTGCTGCCAACTATTCCCAAGAGTGGCACTTTGAGCTCATCTTTATTGAACTGCTTAGTGTTTTCTTCAGACCATTCCTCTGGTTTATCAAAATCTCTTTTTCTTCTCTTTGTAAGGCTTACCATGGAGTCACTATCACATCTGAGATTGTGTCTGGATCATAGAATCATAGAATCATAGAATGGTAGGGGTTGGAAGGAACCTTCAGAGATCATCTAGTCCAACCCCCCTGCAGAAGCAGGTTCACCTAGATCAGGTTGCACAGGAACATGTCCAGGCGGGTCTTGAAGACCTCCAAGGAAGGAGACTCCACAACCCCTCTGGGCAGCCTGTGCCACTGCTCCATCACCTGAACAGTGAAATAGTTTTTTCTTATGTTTAAGTGGAACTTTTTGTGTTCCAGCTTCATCCCATTACCCCTTGTCCTGTTGCTAGCTACTATAGAAAAAAGGGATGCCCCAACTTCCTGACATCCACCCTTTAGATATTTGTAAATGTTAATAAGATCTCCCCTGAATATTCTCTTCTCCAGACTAAACACCCC
Organism: Colius striatus; assembly: GCF_028858725.1. NCBI lineage: Eukaryota > Metazoa > Chordata > Aves > Coliiformes > Coliidae > Colius > Colius striatus. Next base: position 141,371,419 of record NC_084759.1, read on the forward strand.
CAGTTCCCACAGCCTTTCCTCATATGAAAGATGTTCCAGTCCCCTGGTCATCTTGGTGGCCCTGCGCTGGATTCTCTCCAGCACTTCCCCGTCCCTCTTGAGCTGAGGAGCCCAGAATTGGACACAGTACTACAGATAAGGCCTCACCAGGGAAGAGTAGAGAGGGAGAAAAACCTCCCTTGACCTGCTGGCCACACTCTTCTTGATGAGTGTGTGTATCTCCCACAGCAAACATGGAACATGGGCATTTTGACTTATATCAATTAGAAATTGGTACAATTGTCCTCTTTCATAATTATGTGTGGGGAAGATTGAAAAGGCAGGAACAAGGTTGAAACTCGAATCTGATGCTTACAGAGCAGACCTCCAGGCACAGTGGAGATCAATGAGCAGTCTCAAGATAAAAAACGCAGAGATGGAAGCTAAGTGGCATATGAAAGAGAATCTTTGAGGATTTTCTTTTACTTGCTTAAGTCTGACACTGTTTTGTAAATGACACAATAGAATTTTGCTATTTTAAAGGTCCCAATCCTCTCAATCAGCAAGACGGGAAATACTCTAAAAAAGGAGTCTGTCAGGTTAGATGCAACTGATTCATCTTCTGGCCAATACAAAGGAGGAAACTCGAGGTGAAATATTTTGAGTCCATAAAGTGAGATGAATTCCAGGAACAGCCTGTTCCTTTATGATCAGGTACTGTACTTGACCTGGTAATGGACATATCAGAAAAAACAGATGAATCAGCACAGATCCTAATCTACATGTCAGAGACAGGAGAAAAGTGGCCTTTTCAGTGTATGCCACCTGCAAATAGGATTTTTTTCTTTACACTTCAAGTAGCAAGAGCTCAGCTCAAACTCACTTGATAGATTTTATGCATAAATACTTGAGCTGGTACATAGAGTTCGTACTTTTTAAGCTGGTCTATTTTTTAACAGCTCAATTTTACGTTGCAATACACTTTATAACACTCTTTCTACAGGCTTTATTAGTTACAGAAATATTATTTCAGAAGTACTTCTAAAATTGGTGTTGATGTTAAGGCTCATATTTATATAGCGTTAAAGGTGCATTTGCACCTTTTATCTACAGGTTTCAGAGCAGGCTGATAACGAGTGAGGTGAGCAAGTTCTTTTTCCTCTTTAACAGTCCAGAACACCAATGTTGATGATCATGTGGGATATTGAGACTCTTACTTAAACAGACTAGTATTCTGAGTCCCTGTTCTGTGCCTTCACTATTAGATAATTATTTTTCTTTTACTCAAAGGAATGCTTAAAAATCACACTTTTAAATGGATATGGAACAATGCCTCAGAAAAATGGACTCTTAGCAGAAGGACGGGCCCCATGAAGTCAGTAAAGAACATTGTTCCTATCATCTTTTTTTTTTATGTCTGCCATACAACAAGAAATATGTTATTGATTCTGGTAACTGCATGTCTTCAAGACTGGAAAACATTCAGTTTCTCAGCCTATAGCTAAAGAATAATGTTTTAAATATTTTTCATTGAAAGTAGGGTCTAGGGCACACAAGAAAAGGAAATACCAGGGCCCAAATATGCAAGGAATAACATGATTACAGCCTTAACTCAGACCACTACCTAAGCTATCTATCTGCATATACAAACAGTATGTTGCACGCTGGCCAGCATTCATAGAGGCAAAGGTCAACAGGGCATCCTGGCTTGTTACGTAGTGTCACACACAGAGGAACAGTGTGACCAGCAGGACCAAGCAAGTGATTGTCCCCCTGTAGTCAGTGCTGATGGGGTTGGACCTTGAATACTGTGTTCAATTTTGGGCCCCTCACTGCAAGAAAGACATTGAGGTGCTGGAGTCAACATCCCTGGAGACATTTAAGAGATAAGTAGATGAGGTGCTGAGGGACATGGTTTAGTGATGGGCTTGGCAGTGTGAGGTTAGTGGTTAGATGTAGTGATCTTAAAGGTCTTTTCCAACCAAAATGATTGTGTGATTCTATGATTTGCAGATGGGCTGGAAAACATATCAGCTGCAATGCTTCTTCTTTGACTGTTTTCTAAACCAAAGTTATATTTATGTTTTAGAAGTTTCTCTTCTAGTCAAGCTTGCCACAGAATCATAAAGAAACATGACTCAGAGCTGCCAAGTTCAGGTCTGGATTTGGACTCTCCTAAATTTTAAGAAAATTCAAATCTGGGACTATGACCTTGAATTATGCTTCATCAGAAAGGTAATGTCCTTTGGTTGTGAAGCCATAACCACACACAGACTACAGTGCAGCATCAGTGAGAAATTTAATGATGAGGACATTTCTTTTTATTATTGTACAAAGACCAGAACCCTTGTGTAAGAACATTGCTTTGCTTCAAGTTTCCATGAATCATCCAAGGTTTTACCTTCATCTGACATTCTGAACTCTTTGTCTGTTTCTGTAGTAGACTGTAAGACTAACTCCCTGTCTTCCTATAGTAAACATATCATCATAATAATCCTTCTAGTGTACACAAATCTCTGAAATAACTAGTCTCTCCTTCCACCAAAGAGGACAGGTGATTTGATGAGCTGCAAGTACACAGAGTATTCTGAGGGCTAAGAGCAATATTGTGTAGCAAATAAAGTCAGAAGAAGTTGTTGGCAGAACTGTCTGAAGCAGTGAAGACAAACAGGAGACTGAACAAGGTAGGTTGAAAGAATAAAGGGAAAACAAAGGAAGTGACTATTTCAAATAGTTTCTGAACATTGAGTTAGGGTGAAGGATGTTTCCGGAGGATGGAATGGTACACAGTGCTGGAAAGGTCAAGGGCGTTAACAACTTAAATCACAAAATAGGTAGACTTTATCTAAGAAACAATAGGATGCTTCATTCAAAGTACAGCTGAAATGGATACACATGCAAGTGGCAAAGTAAAAAGTGTGTTCCCAGACAGGCTGTACATGGCTGCTAGGCATCTCTGGTACCACAGCTGGACTGATCAACAATCAGTAGAAGGATACTGGACTGGCCAAGATGGCCACAAGGGAACCAGACAGGTCTACATATGGGGACTGGGAAATTCTTGCTTGCTAACGAAAGCCTTGGAGCCTAGCTCCCTCAAACTGACTACAGAAGGCAGATGTGACATGCAATGTCAGCTCTGAGAGGGTCTTGTTTCTGAGCTTTATACAGCAGCATGGAAGCTATGACTACAGTAAATCTGATCTAACAAGTGACTCACAAAACTGTACTGCCTCTGAGTCTCATGGCTGACTTCAACAAACTCTGAAAGAAGCAGTCAGGTAATTTTGAGAGCTGTTACAGATCAACTTTACTCTTCACAGAGAATTGCTAAACAATTCTGGTAATAGGCCTGATAACAAATGGCATCATACAATGACAAATAACCAAGATGCTGTCCCTTTGCATTTCTAATAGAAACAAGACAGAACCTGATGATCCATTCATATTTTAGGATCTGTTCAAAATTATGCCAAGCCAGGGGTTGGTGCTCCATGGCAGGAGTTAAAAGTGGTTTTACTTTATTTTCTGCACTCTTGTCCAACACATGGCTGCAGATAAAATGTCTATGACACAAATATACACAGATGTACTTTTTGTCATATAGTTCACATACTGGACTATTTCTAAGCTACCCACAGAAGGTAACTAAAACACAATTCTATTATTAGTAGGCTTAAATTTAGTATACAGGTGGCTGTGCCTTCATTTGAAAAAAAAAAAAAGTGATGGTCTGCAAGTCCAAGTCAGCTGAGAAACAGAACTACATGAAGCTGTTTTAATCCCTGAGCAACTGGGAATGTGTACCCAGTAAGTGTCTGTGCCTATAGAGGTGCTGGCAAGATTAAAGCCAGTGTGATCTACCCCAGGCAATGTTAAAACAGTATTATACCGTGTTGGAATCACACTTTATTCCTGATAAATGGGCTATAAATATTGATGAATACTAGTATAGCAAATGCAGGGATTTTTGTACTGAAAATCAGATGCAATGAACAGTGTTCCTGTTTGCTTGTCTGAAACCCTTGTCCATCTATTTCAAATGACCTAATGTGTCTTTTTTTTCCTACCACATCAGCCTCTTATCAGATATTTACAAGAAATCACGGAATAGAAGTGTGTTTCATTACTTATTACAGCCTGTTAAATAACCATAGAAACGCAGAAGAGCAGGTCAGGAAAGGATCACAAAAGGCTCTTGGATTCACGCCTCTGCTAAGCCAAGATCAACTTACTGTTACATCTAAGCCTTTTATGGCAGATATTTTTCTGACCTGTTCTTAACAGCATTCAATGATGCTGGGCATCCACAACCATTTTCATGACCTTTTCTGGCTGCACCATTATAAAATTCTCCCCTTGTGTGAATCTTAAATCTGTTACTTCTCATAATGGAGATACTTCTTCTCCTACCTGTAACAGGCTATTATGCATTTGAAGATGTTTCTCCTGCCTTTCCTAGCTGAAATAACCACATTCTCTCAATCTTAGTACTTGCTTTCTATTAATGCACTCTTCTATGCTCTTTCCAATTCAGCCTCACTTCTAAACAGAGAACCCAAAATGACATACAATATCCCAGCTGAGTTCTTATCAATGATGAACAGAATAAAACAATTGCTTTGCTCTGCTTAGCTTTCACTGTTCTGATAGAAGAAACCCATAACTGAACTGAAGGGTCATGCTTTCCCTATTTATAAACCTCACTACTTGTTTGCCTTTTGAAAGACAACAAAATGTTATTGACACCTGTTGAGCTTGTGACCATAAGATTCAGATTATTTTTTCAAGGACTGTTACCTAACTAGCTGTCACCTAAGATCCTTTATATGTGAGTTCCTTATTCCTGTCTATGTGTAGAGCCTGGCACTTTCAATTTTATTAGACTATTTATCCAGATACTCAAGAGCTCTTTGAATTCTAATGCTGCCTTCCAGAATGTTTCCTATCCTCCCTAGCTTTATATCAACTGCAAATGTCGTATTTCCTCTTCCATTATTCAAGTCATAAAGAATGAACTGAACTCAGGACAGGCCCATGGGTTGTGGCACCTCACTTGAGCCATCACTACTCTCCACATGAAGAGTCTGATGAATTTCTCTCCCAATTATCTAGACTGTGTTTTTCTATCTGACTTATGAGAATGTTATAAGATACAGCCAGAAGCCTTGGCAAAGTTAAAAAATATGAAGTCTACTTCTGTCTAAAAGTCTTGTCAGCTCTTTTGGAAGAAAATAAGTATGGTTTGACATGATTTGCTCTTGGCAAATTTATGTTGGCTGCTATTCATCTCCTTATCTTACAGTCATATAGTTTGTTTAATCATTTGTTCCAGCATTTTTCCAAGAATGGAAGTTGAACTGACCAGCTTATAATTTTTCTGCTCCAATCCTGCTCCCAATTCAGGACATCTTGAAGAAAAACTTCTTGAACTTCTGAGATTTCTTAACCAATTTTCTAAGTATCTAAGGAAGAAGTTAATTAGGTCCAACTAGCTTGTTTTTTCAAGTTCTCAGCTGAGATCTTATTACTTTAGAATTGTGTTAATAAGTCATTTTTTATTAAAAAAGAAGTGCAAAATGCATTCAGTAATCAACCTTCCAGGAGTATTTGTTGTGAGTCCCCTCTGACCACTGTGTCCTGAAAAAAAAATAGACTATGTGTATTTGCATATAGAGCGTTTGTACATGATACAGCTTGCTTCTATGTAAAGCTCTGTATTTTCAATTTTTCAGATAGGAAATCGTTTATTTTCAAACACAGAGCTTTACAGAGAACCAACCCAAATACAATTAATCACTACAGAGACTGCAAAAGGCCAAGTCCACATCTTTGCAAAAATAGGCAAGCACATCATCCTGTCTCATCATGGAAGCATCGCATGTTCGGCATACTTTCTACAACATTTTGACTCTCTGTGCATTAGCAACTGAGCTTTGTTAAACCAGGGGTAAGAGGAAGAAGACATATACCTGGCGCTTCTGTTGTGGGATACGGGCTCTTTTCTTCATTTTCATTGGGCTGATAATCATCCACATTGATCTGAGAAAAATGGAAGGAGAGCAGCAAAGACTTTATCAGACAAGGCAGAAGAGTTTTTGTTCCCACAGAAACCCAAGCTGTTCATGCCACTGCTGCACAGAGAGTGCTGGCTGGCAGCAGACTTTACCTTGGTAGCTGGTGGCGATTCTCCATCAGCGGTGATGGATTTCAGCTCAATTTTCTCTTCCTTCGTCTCCTCCTCCACAGCTGTTTTTTCTATCTCCTGTTTCTTTTCAGGACTAGCAGTCCTAACAATTTTAGAAGATAAAAAGTGAAGAGTTATAATGGTGAAAAGTAGTTTCCATTTCAGGAACTTAACGTAACACAACATACACCATGATAACAGTCAGCTAGCTGGCACTTCCATTCTGCGGCCAGCTTACATACCAGCAGCTTTACCTGTCATCTGCAGGCAAAAGCAGAGACACTAATTCTATTTAGCATTCTCTTATTTTGTGGCTTTTTCAACGGCATGTGCTTGTGTGTGTGGATGTGCATGCACATGTGGGGGAAGTGTGTGCTTGTGTGTGCACACATGTATTCTAGGTCTGTCAGAAGAGATCTTTTTGTCCTTCCAATGACAAGCGTGTGAACCACTTCCAACACACATCTTGTGGGCTTCCGCTAGGTTTCCTACAAAGTTTTGCCCCTCATTGCACTCTCAGAGTCACATAAATCTGCTGACTAGCATGTAGGATGAAGCAGAAAGAGATCCTCTCCAAGCAGCCTGGTAGACAGTGAATGGAAATAACGAGTAAGGAGAGGCTTCCCTGCTACTGGCAGCTGGAAGTGATACAGAAGCTCTACATCCAGCTTATGCTTCCAAAGAGTCTGCAGAAACACTGAAAGAACTGGCAAGAGAAGGAAGCTGCTGAATCTTGTGGGAATGACAGTCTGAAAATCTGCCTTGTGGTCCAAAGCAATCAGAGGGTAATAGGAAGATTCAGATAGGATTGTAACATTGACACCATTTCAAGCTCATTCTCTGCTGATGCCCTGAAAGCTCATCAATCATTCAAACTTCCTTTGCATTGCTCTCATCATTGCAACTGTGAAGACTTCCAGGTCATGACACCGTCTTGTCTTTTAGTTTGAATTCTTGCACATAAAATGTTTATAGAAATAATTCTACATATTACTACATTAATCACAGATACATAATCTAGACACACCCACAGAGAAGTTCTATGTGTATATTTCAGATACGTACTTACTTGAATATATGTATGTGCATAATGTGTGTAATGATACTCAGAGGAATGCACGCATAGAGTGTAGATAGGTGTGTGCAAATGGATTTACCTAGCTAGCTTTTTCCTTTCTTTTTCCTCTTCCTCCTCTTTCTGTGCAGATGTTAAACTCTCAGCATCAGCGAGGTTGTCCACAGCAATGGCCAAAAATACATTCAGTAGGATATCTGTTTGTGTGCTACTTAAAGAAAACAGGCTTTGAAAACTGCAGAACAACATTATATCAAAGGTTTCTTAATTGAAAATTTTTAGCAATCTGTCATCAGATCTCTTGGGTTTTCCAAAATTCCAATTCACACAAACGTTCAGCACGTGCATATCCAGCATGCATAAACCCACACTTTCCATCCAAATGGCTAACGCACTGTGTGAGGTTTCCAAAATTTCACAATGGAATGACTGATATAAAACATCTAAGTCCAGACTTATATTTTAGTTTCCAATTAGTCAGAAGAGTCTCACTTAGTGCAACACTGAAGATAAGGAGAGTGCTGAATGTTTTACGTCTTTTACTGATTAGGTCACTCTTATGTGCCTCACATCATAAGGCACCTAGGCTTTCCAGTTTTGGCCTATGTACTTGAGTTGAACATCTTCATTACAGGTATTCCCACACACATGAGTGGATTTTATGGACAGTAAGCATAACACCCTCATTAGCGTTTCTGAGGCAACCAAAAAGAAATCCATTTAGTCTGGGCATTGTAGGGTTAAGATGATAAGTCTATCTCCCAGCAGAGAGTCCATGCATGGCCAGTCATGCCCATGTAGCTGGAGGGCAAGGATTCATTTTTGTCTTGGCCAGTCTGTGTTCAGATCTTGATCTACAAATATGAACATCAGCTTCTTTTATAAGTTTCTTGAGAGTGGGTATTATCACACCACGATAACCTTTAAGTAAACCCCAGTTCAAGGCTTAGTCTGGAAATAGAGCCACTCCTCTCCCTGGCCTCCAAGGTCTCATGGCTCCAAAGTGAGCCAACATGTAGAGCTGGCTCATATTTTCCTCTGCAGTTCACAAGGAGATCCAAGCTGTAGCTTTATTGAGCTGTCAGGCAGATTGCTTACTCAGACCTTCAGATATCTGGAATTGCACCATCTCTCTTTGAAGACAGGGCATGCAGGTCAACAGAAATGTAAAATAGCAGGGTTTGTGAGATCTGAATTATGAGGAAAGGCCAGGACAGCTGGGCTGAAACTACAAGGTGGCTTTACAGAAGAATCAGTACAAAAAGAAGTGTCACCTCTGACACAACAGGATCATTTGTTAGGGAAGCAGAAACTAAACATGAACAAATTTGGAGTAAACTGAGATACAGAACAGAATCATAGCTGTATGGTATAGCCAAATTCCTGTGAAAAGACACTCACAGCCTAATCATGCAATGAGCTTTGTATCTCCTGGGATATGTACAGTGCCCTGACTTCAACTGGAAGCCAGAGAGAACTGAAGTTACTTAACACCAGCACAGGCTGGAAGATAACAAAGTGCACGATTTTCTGTTTGAAGAACACACAGATTGCAGTAACTGAAATGAAACACAGTTCCTGTTAGTTTATACATGAATTAATATATGATCTCACATAAATCAATTATTTCAAACATATGTTACTCCTATTACAGCATGTGTATATAACATATTGTAGATCATACATATTTTTATTCCACATAAGGCTTGGATGAAAGCACATGGAATTTATTACTGAAAAGGCAATTAAAGCAAAAATATGCAATAAGTAGAGTAAGTACACACAAAGATTAATTTCTAGAAGGCAGGAAAGAAAAACCTATGAAAGAATTAAGGGAAATGAAAAATAAAAACACTAAACATGTAAAGATACTAAATAAAAGCTAGCATGTGAAACTGGCATGCAGTCGGCCCTTAAAACTGTTTATATGCCTTAGCACTAGCTCAAATCAAACAAACTTGTTTAACTTTTGGCAAAATTCAGACCTCAGGAAAAGGTAAAAATGTAAGGTATGAAATTCATAATTTTCTGACACAAAAAAGTAGCAAAGGGTGGCTTTCTCCAAGCCTCGCTCAGAGAAAAGAGTAGCATCAAAGGATACAGTTTCCACAGATGAAGAGGATGATGAAGTAAATACAGACCAACATTCCTGGAAAAGAGGGGCCGCCATAAGCCATGATCCCATCATACATCACCGAATTCCAGTCCTCCCCAGTCAGGATCTAAATGACACAGTCCCACCAATAAGGGATACAGTGTTAGACCACATAGAGAATTTGAAAATCCCATTAACACAAAGATAGCTACTATCCTAGAGAACACCCCCTCCCCCAGGATGCTTGGAGACTCTGGCTGGTCCATTCCAAAAAAAAAAAACCCCACAAAAAGAACAAGGAAAATGTAAAGAGGATCTGTGCTCAAAGTGTAAAAAAAACCTAGATACCCCCTTGAAGATGAAGGCTGAAGCCAAACAGTTCTGTCAGATAACACTGTTCAAGTCTCCTCACCTCCCCCAGGCATTCCCCTCCCATGTGTCTGTTGTTTCAGACAGGCCGCACAACCTGCAGCACTGAAGACAGTCCTCAGCAGAGCCCTCCTTTGCCACTTCACTGTGCATGTGAAATCACTGCAGTCAGCTTAAAGGCCATTTCATAGAATCATAGAATGGTAGGGGTTGTGGTACTGTGAGCAGATATTTATTCCCCATTACTGTGGGAAGGTGGAAGACAGCTGCAGGACTGGGCTTTGGCATGCAGGTCCTGCCCTGGAACATGGCAATGGCCATTCTTTTGTCCTACCCTGCTAAGACCAGGTGGCCTTGCTACACACAGGGGTCTTAGCTCTGGTTCCCCACTGTGGGAGGGAATACCCTTGTGCTGGCACCACAGTATGGCACCTTGCTCCTGGAGCTGTTGGCCTGATGTCTGGTCTTGGGGTCTGTGTAGCTGCAGGGGAAGAGTGCAGGACTTGCTCTCTGCCTTGCCTCATATAAAAAGAATGTATGGGCCCCGTTAGGACAACTCTTGCCCTTACCTGAAACACGGTGAGGAGGGACTGAGGGAAGTTGTCGAATGTACTCCTCCTAGTTTGCATCTCATCAAAGTTGAACTTGCCCCCAAAGAGCTGCATCCCCAAGAGTGAGAAGATGATAATGAAGAGGAAGAGAAGCAGCAATAGGGAGGCAATTGAGCGGACTGAATTCAGGAGTGAAGCCACAAGGTTACTCAGGGAGTTCCAGTATCTGGGAGAGGAAATACAGACAGTTAAAACTCATTCACTCAAAGACAGGTGCTCATGGACTGCACAGGATATTGGTTCAGGCTGCCTGCTGTGTCTAGCAGGCATTTCCGAACACCCTGTTAAGCAGTGAATCATTGATGTGCTTCCCTAAGATAATGAGACCTACTGCAGCTAATGAGTAATTTTACTACCACACGTGTACATATGCAATTCTCTCCACCCCCCACCCCATACGAACACCCAGAAGATTATTGCAGCACTTTCCATCTAAGGCTCTGCAAATCTTATATCAATATACGGTGATTAGTTCTTGCTGCTTCAGTGAGTTACATTCTAACCAACCTCATTACAACACTCACAGATGTTATGGCAGCCAGAATACCTCACTCCAGAGAATGGCCTGTAATAACTAACAAGAGCAGATGGAGAAACAGTTTGGATGCAAATACAAACTTGTCCAAAATCTGGTGTGTGTGAGTATGTACTTGGGCTCACTCACAAATAGAGGTTGCTAAGCTTTCTGAGATTGAGAGGAAGGTGAAAGATGTTAAAGGCCCTTTTGCATGGACCCTAAAAGAGATTCATAAAGTCTAGTGTTTCCTTTGCTCTTGGAAGAGCATACCATCACTGTTTTTTTGAGTATCGAATCCATTACCCTTCTTCAAACAGGTTGCAGAACGTTTTAGAAGAGCTTCATTGAAGACAGATGATGGCTAAGACCTGTTCTCCCAGTGTATTCAGACTTGTGCCCACATCAGACTGATGTGTGACACAGAGAAAGGATCTTCTTGCCCTTGTGGTCTCACTTTAGGGTTCAAAAAGATGCCAACAGCCTACTCTGCTGCAGCACGTGAGTTTGCTTGCATTGTTTGCCAGCCTGCAAAGTTGGCATGTGTTGGAAACAAGTTTCAGAAATAATTGCTAAAGAATCCACCACATCACCCACAAAGCATCTTCCACTTTGGTCTTGTATCTGCTCAACCACTCTGAGTCTACTGCTTAGCTGATCACGTCCACTTCTCTTTTATGCAGTTGTGAGTCTGATAGAGTTTTCAGACTGAGATGAAGATTAGCTGTCATCTTCCAATCATCTAATTGTGAATGCACATTACTAGCAAGCTTCAACGGCTTTCACGGATCAGTAAGCCAAAATGTTTGCCTGTAGTTTCCAAGTCTTCCTTCTAGCACCATCTCCTGAGGCCTATCACCATGGCCAACATCCTCTAATTCCTTCTCCCAAAGCCCTCACTTCCGTAACAGTTACTCTTTCTTTCCTTAGAGGACTCTGAAGTTCTATCCATATTTTCCACAGAGACAAAAATTGCATTTGAGAAGGATGGCAGGCATGTCTAGTGCTCTAGGTCCTTTGGAGAAGCCTCATCCTTCAATACACATTTTTTTTCTGAAGATAATGTAGGCATTAGAGATAAAGGTTCTTAAAATCCCAGTTACACTAATATTTTAAAAAGCCAGTGTAAAACTACGATTTTTCTTGTCCCATGGAAGACAGGAATGCTTGAGCAGCCCAATCGCTCTAGGAAGGTTAGCAATCTGATCTTCAGAGGGACACCACCATGTCCTCTGAAGTTCAGCAGCCGGTTCATCTCCAAGGGCTGAGCTTCAAAGAAAACTGTGATGTTTTGCCTCCAGCCCAGCTTCAGCACATCAGAGAAAACTAGAATGCTTTAAAGCTTAACTGCAATTAAAGAGATGAGCAATGAAAAACTACAGAGCAAAGTTAAGGGCATGGGAGGTGTGGGCTCAATGCAACCAAATATCCATGCACTGAATGTGCAATGTAACAGCTCGCTGTATATGCATTTATGCTTACAACTCACATACTTTCACACTTCAGGAGGATGAAAAGTGACACAGGAAAAGGGAAAAAATCTGATGAAACTTAACTGACTTTAGTATCCTTTGACCAGAAATTAATGGAGTCCAGAATGTCTCTACAAGTCCTCCAATGTCATCCAGGACATAGATTTTCTAGGTCTTTCTAGCAATGCTCTTAGAAACATTACAGTAAAGCTGTTACACATCTGAATGGTCTCAGTGACTCACTTGAAGCTTAAATGTCTTGCTATCTCAGAGTGCAACTGCACAGACTTTTATCAGCTCTGCATTTTGTAAAAACAGCTCAATACCTGAGATTCAGTTTCTTATGTAACTATCAAACTTAAAGCAATTAGCTGAAATGACCTGGTGATAAGATTAGTGCTGTTTTATCTGTGTACTGAATGCTAGCTAGAAATACAACACCATTAGAAAAGTAAACAAACCAATCAGGGGGGAAAAAAGAGGAGAGTAAACAGGAAAAAAAGGATAAGGAAGGCTTGCTTTGACTAGGACATGAAAATAGCTGTTGTCTTAGTGTCCTAGAAGCCTGACCTGAGCTTGCCATCTGTCACATTAGGTGGCTGCAAAACTAACATGAACGTCCCCTCAAAGTGAGATCTGGGGTTACTCAATGAAACACACAGCTTTTAAGTCAGGAATGGTTAAAGTCCAGACAAAGAAAAACATTGTCCTCTTTGGTTAATATTCTAGAAATAAAAACCCAGTTACAATAAGTCTTATGGCATTGCTGGATGGAGTTGGAGGTTTTAAATCAGGCAGAATATAATGGGAGGTACAGGGGAAAGCACTGCTGCTGCCTCAGACTTATAGGCAAATGAATACGCTTCTTAACATCTCCCACTTGAAGATCTCAGATCCTTGAGGATGCCAATGAATGAGGTACTGCAAAACTCCAGTGAGTAGGATGTGACTATGATCACCGTTTCAAAACGGAGGAATGATGCAGAGAAGTTAAACGGTTTGTTCAACATCTCACACAAAAATCAATTGCAGAACTGGATTAGAACTGAATGTGTTCATTTATCCTCACCCCTCTCCTCTCCATTGCCTTCCACAATGTCTTTATGATACTGGCAACGCAGAGCTTGAAACAGTAGCAACAGTTGGTTGTCTCATTTTGTAGGAACGCTTCCCATACTGTTCATCCAATATAAAACAACTTTGAAAGTAGGTATGAAAAAAAGGTGCCCTGTCTTTCCTCCCTACAGTTAATAGTGACATAGAGTGGTAAAGTATAAAATATTCAGTTTCACTATGGTGTTGCAAATAAATTGATTTCTTTATACATAAAAAAGTATAGAGGGCTAAAGATAGAGATTTATAAAGCAGTAAAGGACTATTTATAAAGAGAAAATAACTTGTCTTCTCATAGCAAAGCGAGATTTTTTACAAAACTCTGCAAAAATTAGGGAGAATAAACCAAATAATATAGTTTGTTTGTCTAATATACAAGACTAAATGATTCTGATGAGTGTAATTTTGGAAGAAATGTTTGCTCTTGAAATTTGAACTGTGGTTTCTAAAATGATGCATTGCTCATCTGATGGTGTCTTTGTTTCTATTATATTAGAGATTTTTATTTGTGTTTTTCCTAGAAGTGTATCATCTTGACGAACCCATAATTTGTTTGTGCTTTTTGTTTACCATGGAAAATCCATACAATAGATAAAGATTAGGCTACCTACTGATATACTCTCACCAGAGTAATTTTCCTGTTTTGTGCCTCTTTAACGCATTTGATTATCAATTTTCCATCTCCACTGTATCTCCCCATTTCACTGCTCTTGAATATATATTTGACATAAAGCATTACACTATGATCCCTCCTACTCTTCACAGTTTTCTAAGATTGTATCTTTCTGTAATATCATTGCACTCAGGTGGTGTATTCTACCAATAGTAATAATGTTGTCAACAAATCATCATTATATTTAGAGCTGAGTGAATAATGGAAAAATTTGTATTTTACCAGAGAACATCAGAGGTAGAAGTTTTGTTTCAATGCCAAAAAATTCTCTCCTGCAGTACAACATGAGTGGGACTAAAACACTGCTTTGGAGGCTTATGCTAGGGCCTTCCACACGAGGGTGAACTTCACCCACGGAGGGGAAAAATCATGAGGAATATTTTGAATAATTAGAAAACACAGATAAATCTGAGACTACTGCAACCTACTTGACAGTATTTTAAGAACAGGAAAGAAAGAAAAATTCAATTAATACATTATTCATTATGAGTTATTCCTCAGCTCTGTGCTTTACATGTAGACTCATGAACAAATTGCAGGAGATGTATTCCAGGTAACATTGCTTTCATGCAAAAAGATATTTTAGTTCTGCTGCAGAATGAAGGTAAATATAACTAGTCCTACTGATGGTTCCTACATTACACTTCTGCCAGGAGCTTTAGGAACATTTGAGTGCTCCAATAGCTCAAGCTTCCTGAAGTATCAACGATATTCTCTCAACATTTGCCTTTCTATTGGAGAATTTTCTTAGCTGGATGATATATTTTGTGTAGGAGCGGAGAAATATCTTGAAAAAAACAATGACCTCTCCAGGATGCTATGTTGAAGCTTACACTTTTAGAGCTATTGGTATGTTGCCCTTGGTGTATCTGATTACCCAATGTCTGAAACAGCTACTGGTTTGCTCAGAAACCAGGCCTGGGACTCGATGATGATAGCTTTTTAGACCCAAATATCCAGGAAAAACAGTCACCATATCAGAGAGCCCCACTATTTCTGAGAGGGCGAAGATGCTTTTCTTGCTAGAAACACTTGCTAGCTGGAAGATTTTTCCCCTCTTCTATGATCAGAAGTCTAAGCAGACTACCTTTTTTTTCCCTTTTTTAGTAGTTGTAGGCTTGCTTTGTCCCCTCTCTCAGAGGCTGTAAAGTGATTTTCTGACTCTGCCGTCTGACCCTGAAAACTATTCATCCTGCCAGAGAATTGAGGCTCAGAAGCTTTAAGAGTAAATCTTTGTACAATGCACAACTCCAAGTCTGTTGTTTTTTCTGCCTCTGAGCTCTGCTATCTTGACTGTCTTCCAGTTTTGGTCTTGTTTTTCTCATGTGCTGTGTTCTTTATCTCAAATTTGTCAGAAATTTCCTCTGGGGAAATTTATAGCAATTCTAGGGACATTTTCATAGCTGAGCTTGCAGAAAACGTGTGCTTTCACCACCTCAGTCAGGCTTTTTATAAGGTGCTGACTGGTGCCCACATCGGAAAAGACAGACCCCGTGCTGCTTCGGGTGATCCAAGAGCTCACATCTGGGTAAGCTGGGAACTGATCTCTCCTAAAACCTCCCCTCAAGCTGAAAAACTCCCACCAAATCAAGCTGGTGTTTTGGAGGTACCTGACTGCAGGAAGCAGTGACTGTTTAGTAAACCCCACTGCACCTTTATTTAGAGGGAGAGAAGAAAGAAGGAAAAAGAAAACCAGAGGAGATGGGAGTCTGGAATAGTCTATTTTCTTCATAAAGCTGCTACTTCATGCTGGACTCATCTGAAGGAGAAGGACTGGCAATATCCTTTGCCTGTAGTTAATGTTGACACTATCTCCTGTTCAGGCCACTGTTGAGCCTACTGGACCTGGCATGGGCTCCTCAGTTGAATATTGTTTTGGCTTGAAACAGTCTTTCTGGATCCTCTCTGTCACCATAAAGCAACAGAAAAGATCACAAGGCTATCTGTCATTTTCTTTTTCACTTTGTCTTTTGCAGGGAACCGTAAGAGCCCAAACTCAGTGCACATTATCCTTCCAGATTTCAGTTTAACAATCTGCATGGTATCAAGTGCCTCCAGTCCTCTGTGCCAGACTCCTCACCAATCCCTCCCACTCACATTAGGGATATCCAGTCTGTACAGCCCTCCCCGTCCTGCCACAGATGTCAGAAGATCTGGGCTGTCAATCTAGCACTGTTGCTACTGAATTAGTGGTAGAAGTAAAAACTCACATCACTGGGGATGTGAGGAGTGACTTGTAGTTATGTATGTTGTGCATTGAGCAGTAGCCCTACTTAATTCCTACATAAGCACAAAAGTACCTTGTGATTTTAAATATTCTCAGGAGTCGAACACATCTCAACACTGAAATGCCCAGCGGTGACATGATCTTTGTTTCTACCAGAATCGTTTCCAGGATTCCTCCACACACAATGAAACAGTCAAAGCGGTTGAAGAGGGACACAAAATAGGCCTGTAAACCAAGGCTGTACATCTTCAGCAGCATCTCTGCCGTGAAAAGAGCTAGCAGCACCTTATTGGCAGTGTCTCATGAAAAACAAACAGAAACAGATTAATAAAACTTAGTCAAAGGATCATCACAGCTTACTCATCGGTCCTTGCCCATAGGAAATCCCTTCTGGCATCAGTCTGAAAGGTTAACTTCATATAAGCTTGGGTCAAAGAATGGACTTCAAAAGCATGGGCATTTCATTCACAGAAATGTTTTACAAAGATTCTTACAGTGATTCTTAAGCGTTGCACCTACAGCTGCAAAGTATTATACAACCACACAACCTTCATGTCAGGGACATGCCTTCCTGTGCACAGCCTCCCGTCACACTTATCATCTGCAAATGAGAGTGGGAATAGAAGAGCTGCTGTGCTACCTACTGTTGCTTAATTAAGCCTTTCAGCTGCTCTCACCTCCAGTGAGGATTCAACTGTTCTGCAGACAGAACAACTTTACAAATCACTCTTCTTCACATCCCTGGTAACTAGAATTTATCACAAATGCCATTTCATGGAAAACCTTGAAGAATCTATGGCTCTCAATAGCTGTCCATAAATTGGAAATCCAGTTGCTGCAAATATATATTTAGCATAAGCTCCTGATTTCACCTGCACCCGGTGGAACACTGCTTCGATTGGAAATGAGGAACTTACATTTCCCCTGAAATTTTCTCACAGAGGAGCTGTGTATGCTTCTTTTACACTGTGTAGTCTAAAATCTCTTCCCTCAGGGCCCCTTTTGTGACACTGACCACAATAAACAGAACTATCAGCCTCTCCTCACCTTGGACCTCCGTGAGCCAGTCTGGCTGGTTGTAGTGTTCAGAGGCAATGGTAAGGGTGTTGAGAAACACAAGGAAGATTACCAACCAGTAGAAAACATTGGACTTGACAGCAGCGCGGCACTTTCTTCTGCAGAATCGATTCCATCGGCGCCAGTAGCGACTTGAAAAATTGGAAAAGGAAAAGTTCTTTTCAGAGACAGATCCTTAGGCTATTGGAAATCTCTATCAAGAGAGGCTCTGGTCTTGATTTATTGTTCAAGAGTGGTAGAAAATAACTTTAAAGTTCACCCTGAGAAATGTTCTTCCATTCTCACCCCAGTTAACCGTTGTGATCATCCTTCCTTTAGCTATAGGAATAAAGTTAGACTGAAGCCAATTTGCAACATTTGTGGCTGAATAAACTTCTGCAAGCAACGTCTTAATCTGATTAAGACATCCATCGCAGGTACCTTGAATGGTTTTCTAGCACAGTTCCCACAAAACTAATCATTATTCTTCTATTTAGTGCTTGTGGCCTGCAGTGGGGCCTTGCCCAGCCTCAGGATAGTCAAAGAAAAGAGACCCATTGTATACTTTTGGATTAAATCCTTGGAGAGGTTAGGTCAAACAAAATCCATGGAACATTTCCAACATTCAGACAGGTTCAGTAGTAAATCCAATGAGGAGACCTCAGCATCTCACCTTTATGCCTGGAACTAGGGATACAAATTGCTAATCAACAGACCTTTTAAAGTTAGCCTTTCATGAACACATCCCCTTGTGTCACTGATTTCTGAGGGTAATTACTAACCACAGAAGATATTTAAAGCTAATTACACACCTCCTACTCTTTAGAATTTAACTTGCATAGCAACCAGTTTCCAGGCAACACTTGCCACTGTATAATAAATCTAATAGTTTTATATAGATATTACATACATATATATGTGTGTGTGTGCATGCTTGTGTGTGTCTCAAAACCTAATCTAGGTTAACCTGCTTTAGCAGGGTCGTTGGACTAGATGATCTCTAGAGGTCCCTTCCAACACCTACCATTCTGTAGTTCTGTGATTCTGTAACACTCTAGGAAGAGAGAAATTTTATTGGCCGGTCTTATCTTATGTATTATTTCCAGTAATAAACTATGGCCATGCTTGAGGTTAAGGTTCAACATCTATATGAACAAAAGCCAGGCAATGTGAACATTGCACACTGGCCAAGAATTCTACAATATTTAAACAGGTAATCAAATACAGACTCTTTTAGCTATGCAATTTATAAAGGCACCTAGACTAACTAGTAGAAACATTTAATAATGGTTGTGTGTTTTGCAGTGGATATGGAACATAAAATGATCTTTCCAACTTTCAAAATGGGCACAAAACAGAAACATTCACATTGTCATAAGATCACTAGTAATGCAACACTTTTCTATGTACTTGTGCACAAATGTGAACGTACATGACCGTGTGATGACGTAAGTGCGGTTTTTGTGTTAACACCTACATAGAAATAAATCCATAGATTGTAGGAATGTGATCATGTAAGCAAGTCTTTTCACAGAGATGCATACAGACGGTATGTATGCTTATGTGCATTCCTGGATTTACATTAATGTTCATTATTTAGGTAAGCCAAAGGACAGTTACTCACTTGTCCCAGTTATTCTGAAAAGTAACCATTTTTTTTTTTTTTTAAGTAAACTTGACCTTGAATTCATAGTTATGGAGGCAGCTCAACTCCAGCTGAAGAGACAGAAATGGACTAGGACCTCAGAAACCAAGTTTCATGAGTTCAGTCAGCCTTTCCAATAGAAATCCACAAGATGACCACCTGGGGATTGCTTAACATTTTCAAAACTTTTAAGTCAAGAGAAAAATACCACCAGAAAAACTCCACACCAGTCCCTGTGCCTTGTTTTCATATGAAACTAAGAAAAAGAATCTTGATTTTTTGGTAAATGACTGACTAAAATCTGACAAGTTTGGCAATATCTGCTAGAATCACCACTGTGTCTCACATATGCAGGACTAAACCACTCCACAAAGTAAGGAATAAAGCCAGTGGAAAAGAGGAAAAGTGAAAGTCAGTTTTACTTACCTAAACTTTGATTTTGAGATCCGATGCCTGAAAGATAAGAACTGCCATTAACATCTCTGACGTTGTCTCATGCCTCCCAGGCGTTTATGAAAATAGCAGTAGAAGTAAATAAAGTTAAACTAATATTGTAAGTCAATGTAAGCACTAGACATGGCTAGAACTCCCTGATATACAAATCTAATTTTTTTAGTGGGGGTCATGAAGAAGGAGTCATGCCATGGTAGGACTGAACCAGCTACAGACATAAGTGAACTATCTTTTCTCTTGGTTAAAGGCTGGCCTAATGCTAGGGACACCTCATTTGCTAACATATTTATTTCTCAAGTATGACTCTTCTTTCAGTCACTTTTTTTTCTTATATTAACATATGTATGACTTTATGCAGACAGACTTGTTGCTTTCACACATCACCTATCACTTCAAGATATATAAGCACATTATGAAACCATGGGGAAAGTAATGTTTTCTTTTTTTTTTCCCAGCAATTGAAGGAAAAACAGTGTACGGAAGATATTTTTAAACCTAGATACTAACACCGATTTGTCTTTGTTGTCTATGCAAATGGTCTGAATTCAAAAGAGTCTAAACAATAACAGATTCCGTTGCTATTAATAACATGTTGGGAATTAAGCATTCCTGAAAATTTGGCCATGTTCCCACTATATTTGCACTTAAATATCTAATTCCATGCACTTGGATTTATTCACCTAAATAATTTCATTAGCCAGTCAAAGCTAGAAATAGACTCCAATTTTGTAGCTCTGCTTGACACAGGTCCTGTAAGGCATTTGAACTCTTTATCTGTCTTTTGGCACACACATAATGCTGCACAGAGAGAAATAACTGTATTTGGATGCAATGGCATGAGTCTGAGGTGATTTAAGAAGCCGAAGAATCCACTACCAATAACAGACAAATTAAAATCTGGGGAGTGACTCTGAACAAGATATTTCTGCTGGGTTGAAGCACTTCCTAAGATTCTCTCTATGACAGGAAAGTGATTCACCGTTGACAACAGTCAGCAGAGGTCTTACTGTACTGGCTTAAAAACTGATTCACTGTTAGCAGACATGGGACAAAATAATTCTCAAAGCATCTAACACTACTTTCTGTAGCAGTCTTACAAATGGTCATATCTCTGTTTGAGGACATCAGTCACTGACAAGTAATCAGTGATAGGTCAGTTTCCTTATGTGGAAGAGATTTTAGTGATAGGAACATTTCACCAGCAGATGGTCCAAGACAAAAAAATAGCCTTTGCACTGAATACATCATTCCTACTGTGTCATAGGCAGCTTGTCTAGGCTACATACTAGGCAGCAGTGTTTACAGACACAAGCAAAAACTCTTTTGATAAATACACTGGCTGAAGAAAATGCTAAATTATGCTGCAGAAACAAAGTGAGCTTTAATAATGATGATGAGTGAAGCACCTACAAAGCATATCTTTAATATTAAAGCTATCTCAACTTCTTACTGAGAATTCTTGCTTCATAAGCAATATCTACAAACTGTAATCGATGAATTTACAGGACTCAGATAACGATAGGGGAAAGAAAAGGACTTAAAAATCACAATGAAGGAGAGAGCTGGGCACTGAAAAGGCAACAGTGAGGGCTTCATAGGAAAAGGTTGAGAGGTGGTGTAGGGTAGACGAAAAGAGAGCAAGAGATATCATGAGGGACTTGCCCGGTGGAAGGTGAAGGACAGAGGGTGTGAAGTCCTCTCATGACCTCTCTGGCTAACGGTTTCCCAGTAAGGGAGGTGTATGGCATTTAAGGAATCTTTTATTTGTTTAAGCAAAAGAGAAGTGGCAGGTGTAGTATTCATCATGTATATGATAATTATATCTTTGGAGTGTTATGAGCAGCAGCAAGTGCATTCAGTGCTCCCACAGGTTAGCTACTGTCTTTCCCCCCCACCCCCGTTGCCTTATTGCTATGGCAGAAGTCTTTATCACATGTGGGTGTGTTATATATATAGAGCAGGACAGGGAAGGAGGAAGAGATTTATATTTAGAGGCAGAATTCAAGAGTGGAATGGAATTTTTGAAACACAAATTGTACAATAACTAATTCTGAAAACATTATGCCTGAATCTGAATCATATTTTTCAAGTGACCCTTATGATCAAGAATCTTTTGTCTTTCAGAACCAGGGTTAACTACATCATACAGCAAATTATTTTTTGGTGTCACTAGGGGCTGTCAAATAGTTTGGCTTTTGGGCCCTGCCATGGCCTCTTTGTGACTCTCCAAACTGGCAGTTGACCAGGGTTTCAGGGTGGACCAGATTCTATGCTGAGTTTAAACTACATCTCTTGCATCCTTGATATTCTGGGAGACTTGTATCATTCCGAGTGAGTGTTCCCATTTGTGTCTGGCTGTGGAATGCTATGAGAGTCTATTGTTTAAAATCATGGTATAGTATTCTCTATGAAAAACAACTCAGATTACTACTGGGTGTTTTTATCATAGTAAAGATGTAACTCAGTCTAACCTTTAGAAAGGCAAACACTAAAATTCAACCTCTACTGTTTGACTATTTTTAAAATTCTCTAAAACTCTTCTAACCTTACATAGTTATGTACCATATATAGATAAGACAGTGTAATTTGAAGATTTTATCAACATAAACTGAGGATAATCAGCATTCAAATATACTGAGATATTCCACATTCTGAGAGATGAAATCTTTTTTTTCTCTTTTTATGATGGACAACAGAGAAAAGAAAATATGTACTTGTGAAGGATGTGACACCCTTGTATATCAAGGATTGAGGATTTTGTGTAATTGTACACACAACAAACAATTCTGGAAGAAAGCATGTAGGTCTCCAAGCTTGACACAAAGGCCATCTTACAGTTGTTTTCTGGGTGTAGAAATTACTAAACATGTCTATGAAATTATCTAGCCTGCTAGTCAGAACTACTTTTACACTATATGATCCCTCCTATACACAACTATCTTCATGAGGACCTAAAAAAGCCCATGGATACTAGCAAAAGCTCTGAGAAAAGCTGTAAAACAGAAATGTACTATGACTCTAGATTATATACAACTTTGGGTAACATCCAAAGAGCTGCACTGTGCATATCTTAGAGATTTTAGAACCATGAGAACACAGTCCTAGCATGATATCAATTATGTTTTGGTGCAATATGCAGCTACAGGTCAAGTGGCGTAACAGTTTTCCTTCTCTCTTTGTCTACTGATGACTTTTCATTGCTTCTAGTCAGAATGCTGGCATCGTTTTTACTGTAGTGTCCAGTGATAGGACTAGAGGTAATGGACAAAAGCTGAAATACAAAAAGCTCTACTTTGAGGGAATTCAGCACAGGGCCACAAAGATGATTAAGGGAGTGGAACATCTCTCCCTTATGATGAAAGTCTGAGGGAGCTGGAGCTCTTTAACTTGGAAAAGAGGAGACTGAGGGGTGATCTCATTAATGTTTACAAATACATAAAGGGTGAGTGCCAGGAGGATGAAGCCAGGCTGTTCTCAGTGATGTCCAATGATAGGACAAGGGGCAATGGGTACAAGCTGGAACATAAGAGGTTCCAAAGAAACATAAGGAAAAACTTCTTCACTATGAGGGTGACGGAGCACTGGAACAGGCTGCCCAGATGAGTTGTGGAGTCTCCATCTCTGGGGACATTCAAAATCCACCTGGATGAGCTGCTGTGTGACCTACTCTAGGTGGTCCTGTTCTGGCAGGGGGTTTGGACTAGATGATTTTTAGAGGTCTCTTCTAACCTCTACAATTCTGTGATTCTGTGATTGTGTGACCTGAGGGTCCTTTTCCCACATACTACTGGGACAAGACCACATAGTGACATGACATTTTCAGGAATGTACGCTGCATATCTGATAAACTCTCAGCCTAGTAAAGTGTTAGGGCTAAGTTCTACCCTCAGATATGCCTCTGTGATTCACGCTGGAGCAATGGGCCTCCATCCTTCTCTCTGCTATCCTCTGTACAACTCAGTTAACACTGTGAAGTTCTACAGTGGCATAAAATGACCATTTCTCATTTTTGACCATTAATTAAAAGCTTCCAGCAAAACAGAGCAGATGACTGGCCCTGGAGAACTTGATGTGGACTGACATTCTCATGCTGAGGCAATCACTGATTTTCAGCAGAGTCCACACAGCAATGTCTCTTCTTTTTTTAAACATTTTTGCCCTTCTTGCAGAAGCACTGGAGACCATGCCAACCTGGCAGAAGTTACGCTGGTTTTAAGAGAGAGGTGGTTATTGGCCAACAGG
The DNA here is from genome assembly GCF_028858725.1 of Colius striatus. Lineage (NCBI taxonomy): Eukaryota > Metazoa > Chordata > Aves > Coliiformes > Coliidae > Colius > Colius striatus. The sequence continues at coordinate 141,395,130 of NC_084759.1, forward strand.
ACTAAGAATCTACAGAGTATCCTTAAGAAAACTGGATCTGTCCAGCTTAAAACTCAAGATGGTTTGCTATTCAACAGGCTTTCATACAGACTGTGAAAATAGGCCAACATTTCAGCATTTACTGAATAATCTTGCTCTCCCTGTGGAAAGACACAGTCAAGGCCTGTCACAGAATATGAAGGAGGAAGATAATTCCTCCTCCACAAGGGCATGCTATTGTCCTTTAGACACATATCTAGAGCTGACTCTGAATATTAAAAGCACCTTGCTCATAGCAAATCAGAGTGCAGTAGCTGAGGCTGACACATAAGGGCTGATCCCATGTGTTTTCCCGCTGAAGTCAGCAGTAGTTTCAGAGCTTTTGTCGGTCTTTTCTTGCAACTGCTCCTGATGAAATGAGGACTTCAGTCCTCACAGAAGGAGGTTATCTTCTAATTAGGTGAAAAACAGAAGCAAGTATAGAGAACCTGCAAGTGAACTGACTCTTTCGTCTTTATCACTGGCTGCTATGCTGATTATTGCAAAAACTGCATAGGAAATATTCTCCCAGCCAAAAATGCACCAAGAGAAAATCACTGATGTTTCAGCTGCCAGGGAAAGCTTCCATTGTTCATAATATTTTTAGGACACACTGTTTTCAGTTGGAAAGCCAGTGTAGGTTGTTCATTTTGTTTTATCCTGTTTTATTGTTTTAACCCTCTTTGGTGGAAAAGCAATTGAACTGTCCCCCAAATGTATGGAAATCCTGGCCAAGGTGAAAATGCCAAGTGGCTTATTGTTTCAGTGAAAGCAGATAATTTTAAGCTCTCTTTCCCTTTGAGCTCAAGTGCTTCACTCTTCTGTTGAAGCTTTATGGAACATTAGTTTCCACAAAGGTCTTTTTTTTTAGCTAATACATATGTATAAAAGCAAGCTCTATTGTGGCACTCCAGATCTGTATGGTTGTATTAGAAAATTAACATTCTCATTGTATTGGAAGATTATATATGCTGACATCCTGCACAGAACAGATTACTGATGATAATGAGCATTAGCCTGCCCTTAGGAATAAGTTCTCCACAGCAGTAGCCACAGAAGCTCAGAGAAATTACTTACTATTGGGAAGAACTGGGTATAAGGCTATCCTGCAAATTGGAACCTTTTGCCCCTAGTTCTGGGTTTACCCCATTGATACTTGTTGCAGAGGAAACGCATTTCTTTGTCCACAGAGGCAGCAGGTTATTAAAGGTGAAGTAAGACAAGTTCCACTTTGAAATGTCCTTGAGGATGTAAGCTGTTGTATTTCTACTGCAGGGCAGATGTCAGTGAAGTACAAGGTGATACCATGACAGAGATGATATACTATGTAACTTGTGAGATGCTTTACATATGTCTTGTGGAACCCTACACAAACTTCTTCAAATTCAGATGCCTGATAAAGCAGGGAAGGGAAGAAGTGAACTGCTCCCTGCCACACCTCTCCTGGTGGCAGCAGAATGAAGATGAATGAGCTGTGGGTTTGTTTGTTTTGTTTTGTTTTAGAAACTGGATTAACACAATAAGCAAAGAAAGATTAAATGTTAGACTCCTCTTGAATCTCCTGCTGGTTTAAAGACTGGCATTGCTCCAGACAACACAGCTGATGAAGACAGTTTCTATAGTATGGATACTATAGAAATCAAAGCTTCTTTGAGACAATTCATCAGTAGGAGATAGTTTGTGTTTGAGAGGTATTCTCCTGATCTCGCATAACATATGTCTCTGTGGAGCTGAGAAAGGCTGTCAGGGAAGATCTTTTCCAAAAGGCACAGTTGAGCCTGGCTTCTCAAGCAGATCTTTCTGTCATTCACAGACCCAGCCCTTCAAAGCTCTTCAGCTTTTAATAAGAATGGAAAGAACAGTCAGTAATTCTGTTATCTTCAATAAAAACGCTTTTTCTTTCACTCTCCTGGGTACTTTTTCCTTTATTATGAGTGCATTCTGATGGCAAGCTTGGCCTGTAACCATGGCGGTGGTTCTGGGGTAGTTAAATGTCCTAGTAGCCTGATGCTATTAAATTAATAAATCTATTATCTTTGATTTCAAACCTCCTTGTTGCTTCAGTCATGTGTGGTTGCAGCTTGCTCAGTGCAGACTGCTTTTTGGGAAAAAATGTGTTACTAACATGGCAATGGGGACTCATGGCTACTAGGTGAATTAGACAGGCTAGTAAAAATGAAGATTCACTCACAATAGATGAAATTCAGCAACCTAGCAAAAAACTTCTCTAGTCAACTCTGAAAACAAAATCCAGAGGGTAGATGACTGCTCAAAAGTCCAGAACTAATAATCTGAAGTAAATGAGGATTGCATGACTATAATTATTAATGCTTACTGAAATTCACTAGTACTAGATGGGGAACTAATTTGACAAGTTCAGTCGAATTTCTTTCTGCCCTGGTGAGGCCTCATCTGGAGTACTGTGTTCAGTTCTGGGTTCCTCAGCTCAAGAGGGACAGAGAACCTCTGGAGAGAGTCCAGTGCAGGGCCACCAAGATGATCAGGGGACCGGAAAGTCTTTCATATGAGGAAAGGCTGTGGGAACTGGGAGTGTTTAGTCTGGAGGAGAGGAGATTGAGGGGTGATCTTATTAACATTTATAAATATCTAAAGGGTGGGTGTCAGGAGGTTGGGACATCCCTTTTTTCTATAGTAGCTAGCAACAGGACAAGGGGTAATGGGATGAAGCTGGAACACAGAAAGTTCCACTTAAACATAAGAAAAAACTATTTCATTGTTCAGGTGAGGGAGCCCTGGCACAGGCTGCCCAGAGGGGTTGCGGAGTCTCCCTCCTTGGAGATCTTCAAGACCCGCCTGGACGTGTTCCTATGTGACCTGATCTAGGTGACCCTGCTTCGGCAGGGGGATTGGACTAGATGATCTCTAAAGGTCCCTTCCAAGCCCTACCATTCTATGATTCTATGATTCCCACATGAATTATCTCTGTTCCTGAACATTAGGTCAATTCTGATTTTCTTACATTCCAATAAAAGAAAAGATTTAAATAAATTCTTGCTTAGATTTTATATATTTCAGTAGGAATATTGGCCTGTTTGGGTTTTAAGTGAGGCCTCGGTGAGAAGAAGAGGATTTACTGCTTCTGAAAACTAGGAAAGCTGGTGTCTCTCTAATCCTGAGTCTGTGATGATGGAACAAAATAAACCAGAAAAGACTCCAAGTCTCAGAATTAAAGGCAGATGTGAATTTATCTATAACTAAGGAATTTGCAGCTCCATAAGCTTCAAACAAACATTTTTCAAAAGGAGAAAACATTGGTAGAATTTGTATCTCACTCCAGAATTTCAACCATAATGATATAGCCATTCATTTTCCTGGATGAAGGAGCCTATCTATCTCTTAGAGATGAAAAGCAATCTGAGTGAGGCCTTGAGAATTGTAACTGTCCTTGGGTAAGAGGTAAAAAAACCTTTTCAATAACAGACTTCAATTCCCCTATTATAGATCACTCATTTTCAAATGAAGTAGAAACTGTCAAGGAAACTGTATATCTCCCTGAACCTTACAAGTCCTGCTCTGGTGAAATTTAGGACACTGTTTTAATGTTTACAAGATACGCAGAAGAAATCAAGTTCTGTTATCCTCTGTCTTTGTCTCTAAAATGTGTTGGATGTACCCATCTCTTCTCTTAACGCCAGGAGTATAGTGATTGCTTATTGCCATCTTCTTGTGGGTACGTTGGACTATTTTAAGTAAGCTCCATTGTAAGTCATGATTAACTTTAGAGTCGGGTTTAACTTCATCTTTCCTGGTCATACTCTGGGTAACTATGTTCCTCTTGTCAAAATTCCCTGTGCAATTTCAGTATAAGACAAGGGATCCCTCATACATCTCCTTATACACTTGTGCCCTTTGTTTTTAAACACCTGTTATATCTTAACCTCAAGGTGGCTGAACTCTAACACTGTGAGAACAAACTCTGCATTCACAGTTCATAAAGTTTTTTAAGGTGCTTTGGGATTAAGGATATTAAATGAATGCAAGCTGTAATATTAAAAATACATACAACTTTACAGTAACAGTTGCCAGTGTTGTTGGCATTGTGCAGCACCAGGGGACCCATTGTGTTGGGAACCATAACTACAGAATCATTGGATCCAGCTGGAAGAAGTGGCTACATATCCAGCTGTTATTTCCTGTAATGTGATGAGAGGAAAAGCAAGTTTGGGATGTGTTAAAGGAAGGGCTACAACTGCCTCAGTGTGGTGAATAGATCTGGCCTGATTCTTTCAGGAAAGAGTTTATAATCTATACGAAAAGACTCATGAAGTAGGCAACAGCAGGCAGGTAAAGGAAAGCTATCACAAATAATTTCTCCTGGAGTTTGTAAATTGTTGGCTGACACTTAGAGGAAAGCAGATGGAATTTATAACATATTCCACATATCACATCTTGTAATGCAGATAAGATTTCCTCCTCTTCAATTTGTAGAGGAGAGGGCCAAGAGTGTGTGTAAGATATGATCAAGGTTTACAAAGTCATGAAAGTGATAGATAAGCTGAATATAGAACTGTTGATCACCAAGTCTCATAGTATTAGAAGGAGAGGACATTGACTGAAAGTAGTAATACATCACCTTAAAACATACAAGAAAGTACTTGTCTACACAGAAAGTAGTGAACTTCTGAAACATATTGCCTCACAATCTCCTGTGGCAGACAGTCTTAATGGGGTTCAGATAAATCCATGGATGAAAAGTCCATAAATGGCCACTAAAGGCAAAAGCAGAAGTGTGCCCTCTAACATCTCTAATCCAATAAATGTGAATTTGGGAGCAGTAAAAAGGGATTGGAAAGTAGGAAGTCACCAGACTTGAGCACTTCCCATCCTGTCACTGTGAGGACCCAGACTCTGGGCTAGCTGGACCATAGGGCTGATGAAACATAGCATTTCTTCTGTACTTATGATGAGCATTTCACCAACACTGAAGGGCTCAAAGTATGTTCAAGGACAGGACAGAGTCTCAAAATCCTCCAGTGTAGTACAATCTACAGTACTGATATGATTAGCCCTTTTTTTTTCAGGGAAATTTGGAGTAACTAACATATTTCCCCACACTATAAAGTCCATTCTTGTTCAAGTAATGGAAAAGGGAAGAAAGGATTCCTCTAGCCTATTCTTCCTCTCTTCAGTGTCTCTTGATGCTAAAAAACACACACCATATAATATGGTATTCCATAAGAGATGTCTCACACATTCTTGAGCATCTCTATTCATTACAATGGTGCAAATTCAAGGAAGCATTACTCCCTCCTAAGTGACGTACTTCATTGTCACTACAGTATTGTGTACAGCATTTCAAGGGTGTAATTCGGGCTGCAGAATGAGAGATGTCATTCATGTTTTTCTATTACAAGAAACTGTATATTGTACAAGAATCATGAGAGAAATTAAAATAGAATAATCATTTCCATTCTTTGATCTACGTATTCTGGATTTGGTTATCTACCACCAAAGAAGAATTTTAAAAGAACACTGTTATCCATCAGTTCTTCTTTAAGCTATAATGCAAAACCAGCTCTCTGCTTATGCTGGGCATTCTGTGCTTTATTTACACCTGTGTAAACCTAGAGGCTCTCTACTGATGTCCAGAGTGAGTTTACATTACAATTAAGATAAGAACGGGGATCAATAGAGCTGCACCCTCTCCTTTAACCGACTGTAGAGTTTTCATCCCCTTAAAAAGCCTGACGTTTGCCCGGGCTTTAACCCATCAACCTCTACATTACATCTGTCTGTGTAAATGTACTCACGCTAGCCTAGCACCGCAGTTTTCGCCTTCCATATCTGCTCCAGGGACGTTGTCTGTGTTCACGGACTCGGTCTCACTGGTGGGCATGCTCACTGTAAGAGTCAAAGGGAAGAAAAAGAGAGAGTTGGCCATTAGAACCCGGCACTTCTTTCTACAGATCACATGAGTGAAGGAACTGGCTTAATGAAAACCCTTAGCTGCAGCTCCTGAGGATTAAGCAATTTGCTGGGCAAGTCTAGTGCCTCCCTGCACAGGTCAGGTTGGGCAGGTAGACCGCGAACACACAGAGGTTACTGAAATGCTAAAGAAAAAGGAAGAAGCAGCTGCTTTTTTTTTTTTTTTTTCCTTCCCAATCAGTTCCTGCACATTTTAGGAATGAGGATGATTGAAAATGAGAGAACCTGGCAAAGCCAACAACAAGCTTTTCTTTATTATTCAATAAAACACTTGAAAAAAAAAGCCCCTTTACTTGCACCAACCCAGCCACCTCTCTGCCCTCCCCAATCCTCTCTGTGATTATTAGAATATAAATAAAAAGATTTACACATATTTAGACAAATGGCTTCTATAAGCTTGATAGCAAGTACCACATAAATCATATTGATTGCTCATTTGTCATACTAGCCATTAATGGGTTTCAACCTTACGATCTGTACCTATAGGTTTAAGAGGGAAATTCAGACTCTTTGACCCAATAAAGACTCTCTTACCAACAAAGGAGCTAATGAATATGGACTATGGTGGAGATTTTATGATGATGTATCCCAGCTAAGAATTGGATAGTGTCCTAGGCTTCTACAGAAGTATCAGAGAACAAACATGAAGTTAAGCAACCTTAAGTGAGAACCTATCTCATCCGGATTCAAGAATTTGTCACAATTCCTGTTATCAAATCCCAACATTTTACTTGCTTCTACAGATCATTAAAAAAAAAAAAATCACCCCTTCCATTCCACTGGTTGTTCCCAGCTCCTATATGAGCTCTAATAACTCCTTATTATGCAATCAGTAAACTTAAAGTTAGGGCAGTGGATAGGATTCAATATGTGTTCTCTTTCCCTCTTTTCAAATACACAAAACAAATGAAAAATTTATACTTAAAATTGAATTATATGGGAGTTAAACAAATCTCTCAGATGCCTGGTAGAACTTCAGAAAATGACCTGTATATTAGAAATTGGGTGTGTATCTCAGATGAGACTCAAGAGCATCCACTATTAGCTGTTACAGAGGTTTTTAATAGCCCATAAGAATGCATTAGTCGATAATAAGAACTTATCTATTTGTTGACACAAGGAGGTAATGTAGAATAAATAGATTCTGCTTTTCAACAGGGCAGATATTTAATGGGACTAGGTTTTCTTTCAGAGGCTAGAAAGATATCAGAAGGTTCTTCCAAAGGGGTTGCAAGTTCCTGCTTTGAAATCATTATGGTAGAAATGTTCCTCAAAATGAGCTATGTTTCCTTCATCCTAACCCAACAATTCACATGCCTACAATATATTTCTTAAGAAATCTTAAGTTCTTGTGCTCTGTTCTTCGGACCATATGGAATAACGGACTCTCTAGCCCTCTTCATGTAATTAAGAAATACCGTACTCTAATGGCACCTGTTCATTTACAAAGGCTAGATGTTTCAATATTTGTCTATTTGGAAAGGCAAATAAAAGAATCAGCTAAATTAATATTTTGATGTAACATGAAACAGTCAAGTAAGCTGTAAGAAAAAACATTCATAATTAAAATTTTTGGACCAGACTAATCCCTTCAGGAAAAAAGCAAAACGTCAATATTTTGCAAGTAATCTTTGAAGATGAGGTAAAGCACTTTCAAGACATATTTGAGCTTATTTGCAAATGGAAAACAATTTTGAAGATATTAGCATGAGATTGATTTGCGGAGCAGCTTAGTATCTTGAGTGCATGAAAAGGACACTGCACAGGCAATAGAAAAAGCAAGGCACACTTATGCAGAAGTATACAAAGCTAAATTATATGTCGGTCTGTATAGAGATATATAGACACACACACACAGATATACGCAGTGTGAACACAGAGTGCAGTGGAACATTACCATGGGTTTCTGTGGAGTGACTAAACCAAGCAAACTTTCCTTTCTTCTTATCAGGCAAGCCAGCTGGAGTGTTTCCTTTCACAGACAAGATGGTTAGTGTCAAGTACCAGGAACAAGACATCAATAGAGAACGTGCAGCCAGTGACAGGCAAAAGAAAAAAACACAAGGAACTCAGCTTACACACGACATCCACTTCTGTCTGAAAACTTCATCTTGTGAATTAAAAGTACAAAATGAAAAAAAAAGGTATATGAAAATATGAAATATCATAACAGACCATCAGAGAATACCCCTTCCTTGCTTTCTGTTCTTTTTTATATCTGATTTCTGAGAACATGAAGTTGCTGAATTTAAGTTTATGGGTCAAATCCTTTTTCCAGTGATGTTGATGGCAAAGCTCTTCTTGTTTGGCTGTCTGATATATTGAAATTGATGAGACTAAAGCAATCACAATGTGACCCTTGGAGTCAGAATCTGGACTAGCTTATTTTTGAATGAGGTTCTTTGGCTTTCTTCCTAAACTGCTCAATATTTAGAAACTCTTCCAAAATTGTCAGAGATGCTAAAGGAATGTTGTTGAGGTAATCATATTTCTCTGTCCTTCTCCATCTCTAGAGATTAACAACTTTCATCAAGCACTCAGATGTACACTGCCTTACACAAACTAGGATAACCCTAGACTATATTTCCTGACTTCTGTTTGAGTACACATTTGGCATTTGCCCACCTACTGCATGGCTTTTCATGGCATTAATTAACGTTGGTCCTCTGCCTATTAAGCACAGAAGTCTTCAGCCCACAGAGACAGTGTGTGCACAGAGACATCTCAGAGTGTACTTTGCACTTCTCTAGTCTTACTGTTGCAGAAAGCCAAATTTAAGTGAAGTGAGGGATTCAGGTGCGGTGGCACACATACTGAAGAGACTCCTGTGTTTCAGGCTAGCTTGCTGCCATTAGCTCACAGGCATTTACTACAATGGAAAATGTTAAGGACAATAAAAAGTATTAAGGTGATATTGAGTAGTAGAGGAATGGTGTCCTAGAAGTTAAAATTCAGAACAGACAAAAGATTAGGACTGCATTTCCCAATGTACTATGCTCTCAGGAGGGCACTCATTTTACCTTCAGTGTCAGAGGATAATCATGTGTGCAGATGTTGTGTGACTCATTCACAGAATTACAGAATGGTAGGGGTTGGAGGGGACCTCTACAGATCATCTAGTCCAATTCTCTGCTAAAGCAGGACCACCTGGATCAGGTCACACAGGAACACGTCCAGGTGGTTAAATCCTGAAAACAGAAGTTGCTGCAGCAACGTTGGGTATAAACTAGTGCTGAATACGAGAGGAAGTAGATCAAATGCTGCCTAGATGGCTTTCTCGTCAGACTCAATTCTCAGAGACACAGACCTTGTGTCCACATCTCAGCTTCAGTCTAGAAATAAGGTAGGCATTTTTTTTTCAATCTGGGTAATTAATTACTAGAACCACGAACCAAGAATGTTGGTGGTAAATCCACCACAGGAAAGTTTTAATCAGGAATATATGTTATTTCTAAATGGTGGGCTCTAGTACAGATCAGAGTTATGTTTAGGAACATGGTATACAGACTATACTATCTCAATGGTCACTTTCTCCCTGTAGTTTTGGGAGCCAAGACAAAGAAGAACCAAATGCAGATTTTATCCCACCTGGGCACAAAGCAACTTAGCAGTGGAAATCTTGGTTCCCCACATTCAATGCTACATGTGTTCTGTGACTTACACACTCTTATAGGACTCAACTTCAATCTGTCACCTTCAAAAAATTCAGTGTTTTTAAACTAGAGATCCTCAGGGGTCTTGTTTCTGCCAGATATAGAGGGATCCCATCTCCCCACTTCCCAGCCTTCAAGCAGACCATTAAATCTTCCATCACATACTTCGGATTGAATGCACTTCAGCGTCCAAACCGAAGCATGGGTAAAGTAATGATGATCTATCTCTATGCATACTATGCAGACTTCTTAACAGTAGAGAATAACTCTGTCCACGCACCTATCCATCCTGAATGACAATAAGTTGTTAAAAGGGTGAGAAGGCATTTCCATCAGGCAGTTTGCCTTTGCCTGACCATACCAGGGGCAGTAGTACAGCTAACAGAGCAATGAGTGTGCAACTTGCTTCAACCAAATCAGTACAGTGAACGACTAACAATAATGCTGGGACAAGTCCCATAGAAGATATGATATATTTTACAGAATCATAGAGCAGTTTGGAAGGAATCTTTAAAGACCATCTAGTCTGTCACCATGCCTTGTCACGGGCAGGGATAGCTGTCACTAGATGAGGTTGTTCAAAGCCCCATCCAACCTGACTTTGAACACTTCCAATGCTGGTGCATCCACAGCTTCTCTGGGCAACCTGTTCCAGTTTACCTGTTCCTGGCACAAATCATGGTGGCACTGCTTACATGGGAATCTCTTTTTAGAGGTTTATCACCACAATCATGATTCACTCTGATTGGTGAAATCTATTAGTTACATATTCTCTTGGAAACATAGAATAGCAATTTTTTTAGAGAAGTGAAACAGGGTTTTAAAGGCACGCAAATATCTCGTGGTTTCAACAGAATGACAACCAAAAGGATTACTAGACTTTGTACTCTAAGGTTGCTTCTGAAGACTTTGCACCTCATACATCTTGCCACAATGTTGCTCATCTGTGAGTGTAGACTTTTTCTCCTGGACTACCTGAACTCCAACTTCACTTTTCTTACACAGCACTCCTGTGGCAGATAAAGGGACAACAAAAGTTATACAGTAGTTTCCTTCAAAATAAATCTGAAAAATGTTTCATGTTATGTTAGTTCTAGCTCTGAGACCCAACAGACAGAAATAAGGACAAAGAGTCTGCAGTCTGTGACTGGCAGAGACAGGCAGATGTGCAAGAGGCCCTTTGAGAGCCTCTGTTCCATGCCACTAGCATCAAGCATTGATACCAACTCTACTCTTGGACTAACATATGTCCCTCCTCCAACAGAATGCCCCATGGACATACAATGAATTATTAGATAGCAAGTTGCCAAAAGAGACAACTACTGAAACAGAAAGCTGGCATAAACAATTACCCTTCTGTGTAGCCCTTGGATAACTTTACTGTTACACATTTGAAGAATAAGTTTTGTTTCCAGTGCAGAAATATTATTGTCGCTGTTGCATCTTGCATTTATGACATGTTTGGTATCTCAGTAATGGAAGTAATTCCGATATTCAGACTTATTTCCATGGGTTATATAACGTAGCCACACTTGTTACTGAATCTCACCTCCATACTGTGACAATTTAAGATCCAGAGGAGATCATGCCTGAGTAAAGGGTGTCCAGTTCCACAAACATAGACAAAGCATAAACAGATTTTCATGGGGTACATTCCTACATGACTTGGCAGCTTTGAACATTAGTTTCAGAACTGGATATGCCAGAATCTATTCAGTTGCCTGACTTTATGTCATTGATTTAATGGTATGAGTTAGGCTACCGAAGCAGACAGATTCCTATCACAGGTTTTCTGAATGCCTTCCTGATGTCTCTCTAAACTGTATAGACAGACTGGGAATTTATCTTATGCTTTTGGGCTAGGTATCTGGCTTGAAAGTGTCACTGTTCTCATTCATACTGAAAAAGATTAATAGTGGGTCAAAATAAAAAAGGAAACAATACTCTTCATGTGTTTTCTAATATGCTCACTTAGACTCCAATTTTTCCAACACCCCAGTTTCTACAGGTGTTCAATTATTTTGCAAAATATGGGATTAAATCAACCCCTTTGTCCATGCTGGCATTTGAGGTCAGAGGGACCTAATGTCACCCCACCACCATTTCACCTTATAGGGTCACTTTGTGAACAAGATCTTCTTTGTATCTTCTCAGTTTTTCTAAAAGAGCAATTATAATTCTGCACTCACCTGGCAAACCTCTCTGAGATCTGCAGATGAAACACATTACAATAAATGCTAAGTACTATAGCTGTTACCAATGCTAATGTCTCCCAAGCGGGACTCTGCAGAACTATAAAACAAATCTAAAGAGCAAAGAAGTCCTGTGAATTCTCCAGCTGGGATTTAAGATTTCTTTTTCCATCAAGCATAACAGGAATAAATTGCAATATCCAGACTGCTTGCTTTAACAGAATGTGTATCAAGTAAACGACTTTGTCTCCAGCAAAAACCCTGGTTCCCGTGGTTGTCTCTCATGCCCATCATTTCATGAATGAGTCTATGGGCAGCTGTCAGAATATCAATTGATTCATTTTTTTTTTTGGTGGAGAGCTCTCATTTTAATTAATACATGAATATTGCCTAGCTTTTCTCATTGCCTGTTTTGGAAATGCTGCACTCCATCTTATTCATTAATTTGAATAAGATACAGCTTTCATTCTGCTACATGCATACTGTATCTTGGGAACAATCAATGAGTAAGTTCTTAAATGCAAGCAGCATGAAGAAAGTATACTCTGCAAAGGTAAATAATTAGTTTTCTGTAGATCTCCTGTTTTTGTCAGGAAAATATATAGTAAATATGACTGAGGAACTTTTTTGTGTTTTCTCTTTTGAAAAGAAATCCTGCAGTAGGACATCTTCTACAGGAGAAGAGGAAAGGGAACTTGAGCTAAATGTGGGATCTTGGTGGCTGTATACCTCCCAAAGTTAGAGCAAATGTATTGATGAACCTAGAACAATTTAAAAAAAAAAATCCAAAAAAATTGTAAAAATACTCAGAAAATGCTTATCGAAGACTCAGAGGACAATGCTTACATAGACAGTGTTATATACACAATTATATTAAATAAATGTAATATATACACTTTGCATAACCTAATTTTGGGTTATGTACAAATGACTGCCATTGCAGGAAGACAGAGCTTGATTCCTGCTTTTGCTCGAGGTCATGGAATCTAAGATAATAATAATGAACCATAAAGTGATTGCCAGTTGTATCTTCGTCAAACAGAAAAACAGCTTTTGGTGAAAGGATCTTTACACCAGTGAATTAGTAGCACAGGTGCTACAGCTAGGATGTAGTAACAACACCTATCATTACAATAAAACCAGGCTGGGCATTGGACTGCATCACAGAAGACCAATGCAGTGTACCACTGTTTTACTGAATGGAGCAATGGAAAGTAGCAACATTGCCAATACTGAGACAAAGTATCGTATCATCAAACTTCATAGATAAGTTATATGTAAATACATATATAAAGACAAATATATTGTCATGTATATATTTCATATCAAAATACTTGCTTTTACATGTCCTTTCACCTTTCAGAATGTCATTGCTAAGAGGAAATAGCCACGGGTTAGGCAAATTTATGTTGTACACAAAGAGGAACAGGAGAGAGTGATAAGTATCAATCATGCAGGCATGTGATTAACAGACCCGTCACTACCACATGCAGATTACTGCACACCTAAGAATGCATTACCTTGCTACTAATTAATCTTCCTGGGACTTATTTTAGTATAACAAACAGCTCAGCTACTTTAAATAGCTGCCATTTTTCTTCTTTTTATAGCAATATTGACGGTAACACACAGCGTTCCGCAAATATTTGTTCATTTCAGCCAGGGAATGGAACGAACATTGCACAGAGGATTACATTATGGGCAACATCAAACTCCCTGCCCAGCCAAGAGACAGCCTATGCTAGCCTTGCACATGTTCTGCTCTCTATTTGAAAGGAAGAATTTAAAATACTCTTTGTATTTCGCTGCCTGAAGGGCAAAGGTATTCTTTGTGGTATCCCAAATGTCTGGTAAGCACAAGATGGTTAGACTCAATGATCTTACAGGTCTTTTCCAACCATAACGATTCTATTCTATGATTGATGTAGGACTCTCCCAAAAGCAGACTTTACAGAAATGAATCTAACTCTCCTAAAAGGGTAAGATGAGCTGTCTCACTGGGTAACTGGTTGTATTGCTGGGCAAACATCTAAGTCTGCGATAGGAGTTCATTCAACTGCAAAGTGTCTGCCTTCAAGTGCAATGGAAGTAACTCTCTTAATCCCTATGGCTGAAGGACAAATGGGCTGGGTCACAGGGTGACAGAGTTGCTACCAGAATAGATCTTGAAAGATGTCTCTCCTGAATGTGGATCCTCCTATGACATCCTGAACTGGTTTTCTTGTCTGATAAATGACTTGCTTTATTTGCCTTGCTAGGAGCAGCAACTAATGTGTCAAAGTGCGAGGGATTTGCTTGCTAGGACATGGTTTATAGGGTATACCTCTGGTGTCAGTCAAATACTTTTTAGCAACCTGTCTGGCTCCCCACAGAGTTTGGAAGCAATTAATTAAATTAAAAAAAAAAAAAAAAAGAACAGCAAAACAATTGAAATGACTGAGGTTCTATGACTCTTTCAACACTCTTTTGTGATGCTGAACAAATCTCACAGCACACTCTGAATGATTCTGCAAGATTTCTCTCTAATTCTTCATGATTTTTAGCAGAAGAAGGTTGGACAAGAAACAGTGCCATCAAACATGCCTGATTCTACTCTGAAATATGATATTTGGGGACAACAAACGGCAGCACCTCACTTGAAAACTAGATGGTTTCTATTATTGCAGGCTGGTCTGACAGGTGCCTTAGAAATGGGGCATGAGAGCTGCAAACACTGTAGATAACATATTGGGAAGCAATACAAACATTGATCATGGACAAAATAACTAACCCCAAAGAAAGTGCCCTCTAGACAGTAAAATCAACAACTAAAAGAAAAAAATCCTTACACTTTGATAATTTTTGTCCCTCTAATAATCATGTTATTTGTATTTTGCTCACTAGTGCTGTTATTAACAAAAAGAATAAGAACATAAATTTCAAGCACAGGTGTGGTTTTAAAGTGGGCCAGACGGTTCCTGACATTCCTGTGCATGGGGGAACTTCTGCACCTTCCCATCCATAGAAATATACATCTGGATGGTGAAGCAGTAACCTTGAAGGGGATTTCTGCTTCAGGAAAAGCATCTCTGCTCTTTCAGTTCATAGCCTGTGAATCCATCTTCCCTACAGAGTTCAGGAGAAGCAAAAAAATTACAGAAGCTAGTTACAACTTGATCTGCTTAGGTCATCAGAAACTCTCCAGGGAGTGCTGCTCGCCATCTAGATTGCTAAGCTTCAAAGCGATGGAAATGCAGCTCTGGCTATTTTATGACATTCTTGCCTGTCAAAAGCCATTTCAAGGTGGGTGATGCTTGAAAACTTGGTGAGTGGCCTACAGTTTGTGAGCTAGAGCACATAAGAGGATATGTCAAGACATCAGGGACTGTTTGGACAGTGCAGTGGGAGGAGAGTCATGCATTGGTAGCTCACAATGGATATCTTTCCCAGAGGGAGCTCACACAATCCTGCAGCCAGGGAGCTTAGACAGGAATTCTGCCAATGAGAAGGCCCTCTCTGAGGACCATCTCCAGTACAGAAGAAGGAAATTAGTCTCCTGGAGGCTGGCCCTTGTTGTTGAAGCATCACAAAAAAGGGAAAAGTGAATATGAGGGAGAAACTGGGCTGTATCATTTCAAAGGACAGGCAGGGCAGCTGGGCAGAGGCTAGGCCAAAGGTGAAGGGTCTGTGGGAAAGAGCAAGTGACTGAATGTTCTAATCTGAAACACCACTTTGCAAGCTGGAAGAGTAGTGTATGCTTTCTTCATCTGTGAAGACTTAATTTAGGAGTGACTTACTTAAATGATTTAAGCTTATATATTGAATATTATCAAGAAAAGAGAGCAGCAAGACCCTGTCCATCTAAGCACTACTGTTGCACAGGTGGTGCCTGCTAGAGATTAGTTCTCAGCAAGTGCAGACATTTTTCTAATAGCAGTATTCATGTAGGATGTGTGAAAAGGCTTCTGGGTGATGCCTTCCTTGATGGTAAAAAAATCAAGCAATTCACTTCACTGATGGACAGATATGGCAACACACGCATGAGATCTAGTTCAATCTGAAGCCAGGTCTGTGTGAAAGCACTGGATCCCTGTAGTTGTATTTGTGGATCATACTGAATAGATTCTCTTCAGCTTCATGGTTTGAAATGGAAGTCACTTCTATTCTGAAATGTGCACGAAATTCTGTTTTGAAACCCTAGTCTGCTACATTTCTTTTGTGCCTAGTAAATAAAATGCTTGTGATTTTGTGTGCTGTTCCTGCATGTGGTGTTCTTTCAGACACTTTTGCTAACATAATGACTAGTCTGATACTAGACACTATTATCACAATATCATATGAGTCAGAAGCATGAGACATGCTAGCTAGGCAGGCTGTGTGTTACTGTGCTGCCAGGAGAAAAGCAAAGAATTGAAGTTCTGCCCTTAAAGTCAGCTTGTCAAACCTGTAATTAAAGCTTTAAAACCTCTTGAGTAGGGCACTGAGAATCGGTCAATTACTCAGAGCCAAAGAAACAGGCATGTTACAGCAGCCTTGAAATAATAGACTCCTAGTTTGCAAATACTTGGAGCATGCAGGAGAGTGAGGGACTGATAACAACAGCTTGAGCTAAGCTTAGTGTGGGCAGGTGTTATGCAAGCTTCCCTCACACAGCTGTGTTAAGCAAGTAATTCGTGACCTGGCATAGCCCTGTTATTCTGCTCATGGTTCTTCAAACAGCTAGGTAATACATTTATATTTTGATCTGCACATCTGTGAGGATCCACACAGCTCTGCCACTGCATCCTTGTTCTGATGCTTAACCATACTGCTACTTCAGCCTATGGATTTTAATGCATTGGTAACATTTTCAAACTGATCTCCAGTAATCTCTGCATTACTTATCCTCGGGGACACTACAAGACCTCTGTAGTTTGCACTTGGATGGACATGTCTGACTGCAGTCCTTCCTAAAGCGGACAAGGAGAACTGAGATGCATCATGCTGTGGTTTGTGAACTTTGTAAACTGAGATGAAGATGTGAGCAGCACTATGAATACCCCTGCATCCTAAAGCTGAGTATGAATTTAGGTCTCAAGATCTGAAAGGCCAGTTCTCTAATCTATTGGTTTATCTCTATGATCCTGCTAACTAAAATGCTGCTGTAATCAGTAGGCAGACTCAGTGCTACAGCTGTTTTCAGTTTGGTTACCCAGTTGGAAACATTTTCCTTCCCTCACTACCTCTCCAGCCTTGATGTTGTTTATGAGATAACTGGAATGGAGAGATCTGATTTTCTTCCCAGGAGAAAACACAACTGCAGATTTTTATCCTATGAGCAGACTGTACTGGAGTGGATGGGAAGTTTCACACCAAATAAGCAGGAGTGAGTAGCCACACAGCGAAAGTGTGACTGCTGCTCCCTTAGAGCTGTGTCTGTACTAGGGGCCTATTGCAAGCCTCCCAGACTTTCCACCAAAGCGCTGAGAAGGGCTGGGAGCCATTCACAACTGTCAGTTCTTCTCTGTTGTTGTTATCAATTCAATAACATATATACTATTTCAGCTGTGTAATGTCACCCAGACGCCTTGTCTCCAAGCTCTGCCACAGGATCGTCACATCACCGCAGACCTCCTGTCAGCTACAAGCCTGTTGCATTGCTCCACTGCACTGTTTTCCCAACAGTAGGGCCAGCTTTCTAACACTGATTGTATTTAAAAACAATACTATTATCTTAGCCTTCTTGAGTGCTTGCTTGTGAATTGATTTAAGCAAGTGATGGATTACGTGAACTAACTTGCAAGGTGGAGGATATGACAGTATTCCTGTCACCTTCTGTTTCCCAGGCACTTCCTGTCTCCCTCAGCCTGCCTTGGTCTCTTAGAGGCTTCCTAGTTTGATGCCTTCCCACAAAGAGGTCTTGGTCTGGGCCAAGGAATACAAGGTCTGGGCTGTTGAAGGTGTCCGGAAGATCTCGGACTGTGACGTGAGAGGCAGAGAGTAATGAAGCACAGGGCACGGGGTGGAGTGAAAGGAGGTGCTTGTGTTAGCAGATAGAAAAGAGGTGCTTGTGTTAGCAGATAAAAGCGCATGGTGCAAGCAATAAAGCTGGAACAAAGCATTATCCATACTGAGTATGCAGAGATCTTGTCCCCTCAGCGGTTGGTGAGCTGAGTGATCTGTGCGGGCGGCCTGGTGATGTTGCTGGTAGTGGCAACACTGGGCCTCAGCATATATCTCCCTGCACATGAATCTTCAAGTTATAATATAACAGAAGCAAAAGAGATAAGTAGATAGGTCATGATGAATGCACATTCAGATCGAGGGGAAAAAAAGCTCATACCAGAACAATTTTCTGTTCATCCTATTGCATTCTTCCACCTACTAAGAACCCTTTTAAGACATTCTGCTTACAAGATCCAAATTCAAAGTTCTAGCTGTACTGAACTTTTCCTACCTGTCTTTGCATTAACCACACTCAGTTGCCTCTTGTGAGGCATTGCATGGCAGTTCTGACATCCCACCTGCGACACGCCCTCTCAACTACCACACTGCAAGAGTATAATCTCCAGCTGCTGTACTTCATTTGTCAGTCCACAGTGAAGGTCTAGGGTACCATCATGTGTCTAAACTGGCATTAGATTAATACATGTAGGCAGCTAAACCCCATCTATACCAGCTTTGGTTTCCTGTAAAAAGAAAGTACATACACATACTTTTAATTTATGTATATGCAGTGCCAGTCACACTGTGGCTTTGATCTTGGCTAGCTTTATTGTAATTAATTCTCCCCAGCAATTGTTTTTAACTCCAAACACATGCTCCATGTCCCTCAACTACTATTACTGAACACCATAGCCTCTCTCCTGACAGTTCTTTATGCCACATTAAAATATTCTCTGGGTTTCAGCTGCTATCAGTCCTGCTCACCAATGCTTTCTTCTCAATGAATAGACTCTTAAGGCTACATCTGCAGTATAGAACTGATTTTCAAACACTGATCATGGATCATTCTCACTGACTTCAGCAAGAACTGCTGAATATGCCACAGTTTTTTAAATCACTTTATAAGCACCCTTATAAAGATTTAAAAGCACATTTTAAGCATCTATTTTTAAAATAAGCCTTGCTATACAAATACTCAGCTTAGGAGTCTGTGGCATTTCTTAAAATTTTCTGTGGAGATCCTGTACTGAACACCTTCTATGCCTCTCTCACCATAGGAAATAAAACACATTCAGTCCATCAGAAGGTATGGCAATGGTGGTTTTCTCGCAGATTGCTTCCTCTAATGACCTTTCCTGAGCAGCTGAATCACAGTGTCAGTGGATATATCTTGACAGATTCAAGAAGTACAGCCCAACAGGGTGATGGAGATTAATCTATTTGCACAAAGATGCGTTCCCATTCAATAAACAATGGATTCTCTCTAAAGCCTTACCTTCAAAGATATTTCTCTGTAACATATTAGTACCGTAAGAGGATTCCTACATCAACATAAGTCTCTCTTCCAGCAGGCAAAACAGAAGTCTTATCTCACCAGCCAGTGTTTGCTAGGGAAATAGCTTTTACGGCAGATAAACTTAATGCCCTATCAACATTAATGTCAGCCTCTATATGCTGTAACTGGTCACACATTGCTGCTCTAGCAGTTCTCAGTGTAATGTTGTTGGCATTCCAGGTAACGAGAGTTGGGAAAGGGAGAAGCTGGAAAATCTAAGTTGAGCAACTTAAGCCAGATCCTCGGTTGCACAAGAGCAAGAGTGTGTGTAGATCACAAAACAAACAAACAAAAATCAGTCACAGAGGATGTTATAGGAAGAGTATTCTTCCCAGTTGTGAATTACATCAAGCCTGGGAGCTTATATAATTTATGTAGCTTTTGATGCCTGCAAGGAAGTTAGAAAGAACATGGATCCTAAGGGCAGAAATTAGCAGAGTTTTGGAGTCTGTCACAGAGATTTGGTAGATTCTCTTTGCAATGACCCTTTCAAAGTCAGTTAATTATCTCAGACCTGTCACTATTCACCAGCACTCACTCAAGAAGCTGGCTGCTAGTCAGACACATGCCTCAGTTTGGCCCACCTTCCCCAAACTGAAGAGTTTGCTCTGTTTATAGAACTGCTTCTCGCATTTCACCAAACGATATTAGGCCTTCTGATGCTATGTTGGAACAAATCACTGCAGAATTATAGATTGTAACATCAGCCACAGCTTTATCCTGAGGCTTCCTGAATACCAGTAGCTTTTCTCTCTTTTGCTGTTCATTCAAACAAAGGAAATAAATTGTTTCTCCATATTGTGTTTTGACATAAAACACAATCTTGAGCTAAACTGCTTCGGCATCTCATTTGGTTAGACAGGATTTACCTGCTCTCAGCAGAGAAGGAAGGAGGAGAAGGTTTTCAAATGGTTTCTTGCATTTTTTTTTTATGATTAAAGTTTCCTCTCAGTCAGAAAGAAAGAGAAATTGTGAAGTTGTGAAATCTACAGAACAATGAACCTAACTGCTGCTTTCAATAACAGCTGGGTTGCTAAATTATATTACTAATAAAACCCAAACCTGTTGTTTAACAGGCAAAGTGATCCATGTATACATTCAAGAGAACAGGAAAATTGTATATATTAAATATAAATATAAACATTGTATATATTAAAATTATTATGATTATGGTGAATTCCCAGAGAAGGAAAACAACTCAAAATCACCCCGATCAAGCCTGTAAATACCTTGTGTGATACAACCAAAGGTCAACACTTTGGTCTAAAGGACTGAGAATGGTGTGAGAGACTCCAGCACTGGCACCAAGAGAGTGGATGATCTTGAGAACATTGTTTATCTTTCCTGTACTTTTTTCTTTAAAGCAGACAAAAAAATCCCAGGACAATATTTCTCTCCAAATAATAATCTGAATGCATACTTCAAAGAATCAATAGTGTATATGAAACATTTCTAAGCCTACCAACCTCCAAAGCTTTTAATGTCACTTTCCTGAGAAAACTAATTTTTTCCTCTCTAAGTATTTCCTCTTTTCTCCTCTTGGAAATGAGGAGAAAGGTGAAACAATCAAGGTTGGGACCCTACTGCTTCCTTGCTTTTCATTCACAATAAAAAAAGACAGACCCACATGAAGAGAGTCAGGAGGAAAGTCTACTCAGTTTCAGTTTTACTTCAATAGGAAACAGTCACATGTTGGCATCATAGTTTTGTTGACATTGATGGAACATAGGCAAAAGTGGAAACAAGATCACCCTAAATGAACTTTGTTTTTTAGCTTTAGCTGCACAGAAAGCTACACAATGAAAAAGACAGCCTTACTTTCTCTTACCACAGCTACCTAAAGGGTCACTGTGAAGCCTCACAAATGTTTTCTCATTCTTTCCTGATATATGTTGCATTTCCTTTTTAGGATATAAAAGTTTATCTGGGTTCGATCCCACATTTCCTTAAGTACAGATATGGAAGTAAAATGTTTCTAATGACACTGCGTCAAATTCATGCCAGATACAACTGCATTTTAGCCAGCAGAATTATGCACTGGGCAAACAGTACTATCTGGATTATTCAGTCCTGTAAATGATTTCAGATTCCAAATATCTCCTGCTCTCCCATTGGTGGATGATAATTACACAATATTGAAGTCATGTGTGAACATTGAGAAGCCTCTGGCACATCAAGACCTCACACTGGGCAACATTTTCAAGTGTTGACACTTGCATGTTTTGTTATTGACCTCAGATGAAAGAGATTGGGGCCCAAGTTATTACCCAGGCAAAGACCTCAGCAACTTCAGTAGGATTGCCTAAGGACTGCTTGAGTGATTCAGCCCAATGTGAGCACTAGTGTCCCTGAAGCTTTTTCTAGGCAGCATGCAAATTGTAGACTGACATCTGTAGCATGAACTTATGAAGCATTTTGCAACCAGAGCTTCTCTATGGAGGACAACCACACAACAAAACCAAAGCTGACTTATAATTTACAAAGGCCTTAGTAAGTGTCCTCAAACTGTAGTATTTCTATTAAGAGCAGTGTATGAACTACTTCAAAAGATGGCAAGGTAGAAAAATACCTCTGGGACTGTTTCCTACAGAGCATGCACTGGAGACTGCACACAGCTAGGAGCTGTTGTCACTACTGTCCAAGCAAATCCTGTGTTAAAACCTCTGCAGCTGAGTTCATGGATTTTTTTTTTCCCCTAGAAGAACTGGTGGTGTAGAGAACACCAAAAAACACCTATTTTTTGCCTCTGTCTCCAGGCAAAAGAGAATAAATCTATCACACCTACTAAATTCCTTGTGAAACACTTATCAGATGCCCTTGTGAAATACCTACAGTTGTTGGTACTGCAGCTAATCTTAGTTTCCAGATGATTATTTTCCACATCAGTAGACAATGATAAAAGTAGATGACATTGTGCTTTCTTCCTCTTTAGATGAGGTTTTGACAGATAATAAATCATTTTACAACACCCCTTTTACTTCCTCGTATTTATGCATGGAAATCAAATTGCAACCCAGTTGTACGATACCATTCTCAAACCACCAACTGGTATTGGAGGAACCAAACTGATAAAGGTTTCATTTTCCAGCCTGTGCCTCTTACAGCTTTCCCTTAGATGACCTTAAATCCTATGTGAGCATCTTTGAGGTTTTTTTTTAATTGCTTTTTGAAAAAGAAAAAAAATCCTCTGAAACATCAAGCTATACATGCCTGTCAGGGGATGTTTGCCAATGTCCTTCCATGTTTATGGGAAATATATTGCTACAACTTCTGTAGGTGAAACTATAACAAAACAGGGTCAACTGACTTGCTGTCAAAAGACAAGTTCAAGTATGTCTCACGTGTGTTCTGTGAAATGGGAGACAGAATTAACTCAGTACACTTTTTGCTCACAGAGTAAAAAGACTTGAGCTTTAAAGCAGTGATGGTCAAGACTGAATTTAAAACAGACATCTTGTAATCATTCTCTTGCATTTTCTGCTCTGCAGCTTCCATGTTAATTCCCTAGCTGTGCATTTACCCAGTAGTTATTACATGTAAAATTTGGTATTCTTTTATCTTAGTATCCTGATTAGATCTGTACACAAAACTCTCTCTAGCCAACAGCTTTGAATCACTAACTTTCCCAAAGGATTGCACAGGATTTAGTGACAGCTTTCATGAAAGTCAAGAGAAACTTTTTTGTATACAGCCTCACTGAAATCAACAGAGTTTCTTTGCGATGCTTAAGTTCGCTTTGCAAGAGGAAGTCAAGTCAACAGGATTTGGATAGATAAATTCTAAATAACCTGAACTTTTAGAGAAAGGTGATCAACGTCTGTTATGCAAAGGAGTCAAACTACTATTGGAGCTCTGGGAAATAAAACCTTGTTTGATTTGAAATTACTGAGGCACAGTTCTGTTTCTAGAGTTCTCAAATTCTTCTCTTTTCCTGTTTGAACTACTAGCTCTCCTGTTCTCATTTATGGCCCGATGTCCAAAAGCAAAAAACGTTTCCAATGAAAGACACACATTTTCCAAAAGTTCTAATGGTCCAAGTGGGCCCACCTTCTTCTGAAAGTTTTACTTTTGCAGTGTAAAACTTCTTCCCTGTCTCCAAATAATATTCTCAAAGGGAAGACTCTCATTAGTTTGTGATTAAATCCACTCTACTGCTTAGTCATGACTAGTGCTCTCCATAAGTAACACTGGTTGTAGGAGAGACAAAATTCATGGTCCACCAAAAAGTTAGGTGTCACTTGATTCTGTAGAGGCAGTGAATTCAGATGTTAACAAATATTTCAAAAGGTCACTAAAGCTCTGAAGGTGAAGATTCAGGACTTTATTTTTTAAAAGTTCAGTGGGTTTTTTTTAAACATATTTTAAAACCTCTCTGAATTTCTGTACTTCTTGTCTTCAATCGGGCACTTTCTATTCCCACTTTGAGGCATAAATCTGCACATGCAATCAAGCCCCTTCCCATGCCTTTCATTATTTATGTACTAACTAAAGTATTGCTATATGCTTTTGATAGGCAACCTATTAATTTGTACTGTTTTTTACTGCTGTGTCACATGAAATCCTGGTTATCTTATGGCCATCATTCACACTACAATATAGCCCCGGAGTATGATTAGATTTTAAGTTTTTGTTGGGTAAGCTACTTGCAAATCAACTCCTGAATTTACAATGCCACCTTTCTAGTTTTAACTAGAAGAATGGGTTGTCTTGAATCACGAAATGCCTTTGTTATCAGACCCCAGGACAAGCAGTGGGCTCTGTTACCCTTCGGGATTCTGTTGACATTAATATGGTCATGCTCACATTGCAGACGACAGTACCAAATAGAACTGATATATAAAGAAACAGAGGGAGGGCAAAATCTGAGCAATCAGAAACATCAAATTGCTTCTCCCTGCCCATTCACAGCTTTTATCCTGACCCCAGTGCAGTCAATGAGACTTTTGCCAATTAATTTCAATAGGAGTATCTGGGTTGGATTGAGGTTTCCTGCTTCTGCCCACAGCAACACAAATGCATTCCAGACCATGCTCAGGAAGAGAAAAAAAGGGGAAAAATTCCCAGTTACTGTGGCAACAGGAGGGTTGGTTCTCTTAGTTATCATGTAATTTTGAAATTCAGTTGCTGTTTTGTGCCATGACATGTGTTTCTCTCCTCTGTCAAATTAATGTTTCCTTCCCATGCGGAAGGCCCATCAGGGAAAGAGCATAGAAGAAAACCATCAACACAAACAGCCCCCAGAAGCCTTTTCACATTTCCCACCTCACATCTGCCATAATGGCAAAATCATGTTTGCAAACAACAAGGGAAAACTGCCTTAAATATGTACTTCCCAAAACACAGAGAATGAATTTAGCCTGCTCAGTGAATGCCCCTCAGTGCATGTGGGAGCTGACTGATAACGAACTGCCTCACAATAGTGCCAAGACCTCTGCTACAGAGAGCATCAGCTAAAGTCTGTCCAGACTAAATGACTCTGGCTGTATTTATCTTCCTTTCCTATTGTTTCCTCCACGAAGGTTCTCACTGTTGTAGTCCTTGGACTAGTTGGCCATTATATTAAGGACTGTAAATACCCAATGAGACTTAGAAGGTTTGACAGCTTCAGGAAAGCAGTAGCATATGCAAAATATGACTGATGGTGCCCGAAGGACTGCCACAGGCAGTGAAACCAAATCGAGATGTAAGTGGATTTCTCTTTTCTTCCACCTTGTGTTCCCTGCTTTATGGAAGGCAGTTCCGGTGATGACAGGCATGTAGCCTTCTCTACAGAATAGGGAGACAGCAAAACCTGATACTCCAGTCAAGGACAGAGAAAAGACTGTGGACACATGTTCTCTGTGTTTGGGATGATTCAATTTAGGTAGATTACATGGGTCAGAGCCCAGATGGTGTAAACTGCTGAATCTCAGAGTTTGCATTAGCTGACACTAGTTTAATAAATATATTGTAATTAAACTTAAGAACTTGTCTGATATTCCTTACAAAAAATCCCCAAAACTCCAAACAACCTCCAAGGGGTAACTAAGGAAGCAAAAACTGATGTGACTTCTTTAAAGTAACAGTCACATCTCCTGAGCACCAGCACAATACAACTGATGCAAAGGAAACCTCTGAAGTTTGTTTGAGTTAAAACAACAGCTTAAGGAGGTCTGAACTGCCCTGTGCACTTCAGTGAGTTGTTATCTGAAGGGCTGAGGGCTGATGCCTTGAAAGTAAACATTATTAATTGAACAAAGTGCGCTGGGAAGGGACAGTAACACACTTCTATGGGGTTCAGGACATTGTACTAGAGAGAGAAGGCAGTGAGGAGCACTTGAGAGAAAAGAAAGCTGAAGCTGCTTAATGAGGCAACTGAGCTCTTTCAGCAAGAGCTAAACACAGAAATACAAGGAAGACATCAGAGCCTCAGTGATGCAAGCTCAGCGCTATTAGTAGGTGGTATTCAAATGTCTTGACGGACTCAAGATAAATGGATTCCTGAGGGCACTTACAACTGTGCCATCTGTCCCTTATAGTTGGGGGTTATTTTGTAGGGGTTTTTCTGGTTGTTTTTTGTTTTTTTTTTTTGAGAACACAATGGACAACACACCAATCCCCCTCCTCCAGCCAACAAAACACCCTGTCACTTACTCATGGTACCTTCTCTGTGGTATCATCTTGAGATGAAACCATTAAGGACAGAATCTCTCCTTCTTGGTTTGATTTTGTTACACAGCATCCATTCAACCCAATTTTTTAGCAGATTTATCTAACCCCAAGAGCAGTACAGCTGCAAGGTGACTCAGTTTCAGGAGGGTAGACAGACTTCATCAGATCTGATTACAAAACCAGTCTCCAGCACCTGAGTGGGTTGAGATGGTTCTGCAGAAGGTATGTTCATAGACAGCAGGATAAGCAAGACGTGGAATCACATAGGTGTGTGCAGTAAATACACCAGAAATTGCTTTCTATGTGACATACGTGACAGATCAACATGCCAACCAAAGAAGAGCGTATGACATCTTAGCAGAGGATGTCTGCAAACTATTTGATTTTTTGGTTACTAAAGACTGAAATATCAAGAAATACAGTAGAGCTTAAACAATGCGGTACCTACAATTGCACAAAAATAGATACAATAACCAACTAAAAAAGAAAAAAAAGCGATTTATGAAATAAATGTGTAAGTTCCACAACTCTGGTGGATGGGGGCATGCATCCAGGTATTTTTATTGGCTTCGGGATAACGGAGTGTTGCTTTTTACCGTTTCTACCCAGAGGCTATTTGCTTCCTCACCAGAGGATGGCAGCACAGAGATCCTTTACTTCCACAACCCGAAAAACCTGTGGCGGGAAGACCAAGGTACAGCACCGGACAGTTCACCAAAACTAGAAGGGTTAATTAGACATTCACTGATGCAGGCCACAGGTGCTAAGAAGAATACTACTATCAACAGTTTTCTCTGGATAGGGCACATATGTCAGAAGAACAGGCAAATAAACATCTTGGAGTGATCTGTTTTCTTGGTCTCTGCTATTCTCTTGTGCAGAGACTTTTGCTAGCGTGACTACCATTCCCTGAGCATGGCCAAAGCCAGTCCACAGCCTTCCTTCACATCCTGCTCAATTTCTTTCAATAGAGGCTTAATTCTACTGTTAAGCGTTAGACACTGCAGATGTCTGTTCTCAGGCCTGCTCTGTCATTTAACAAAACTGGATAAGGTGACCCAAAGCCACAGTGTCACAGAGAACCATATGTTATGTGCTGGGGACTAGTCAGCAACCACTCTTCTTAGGCCTGCCACATGGAACCAAGGGCATTGAAGACATTGTATTGATTAACAGTTTGAAAAAGAAATGAGTAACATGTTAGTTTGCTAATAGTCTGTAATTCTGTCTTTAACAGGCAGCTATGCGAAACTCTAGATAATAAGAGGGGTAATTTTATAAAACACATCTTACAAAACTCACCTTATTAAACTGAACAGGAAGAACTGAAAGCAAGCTGAAGATATGCTGTCTTTTGGCTTTTAACACCATCACCCGTAAAAGGAGCTTGTTAGTTCAAAAGCGAGTTGACCCCACCCCATGGCACATGCAATGACATATTCCACAATTATTTTACCAAAGCAGCATTATTTCTGTGTTAATTAAAAATGCAAAACTTCAGATCTGTTAGTAACCAAGGCAAGATCCCATAACATGACTTTACCACTATGGCTACATTTTTCTTTAACCTGTGTGTCTCTAAAAGGACGTGTGAGAAGCACGACTTATTTCCCACAGAAGTCAATGGAAAGTCTCCTGGGGACTTCCGTGGAGTTATGTACAACCCAGTCCTTGGTCTCCCCATTCAGATGTCATATATCAACCAGAGCCTACTGTGGCAGTGGTTTTTTAAGTGTTTTTTAATCTTTTTTTTTTTAAATTGGGAATTCTGTCTAGAAAGAAATCCATTTGGATTCCCAGATATTACCTTCCATGTATTATATGACACAGAACAGTAAATTTTAGTCATGAATGAGAAATTAATTTCAGAGCGATTACCGTGGTTAAATTGTGAAAGTAAACTATATGTTCTCTGAAGACATAAGTATAAAAATCAAAATATCCTGATATGGGAAAAGTCTGTGCAAGTCACCCTGATGACTCTTTCAAGTACAAATACCTAAGTATCATGTGTAGAAACTGATATTAACAATGCCCCTATTTTTTTTTTCCTAAAAAAATTTAAATGTCCTAACAACAAGAAGGAGTAGTGCTTACTCTCCAAAAGATCATGGACATCTGATGCAAATCTTGCTTTACTATGTAGGCATAACTTTCCCACATCCAATCTTCCTTATTACTAGAATATATGTTTCTGATTGGATCATCCCACAGATTTTGCTTGTTGGTGGAAAAGTTTCATGTCTTCCCTTCCAAAATTTAACCAGGAAAATGCACATTTCTGTAATGAAAGCTAAGAGTAGAGCCAGTGTCCATTAACTGTATAACTGTCTAAGGGTTTCAACTCAGACATTTCTCAAGTGCTCAACCTGCAATGATAACTGCTAGGTGTTTCCAAAGTGTCACACAGCCTGTATTGCTAAAAGAGGAGGTGGAAGGAAAAGGTTCAATGAATGTAATAAAATGTACAGAATCATTGCTTTCTTCAAACTCTTACTTCTTCAGGTTTACTAAGAAAAAGAGACAGTTGGTGATTTCTCAGTTTGCACAAACATCATCTCAACTCCAGAACAAAGGAAGAAGAGATAATATGCTTACAAGAATTATCTGCGAGCTTAATTCCAGCCTGGCAAAAGCAAACACAATTCCACTGATGTCAATGGAGTTACAGATGGCCCGCTTGATATACAACAGGATTGATTTGGCCCTTCTCCTGTAATGTAGTATGGTTTTGCCTTGAAACCCTTGCTTTCAAAGTAATTAACTATTTGTAAACAGCCTGCAACACTGAACTGCAATTAAATAAATGAATCGGGGGAAGATATCTACTTTAAAACTTATCTCAGTAGTGGACTTTAACAGCAGGTATTGATCTTTTTCTTCTTTTCTCTTTAGCATCATGATCTTATGGCAGTATTACAGACAAGAAACTGAGGATCTACAGAGCAGTATCAATTATTGCACACATATTTCTCCCTCCCACAGTTTCCTATAAGCATTAAACTGAAATCATATACAAGCTTAATGTCTCAGGAAGAACTTGTTCCTCCTTGTAAGTCATTTCAGACCTAGAGCAGGTGGGCATGGGCTCTTTTGCTAAAAGCACACGGAAAGAGAGACAGAAGAAAATTGCTTACTGTTTCGAGGCTTCTCCTCATCCATGCCTTCATCTTCATTTTCTGGGTCAATATCTTCTGCTTGAGTTATCCAGTCTAAGTATCCCTTCAAATCCTCCTCTAGCTGTTGTTTTTCCCGTAACTTCTGGAAATCTCCCCGAGCCTTAGCTTTCTCTCTTTCTTTAGAAAACTCCCTAGCAAGAGGGAGGGAAGGACAGGGCATGGGCAGAGGGAAGGAAGAAATTGAAAAACAATAGGTTAGATTAATTTACACTAGAAAGTCTCCACATCCTGTGTAGCACAATCAGATTTCTCTACTCTTTCAAGACAGACACATGAATGTCCTTGCTAGATACACACGTAGAACAGTTGAAGTGTCCACACTTTTACCAATGCCCAGCAAAAGCGGAATACCTTAAATTCTCAACATTTAATTGACAATTCAAATAAAACACATATATAACATTTATGTATAATACCATAGACTTTCTAATATTCTTTACACTCTATATTCTCCAACAGTTATCCATAGATATCCTTACAAATAATGGTTAAATAATTTCAATGATGAACTGTTTGACAATAATCTGACATCTGGAGAGTGAGATGGTGGCTCTACTCTTTAGTCAGGTTTCAATCTGTCTTTAAGAATGTATGTGTACAAGTGACTAAAGTGGGCTAATGGCAAGTGTAATTAACAGTACTCACAATTTTGCACACATCTAATTATGTACAATTTCACATACAACGGTGGACAATATATTTAAAAACTCAGACTTCTGTGTTTTACTGCAGACTTCCAGTACTGAGGGCTGTTGCCTGACATGAAACATGTTTTTCAAATCTCAAATTGGGCAGACAAATGTGATAAATTATTGGTAGACAAAACTAACATATCCTGCCAGAAAGTGAACTAAGGTAGACATTTGATAGTTTAAAGAAAAAACACTATTGCAAACATAGGCTTATACAGAGGAGAAGAAACGAGAATTTCATGTTTCTTAGTTATGCACCTGGGTGCTTCTTTTGCCTTCTTTTTGATTGTGGTACTGTTTCTTCCGCTCTGAAAGAGACACTCACATGGCACTATTTTACTTTACAGAAATGCTGACCTACCTCTATTTAGAGACAGTCCTGTGGTTCTAGACCAGGTTTTAATGCTTATATTTTAAAAAGTAAGCTTAATGATTGTCAATTGTTGGATCAAGAGTACTTTAGTATTAAGCCTTGTATCTGCTGAAGCAGTTTACTACATAAAGCACACACAGCAGATAATATGGCCCACTTTCTAGAAATGAGAGGTTAACTCGTTCTCTCCAATGCATTATCGGTTACCCTTGCACATGACTGTCAGCAATGAGTAGATTTAAAAAAATCTCTCCACCCAATATTTGTCTTAGGTTTGCTCCAGCAAAGACAAATAGGAAACCTATCGCTAACTTTTATGGGATAATATAACTTTTAATGAGTGCCATGTGAAATATCTTCAAGCAACTGAGATGGAGATGAGCTTCTAACACTGATGGTGAGGTATTTCCCTCCTGTCTGGTCCAAAATCCATTGACTTCATGGGCTTTGGATCAGGCTTCTAGTACTATGAGCTGCGCACAAAACCAGCACTGCAGCAGAAGGAAAGCAGGATGATGCCTTCATTTTAATCCAAAGTTTGGGAGAAGTATGCCTATGTGATCTTCACCTCTGTCTCATTGATCAAGGTTCAGCCTATCCTATGGGACTGTGATAATGACAGTGTAAATGAGGAAAAAAGTCATTACTGAGAGAGTAAATCACAGTCAAACCAGGGACCAAACTTAGTCAAAAGGTAGAAAAAGCAATTGAAAGCATGCAAAGAATGAAAAAGTAAATTTTCTCATCCTGAGAGTGATATTTTGCTATTTAAAAAGCAAAACAACTAATCTCCCAATGATAATAATAACAACTGTACAAATCTTCAAAAAATTCAATCACTAGTAGTTAAATTTTCTGCTTCAATAGTCAATGTGTCTTTCCTCGGGGTCTGACACTATCTTATGCAAATTAATGAATTAACTCTCTCAAAAAAGTGTCATCACCAAGCTATGAATCATTAAATCTGTTTGATAAATCAAGTCCCAATATTTCAATTGTTGGCTCCAAAACTAGTATTTTAGAATCTAGAACAAATGAGTTCAATTTCGAAAGGGACTGATCTCTCAACTACAAGTGAAAACTATTTATATTTGCAAGGATGTAACTTGCAAGGGGTTGTTTTAGAAACCAAAGTGCAAAACCTCACGAAACAGCCCAGCTTACAGAAAATTAAATTCCTACTGTTCACTGAAGTGGGTCATTTATGTTAGATGCATCTAAGCTGCCTGCCTGTTTGGGTCTTTTCAATCCCCACTTACTGTCCCTCTTAAGTGGGATTCCGGCTGTGGGGAGGGCTGACTAAACCAATGTGAGATTTTAGTATGATGCCTTTATATTGGCCATCTGCATAGGAGTAAACTTGTTATCTAGCTTTTTAATGGCACAAGTGAAAATAAATGAGCTTCAACTGTATATCTCTTTCTTTTGTACAATGTATGTTACTCCACATCTCATACGACTCTCCAAAGAAGACAATTTATTTAAATTATCTTAATTTCTATGCTTTACTAACATTAGACCATTGAGAACAGGTGGCTCAGGAAATTGCTAATGCAATTCAAATCACCTCCCATGAGGAATTCCAGCCTGTACACAGGCAAATGTAGTTCATGATCAAAAATTACTGTCAATGGTCATTTACCGTCCCATGTGAAATAAGGTGGTGACCTCAGTCCAGTTCCTATTGCAGGCAGGTGTGCATATTCCCTCTGCCACCATCACAGTTGGCGATAAATGCTCATTGTTTGCAGTTTCAGCGGGGAGGCCAAAGATCAAATAAGTTTTGTGATGGAAGTGTTATTTTGAGTCTGGAGGAGGCCTTCTCAAAAAAGATTGCACTATCATGGCAGGATAAGGTTGACAAAGAATTACAAAACAATCTGTCTCTTTTCAGTGAACTACAGAATTTCAGTTTAAGAATTGATGAATCTGGTGGTTTTCGCCAGAGTACAGTTTGCTTCATTTTCCTTTACTTCTACCAGAAAATGATATCTGCCAATGAGAATACTAAAAAGCAGGGTATTCTGGAGGTTGCTTTCTCTGTGTGAGATTGGAGTAGGTCAAGATCATAAATATAAATACTCAGCTCTGTGTCCTGTGTGGCAAGAGAAGAAAATTTCTCTTGTCCATCCTGATGAAATAGAAGAAAATCTTGTCTATATCTGATTTCCATGTTATTTCTCACTTTTAGAGTGATGAAAAGTGAGCAAACCAGCTGAATTCTAGCAGTTCAAAACTCTTGCTTACTACTAGGAGTGCAGCACAAGGCTTCAAACCTCATCTTCCCTGACAAGTACG
The DNA here is from genome assembly GCF_028858725.1 of Colius striatus. Lineage (NCBI taxonomy): Eukaryota > Metazoa > Chordata > Aves > Coliiformes > Coliidae > Colius > Colius striatus. The sequence continues at coordinate 141,427,591 of NC_084759.1, forward strand.
CCAAGGAATGGGAAGGTTTGAAAGAGAGAACACTAGGAAGAAGTCCTACAGAGTAATTAAAAAACTGCTCTAGGAGGAGCCACAGCCATAGTCAGTCTCCCATTCACTCTGACCTCTTCCTTGGCTGTAACAGCATTGAAAGCAACAAACTGGAGGTTCCAGGATCTTCTTAAAGAAGAAAAGATTGTTCTCCCGCCCTCCATTTGCCCTAGGCAATTGGCAGTTTGGCCTATGTCCTAGGATCACTGCTAGGCAAAATATAAAGAACTAAGATTATCTACACACTTAGGCATGCAAGGTCTGAAATCTGAGCTGACATTGCCTTTCTTTTTTCCTCCTCGCTAATTGCCTGAAACAGATTACACAAGTGAGAACATTTCTGATCTCAAGAGATCAAGAAGATCTCAAGAGGGGATTCACTACTCACAGCAATGCCGTGAAGTCCTTTTGCCCACGACCAAAGAGGTCTACTATGTGATCTGCTGACTGTATACTTCCTTTGGAATACACATATTTTGTATTATGCTCAGTCAATACAGGAAGAGGGTTATAGCTCTATGAATGAGTACTGTCACATTATTTAACTTAGCATGTGACGAGTAAATTCACCAGAAGGACCATGAATGGATGATATACCTGAGGAAAAACAACTTACAAATGAGCTCTTTAGACAAGTAGAACTCAGCATGTGATTTTGCAGGTGCGATCAAGGCGTCTTTGTGAGTACAATTAATTACACTTACATATTCAGAAGTGATTGATTAAAAAAACTAAGCTAATCTGCCATTGATGAAGTCTACCTACAAAACATGCTTGGTGAAGTTCCTGAAATAGATAAATGGGAAGAAATCACAGATGCCCAGAACGGATCTACAAAGATGCCCAGGAAAGCTGATTTGTATCTACATAGGACAGGTGGATCATCTATATAGATCAAACTGATCGTAATAGCAACTTTTTTTTTTAAAAAAACAGCTGAATCTTCAAAGTGAACACACTTTGCAACTCAGCAAAGTTTAGAACTGGTTTAGAAAAGACCTGCTTATTTAGCCCAAAGAAAATTTGGATCATTTCTCTCATAATTTCTGTGGTTTTTTTCATGGATGCAAATTCTTAAGTTTCTTCTTACTTTTCTTCAGTTGGGAAAATTTTTGCAGAAACAGTGCAGCTGTCATAACACTGTGAACACAGCCAGAAAGAGTGACTCACAGCTTAAACAAGGTGAACTTCATCTTTGATTTCAATTCTCTCTACAGACTCTTTCCATCTCTTACCACTAACTGTGGTAGTCCAGCTGCAGTGTGTCAGGAGGTAGAAGAGAGAGATCTAGGCCCCAGAACACTTGAGTTGAAAAATGAAATAGAGGAAATTCAATTTTTGATTATGTATAGACACAAATTCAAGTGTAGATAAATTGAATCAGCCGTACTTCAACAGTATGCACTCCTTAGGCTGGGCTCACAGGCACTGTTTATCCAATCAGAATATAATCTTTAACCAAAGTCCTATATAGTCCTTGAGTGCTCCTCTGATACAACAGAACCATTTCTCTCTGTCAGCTGGTCATCATGCTCCTCTACTGCTGACATCCTTACCTGCTGATCAGAGCATCCACCTGGAGAAATGAGGAGCTTATGTTTTTAAATTGTACCCAGAGTATCACTCTCCAGATATCCAAACATGGACTATTGCCTGACACTTCATTACTGTGCATTACTCCCATTACTGCTTGAAAAACTTCCTCTTTGCAGCAGCTGTCTTGGTGTCATGTCTCCTTCAATGGAATAATGAATATAGTAGTAATACCTGTCTCTTTGTAGGATGCTCAGTCGTGGATCTTCTCTGGTCCTACAACTGCCCTTCTTATGTTGTTGGCCCAAATACTGAGGATATAATTTCTGTGAGGCATCAAGTCCTCTCTCATGCTCAGAGATAATTCCCTCTCTTATGACCAAAAGACAGTGGACTTAAGGGCTGCCCATCAAGCGACAGGCACAGAAGCTGACCAAATTGATTTAGAACTCATTAAAGGAGGAAGGATGTTAGAAATAAAGAGGAAGAGGGTGCACGAAAGTCCTCATTCCATATTTATTCACGTACATAGAATGGCTGTAGGCACCCAGTCATGCCCAAACATGGAATTAGAAGCCTAATTCTAGGAGATCTTTTTAAAAAAAATCTTGTGAGGAATGTTTGTTGGCTTGATTCCTCTAATTATGTAGCTCCCCAGGGGCAGTAAAGTTTTCAACTGCTGGGGACAATATCAATTGTTTTAAATCAAAGCTACTAAAACGATGCTTTGCAGGGGGAGTTTTACTGCAGGACTGAAATACAGCTAGATGTCTTAGGAATGCTTAAACACTAGAAGGAATTCTCATTCTTCTCTATTCATCCTTGGAAAAGGCCAGAGGGAAATGATCTTTCCTCCCTGCAACATACTAGGCTTGTAATCCGCACAATAGAGATGTGCTTGTTGAAGAAGAAATGTGTCTCCCATTAGGCTGTGCTTTATAGATACTAAGCAATGTGAACATTTTTCATGTGAGAAGACATAATTTGGCAGGAATCTCATACCGCAAATGTGAAGAGATTTGTTTTATACTCTCACTCCTTCTTCAGTCTCACCGACTCTTCCAGGAATTTGACTACAACCACCTTGTTTTATGGTGGGTGTTACGCTTCCAGAGGGGAACATAGCGTTGTCCTCTTCCCACAGAGCACAGGCAGAGGAACATGCTACACACAGGTCTTGCACTCCTTTGATTTAGTCGAAAGACTCCTTCTATGCCATTAGGAATTTCATGTTTTGCTATTGGCACAGCAACAGTCTAGGCCTTCTATTAAAGTTTCTGAGATCAACCCGCCGCTGCCCATTGTTTTGGTAACAAGAAAGTAGGAATAGAAATACAGTTTTTAAAAAATAAACAATAATAAAACATTTTCCTGGTACTGCTTACCCGCTAAGTACACCGAGAACCAAGTTAAGTACAAAAAATGACCCTATGATGATTAGTGTAACAAAATAGATCCAGGGCCAGTCCCTTCCTATGGCATCATTGACCTGGAAGAGTGGAATGATAATTAGTGAGACAAGCTCAGATTCTGAGCACTGCAAGGCTCCAGCCAAAGAGATCCCAAGTCACCAGCAAGTAAGATTTTCAATAGTCATTTTTCTGGAAATTTATGACAGGTTGACATTTACAATTTTGAATGCCCTGAGGTTGAATTTCTTTTTCAGAGAATAACACCTCGTTTGTTACCTGTACTGCTATTTGCAATGTTTGAGCATTTGTCAAAATATTTGAGAGCTGATGTGAAGCTTCCTTGGGTTCAGATTTTTAATCCCTCTGAAAGAATCCTGGTGACAGGGAAGAACCCTTATTATGGAGTCTTGCCCTATAGCATTGGAAAAATGACACCAAAACTGTCAGCTTACCCGCTCAACACACCAAGAACCAGATTTAGAACGAAAAAGGATCCAAAGATGACCAGACTGACAAAATACACCCATGGTAACTCATAGCCCATAGCGTCCTGCATCTGGAAAGACGAAGGAAAGTTAGAAGACAGAGAGAGAAAGCAGAAATGATTAGGCAAAGGAACAGATGGAAAGGTTTGTAAACAGAGATCGTGGTTGATTTACACATAACCATAGCAAGTGTTTCTGTATGTTCCTTCTGATGAGACCGCTCTTTTGATTGCTTTTTTTCCTCAAGATGTTTCCTTACAGGCAGTGATTAATTTAGGCTGAGAGATTACTTTGTGCTGTTCTGGCACTCCTTTGGAAGATCAAAGTTGTGGACTGTCACTTTCTGGACTTAACTTACAGTACAAGGGTCCTTTTTATGACTTCTAAACTTCTATTCACTGTATATACATCTGCCACTCTGCTGCCAATGAAAATATTGCTAATTTTTGCTACGCATTGCCAGTGTATTGTGAGATAGTGCTCACTACGCCTGTGTAGCACACATATCTAATACCTGAGAGAGAAACAGGTGGTAACTCTGGGAAAATACTGGTTTGGTTTTTTTTTTTCCATGGTAATGCTCTGGTAATCTTCACAGTTTACCACAGTGAGCTGTGATTTTGAGAAAGGTTCTTTCAAGGTCCACTGTGCTCTGAAGCTTTCTCACTTCCTTTCTTTCCTTCAAAATATGATTCCTACACAATTGAATACTCTAAGAATTTGAGGCTGTAAACTGAATGACATGAACATAAGTCTGTCTTTCACACTACTGCAAGCATCTGCAAATGAAGCAGGCAGACTATTGTTGCAGCACTTGTGTAGAGCAACTCTAGAACATCATAAGATACTGTATATTTTCTAAAAGCCTCTAGTGCCTAAACACTATCTTGGCATTTCCTTCAAAGGTAAAAATTTTGGAAAGTTGCTGGATACCTTAACAGAATCTCATTTTCATGATGTTACCAAAAATATTGGAGTCTTTTACTTTTCAGAAGCACTTATCTGCTGAGACAGACATAGCATCATTAAAGTAACAAATGGTGGTTAACATTTTCAGGAGCACTAAAAGGATTTATGAACATAAATTGAGACTTGAAAGTATCTAAAGGCATAAAGAAGCCTAGGTTACTTTGCTTTCCATGTTTTTGAAAATTTTATTGTGTTTGTCCTCTCCTTCCAGAAAAATGCTCTCTCCTTTGCAATCTAAGCATTTGTTGTGAGCACAGAAGAAATATTCTTCCATACATGGGCACCGAGACACATTTCAGGGGAAGCAATCTGACTCAAGATTCATAACAACTCAGGAAAGGAATTTCAGACCTTCAGTAAGACAAGGCAGGAGAGTAACACTAACGTAATCATTTTTTTGTGGATGGAAGTCCATTATCCATGTTTCTTTCAAAGTACAGTCACTAAAGTCCTTGTCTGGCAATAGCCCACAGTCCATGTGCTGACCCAGAGCACTATCTCAGGGCTCCTTTAGCTGCAAATGAATTGAAGTAGACTCATTATAAAATAAGCTTCAAATCTGCCTCTGTGAAAACAGTTGATCAGCTCCTTCCTCACAGAATTAATACCTGTGATGGTCAGAAGAGAGTACCTGAACATCTAATGTTCCCTAAGCATATCATCAAGCTTCCCTTTTAATACTTTTGTAGACTCGTTCAGTTAGTTTAAAAATAATACTAACTAATCTTTCTGTTTGCAAGCCACATTTCATCCAGTATAACCAAAAAGTAGACACCTTTGGTATGAAAAACATCAGTGCTTTAAAGAGAAGAAAACATCAATGTATAGAAAGATAGAAGCAAATATGCATCTGAAATTACAGTGGAGAACTCGGGCAGGCAAAATTTAACTGTCCAAGCTGGAATTAAGGAAATGAGACTTAACATCCTCTCTGTTCTACAAAGTATGCTACTATATATATAAAGCAATCTGCACAAAAAAATGAGTATGAATGGCTTTGAAAATCTGTCGTGAGAATCTACCAATGCAGGTACAATGATGGCTCGACTTCTCTCTGATTATGATAGATGGTGATAAAAATGCCTCAGCTGTACAGTACTTTTATATCAACAGGATGGGGGTTTATTTTGTTAGCTGGAAAAGTGCAACTTCTCAAAGCTGTGGTTCAAGTTAATCCTAAATAGTAAATACTAAGGTGCTGGGTACAGAATTCATGCCATTGTGCCTTTTCCACTACTTTGGCATGAAGAAATTTCCAGATGGCAAGAAGCTTCCATCGTGGCCTAATAGTGTATATAACTATAGTGTAATCTGGTTATTCTCAATGCCTTGCACAGTTGCATAACAATTGTACCAGCTAGCATCAGCACAAATTAGTCCTGAAAAATAGATCTTCATTCTGGTACAGCAGAGTATTTGAGATTTCTCAGACTGAACATTTAGGAGGTCAGCTTTTCATCTCCTTTTTATTCCCCAATCCTACACATAACAGAGAAGCTAAGAGGCAGAGACAATTATAGCTTCTCAAGCGCAGAGAAACCATGAGTATTTGGCAGACAGCTGAAATTATCTCTCTGTTGCAGGAGTCCCTGTGTTTGGTGCTCTCATGTATAAGAAGGCAAGATTGTTCCATACATTGTGGGGCTTGTATGTTGATATAACATTAGGTATTTGTTAAGTTAAAAAACCCAGTTTGATGAAGAGGTAGTACACTTTGAGATTACTATTTGCTCTTAAAAAACATATGCAGGAGAAATGCAGAGGTATAGACTGCTTAGGAGAAGTTGTGGGCAAAAAAAGGAATCACAGAATCACAGAATCTTAAGGGTTGGAAGGGATGTCGAAAGATCATCCAGTCCAACTCCCCTGCCAGAGCAAGACCTCCTAGAGTAGGCCACAGAGGAACTCGTCCAGGTGGGTTTTGAATGTTCCAAAAGAAGGAGATTCCATAACCCACCTGGGCAGCCTGTTCTAGTGCTCCATCACCCTTACAATGAAGAAATTCTTCCTCATATTTCTTTGGAACCTCTTGTGTTGCAGCTTATACCCATTGCCCCTTGTCCTATCATTGGACATCATTGAGAAGAGTCTGGCTCCATCCTCCTGACATTCAGCCTTTGCATATTTGTAAACATTAATGATAGACTTACTCAAAACAGTAAAAGCAATGTATGAACATTTAAGAAAAATAAAATTCTTGGCTAAGATTTTATCCTTCCAAATGTCTGGGAAAGCTTCCTTCAAAATGGAAGTAACTTAGAAGTCGAGGATGGACCGTGCTCAACTGAACAATGGTCCCATACGGTTATCATTAAAAACCTTGCACCTGTGTTTGAGTGAAACTACTTCCTGGAAACTTATCATTCCATAACTATGTAGCTATTAGTCATGCGTGTATGCATACACATGTCCTGTTGACTGCAGCTGGAGGCTTTCACTACAAGCGTAACTTAGGTGGTAGAGCTGATTTTTCCTAACTATGATATTGAAGTGTAGAAGCTGCAAAGGGTCATGACAACATCAGAAGGAGTGTTACCATATGCACAGTACTGAGGGTAGAAAATGAGGTCTGCAAAGTATACTTTGTACTGTCTACAGTAAACAGAAAATGGTTCAGTTACAGGTTACCTCTCTAGGACAGACAGTACAACTCCTGATGGACAGTTCATCTCTCTGGTTACTGAATGCCCTTCCTGTGTTTACTGTTAACCATAGAAATTTCAACAGAAAAGGTGAATTATCTTCTAAATTCACAGTTCTGATCAGACTACCAGCCACTGTATGATAATATTCCAGCTATATTACTCAAAGTGATTGCAAGCTGATGTTGACTTAAGCACATATGGGACAATTGTTGGGTCAGTTGTAAACACAGCACTGGTGGAAATCTGCAGATGGTAATTTATAGAAATAACTCTGCTTTTGAGTCAAACCACCTGAACTTTCACAGCTCACATCTCAACACGCACATCTCACTACTCTCAACAGTGAGAAAGTTGGTATATTTCTGAACATTAATATATAATCTCTCAGAGACCTCATAGATAAGGACCTTAGATTCCTTCTCATGATTTGCTACATACCCTCTCTGACACTGTGGGGGCATCATTTTGTCTCACTGTGCTTCAGCTTTACAATCAGCAAAGTTGGATACTACTTTGTTTTACTGGGCATTGTCAAAGAAACCACTCAGCATCATGACAAAAAGTATTTCAGCACATTTGAGGTCTGATGGACATTGTGCACTGAGGAAGGTCTCTTCCTTTGCCACGCATCCTTAACTGCTTTCATGACTACAGCATTTTAATATCCACTTTATTTCTATATATAGACCTTTGTACCTGTGTCTTCTGGTTCTTCAAAAGACAAAGGCGAAAACATATTGGTAAAGTCACAGAATGCTTTACCTCTTTAGATATTTTTTTTTTTCCATCAGGGATAATAGTCTGTCACATTTTGCAAGTGTCCCATTCGTTACAGAGGCATCATAGTTCAAAGATAATGTTAGAAGCATATTATCTATATGCATGATGGTTGAGCATCGCTAAGCACATAGTGGAGGCCTTCCAGCCACTTAACAGGAGGGGTAGACACAATTCACTAAATTCTGATGACTTTATAATTCACCCATCCGCACCCTGACACATCATGCCAAATGTCTTTGTAAAATAACAGAAGCTTAGGGGAAAAGTTTAATCCATCACAGAAGGGCAGCTGTCACTGGAAATCAATCTGTCTTGTTTATTGTGCAATGCTGGAGAGCTGCATCATAATGGAAAGTTAGTTGGCTAGGACAGCAGGACTAGGCTTCTGATTCTTGAATAAATTGATAATTGATTTTTAATGACTTTAGAATGTTATGTTAGCCTTTTAAAAATACAAGCGCTTCAAGTGCTCTATAATGAAGTACATAGTCTTTCACAGAGTAACATTAATCAAGAGGAGCAGAGTACAGTATGTTTGGAAATTGTGTGTAGAAATGCTATTTTATGCAGCCTATCTGTGAAATTCACTGCCTCAAGAACTGGTCTAACCCAATGTAATGGTTATGGCCATCAGCAAGATCCCTAGTTTTAATCAAGTCTATCTTGTAATGATATAAAATCAGAAAATATTGGGAAGAGGTAACACACAATATCTTCCTGTATAAAGCCTTCATTTTGAAAACCACCTTTTTCAGGAAAAGTGCTTAAGCATCTTTACAACTTTAAGGATGCATAGAAGTAATTTCCCCAACTTAGATCAAATGATAGCCTACTGGCAGGCATGGTTCAGGGTGATACACAAAGGGCCATGCATACACTAATGCAAGATTTAGATATTTATCATTAATCAATTACAAAGTAGATTTTGATTAAACTGAAATTTTCCTTTCCACTCCCTGCTCTCTTCTCATGAATATTTGGGTAAATGCATTTCATTCACTTATATGCTTATGGAACTACAAATTTTAACTGCTTAAACAGCACTAAAAAAATAATTTTATAGGATGATGTACTGTTTTGTACCATGCAGGAAAAATGTTTTCCTCAGAATCTTTTAATCAGAATCCTGGTACAAAACCAAATAAAATAAACAAAGGATAGAACTTTAGCCTTTATAGCTACATCTGTATTGAAAATATCAAGGAAAAAAAATCTACATTACAGACAGTCGGTACATCCTACTTCTCAAGCAAAGTCTATGTGGCCTAGAAAGGAAAGTACTCCTACTCTTCTATTATTTTTTTGCTTCCATTATGTTTTCATGCCGCTTCCATGACAGATAAATCTTTGCTTTGTTTCTGAAACTTCACAGAATGACCAAAATGCTTTGCATTCATACAGTCAGGGAACAAAAAAAGGTGTCATAAAACCAATGTTACCGTTCAGAAGTAAGTAAGGTGTGGTGAATTTCCCAAAAAGTGTCTGAATAAATTTGTCCAATGAAGAAAGAAAAATTTGAAAGATCATTTTTTCTACCTTTCCTTGTGCTAGATATATTACATCAGCAGAAATAGCTAAGCAACATAATATTTGTACCAAATGAGAAAAAAAATATTGCTGGCAGTTTCTAAGAACATCCAACTAACAACTGTAACTGGTGATGGCATGATTTTTGAGGCTGCTCTGAAAACAAAAAAGAAGCTATTTGTTCAATGAATCATTCTCTTCTGGTTAACTTTTCAACTGCAGAGCTTATTTGGGCTTAAGAATACCTTGGCTCTGTAGTACTTGCAGCCTTTGCCTTGAAAGCTCTTGCAGTCTGGTAGTCAGGGCAGGCAGTGCACTTATAAAGGTTTGACTCTCTTCTTTCTCTCAACTTCTCCTTAGAGATCTAAGATATCTGTCAACTATCCCTTTAGCAGTCATGCTCTTAAACAACTGGTAGGTAGACAACTGGATTGTGACTACTGTGACACAAAGAAACCAGTCCCTAAATATGCAAAAAATTAGTATTGCTGGTTGGCATTGGTAACAAATCCTACACGTTGCATTTTTCTCTGATCTCTAAACAGTACACTACTTATGTCATGCCTTTTTTTTTTCATGTAATACTTGTGATAAATACAATAAGTTGCAAAATGAATAGTTAATACAAGATCCACTGCCCTTAATATTGCTTTTGACAAAGAAATTACTTATTGTCATTGATCATTCCTAACAAAACTACAAATGCTTAAAAGAAGCCCCAGAAAGATTTCAATGAGGTGACACAGAACCAAAGGTACAGTAAAAAGGGTCACAGTACTAAAATTGACTTTCTATGTATCTTAGGCTCCATAAGCCCTTAACTTAGCCCTCCTGGAGCAAACTATAGGATTGCTTCTTTTGCATCCTACACACCCCAAAGGTGTGAGGGTGATTTGACAATCCTGTTCATTTTATTTTGAAGTACTGAAGGAGAAGGCAAATTTTAATCTCAGTTGTTCTTAAAAGCACTTATTTTAAGACTTTATTTACTGTCTTACCTCAATTATAGAATTTTATAAATTCCAAACATGCATTCTATATGCACATATAGGAATCTATAACCTTTTTTCAGAGTGTCTTCAGGAAAAAGGAAAGACAGAGCTGAATAAAGACAAGTGCACACGGAACACGAACCACAGCAGAGAATGCTCCAGTCAGGTTATTCTGCTATATGATCACTGTAGAATAAAAGCAACTAATGTAGGCAAGATATGTGGATATGGGCAGTGGGAAGAATAGGATCCTATGTGTACCATGGTTCCTCAATTGTTCTGTATGCTCTGTAGTGATGGAAAGAGCAAACTAAAATTCTACTCAGGGCTAGAAATATTGGCAATTTGTACAGAACTCTCTGCAGGAGCTAAATGGAATCTTGATGAGGACAATAGAAACATCAAGGGATGAGATTAATTTGCAACAGAGAACCCTTGAGAAAGAATCAAAGAAACTATAGTGCTGGAAGATGAGTCCAGAAGAGAGAACGTGAATGGGACAAACATCTGAGAAGGCGGAGTCTGCAAAGGATGCTTCCTCACTTCTGCTAGCAAAGGCTATATTAAATCTGCTGTAGATGTCCTCATCCTAGTAAATCTGCTCTGATCCAGGTGAACTGCAAATCCTGGTTTACTTTAGAAAAAAATTGGGTATAGTTATAGTCCATTGCTATACTACCTGATCTCCCTGACAAGAGAATGAAGCCTCCAGACATGATTGAGCTTCTTACACAGCACTATGAAAAATGAAAGCAGAGCTGGGCTCAACCTCAGTCAGGAGAGCACACACTGCTGCAAAAGATACACCTTGACTGTCTTGGAGTTCTTGGGGAGACTGTGTAAAGGCAGGAGTCCTACAGAAGAGCCTTACCAAGCTGCTGCAATCTCTGCAAGAACAAGATTAGAGCAGCAGTCTAGAAGCGCTGCTTTATAAACATGCCAGTTGATCGATGGCAAAGTAAAAACATGTAAAATAGCTGCTTGAGCTTCTCTGAAATGATACAATCACAGTGGAATGCCATTCCCCTGTTACATGAACTCCCTTCAATGAAAAATACATAAACGATGTGAAGCAAACTGTATTTGATTTTTGTTGCATACCGTGTGTGCAAAGTGCACTGCTACCAGTAGAATTCGCCAAGATGATTTGTTTGTAATAGCACAGAGTCACATTTTCATCACTTATTAAATACCAGCCCCACCCATTAAAGGACATGCACATTTTCTCAGTTGAGATATACTGTATAAACTCTGAGACACATATAAAAAAAATCTCAACTTTCAACAACCTAGCCCTGGAATACTGGTACTGTATGCTATAACACTGAATACTTAACACTGTGTTTCTTAGTCCCCAGTATATAACTACTGGACTCCACAACATTATTTTTCACTGTGAGGGTGATGGAGCATTGGAACAGGCTGCCCAGAGGGGTTGTGGAGTCTCCTTCCTTAGAGGTCTTCAAGACCCGCCTGGACATGTTCCTGTGTGACCTGATCTAGGTGAAGCTGCTTCTGCTGGGGGCTTGGATGAGATGGTCTCTAAAGGTCCCTTCCAACTCCTACCATTCTATGACTCTATGATTCTATGATTTCATTCTTTAGTAAAGTTCTAGATTTGTATTTCAGCTGTTTTCAGGTTGGGCACACATTGTTTTTTGCAGTCAGCTGTTCTTTAACAGACTGAGCTATTATGGGAAATGTAAGGTCTCTGTCTGAGAGTGGGAAGAGAATTAAAACTTGCATTCAAATACCAGTAGGTCAAAATGTCTGTGGCCCACAATGATTGAGCTGAACTGTTTTTCCACTGCAAGCTATTTCTATTGAAAATGCCTACTGATCCCATACTTCTACGGCATGGTAGTTTGTGCTTGCTGGAGAGGGAGGGAGGCCGTATTGACTTGGGGGTGTTTACCATCATCTTAATTAAGTCTGTAATTTTAAATGACCTTCACACAAGTTTACTGTACAACTTCAACTGATGGCAAAGGGCACTTGCATTTAATTTCATGCTTTCTGTTTCAAATAGAGGGAAAAAGTTAGGCTTTCCCTTGACTTAAAGAAAACAGCAGTATTACTGGGTTCTGTTTGCAGAAAGTTGCAAGATATATTAGCACTAGTAACGTTCCAAAGGGCCATGGATTACCACTGCAAATCAACTATCTTAAAAGTGGATTTCACTGACAAAATCTCAGCATATTGAATTTTGTTAGCACAAGTAACACCAGGAAATTCCTATAGTCAACTATACCAGAGGAGAGGAAACAGAAATAAACAGGAAGCTACCATTTACACCTTCTCCCATCCCACTTGCGCTCTGTGCTTTCTTGTGGGACTTCTCTATTTTTCTGTGAAAACTGGAGGGGACTACATACCTCTGCTGCATGTTTGGCAATGCAAGGATTCTGAACTCCCACTGAAAACATCAGTTACACAGTGAGAATTGCTTATATCAAAGACAAATTCTTAGCTCCAGCAAAGCCCTTGCTTTGCCACCTCACTCTCTTTCTCCAGGTTTAATATGTAAAAGAGAGAGAGAGGAAAAAAATGTATTTCATTTCAGTGTAGAACACATTACTCAAAAGTGAAATATTGGAATTTGTTTACTGTAAAGCGATACAGTAACTCACATTACAGAGTGTACTGGAACTGTTGCACTTTGAGGATATTAGTAATATCTCTAAACTATTGCCTCAAAAGTTGATGGGTGTTTTTTTGGTTTATTTTGTTTTCTAAAGGTACCTTAGGTCACTCCGTCTGCATCGATGCAGTGTCATACACATCAGCTGTGAAAGAATAGGCCATATACAGACCCAGGTAGAGCTTTAAAGACACTTTAAAGACTAAGCAAGTCTTCAAGACTTTCCACAAACATAGCCTGGAGACTAGTATGCCAAGCTCTTGCACTTGATCCTTTCTGCTTCTTGATACAGACGGATGACAGACCCTTTTCCTTGCCTCTTCCCTAATCAACAGCTAACATCAATAGTGATATTACTTTTGCCTTCTTATAATGCTACTCTTCTCAGTTCCTGAACAGCTAGATCATTGTAGAGGAGATTCATGTCACTGATTCATCTGCAGTGTTCTGCCAAAGCCAGGTTGCTATACAGGTAACAGCATTCAGTAAGGCTCTCCATTCTCTCACATGACAGATTACATGAGTGGGTTAGCTTGCTGGCTGAATTTCCAATTTGCAGAAATGCCATGGAGTGACCTCCAAAAATCATTTGGACTTGTGTGACTTAATCGGGATTTAATTCAGGCCTCCAGAGGCAAAAGTCACAGAGCTTTAAGTGAGATGCCTTGTTCCCACCTACGTGTGTATAGCTTTTTTTGCCTTTAAAAAGAAAAGATTGATCTTTGGAAAAGTCATGCAAAAGCCCAAAGGCTGTTTAGCCACAAGGCTGATAGTTGTCTCATTATAGCTACTGCAGCACTTCCACCTCTTATTGCTGCTCTTTTATTTAAAAACCTTTTCATCTTTTAAAGGCTTTGGAAATTGACTCCAAAAGAATAAAGTGCTGATTTCAAGCATGAAAATATCCCTTAGGATAATGGGTTTCCAAATCTAAAGATTTTATTTCATCTTAGAATTCTGGGCTATCCCTTCCTGTCTCTATTTATTTTGTGTTACATATGCATGGCTGATTATCCAGAAAAGATTTTCTACATGTTTTACCGTATCACTGTTTTATAACTGTTGCTATTTTTCTCAGTGCAGACTGATAGTAAATTCTACCACAACTATACCAGAACAGTACTGATTGCTGCATGCAGAGGAATACACAAGTACATACTGTTCATTGATCTACATAGTCAATTAAGTCCTTAAAAATAAAGATAACAGAAAAAGAGCATTGTAAGCTGTGGATAATCACTATCTTCTTTAGTAAGTGAAGGCACGACTGTCAATTTTTTTTACACTTGATCATTATATCCCAGTTTTCTTTGTAGCTGGCTGGAAATCTGTGACACTCCTAGAAACCCATTCTGCATTTCAGAGGATGAATCTAGCTTTCAGTTGTGAAATGACACCCAAAATTCTCAAATAAAATGTAAACTATCTAGAATTTGCAGTACACAACTACTAGGCACACTAGCAACTCACAAATATTGTATAAGCACTATAGGTTCATGGGAGAAACTATCATCAAAGAGTCTGAATGAGTTAGAGCTGCATTATTGGCAGACAGGACTGTCTCTTTGCTTTTTCTAGCAACACCAAGCAGGCAGGATCAGCATGATGCTCAGGACTGATTTCTTATACATATGCTTTAAAAATCCACAGTGTGGATGTCCTGTTGCAAATATTCCTCTGATTGAGTCCTAAACTTTTCATTTCCTACTTATGGTCACTTTGCATCTTTAGGGAGATGTGCCCAACATTGTTTTCAGGCCTCCAATTCAGGTGCGTTTCAGAGAATTGGCATTAGAAGGAGAGCGTTTTACAGGAAGTCATCGGTGCAGCTAAACTATATGCTTATGATGGTATGATTACCCATCATACTGAGCCCTTAAGTCCTGCTCAGGCAGAAATCCCACTGAAATCACTGAATAAAGCCAATATTAGTGGATCAATTCTCTTCACAGGTAGCAAAATGTTATTATTCACAATAAGATTGGTGAGGGTTTAGTTGTACTGCCATTTGTGTTGAAAATAAGATGTTGAAACGAAACACAAAATAAACATTATTTTATTCAGTCAGTTCCAAAGCCACCACTTGAATTCTGACCATGGACATATTCTCCTGTCTTTTTCTTTCCCAGAGTCTAGATGGTGAACCACAGTCTGTTATTTGTGAATTTGTCTACTGCATATGGGTCCAAACTTAACTCTGAAGATTATTGTTTCAGAAGGCAACAATCATCAGTTCCTGAAAAATGGGCAGTAAGGTCCAAGCTGTGCACCCACAGAGGCACTCAACATCCTAAGTCATATATAAGTGTCCCAGTAGCTTAGCTCTTAATTTTATAGCTCTGGAATAAAAGACTAAAGACAAGAAAGGTCTCTGTGGTGATTAGACAGCAGCAATTAGAAAACAGCGTAAGGAAGAACAAAAGAAGAAAGAATAGACAAAGGGCAAAAGAAAGACAGGGCTATTAAAGAGGTCCTTCACATGCAGGAGCACTGGGCAGAGGGTCTCCATTAGCACTTCCCCATAACCAACCCAAATAAGCTTATTTTTAATAGAGAGTTTCTTTCCATATAGAGGGAGAGTACTGAGAGGTCCAAAGTTGAGGTCTGAAGGGCTCATGAAAACTTAATTTCACATAATAAGTGCCTATTTTGTATTGGACAAATGTTCAGCAGCAAGTTTTTTGTGGTAGGTGGCAACCAGCAACTCACTGCTGTTACTCACTTTCAAGGCTTCAGTACAGGCAATCATGACAGTTGCATGTTCATGAAAAAAAGGATAACAGATTTAAGTCAGCATTTATGCAAATTAAGCATGGACACTGCTTTTTCAGTGCATTAAAGCTGTGTCCCTTCAGTGCTCTGAACTATGGTCCCTCTCCCCTTACCCACCACTGTTACAGCAGATGGAGATGAAATAAACTGCAGTCACAGAGATGGGTTGCTCATACTTGCGTGCTTACTCTTTGTAAATTTTTCACATCCATGTAAAATCCTGCCAAAAAGATGATTAAAACCCCTCAACCCCACAACAATAAAAGCCCAGCATTTTCTTGGAGGGTTGGGGGTGGATGAGGAAAAAACACCATGGAAACACGTAGACAGATATATTCTTAGAATCAGATCATTCTCTTGTGTGGAAAGCCTTACTAATTCAAGCCTAAGTGCTGCAAGAATAAAGGATTAGAAGCAAAACACAGCTGGTGAAAATTGGGGGGTGCAGCTCCGCGTTTAATGTCTTCCACTTTGTGGCAATACCTCTGTATTCCTCACATCATGTTCCTCATTGGCTTCAACAGGCTGTGGGAGGGATGAGAAAAGCTTACAAGATATGTCAAAGCCATCAGCAAAATAAATTCGATCTGTTATCCAGTTCATTCTGGGAATTGTAAGGGTGACTGTAAGCTCCAGTTTCAAGCTCATTTAGTGACTCTTGGAAGTATGATCTCACAGATTCAGACGCGGAAGGATCTTCCAGGACAGCTTGTTTAACCTACTGCATCTGTATGTGCTACTCTATGTTGTCCTTGGGGATGTGGTGCTGTTGAATGTTTTCACTGATTCAAAGTCACTACATTGTGGTAGCTCTACTGCACCATTCTAGACTACAAAATGTTCTCTTGCCTAGGGGCTGGGCAAGCCTACCGGTTTGGTGGAGTCAACTTAGTATGTGCCAGTTCAGGCATCTCTTCCAGGGACAAGTTAGTGCCCTGGATCTCATCCAGACCTGGCTTTAGTCCATCTATAATAACACCACACTATTTTATAGTTACAACCTTGAGGTAAACTGTCCCTGGAGGCACTGCATGTTATTTTCAAACTCTCAACCAAGTATTCTGAAATGTTGTCCAAATGACATGGGACAGAGCCAATACTCCAAAAACAATGGCAGGCTCAAGGCTGCTCATTAGTAATAGTCATCACGCAAATCAAGTAGAATTACTTGATCCTAGAATTCAAGCTGCAAAGGCCAAGCTATACGTGGAACATCTCAGGATCAAGTTCTCCGCTACGCAGCAGTGTGAATAGCTCAATGCAACAACATATGGTTGTGTTTTCCACTTGTTCTGCACTGTTTTCATTTATATATACAAATTTATATATTAGGTGCAAAGGAGTGGACAGACTGGGCATGTAAATCTGAGGCTGCAGTGGGGCAGTTTTGCATGCAGTGTTGCAGAGCTCTAGCTGAAGAAAGCACATTTTACACAAAGATGAAAGACTTTCTAGAGACAGGGCATTGTCCAAATTGTATCTAACTCAGAAGTGAAGCTTCCCCTGAAGGACAGTAACAAACTGATTAAAAATAATTAAAAGAAGCTCCATTAGGGAAGGTTGAAAGAATTGAATCTACTCAGATTAGGAAAAGATTGAGGGAAGACAACAAATGCCTACAAATACTTAAACAGGATGTTACAAACTACACAGGGATTAATTTTCCTCCTTAGTCAACAAGACAATAAGAAATAACAGACTGCAGCAGAGAGTGATTACAAAATACCAAATGACTCAATCGGTAACATTTGGATCTGCATCTGCTGCTGGAAGTTTCCATGACTGAGGGGATCTTCAAAAATGGGCCTTGGTGATCGAACAAGGCAGTGAGCTGCCTTGTGTGATCATATACTAAGGAGAGTTTTGAGAGGAATAAGCTCAGTCTTTTGACATGAAAAATTCTGATGTGACATAAGAGGTTCCTGTCTACCAAAATGATTTTATGAACTAACTGTATATGAGACAAAGCCACCTGGCGGTTATACTGAGACAAAGTAAACCTTGTAAGACTGAGACAATATAGGAGATGTACTCTTATAAATACTTAATGCTCTCTTCAACAAAGGTCAGTTCTACAGCAAAGAGTCAACAAGATTGTTTTGCACTGATTATCATCCTGCCCAATATAGTTATTTCACATTAAAAATCTGTCTCCTTGTGAGTAATTATCTTACCTGTCACTTCAGCAGTTTCCAACAGTTTCCCCTGACATTTTTCTTTCAAATTTCAAAAGAAGCCAATCTACTCACAAGTATTATCTGTTGAGTAAGAGGATTGGAAAGTGTATTGATCTTATTGATGTCAAGTTCTTCTAAGGGAATAGAAGTTTATGGCTTTCCTGTTTCTGATTTTCTTTTTGTGAGGATGTGGATCACAGGTTGGGAAATAAGACTCCATGAGAAAGGAGACAGGCTTCACTACAGAGCTGGAAAGCTGGAGGAAACATGAGGGGAAGCATGAAGAAGGAAGCAGGAAGCTGAAGGTAAAATTTGAAGAGCTACTAAGTGGATTACGGGCCCTGGGCTTGTGGAAGATCACACAGCTTTCTAACTTCTAAACATGCAAATTTAACCTTGCAAAGTGTGGCACAAGACAGACATAGTTTTCATGAAATTGCTAGTAATTTTTCATGGCAATGTGCTGAGATGTGCTAATCTCTTTCCATTCCCACTGGGAGGAATGTAGAGATCTAGCTCTCTTTCCAACAATATTTTCCAGAAAGTAGGAAGACATAATTGAAAGAGACTTGTAGAAAAGTTCAAACCAGGGGAATTGCTCCACTGTCTAAACATTTCCATCCAACTAATTCAGCCCAGAGCTTTATCTGTTGTTCTACTGAGTTTTAGGTCGGGCTCTTCTTTTCAGGTTTAAGGAGGGAGCAAAGAAAACTCCCTACATCTGCACATATGTCCTTAGGAGACTATTACAACAGATGTCAAGGTGCCGATTAGACATTTCTAGGTCCCCATGTTGTACATATGACTGATCTCAATGTAACGATCAAGATTTTACAAAAGAAAAGGTGAGATATCAACCTTTTGTAATCAATTGGAATTTTGCCATTAACCCCAGCAGGACCCTAGATTCAAACCTGGGTGTCTACTCTGAATTGTGAAAGAGTTAAGAATCTAACACTCTGCTTCAACTTTGCATGCTGAGCACTTTTATTATTAACCTGTTAGCTTCTATCATTAAGTTTAAGGAATAGCCTCTGAAAACCATTAGTGAAAATTTTCAGTTGCAAAATTGTCTGATTTACAGACATTTTCTTATAACATTCTTTAATCTGTACTTTCAGTGTAAAATGGACAACCAACTCTCTATCTCTGGATTTAGTTGGAGAGAGAAGATCTTTAAGTCTGGATTTATAATTTAATTAACTGCAGATTTATTTCCTAATAAAGCTAATTTTAATTTCCATGACCTCACTGTGGATCCAGGAGATGTTTCAAAGCATTATCTATCTGGGAAAAGAACAGCCTTCTATCTCTGTACTCTTGTGGAGATGCAGGACCCAAAGGGTTGACTATCACAAATCCACTCTTTCTTGGCTGAAAAGGTAAAGGGCAAGGAGTTGAGTTATATGAGTCACATTTTAATAAAGAAACAGTGGCTTACACATGGTTTAAAATATATATTTACATCCTACCTCACTTACTTACTAAAATTCTTCCTTCACTCCCAGAAATTGAAATGTTGCAAAAATAGCAAACACTGATGAGAGATGACTTCTATCCACTTTGCCAGTATAACACAAAGAGGCAAAAAGTCATATGGTACAACAATACTCTTAGGGTTGTTTACAACATCTTAACTGAGTATATCTGACCATTCAGGTGTTCAGGTATTTATTTAAACTTTATATTTCATGGCCTTTAAACATAGCTGATATGTTTTTTTCTTTACAAACTAAATTTCCTCTTCTTCAATTACCAAAATTTTCTGTTCAGTGATAATACTTTTGTAGTCTTGTCTAGGAATAACTGGGAAGTGATGGCAATAAATATTTATTTTGTTTTCAAAACAAGTATTCTATCAACACTATAATTTCAAAGGCTCACTAAACAGATGCCCCTAAAAACCAATGACCATTAACCAGTATTAATTTCAGGGCTCAGTTTGTCATACTGTCTCCCAAGAAAAAATAGCAACTCAGGAAATCAGTGAAAAAAAATATCAGAATACCAAACAAAAGCCATCAGCTGAAATCCAGGTTGCTCTAAAAAACCCAGACCATTTGCAGCAGTCATGGCAGAAAATCCTTTAGCGGTGAGTATATGCTTTTGGCTCCTGTTATTTGATAACTGAGTTCTGAATGATTTGCATCCAGTCATGCAAATGATGCTTGGACTGAAAAGTGTGGGGATGGGCAGGGTCTTTCATTACGTGAGCCTTTGGGGAAAATGACTGTCGATAGGTTTTACAATAATAAAACCTATTTTCATGTTCACTTCTTCTAGTTTTTACTCTCTCCTATTTCCTCTGAACTACTTCGAAATCCTCTCAGTTACACAGACTGAAGGAATATGAGCTAAATGTGTTAAAAAAGATAGGTGCGTTATAGACAGTCATAGCAGAGTAGTTTTGCCCAGTTCCCTTTCTGTATTCTGTTCTTCATTATTTTATGAATCTATACCCTCCTTTCAAGTAAAGGCAATTTCTGTGCTCTGAGACCCAGTCTGCCCCTGTAGTTTGATCTCTGCCTGTTATCTCAGGCACTAGAAGGAAGCTCGAGTCACCAGTCTAATCTAAATTTACAAGGATACAGAGACAACAGCTAGCTGCTCCACATAGAGACTATCTATTACAGATAAGCTAAATTTTCAAAGGGAAATCTTGTTGGTGGTAGAAGACAGCTTCAGGCTCATGTAAGAGAGAAGCTGGTGTTGATTAACAGTGAAAGTTGCCTCAGTCCAGATTACTCTTTTGTGTGCTTTGGTTCTTCTTGAATTAAATTCCATCATACACCATAGCGCATCCTACCATCTTGGAGAATCAAGTGTCATAATATGTCAGTCTTCAAACTTAGTGAGAGTCCAGCTTAGCCTTATGCAGATAGGACTAAGCTGTGTGTGAATTAAATTCCTGAACTGTATCATATTGCTACAAAAGTTGATGTCAGGAGCTGAATCCAGAAACATGTTTATATCTGGGTTATAGCTGAAGGCTAAATCTGATTCTAACTCCTATAGTATAACTGTATTGCCACTGAATTTCCCAGCACACTAGGGATTACAAGGTGGAAACTAAAGCTGTTGAAACTTCCAAAATTAGGATAAAAGATGAGATGAGACTGCATTTAGATTAAAGATAATACCATGTTTTGGCTAAACGTGCAACCATGGTCAATAGCAACATCAGAAATAGGAGAATTTATTCTAATACTATTACAATCAAAGTCAGAACCGGTTGTAGTTCTGGCATGAAAAGGGATTTGCGTGGCCCTTCTTATAGAACCTATGAGCTGATAGATGTAGTGCCTTTGTAACATTGGTGCCATAGGTAGAGCACACAGTTGTCACAAATGTATGTCATAGTAATCTGGAGATGTATGAGATATTTCACTCCTGCAGAAAGAGTCTTTACACAACATTCTGTTCAACAAATCTTCAAACCAATAAGCCACGTGCCAGCTTTCAACATGAAAATATCAACACAAAGTCAACATTTACATATGAATTAACTGCACAAGATAAACTCTCACATTTTACCCACTAATGTTCTGAGTTAATTAAAGCTCCATGCTAGCAACAGTGCCTTCACTATATAGAACAAGCAAGAGAGCAAAAGCCCTGAAGCTTTGACATAGCCTTATCACCCGAGCAGGCTTCAGCTTATCATTTTCTGATACGTACCCAGTACAGCACATCTGTCCAGCCCTCCATCGTAATGCACTGAAACACTGTCAGCATGGCAAAAGCAAAATTGTCAAAGTTTGTGATGCCGTGTTTAGGTCCCTCCCAGCCTGCCTTGCACTCGGTGCCATTCTGACACTGCCGCCCGTGTGCAGACTGCGGGGCACAGGGAGATGGGTCATCTTCTGCAGGCGTATCTTAAAAGAGAGGAAGGAGAAAATGGAGATGAAGAGAACTAATTGCTGCTTGACATACCAATAAGTGAGTGAAGGATATCTGATTTTAACAAACACATTTTGCAACGAACTTGAGAGATTTCTGTAGGAATGCACAAGAAACTGTATTAATTTTAATAGGCAGAGGATTTTTTTCTTGTGCTTCACTTTCTTTTCATAAAGATTACAGTCAAGCTGTAAAGTTTTACAGACAAAAATGAAATGTCTTTCAACATGAGAGAGAACATTAGATCAAGTCTATTACATTTCTTTGGGCTGCATCTTACAACCAGCGTTTTGGTACCATGGTCATCTGGCACCTGGGTTAATCTTGGAAGGGAAATGCAACACTGAATGGCACTCTGCAGAAGGAGGCTGAACTGCAGCAGACAGGCTTCAGTGCACTGGAGATAGGTTTATATGGTTCTGGGCTACTTCTAAATTACAGCAGAGAGTCTTTGGAGCTCAGCGCTTCTGGACTTTAGAAGCTGTGTGGCATTTATTCAATAGCCAGGTGGCACTCAGAAGTTCTATAAGACTACTGCTTGATTCCACAGCCCTTATTCTGTACACGTGTTTCCAGATTGCTGAGAACCTGTACAACAAGCCCACCCAAATGCTTTGGTATATAAAACATGCTACAGAAAACATTTTTATAAGCACAAAACCTCCTGCAATAGGATTTTAAAAAAATATGCTGTTTTCAGAGCTTTGTGCTATGTTTATAACAAGTGCAGGTATATGTGTGTGGGAGCAGGTAATTACGTTTGTTTTTCATATTATAAGGCAAAAATGTAGTTTTCCATTGGTTAAGATAAAATTCTGATCATTGAAGCATACAAGAAACAGAAATATTAAAATTAGATGCTTTAATGTAAATAATTCCAGACACTATGGAGAAAGATATATACCCTTTAAAGATGTACACCAGACTGATAATTTCACTATAGTTCTAGCATTATTTCCTGAAAATGAAATCTGCTGATGCTATAAAAGCAGAAAATACAGAACTTCTGAAACAATTTCCTACTGTACAATGTTTTCTTGATTACAAGCTGAACTGGTCCCTAGACCTTGGCACTCACCACCACATGGGAAATCATTGCTGTGCAAGTTCAATAAATCAAATGAAAAAGAGCAGATGTTTAGATGAGTGACAATACGATTTATTTATTTCAAATTTTTATTATCTCTTTCTGTAAATATTTTGAAAGATCTTTCCTGATGGATTTGGGGCAAAAAGTTTCTTCTTATTAATATAATTTTGCTTTCGTATTAGCTGCATTTCTAACCAAGGTCACAGTCTGTGATTAAAAACAAAAAAAGGGTACTGGTCTTCAATGTCTTATTCCTTTACATCGATAGTAGTTTAAAATGAAGATGTATTTGTGTACAAGATTAATAATAAAATATAAGAGTTTCTCATTTCCATGATGCCATCTCATTTGTAGTTCAGTCTGCTAGCGGAGAAATCGTCACTACTTGATGATTTGCTTGAACCTCTGGGAGATTTGTTAAAGAATCTAGGCTGGGTTGTAGCACCAAAGGTCAACATTAAAAAGTCCACTACTTTGTTCATCAGGAATTGACGGTTTTGCATGTAGCCTTTACAGACAGGCCACAACTGAGTGCCCAAGATGAGCATGCTAAACTCTCACCATCAGAAACAGCCTCTCAACATCAAAGGTGATTCATATCGAAGAAGCAGAAGAGAGGAACCATGACCCCAAATAGTACACAGCAGGAAGCAACAGCCACATGTTTCTTGTGCCAGCACAAATGCTCCATTATGAACAGGGAAAAAGTCTTTCAGAAAATTTGTGTATGACACAGGGTTCCCCTTACCTATCAGTCCTCCTTGCACATGGTAGCAGGTCTTATGCATCTTCCCCATGAATAGCTCCAGTCCAATGATAGCATAGATAATAATGACAAACAGCACCAGCAGAGCAATATGCAACAAAGGGACCATGGCCTTGATAATTGAATTTAAAACCACCTGGAGACCTGCAGAGAGAACAGAAGAAGCACTTATCAGCAAAATAAAAAAATTTAGAGAGACTATAGATTACAAAATAACAGGTCATTTTTATTTCATTCCTTCTTGCTTGAACTCATTATCTTGATGATGTAAAGATGTACATTTACAGGTCATCTCTCTCCAGAAAATCCCCAGCATTTAATGAATTTACCATTGCAGCCTTGATCACAGACTAAAGTAAAACGGATATTACCTTATCTGTCACCAAAATACCACAACCCTGGGAAGGGAATACATTAGCTATTTTACCTCTTCTTGGAAATCAGACCTAAGGTGATCTCCAGACAATATTGAGGAGAGTTAAAGCTTGGGAAGAACAGTAAACAACCAGAACTGAAGAATGGCAGTGAGATGTGCAAGAAGGTGGATGCTGAGGTAATGTAGAGCTGTACCCCAAACATGTAGGGGTGCAGATGAAACTGCAGTCATGGTCCTAGTCTGATTCGGAGTTGTTTCAGAGGTCAAGTCAGTCTCAGGTAGAGCCTGACCTGCTGAAGGACCATCAAACCTACACTGACTGAAAGTCTCTTAGGATCTCCCTGTGCTCCAGATCCACCTCAGCTTTCTTCAGTCTGAACAGAGAGTCAGAACCAGTAGTGCTGGTTTTCCCCCAAGATTTAAGCATCTCTCTATAACAGAGGTTGTCCAGGTCCCTAGAAGGAAGTATTAACAAAATATTACCTGGCTCTTGTTAAGGCATAAGACTGGTGTAAGTCCTAATCATGAGTGAACCCAACATTTCCAGACTGACCCAGGTAAGCTGACTTGTAGCAGAGTTTGCTAAAGTGTTAACCAATT
Source organism: Colius striatus (assembly GCF_028858725.1). NCBI lineage: Eukaryota > Metazoa > Chordata > Aves > Coliiformes > Coliidae > Colius > Colius striatus. Next base: position 141,452,295 of record NC_084759.1, read on the forward strand.
GTACCCTCAGATGCAGTTGACTGAAGCTGCAGATTCATGGGCCTCTCACTGTCGTCTTCTCCTCATTTGTAAAACCGGAACAAAAAAGCCAGTCTCAAAAGCCTTTAGTAGGAATTTGCATTTATAAAGATCTCAAAATTGTTATCACTGGTGGCAACTGATGAGATCCACTGTCACTGGCAAGTTATTAACAACGGAAGTATTGAGAGGCCTCTAGAACCCTACAGTCTACAAATACCTACATCAGAACAATTATGAGCTCATGATTTTACAAAGACTGAGAGCCAGAAGCCATTAATGTCTACAGCAAATGCTGTCATCTCTTCAAAGAAGTTGATATTAGCCGTAATTTTTGAAAAAATGTGATTCATGAGTTGTAAATGTCTGTTATACATCTGCCAAGAGAGTTTGTGATAACTATTAACTTTGAAATCTATCATCTAAGATCTTAGATTTTAATTTTATTACTTTTAAAAAACTGATTTAAATACTTTCTAATAATGATGACACATCTCTCGACAAGCACTTTCACTCGCAGGCAATCCACTTGTCTGTTCACAGCTAAGACTGAGACTTTGCATTTGCTCCCCAGCCATGATGGAACACTGCAAAAGCAATCAAAGGTGGCATCAGCTGCCAGGCCAACAAAATCTTTCACTGTCTGTCAGTAATCTAAACCTGGCTACTAGCATTTCTCTAAGTCAGAACATTTTTTTCAGGTGTCTGCAGATAGTTCAGTCATCTGTTAATGGTTCATGCTCCTAGTCAAAGGGAGTGTTATTCAGCATAAAACATTCTGGCTTCACAAAGAGAATCTTACATGAAGCACTATGCTGGTAGGATCAAAACTCATCCTATAGAACAGGATATACAGAGTAGCCCAGTTACCTCTGTGTACTCACTCTGGATAAGCAAAGTCTCTGGGGAAAAAAAATACTGCTGTGATTACATGAGGCAGTGAAATTTTCCCCCCCTAGATGCTCACCTCATTCAGTCTGCTAATTCTGAACATATACAGAAAAGGAATTGCAGTCCACATCACATCACTCAACAGCAGTTGAGAATATATTGTTCACCAGAACATTAAAATAATGTCTCATCTTCTCCCAAACAATGTACAGGACAAGAAAGTTAGAAGAATATGATGGCTACTAACCTGAAAAAAAATCCATAAACTTTGCACATTAAAATATTTGTAGCTTCAAATAAATCTATACGGAAGAAAATGAAGGCCTCCATTTTTAGGAATTTTAGGAGTCTTCTTAATCCAAAATGAAGCCCAGAGTACAAGGTTAAGAGTTGTAATACTAAGTTTTATGTAAATTACCCTTAATTGATTTAATATTCTTTATAAGATATAGCTATTGCTCTTGAGAGGATACTAAGGAAAAACACAATGAAGGGCAAAATCCTTTTTCATTTTAAATGTATCTTCATTATCACCCATGTCATGAAAGTACTTCAGCGTACTACAGATGTCGAGAGATGATAATATCTGCACAAAACTATGCCCTCTGTGCTAACAAATCAGTGCTTGTGAAATTGAAGGTTTGCACCATAAACATAAAATGACAAAGTGTTTAGACAGCCAAGGGGAATATGAACCACCAGATTTACAGGAGCTTCAGCTAGCTTAATTAGAGAAAAGTTTCTTAACAATAATAAATCAACTTTGAAGACGAGAAGAGCTACCGAATACTGTTTTCATGAATCAATGTGTGTGCTGTGCAGTACTCCATTAGGGCAGTCTGGTTTTAAATTCAGATAATTTTATTAATTAGCAAGCTTACATACATCACCATTACAGTTTTCAGATAGTTTCTAAAAGTTGAATGCTGCTAACTGTGCAGCAACTTGTCATGGTTTAGCAAGGAGCTGCTTTTGCTTGGTAACGGGGGAGAGGGTTGCAGTACAGACCCTGTAAAGAGTTTTCAGACTTTCCCCTGGCTCTTGGATTCAGACCCACCTCCAGCCCAGCTGGGCCAATCTGATGCCTCTGTGATCACTACTTAAGGATGGGAATTTGAAATGCTTGGGAGGAGGTATAAGAGTGGTACAAGATGGAGGTGACCATGCAGACCTCACAGTCAGAGAAGGAGGAAGGAAGGAGGACTGTCGGACCAGACACGCCTCTGCAACTTGTGGTGAGAACACAGGTTGTACCCCTGCAACCCATGCAGGGCAACGGCAGGACTTAAAGCCACCAGCAGCTCCAGGTGAGTGTGCCCGGACGGGCGAGGAGGAGGCCACGGTGCAGGTCGTGCTGGAGAGCCTGCAGGCCGCAGAGACCCACATGAGAGGCAGAGAGGAGCTGCAGGATAAATGCACATCGGAGCAGCCCGTGCAGAGCTGCTGGGTGTGTGAGGGACCCCACAGAGGTGCAGGGAGGACTGGAACAGAGCCCACCTACCCTTAGGAGAGACAAACATCAGGAACCATTGAGAATAGACGGACTGAAACCCCCATTCCCTGCCCCTCTGGGCCGTTCAACGGAGGAGGAGAAAAAGACACCAGGATCATGGCTCTGAGCCCCAGAAGAGGGGAAGAGTGGGGAGAAAGTGGTCTTAAAGGGCTGGTTGTACTCTTCATCATTGTACTACTCTGTGGGGCTTTTTTGTTCATTATGTTTCTGGGCTTTATGGTTATGTTTTAGTTGGTGGTGGATTAAATTATTTTCTGTTTTCTTCCCCAAGCCAAGTAGCCTGGTCTGTTTTGTCCGGGACCATAAGCAGCAATTAAGCCCCCACTGCCATTTAGGAATTCTCAGGTCTTTGGTACTTGAGTCTAGTCATGGTCTTTCATCCCTTGATGTGCCTAAACCACAACACAACTTTAGAAACATACAGAAGATGTAATGAATGCTAATTGTAGAAGGGCAAGGGGTATCCACACATCACCATGTTCCCCCCATTGTTGTCTGTCTTAATACTACAATATAGCTTCTGCCAGTAAGTTACCTTATTCTCAGTTCAGGCAGCTACTTATAGTATGAATAGCTGTTGCAAGAAATGGTATGAGGAACCAGGATTCGACAGCCTGAAAAGTCAGTGTAGTAGCAAGGGAGGAGACTTGCAATAACAGATGAAGAAGAATTGAAGAGCTAGTGGAGAGCCATGGGTAAGTGTTACAAACAGAGTCACTTTTTAAAAAAAAACATCCACATTTCAAAACACATAAAATCTGTGTTCTGAAACCTGACGTGCAGATCAATGTCTGTGGATCATCAGATGCATTTCTGATCAGAGGAAATCAGGTGAATCATCCTCTTATATGCAGTCACAAAGTTTTTTCTAACCAGTGGTGAGAACTGTATGGACTTTTACACGATCTTTCCCTGTGCAGAGGAAGACAGACAGTTGAACTTACAAAAAAAATGACTTCTCTGTCCCAGCTCATGCAAGTTCTTAATCTTTGCAATCTGCAACACATAAGTATCACTCAAAAGGGGTGGTCACAGTACAAGGGCAATATAGTCCCTCTTGCCTTGTACCTTAACATACCACTGTGCATCTTTGGCATTTTGTCTCTTGTGAAGGGTAAGGCTTGCACTCCTAGCAGTGACCTCAGTAGCTTATAATCACAATTATATCAGAATGTCTGGTGACCTGATCAGACTGCAAAGAAGGATTTCAAGTAGATGATGCCAATAACTGCTGACCTATAGTAGAGTGAAGAGCTGTGTTTTTACACTGCTTTACAGAAGCTGGCAATGCCATTGTCAGCCAGCCATAAACACAGAGTCCTAATCTATATCCTGGCAAGTAAAAATAAAAAAAAAAGAAAAGAGTTTCAAATATTTGGCATTCTAAAGGTACTTGTTCTCTTGTGGAAGCTCTCTCCATGTGCTAGACACTTTCCAGACGTCTGTGAAAGCACAGCATTTGCCTTGAGGAGCTCACTCCATGCTGGACAAGGAGAAAACCACACAGAGGTTAGGGAAAGTACCACAAAAGGGATTGTTTGCAGTTTTTCAGCCTGTGTTTTTCTTCTGTTAATAATTGAAGATCTTAAACAGCTCTTAATATTTATTTTAAAAGCACTTCAGTTTACCTTTGAAAAACCCCCTCTCGGCTGCATTCTGTTGGCTGACACCGACTCCATAAATGTTTCAGTAAGCAAAACACATTAATGCCATTCCCTGGGCTTGCAGAATTTAGCATTTATTTACACTGATAAAAGGTTTTAAATATTTATTACATGGGAACAGCATTGCTTTTTATACCAGGTCAAGACCTTTCAGCCTCTAGAGAACTGCAATTGACCCAAAGGTTTAGGTCACAAATGGGGAGCTAAGGGAATGATGAAGAAAGAAGGAAAAGAGCTTATACCAAGCAACACTGATCTTTCTTAAAGCTATGGGAAAGACGTTCTCGCAGATGCTGCAGGTATTTTAGAGCTATTATATGATGCTGTATTTTTCTCTCAGGAAGACAATCATGAGAGGGGCTGGTTGCTGTCTCATCAATTCAGGCAGTTATTGAAGAAGCTGCTTATCTCTAGGCATGTAAGTGTCTGCACCTAAAGCAATGGGATTACCTACATACCCCATTGTGTACTTACAAGCTTTTTTGGATTTCAACCAATGTTCAGCAAGATGGCACAAAAAAAAGAGTGTGGCAGACCCAGTTGCTAAAATGCACTTGGCATTGTCACACTGTGGAACATATCCAAAGAAACTAATAGTAGGTTGGTCTCAGAAAAAGCATTTGGGCCTTTCCAAGCACAGATCTCTCTCAGATTTGCACGTGTCTTTATTTTTGATCAAACTTGGTTTGATGGACAGGGTGGTTTCCTGTTCTCTTCGTATTAAAATTCCAGCTCTTCAGGGAAAGCATACCCTAAGTCTACTCCTTCATTGGTTTTGCAGGGCTATATTTTGCCTACACCATGGTGTTGCCTGAATCAGGAATACAAGCAGGCACAGCCTCATACAAATGACCTTCTGAGAATGAGCAGGAATAAAAGGAAAAGGAGAGGACTTTCAACTCCATCCATCTCTCCTCCGCCTCCTGATACACATATAAACACACAGAGATTTTCATACTTAAGCCAATGCCAAGGGTGTGGGAGGCAATTATTTTTCTGCTAATACAGTTGGAAGAAAACTACTACTTTCTGCTAGCAAAGAGGAAGCAGGGGAAGATTTGTGACTCAACACAGGGCCTGAGTCAGATTGCTTCTGGGAACCACTCTAAGTGGTAGAGTTTGTGCATCATCCCCAGACACGAACTAGGCCTACCCATAAATCACAGTTATTTCTGAGACTGCCACTACAAGCAATACAAACAGTAATATTCCCCAAAGCGGACATTTCTCATTTAATAAACATAGGCATTGCCTAAGAAAACTGAAAAATATTAAATATTCATAAAAATGAAAGGTTTTATACCAATTTTAAAGGAAGCCTGGATAATGACAGACATTTTTTATCACAAAATGTGCCACAGTCATAGCAAGATATCTTAGATAAGCCCTTCTGCTATGATTTGCGAGTGAAAACGTTCAGGACTTTCTTCATCAGTGGTGCAAAAGGAACTCCTGTGGTGCAGTTCAGTTAAGGACAGCTGTACAGTAACAATTCAGGAAGGTAGTCCCTTAGTGTCTTGCTGGAGTCTCAAAATATTAGCAGCAGATTGCTAGATAAAGCAAATTCTGTGGGTGTAGTGCAGCTTTCTTAGGGCTGAAGATGTCATTTCTATTTCAAGAATAATAGAGAAAGTCTTGGAATAGGAAGGAAAGACACGAAACAGGACAGAAAACTAGCTGAAGGGAAAAGAAAAGAAAAAAAAGAAAAAAAAACCCAGGAAATATGCTTCTTGAGCCAAATAGTAACTTTTGGAGTAGGTAATGCCACTTAAACATATACAAAGATAAAATTCAAAACCAATTGCCACATGAATAGAGAAAAAGAAAGTTTTGGCATCTGCTCCTAATGTTCTCATTCCTCTGTTTTCAAACCATGTTTTCATTGACTTTTCAAACTGAAATACACACACACACACACACACACAAAAGGAGATTCATACAAAAAGAAACGTGCATGCAAGCACAATTGTTTTATGTTTGCCAAGTCTTGCAATACCACCCTAGCTTGATCCTTTGAGGCAAAAAAGGAACAGCAGAACAAAAACAAAAGCCACAACAGAACACAGCTCTTCCTTTTGGATCCTTTTCTCTTGGAAAGCAATTCCTCTCCAGTATTCTCTGCTTGTCAGAGTGACCCAATTAAAACAGCAAAACAATACAGCCTGCCCTCAGCATGGTGACCACACAACAGCCCTAGCTTTTGGGTGCTTGAAGAGAACGGTTGGATAAATGTACACACCACCTTAGGCTGTTTGCCTCTCTGATGCCAGAAACCTCTACTCGCACTCATAGAAGTAAACCGCTTCCTTCCTGGGAGGCTTTACCCGTTTCTAAATACATTTTGTTCAAAGTATATAAGTGCTCGCTTTCTTATAAAGTTGTTTGCCGATCAGAAGTCCTTGATCATCTTTCCAGTCCCAAAACACTAGGTAGATCTTACAAGCTCCACTTTATTCTCCAGTCATTTGATCTTAGTTCATTTCAGCTGAGGATGAGGTCCAGGCAAGATCTACAGATTTGCAATGTGAGAAAAAAGTGTAGTGGCCCTCCCATGCAGCTACCAGCTTATAGAGAAGGAGCATGAAGAGAAATATCAGCTAACCGCCTCCTGAAAATTCCACATTACAGAAGAAAAGACCATTTTAAGCAAAACCACAAATGAAGTTTGGTTAAGTTCACTTTGAGGCTATTTTGAGCAAGGACCAGAGTGGGCTGTAAAGTAGCCTTACACTGAGAGGGAGGACGATGAAGTCAAGTACTCACTGCCAGACAGGGATTCCCAAAAGATGGAAGTAAGGCAGGAAAAGGTCACGCAAGAGTCCTGGCATTTCCTGAGACAGCAGGGATCTATTGTCACCTTTGCCCAGGAAATAACTTTGATTTTCTGCTTACAGGAAGATCCTGGATTCTCTGAGAAAACTTATACTCATTGGAAAGGTTTTATTGATACTTAATCACTGCAATGGGTGACAAACATGAAGAATTTCTATTCACCCTGCTCCCTACACATCTATGCAAAACCAACAACAGTCTGGACAGAAGATTGCAGTAGTTCTTAGTGAAATGATCCATCGCACTTCCACATTTTAAAAATGTTTTTGCTCAAGCACAGATGTGACCCGGAACAGTCTTTCCTATACTGCCTTTTCAGTAAAGGAGCAAATTTTGGTCTAGTCCTGTGCCGCTGTATTCAGTCAGAAAACTTGGATAGGAATGTGTCAACATGTACTGCTTTTGGTCTGGTTAAGTGAGCATAAAAATTGACAAACTGAGAGATAAGTAACCTCTGAACTGAGATAATGATGAAAAAACTTTGTTTCAGAATGCCAAAAGCTGTTTGTGCACAGGTTTGAGGAATCACTACACACATTACTGTGTCCTAAGCATGTAGTTTTTGAAACAAGGAACTATGGACACCTGTAAGTGCTAAAACATTGTGGTAAGCGAAATTGGCTCAAAGCATCTGTGTCTCAACTTTAAGTGTACCAGCATTTAAGTGGGGGAATAACGACTTGGGTTGCAAAAGCCTTGGCAAAGTTGCCAAAATCTCAAGGTCATGAACAGCATTGTTTTAAACTTTTCGTTCTCATAGCTCTCCTTTCCGTTTTATGAATAATAAACTCTTTTAGTTGTCTGAGGTCCTGCTTCTGATGCTTCAACTTATCAATTCTGAATAGGCTTAGAAAATGTAAAAGCTCGCAAGGTAACAAATGTTAACAGGAATCCTGAAAATGTAAAAGTGCATCCTGAGGTGATAATATTACAGTCTTGTAGTGCTTAGAGAAAAATATACTGATGACAAAAATAGATCTCATGGGTTATACGCTCCAAGCCTATCATAACTGGCATTCCATGAGCTACATTAAGTTTTACCCTCTCATAAGAAGAAAAAATGAATCAAAATACAAGACAAACCCTAAAACTTTCTCTTTAGATGGTTATCTATGTAGCAGTACAGCATCACATACAACAAACAGGCTTCTCACAGCCCTGGAGAAGAAAACTTCACCTCTTAATTTTGCACAGTCCTTAATGGGTGTATTTGGGACTAAGCTCTTGAGAGCTATAATGACATTTTCAAAATTTCTGTCATACGGGATTTCCAGGAGTATTTTGAGAACCTAAAAATAGCAAATTACCTGATCAAGTAACAAAAGAATTTATGTAAAACACATGATGTGTGATCACTGATGTTACACACTGGGGTTTGTTTTCTCTTTTTAAAATACTAACAATGTTGATGAAAATGCATAGTGCAGTACAAAAATCCTTGAAAAGACATGGCCAAATATGAACAATTTTGCATCTTAGTTTTAAGAGAATAATTTGGATTTATTTATTTTTTTACATATTATGAGCTGTCAAGAGGGAATCATAAGGTTCTCCTACTGCAAAATGAGCAGCTAAATGAAATTCTTTACAGATACAGAAACCTACAAATATAAATAGCCCCCTCCAAAGTCAAGATTTTCTGTGAAGTAACAATCTCAATACTTGAATGTGAACAGCAAACACAGCCTAAATCTTGAGCTTAAATTTTCACCTATATTGTGAGGGCAAGTGTGAGACTCAACCCTAAATTCCTTAACTGTTTGTACTGAACAACAGAACTGCTAGATTTAACACAGACCTCTGGAAAGCTTGAGTGCGGATTTGATGGTTTGATTCCTGACCAAGACACCAAACTTAATTAAAGGGAGCTTTTGGTAACTTTCAGTACATACTAAAAAAAAAAAAAATGTAGAGCATTGACCTATGAGAAAATGCCAATGGCACAAATGTGCTGAACAACAAGTAACAGCAGTTATTGCAGAAAAAAAATTTAAAAAAATCGCCAAACTCAACAGACAACGCAAAGCAAGAAGAAAATGTCAGCCAAACTGATGGTTTAATGTGTTAACAGTAATACAAAAGAAAACAACTAACAGATTATACTTCCAAGATTAGAGAATTTGCTGTGTTCCAGTTCTCAAACTGGGCATGCACTACTGCCTTCAAAAAGAGAAGCCTTCTGCAAGAACGGCATTTGATTGAATGATGAGATGCTTAAAGAAAATTTAGAGAGGAAGTTCTATAATCTGGTAATGAACTTGAATTTCTATAGAATTTTCCACTCTTAAAGAAAAGAAAATTGAGTAAGCTGTATGAAAAAGTTACAAAATAGAACTTTTATAATGATTTCTATTTCTTTTATTCTATCAGCTACTTTGTCAAAATGCTTCTGGTGTAAAAATATTGAGCAGCTTTAGCACTACTGAAGTTGAAAAAAAAAATTGTTTGCAGAAAGTTAGCAGATGTTTTCTGAATTGTGATTGATGTGGCAAGGCAAACCAGGAGATGATAATCTAAAACTGAAAGAAAAACCAAAAAAGAGACATAGCTATTCAGACAACTCAGAAGAAACAGTTGCAACAAAGGGCAAACCACATATGGGATAGGTTATTGTTACATGTGTTAAACAGGAATTGGATTTGCTTCTGGGAAAAAGGGAGATTAAGAAAGATGTCTGATCTCTTTCCCTTTTCCCTGGCAGAAAGAAAACTTTGATAAATGTTAAGAGACTGGGCAGGAGAGATGCTGAAGCACTGATCAAAGGCAAACTACCGCCCACCTAACCTGCTCAGTTATTTATTCCATCAGCGAACTTCTTCAGCTTAGGAAAGTTTACTAGTCGTTCATACCAGCCAATATTCATGTGTTCTCAATTAGCACACTAATATCAAGCAGACATAACTCAGAAGGCAGTGGCTGATTTTGGAGAAGCTAGATTATAGAGAAGAGTGAAGGTTGCCAATAGATCTATGTAGCCACTGACATTTTTACATATACTCCCTCAGGTTAGTCTCCTTTCAGTTGTGTGCTTTGGCTTTTTCTGTCCTATAGCTCTTGTACAAGATACAATATTATTTCAGATTCAGATCATCAGTGACAAAAATAATTTATTTGGAGACTACACAGGAGATTTAAAAGGTATTCTCTGCTTAAGAGAATTGACTGGTCTGCTGCTCCCTGCTTTGTTGATATTTTGATAATGCTTTGTGAAAATCACAACAATGACCACAAGCTTCTAACAATGCTTTCAGAAGGTCAGGACAAATAGAATTAAAACAAATGATTCCAGAAGCAAGGAGTATCCATGTACTGCCTTGTGTCCTGAGCAAAACACTCTTCTATGGACTCTCTTGTGTCCTACTTCCAAGATGAATGCTACCCAGTGTGTATTAGTCACCTCTTACAGATGGGATGAGAAAACTTTAGGCATGTTCCAAGGTGCTCAGTCCCAATAATTTAGTAAAAAATGAAGATATGTATATTCACTTCAGAGAATATCAACAAAGCAATTCAAATATCTCCTTTACAAGATCTTAAATGAATAAGCAATGCAAAATTTAGTCAATTGGAATCAAAGTACAAAATGACATTTGACGTAAGCTTAGGACAATGTCAAATGCAGTAGAGGTGTCATCTGGGAGACAATGTAAGAAGAAAATGGAGTAGATAATACCCTTACTATGTTGATCTGGAAGAGTAGTATCTTCCCTGCTGATCTGGAAGAGTAGTATCTTCCCTCACTTCTCATGGATCTGACAATAGCCAGCAATTGCAAATGAGCAACTGAGAGCCCAACATTTTGCTATTGATACCAGTTAGTTGCTCTCAGTATATATACTTTTGCACCTTTACGGTCCAGACAAAAGCATATCTAGATGTGAGGGTGAGGGAGCCCTGGCACAGGCTATCCAGGGAGGGTGTGGAGTCTCCTTCTTTGGAGGTCTTCAAGACCCACCTGGACATGTTCCTGTGTGACCTTATCCAGGTGGACCTGTAGGGGGGTTGGACTAGATGATCTCTAAAGGTCCCTACCATTCTATGATTCTATGATATCTAAACAACATAAACTGTTCTTAGGTGATAGCAAATGGCATTCTTAGATTTTCAGATACTTTGAGAGAAGCATCTTGAATGGCATGGGGTTTCTCAGAATCATGTCCTACGCCCATTCTGAATGAGAGCTCTCACATCACTTGAAGGAGGTAGAAAAAAAGGTACTAGAAAAAGTCTAATCCATCTAGAGCTCTTCTGAAAAATCTCTTACTGAATCAAGCTATTTTTTTTTACTATCTCCATATCTGCTTTTTATGTCAGTGTGGGTTTTATTTTCTTCATTTGGAAGGGACTGCCTACACTATAATGTGGTCCCACATTATGATATTGAGATTGTTTGTTTTGTTCTCTTCTAAAGGCATGTTGAATAATCATGCCAGCATGCACAGGAATTGGTGGGATAAAGGCTGACACAGTTATTGGGTACATTTGTAGTTAGTGTTATTTTTAAAAGAGCTACACAGCCAAGATCAAATAGTAAATATTTCCCTGTTTTTATTTGCATTTCTTAAATATGAGAGAAATCTTTATTACAACAAGAAGTCTGTGTTTCTGTGAGTAATCTTTACTAAGACAAACCTCTTTTTGCTACATCCAGTTTTCTGACATAAATTACATTATTCTGGAGGTCGTACTACTCAAGGAAATCCACTTTAGGTCCTGATTGTAAGTCCTACTCACAGAAATGATCTTTACTTTTGGGAGATGCTATGCCAGAATCAGATTATTCCCTTGAGTACCTGTGACCTAAGTAAATGAAGGACTTAAAGGACATGTAGAGATTAAAGTTAACTATGAAGAAATAAGCTTAATGAGGACATTTAGTTCAGATGGCTCTCTCCTTTTTTCTCCACTCCCTTTCCACTTGAAAGCAAAACTAAGTGGCTATTTGAGATTAAAAACAGCTAGGCAATGACATGGGAAAGGTGGTGCAACTTGTCTTCACACAGTGCTGCATGTGCTGGAGAGTTGGTACAGATGGTTGAGAAGTCTTGTTCAAGAATGAAGGGGAATGTAAGAAATCTGCTTGAAGGCACATTTCCTACAGCTTTTAGAGCTCAAGACAGAATAAAGGAACAGGACTTGGCAAAAGCTGATATTATTGAATGTAAGAATAAAGTTTAAAACAGAATTAAGATTCATAAGCCCATTTTTTTCCAAATGTATTTGCAGTAATTCCCTCTGTTGTCAATGACCTTTATCACATAGGTTTGATGGCAGTAAACTTCCAAGTATATTGTCTCCTTCAGCTTATTTTACTCTTCTATACCTACACACAAACTTTTCACACTTTGGAAGCTTTGATCACACCACTTCTCCTGTCTCCTCATATTGAAGGGAAACCAAAATTCTCCACTAGTATGCTGTACATACCTTAACCTCACCTGCATCAGGAGGGTAAAATTAAGTCACTCTGTCTGCCAGTGACAGTATATAAACACAAACCATGTGCAAAACAGATGACTGTCAACTAAACTTTGCTGTAAGTATAGACATACTGAAAAAAAAAATTGTCCTCTTGTCAGTTAGTATTTGTTTAAAACTTAAGCATAATATGTGCTATTCAGCATATAGAAACAGGCAGTGGCTCACATTTCTTTGCCATTTTCTTGAAAGAACTGTCATTTTGGATTTCTTGAATTCTCTGTATTTATTACTTCAATTACATTATTTCCTCAACTATATAAAGCAATATTAATTTTCTTTGGCTGTGCAGAAAACAATGAGAAATTACAGTTGAAAACTTAAATTGTGCACAAAAAAAAAAAAAAGCTAATATAAGCCAAATAACTGAATTGGATGTGTTTATTTCAACAGCTGCAAAATGGAATTATTGCAATAACATGAGCTGCCTTGTCTCAGTGGCTGGGAAGGGCATTGCAAGCCCAAGCAGAAGGGCAATCCCAGGCCAGACAGTGAGGTGCCAGGGATGAAATAAGGCAAACATCACTGCTGCCTGCTGAGATACAGGAAGAACTACAACATGTAGAGTTGTTCTAGGTCCCATCCTTGCCCTTCAGTAAAGTGTTTTGGCACATCCAAGTTGACAGGATGCTACAAATGAGAATAATGAATTTCCTCTGGGAGAGGGCATCTGAGGGTAGTTAAAAATCATCATTTTATTTTCCCTGCTTTATACAGTACAGACAGAATGTGAAGGTTTCAGGAACTGTGTGCCTGCAGTAGGATCTGGGTTCTCTGCATGGTGCTTGATCCTTATTTACTGGCCTAGCCTTCTCGACATATTGGACTCTGAGGATGCTTCAATTACCTGAATTAAATTTGTCCTATAGACAAACTCACTATACAAGGATTCCATGAGATAAAATGTTATGTTTGTTTCCCCTTTGGTTAGGCACACTACCTCCAAATCATGTGCAGCTGAAGACAAAGCCTTCAGTATAGTACCAGTTTAAAGCTCGCAGTTCTAATAGGCAAAAAGCATAAACCCCTCATTTTTTATAAATCATTCAAGAGGACATTCAGAGTCCTGGAATCAAACGTGAGATAGAGGATTTTCTTAGTCTTATTTTAGGCTTACTATGGTGAGTCTGACACGTCCTTATTGTCTTAAACTCTGGAAGTTACTCTATATTTTGCTATAAAAGTCCTCTCATTTTTCTTTCAGTGGGAGGATATCTCTAATGGAGATCTGTGATATCACACAGACAGAATTCCCTTATGAATAAAATTCTTAGATTAGAACATATTCCTTAAGGGAGGAAGAAAAGAGAAAAATCAGCCAATGGCATCCTGGGGTGGGGTGTATTAGAAGGGCTGTGGTTAGGAGGTTGAGAGAGGTTGTCCTCCCCCTCTACTCTGCGCGCGTGAGACCACATCTGGAACATTGTGTCCAGTTCTGAGCCCCTCAGTTCAAGAAGGACGGGGAGCTGCTGGAGTTCAGCACAGGGCCACAAAGATGACTAAGGGAGTGGAGCATCTCCTTTATGATGAAAGGCTGAGGAAGTTGGGGCTCTTTAGCTTGGAGAAGAGGAGACTGAGGGCTGATTTCATTAATGTTTACAAATATGTAAAGGGTGAGTGTCAGAAGGATGGAGCCAGGCTGTTCTAAGTGATGTCCTGTGATAAGACAAGGGGCAACGGGTATAAGCTGGAACAGAAGAGGTTCCAAAGAAATACAAGGAAGAATTTCTTCACTGTGAGGATGATAGGGCACTGGAACAGGCTGCCCAGATGGGTTGTTGAGTCTCCTTCCCTGGAGACATTCAAAACCCACCTGGACAAGTTCCTGTGTGACCTGTCCTAGGTGGACCTGCTCTGGCGGGGCAGGGTTGGACTAGATGATCTTTTGAGGTCCCTTCCAATCCTTAAGATTCTGTGATAACATAGGCTATAGCCTGAATACCTTGTAAGCTTTACTTCTCCCGTCTAAAATGATCATAATTTATTATGCACAGAGTAGCAGTGTCTCACGCAGACAAAACCTTGACAGAAAAAATCCAATCCTATAACTCCTGGGATTTTCTTGCTTCATCTGCCTGAAACAATATGGCAAATTAACAAACTCAGCTGGATGACTTTGCCAATCTAGCATCTCTCACATGGGCAAAACTTTCTTCATGCGTTACTCTTCTCATAGAGACCACAGAGGGTTTTCTACTTCTTATCTTCATTGCTGCATCTGGTGAATGTGACATAACATATACATTCCTGAATGGCTCAGATCTATCAGGACATAACATGTAAAGACAGACTACTTTCCTACACACAGCAAAGTTCAAAGAAATCATCTGATTAATGCCAGAGAGTCTGGGATAAAGATGGAAGAATGTCATAATGAGAAAACGCTGTAATGAATACAGGATAGAGAGCACTGCTGGGGCTGAGAAAGCATTGTAAACTTGAACACAGTAGATCACTTTGGGGCAAATGAGGACTGATTGTAAAGAGACAGACTAAAATCTAAAAAATGTCTAAATTTTTCATTTACCTTGTCTGAATGTGCTCAATTTTCACATCAATTCAGAACAATCATGGACTTAGCAGCATTGTTCCAAAAACTTAGTTATAGTTAGTTATTTAAACACAAGTAAAGGTAGAAATCTCTAGACATCCATGCATGAAACTTCTTGTCTCATTTAATCTTAACTAAAAAGGAGTTACACACTGTTGTTCCAGTCACAGAAATACATTGGATTGTCATGAAGAGGGTTTGGCTTAAGTTTTTTTTGGTCATACCTTCTGTTTCCCAGTCATGTGATTGTTGCATTTCCACTAGACCATGAAAGTACTGGTGCTGGAAAACTACCTACACTGCCTTTGAGTAACTCTTTCCTGCTAGGAGGCTCCAGTGTAGCTTGAATATCACAGGCTTAGCTATTTGTGGTTCTTTTTTTAAAAAACTGAAATGAAAAAAGGTAGGTCCTTCTGCCTACATAAATTCATGTGGTCATCAGAGGACGTCATTAAAAATACAAGTATGAAGAACAATACCTTAAATTATGGGCCTTTCAAGTTCTCTAGAAGAGTTTATAAATTAAGTTTGGCAAATATCAGATAGGCAATAACTAGTGGCAACAATGCAGGTACATGAAGATGAAGTACAACATAAAGAGACTGAACGGAATGTATGAAGTGGTACAAATTAGCAGCATGAATAAAGGTGGGCACGAATTGGCATGTGTAGGAGTAACTGATTGCCCTTTCCAAGAGTCAGGAATGATTTTCATTTTTAATGGGATCATACTTCTTCATTGCTGAATTTGATGTTTCTTTTTGCCCTCATGAAACACAAAAATGTTTAAAACAAGTTTAAAAATATTTCATAATTTAAAATGAAGACAGAAGAGTAACCAAGAGAAAACTCCTGACAAGGAAGTGCTGACTTGATTCTGTCCGTAGAAAGCTTTGCAATGCTTTAGTCCTGTCAAAGGAGATACTGGGTAGCAGTTTCCAAGACCCTAGCGTGATTAAGTTTTCATACACATGCTGATTTTGCACTTGTCTACTTATGCCTGTTAAGAATTTTCTTTTCTTCTCTCTCCTTTCTCAAACCCATGTATTGATTTTAATGTCACATTAAGATGGGTGCTCTAATGCACATGTGAGGTTTTTTTTTTTACAAAGAGGCTGCTTTGGTACACCAACAGTAGTTATTTCAGCAACAAAAATAAAGTATGCACTACAAGAACGTTACCATGAGTAGTTGAACAGTTTGGCCTGTTTATCAATGATATACAGTGCTTATGGCTACTTTTCAAATGTGACTTACCATTGTGAAACTTAAGTCATTCTTGCGCTTTTGAAAACATTCACAATTAAGTTATAAGTTAATGCTAGGCTAAACAGACCGGGAACGGAACATTTTTTTTTTCCCAGAAGCAGTAGGAATTTAAAAAGAGTTAATAATAACAACAGTATCTTTTTTATCCTGTTAAAATTTTATTTTGATCACAGAACAACTGTCAGCACTAGTATGAGAGGTGTGTGAAGTATATAACCTACTGCTCTGCCATGCACCTCACACAGTCACAACAAAAACTGTACTGCTCACTCCAAAAAACATTTTCAAGAGAGGAACTCAAACTACTTTTTTCCTGAATTTTTAAAAAAAGGAAAAAAAGAAAAAAAATCACCACAAACCAAATAAATCCCTATTGCACTGCCTGGAAATGTATAAATATTTAGCACCAATTTTTGAAGGTATAATGACAACCCAAAGACATGAAATTCAGTATCTTTGAAGACTTTTCCCATGATGTTATAATTATTTTTGTAACATGGATAAAAAAATATCAGTCTCATCTTTTAAACAGAATGTCTGTCTCCTTGCTTATAAAAAGTAGTCTTGTGAATGTAACCACAAAGTATCTTCTGTTCTCTTAAAGATTATGAAATATTGATGTGCCCACAATAGTCATCCAGATGTAGTCTTCAGGCTTGGTTGAATTCATGACTTCAAACTCTTTCAGGTTTTATTTATGGGCTGGGATGGACTGATCCTAACAAAGATTGTCAAAGTTACCTGTGCTGTCTGCCTGTGGTTGAACCAGCTTTGCATGCAGATAAATCACTTCCTGTACTGAACAGTTCCTGATTTCTTCACTACATAGTGAGACAGTCAAGTCTCAGGAACTAAGCACAGATGGGTCTTAGAGAAAAGGTATTGTCAACTCTGTCCATCTATCTGAAGCTTTCATATACTTATGTTGACCCATGTGTCTAGCACTGGTATCCAATATGAGACATAGAATGTGAGAATTAGAAGACACTTCTGAAAGTGTTAAACCTTGAACTTTTGCTTCAGTTGCTCCATCTGCAAAATGCAGACACTAGTAATTCTCTTTAGAGGGCAATTTGTATGTTTTTCCCCTATTTCTAATCATGTGGAAACTCTCCATATTTGAAGCATGTCTTTAAATGCTTGAACTTGAAAACAAAAGGCGTCCCTCTTAAGTTAAATTATTTCCTATGGATTGAGCCAGAGAGAACAAAATCCACACAAACTTCTTTTGACTTGGAAAAAATTATTCCATGCTCCAAGCCAATCTCCCCACCTCAGACAACCTATTTCCCAACCCCAGTCCTGATGAATTTGATTTGCATGCAAAAATTCACCATGTGCTTCATAAATCTGGTTTATAAGAACCATTGCGCTTTATACACTTTTTTCCCAAGTAGTGGTAGTTATATCTGGACCTCACGCCAACAGCAGATGTTGGGCTTTCCGTGCAAGAAAGCAGCTGCCAACGACCCAGAGAGTCCTCTCTTACTAACAAGATGCTGCTTCCATACACTTATAGAGTCTCTTAAGTGAGAAGAAACTGCAGTGCATGTTACATTCATGTAATTTTAGGACAAATTTGTGCGGATTGTTTCCTCTGCATTTTGGAAGGAAAAGAAAGCAACAGTTGCTTCCTTATGGATAGCAAAACACAGCAAGTGTAACGTTGGTAACTCTCCCACTAGTGTTTGTGTCCCAGGGACAGAACTTAAATGAGACCAAGAGAACTGACTTCTAAACCCCTATACTAACTTATTATGTAATAATGCAATCCTGTAATATACTATTTATAGTTGGCTTAGGCAATCTTATCTAAAAGGCCTCATGAGAAAAGTTACGCTCTAATACATATGGATGGGATAATATCTATCTAGGCTAATCAACAGGCATCTGTACAATTAAAAAATGCCCAGTGAAAATTGAGGCCATATCAGCTACAGACTCAGTAGGCTTTCTGAAAGCCACATCAGCTCCAAAGCAGCCTGGTTCAATAAATATGGCTCTAGTCAGAACCATAAAGACTAATACAGGATGTCTCTCAGGTGTTGTTCACATGCACCAGACTCCCTGGCTCTCTTCTGGTGCAACTTCTGCTTACAAGAAAACCCACAAATGGACGTTAGGTAGTGTATGCTGGGATCGAGATCATATATGCATATGAATATGAGCTGTGTCAGATTTGGCTCCCCCATCATCTTCTAGTGGTCAAACAAGCACTTGAACAGTAGCAACAAAATCCTTTTGTCTTGAGGAACACATGTTGATCTCCAAACAGCAAGAACTGTAAGCACAGTTAAGCTCAGGCTATGTCAGAAAAAGCCTCAGCGTGTCTCAGCCTAAGCAGCATCTCACGGGGAACACTAACAGTTCACAGATGTCTAAATTTGAGTACCTTACTCCTATTGTACAGTGGGCACACAACTAGAACACTTGAACTAGAAAACAACAAAACCTTAATTAACAGTCAGTAATTAAGTGTGTGCAAGTGCAGACTGAAGACCACAGCAAAATAAAATTTGAGACAAGTCTGGCCAAAAGCAGAGGTGTGTTCTGCATAGACTGAAGGCACTGTGTGATGATTGTCTGCATGAAGGAACCCATTGTAGTAATGCCTAATAAATGGCATGAATAGTGGATCTGGGTTCTGCATCAAAGATCCTTATTTGCCTACTAGATAGCATTTACTTTTCAATATTTTCTACTCACTCACTGATACCCAAAGTAATCCCAAGTTAGGCACAAGCTGACACCTTGCAGACAGTTTATCAAGCATAGCTTTTTAAAAGATCAAATAGTAGTGTTGCAATTGCCTCAGTATTTTTTTTTCTTTTATCATTTCTTCAGCTCTTCCTACAGAGATTCTCATCTCTGATTTTAAATGCTTAATTTTAAAAGAGTAGACCTTTATGTTTACAGAGAACAGTCTGCTAATGTGGCTCTAACACCATAACCTAGTGGGTCAGAAAACAAGCCAAAGGAAAAGAACCTACACTTTTCCTTCCTAACAAATCAAGCTGATCTCACAGTTTATGGTAACTTGACTCAAGATTTTTGAATGACTAAGGTTAAAAGTACTTTAAGATATCAAACTATCAAGCTCCCCATAGAAAAATAATCAAAGCTCTCTCCACAGCTATTCTGGAGAAGATTAACTTTCCTGCCAACTACATCTCTCATTGCTATAAATGTGGAAAACAATGACAGTTTTCAACGAATACCCTCTCTCAAAAAAAAAGCCAATAGGTCCCATTTATAATAAATTCTCAAGACAAATTATATCATCTTCCCACACTGTGAAGCCCATATTCCACCTCCACAATAAAGGGACTTCCAGTTACCCATACCTTCATTGTAAACAACAAAATGGATGATAGACGACCAAAGGCTGCTTGAGGACATTCTCATAGGCATTACAAATACTTTAAGCAAAGAAGACTAACAGAGAACAAGACTGTGTCCTTGTCATATGTCCCGTTGGTTGTAAATTGTTCCCAGTGCACTCGATCAGAATATCACATGCAAAGAAGTAAATGCAATTTTAATGAAAAAGTTCCCTCATTCCAAAATCAACACAAATGACCATAAAGCATTTCTGTCATGATCAAGTATTTATAATACCAACAATGCACTGTACCTTCTCAATTGTTTAAAAGATCTTTTGCTTGAAATTGTGACAGTCTTGGATCCCTCACTTTTATTGTTTATAAAGCTTGCACAATCAGATTGGCATACCATGAAAATCCCATTCCACTTCAACTTTGGTTTGGTCATCCTTTGATTAATATCACATTTATCATGAATATGTTCATTTGAAAGGCCTCCCACACACTTCAAAAATAATCTGCATCACACTCCATCTCCAAGATTGTTACACAAATTACTCATGCCCACTGCAGACATACATAAAAGAAAAACAATGACATTACTTACTAGGAACTCCAGACACCAGTCGTAATGGACGTAATACTCGGAAAGCCCGCAGTGCTTTAACATCGAATCCGGCACCTTTTCCTCCTATTGAATTCCCTCCATCTGCTTTGGTTGCTTGTTCTAAAATTGCACTAAAAAGCCTACAAAAAGAAAGAGGAAACAATCTGTAGGCAGACAGCAAGGCTCGGGCTAAACAGGAACAGAGATCATCATCATATCACTCAAACTATCTCACAGACCTGCGAACAGTGTCAAACATCTCAGTCGACATTCACATATGGTGGAGGAGAGACAGACTCTTCCCATATGCAATAGCCTAATAGTGATGTCTATACCGTTTGCAAAACACTTGTTTCTAGAGCTGACATAAACACGATATGCTCCTCCTTCAGCCTAATG
Source organism: Colius striatus (assembly GCF_028858725.1). Lineage (NCBI taxonomy): Eukaryota > Metazoa > Chordata > Aves > Coliiformes > Coliidae > Colius > Colius striatus. The sequence continues at coordinate 141,472,840 of NC_084759.1, forward strand.
GCTCCTTGCAGCTAGCTGTAGACTACCACAGTGACCAGTCTACCTAGCAGCCTGTGGAGGGGTGCTCTCTGTCCTGGGTGCTGAGGCATGCCAAGTCCTTCAAAATGGCCATCTGGCAATGCCTTTTGCTGAATCTAAAGGGTCACCAACAGTGGACCATGTGGCTCAGATTTTGAAGGCAGCCTCCAAGCTGCTCCTAACAGTCTGGACATAGTGTTAGTTGAACAGAAAAGCAAGAAAGCATAAATTTTAGGTTTTGCCCTTTCTGCTGACAATACTTTGCTATCTTTAATAACCAACAATGAATTTGGGGAAAAAATCATCATCCATAATTAATCCAGTCCTTAATTATCTGTCACACATTTTACAAGAAATTGAGATTAATCATGGGTGTTGCAGGCAGAACTTGGTGTAAAACTCGTATCCTTCAAGGTGGAAATTTTTAGATAAGGATTAGATTATGTATTTTTGTATCCATTTGTAAATCCCCTGATGCTCTGGCTAGGGAAAGCATGAAATTGTAGGAGTCTTACTATTATAATGTTTTATTATATCAGTCTTAATGTTTTCTCTTGGCTAGTGGGAGAAGCAATTTTAAGGAGAAGATGTCTCAGAATGCATTTGAAAATGCAGAGCAAGGAAGAAATGACAATATTATTCTGTGAAAGAGTTGAAGGCTCAACTTATGTGTTAATAAGATCTTGATTTAATAAATTAGCTTTCAGGAAGCAGTTTCCATTTTTCTGGTACTTCCATTAGTACCTTTGGGGGAGGATGGATTCCTCATGAGTTCGCTAATGACATTGCTTTCAGCCTTGAAGTCATTAACATAAATCCAGTCAAATTCAGTAGAGTTTAAAAGCTGTTCCAGTCTAAATGGATGTTTGGCTCTCTGTAGAGAGTGCTAGCCTGTGAGTGGCAAAGACCTCTTGGCCGGTCAAGTGCCATGGAGGTACCAGGTAACCAAAGCAGCTGTCTGAGATCCTAGAAACAGCCTAGTTGGAGTGTCCTGGATTCAGCACAGACCGATTTATCTCTCAGATTTCACAGTCTGTACTATCCCTGTCAGGATCTTATCTATATGGTCTGACTGACATATTCCACAGAACGATCCAAAACTGCATAGCAAGCAGAGACTGAGCTGTCTGACTGCTCCAAAACCTGCAGTCCACTCTAAAAATCTACTCTTAGGGCAACAAACAGGGAGCTTGCTCTGGATAGAAAAAGGTGGAATCATTTACTGAAGCATCTAAGCCAACATATTTTCCTGCACTAAATCCACACAAAAATGTGGATTAAGGGAGTTCAAATGCAAAATTAGTTTCTTAAGCAGTTAAAAAAAGAGATCAATCATAAAAAGTATTACAAAACTTGTCAGCTGTGACTGAGGAACTCCTAACTGGATCTATTCAAAACCTCAACTTCAAGCACTGCAGAAAGATTTAACAACTAAGTAACAAGCGTGGGAAAAACTGTGTGTGGGGGAAGTTGGATACTGAGCTTGTAGGTGTTGCAGACTAAGAAGCAGGATGCAGGGAAGACAAAAACAGAGTCTATGAGAAATACCAAGTTGACTACAGGTATCACCAAGAGAGATAAACAAGGGCTGATGTAAAGAACATAAATTATTGGAATGTATGCATTATTTGAGCTATGTACACAAATTACAGAGTTGCAATTTTCTGCTGGTCTTCATAATAGAAACACTGTAGGTCAAATATGCCCTAACATATCTTCAGTAAGCTAGTGATTAAGCCCTAGAAATGTGGTCTATTTCCTATTCAAATGCTTCTGTCTTCCTAGTCAACAGAAATCCCATACCAGATTATGAGTGACACACCTATTCAACAGTTACAGTCTCCTGGGATCCTCTGGAAGAAAAAAAAATCACTGCAAAAGAATTCTTATGTTGTTTTTCAGCTCTCTTGCAATGCTGAAGACAAGAAATCTCAGTGAACTTTGAGCCAGCAACTGTGCAAACTGAGGGTCCATTCTCCTGGTCACCATTATCATTGACCCCATGTTTTACCAAATAGCAGCTCTTGGAAGCTGTCACCAAGGGCATTTCTCCTGACAGTGATGCAATGAGAAAAGAATAGACTCTTCTAGAATTCTCTAACCTAAGTAAAACTATATGTGTCCTAAGTTAATGCAAGAGGACCAGAAACATCATCAGTGGGACAGCCACTGGATCATTTACTTCATGCTGAATATCTTCCCCTGTACTAATCTTGCTTTTTACTAATGTAATAAAGCTTTTTATTTCTCTTATTTATTACACTCTTTTTGTTGGAGTCTGGTGCCTAGTCTGAATCTCCACTCCAAATTTATAGCACAACTTGCCAATCTCACTTCATTGTCTCTATTGCGTCCTGAGTTAAGACACTGGAAGACATCTATGGCTCAGAGGCGACGACTACCAGATGCTTTTTTGGCAGTAACCCATTATGACCCAGAGGCAAGGAAAAACAGCACCAGAAATAGCACCAATGATAAGACACAGAAGAAAGGTGAGTCTTCTGATGTCTCCTCCTAGTATCTTCTATTAAGAAAAAAAAAAATCCAACCCATATGCAATTTGTAGTTTCTATAAACTCTATTGAATCTTTTTTTTCAGCTAATTGTTTTCCAGTCCTAAAGAGATGGATAGATGTTAAGATACTGGTATAAAAACAGGAGGCCAGAATCCTTCTACTCTATATTTACATGGGAAAATCTGCTCTTTGATGAAAACCTCTGGGAAAAGCTTTCAGTAGATATGATGAAACATGATCTAGTTCTTTCTTTCACCTTTCAGTAGGTGAGTTAGTGGAAATGTATACTCCAAGCATGTTTTGAGAAAACTGCTGACAGAAAAACTGAAGTTTCTATGATATGAAAATTCAATAGGTTTAATCTCTTGCAGACAGTGAAAATATAACTTTTTTATTGTTGCTTTGTTTGTGGTTTTTTTTTTTTTTTTTTGTAAAGAATACAAAAATCAATCTTATTTTCTTCCAGCTAACTATTTTCCTCCAACTTAAATTCACATCCCAATTTCTTTGGACATAGTATTGAAGAAATAGGAGTATTGATGTGCTCGAGGGTAGGAAGGCTCTTCAGAGGGACCTGAACAGGCTGAGGCCAATGGTCTGAGGTTCAACAAGGTCAAGTGCTGGGTCCTGCACTTGGGTCACAAGTTCAGTTTTGGGCCCCTCAGTATAACAAAGGCTTTAAAATGCTGGAGCAAGTCCGAAGAAGGGTAAGAAAGCTGGTGAAGGATCCAGAGCACAAGTCTTATGAGTAGCAACTAAGGGAACTGGGATTGTTTAGTCTGGAGAAAAGGAGACTGAGGAGACACTTTTTCACTCTCTACAATGTTGCAAAAGGAATTTGTGGTGAGGTGGTTGTCTGCCTCTTCTCCCAAGTAACAAGTTCATAGGACAAGAGGAAGTGGCCTCAAATTGCATCAGGTGAGGTTTAGACTGGAGATTAGAAAAAATTTCTTCACCCAAAAAGGTTGTCAAGCAGTGGAACAAGCTTCCCAGGGAAGTGGTTGAGTCTCCATCCCTGAAGGTATTCAAAAGATGCATAGATGTGATCCTTAGGGGTATAGTTCGGTGGTGGACATGGCAGTGCTGGGTTAATGATTGAACTTGATGATCTTAAAAGATCTTTTCCAACCTAAACATTTCTAAACACAATTAACAGTATCTGGAATCCTAAATTTCACTTTTGTCATGACTACATCTAAAATAAATTCGACACACTTGAAATAGAAATTTATTTTCTGCTTTACATCACACACATGTATATATGGATGCACACCCTTGTCTTTTTTACATTTACTTCTGCATTATGAAGCTAGCCTCATTCTTTTTCTTTCTTATACTTTTCTGTTTCCCTTTTAACATCTGAAATATCAAAAATATTTTCAGGGCACACTGATTTTTACAGCATAAAAAAAAGAACTTGTCAAGGGCTTCTAGAATATAAGGAGAAAACAAATGCCTTGGTATTTCTAAGGCCAAATGTCAGCAGAAAAATACAGCTGAGTGAATCCTCATAGATATGAAGAAATAGTAAAGTACAATGATTTTTTTTCCATAATGTTTTATAGTTCACCTGAGTGTGAATGTGAAAGCGTTTGGGTCTGCCCTTTAGTATCTCCGCACAGGCCTTCAGAGAGATGTATAGTGTGAGCACATTTTCAGTCTGCTCTAAATTTCACATCCTTTCCAAATACCTTCACTGCTTACCTTCCAAAGTAAGACTGCCTTTCAAATTATGACACCTTTTTTTTTTCTGGTAAAAGCTACTGGCCCTTGGAGAATGACTATGCTTGGCAGACAAACCCCGGTGCTGCCAGGAAAGACAAAGATATTCCTCTGGCACAACATTGTCAAGTTAGACTTCTCTCAAGAGAAATTTCCTCCAACAACCTAATATTAAAGGACATTGCTGTTATACCTGAAGTTTCATTTTTTTTTTCCAAAAGAGGAACAGTAAACTGAAGGAAGCAAGATACAATTGGACTAATCATTAGTGTTTGTGGGTTGTGCCTCATTAGGCAGCTTAGAGGTGCGATCTTTGCTCTTAACTAATAATGTTTTCATCCACAGAACCCTTGATTGATTCCTCCCTACACCATTTGTCTTCAAAGCAGTGTCTAATGATACTGCTATAGCAGGGTCATAGGCTAATTAAAGATAAACTAGAATCAAGCTTAAAAAGAGTTAGCTGATGAAAAAGCATATCTCCCACACTGGAAAAATGATAAGCTGTTACAAGCCTACAGGTATAAAGCGCATCCTTTCTCCAGAAAAACTAGCAACTGTGTTCAGTGCTTCCCTCTGCTGCTGCTGCTACACATTCCTGTGTCATTGCTAGAATGACAGTAAGATCCCTTTGAATATCAGGGGACCTACCTTCATAAGGCAAGGGAAAGTGCATAGGCACATATGTTCATTTTCCCTTTTCCCTATTGGCTTGTATGTTAAAACATACATAAAGGAAAGCAGTTGTGCTGTATTATCTCTACAAGATATAGGAGGTAAGCAGTGTATACTAGATGGGTATAGAGACAAAGACTTTTTTTTTTCTCCTCCAGTACTATTTGAAGAACTATTTCCCATCTAGGCATTCTATTATTTTTTAGCAAGGATAATCATCATTGAAAATGAAGATGATTCCTAAGGCAGAACAAGTATGAATGGCAATTACTACAGTTGTTTAGGAACCTGACGCTTCCAGCTTAAGTCCCACATCATCCTTTGACCCATATAACAAATAAATTCCTCTTCCCAGTGCTACAGCTCTGTCCAAATTGTTCAGCTTCCCCCAACAGCTGCACTGACAGGCAGAAAAAGATACCACGAGGAAATGTTGTTACCAGCACTTGCTTTTTTCTCCCTCTCTCTCTTTTTAAAATTTGTTTCAAATATTTTCCATGGGACTTCCTGATAAAATATTCAAATATTCTGAAATTTAAAAATTATTTCATTGAGGGGTTTCAGGCACCCACTAGAAAAAGAAGACAGAGCTGAAGACGATATTACCATGTAGATTCTTCTGAGGGCTTGTGTAGACAAAAACCAGTGCACCAGCCTAGACTGTGGTACTGTACAGTGAGTTTAAACAGATAAACATCAAAGGAACTCATCTGGCCTTGAAGTGGAATCTGTCACTTGAGATTGTTACTATTTAACAGAAACCTTGTGGTCCTGGCCATGTTTATTATAGTTGTGTAATCCCTCCCCAGTTACTTTTTTTTGTTCCCCATCTAGTAACAGAGCATTGCTGGAGGCAAGAACAGATAGAAGAGCTAAGAGCTGCAGCTTCTGTCATTGGCAAGGGAACTAATTTCAGTTGGAATAGCATCTTGCTCATTAGCTGCCCTAGTAGGAAAATTGAAAGGGACTGCACTTAAACTAGATATAATGCTGCCTTGTGATTTCTGGAGCCCTGCTCTTTCATATTCCAAAGGAAGAAGAAGAGGTAATTTGTCCTCTCTTTAAAAAGTTTCTTTATCATAAAAACTAAAAGTGAATAATTACATTTACAGGGCTTTTATTCTCCAATATTTCTTCAATTTAAGAATCAATTCCCAAGCAGGTGAGGTATCTGAGGGCATTCAAAGGCCAAACCAGCTACAGAATTAGACATCAGTGTCAGGGAAGGGGTTGGGGATTTTCCAATTTCCAATTAATAATTTGCTGTGAGATCTTTTGTCTGTGCATAGGAACGAAGAAGACAGACAATTGGGCATTGCCATAAGGAGAAGCATTATGCTCACATGGAGGTAGAGAGGTCTTGGGACTAAGAATTAGTTCAAGTTTGTCCTCAGCCTCTCCCTCACTGGGAATTTTCCTTCCACCCACTATTCTCCATCATGATGGAAAGTGGCAGAGATTGGGTAGCTCACAGCAGTTTGCTGGTGTTATATTTTGAGGCCACCACAAAAATAGTTAAGAAGCTAGACAGACTTTGGTTAGGGGAAGAAATTATGAAGAGGTTTTGATGACTAATAGTGTTTCTTTTGACATTTTCCCTAGGAGCTGATGCAGGGTTTCCTTGGTAAAGACGTGAAAATACTGCAAGTTTTTGTGGGCAATGAAATTCTCTAACAATGGAGTGGTGGGAAGATGGGAAAAATTACTCAGGTGAAGAAATACTTGTTCTGTCTTCAGAGGTAGTTTATCCTTCACCTCTTCAACAATTACAATTCGAACACTTTGCTTATCTCTTACCCTTAGGTAGAAAAAGCAGAAGGTGTTTTACTTTGCTTTTGTTTGAATAAATACCAAGCTTGAAAACCACATAGAAGAATAAGGAGAATTCAGAAAGGTAGCAGCTCAAAGGGAGAATTAGATCTACAATATTACAATTAGTATTTTAAAAGGTTAAAATATTAAAAAGGTCAAAAGTAAATGTGTTGAAATCACCAGCAAAACAGTGCAATTGAACTGAAGAATTAATTTTGTTTGTAAGTGTGAAAACCTGGGATTTAACTGTTTCATCATATTTAGCAATGAGAAACATCAGTACAAGTTCATAAGATACCAGAATTTATGTCATCCAACTGTAATCTTAAGGATCCCACCTAGATATTATTTTTTAACATTCATACAGATTTACAAACAAAAGGATTTTCTTCCACTTAAGCATATTCAGGCATTTGATTTTGTCCAACAGCCTTGTGCTGCTTTCTCTTTTTATCCCTGTTCCCAAAGAGCCATTTAATTTCCACATCTTGCAAACCCTTAAAAGCCTCAAAAAACGCTAAGCAGCAAGGGATACCAGACAGGAAATGTATATCAATCCTTAATAGTTATCTCAAGGTAAACCATTGCTACACATTGAAAATAGCATAAATTAAGTTAGAGCTGTAGAAGACCAGTGACCTAACTATATTTTTAGGTTACACAGTAAAACATGGGGAGTCTGTAGGGGGGCTAATCCAGGAGCAAAAAATGGTGGTTGTAGGAGGAAACATGATGGACAGCAACCTCTACCATCACCCTTATGTAACGTACCAAGCATTCACCCACCCTCATGCTCACAAAGATTGCCAGTATCCCCATTGTGACAGTACATTCAAAGAGGAAATGTTGGTACTCACCCTACTACCACAATTATAAAATCTAGTAAATTCCAGCCATTGCGGAGGTAAGCGTTGGGGTGAAAGAGAAGTCCATATGCTATTACTTTTAAAAATGCTTCCACTGTAAAAATTATGAGAAAGAGATACTCCACTCGTTCCTGGGGAAGAAAAGAGAGACAATGGTTAGTGTAGAGTGACAAACCATGGATAAGGACATTTTCTTCTTCACAGTCCACCCATGCAGCCTCCAACTCACTGAATCACCACTTGGGTACATCTAAAGTGTGGCTTGCCAGGGGTCTTTTCTCCTCATGCTTGCATCGTCTGCAACCAGTTTGATAGGACAGAGGCAGGAAATTTTGGTTAGGCTCCAAAATTTTCTGCCTTTGCCTTGACAGGGCCTGAACACTGCACAGGTGAGGAGAGGGTCAACAGGCACGTTCCAGTACTCAGCAATCTAAAGGGTACATTGCCAAATATTGCCAGACATCAGAATGAACTGCATCCAGTCCTCCTTTAAATCTGGAAAGGGAACATTGCTGGATGCAATATTATGGAGAGTGATGGGGAGAAATAAAGAGAAGGGCCTCCCTGAGACTGAGGCATATATCAAACTGTGTCTTCCTTGGGATTCACTTTTCTGTTGCTGGGGAATAGCTAGGCTGAATATTGGTGATAAAAGATTTGCAGATCAGGCTGATTAATGCTAGAGGATTTTAGTCATTCCATCAGAAATGTACATATCCCTGTGAAATGCAGGCTTCAATTAGGCATAATCAAAGTCACTTCCAGTGACAGTACAGTCTGATACAGGACAACCAAGCAGGCTGTAGGAGTCTGTACACAGGCTCACCATTTCTCATCTCTGGGGTTTTTAGTCCCAGCATGGAATAAGAATAGCAGTGCTGCAGAAATGGTGGGGACCTCCATCTAAGTAGGAGGGAAACTGCAGCATTAGGTAATCACTATAAAAATGCTGCATGGCAAGCTGAGTGGGAAATAAGTACATGAGAACTGGATTACAGTAAAAGGAGACTAAATCCCTACAAGATCAATGTACAAAGGTATTAAAAGTTTACATTAAAGAAATAAATATCTGAGATAAATATAAATGAAAACATCCTAGGCATCCTTGGTCAAACCTTACAGGGTACCCAGCAAGACAATCAAGGAGGTCACTATTTTTCTTTTCAGCTCCAAACTGAAATTACCCTATTTCTCTGCCCAGTTGACAGTATGTATGACAATTTCACAATACAAAATGTGCAGAATTACAAAAAAAAAAAAAAAAGCCATTGCTTTATGGCTGTCCATACATCAACTTGTTATTTTACACAATAGAGAAATTCAATCTGACAGTAGCAAACATAATTTTGAGCTTCAGAATATTGCTCCTTTTCCCTCACACAATAGTTTCACAATGCCTGCAGTATTCCTTAGTGCTTAGTATGGAGAATAGAATCATAGAAACACAGAATCATAGAATGGTAGGGGTTGGAAGGGACCTTTAGAGATCATCTAGCCCAACCCCCCTGCAGAAGCAGGACAACATAGATCAGGTCCCATAGGAACATGTCCAGGCGGGTCTTGAAGACCTCCAAGGAAGGAGACTCCACAACCTCCCTGGGCAGCCTGTGCCACTGCTCTGTCATGCTCACAGTGAAATAGTTTTATCTTATGTGTAGGTGGAACTGTTTGTGTTCCAGCTTCATCCCATTACCCCTTGTCCTGTTACTATCTACTATAGAAAAGAGGGATGTCCCAACCTCCTGACACCCACCCTTTAGATATTTATAAATGTTAATAAGATCTCCCCTCAGTCTCCTCTTATCCAGACTAAACAGCCCCAGTTCCCGCAGTCTTTCCTTGTATGAAAGAAGTTCTATACCCCTGATCATCTTGGTGGCCCTGCATTGGACTCTCTACAGAACTACCGTCTTGAGCTGAGGAGCTCAGAACTGGACACAGGACTCCAGATGAGGCCTCATTAGGGCAGAGTAGAGGGGGAGAAGAACCTTCCTCGACCTGCTGGCCACACTCTTCTTGATGCATCCCAGGATGTCATTGGCCTTCTTGGCCATGAGGCACATTGCTGACTCATGGTTAGCTTATTGTTAATCAGGACTCCCAGCCTGTCCTGGTGCAGGGGGTTGTTCCTTCCCAGATGCAGGACTCTGCACTTGTCCTTGTTGAACCTCATGAGGTTCCTCTCTGCCCAACTCTCAAGCTGGTCAAGATCCCACTGAATGGCAGCACAGCCTTCTGGGGAATCAGCCTGTCCTCCTAGTTTGGTGTCATCAGTGAACTTGCTGAGGGTACACTCTGTCCCCTCATCCAGGTGACTGATGAAGATGTGGAACAAGACTGGCCCCAGAATCGATCCCTGTGGAACTCCACTGGCCACAGGCCTCCAACTCAATTCTGTGCCATTATTCACCACCCTCTGGGCTCTGTCGTTCAGCCAGTTCTCAATCCATCTCACTGTGCATTCATCCAAACCACACTGCCTGAGCTTTCTGATGAGGATGTTATGGGAGACAGTGTCAAAAGCCTTGCTGAAGTCAAGGTAGATGACATCCACTGCTCTCCTCTCATCTAGCCAGCCGGTTATGCACTCATAGAAGGCTATCAGGTTGATCAAACAGGATTTCCCCTTGGTGAATCCATGTTGACTCCCCTTGATAACCATCTTATCCTTCATATGTTCAGTGATAACATTCAGGGTGAGTTGTTCTATCACTTTACCAGGGATGGAGGTGAGGCTGACCGGCTTGTAGTTTCCTGGGTCATTCTTCTTGCCCTTTTTGAAGACTGGCGTGACAGAATACCTCAAAAAAGTATAATTCTGTACTTATCCAGTCATAAAATTTTTTAACGTGTCTATAGCACATTTTCTATTGTTGTCCCAGATGGAGAAAAAGCAGCACACAAAGGATTTTCCCTTTGAATTTAGAGAAGCTCCCTTTGAACTCAGAGAAGGAAACAGCAGCATATAATACTAGTGACTACTACATCCCCAGCTCTACAAAACTACAAAATTTAGAAATAAATTATTTTATTTAGCACACAGTCTATTATTTAGCTAACAACTAGGAGTCCAACCATGAGCTTGGACACAGAAAAGAGATCTAGAATGGCTTGCACACTCTAAAAGGGACTAATCTGGCAGCCCCTCTCCCATCACTGCTGCTGACAAATCACAGTCAAACAGACTCAAACTATCAAGCTCTATTCACACATTTGTCACAAAACCTCTTAAAAAAAAAAAAGCAAGCCAATCACAACATGATGTGATGGAAAGTCAATGCGGTGTCTTTCTGATTGCTCTGCAACTTTGTGCTGTCACAAGCCTCTATCAGTATGGTGTGAGGCTGGACACCATCCTGCAGAGACAGCCCACAGTAACTCTACTTGAGAGGCAATGCCCTACCCCTGAAAAAGCATTCCCTGTGCATTCAATTCACTACATAAACAGAGAAACAGGCTCATGAAGAAATGCTACAGGCCCTAAAAACCAGCCTTCCCTTAAAACCTCTCTTGGTAGTCAGAATCTAGACTGAAATCAAGGGGATGCTGAGGAGCCCGAACTCTTGTCTAATAACTCCATGTCCATTTTGAAGTTCATTGGCAGAACAATTGAAGAGGAAAGCCTAAAGCTGATACTAAAGCTGAGGTCTAAAGTCCAGTAATTTAACAGAAACACTGTCCTTGGCCTCCAGGTATCCTAGAATAAATGCTGGGTTTTGTGGCTTTATGTTTCTGTGGCTTCAGCACTGTGAAGGTCTGCCCAGACAAAAGAATCTTTCCACTCCACGAATTATATTGAAATACTTGTACTATTGTAATCAACAAGTCCAAGAAAACAATACTTGAGAAAATTCTGGAAGAACTTTTTATTTTTTAAAAAATATATCTAATACTTCACAAAGCAGCCAGTATTTCAATGACGAACAGATTCCACATGGTTGGGTTTAAGAACCTCAAACCTTTTTTTGCCTTTAAAGATGCATATGGGACTGCATATTCCTATTTTGTTATTATAATAATGCTGTTTGTTAAATCATATTATTTAGGTAACACTGTGCTAAAATATTCCACATATGCATATACATACAAATACCTATACATAGTTATGTGTATATATTCATATACAACTCCAAGCTGTTTGAATAAATTCCTTATGACATTCCGATTAAAGTGGAAAGGTCCATAAAAAAAAATCTATTAAAGCCTCTGAAATGAACATAAGATACAAAATGCTGAGCAGAGGAGAGAGATTTTATGATCCTCTGCACTTAAATTAATGATTTCAGGACCTAAAACTGGAGGAAAAATACTGCCAAGATTAAACAGTGCAGCTACTGCAAGACCACTTGAGGAAGCTACTCCTGCATAGACTTGAAAAGTCTACCAATTAATTTGTCTTCCCTTTTCTCATTATAAAACTCAAGAGCCCCCATGAACATAGCGTAACTCAGTAATGATGTTGCGTAACTGGGTTTCCAGGAGCTTGGATTGCAGTCCCAGTCCAGATGCCACCTTTACTGGTGAACTCACAGACATGACTCAACTATCCCCTGCCTCAGGTTAGAAACAAGAGGAGGACCTGTTGCCCTCAGCAGCCACAGAATGATTAATTTGCCTCTGTTAAATGGTCATTTGTATTTCTGCTCACTCTTTTGAAACTTTGTTCTCACAGGTTAGGCAGATTGGGCCACAGTGCATTAGCACTGTAAAGTATCTATAACCTTCACTCCTTTGAGAAGCCAACTTGGTGCCATTTTAAAAGAAACCAAGCTAAACAATTATTGGCATTTGTCTTTGAAAGACCACCCTGCTGACAGGGAGGAAGAGACCTCGCCAGTACATTTGTGGGATGGAAAGGAGATATCAACATCACTGGCTTTTGAAACACAAATTCAAACCACAGTGTCAAATGAGAAGGAACTTCAGAGTTGTAAGAAAGAAGGTATAGTATTTTTTAATTTGTGTCTTACAAATGGGATCCATGCTGATGTGTCTGAGACACATGAAGCATACTGCGAGTTGCAGAACTACAAAGTAGGAGCTTCCTGTTTGAGCAATAGTGATGAAAATGTTTTGAAAACCAGAGTAAAATCCAACAATATATTAGTGGAAGAAGAGGAAGTACAAATGTTTTAGAAAACTGGCCAGTCTCTGGAGCATAAACAGATGTTCTGTGACTGTGGATTTACCACTGTGTTTTTTGAATTTGGGTTTTTTTTTTATATATACATAGGACATGAGCATCAGCTACCCTGGCTAATAGATTAGCTAGCACTAACATCACCAAGAAACATAGTGGACATCAACTTACTCTTCACAAAGAAAGAAACATTAACCTACTGTTCAGGCTCGAAGATATATTTCCAAAAGAGCATTACTGTATTAAGTATAAAACCCCTCTAATCCCATGTGCCTTCCGAAGACGTCATAGGTTTGGTTTTGTTTATAATTTTTAAACTGCACCTAATGACATCCTGTGTTCATAAAAGGAGTCCAAGAACAGGAAATCCGAGGAAATTACTGTAGAGTGCCATGAGGCTCTTCTTCTGTCAGAAAAGTGAGTAGATCAGTGCTGTTTCTGAGAACTAGTCCTCAGAATGACTCACTGTATCCCTATCCTATCTCTCCAAACCCTATATACCCAGCAGTACAGCTAGGTTGTGACATCTTATTTGTGAGAGTTACTCAAGGCTCAAATCACAATTGGGTTCTCACATCTTGTACACCCCAGTTTAAAGAATTTACGATCTAAAATTCAGTCACTAAAAGTTTTCTCAGACCTTGCAGTCTCCCTCTAGTTGCACTCTGCTCAGGCTTGTTACAAATCATCTTTCAAAAACTAGAGCTTATATATTTGAAGTAATCTGTAGCAAGCCTTGCACAGCTAGAACCTTTGTGAAGTTGGCTGTTTGACCATGTTACGTCAGTGTCTACACTATTATTCCCTAGTGCTTCCTTAAACATAAGAGAATACATTTCTTCAGTAATGTAAATACTCAGTAGCCCAATGAAAACAGTAGTATTTTTAAGTGTTCTATCATATAGGATGTTTTGGCACAAATTGCATAAAGAGGCTCTGACAGATATAAGTCAGAGTAGAAGCACTCAGACTTTCTCCTAGTAGGGAAAACAACTTGTTCTGATGGGCAATAAGATCAAACTGCAGTTCTGGGGAAGACGGCCTAGAGACCATGAAAAAAAAAATCCATGCTTTTGTATTATAGGTTATGAACATTTGAGGCATGGATATTCTCACCATGAGGTTACTGCTAGCATTAATAGCTTTGACCTTAGTTAAGGAAGAGCCATATGTGCGGACTAAAAGAATTAATTCAACAAAAAAAAAAAGATGTTAAGACAGGCCTGGGGACAATGAGTTATTTCTGAATGTACTCAGTTACTCAGGAGCCATTTTCAGCTAAGAATGTATGAAAATAATAAGCAAGCACATGACGGAATAAAACTTAAAGGAGTGAACCTGTTTGGATTTTTTTTTTCTTCCTTTCTTCTTAAAATCACTGCCATTGCAGAAACAAGCGACCATGTCCATTGATTTGATAAATAGGGAAGACAAGAAAACATACTGCTGAATATGACTCCATTTGCTGTTACTGCTAGTCCTAAAACACAGAGTTCCTTCTTCTGCCTGTTCTTCAAAATCACTTTTCCCCAAAATTGAGCAAAAAATCACCATCTGATTTTATTCGAGTAAAATAAGCCTAAAGAAGGAAGTGGGTGACTAGTCTTTGACTACACATAACCCATTGTGTTGGTAAAGGGTAGTCACAAGAGCTTCTGAAGGTTAGATTTCCAAATACTGATCAGCATTATCTTTTCTCCACTTCAACCAAAGACAGCGTCTAAATAACATCAGGCTTACAATGAGCAGAGTTAAATTCACAAGAAAGCACTGCAGAAGTACCATCCTTTAACAAACAACTCTTAATGAGAGGTGCTCTTACTTTAAAGGTGTCCAATGATAGAAGAATAAATCAAGCAAAGAATTCTCACAAATCTGAAATGAGCAATTATAAACCAGTAATGTAGTACAAACCAGCCTTTGGTGCTTTATGATAATTCATAACATGCCCACGATACATTTGAAGAACTTCCAGTGAAATGAGCAGAAGAGAGGATATTAGTAGTTTTTAATGATTACAGACCTGATACACACACCCTCTATTCATGAGTTCCCTGGCAAATCAACGAATACTTCAACACTTTGGCAAGGATCAAATTGAATTTATTTATGGGTTCAGTGGGATTATGTTTTGGGTCAGATTCCAATTGTAATACAAAGCCAAGGTACAAGGGAGTCAATCCCCTATGCTATGTACTTTGTACAAACACACTTTCCCTGTCAGTGAGCCATATGTTCCTTATTCACTCCAATCAAAAGATAGGTTCTGAATGCCATTATTGTTCCAATTTGCCATCATTTCACCTACATTTTTTACTAATATTATAGAGAGAAACATCCTCCAGCTATACAGATTAATGCAATTATTGGGACTCTTACATTTCAGGAGAAGAGGCCATGTCAATATCATTTAGTCCACGGTATGAGCAGAGTATTATTTCGAAATCTTCATACTAGAGAAGATTCTCAGCAACTTTATTTAATTTTGAAGACAGCCCTGCTTTGAGTTGCAGTTTGGACTATGCAACTCATAGAAGTCCATATCAGCCTATATTTTTTTTTTTCTGGGACTCTATATGCATATTTTATCATTCTAGATACACCTCTGGTCCTCAAAATAATCTAACAAACTTGATATCTTCTTTCAGTTGCTCATCAATTCTTCACAGTGGGATACCCCATTCACCACAATAGAGATGGTCAGGCATGTGTCTTTCTGGATTTAAATAAAGTATTCTACATCACTTTGGACTTAGAATTTGGACTCTGGTGCTGATTAGATAATGTCTAACCTATAAAATATTTTTCTTTCCAGTCTTTCACTAGCTGTTACAAAAATCTCTTGGGTGTTGTTGCTCAAGATTTCTTCTGTTTTGGACTGAAATTGAATAATGGGATCCTGCCTATATATGACTTAAATCCAGACAATATGTTCCTTATGGCTTCACTCTGCTGTGCTGCGACCAAAAATTGAAGCCATCCAAACAGACCATGTACAAACATTCCAATCTGAACAGCTCTGAAGAGGCAAAGAATGTTGTATCCTAGTTTCTTTTGTTTTGGTCCACTACTCTGATTAAATTGAAATGAACTGTCACTTTATATTCTGATCAGACCAATAGGAGATTACCATTCTAGGAAGAAGCAACATTAGGGAGGGCAGCATAAGGTTTATGACTAAGAGAGTTTCATTTAGGCTCTCTGGATAGAAATTAAAAGCTGGCTAGGTGTTGTTTTGTTACCATGCCTGGAAATTGAATTAACCCCTAGAAGAAAGCTTTTACTAGTTTCCCTTAAGTAGTTTCAGAGTCAATGAGGCAGTCCAGTGTCTTCTCCCAAGGTTAACATAGCCATTTGAAACATCACAGTCAATTCTCTGTCTACCAAACACTGATTAAGGACAGAGTACCAGAAGCACCCATTTAAATCAGAGCAACCCCATTATGACAGCTACATCTAATAGATCATCACAAGGTATACCGTGTCTCACCCAGGTTCCAAAATGACACTTAGGAATTGGCTACTTACCATGCTCAAGTGTTTGAAGTTGATTATATATGCAATGAGATATACAAGTCTATCATCTATAAAACATTTCAGTGCTCAATTTTATATTGAAAAACAGTCTTCTCTAGCATAACCTAACCTTTTTTTTTTTTTTTTTCTATGCTTAAAAGCACGTTAAGTGCTAATTATTGAGAATTTTCTTGCCAGGCATAACAGTAAATATATAGGACAGTTTCGAAAAAGGTCTTTTTACAGCACATCATCCAAGCAGGATACGCAAGTAAACGTGCTTTTGGAAACAATCTACAGGACTTCAGCAATAATTGTTCTAGTGACTTTACTGTTTTACATCATCTACAGGGTAGTTCCTAAAGTCATAGGTCCAGAGCTCTTCTCATTTATGCTGTTTATGCTTTATGTTTATGATCATCATCGCGCAATCAGTGCTTTCAGTATATTATGTTTCAACGAGTCTCTAAAATTCTTAGTGGCAGGAGAAAAGTTTAACAAAGGTGAATCCCAAGTGCTGAAAAGAAGTAACCCTGTCCCTGTGAGATTTAGTGATTTCTAGTTAATCACATGATTTCAGGAGCCGCTGGTTTTTTAACTGCTGGGAATCAACATTATGAAAACTGTAGCTTGTCTGTCTTGTAAGAGTAGACTGTTATCATACAGACAGGCATATTGAGGAACATTCCTGCTCATACTCAGTCATTTTCTCTAAGAGATCACCAAAAACTGCATATTGAAATAAAAGACTGAATTTCCAAGAGGGTTCAACATGTAGATGATGGATTCCTTTGGAAATTTGCCCATAATGAGGCTTTCTGTGTGTGAAGGGTTTTTACAATGCTCTCATGGATGAGCACTGTGAATGAGTTGCATTCCCTATCTTTAATTTAACGAAGGATCTTTCTCTCAGAAAGCTTTTTAAAAAAAAAATAATTAAAAATTATCTGATCCAACAAGATTCTGAGTAATTCTAGTACTTGGTAGGTTAGATTAAAACACAGTCTAAATCAGGGAGAATTTTACTACTACTTTTAACATGGAAAGTGTTACTCTCTCACAAGGTAATTCAATAATTGTGTCAGGCTAAATTCCCCATTTCTCTTCATCTTCTTTATATCTTCTCAAGTAACTCTAAATAACTAGAAACCTTCCCTAAATTGCCTTGCAGGGGGAACTCCAATTTGAAAGGGAC
This sequence comes from Colius striatus, assembly GCF_028858725.1. Classification (NCBI taxonomy): domain Eukaryota; kingdom Metazoa; phylum Chordata; class Aves; order Coliiformes; family Coliidae; genus Colius; species Colius striatus. Next base: position 141,490,300 of record NC_084759.1, read on the forward strand.
ACCACCACATACCAAGCTGAAAGAATAACTGGCATTGCCCTTCTCATGCAAGCCCTTGACACAGGGCATGTTTTTAAAGAGAACAGGGCTAGCAGGGGAAAGATGAGAACAGATAAAGAAAGAAGTATTTGGGCAGCTAGCTTTGGATCAAATGTCAGCAAACATGGGCTCCTCAAGAAAGCACAGATACATTCAGCACAATTTAGACCCTCTGTGAATTACTCTCAATTACTGAACTAAGAACTAGAGAATCACAAGAGAACCCCTACAGAAATCTGGCCCCGAATCTTTGTTTTAATAGGCTGCTGAGCACAGACTTTTCTCCAACTGACCACCCAGAAGAGCTCAACAAATCCTACTTTTAAAACATTTATGTCAAATGTATTTTAATCCGATCATTCATGTGCATTTTATGATGCTCTAATTTATGTTTTTAATCTACTACAATTCTTCTATAATTATTTGTGCAGTGACGCCTGACAGGGAATGCTTTATAAATAAATTGAATTTATGAGTATTTATAACCTCTCCCTCTTGAAACTTCTAAGTGAATAAATTGGTCCCACAGCTCAGTGTTCTAGGGCTGGGGTCCTTCTATACAGATTAATACCAACACATAAGATACACACATGCATGAGAGAAAGACAGAGAGAGAGAAATGGAGTGTATATGTGTGCGACCTTTTCTTTCCATGAGTAACCTAAGGGCGTATTTAACATTCTGTTCACACTGCTCATGGCAGTAAAGAAAAACACAACCGAAGGGAATGAAAAATGAAAAGTTCTTGCAGCTTCTTCATCTCAGCCTCTATCTTTCCTTTTGTGGGGCAAAGGTTTTCAGTTTTTGTTTGCTACTCTGAGTAATTTTCTGTTCGCTTGTTCACTGTCTGAACGGACAGGGCACATGAAATGAGCCAGCTATAAGGACCTTTGACAACCAGCACATAAAACTCATTTTATTTCCTTAATGGAAGTCTAATTGATGATTAAGAACATGTCTGTGACCTGTGCAGTACCCAGAGAATAGAAATGGACTTCATTTTAAACAGACAAAGCTCAGAAGGGTGCAGCTCTGCAGAGCAATAAGATCTCTACTGAGCAAGGAGAAGTGGGAGAACTGTTTTAGTTTTTAGCCAATTTTGCTAATTTATGCTAACAAAAAACCCCCAAACAACTGATATTCTCTGCCAGTTCTTCTGTCCCTTTGTTGACTCCAATCAGCCACTCTGCCTGCCCTCACTGAAGTGGCTGCTGATGTTGAAATAGACCCAAGGACAAGAAGCTGGAAAAGGGAATTTGGATTCATGCCCCACTCCTCAGTCAGACTGGGACATATATTTCCATTTCTTGTAAGATAGGTATGTGTTTCATCTTCACATGTCTGTCTACTACAGGAGAAAAGGGGCAAACTAACAACGTTGCCAAACATCACTACATTCCATCCAATTAGGCTGGGGCTAGGTATCAAGAACGTATAATGTCAGCCTGATGGATGCTAGATCACCCTCACAAAACCCACAGCAGTGCTTGGGTGGGTGCAGAGTAATGCAATGTCATGGCATAACAAAATATTTGGATTTTCTTCAAGTAAGCCAAACACGTGGATCTGGGAATGTTAAAACATGTTTGTTCAATAAAAATGTTTAAACATAACATTCTGTTATTTCTGCACTTAAACTCTCTGAGAATATTCCTTTAGGGACAACAGAGAGGGGGAATATCACATATAGAATACTTCAAACCTTTCATTTTAACATTCAACAAATCCAAGTTTTGAAACATTGGAATTTCCCAGACTGCCTAGACTTCCATCAGTCTGATTGGCAAACCAGCAGGAGGGAAAATGGAATGAGAAACAGCTCTGAAATGGGCTAATGCATGCTAATGCATTTAATCCATTAAACACAAAGAAGAAGGATTTCTAATGAAGTTCAGGAATTAATAAGGGATGAATATGGCACCCATGCCATTTTTTACAAGTGAAAACTCTGTGAATAACTATAGTGAGCTACAAATTTTCATGCCAGAGGAAGAGGCAGTCAATGTACTTGTGTTTTCTCTTACTATGATAAACCCTTAAGACAATATTTATTCTCACATAAACTTCAAATAAAAATTAAGAACGATATTAGACTCTGAACAATGAAAGGTCAGGAATGTTATTAATAACCTATAAACCTCTTTAATTAAACTTAGCTTGACTAGCTTCCAGTTAGTTTACAAAAAGGTATGCTCTTCCTACATTCCCTGGCTTCAGGAGTGGTTTTATCTCCTGCAAGCGATACAGGCTGCAGCATCTCTGTCTAAAGGGAAAATTGGATTTCAGCTGGTCTTTCTGGGGGGAAAAAAAAAAATCTTAATCCCACCCACAACCAGAATTCCCTTTCATCAGTTCCAGTCAAATCCTTATGACGTCCATCGCTTGGGAGGTCATTCCTGTCAAAATGATCTCTAAGAACTCAGCCAGATTTCCTCTACGTCAGACAGACTACCGCCCGGGGCTGGCAAGCGTTTTGCCAAACGGACTTGGATTTCAAAGATTTTGTGTTCACTTGATGAAAATAACATGTTACACACTTTGTGTTTTCACTTTGTTCCCAAGGCTCTTGCTCTTTTCAGTCACCCTCGGGCTCTAATCAAACAAGATTCATATTGATCTGCCTGAAAATTATTTTTAATGCTATTAATGCTATAGGCTGCTGTACTGGATGTCTTCCAAGTTTTTCATCCTGATTGGTTGCCTTGACTGATGTGTAATACACTAAATCCATCACTTTTGCCTTGCTGCTGGCCAAGTCCCAGCCCACACTACAGAAATAAAAGACAGCTGATGGGTATACTTGAACTTTGGTGGGGCCCAAGTGATTTCTTGTGCTCAGTACACACTTCTCACAGCCTCAGACTCTGTATAGTGTCATTTTATGACAATTTCTAGCTTTTTAACCGTCCATTCCCCCACTCTACTTTCTGTACATTTTAGGTCATGAATAGTAAAATTGGGCTTATTGCCGCCAGTGCAAAAGTGGCAGAAGTTGGATGGACTCCTGGATGCTGTTTTAAAACAATTATTCTCCTGTCATACTGTTATCTCCCACTGAAGCATGAAATGATTACTGTGTTTAACTGAAGACTACCACGATAAATTCTCAAATGTCAAATCAAACTACATATTTAATATTGCAAAAAGTAATATCTTAAATTAATGTTATGGTATTGCAGGTATAGTCTTTAAGATACACTGAATAATAGGCTCAGATTCACTTTAAAGAAAAAAAAAACACAAAAGAGAGAAGAGAGTGAAAATATAGATTTTGGAAGCACATTCAAAAAATCTCACAGAACAGATTTTAAATTAAGTCCTGATTTGGACATGATTTCCACCAATTTCTAGAATGAGCTTGAGCAAGAAATGAGTAAAACCTGAGTTCTGGGCAAGCTTTACCCCAGTAATACCAAGAATATTCTCCTTTGGTAACACTAAATCGAATTGCACAGCCTTGGGGAATTTTGGTATTTTCCTTATTGTCTATGAACAGTGCTAAGGCAGTGTTGCGCTAACGTTTAAGCTCAATGGTGGAACTGATTAAAAACTATAATTGAATGGAATAAGCTGCTATTATTTACAGAACAGCAAAAAGGGTGTAAAAAGGAAAAAAATCCACAAAAATTGGTGAAAAATAATTTCAGTACTACTCTTTGACTCTGTTTTGACCATCACCATTAGCAACACATAGAAGGATAACAAGTTTCACAAGTAATAAGCATTGCCCAGTCCACAGTTTACTCTGATTGCTTGAAAGATCACGAGAACAAACACAGCAGTCTAAAAGATTTTGTAGGATATTTTATGAAAATGACTTTGTGATTAAATCTTTTCAAATGCTTTTATGTTTTGATGAAACCTTCCCATTTTAGTCCATGTAAACTGGAATCTTTCACAGTACTTTTTCTCTCATAACCATTTCCTTCTTTTAGGATCCATCAGATTCATGAAGCTGTAGAAAAACATTAGTAAGATAGTATGTCATAAGAACTTGTTTGAAGCCCCTGAGCATGACTCCACAACCTACTTTCCACCACTTATCTTCCAGCCATCTCTGTCATTTGCATGTCCTTTGTTTCACTTTCCTATGCTGTGCACTCTGCTTTAGTTCAAACTCAATTTGTTTTCACAAGGAGATGAAAAAAGAAGCAAGGACTGTGAATCCACTGGCCTATGGCAAACACCAGAAAATAAAATCATAAAGAGATTTTTTTTTTTTTAATTTTCCTTTCTGCACTTATTCCCTTCACAAAAAGTTCAGTTACCAAGAACTTGATGCCATTAGATTCACCTTACTATAGTATGTTTAGTTGCGTTGTAACGTGGAAAAAGGAAATGACACTGAAATATCTTGTATAACTTACTAACTGTGGGCTAAATTATCCCACAAGTCTTCCAGAGCTGACTGAAAGGATAAGATTGCCAGGGATAAGTTCATCTCATCACCTTAGCACTTAGATCTTCAGAAAAAGCTCTGGGGGTTAGAGTCAATCACAGACTCAATATGATTCAATGTCATGCTATTGCAAAACAACAAAAAAAAAGCAAACAACATGCTGAGATGTGCAAACAAATGTATAAACCACAAGACACGAGAAAAAAATCCTTCTGCTATACACAGCAGGGGTGAAAGTTCTGTGAATGAAGGAATACATGGATGGACTAGAGAGTGAGCATGGGAAAACAACGATCTTCTGAAGCATAGAAAAATTACTTGAGAGACTGCTGTAAATCTGCTCAGCACATAGAAGGCAAGACAAGGCTGTAGACTGCTGTAGAAAGGCAGTGAATAACCTGCATTTAGTTTGGATAGGGCAACAACTAATGGCTTTACACTGGCACTAAAGTTTAGAATGGACATTAAGGAAATCTTTCTTTAGATGCCAGTATTGGTGATAGGGCTGTGCCAGAGTAAACTGCCTGGGATGTCAGACTTTAAATCACTTGAGGTTTGTGTTGGTTTTGCCTGGGATAGAGTTAATTTTCTTCATAGTAACTAGTATGGGGCTATATTTTGGATTTGTGCTGAAAATAGTGTTGCTAATATATACTAAATATTGTTGCTAATGTAACAAATGTTTTTGTTACAGTGGAGTAGTGCTTACACAGAGTCAAGGCCTTTTTCTGCTTCTCACCCCCCATCATCAGTGAGTGGGTTGGGGGTGCTCAAGAAGCTGGGAGGGGACATAATTGGGACAGCTGACCCCAATTGACCAAAGGGATATTCTATACCGTATGATGTCATGCCCATCATATACAACTGGGAGAAGAGGTAAGGAAGGAAAAGACATTGGGAGTGATGGTGTTTCTTTTCCCAAGTAACCGTTATGTGTGATGGAGCTCTGTTTTCCTGGAGATGGCTGAACACTTGCCTGCCCATGGCAAGTAGTGAATTCATTCCTTGTTTTGTATTGCCTGATAAACTCATGAATTTTCTCACTTTTACGCTTCTGATTCTCTCCCCTAGCCCACTGAGGGGCAATGAGTATGTGGTGCTTAGTTGTCAACTGGGGTTAAACCATGACAAGGCTAAATCCTCCTGTGGATCAGAATGACTAAATGTCCTCCCACAGTATCTTCTAGCCCCAGCTTTCATATCCTTGAGGCTCCTGCAGATATCTGTGGTCACAAGTTCTAGCCAAATTTGTCTCATCAGGGAGACAGCTGTCTACTGGTTTTGGACAGAAAGACACCATAGGACAGTCCTTCTGTATTCATAAGTTAATAGCCTTTCAAAATATCTTTGACACCCATGCAGCTAAGGCATATCCATGCAAGAAATCTGTTAGTCATTTGGGATTTCAAGGAATGCCTCTGTTATGTCATCATATGAAAAAGAGCTCAATAGTCCTCATGGGGGAAACAGAATTCAGGCTTCTCTTCAGAGCTGATCAGTTTAGAAATGTCATTGCAATCACACTGGAATGAGGTAAGATTTTCTGTTATGGAGCAATTTCAGAGTTTTCTTAGATTATGTTGTAGAGGACAGGTTAAGCAGAAGGATTTTCCCCTCTCTGAGGAGACTCCCAAGCATTATCATTCTGACCAATTCTCATCAGGGGTGGTGATATTTATGGCAGAAGATTCTTTTCCTCAGTGAATCTGCCTCTGAAGGGCGTTTGGGAACATGACCTTGTGAATGTTCAGTCCTCTTTTGATCTCTTTTGCTTTGGGTCCACAGAGTCCCTGTAGCAGAAATCTATGAGCTTTGCTAAGCATATTTTTAATTAATCCTGGACTCAGATAAATTTGGGGATTAGTGCATTGCTGAACTCCTTATGTCTCTGGAGCATTGCTGGAGTTTCCTTGTTACAACAAGCAGAGAAAGAGTTGGCATTTATTGAGAATTTGTCTTAGGCCACTGAATCTATTGGTTTCCACAGATCAGAGAAGTCTTCAGAGCACCAATACTACTAACTTGAATAAATACAATTTCCTTCATCCAAGGGTTGTGACAGACTTCATAGACAGTAATGAATGAATTAAAATACAAATCATACCACATAGGCAAAAAGAGAAACTGTCTCCATTTCACAACTGGGAAAACTGAGAAATACATATGATAAAGGTATTTGAAGATCTGAGGTCTTCCAGTTTCTAAGTATCCATTTTAGGACAATGAAAGCCTAACTTTTTGTGTCTTTTTTTTTTGTTTTTTGGGCTTTTTTTCAGAGACACTAAGTGGTTTGTTGACTAATTGGAGCAATGATGCCTCTAGGGACAGGAGCTTGGCACACTGACTTGGCTGACTTAACCAGCTAACAAGCTAATAGCAATTTAGAGAAGAAGAACCTCTGACAACCATGAAAAGATCTTGTCTAAATGTTTAGAAATCTTTGATTAATTCCTGGTGGATAAAAACTGTGATATTGTTGGCTCTGCCTCTCTTTGTCCCACTTGATCGCTTCCATTTCTGCCTTGTGTTTCTGCCATCTTTCTGTCCTTTTGTCTCTTTTTTTGTTTCTTCTCCTTGTATACAAGGATTTCCAGAAGCTCTGCTAAAACTGCAGGGTTTTGGGTCTCCATCTCCAAAAGAAAAATTGTTCAAAACTGAGGGACAAGTTTGGAAATTGGACTTACCTGATTACCATATATGGCAAAATCAGGAGATGACAAAATACTAGGTGCGATAATTTGGTGTTCCACCCCACAGATAATGTGTGCACACCAGGCAATGTTCATGAGGTGCCAAAGAAATTTCATTTTCTGAGAAATGTATTTTTTTTTGTCACTTCTCTAAACTATTCTGATAGGTAGTGCTATAGCAACACATATTATTTGATGACCAGAAACACGAAAATTTTCTCTCAACTAGCAAATTTTGTCTGACAAAAGGAGTGCCAAAACCATGTCTATCAGCCTTTCAGTGCCACTTTGGTAAAAGTAGGGGGGATTTGATATATTACAGCATAATCAATATATTGTATTGTAGCTGGTGTGTAGTTTAATTTCCTAAAACCTCACTGCTGTTTAATCCACAATTGATTGCTGACAGGGGTACAGAAGTAGAGATAGGCTGTATTTATACTCACCAGAGTGAGTAGTAATACTTTCTCGCACAATAAGAGTTTTGCCGCTTCACTTATAAACCTTGACTTGTACCGACTACTAGAGTCCTAATGACGTTGAACCTGCTACTCCTCCCACCCATTGTTAGGTTTTATTTTTCTCTGTAAAACCAAAACATCCCTTGCAAAATTATCACAGAATCTTAACGGTTGGAAGGGACCTTGAGAGATCATCCAGTCCAAGGCCCTTGCCAGAGCAGGACTACAGTAGGTCACACAGGAGCTCATCCAGGTGGGTTTTCAATGTCCCCAGAGAAGGAGACTCCACAACCCATCTGGGCAGCCCCTTTCAGTGCTACCTCACCCTCACAGTGAAGAAGTTCTTCCTTGTGCTTTTTGGAACCTCTTATGTTCCAGCTTATACCCCCTACCCTATCATTGGACATCAGTGACAAGAGTCTGGCTCCACCCTCCTGCCATCCACCCTTTATATATCCCGTAAACATTAATGAGGTCACCCCTCAGTCTCCTCTGACTATGATTCAGTTTAACTGGATCTGACACAATGCAATCTCCAAGACTGTGATAAAGTAATGCAGTAGGCCCCCGTTCTTTAAAAAGCAGAGCGAAAACAAATTATATTAAAAAAAATGGTGCACCTGCTGAGTGCACAATAAGGCACTAGGTCTCTCTTGTAAAATAGGCACAGTATAGCTCACTTCTAAGGCCATGACACTCCTCCTTAAAAGCAGTCAGAAGCAGTCATGCTGTAGGTATATTGATGAGAATGGAGATCTGAGATCAAATTCTGGGTGGGTAATAGAAAAAATGAGATAATATTGGTTTTCTGTTGACAGTAAGCATTCTTCCCTAATGCAAAGGCAACACATTCCTTACAAATCTGCACTGGTAAGCTTTTCATAAGGCTGGTACTCTGTGGTACTCTTGCAGTGTGAGCAAGGAAGACCTTCACAAAGAGGGAAACTGGTGCCTCTGACAACCAGTGGTAGGTGCACCAGAAAGACTGGTGGGTCCCCAGAAAGAGGGATGCAGCAGTGTTTCAGCGCCAGCTGTGCCTGCAGTGCCCTTCCCTCACCAAAGGCTCTTACTTCACACTCTCTCAAGGGGAGCTTTATAGCCTTCTAAAATAATCTTTATGGTGCTGTGTTTTACCATGCAGTAATTTCTGAGAGGAATACTGCATTTTTAGCAGTTAACTATAACTGTTTAAGAATGTGCTGGTGCTTAGGAAAAGAGAACCTAAGAGTAACGGGTACTATCAATTTTTGATTTTCACCATCTTTGAATTTTAGCCCAGTTAGGAAGGAAGAATATGTGATGTCACACATACAAGCCCATAAACACCAATATATTTTAATGGATTAATTTTTCTCTCATATCTAGCCTCTGAGTTTTTCTGCCTGTGAGTAGAAAAAATGTAACACGTTGTCTGTGCTGCTCCGTAACCCAAAACCCCAAGTCTCCTTAGGAATCTCCTTTCAGAACAATTTAATAAGATGCAATATTAACATCCCAATGGTTTTTCCCACATGAGTTAAAAGTGTCACTCTCTCTGCTTTGACTAATTTCTGCTAGATAAACACAGCCTACCTCGATTAGCGAAATTCCCATGTCCTGTATTTTTTCAACTGGTGAGGTTTGTTTTTTTTTTACTTTGCACTCTGAGCTCTTAAGTGGCTTTTGCTCATTTAAAAGCTGTATCTCTGAGCAGGATGCCTGCATTCCTGCAGAGAGTTGCTTAATCCCTCTGTATACTCTCAATCTGTCTGCAAGGAATGCAGAGCATTCTCAGATCTTTAAATGAAGGCGAGACAAAAATATATTTTCTTTTATTAATGGGAAAGAATCCCCGTACTATTTAAAAAAACCCCCAAATCAAACCAAACCACATAAAAAACAAACCAAGCCCTCTCTTTTTCAGCATTATCCTTTTTTTCCCCTATTTTACTCAATTATAACGGATTGGTTATTAACTGCCATGACATTTGAGTCATGCAGGATCTAGGACACAGGATGTGTTCAAGAGTTGCTTAATCATGTTCTAACATTTAACATGTACACTTGGTTATTAGATAGTAGAGTTGTGTGTGATATTTACATTACACTATATTAACTTGGGATGTTAATGCTAGAAGGGCCAGATAATGATGAAAAAATATGTAGGCAAATGAGGAGAAAGAAAAAAAAACAAAACCAAAGCACAATGAGAGACAGACTCCCAGGCATGGGAACAAAGATTTCACATTCAGAGTTTCCTATTGTGACAGCTGTAGGTCTCCCCTCAGTTATACCAATGTAACTTCTCTTCATAGTTCATCTCTAGTTTTACCCTAAAAGCAGTTGACCTTTCTACACCTCAAATTTTCCTCAAAAATACCTAGCTCACAAATGCTCCTAAAACTCCTGCAGTATATGAGGACAGCCAGCTGTACACCAAACCATGACTTTTGCTGCCTGTTTTTACAAGCGTTGACACCTGCCTCCAATTGCATAAGGAAAGGGACATCCCATATGAAAAATATGTATATTTCTCCTTTCCCTCTCTCATTAGAGCAGTTAGCTCTTAGTCAGCACAGCAGACACAGCTTTTTAAACAGCACACAGAAGGAAGTCAAGCTGTCTCAAGGTGAAGCAGATGATTGCAGCACTGAATTCAGTGGTGGAGCATGAATGTTGATGAAAATACAATTTAGCCTGAGGGTTCCACTCTAAGAATCGCTCCTTTTTCATGGATAAACCCAATGAAAATCTAAATAAGATTACATGGCTGTGAAACTTATCCAGGAATGACAAAGCTACATAGACAGGATGGCAGAAGAGAACAGAAATAAGATGCACTTAATATAAGCAAAGATATTTGACCTCAGGATACTTAAGGAAGGTAAGAAACATAAGAAAGCAAAAAAAGTTTTTTGGCTAACTTCTCCTGGAAGCACTTCACACTGAACATGGTTTTGAAAGGCCTGAAGACAACTTACCGCAGGAACTGAGTCAAGCCAGCTTTTGCATGAGAGAGGACGATGAAGGACTGCAACAAGAGCAGTCAGAAGCAAAGTTTACTTTAGAAACTGTTTTACAAGTTAATTGCTTGTTACTTCAATTCTTTTTGTTTTACTTGTTCACATTTGATGGGTTTTGTCTCTTGTCTTCCTTCCTGTCACTTCTCCCATTTTCATTCCACTTTATCATGTATAATTATTACTATTTTAATACTTATGTCATATTCAGTCAGACTTCCCAAGCTACTGATAAAACACTACAAGAACTCTATAGTAAGAATGTTTGTGATCCCTAGACTAAGTTTTGTTTAATGGAAACCTACAACAAAAATATGTTCCTAAGGAGTCATTAGAAGCAGACAAGGAGGCATAAAAAGTCCAAACAAGACAGCATCAAGAAAGCCAGAGTGAGCCTGACATAAAACAAGTGGTCTGAGATTTGATGGTGCTCTGGCTATTCTAAACAGTATGCAGGGACCACTGATGCTGGCTCCATGGCTCATTTCTAATTGTCTTCTCCTGACTTGCAGTAATGATATCATGCTACTGTTCATTAAGGGTTTTGAACAGGGTTTGGATAGTAAAAGTATTCCCAACTGCTGGTCCGGATCCCTGGAGACAAGAGCTGCTAAAATTCTAACATATTATGGACAAAATTACTCCCTCCCTAGGAACTCCCAGAAAAGAGAACCTAAAATCCCGTGTTTCTCCATTCTGTTACTAGTCCTGCAAAAGAAACGACAGTGAATAAGAGCCAGTACTTTAAAAGCCACCTCTCCAAAATCTGGCTTCTCTCTCTGTACTAGAGTACCTATCAGCACTTTCTGAGCTATTTAGTAGCTCTCATTGTCTTCATCGGGGAAAAGAAGCAGGGTTGTACTTTCCAAGTAAGCAAAAACTTTTGCGCTTTGTATACCAAACGTCTGTGGCAGATCTGAATCTTACTTTTTTCACTTCCCACTCGTGCCTAATTTTAAGCAGCAATCACAAATTGGTCCACTTGGTCTTCAATCCAGTTGTTCACCTGTCTGCTCAGAAGCTGCTGCATGCTAGGTGCTCTGGGAAAGACTGATCAATTCTGCAGGCATCTCTCATGCCTTCTCTCTATCATTAGGCTTAATTTCATTTTTTAATCTATTTTTTCCCATAGTCACCAAGCAGTTTTCTTGTTAAGTGATCTCTAAACAAAATGCACATTTCCCTTTCCAATATTACAAACATCTCAATGACATGGCAGAAAACTTAAGGAACGCAGCAATTAAGATATCACTTCAATGTATTACCTGATTCAAGTTATAAAGGCCCTCACACTCCAGACAGTTATCTTATAAAATGGAGTCTGAAGGGCACAAAACTTGTACCTTATCTCTGCAATGCTTGTCCAGATATGTTACCACTTTAGCACATCACAAAATCATAAAACCAACAGCATCTCCAATACCAACATACAGAAGAGCCTAATAGAAATTTTGTAGATTTAAGGGATGAAAGACAACTGATGTTTTACATGGGCCACTCAGTCTATAGCAGCATTGAATTAAGGCAGCTACTGTCTACAGCAAAAAATAGCACTGAAAGGCTGTTTTTTCAGTAGCTTAGCTGCAGTTTTTCAGGCCCACTTAAAAGCTCCACATAAACATGGACTTTGTTACTGAAAACTGGGCATTCAACAATGAAAAGTCCAACCTTTGTGATTTACCCAAATCATTCACAGTGGAGATGAGGCTATTGGAGAGCAAAGCCCACAACTCCCCTGTTAATTCCCCTGTTCTGCCAACACCACCTGTGAGGTGCACTGCAAAAGTGCTGAGAAAGAGGTAAACATCCTCTCACATGTGGTCTTCTCTCAGCAAAACAAACACACTAGTTGGCTTCAAACTGTGGATATTGTCAAGTTAATTATTGCTGTCAAGTTAATTATTGCTGCTACTGTTATTATTTTCCACCCATCATCTCTCCTGCAACGATTCACTAGCTTCTTTGGAAAAAGAGAGTGGCTGCTGGTAATGATTTCACTGTTTTTCCTCCTCTGCCTGCCTCTCAATCGCTCTTTTATATTGAATAATCATTTATATGGTAGTTTAATTAGCTAATTTTGAACATGTTTGGGTATTTTAAGGAGGAAGAATCATTGTTTACTTGCTAATAATTAAGTGGGTTGCATTTGATTTTGGTGTCAGGAAATTTATGAGTATTATTTTTCTAGGTGACAGTAGCAAATATTAAAACCATAATTATTTGCTTATATCTTAGTACACTGAAAGGGGAAGTAAATTTCCCTGACTGTAAGCTTCGGGCTTCCAGTGGATTATCATTGTTATAACTGATCCAAATTTACTTATTAGAATGTAGAAAGATAAGCCAGGCAAGGGACACTAGTTACAGACAGAAAGCCTCACTGCATTTTGAAGGCTATGCAGAATACTCAATTCACCTGTCTGCCATCAAAGCCAGCACAAACAGCTTCCAACTCCTTCCTCCCCTTTCAAGGTTACAGGCAAAAGCAAGCATCTAAATAGGTCTTCTACGGTCCTTGTGATCTGTATGCAGCAGATGTACTTGAAAGTCAACATTCATCTTGTGAGCCCAAGAGAAGCTCTATGTACAGGAAGGCTCTGCTTGATTCTCTTGACACTAACAAACAAGACAGGTTGACAGAAAATAGCAGCAGGCCTGAGTGGAGGGAATGGGCAAGAGCAGTGGAGGCATAGACACTGACACTCAGCTCTTACCCTTCAGCATGATCCTGAGAAAGGGAGGCAGTGTCTCTGCTCTGTCACGAAGGGGAAGTAATCAGATTTCAGCAACTCCAGTAAGAAGTAGGACTAAAGAAAATCACAAGAATCTGGTTCATGATGTACCTCTGAATATTGCTATTCATTTCCCAGGATCAGATCTATGACCTGATCTAGGTGAACCTGCTTCTGCAGGGGGATTGGGCTAGATGACCTCTAAAGGTCCCTTCTAACCCCTACCATTTGACGATTCTATGATCAAGTCCTACTTGTGGCACTCATCCTTCCTTAGCAATGGGGGACAGCATGGAATGAGATGAATGTTGCAGAAATGATGGATTGTGAAGACTTTGGCCTTCTCAGACTTTTATTCCATTTCTCAGCCTCTCAATTTGAGAAACATACATTACTCAGACACACTAGCTTAACTGAGTACAGTTTTAAGGCCTCCATTGGCCAGTTGCAGGATCAACAGAGTAAAGCTGCTGTGACAGGTGAAGCCCCTATCATCTGTACTGTACAGCTCACACCACGAAAGCACTTAGAAAATGGTGATAGGAGAAGTTTTAAGTCTTTGATAACATTAAATAAGGAGGAAAACATTTAGAGTGTTGATTAAGGCTGAGAGAAGCAACACACTCCTGCCTGCACACTTTATGTGAAAGTGCCTAGAAAGAAGAGATGCCTGTAGGATACCTACAGCTCAGTTCCCTCACAAAGACTGACTTCTTTTCCCAATGGTGAGAAAACCAGCACAGCTCCTACACTTTCCAGCAGCACTGCTTTCAGCTTCATTAAAAAGCTTAATAAAAAGAAGGACAGTTTCTTTTTAAAACAAAAAACCCGCCTTGTAATGTTTCCCCCATTTTGTTCATTTTCAAGCAAATCTTAGAGATTATAAATCAGCTCTTGGACACTCCATTTTGCCCTTTCTTGTATGCTGCTCATGATTCTTTTCAAATGGTTTTTTTTTGTCTATGAACTCTATTCCAGAATAATATATACTACAACTAATAGCAAATAAATACATACATTCTGAATTTACCTTAAAAGGATCTATTGAAAACAGCAGTACTGTGTTTATAACTCTTTTTCTTTGATTTACAGTTTCTGAGGCTTTACAGAACATTGTCAAACTTTACTACAAAAACTATGCAGGCTAGAACTTTACTGATTTTCAGAATTAAGCCAAAAGCAACTTAACTGTAAAAGACTGGGCTATCACAAAATGATCAGCTTCTGTGAAACTCAAGGTAAAATTGTGATATTCAGTAGATTAGACTAAGTATGCAAGCAAAGTCTAAAGTAGCCCATCAGAACTCATCCGTACTCAATTCCTATTTCCAGAGGTCCCTCTTGCAATGTGAACTGAAGGTCGTTAGAGATGGGTCCAGAGCTGCATAAGCAGGGAGTGAGTCCTGGAGTCAAGGACCGGGGCTAAATATAACCCACCATCAGCTTCATCCTGACTTAGCCTTGAGTCTCATATCAAAGCATTCCAGAGAATTTCAAGTGCCTTGGTAATATGTGAGAAGAAAGTTGCTCTCAGGTATTCATATCTCTGCAACTCACAGCTTTATAGATTATTAATGACATATGTGCAGCAAACTTTAGATGTGTGAGCCTCAAGCATCCACATCCTTACACCACTTTCTCACAAGTATGTTTTTGTTTTTTTTTAACCTGGGATGGAGTTACAAATTAAAAGCAGAGTGAATTCCAGTACCTCACAGTTAATTAATATCTTGGCCACACAAACAACATGCTATTGCTCAAATTCTTTTAAAATCCAGTTTATATACATTTTCATAATCTAATTATCAACAATTGGTTTTCCCTCAGTTGTATGAACACTTAAACTGACTAATGAATATTTAAAGCTGATACTTTATCAAACATCTTGAGGCCATTTATCATCAAGATCTACAGCACTGTGACAGCTGTTAAAGTATACGAACTACACTCACGCACAGCCAGTAATCTGGAGGTATGTTCACTGAAGGGCTGGCCAGATTGCAGAGCCACAAAAGACTGATGCAAACTTACACTTGCCCAGTTGGTGTAAACCTCCTCAAAATTTAAGATTCCTTAGAATCAAATAATGACACTGGCCTTATGCAGAGCTGCTGATGTAATGCATGTAAAATGCAAACTCACTGCATTTTAAGTCGGTAGCATTACTTGTATGATTGAAAAAAAAATCCCTTTGAAGCAGGAGAAACAATGCTGTAACATCTCTCTCAAGAACATATGTATGTGATCAAGGGTCAGGAAGACTGTTATGTTTAATGATATAAACTTTTAAAAGCTTTATCTTCATTACAAAATTTTCTTATTCTAATTAATCAATATAGTCACAGTGTCACTCATGTTTCAGCATGGATGTTACAGTCATTAAGACCTGAGATTGGCAGGTTTCTCACAGGCTTGATTTCCTACAGATATTGACACTGGTACCCAAGAACAGAGAAGTTTTCACAATGCCCCATTAACCATTGCTTTCCAGCCTCAAAACTGCAAAAGAATGCTCTGTGGGACAGAGGACCCACCAGTGCTACACAGACAACTTACATTTCTGTTCCTGTTGTTGATAGAGTAGGGCTGAATGAGGTATCAAGGAGAGGTGGAATACCCTCAGAGGTGAACAGACAAAAGAGATATTACCCATTTTTTTTTACTCCTAGCCTTGAAGAAACTCCTTTTTGATAATTGACATCACATACAGACAAGCTTTTTTATCTTCTCAGAAGCAAAGCCACTAATAGCATGGAAAGGAAAGTCAGAAAAATTTTAGCAGCTGCAGATGAAGAAATAGGACTGAGCTCTACACCATATTCTCCTCTGCAATGTCCAATCTACTTTTATTATGTTTATATGATACAGATGGATCTTCCACTACTTCTCTTACACATGTCTTCTACAAGTCAGGCAGCCTTACAGTTAGAACATTTTGTAATACTTGACTCATCATTTTATTTCTGAAAGACCGCTAGATTTACTCCATTTTCTTCCTCCAAATGAGCTTCCAAATCCAAGGAGTTAACTTTTTAGTCTTTTGGGGAAAAAAAAGCACTCATGAAATGCTTCAGAAGTGTGGCCTTTTTTAAAAAATAAATTAAATTAAAAAACCCAGTGCTTAATTGTAAAAAGAAGCCTACCAAAATAGGATCAGAGATTTTTTAAACTGGGGCAGGAAAGGGAGGACAGATGCATCCCCAGAGTATGTAAAATAGAAATGAGATTGTAAAGTGAACTAGGCTCAGAAAAAGTCACCTTGATTCAGAGAGGCAGCCTACCTCTTAGTGGGGAAGGAGCATGTCATTTCAAGGGAAGACCTCTGTTCTGCTCAAGCAGCAGAGCTGCAGGATTGCATCTTGGCTCAAGGTTCATCAGCTGGTGTTAAGGATGAAATCAGTGACAGGATAAGCAAGATCCAAACACAAGGGTTTTTGCTGCTGCAGCTGGAAGAAGCTAAGCACCCTCCAAGCACAGGGCTGCAATCAAGACAAGACAGAAGTGCAGCCTGGATCCAGCACATAAGGCTTGATCACTGGGATAGAACTAAGTCATGATGCACCATGAAGCACGCCTCAGTCTTCTTGTCTCCTGTCATACACATCAGAGCATGCCACAAGGACTCCCTCAGTCCCTAAGCTTGGACTTCCTTCCCAGGGAATGTGTGCATGCCCCCAGGCATAGGGTTTGGAAGCAGACAGGAAATACATTTAGACTCAGTGCAAAGTACACTGGGACTTCGCTGTTTGTTTATAGCTGGAGTGAATACAAGGACAGATGCGTATTAAGCAACACGCTGAGGACTGGGATTCTGCCTGGTGTACTTCCTCTCTCCATTCCATTCCCAAAAGAACACGAGCCCTTTGGATCAAGGCTTCTTGTACAGTCTGGAGTGATGGTTATGCTAAAAAGTATTTCCTTGTACTTTTGCATGCAAAGAATTTGTTATTTGGGGTTATTCCTAAGTAGAAAATACATGAAGCTGGAGATGAAGCCTGCTATGTACAAAGTTTTGGGGTTTTTTTTAATGTACAGATGAAAGCAGTAGTTTACACATAAGTATATCAATCTTTTCCTCTGAAAAATGAACCTCTTTACTCTTCAAAGACTGTAGGAGCCTGTGCCCAGAGAAGACAAATGGCATTCTCTGAGGTGGACAATAAAAGTATTTCAAAATTTTCATCAGCCTCAGGTACACATACCTCACAGCTTGTAAAACAAAGGACAAAGGATATTCACCCCATAAAAGAAGTCTTTTCCACGTAGCTGTCTGTCATAAACTTATATTAAACCATTTAATTTGGGACTTGAAGATTACAGGGTTAGAGAAAGTCATACAACTAATCACGGTGATATGGGGGCTGCTACTACTAGATTGGAAGGAGATTAAAAATGGACAGAGCTCAGTTATTTTGTTTGTTTTGAACCTCTCCAAGCCTAAATGTTCTGGACACTAAAGCATCAAAGGAAGCAAGAAGCTGGATTTAAAGTCATTATGTCTTCCAGATTGGAGTAAAAATGAACTAGAGGAGACCATTATGTGTCATTTGCATGCTAAAGGAGGAGCAATTGTAACCTGGAAACTGCTGGTCTCTCACTCTGTGGTCACATTTTCTGAAATACCTTCCATGCCAGTAGGCATCCACATTGATGCTCTCACCAGCTTTAGCAGGTGATTTGATGGCATTCACTGGCAAAAAACACATTAAGGGAATCTGGAGCCTTTGGAGTGGCTCTCTGGGGCTGTCACAGCTGATGAGCTCACTCCCGAAGGTGGCCTGGTCACAAGTACCTCTCAGTTCTCTCCACAATTACAAACATACACACTGACACCACATTTTCTTAATAGGCAGCTGACACGCAGGAAGATTATTTCTAATAACTTGCTCACAGCTCCTAATGTCATAAAGTGACCCATATGGAGGACAGCATGATCATTTGCGTCCTTCACCTACATCAGCAGGAGGAAGGACAAAATAACCAAGTGCAAGGACAGCAAAATGCAATATGCAGAGTCTCTAACTTTAGACCAAAAAGGCACAGCCTGGAGGGAAGGAGCTCAGGTGATCTAAACAAAGTGCAAAGCAGAGACAACCTGGACTTTCCTCTGTCTCATTGCTAATGCAGAGAGTGCCAATAATTCAATCTTGGGAAAACTCCAAATCAGGCCTCACAACAAGAGATACCAGACCCCAACAGCTGCACTGGCAGAACATGCTGGCATGCTGTTCTTTTGCTGTCCCAAGGTGGCTGAGTGAATGCAGTCAGACTTCTAATAGAGGGAATTTTCTCAGGACTGTTCACACAGATCTAGGACATTCCATGAGCCAAGTTGTTTAACTCCTGCTTGCCCAATCTGAAGCCAGCATGTGACCTTCTTTACAATTAATCTGAGATAATTCAGCCACATTTAGTGTTGGAAGGTTTCAGATCAACCTTTAGAGAGTAGAGACCAGGCAGCTACTTGACCAGAGTTAGGTGCATTTTGGAAAACATCAGTTATCCCCTACTCCCCAAATTCTGACTGGCATGATGGGAAACCAGCTAGTAGAGGGGCAGAAGTGTCTCATGAGGTAGCACATAAGCAAAATCAAGGTCCTTTATAAACTACAGCTTTGAGATCATCTTATTGGTCTGCTTCTTTTTTGCTTGCAAAAGGCCTCCTTTGTGTCTTTCCCATATTATGACATATCATTACGATATCCTTCTCTGCAGTTTGGATTCACTGGAAGAGCTATCCAAAATCTCCCTACTTCATTGACGCCTTTCAAGTCACAGCTCAGAGAAATATGTGCATGAAACAGTGAAAGCTGGTGAGAGTGAGAAAATGGTGTATAAACAGATTACTAGAGAAACTGGCTTGCTGAGTCAGAGGCAGGAGATGATGACAGTTTCTTTCCATCATGGAACTTAATCAAATTGGGTAACAGCAAGCCAAATGCAACCTGGGGAAGTATGGCTCTTCCCATCAGTGGAACCTCAGTAGAGGTTAAAAGTTCAACAGGAGAAGATGCTAAAGTGTGCTTGATAATTCTCTTAAAACTACAGTAACAGGAACAATAATATAAAATTAAAGATACCAGCAGTCAAAAAATTTACTCAGAAAAACACAGGCTGGCAAAAAGTAAGATAAAGATATACTTGTTCCCAGCTGAGGACAACTAACGAGGTTATAGTCATACAAACATATTCTTTATGTGACTAATTATCTGCCCTGACTTGTTAAAGAATTTGTGCATTACTGGGAGATGTTCTCCCTCCCCTTTTACTCTGCCCTGCTGAGGCCTCCTCTGGAGTCCTGTGTCCAGTTTTGGGATCCCCAGCTGAAGATGGACAGGGAAGTTCTGGAGAGAGTCCAGTACAGAGCCATGAAGATGATCAGGGGACAGGAGCATCTTCCTTATGAGGAAAGGCTGCGGGAACTGGGGCTGTTTAGTCTAGAAAAGAGGAGATTGAAGGGGGATCTCATTAATATTTACAAATACCTAAATGGTGGATGTCAGGATGTTGGGACATTCTTTTCTTTGTTGGATTTAGTGACAGGACAAGGGGTAATGGAAAGAAACTGGAACACAAAAAGTTCCATATAAACATAAGGAAAAACTATTTTACTGTAAGGGCAAGGGAGCCCTGGCACAGGCTGCCCAGGGAGAGTGTGGAGTCTCCTTCCTTGGAGGTCTTCAAGACCCATCTGGATGCATTCCTGTGTGACCTGATCTAGGTGAACCTGCTTCTGCAGGGGGGTTGGACTGGATGATCTCTAAGGGTCCTTTTCAACTCCTACCATTCTGTGATTCTTTCAATAACAGAAGGCAAAGATATATGAAGAAATAATATTCTTCATGCCCAAAATTTATCATCATAAAATTTTTGGAATATATCATTTATCTTTACAGCAGTTTTCCTAGGTCAATATTTTACTGATACTTTTCCTAAACAGAGATTTAAAAAACTAATGTTGACAGCAAGTCTCACTGACTGTTCTTGTGAGGATATTTACTGAAAAAAATGCAGGATCACAAAGTAAGACAAACCTTATTGTAACTATCTGCAAGAGACAGACCTTGCAAAAAAAACCTGCCCCACTTGGGTGAAATTGAATAAATGACCTACTGTAAGTATGAATATGCAGTGGAAGAAGAAAACATACTTACGTTCTGCAGTGTGAGAGTTTTAAGAGAAACTTTTTTGGTCAAAATAGTAAAGAAAAAAACATTTAAAAATTTCAGAACATGTGGAATGGTATGAGAAAGAAAAACTTTCAATATCTGAAATTTCTCATATTGATTTCTGGAAAAGGTAGGGAAATGGACCAAGAGATTGCATATTTGAGCTGCCCTGGCTTTAGTAAGTGAAATTTTGACTAAGCAATGTGATTCCATACTTCTAGGGAGTATTTTTGGAAGAAACGTGTTTGCCTGGATTAAATGGAGGGGGAAGGAGATTAAGTTCAAGCCAAAACTGAGAAGTGAAGAATATCTACAGCTTAGGAGAGCCCAGTCCATATTTCCTTCCCTTTACTTATATCCCACCTAGGGATCATAAAACTGTCTCTCTGCAAGGCTTCACTCTTGTCTCTGCGATAAAAAAGGATCCAGGGGAAAGGGGAAGATGTGTCAAGCAAGTTGGTATTTGGAAGGAAAAAAAAGGGGGAAACCATGGATGTAAAACTACAGACAGAGGAAGAAGGGGTACTGAAAGATGCACAGAGCCCATGGCAAGAGGGAATGAAGTCACAGAACTGAAAAGAGATGGCAAGTAACACAGGCTGTTCAGCTGGACAGGAAAATTTGAAGGCAAGAAACAGTTTCAGTGTGCAATCACTTATACACCCTATATAAAGCACAAGCTATGTAGCTGTACTGACAATCACTCTATTCTGTACGGCAACAAACTGGAATATATCAAACCAGGAAGTCTATAATAGAAGAGGAAACAACAATCACGATGATAAGGACTGCATCTTACCAGGGAACAACAGAAGACATGCAGCAATGAAAACTCAAGGAGGAGGGTATCTCCAGATCAACCATCAGGAAGCCAGTACAGTGGTCTATGTTACAGTGTTTTCTATTCTCTAGTTGCCCAGAAGTACGTTCAAGCCTGGCAACACACAGATGGAGAAGTTCCTCTATGCATAAGAGGACTGGAACTCCAATAACTCCCAGCAAAAGCAATGCATGTAAAAAGTGTGGGAAAGTCCTTTGCAGCTCTCCATGTACATCTTCAAAGTTTAAAGAGACACTGAGCTTTCTTACCAGAGCATATGTTTTGCTCTAGAAGGAGGTCAACAGTTTAATGCAAACTAATTAAGACACAACACCCTTTCCTCTTGTTATTATACAGATTACTTCCCCTTTTATTAGTGATCACAGTCCTGTAGCAAATGGAAGAACAGATTATATACATGACTAATATTAAGAAATGTGTTTAATGTACTCTAACTCTCTGTAACAACATTTAATGTCTAAGGGAAGAGATTGCACTTTGTGACCAGATAATTCTTTGTAGATCACATGAAACACAAAACTAGGGTTTGCAGACCATAGCCAGTCAGCTCTAATCTTCAGAAAAATAGAACAACTTTTTCAGTTGTACCAGTTTCTAAAGAATAAAGATTTCTAGAAAAACCTGAGCATCTCTTACAGAATTGTAAAATTAGTGGCTGTAAAGGATACAGTGTTCATGATGTATCTGAATTACAAGCATTTGACAGAGCATCTCAGGAAATATTATTCACAGAATTAATTCACTTCAGTCTTCATGGGAACAAAATCAACCAAAGTAAAAACAGACTGAAGGGCAGTAAACAAAATCTGGTTTTTGGCACTACACCAAGTTTGCACGCTTAGGTTACTGGAATATTATAGGGAAATATGTTAGTCTATTATTTGCCTAGTGTCTTCATCATTGTTCCAGAAAAAATAAAGTGTCTATTAATAATGAATGACATGGTTATGAACTAAAAAATAGTTAAAGTCATTAGTCAAATCAGAAAAAGAAAAGACAAGTACATTTAAAGGCTGGAGCTGTAAATGGAAAGAAAAAAAAAGACTGAAACAAGCTCTATAGAGAGGCACAAGCTACTGTCACAGATTAGCTGTGAGGATCATATCTGGTGCCGTGTGTTGCAACAGTTCAAAAATATCAGTGCCAGGTTGTCTTTCATATACCTTGCAAGAATGTCACTGTCCCTCAATAACCTTGAAAAATAGCTTTGGGGCTCCACACTTCCAAAATAACGGTAGCATAGTTGAGGATAAGGTAGGGCTGTCTTAAGGGGTTTGGTGGCTCATGGCACAACTGTGATTAAACAGCTCTTCAACTCCAGACAGACACATGCAGACAGCAAGTCTGACTATGTTCATGCAGCATGTGACAGAGTTCAGATGAGCCTCCACACTAAATTTGACACCAGATTTGCTCTGCATGCACAATTTATTTGCACAGGTACATTAGCAGCCTTTGCAAGCTGTGAATGCTGGTTTCCCCAGAAATAAAGAAAAAATTATGTATAGGATTCCCTTATTAAGCAAGATATTTTATACATATGGGAAATCCTATAACAAATAGGGTACTTGGGAATTCCCACATTGGTTCAGGGATCTTTTGACCTTCCCACAACCTCATGGATTAAAATGGTTTTGCATTTGAGGTCAGCATATCAGAGAACAGGGAGATTCAGTCCCTATTTCTAGAACACTCAGGGATACTTCCTTCACTTTGAGATGTCTCATTAACTAAAACAAAAATCTAGCTAAAGCAGAAGCAGAGGAGAAACAAGAACGTCCGGGTGCTGATTTAAAAGGAGACACTATGAAAATGAAACACACAGACTTTGGCTCTGAGACAATGGAGAAAAATAATATAACAAGAAATGACAAATACTTGAAGGTTATAAACACCAAGAAAGGAGAGGAATTTTGGATTGTGCACGAAGTAGTAAACCTATGAGTAATGGCATTAAATTAAGAAAAGATAAACTTGCATTGAAACATCAATTTGTCTTTACAAGTAGTTCTAGTATGATA
This sequence comes from Colius striatus, assembly GCF_028858725.1. Lineage (NCBI taxonomy): Eukaryota > Metazoa > Chordata > Aves > Coliiformes > Coliidae > Colius > Colius striatus. Next base: position 141,513,651 of record NC_084759.1, read on the forward strand.
TCAAGCAGTCTTCCAAGAGAAAGTTCAGAAGATCCATTGCTTTGGATATTTAGGAGGATTTTGGACAAGTAAGTGAAAGTGCTCTGTAAGAAAATATTCCATACTGAGAGCCAGAGAAGCTGCATGATGTAGTAAGATTTTTTCTTTCTGTGACTTCTCTGAAAATCTATTTTGAAACAAAACATTAGTATGAGATTTTCTAGCTTACGAAGACAGTGAAAGTTAATTTGTCTTCTCTTGCTAAAGAGGTCCTACAAATTATAAAATTATTGGATACTGTTCAATGTCACTGCATCTAAACTCAGTGTAACCGATTTAAAAGGAAACACTAAGAAAAAGCTAAATATGCAGACCTTGGCAAAGAGACAAAGAAGGAGAACTCAACAGACATATCTGCTTCATATCTGAAGGATATAAACCACAATGGATAAGAGACAAAAATGCACTCAAGCAATGGCAGCTTAAATTACTTCTTCAAACTCCAGAACTAAACAATTGTGAAGTCAACAATTGATTCCAGTGATACCTTATGAAGCTGGGCACTCTAGATTCCCTTCTTAAATCAATATATCTCCTCATGTCATGACTAAAAGCTCATTTCCTCTAAAGAAAATGTAATTCAGGTATCTCTGAGCAATAATAGGTACTAAGAAGCATGCTAGAAATCACAGAAAATGAAAGAGATGTTCAGCTCCAAACCAGTCACATGGTGGAAGAGACATATTTAGCTGTATTAATACAACGTAAGAGCTGACGTACAAACATTTGTATGTTAAAAGATAGCACCTTTCAAGTCAATCCCTACTTTTACGACCCTTTATAGCCCAAAAAGGTAAAAGTAAAATAATTGTACAAGTTATGCTTGACCAAGGTTGCATCCACAAAGCACGTTTGCATTTTTATACCTACTGGAGAATCTAAGAGAGACTTTTCTGACCTTAAATGAGGTCATTTCTGCTTTTTACTAGTGAAAACAGACTCGATGTAGCTAAAAAACACTTCCTAAACCTTACTCTCATAGAGAAGAGAGATCATGTTTGCTTGTGCAGCTGAATGTCAACCATGTCTCCTTCTGCTAAAGGTTCTCTGGCCCATGTCAGCAATGGCTGCAGATAATCCAGGCAGCTAGACTTCAAATCTTTAAAAACCTAATGATTAATCAAGTCTGGTTTTGCAGTATTAGTACTGTCAGGGGTCACAGGCAGGCTGATGATAAGAGCCCAATCCCTCAGAAATTAATTCGAGTCCTTCTAAAGGGATGAAGCAATTGGAATGGAAAGCATCAGCTGGAACTCACTGCTTACTGATGGAAATGAAAGGCAGCAGCTGGAACTCACTGGATCATTTTGTAGTTGCCTGCAGCTCTCATGCATTGTTTGAGTATCCAGGCTGGACACTGTTGATGCTATGGTAGCTTAAGGCAGCAGAAAATTAATGCAGGATCCTAAGGAAAGGAAGGGCAGGGTAGACAAGATCCAGTTGTAATCTCACCTAGGAAATAAAACTGTATCTCTAACGGCAAAGTGGTGCTGTGCTCGTATTTGCTGGTGGATACCTGGCACAGCATCCACATGACTGCTGGCTTACAGCATGGCATATACATTTCCACAAGATGAGGCCTTCCGTGATGGCCTCTCCAGTCCAAACATCAGCGTGAGGGCAGTGCCTCTCCTTCACACCTGAGAGACAAGAACACATTGCTGTTTCATGGGCTGACATGGCTCCCTGACCCTGCTGTCCAGGCAAGAGACTAATATTATGGAAAAGTGTGGTTGCAACAACTGTTGTCTGAACCATGCCAAAGTTTCCCAAGAAACCCTCCTCATAGTACTCTCTGCTTTAAATGAAGTCACCCAGGTAAAGAAGCTCTGGCCTTGAGCTGTAAAAAGCTTAAAGATCTGGTCTCTACAAAACACATCTCTTCCTATAATTTATCACTTTTTACAGGGAAGATGAAAGAATGGGGGGTTGTATGGGGCATCGTTTACATCTATTACATCTATTGCATAAAACAAACAGATTAAGAGCATCTGAGCTGTTGGAGTCATTAACACACCAGAGCCAAGGGCTAACAATGGGTGTGCCACACATTGCCAGCTCCTTTTTGATTCCTTCTTATCCTGTGCTCATCCTCAGTTTCTCGTCCACAGCATGCACATTCTTAAATATTCATTACAATGCCAAGGGGTCAGGCAGCCCCTATGCTGAGCCTGTAGCACAGACTACATCACTGCTTATATTCCACGCAGCTACTCCAAGGTGAACACACTACAAATACGTAGCCAGAGGAACACTCTGTAAATAAGCAAACCACAGGAACCTCCCTCCAGTGCAGACTTGACCGGGATAGCCAAACTGCAGCTCAGTTTCTGGATGCCTGCCAGAGTGCATTCCAGGGTCACCCCAAGCAGTAGAAGGGGGAGCAGGGTCATGGGAGAGAGAGCTGAGGGTGGCAGTGGTTCCAAGATGAGCCTGTGTGTAGAGCACAGCTACAGTCCTTCTTCCCCTGAGTACAGCACTGAAATTAAACAAGAAGCTGCAGGCTCTGACTGACAGGCAAAGAAGAGGGAAGCCACTGTCACTCTGTGGAAGTATGTTGGGAAATGTCTGGGTAGATCTTTGGCCCACAGTCCTGATTTCACTTCCCAGCCACCCTCATGTTTCCTCCCTACCAGTGCAACGTGCAGCACTGCATAGGTCAAAGCAGGCAGGGGAGAAAAATGCAAAGCATCACTTTTCATTTGATAGTTGTACCAACTAAATACAACAGTCTTTCAAATGAAAATGTTGAAAAAGGCTCAAGACCAAGCCGTGGCCAAAACGTGAATCACCATAAAACTACACTTAGAAGGATCCCCATATAAGGAAATTTAAATAATCATCTCAAGCCTCCTGCACATTTAGATACCCTTGAGCCAACGAGCAGGCCAGCTCTACTGGGCTGAGTGTACCTGTGGGTATTCTCATGCACAAATGTGCCTGTTCCTGGAAAGTGATAAGAGAAAAAAAAATCAAAGAAGACTATAAGAATGATTTTGTGCAGTAGTGCTGGAGAAGCAAATCTATAATATCACTGTATTCAAACATGTGTCACCTACTGGTCTTGAAAAAAAAATCTGCAAAAATAAAGATCATACCCACCAGGTTTCCCTGAAACTGCACGGTACTACTAAAAGCATTTGAGCTGCTTTGGCCCTTCCTTTCCAGATTCCCCCCCTGCTTGGAGAGAGTCTATACTGAGCTCTGCAGAGCTGTAATGCAGTAGGCAACAGCACTGTGCACACACAGAGACTGAACACAGACACAGCTCAATTTCTGACCACTTTCTTCTGAAAAGAAGATCCCCATATAAGGAGATCTAAGACTTTCCCTTTGGGGCTCAGGCAGTGAGTGGCTGTGGAGGGATTACACACACACATACTCACTCTCACAGTTCAACAGCATTTTAACTCATTCCTCAGTGATGCGGATTTGAAACTGCTTTGCTATTGTTGTTCCCTGAGTCAAAGGGGCAGAGGAGGGTATCAAGTGAGGAAGGGGCGGCTCTTCGGAATGCCTCGTAGGAAGCGTTGGGTGCCCGCCTGCTCCAGGACCAGGCTGCCCAGACTCTGTTTGTGGTAGGGCTGGAAATGGCACATTTGACACATTTACTTCATGCAGCCTCCCTCATGTAACAGAGCCTACATGCTTGGCCAGGTATTCAAAAGAGCCCCAGCACTAAAGCATTTGAGTCATACTCTGAACAAAAGGCAGACGGAAGGAAGAGGTACAGAGATGCAGCTGATTTAATACAAACAGCTATTATTGGAAGATGATTTCATTAATGAATTATCCCAATTGCAGCTTAGCTAGTGGGCATCTGAGAAGCCCGAAGTCAGTGGTTAAAGCTGAAGTGATTTTCTTTTGTTCTGTAATTTAGCTCCTTGGGAGTTATCAGTCTCCCAACAGTCTCTAGTCACACACATGCATATAGAGCTCACTACACAATCTACATGCTAATTTCAGCACACAAACTGAAGCTGCCTCCCATACTCCAAAATGCCTTTTCAATTGAATTATAACAATGTAGATGGAAAAGGTAGGACAACCACAGTAACAAAGCTGGTATGGCTGGGAACACAGGGACATGAAGAGATGACATCGATAGGAAGTGAAAAGAAGAGAAATTCTGAGAAAGAGGAAAATGAAGGAAAAAACTAGGAAGGGAGGGCAAAGTAGAAAAGGAAGTAGTATGAAGAATAAAAGACCAGAGAAAGCTAGCAAGGAAGGAAAGAAATACAGAATTAAAAGCATACAGGCAGTAGAGATGTTCTAAAAATGGCTGAAGAAAAACGTGTTTTACGGGTAAGTTTCTGTTTTCTGAACAGAGATATTTTGAAAAACTTGAATTTTCTGAGGCACCCACATTGGGCTGGAGATCTGACACAGAACCTAATGGAGAGACAAGGTCTCCTGCAGGCCAGGCAGGATACTCTAGGTACCTAAAATGGTTCAACGTTCCCAAGCTTAGGCAGTTCAATTGCACTCTAAATGTTGAAAACCACAAGGTAGAGCCAGACACCCATGTGCAAGGGGGAGAACCAGGGCAATAGTGAACAGTGGCAGAGTCATATCTCATTCTCAAACAATCTTGTGAGATATAAAAGCCTCAACTGTGTGGAAATTAGTAGCCACCACTGTGAGAAGGTGGGAATGGGTCAGAAAGATCAGTCATTGAAAACAAAGAGAGACATATATTTGGATCAATTAGCTGACACATGAGGTTGAGTGTATTATAAAACCGTCAGCTGAAATCAGGAACAGCCATCACTTTGGAGCAAGAAGGAAAGCTTAGGAAAGAAAAGCATAAAAATACAGCAACTTAGCCTGCAGTTCAATGAAATATCTGCCTAGCTGTTTATTCTGGTTCTCACAGTAGTCATCAGTAGCTATTTTGCTGAGAGTCCAGAATGAAGGCAGGCCTCTGTACTTCTGCAGAGCACTTCTTGTAGTGTTGCAGTCTTAGTCGAGGGACTTTGACTCCTTGGCACCTAATGGCCTTTAGTAGCTTTCTGTTCCGTGAATGAGTCAAGTCTCTCTCTGAATCTCTGTGAACTCTCAATTTCCACAACACCTTACTTGAAGGAGCTCCGCCAATGAATCCTAGAACATGCTAAAAGCCAGGATCTTTGGATTACTTTGAACCTGTCCTATCACTTGTTGGCTTCACAATTCATGCACAGGAAAAGACAGTGGACAGTTATTCCCCTAGATCCTCACCTGGTGACAGCTGTGACTTTGTTTTTAAACAAAGCACAGTGATTCCATGTGGAAGCTCTGGTGTTTATCCTACTCTCACTTCCCTGAATGAGAAAAATAACTTGTCTTTTTCGTCTGTAATTGTTATTGTACATTGTTAATGAGAAGAGGGTAGTCACAAAATCACGCTTCATGAAGCAAATCAGGGAAAGGCAATCTAAATGTATTTTCTTACACCTTCTTCCTTCTCAGTGAATTGATCTTTTCCATTAACTACAAACTTCTTTGACCAGCTTCACACAGACTTTCATGTCCTTAACCAATGCAACCCAGTTCAAAATGGCTTTTTTTCCTGGATTATTGTAATGCAATATACTGTCTGTAGTATATGGATATTCTTGTCCCCAGCAGCTATCCTGAACAGAGAATAAAGGAACCCCTCCTACTAGCATTGCCAGGCAAAAGACATCTTCCTTACCTCCAGCATTTGCATCTGTTTTTTTTCCTGCTGTGGGAGAAAAGTTCTTTTCCTATGTCTTGAGCAGGGAGGGAAAAGTATGATTTACCATTAACTGAGCCTGCCCTCTGCACTGATTCATTTGGTACTTGGACACTACTAGAGGAAAATCAAAGGGCAACCTTCATGCCTGTCATCATATGAACATACACATATTCCCAGCTCCGTACAGCAGCACTGCTCCCTTGGTTGGCAAGGATTGCACTTTAGGGTGAATCATACCAAGCATATGTCTTTTCTGCACATCCTTTCTCAAAGTTCAACTGGGAAGAAATCAAATAGTTCCCATGAAATAGAAGAACAGAGGGTATGATGAGGCATGAAAACATTAATTGGGATGAACTGATAGATCAAGGGAAGAGAGGAATAAGAATGGAAGTGGAAAGAGACTGAAGAAAAGATGCGGAGAGAACCGAGAGGACGGCTGCTCATGTGATGCAACAGAGCAAGCGTTTTTAATTGGGTCAGCTTATGAGAGGGCAGATGACACTCTGTTTTTACTGTGTATTTTTGAACTTATGTAACCTCAGCATGCTCCCTTATTACAATACATTTTATTGCTAATCACTTCCATCTGCAAAACAATCTCTTACTGAGGCAAACTGTACGCAGCATACTAGAGCTGAAGCTACAGCTGCTGATTTGGTATAAGTGAATCTGTTTTTTCTCAGGATTAGGAAAGCTGATTGGGCTTTTTGCACTACTAAGAAAAGTAATCCACAATTTTAAAATAACTTGAAAAACATCCATGAGGAATATTGTTCAATGTCTGTATTCAAAATTTTGAGAATTATGGTAGGAGATAGTTTTTAATATTTTAGATCAAGGATGGGTATGAAAATGCAGCAACATAACTAGCCTAAGATTTAGAAAATAAGACAAAAGTATATTGCTCTGCATGCATACATGTGTTCATAAGCCTCCCCAGAAGACACTGACCTATCTTTAGTGAGCTACTACTAGTAATATAAGCAAAAACCAACCAAACATCAAACACTCTGCAGGATACCTTTTAAAATCATTACATATGCATCTTACCATTTAAAAATCTATATGAGCATAAAGTTTAAATTTTGACTGCACAGAAGTTGAGAAGGTGGTTGTGGCAAAATGTGGCTTATTGGCTTTTTGTTAAACTGGTGACCTTGTAAAAATCAACATGAAAGACTCAATATATTTGTTGAATGATGAACAATGCACTCATAAGTCAATGGGTCCTGATGGGATGCATCCAAGAGTGCTGAGAGAGCTGGCTGAAGTGGTTTCTAAGCTGCTCTCCATCATTTTTGAACAATCATGGAGGACAGGTGAGGTGCCTGAGGACTGGAGAAAGGCCACTGTCACTCCAGTCTTCAAAAAGGGCAAAAAGGATGATCCAGGAACCTACAGGCCTGTCAGCCTCACCTCCATCCCTGCAAAGGTGATGGAACAACTCATCCTGAATGTTATCACTGAACATATGAAGGATAAGATGGTTATCAGGGGGAGTCAACATGACTTCACCAAGGGGAAATCCTGTTTGACCAACCTGATAGCCTTCTGTGAGAGCATTACTGACCAGCTAGATGAGGGCAGAGCAGCGGATGTCATCTACCTTGACTTCAGCAAGGCTTTTGACACTGTCTCGCATAACATTCTCATCAGAAAGCTCAGGCAGTGTGGTTTGGATGAATGCACAGTGAGATGGATTGAGAACTGGCTGAACGACAGAGCCCAGAGGGTGGCGAATAATGGCACAGAATTGAGTTGGAGGCCTGTGGCCAGTGGAGTTCCACAGGGATCGATTCTGGGGCCAGTCTTGTTCCACATCTTCATCAGCAACCTGGATGAGGGGACAGAGTGTACCCTCAGCAAGTTCACTGATGACACCAAACTGGTTGTGATGGAGTCCTGGCACAGGCTGCCCAGCAAGAGTGTGGAATTTTCTTCCTTGGAGATCTTCAAGGCCTGCCTGGACATGTTCCTATGCGACCTTATCTAGGTGAACCTGCTTCCGGAGGGGGGTTAGATTAGATGATCTCTAAAGGTCCCTTCCAAGCCCTACCATTCTATGATTCTATGAAAAGTGTACAAAGATATATATCTACCATTTAAATCCTTAACCTACAACTCCTCACATTTGTTTTGTTGGGGCTAAAATAGCATGCTTGGTTCCACAGATATTGTCATTAAAGACCTGTTTGTCCTATCTGCACTTATGTCTGCTTGCTCAAAGTATTCCGTGTTTGAAAGAGCTGAGACAAGAAATAAAAATTAACCTACAATACATGACATGTATTATAACTATAGGTTGGTGTTTCACTCCAAGAAGAGTAAGAATGAAAAGGATCCTCCCCATTCTAAAGCAGTGTTCCTATGCAGCTCTCTTGGGCAATGCTTATTCCTATATATTGCACCAGCTCAACTTACATCAGCTTCAAACTTTATTTTGGTAGTAAACCATGTCAGAGTTCTCCCTGGATAAGTGTATCAACCTAAGCAGCATCTGTTCATTTCCCAATGGGTTATAAACTGCTATGTGGTATACTTAATAGTGCCAACAGAACCAGACTTACCTAGAAATATTTACAAAACCCCCAAAAACAAGAAACAACCCAACCATATTTTCCACTCTGTTGCATGGAGAATCTATGAAATTTCCCAGTAGCTTATGCAGCATAACTCTCAAAAACCCCCACACTGTGGCTGAACACAGCTGGCTACCTAAACTGTAGATTAGCTCTTTTTGCACCAATATAAAAAGCCAGGCAGTGGCTGTAGACATAAGCAGGAGAAGCAAATGAGAAAAGGATTTTCTCTTGTGGGAATATGCTGTTGCTATGTGAGGGGAGGAGGTAAGAAGTTCCTTATACAGGCAAAGAGGCTACATCCTGCAGCCAGGTCCAAAACTGAACCCCAGGTTCAGAGGCTTCAGTAGTTAGACCAGTTCTAGCCACAGTTGGAAATCTGCCTAATTAAGGACCACAACAGAGAAAACTTGTTAGAGTCTACCTACCACCTCAGGTACAAAGTAGAAGAAATATCCCTGACCTAATTACAAGGTCCCTAAGCACTTACAAATCTCAACATTAACAAAGCTGCATGTGATGAGGTGTTCAGTAACAGTAGTTGTTTGCAGAAGCTGACTCCATACTGCAGTCTAGTCAGATTAGCAAAATACTTAGCAAAATCAGCTGCCTAAAAATGAACTATAGTAAAAGTAATAATTTAAAAAAATGATGAGGTTGAACAAAATATTTTTGTTAAAACACAATGGAGGAGGGAACATTTGTTTGCATCCTGAAAAGAAACTGCATTCCTCTGTATCTTAAGCACTAGCAATAAAACTGTTAACCAAGGTCTAACTGTGTCTCAGAACAATACATTGTACTTGAACCAAGAAGAGCCCAGCTTGGCTCTCAGATCACATTTTCACAATTGGCTGTTATGTCAGAAACATACACATTTTTCCAGCTTATAAATGAGAATACCTGATCTTCAGTAGGAAGATCAGTAATTCCTAATGACCTTGGAGAAAATCCCATTGTCATGTACCGGGCCCAAGTCAGCTCTTAAACCTAAGAAACATAATGTGAACAAAAACTGTGCCGGAAGGCAGCAGTGGTAAACTCACAACATAAGTTGAATCCTCATTTAATTGCAACCTGCCCTAAGAAGCTTGCAGTACAGATAGAGTTGGAAAGTAGCTCCCCAAGATCCCAGACTCTTTAATGCCAAAATATTTTAACATTAGATAGTGGTAGGAAAAATGAGGTGCATGAGATTATTAATTAGTGACAGAGGGGCCAAAACCAAGAGTAAGAACTGGATTTGTCTCTTAGATCAGTCCTCTCATTGAGTAGCAGAGTCAAATTTTGCCTCTGCTCTGTTCTCACCTGCACACTCCTTCTCTGGGACTTGGTTTTTTCCCCAGGAGCCAGGAAAGTGTAGAACACACTTGCTGTGCCTAAGACTGCAATGCTCAAGGATACTTAACAGAAAGGATAACAAAGAAAAAGATCTTTAACACAACCTCCTAAGCAGAAGCAAAAACATCCAGAAATCTGCAGTCAAGTCTTACTAAGCTTTTGGAGACACAATGTGTAAACTCAGCTTAGACATATTGTCTTAACAAGGCATACAAGGTCACATTTCTTAATAGCCTCCAGAAAATCCATTTCTTCCACCATCTGTAAATGCTCTCAGTTCATGTGTGCAGAAACTGTCACTTGTTTACACATATCTAATATCTGGAGAGACAGTTATAGCCTCTTCATGTGCAAATCTGAACTTAAATGCATTCATGCATTGCTCTGCAAGAGTGTTCATCTACTGACATTCTGTACAATTTCAGCAGCCTTCTGTAAATCTGACTTTATAAAGTTAGTGCGAAAAGCAAAAAACAAACTTGAATCCAAAGGTTCAGATTTACATACAACCTTATTTGGTGGATGATTACATATTAAAACAAAAAGAATTAGCTGCTAACAATTTCTCCAGCTCTCCAGAAGTACACAGATTTTTAAATTTGTGATTTATGGGTTTACAATTGTAACTAATTCCTATCTTCACAAAGGAAAAAGACGCATAGGAACAAGAAATGTGAAAAGAGTTAGCAAGAAATTCTTAATTCCGGCTCTGTAAGTAGCACACCCTTCTGGAAAGCACATCCATTTCAACTCATTTGCTCTCATGTGGCAATTTTATTTTAATTCCAGGCTCTAGGGATTTAGCACGTATAGTACCTCCTGATACTTCTGTCAATACACTCACACTCTCCTTTCAAGCATGGATGTCCCAGTGTCTGAGTGCCTCTAACCAAACACATACAGCAGCATCATAGAAGCAAAAACCTAAAGACAGGCAGACAGAATCCAGGACAAAAAAAAAGCATCCTTCAACTCACAGCTTCCTGAGAATTTGACCTAGAGGGACTAACATTTCCAAGCAGGAGGGCTAGGACAGCTCTTAGAAAGGGCTACAGCTCATCAGGAAAAACTGGAGGGCCTACTCAGATTTTGGTCATCCTGGCTAGCCTAAGAGTCAGTGTATTAGGTCCACAAAGCATCTTAGAGCACAGAGTGAAGTGTGTGCTAAAGGAAAAGCATTCCTGAAGACTTACAGCCAGAGCTCTGAGCCTAGGTACAGCCTCCCATGAGTAGGAAGGAAGGATTATCTGGCAGAGCTGTTGAGTCAGAAGCTGTGAGAACACTGCAGGGCGTTGCTGACTCCTGGCAGTAGGTGGGCTCATCCCTTCCTTATGCACCAGAGGGAAGCCTCTACATAAATCTTCCCTCGAAATCACCAAGTCTGTCACAGGAAGCTTTGAGCAGGAATTTATGTTTTATGATTAAGAGATCTGCATTCAAAGTATGAAGTCACAAAAAGGGACAAGTTTCCACATCATCCCTTGCACTTAAACTCTGGGAAAGTCAGATACTAATGCTTATAGTATTTAATCTTTAACGGCATTATTAAATCCTGACATCTGTGGTTTAGGTTATTTATCCATCAATCCCACCTCTTTTCTAACAGGGAACTTTTAAGCTTCACCTTCACCTTCAATGAATTAGAGTTAAATCCCACAGTGATAAGTAATCTTCTATACCATTACTTCCCACATTGCTGCACAGAAAGTACAACTTCTTGATCAACAGAAATTATACATAGCTATTTAAGTAATCCCTGACTGCACTGTGCACTTCCTTGTAACAGGAAGATGAATTCTGCTGCCCAGTTCTGTGGCTGCAAATCGAGGGCAGATTATTAACAAGATTGAACAGGAGAGGTCTAAAATTCTGAACAAGGTTTAAAACATAATATTACTCAGTTTGAGATAGTCTTATATCAGCTGGAGCTATCTAGGAGAGGAAAAATACTTTTAAGAAGAATTTATCCCTAGCAGGGATCTCAAGGAGTTTCCTGATTAAATTAATCTAATTCATGAGTCAGAATAAATACATTGGAATTGCAGAACTCTAGATCCATGCATGACAGTTTTGGTGGCCTTTGTTGATGTCTGCAGATAAGCATGTACAGCCATGTGGATGTGATGTCTAAGACAGTCCTTTCATGATATTTCAATGTTCTATTACTATATCTTAAACAAAAAAAAAAAAACCTCTCATATTTTTTCACTGGTAGTAACCTTCCATTAATCTTTTCTTTCCAGTCAAGCCCAGATTCAAATTTGTACCCATTTATCAAATTCAGTAAGGAAACCTGCGTGTTTATCTCAGGGTTAAAGGCCTGAGACAAACCAAACAATAAAAGACTAATAGACCAATAACAGATCAAACAACTTTTTTTCAAAATGAAGGCAATTAGTATGATGTGTAAAACAAAAGTAAGAACAGAAATTAAATCCCTCAAAGAGTCTCTCATGAGACATGAGAAGACCTCAGATTTGTTCCCATAACTAACTACCAAATGAGAAATACATGCTGCTCTAAAATTCACCTCTGTAAATGCAAACCGAATAGCAGAGTGCAAGGAAATCACACATTTAAGGGAGTCACTTTGGTAAGGACAGGGATGAGATCTGCTCAGAATATTCCCATAGAAGGTAGCATGTTAGGTGAGCATGTTTTGCCTTCAGTCTTGAGAACTTAGTGAATTCCTAAATCTTAGCTCTCCTGGGCTGGTAGCTTGAGTGCTGGAGTAGCAGCTGCTAGAGTGTATCAAGAGTTGCGACTAGTACATTATCAAGCACCAGTGCGTGACAATTCACTGATCATGCTCTGTTACATTCACCTACAACGTCTGCTACTGAAGGGACTCTTGTTTTTCCTTCTCCTCAACATTTGTACCACTTTGAGACCTGCGTACTTCCTGTTACTGCCTCTTCATAGGAGGTATCACATCCAGTTAGAATTTTGTGATTGTAGCATCACATTATCCCAGAAATTTCCTCACTTATCTTGTTCATTCTTCAGCTTACCCCTATGGGAATGTACATGACTACACTGCAGTTCAGATTGGTGACACATGCAGGTCCCAGAGACATCCTAGTCCATAAAACTTAACCATATCCTCAACAGAAGAAAGGAACCCAGATACTCCTGGATCTTTCCACACTAAACTGAAACAATTTTCTCTCCAGAAGAATTAAAACCTTTCATTCCAACTACGACTTTTTATGTAGCCATTGAAAACAACATAAACAGTTAAAAAAAAACAAACAACCTCAAACCCCAAACAAATATATTCTACTTAAAAAATCGGGAAATAAAATGCTTGAATGTTCTGCCTCTCTTCTTTCTGTGTTTTATTTATTTTGTCTAAGGTAATGCACATCTTTCAGCATTTCAAGTTTGCACTTTTTAAGAAGTGAAATACTTCCAGAAAACATCTAACCAATTCCAGCAGCTGTGTCAATCTCTAGTACTTGTCTGTCTCTGTACAGATGGGTTAAGACATCCAGTGAGAGGCTGTAAGCCATGAGTTTGAGATAGTTACATTGATAGCTGGAGATTAACTGCTATTGATTAACCAGAGCATGACTTTTAATTATCAGCTGATTCGGCACAAGATGGAAACACCAAAAGAGCTGTTGCAACTCTAACTTTTCCTTCTTTATATCTAATTAGCTCAGATTTTGCAGAAACACAGACCAAATTTCACAGTGATATTAAATATTTTGTGCTCATTGTTGCATGGCAGCAGTTATCCTTTAAAGGTGGACCAAGCATTAGATCACTCAGCAAACAAATTTATTTCTGTATATGAAAATAGTATCAACAATGAATTTCAGAGGAAGATCTGTTTAAATTTCAAAACAAATCACTCTTGTTTGTTATTTACTAGGCTTATCCTAATCATATAATGCCAATACATCTATAAATTGCCTTGTCAAAGAGTGACAGTTGAAAGCGATGAAAGCTGTCATTTAATAAAAGCTTAAATTAATCAAAAGGAAAGCAAAGCAGACCCAGCACTACCATTAAGGCTTTTTTTTCTGCTCCAGCAGGGATGACAGACATGACCAAGGAAGGTGCAAAATTAACAGACAAAAATGATGGCAGAAAGGACAAAGAAACCTCACAGGCCTCAATGCCGAAGCAAGTATACTGGCTGTCCCAGTATCTCCTCCAAAACACCTGAGTCTGCTCTGCAGTTTTAAGTAAATTTGATCATCACCTCATTTGTTCTCATGGTGTTAATAAAACGCTCTGCTAAGAAGCTGCAGTATCCCACTGCAGCAATGAGGTTTCCCTTCAGGAGTGGACAAATAACGTTCCTATCTAGTTTAAACATCATTTCGTAAACTGCCTTCAGATTCACCAAGATTAACAGCACTACAGAAGTGACAATATTTCTTGAGAAATTATTCTCTCCTAGAAGCTGCTGACAGGCCACAGGACTGGCTTTGCACAGAAGAATGACTCATCACTTCTGATTAGAGAAATGAAATAAACATGGGCTTTATCAGCACTGAAAGTCCCACCACTTCAAATTCTATAACACACAATTCCAAATTATAGGGCTACATTATTTTCTTTTGTAAGGGAATACATTTCCACTAATGCCAGCGCAAGTTTAGTATGTAATCTCCTCACCTGAGGCTAGCCAGAAATAACATTATATGGGTGGCATATAATTGCTGTCTATACACAAACCACAGTAAATAATAGTGTGAGAGAAGATCTATTTAACCAATAAGACACAGGGGTTAAAAAAAAACAGTGAATGCCTACGTTTCAAGCAGAAGTTAGAAAAATATTTATAACCAGAAAAGAAGTGAGGTTCTGGGACAGCCTCTCAAATAAGAGAAAGCTATCTTAAAATGGGGTTTGATCAGTTAGGGATTATTTCATGGTTTGTCTGCAGAACTGGGAAATTTGGCTTCAGAGATTAGGGACCTCTGTGACATTCCCAAGTTTTGCTGTCAGTCCTTCTTTCCTAATAATAACAATTAAATCCATACAGATAGAAACTCTCCAATAAAAAAAAAAACAAAACAAAACCAGGTCAGCTGCTCTATATGCAAATGCAATAAAAGAGCTACAGAAAATCCAAAGCCAAGTACTTGACCTCCACAGAGCTTTGAATATCCTGGTCCTGTAACCAGCTGCATACATGCATGATTTGTTTCTGATGCCAGCTGCAAGTTCCCTAAAACACAGGGAGCTGACATGCTTGTAATCTTATCGAAATCAGATTAATCACTATTTTTATTCAAATACAAGTCCAATCTTCTTTTAGTAACCTATTTGGCCATTTGTAACACAGATCAAATTGCATGTTGTCCATAAAAGTATCTGCTTTAGTGTGCTAAGTTTCCTTCCTTTCATCTAAGCCAGGACACCTACGCTCAAGTCTCTCTAACAGCAAACCAAATATTTTTTAGTTCAGGCTGATAATGATGATGCTGCTGTGTGATGCCACATGCCATGGAGAGATAGCCTGTTGTTTCAGGGCCCAGAGAATTGGCTAAGCTTAATTAAACCAGAAAGGAATCCAAACCAAACCCTCCCTACTCACTCCTTTCGGGATAATCTGCAAAGTAAGTCTCATGCTGAGGATAGTACAAATTCTTAAAAAAAAATGCTGGCAGAAGTGGGCCAGCTCTATGTAACATGCATCTGCAAGACACTGTTGATTGCATGATTAATCCAGTACTTCATTGCTTTAAACAATGGTACATCTTAACCTTGACTCTAAGAAACAGAATAATAAGCAAAATTACTAATGAAGCCTACAATCTGTCATACAAATAATTAAGGCTGCCCCAACCTTTCTATTTCCCTTTGGACACTTATTCAGCCCAGCAGCTAATCTCCCTTAGCTGTTATCCCCTCTGCGTCATTCAGCTACAGTTTTAAACCAGAAGCTCCTTTTCCTGCAGTTGCCTTACAGTTATTCTACTACCTCCTTCATGCAACCCAGGCTCACATGCTGTCTTCTATTTCTTCAGGCAGTCCCCACCTTAAGCCTGTCAGTATTTCTCAATGAGGTAGCAGTGATGGCATGTAGAGAACACTCCTTTTTCTTCATATACGTGCCAAATACACACTTTGCTATCATAAACCTTGCAAGAGACTGATTTTGAATCCCACTGGTACAGAGAAAATCTGTTTGCTATTCTCTGCTTTCTAAAGGTGTCACCAATAACAAACAACATGGCATCTGCTATGTGTTTGTTGCTAACAAAGCCGATGGGCTACTAGAGCTCAGCAATTTCTCCATACAGTATTTCAAATTAGCGACAGTCTTCCATTTCCAGTGACAAGTGATGGATAATCAAATTGTTTGGTTTATTTTCTCTTGAAGATGTCCCACCAAGTGATTTGGCAATATAATTTACAATGTCTATTCCACATCTACAGACTTGTGGTTGTTCACATTACAAAAACTGGGCAAGAAAAACCCCTCTACCTGTAAAAGCCGCTGCAATTTTCAGTCTTCAGTTATGACACTGGTTGCTATGTCTGTTAAGAAAGTCATACTGCTGAAGAGAAAAAATGAATTATTACTCCCCTTTGGCTGCCATGTCATTAGCTTTAAGTTTTCTTGACAGACCATCCCCCTGTCAAGTCTCTGAAACTGTGTTGTCCATGCTTTCAGATCCTCCTAAGGAATTCCTACAACTTCTAGCATATTTGTAATAAATTTAAAAGGATCCTCCAGATCATAGGAAACTTGTGACAAGTCACTCAGTGTTTCTGAATCCGGACGAAAGCCCAAAATCCTGATAGGAGAAGATCATTTCTGATAGCCAAGCTATATGCCTGAATCCCCAAATCACTTCAAGAGCAACAGCAAGGAGATTCATGACTCTTCTCCTAGGTCGAGTTACCTCCCAAAGTCCATTCCCTCTTTGTGAGAAAAAGGATGAAAAAAACCCTGATTTATATAAATTATCTTCCGTCCAACTAATGGATAGTCTGATTTACAGAATTTATTCTTGTTTCCTCAGAATGACAAAGCTGTTAATAATGCTTCTGGTAACACCAACTATGCAAAATTTCATCATGGACTAGAAATAACTAATAAATATAGGGATTTGGATTTATTTTTGCACTGTGTTATTTGTTGAGAATGCATTTCTGAAAAATATCTGCAAATTTTTTATTTTAAGAGAACATTGTTTTCTGTTAGCAATGAGCCACCTACACCAGACAATGAGAATTCAAATGTCTTTGATGAGCTCTTTTGCTCTGTCAAGGAATTAAGGGACCAAGGGAAGAAGGCTGTAGGAGCAGATAATTTGTTGTGGGTCAGCTGAAATAAATTATCTAAATACTGAAAACAGACAAGGCCAGACTGGGGAAATTCTCAGTGTAGAAGGTAGAGAAGCAGCTGTGGAACAGGTATTAGGCTAAAATGGGAGATCAAGGCCTAGAGTATAGGGGTACTGCCTAGTTGCAGGTGACCATTAATAATACTAATTCTTATCAGCCAAAATGTCAGTGAGCAGTTTTTCTGTTACTTGTGCCATTTGCATTCAAAGTAAACAGCACATGAGTATATAGGATAAACACAAAAATAAGTGATCAGAATAGACTGCAGATCCTCTCCAAACAGACACATTTATGTATTATATCTTCTTTATTCCACATCTACCACTACATCGCAAGAAATATAAACTACTACAAAACAAGAAAGCCATTTCCACATTGAGCAACCAGACAGGATGAGTATAAAGATTCAAGAACCTGTTAAATAATTCACATTCACTTATTAAAGAGGACTGAGAGTTCTGCAGCTGGTATAATGCACGAACACACCTAGCACTGAAAATATGTCTTGAGGTAGACAAATCTGGTGACGTACATGAAAATAGGTTTTCAGTCTAAGAACAAATATATTTTTAACTAATAATTGTTGACAGAAATTAGAGTCTCTGCCAAAATATTTACACTCAATTTGATTACAACAATGATCAGAGAGCACTGTTGAATTTACTATGTTCATTCAGTTTTGGCAACAACATCACCACAAATATGAAATAATTATCTATTGCCAGATCTTTTATATGTTTTTATTAAACATTAATTTATATATTTATGTGTGTTCATAATATGTATATTATTTATACACATCCCAGTTTGTCAAACCTTTTCATTTAGCAAAGATAGAATCATCTCCAATGTTTCTGATGTAAAGTATCAAGCACCTGGGGGAAGTTAGCAGTTCTGCACCATCATTAAATTGGCACTAACAAGATCCACACACAGTCTATGGTCTTTGCTACTGCCTTGAGAAAAAACGTGTTCTAACCATATGTGAATTTTTACTTCAACAGTATTGCTATGTAGATCAGTTTCAAGATTGTATTGTGCAGAGTAACAGAGATTATAATAAATCAACCTTTTGCATCTAACCAGCTCACTTTGTCTGAATCATAGAATGGCAGGGGTTGGAAAGGACCCTTAGAGATCATCTAGTCCACCCCCCCTGCAGCACGTCAACCTAGATCAGGTCACACAGGAATGTGTCCAGGTGGGTCTTGAAGACCTCCAAGGAAGGAGACTCCACATCCTCCCTGGGCAGCCTGTCCCTCACCCTCACAGTAAAATATTTTTTTCTTATAATTGGATGGAACTTTTTGTATTTCAGCTTCATCCCATTACCCCCAGTTCTGTTACTAGGTACAATACAAAAAAAGGAATGTCCCAGCCTCCTGACACACACCATTTATTTACTTATAAATATTAATGAGATCCTCTCTCTGTTTCCTCTTGTATAGACTCTAAACAGCCCCAGTTCCTGCAGCCTTTCCTCATAAGAAAGATGCTCCAGTCCCCTCATCATCTTCATGGGTCTGTGCTGGACTCTCTCCAGCACTTCCCTGTCCATCTTGAGCTGAGGAGCCCAGAACTGGACACAGGACTCCAGATGAGGCCTCACCAGGGCAGAGCAGAGGGGGAGCAGAACCTCCCTTGACCTGCTGGCTACACTCTTCTTAATGCATCCCAGGATGCCATTGGCCTTCTTGGCCACGAGGGCACATTGCTGACTCATGTTCAGTTTATTATCAACCAGGACTCCCAGGTCTCTCTCTGCAGAGCTGTTCTCCAGCAGGTCAATCCCCAGCCTGTATTGGTGCATGGGGTTCTTCCTTCCCAGGTGCAGGACTCTACACTTGTCCTTGTTGAACCTCATGAGGTTCCTCTCTGCTCAACTCTCAAGTCGATCGAGATCTCATTGAATGGCAGCACAGCCTTCTGGGGAATCAGCCAATCCTCCCAGTTTGGTGTCATCAATGAACTTGCTGAGGGTACACTCTCATCCAGGTCATTGAAACCTCACACTAATCCCTGTGGAAAACACAGTGTGGGTGTTGCTGTTCATGACCACACCAGCATATCTGGTTGGCAGCCGTCCCTCAAAAAATGGCCTACCATAGACCAGAATCAGCTTTATGAAGGAACTTAAACCAGGAATGTAGGCTAGATTTGCTGCATTGCACTGAATCTCTCTCTTTGTAAATAACCCAAATACCAGAAATAGACTTTGACTGGGTGCAACTTGGTTATACTGAATTTGATGCAGGTGGCAGGATTTACCTGCCTGCTTAGAAGACAAAGGAAGGAAACCGCTGTGCTGCTCCCCATATTTCCCTATGAGCTGGCTCTCATGATATTCCTGCTGAAATGGAAGCCCAGACCTTAATCTCAAATGTTCCCTAATATCAGAAGTCTGCCATAGTTAATACTGACTTGGCTCACTGCTGTAAATTGTTAACTAGTACATTCAAACAACCTTTGAGCTGATATGTACTTCAGAAGGAAAAAAGTGTTAGTTGGTGGGTGGAAGGATTAAATAAAGTGTCAGGAAGGAGAAGCTCTGATATTCAAAATGCTTTTCTTTGGAGTTCTTGTAGCAGCCACAGAGCACTGTAGAAATATTCCAAGGTGCTGTGGGGTTTTCCTCCCTCATCAAATAGCAGCTGCCAAAATATCTACCTGGCTCTAAATGATTTGGTCATTAAAGGAAGCTCTGGCATTCCTCCACCTCCACAGCAGAGTAATCTTTTAAAGAGGATTTCTCACCTTGGGGTGCATTTTCTGCTCTGTTTACAGCAACAGCCTATTGTGAGATCCTTAGCTTGAGGCCTTCATTTCTCATTAGGATTCTCAGCTTCATGGAGAAAGGTTTGAACAGCAAAAGCTTCAGGCTCTGTGTATGTCAGAACGGTTTCATGGCACTTTAAATTCAAACACATCCATAAACTGAGGCTTCTCTTAAAGCAACTGGAGTTTCTATTAACTGCAGCCATTACCGAAAAGTGTCTGTAAACGTTTCAATGTCTGGCTCAGTTCTTTTTTCTGGCTGGAAGGTTAGCATAGTATGATAGACTAAAACACCATGTGGCTTCAGTAGCTTGCAGCAGAGTGTTTTCTTACAGTTACAGAAAAATAGAAGAAAGGTATGCATGTAATGTTAAGAAATAATAGCAGCACTTTACTGTTCCTTGTATCTGCACAGTCCAGAATAGTTTTGAAACACTAACTAGTTAAACATTTCAGCAACGTGGAAGATGAGTAAGAATTATTCTCATTATGGATAGTTACACATAGTCTTAGGGAAGTTAGATGTCTTATCCTAGAAGACAAAGCCAACCAACTGCAAACCTGTGAATTGGGTTTTTTTTTGTACCAGATTCTTTCAACTAAATTAATCTTATCTCTCTTGGAAACAAAAATGCGGTGACAAGATAATTTTTGCACATGCTAAATTGTGTGATCCTCTCAACACAGGAATCTGTCAGAAGTAGTACTGTTGACAGACGTGATATTTTGTCTTGAGGTGCATAAATGCGGCAGGTTTTCCTCTACCTACTTTGCTAAGCCCTCTGCCCCACGATATAAGAATGAGTGCCTTCCCCAATAAGATAAAATTTACTTTGACTGGACAATTCCATGTCCCTGCTTTAAACATACTCCCCTTGGGCCTCCTCTTACCTTGGTTTCACCTAATCAGCATACTAAACACTTCCATGGTTTCTTTAACTTTATGAAGGCTTAAAGCCTTATCTGTTCTTGTCCCTGCCCCTGTAACAAAGACTCTCAATATACAGAGCGTCTCATACAAAGTTGCATGGAGAAGTAAACGGAACAACTGGCAAGAACAGACATTTTACACAGTTTCAGTTTTCTTATATAGCAGAGACAGGATGTCAAAGTTAGCATTTAAGGCTTTATCCTGTGGAAATGAAGAATACCTGGTAAGACAGTATGAGCCCTGATACTACATCACATGCAAAAAATGCAATACAGAAAACAGTGATTTTGGAGCTGTGTCCTGTTGTTACCTGCCATTGATGTTGTGATTTTCTCTTCATTTCATAAGATCAGTGCAAATGTACTCCACCTGACAAGAAAATGCAGACTAAACTCCCTAAAAAAAACTTGTCTGGAGTGGATAAGCTAGAATTTTTAGCCATGATTTCCAACTGTGCTGTTGAAAAGAGACTTCACAGTAGTTTTCTCCTCTTCCTCCCTTCCACTTCCCCTTTATTTTTACTTTATTGGCACTCCTCAGCACCTTCATCTCTTCATCCTACTCCCAGGATCCCGATGATAACTCAGATAACTCAGAACACAGATTTAGACCTTTGTCAATGTAATTAGCAATCTTGGTTCCTTTAGGCTTAAGACCTTGTGGACATTTAAGGTATGTATGCATGTACAGTTTATTAATTCTGTAATTTGTGATCTATGCTATGCTTCAGCACACAGAGACATCTATACTGCTGTGTACCTCCCAGGCCAAGGAATATGAGCACTCATGAAATCTCAATGCCTTTCTTGATGGAATGGCTGAACGAAGCTTCCTCCACATTGTGTACAGAATGCTGGGACATGAAAAGTAGTGAACATACACACAAGGACACAAGAGATGCCTTTATCTTGAATGTCATGGAGATATGCAAGAAAGACAAAAGACTCCCGAGTAGGCCTCAACTTGATTTCATTGCTCAGAGGTTTCATGGATCTAAGAAACTCACTGATGAATGAGGAGACTGACCAGTTAGGCCAGAAAGAGATCAGGTAAATACAATGCAGAGTCCATACGTTTCATGAAAATCTCTCTGTTTCATTTATTATATACCACCCTTATGTAAAAAGCGGATCTACAGAAAAGGGCATAAAAAAGTATGAGGCATAAAAACCTTGATTTGAAAGTAGAGGATAAATGGTCAGCACTGATCCTGAAGACAAAAGGCAAATGACTTGCACATTGCAAGGAGGACCAGAAGACAACAAACTTCTACCCAGAAAAGGTTACAGAGCTCACAACTTCAATTAGCTCTGTATCAGGAAAAGTAAGA
Organism: Colius striatus; assembly: GCF_028858725.1. Lineage (NCBI taxonomy): Eukaryota > Metazoa > Chordata > Aves > Coliiformes > Coliidae > Colius > Colius striatus. Next base: position 141,535,664 of record NC_084759.1, read on the forward strand.
GCATATGAACAAGCAGGATCTTGGTAGTAGGATAAAAACACAGCAGATTGACAAGCATTCATATGAGGAAGCTTTAACAAAGGGCTATCTGAGGCCTTAAGAAAAATGTAAGTATCATACTCTGATAGGAAAATACAAGCCCGAATGACTATGGTTTGATGGGCAAGAAGTTTTATGTATCTTAGACATAGTGCTTTAGAAAACTCAAGCCAGTCTTCACTCCAGCAGATGTTACTTCAGAAGTACATGATTTAGGAGAGCATTATAAAAATAGCTGTGGTGTTTTCTGTAAGATAGCTGAGTTCACTTAGAAAAGCTCTTTCTGAGATAAACATTTGCACATCTTTCTGATACTTATTTACTCTGTAGATTACAGAGCTCTTCTTTTGGATCTCCCATAGGAATTTTTCAATATGTTAATAGTACCCAAACTCAGTCCACAGTCTGGTAAGCAGTCACAAAACACATAGGAAATCTCATGAGAAAATGGGGGAAAAGAGTAAAAAAAGTTCTTGAATGTGTGTGCTGCAGTTATGGCAAGCATAATTTCTACTGTAAAGGTCAGGATTGTTTCTGGAAAATTTGCCAGCTACCTTAAACACAGGACTTATTTACAACTATAAAAAGGTTACAGTAGTTATCTTGTTGTGTAGTAAGACTTGTTCTCTTTTTCCAGATTATGTAATTGAACAGAAAAAGACTGTAGGCTGTTCCCTATAAAACCTTAAAGACTGCAGGCTGTTCCCTATGACATCCCAGCTAAGACACGCATTCCACTTCAATGCAGGCTTCTAGATTCCATGCTGGTCAGTGGCAGGCAACATCTGTGGATGTGCAGGAATGTAATTTTATCTCCCAGAAGAACTAGGAAGTCTTTAAAAAAATCCATTCAAGATGCTTAAAAGATTTAATACTAAACTTTTTAGTTTTAAAAAGTTTTTAATGATAATTAGCTTAGCTTTCTAAAGGAAAGGTCATTTTGAAATGAACAAACACTAATTTTAACTCTAAAAAAGGTCAAAATGGATGTATTGCAAATTTGGAAAATTTCCGCTCCCCTAAAAATATTTGTCTTGAAAAATTAAACAAAACTAACTTGTGGCATGAACTGATTCAATTTTGACGAATCCACTTGTTCTGAAATGAAAATACTAATGAGTAGCTCCATGGTGTCACTAATAGTACAGTACATGCTGCAATGTCTCACAGAGCTGGAGTCATCAGTCTTAGTGGGCGATGCTTTGTTGACACAGAAAAAAAGAGTATTAAGATATTGGAAAATAGAAATGGTTTTGTTACATAGGCCTCTCCTAATAAAGTGAAAGGCTATTTTCATTGAAATAAGTTGCATAACCTCTTTAAAAATACTAGGTAGCAAGATGTTGGATTGTTTCTGTATTAATTTGGTTGCTTAAAATCAATCTCAAAATTGAGTCATGAAGTTAGACTAATATGATAAAGCAAATCCCCAAAGCAAGAAAGAGGGAACCTTGAAGCCCAAACATCTCTACCAATAAACAAAGTCAAGAAAACAAAATATGAACACTCTTAAATTAAACATCAATAATGAAACCTTACATTTTCTAATTAAAGATGATACAGTTGAACTGCAGGGAAAGGGAAAGCTTTCTGTTGTTACTCAAGAGGAGACAATCCATCTTCGATCTTATTTAATTTTGTCATCAGATATCCCTGGAAGAATTCCTGCCCCATCACTAGTCCCTCTGCCATAAGCAAACAGTTCTGGTCCCTCGAGAATGACAGACTAGTCATTAATAGTAGTTTCTGGTAAAGATAATCAAATTTAAGTAGCTAGTAATATAGGTTTAAACTGAAGGGTCAAGTTAGTTCTCTTCAATATTTTCCTGAAAGCTAATTGCACTGCCCGCCTGTGACCCTGGAAGCTAGTTTTTAATTTGAAAGAAACCTTTCAGCTTTTATGGTGAGGAAGCATCACAGAAGATGGAGAGTAGAGACACGGTACCAGGCTATGGAATACTGTTCTGATATCCTGATTGCCAAGCGGAAAGAAGATGACTAGGTATAGGGTACAAACCTAGATGTGAAATTATATGCCAAAATGCTGAGAGAACTTCAGGGCAAAGCCAAACTTGTTGCTTTCTGGTGGCACAATGATCTCAGATGCATGACAAGGAAGGCAGCTTCCCTTTTCTAAGCGTTTTGCAACATTCAATTAACTGTATTCTCTTGTGATGCACAATCTGTCAGTGCAAACAGTACTGATTATTTTTCTTTTCTTAGATTGCCTCTTAACATGATCACAGTAAAACTTTCAAGGCTAAAAGCTTGCTCCATTTATGATAAAATGTGAATAAAAACTGACAAAAAGATAAGATTTTTTTTTTTTTTTTTTAAGATTCCCCTAAAAGGCTGAGGAATTTAAACAAAGGGGACTCGATTATTAGCTCAGGACAACCTATCATCACTACTACACGGACAAATTACACTGCGTGCCAGAGCACACTGAAGACACAATAATTTATCAGTCAGAACGTAGAAAATTGTACAGTGCATGGTGACTTTCCAGAACACGTTTCTTCCCCACAGGTCTTCCATTTCTCTCTTAAAGAGACATTGCTAAAATGGAGTTTGGGAGGGGAAGCAAAGAAAGGCATCATGTGGAAAAGCATCTAATCTTGAGCACCAAACTTAAATGCCTAAATTATATCCTTAGAAAAGAGAGAGGCCCTGCTAGATGGTAACTCAAAGTGAGACTTGAAGTGTCCTATGAGTTGCACACTGATAACACTCACGCACACATATACATCCCACCTCTTTCCATCAGCTATTCCAAGAATGCACACAGACTAACCTGTGGACTCATGTACGTGAGTAAGGTAGGTGATATGAGTGAATACCCTCTTGTGTGTCAAATCTGAGACAAATGGAGAAGTATGCAAACAAAAATACAAATAGGAAAAAAAAGTCTGGTGGCATTAAAGGAAAAAGCTAAAAGTAGTCAGTGTTCTTAATTTTTCCCCTCTTAACAACTTAATAATGGGAAGGTAGCGTAACAGGAAAGTCAAAGGAATGGATCTCAAGAGTGAACTCTTTAGTAATCCCAGGAGATTGACAGGAGAGACCTTCAAGGTATAGTCTAAGGAAAAAAAGTATTAAGGACAAATGGAAACTCTTCAATGAAATGATTCTTGTGGTTTCATGTGCCAGCTGTTTCACTTTGGAGAAAAAACAAGTCACATAGTAACTGTGACTAGACTGAGCTCTTCATTGACCTGAAGCATGAAAAGGAAGCAAATTAGCCATGAAAACCAAGTCAGATTAACAAGCAAAGTACAAAAGCCCAACAAGATTACATTAAATTACAGGGTGTTATACACTGTGTCCAGGGTACAAAGTTGGAAATAACCAGCAAGAGACATCAAGAAATCATTCAATAAAGACATTAGCAATAAAGGTAGGCTCAAGACTAGTCTGCCATGAAACTCAGAGCAAATGTTATTGATGCGTGATGTCAAAAATGTCAAGTTGTTTAATGTGCTTTTTTGTGTTCATCATTACAAAAGAGAAGCTTTCATCCGATGGCTATCATATCTAATTCCAGTCACAAAAAAGCAAGATCTAAGTCTTTGAATAGAAAAAAAAATCTCCACAGATTAATAAGTATTAATTAAATTCAGTTGTTTTCAAATCGTCCAGATCTAATGAGCCTCAACCCAGTCCAAACCTAAAGGTTTGGCTGATGAAGTCTAAAGATTTTAGCAGTTCTTATGAGAACTCATCAAGATTGGGTAAGGTATTAGACATTACATTTACCTTTTTGTTTTGGTTTGGTTTGGTTTTTTTTAAAGACACGAAAGGAGAAGTAAGGGAATTAGAAACAGTCAGTTTAACTTCAATTTCCGGAACAAATTATGAAACGTTTGCAACTGTATGGAAGGTAATTGCTAACATCTAGTGGGGATTGGTTGTGAAAAAAAAAACGTGTCTCATCAATCTAATTTATTTTTAAGACCTGGTAACAGGCCTTGTGAGGAGAAAGGAAAGACATTAGACGCTGTACAACTTAACTTCAGTAACATATGAAACGTGTTCTTACATGCTATACAAGGAGAAAACTAGACTTAGATAAAAATAGGTGCAGGCTAATAGAATTATTATTATTTTAGAGATTACTTCCCAATATACAATTTATCAATACATAGTAATATTTTCCAAATATTGATACATATAAGAAAAGTTAACTCGCAAAATTATCTTTCTGTTGTACTGAACAATTGTAAGGCTTAACAGGTCTGGGTATTCATTTCTGGATACCACATAGGGACTTATCAAAGAAAGTGCAAAAGGAGAGTCATGATTATAGAAGGAAGGGATAGCCACTTGGGATGAATATAAGACTGTCATCAGAGGATGTAGGGAGGCAACTAGAAAAGCTAAAGCCTTGTTGGAGTTGTGCATCGCAAGGGAACAATGCATTGTCAAGGACAACTAGAAGGGCTTCTTTGATTATATTGCAGATAAAACTAATGCTAGAGGCAATGTAGGCCCACTATTGAATGAGGGGAGTGGCCTGGTGACAGAGGATACAGAGAAGGCAGAGTTACTGAATGCCTTCTTTGCCTCTGTCTATACTGCTGGAGACTGCCCCAGACTCCAGAGGAAGTCAAGTTAAAGGAGGTTTTTTTGGTTGTTGAGGACTGAGTTAATTATCAATTGAGCAATCTGGATGTAAATAAATCCATGGGCCCTGATGGGATGCACCCACAGGTGCTGAGGGAGCTGGTGGAAGTCATAGCTAGACCACTTTCCATCACCTTCAGTAAGTTGTGAAGAACAGGAGAGGTGCCTGAGGACTGGAAGAAACCAAATGTCACTCCAGTCTTCAAAAAGGACAAGAAGACGGACTCGGGTAACTACAGACCGGTCAGCCTCCCCTTCACCCCAGAAAGGTGATGGAACAACTTATCCTGGGTGCTGTCTTCAGGCATTTAAAGGACAAGAGGGTCATTACAAGCAGTCACCATGACTTAACCAAAGGAAAGTCATGTTTGACCAACGTGATAGCCTTTTATGAAGATGTAACCAGGTGGATAGATGGTGGTAGTGCAGTGGATGTGGTTTATCTTGATTTCAATAAAGCATTTGACACCTTCTCCCACTGCATTCTCACAGCAAAACTGAGAAAGTGTGGGCTGGATGATCAGGTAGTGATGTGGATTGTGAACTGGTTGAAGGGAAGAAGGCAGAGAGTTGTGATCAATGGGGCAGGGTCTAGTTGGAGGCCTGTATCTAGTGGAGCCCCCCAGGGGTCAGTGCTGGGACTGGTATTGTTCAATGTATTCATTAATGACCCTGATGAGGGAACAGAGAGCACTGTCAGCAAGTTTGCTGACAATACTAAACTGGGGGGAGTGGCTGACACACCAGAAGGCTGTGCTGGCATTCAATGAGACCTGGAGAGGCTGGAGGGTTGGGCAGAGAGAAATCTAATGAAATACAACAAGGGCAAGTGTAGAATCTTGCATCTGGGAAAGAACAACCCCACAAACCAGCACAGGTACTTGCCCTCGTGGACAAGAAGGCCAGCGCCATCCTGGGGTATGTTAGAAGGCCTGTGGTTAGTAGGTTGAGAGGGGTTCTCCTCCCCCTCTTCTCTGCCCTCATGAGACTGCATCTGGAATATTGTGTCCAGTTCTGGGCCCCCCAGTTCTAGATGAACAGAGAGCTATTGGAAAAAGCTCAGTGCAGGGCCACCAAGATGACTAAGGGAGTGGAGCATCTCCCTTATGATGAAAGGCTGAGGGAGCTGGAAGAGACTGAGGGGTGATCTCATTAATGTTTACAAATATGTAAAGGGTGGGTTGCCAGGAGGACGGAGCCAGACTGTTCTCAATGATGGTCAATGATAAGACAAGGGGCAACGGGTATAAGCTGGAACATAAGAGGTTCCAAAGAAATACAAGGAAGAATTTCTTCACTGTGAGGGTGACAGAGCACTGGCACAGGCTGCCCAGATGGGTTGTGGAGTCTCCTTCTCTGCAGACATTCAAAACCCATCTGGACAAGTTCCTGTGTTACCTACTATAGGTGACCCTGGTCTGGCAGTGGGTTTGGGCTAGATGTTCTTTTGAAGTCCCTTCCACCCTTGAGATTCTCTGATTCTGTAATGGAAACTATGGGAAAAGTAAAAAATACCATCCACAGAGGCCTGCTACAGGAACTGGTACTGATGATAGATTCTAAGTGTCTTCCATATCTGAAGTCTTCAAATGGTAACAAGTTCACCCTTTCAATAAAGATACAGCAAAGCAGTAACAGTCCCCACTTAATTCACATTTTAAGATCAATTCGAGCTTATATCAGTGGAAAAATAATTTTGTGTTAAAAACTGATTATGCACTCTAAAGCAGTGTACCATTTTATGCTATATATGTGTATACATATAAATAAATATATGCATATATACATATAAAACAATGTAAGTTACTAAGTCCTCAGAACAAGCCTAATTCTTTCGTACCTCTTAGAATTGCCCTTATTTATGCTGAACTGCAAGGAGTCAGCCTAAAATAGCTAGAGACAGGAAGTAATGACCTCACACGTTACAACCTGGAATAAGTGCTGATACATACCATTATTAGGAACACCTAAAATCTCTAGAAACGGATTCTGCCTCATGCCCTGACCTCTGCATGATTAAAAGCTACTGCTTAGCCCTACCACTACATTAGCATTCAGTCTGTGAATGCAAAGTTAGGGGAAACCTCTGTGTCCTACAACTTGCTACTCTTTACCTTGCTCTTCACCTGCTTGTTCTTTACTTAGCCTTTATATCTCCATAGTCTTTTCAATTGGTTACATCTAGTAGGGTTTGTATTCTTACATTCACCATTAACAGTAATTTTTAAAAATAACATAAAGTCTTGTGCTTCTTTACCAATTTCAGCTGGAATTTGTTGAAGTGTTTTAAGATGTGGCCTTTCTGTGTTGAAAGTTAGAACAGTGCCTGCCCTTTCAAATAGCCTGTAGTCCACAGGAGGATATCTGCCCTGGACAATCCCACTGAAGGCCAGAGTCGCTTCATGAAGTGTTCCTCTTGTGAAAGGCAGGAGAAATCTTAAAGGATCACAATTGTATTTAAAGGTGTCAAGGCCTGCCCTCTGAGCTATGCTATGGTAATCTACACTTTTGACCGTGGCTGGATGTCTCACTGCCCCCAACTCTGCGGCATAGTCAGACTTCCAGATAGAAAAGCTTCCCCTTCATGCCCTCAGCTAATTCTAGAGCTAAATAACTTGCTGTGTGCAGGAATGACAGCTCAGCTAATTTCCTGCTATGTTGGCTCCAGTCCAGCCCTCTACCCTCTCTCTGCCTGCATCCCCTCTTTACCACCACAGCAGCTGCAGAGTTGTGCCACCCCTAATTATTCCCAGCAGTACCAAGCTGGAGGCATCACAGTCACAGAGGATGGCAGCAGAGTGCAGAGCATGACAACAGCAGCAGCAGGTGGGCAGAGCAGAAAAGCCTAGATTACTGTCTATGTGATTACTGTCATTTATCTCAAGTCAGGCAGAAGGCAGAGCATGCTCTGCCTTTGCTTGTTCCTTCCCTCTGTCGCTACAGAGCAATTCCTAAAAACACCATACAGGGATGTTTTGCACTTGTTAAGCATTGTTTTAAGCATTGAAAACCACTGTAGCCAGAGCAGTAATTGTCCCTTACAGTAGTCACAGGTTTCTCTTGAACATAAGCGCTGTGGGAAAATAAACAAGGAAGCTTCCAAAGTTAGGACCAATTTGAAAAGCTGTTGGATTTTTACAGGCGTATATATTTCTGTCTTTCAATGTATTGGGCAGAGCAGCATTTGAAATGCAAACAAAGGACTTTATCCTTACAGATCTGCCTTCTCAAGGCAGCAGGACTGTGATGCTGTCAGAGCAGCTGACTGCTGGATAAGGTGCAAGAAAGCTGCTAGACTTCAGTGCAGAACTGCCAGTGGTCAGTCGAGAAAGCAAGTGCTCCCCCTCTAATGCTGGGATCAATCTAAAACATGCTCTTACATCTGGTTCCCATCTTTGCTAATGCTTCTCTCTTTTCTCCCTGATATTTAACAGGGTAATATTCTGTCACAGCTAAGTGTTTTCAATTCTGGCTGTCAAATTTCTAAATGAAATCCATATATTTAAAGCATACAGATTTATGTATCAATGCTTTATACAAAAAAAAAAAAAAGTCATTTCTGAATCTTAAAACAGACTTTCTAAATTTAGCCAGAAAGCTTAACACAATCACAAATGCAGCCTTCATTGCAACACATACTTTCCTCCTCCAAAACTGGATCCCAACTTTGCTCCTTGGCCTCGTCATTAGGTTAAGAATGTATGATAAAATAAGAGTCAACCAAAGCCTGTGTCCATACGAAATATAAATCTATTTTGAGGCCAGAAAATATTCCATATGCTCTGATTTTCATTCCATTGGTCTTGAACTAGAAACAAAATTGAGAAAAGATTTGATTTGGTTAGGAAAGCTTTTCCTTTCCACATTAAGGGAGTAGAAAACTCTATTGCCCAAATGAGGTTTAACAAAAGCCTTCTGAATAAATCTGTGGGCCTCTTGATATTTTTTTGGTCACCTGCTCAGACAGAGGAACGGGAAGAATAAATACCTCTTGGAGGCAGTGTGGTGGGTTGACCCTGTCTGGATGTCAGGTGCCCACCAAAGTTGCTGAATCACTCCCCTCCTCAGTCGGACAGGGGAGAGAAAATATAATGAAAAGATCACAGGTTGAGATAAGGATAGGGAGAAATCACTCACCAGTTACTGTCGTGGGCAAAACAGATGCAACTTGGGGAAACTGGTTTGATTCATTACCAATCAAATCAGAATAGGATAATGAGAAATAAACACACACCACACACACACACACAAACACACATCACACACCCACACCCTCTCCTGACCCTTCTTCCAGGCTTAACTTTACTTCTCATTTTCTCCACCTCCTCCCCCTAAATGGCACCAGCTGATAGTGAATGGGGGTTGCGATCATTTCATCACACTTTGCTGTTTCATCTTCTTCAGGGAGAGGACTCCTCACACTCTTCCCCTGCTTAAGCATGAGGTCCTTCCCAGGGGAAACAGTCCTCCATGAACTTCTCCAATGTTGATCTTTCCCACAGGCTGTTCAAACTTCTCCCATGTGGCTCCCTTCTACAGGAGCAAGTCTTCCAGGAACAGACTGCTCCAGTGTGGGCCCCTTGGGGACTCACAAGTCTTGCCAGCAAACCCACTCCAGTATGGGCTCCTCTCTGTCCATGGGTCCACAGGCTCTGCCAGGAACCTGCCCCAGCATGGGCCTCCCATGGGGTCACAGTCTGCTTCAGGCACCCATCTGCTCCTGCGTGGGATCCTCTATAGGCTGCAGATGGATCTCTGCTCTAGCGTGGACCTCCTTAGCTGCAGGGGCAAGGCCTGCCTTACCATGGCCTTCATGAGAAGATGCACTGCCTCTGTTTCGTTCTTCAGCAACCTTGGTGTCTGCAGAGTTGTTTCTATCATATTTTCTCATCCCTCTCAAGTTGCAATTGCTCTTGCCCAGAAACATTTTTCCCCCACTTCTTAAATGTGTTACCACAGAGGTCTTACCACCATCACTGATGGGCTCAGTCTTGGTCAGCAGCAAGTGTTTCTTGGAGCCATCACAGGGGAAGCCCCTAGCATCTTCTCATAGAAGCCACTCCTGTAGCATCCCACTACCCCCATTACCAAAACCTGGCCACACAAACCCAATACATGCAGCTGTGTGAATCCAAGACAATATATATGAAATATGTAGGGAAAACTAAAATGCGTTGAAATGCTCATTTGTCTACCAGCTACCTAAGATTTTCAGAGTTGCCAGTTTCATATGATGGCAAGCTTGACATCACTGAAAGTAGAAAATTTATTTGGTTCTGCTGTTTGTAGGATGTTCTGCTTTAAAAACTGGCAGGCTGAAATATCTGCATTAGACTACTAAGAAGGAAGTTCTTGGCAGACAAAATATTCAGGAATCACTATGAACATGGGTTAAGCATTGGCTATTTTTAGTCAAGTGTAACTGAGAGGTTTCACCTCACACCCCATACACCCACTGCTAAACAACTATCTTCTAGCTGCATGTGCCACTGCCATAAAGCACACAAAATCCCTGACAAGATGAACATAAAGAGATTTAAATCTGTTTTGGAGTAAGAAAATATTTCCTTAATTCCTGCCTCCATTACCAGTCTTCCTCACTATCCTGCTCTCTCAGTCATTACTTTCAAGGCAAACAAGTAGAGAGTGTTTGAAAGCCCATTTAAAGAACATTGAGCAACAGCTTACTAGAGTTACCTTTCCATTTTTGCAGCTCCAGGAACAATGCCGTGCTTTCCAGCAAATGATCTGAACACCACTTGCATGATTTTGCAAGACAAGCTCAATGAATGAATAGAAGTGGTCTTCATAGGGGTCTCCTATGTCACCATATCTTCTGTAACAGACCCCTAAATATGGCAACCTACCAGAGCGACACAGCAATGTATCTGAAGCATGTGTGAAGGTAGGGAAAGAGTGAGTGAGGTCAGGAGTGCTGAGACTGCACTTTCCTGCACTCTGCCTTGTCAGGCAGCCCTTGGGCCAGAAGAGCAAGGAGGAGCTTCTCCCTCTAGCCCAGAATTCACAGCTACAGAGGGCCATTTGTAACAGTAATAACTGCACCTAAAGGTGTATCCTGCTTAGCTCCAACATACATAAGCAAACACGAGCAAAAAAACACCTCATACACCACAGCCTGCACAGCTGGAGCAGGCAGAAAGCTAAAGGATACTGCTGGCTCCACTTCCCTGAATAAGTCACCCAGCACTTACATGCCAAGAGAAAGAGTATATTTAAAGTATAATTTCCCAGTGCCCCAGTAGGTGCCTACTCTCTGTCTTGCCCTGTTTCATGCATGAAGGCCACCAGCCCTCTACCCCCTATCTCTCACTGTGCCCAGGCAGGAAGAAAACCCTGCCAGCATTGTATCACAGATGCAGCAACAGCTGAAGCCACCAGCAAGGAGAAGCACTGATGGCCAGGAGACATATTTCCACACTGAAGAGCCTAATGGCAGGGTCCAGGATGTGCACTAACCATAGTCAGAGTTGGTTTTTAGCCAAAGTAGTCTGAACAAACACACTGTGTACAGGGGACCAGAGGCACAGCCCACCTCATTGCTGGATTAGCAAAGAGCCACCCCGAGAAACGAGCTGCAAAGGGGTCTCAAAATAAGACTAGTGGCTTTCCAGCTCTGCTGGCTGCTCACCAAGAGAGAAAGGGAGGAGATTTCCCCTCTGCTGCAGAGTCACCAGCAGCTCCCTGCCTCCCCATGCACCCACCACCCAATGCTGCTTCCACTCTCCTCTTACTGCCAGCTCCTACCATTGGGCTGATTAGTAATAATTAAGACATCGATTTAGTTTAAAGCACGGAGAAAAAAAAACCAGTCCAACAAATCCAGCACTTCTGTCGTTATGTATCTGCCTCCTCCTTGACATATTAACTCCAGATACCACAAGCTGCTGCTTTCAGTCTGCATAAGATAAAAGGTGCGACAAGCCGACCTGAGGTTGCCATGGAGACCAAAATCTTTCCCAGTGCCATGGTAACTGACTCCGGCATGTGCTATGAAAAGCTGACTGCACACCCTAGTTGAGCTTTTTCATATTTTTAAACCAATTAACCCAGGCTTCAGTTAAATTAGCTTCTGTTTAAAGAAAGGCATTGTCAAAATGTACAATATATGTCGATGTCTCAAAATGTAGAATATACAAATTAATACCTTTCTTAGCAAAACTGAAGAAAACAAAAGCTTAGGGGTATTACTGAGGTGAATTTGATTGTCTTTGAGAAAATCAAAAGCCTTACTTTTTCACATAAGAAATTAATTTTTTATATATTTGAACTGAATTAGAAGGAAAGGTTCGAGCAGTAAATCAGTTTCTCTTAGGGAATAAAGCTTTATTCCTTGCATATCCAAATCATTGACATCACTAGAAGTTTTGAATGGACAAGAAATAAGCTTCTAGAGGTGAATAGATAAGGTTTCAGTAAAACATTTAAGACAAACATCACAAAGCTGTGAAGACAGCTGGGCATGATCCAGCAAGCATCAGCCATATGCATATCCAGGTCAGTGACAACTGAAATTCTCAGTCAGCCCTTTGACATCTTTGTGTGTCGGTTTTCCCCACTTTACCAAGCAGCGGTTCTTCCCTCTCTTTACATTATCCTGTGATATCAGTGGACTGCATGCTCCCAGCAGGCATTTAAAATATTACTTTTTCTTCCAATTTTGAGCATGTGCATGCCAAACATATGCTCCTTACTGTGAAATTTGACATCCAGAGTTTTCTGCATAAGAGCTACTACTGATAAACCAGGAGTTTCCAAGATGCTGCTCCATCCTCTGATGACAAACATGCAGTGTACAGGTGCTGCTGCTTCAGCAAGGAATGTAACATGGCTTAATCTTTCACTCATGACTAGGAAATAGCAAAAGCGGACAGGACAAGAAATGAATGTACAATAGCACACTCTCCAGGGTAATGCTAAAAAGTCTAAACAACACCAGGTGCATACCTGCCAGTGCCACATGCACTGTTTGCAATGCTGTCTCCGTGTGCTGAAGAGAGCTCACGTCAAGCATCCATGTTCCCGTGCTTCCTAAAGCGCTTCCCAGAAAAGTCTACTAATTCAGAAATTTGGTTTGAATCCAGTTCCTGTATTTTGGGGGTCGGATCCAATTCCTGTATTTTGGGGGTTGGAAATCTGGCCCTCGAAAGTGAGAAGAGTTATGAAGAAATAAAGAACATGTTCGTTTCAGGGATGTAGGTGGCAGAGCTCTTCCACTGAAATTGTGTAAAAGACTGTCCTCATTTGACCCAGTTGTAAATGGATATCTGGCCATTTGTGCTGCGGGCTGAAAACTGGGCAAGTGCAGTAGCAGTCACACGGCACACCAGGTAAAGAGAGAGGTGAACCTAATCTTGCCTGGCTTTGAGATTTGTCGTTTACTTGCTTGCCCGTGTTTCAAACTCATTTGTACCTTGGCAAAAAACTTCAGCAAGAAATGTCCCTGGAACACAACAGTAAATACAGCACAGTCACTCTAGGCTTCCAGCAAGTGTCACAAGAGAAGGAAAAATCTGTCAGCATTGTGATACAGACAATGTGGTACAGGCAGAAGGATAGCAATTCTGGAAGTTTTGATATGAAAACTACCATTGCATGTTAACTGCCTGTAATAACTAAGATCATCTCTGAGTTTAAAGTGAACAAACTCAGGTTTCTATATAAGGCAGCTATTGCATCAGGAGAAGATGTACTGGATAGGTCTAAAAAAAACCATCCCTACATTCTGTCTTTGTTCAGAAGACAATTCCTTTCTTGGTTTTAGTTATTTTGCAATTAAAAAAAAAATTCCATTGCGTTAAGCACACAGAGAGATTATTTTGTCAGAATTAATGTAAGGCACTTTCCTGCAGTATCACAAAAAGCCTTGCAAATGCAGAAAACTACCTGTTACACAAGGAAAACACAAGGCAGATGCTACCATAAACATGTTGCAATCACCATGGAAATACACCTATAAAGTTTTTAATGGGTATTTAAACAGCAAGTCAATAGTCTGCACAAAAGAAATTCAGACTACAAGCTAGAATTCATAGGTCTACTTCCCCAGAAAGAAGGAACACTTGCTACAAAGTACATATAATTATTATGGACTTTGAGTAGAAAAAATAGGTGACTAAAGTATGCCAAATAAGCAGACAGAAGGTATTTGGATGGCAACTACTGGGGAACGTAGCACTGGCAGATCAGCAGCAGGAATCCATCTTGGAGTTTTTCAAGAGATGCTAAAAATACTCACAAGTATAAGATGCCAAACCAGCTAGCTAGTCAAGGAGAAGCAATAACAAAAGAAGAAAACTCTCAACATGTTAGAGAGGCAACTTACAAGGAAGCCACTAGAAAAAGCAAACTAATTGAGAACGTGCTTCCATCTCCAGGTGATAACTCTGTTCAGTCCTATATTTACGTTCAGCTACAGAATTTATTTAGAAAAGCTTTTCTAAACACTTCAATAAAAGTAAAATTGTGGAACTGGCATTTGGTATTAGAACAGACTCTTCAAAGAGGGTCCACATTATACAGACAAGTGGTCTAAACATAGGGTTTAGCCACAACGTCTAAGTACACTTAAATGTCAGATCTCAGCGATTTGTACATGATAACACAGGGGCAACTTTTAGTGGTTATCCTCTGTTATGCATAACTGCATCATCAGTTCTATATTAAAAAGCAAATTCTCACTCTGGGTGGCTTTCCTTTTATCTGTCTAGGATGTTAGTTTTGTCCTAAACCAAATGATTAATAAGATATTCAAGCACATGTCAGACTGAAATACATATTGAAAGTTTGGCTGGGAGGATGGATCCGCACTTCACTAATGAACCTACAGAAACCAAGTCTTATTTTGTTCCACTGATTATATTTCTTGAGATTCAGAATTAAATAACAGACGGAGATAGATGAAATATGCCTGTCCCTGAAAATAGATACCCATTCTTCTTTATCATATTGTAAAGCCAAATACACTCTTCTGAAAATATCTTGCATCCTGAATTGCTTTAACTATGTGAGGAATTGCCTGTGAGTTCTTTGTGTACTATGAATGTTCTAGAAGTGGGAGCTTTCCAGATGTAAGAGAAATGACTGACAAAGAGATAACTAACAATAAAAAAATTCAGATCTCCACTTCCTCCTCTCCTGACTAAATACAATACTTATTGATGGTCAGGAACAGCTGGATGAAAATATTACTCATTTTGAAGACACAGAAATTTTGTTTTAAACAGCTGTCATTTTAGCATAATCAAATGTTGTCATAACCAAAAAGAAATTACCTGCAATTTTGTTCTCATCTAAAACAAATCTCAAAACTCTCCTACCTTTTTTTTGATCAGTCAGGAGCTCCACATTTATGCTACTTGCAAGTTTCTATACTTCTGTACTAATCCTCGAAACACCATGAGAAATGCTACTATCAAAACACTCAAGCCTCCCCAGAAAGAGGTGATTTCCCAAGTTATTACAGGAAAGTGTGTTCTCTTGAGATTTCACGCACAGTGCCAATGGCAGAAGGTTGTAACTATAGTGTCCCCTGAGAGGACACTTATCATTCGACTTCTCAGCAGAATGCATCCAGGTATGGTCTGACACCATTTACACCCAAAATCCCACTGACTGCTGGTAGCTCGGTTAGGTATGACTAAGAGTAGAAAATCCCTTATAGAGTTTCATCAAATTATCTGACTTTTCTGCTCTTTTCTTTTCAGCTACACTGACATTTTACCTGTTTTCACTAAATGCAAGTTAAGAGCTGTACCAACAGCAAAAGGGCAACTGACAGATTCTGTATTATGTGTTATCAATCCCTACAATCACTTGAAGCAAGCAAATGAGCAGCATCAGCTAAAAGAAAAGAAACGACAGAGGTTTTAGGGTTTGGAGATCTTTTTTCCCCGCTTTCATCTTGCAGTAGAAAAATCAAAGGAATGCTTAGAAAACTGACTTTCTGGAAAGTGGAAGAAAACTATCTTAAAGGCCTTTCTGGTGAAAAAATAGTGCTTCCAGGTACATTACTATGGAGAAACTGTCATCCTGAGCTGCTCCCTCCAAAGCTGGCTGGAAATTAGTCATGGGCAAACTGTAAATATCTTGAAGGTTCAATGGGCATTCAGACTGTCTGATGTTTATGATCATCCCTTGCATCAGCAGAACAGTCTTTATTATGGTTTCTTGATGCTTCTACACAAAGCCCAGAGATATGAAAAATATGATAAATTAAGGCAAAAAAGTGGTAAAATATTTTTGAATTACAAAACGAGCTTCATCTAAGCTTTGAGGAAGGACTGTATTTAGCTCTTATTTTGTCTAAAATGGCTTATATATCCTAAACTGCTTTCATGGCAGGACTATTTGGAACTCTTATAATCCTTTAAGCTACGTACACTGTCTTAATCACAGTCTTACCTGATGTCTCACAACTCTGAAGTACCATTTTTAAATACAGAAAAGGAAACAAAAAATTGCCTATTTTTGTGTGTGCTGGAAAAGAGATTTCACTAATTTGGGAAAAATACGGGGAAAAAATGGTCACAATCATTTTTTCCTTTTAACTTGAGAATAAAAAAATCAGTGAAATATTAAGTCTTACTGCACTTAACCAAGAGACAGAATCACTGCTGCTTGCAACACACTACAACATCTGGTTATAAGAAAAATGAGAAATAGCCAGAAAAACTTCTACACCCTACAGCTTGGTGCACAGAGATATGAAAGTGGGTATAATAGTAACCAGTCTTATTATGCCATTCACATACAATATTGCACCCACTGGACTATATTCAGAACATTATTCAAGTAAAATAAGCTTTATAGAAACATGCAACATTTTTCCATAGCTTGTCAAAATTGTAGCAGCGTTCATGGAACTGAGTAATGAACTAAAATATTATGCAAAATATAAGGGGATAACCATCAGTTCAGAAAAATACTCAAGTGATGAAAAAAAAGATCTCTAATCCTGACAGATCGGTCTCTTAGACAGAGATATTGATGTGTATGTTCCTAAGGGAATTCTGTATTATGAAGAGGAATTTCAAATCAGAGCTGGTGCAATGATATATATTAACAGGGAAGTAAAGAGAAAGGGGAATTGAAGTAAAGAGAGAAAAGAGCTATCATACCAGGTCCAATCACTTTCTCCTAAGAAAGTTCCTCATAAAAGAAACTTTCTATGATCTAGTTTTTCTTCCACACAAGGGAAAGAATAGTTCTGCTGAAAACAAAAAAACTATTCTATTACTGTGCTTCTAAAGACAATTCGTCTATGAATTCACAGTGAAATAAGACCTAATTGTATGTGAAGCCACAAAAAGTTTATATAAGCAGTATTTAGGTCCTTGCACTGTCTCAATACTAAATATAGTGGCTTACCTAGTCTGCTATCTCCTTGCATACTCCATTTATTTCTTGTAAAGGATCTGCTGAGCTTATAAAAAAATAAAAAGGCTTTGAAAAAATGGCTTTTTGATTTTTTGGAAAAAAGAAAAAACAACATCAAAACCTACAAAAATTTAAAAAAAAAAAAAAGAAGTAAAAAAAGCTTTTAAATTATTCTTTATTTACAAACTGCTTAAAATGACAGAACTTTACATGGAAGAGTCAGCAAAAGAAATAGCTGAAACACAGGCAATCTACTCCATAGTTCCACTGGTAACTCAGGCCATGTAGAGCTAAGTTTTGCAGGTACGTCTCAAATCCTTGCAGTTAGTCACTACTATAGGACAAAGTTTAAAAGTTATCTTTAGAGCCTAAAATTTATTTTGAAGCCACAGTCCAGAAAATGGCATAAGTTTAAAAAGGAACAAATTCCCAAAAACCACAAAACCAAGTGCTTAAAAACACCTTTGAAGATAGGACTTCCCTTTGCTGTAATAAATGGCACAGTTTCAGATATGTGGAAAACCAAAATATGCTGCCATTGTGCATTTTTATCAAATGGTCACAGAGATTCTTCATTCAGAGCACATCTTTTCTGAATCACATGATAAATAAAAGAGTACACTCACTACACCCTTTTACAAAATCCAAAAGGAAAAAAAAGCAGGCTGCTATACTGCTGAAATTCTTTAAATGTAATGGTACAATTTTTCATCACATAGATTTAATATAAGCTCAAATAAAGTCATTGTAAAATGGACAACAGATCTAGCTCTATTTCACTAGCAAAATGAAGATAATCATCTTCATACTAAATGCCATTACTGAGAAAAGAATGACCAGGCTTTGTTTCCAAGCACCAGGAAAAGTTTATGAAAAACATCAGGAAAAAACCCTGAAGAGTCCATGACACCAAGCCAGTATAAGTTTATGTGTAACAGAAATTTAAGAGCTTTTAGCTCCTTGAATGGTTAATGTTAGAGTGTTCTAACTTTGTGGGTGTTTTTTCATGTTACCAAAGCAACTTGCAGTTTATTGAAAAGTTCAAGAAACACAAGTTCCAGAAGTAGCATGAAAAAACATGCAAATCAAATATTTTGACACCAGCTCTAAGACAAAGGGCAGAGACAGACCTTGACTGCAAGACAGATTGAAAGAAAATACTAAGCTCAGGTTATTTTTACTAAGGATTGCTAAACAAGTGGTTCCTTAGTTTCCAACTGCCCTACATAGAACAATTAAGAATAGTTTTGTCTTTTCTCTACACTTGTAGAATTTAAGCTCCATGAGATAATTTCAGAATAACTAAGGGCAAAAATTAGTTCATGCAGTTTTTATTCCAGCTGTCTATACCCAAAAGGCATATGCAATTATAAATTCCCATCCACTCCTACTTTTGTTGTACAGGAAGTCAAACAAAGAAAAAAGCCACCCCACAACAAAAATCTTTATTGTATTTGAAGTACATGAAAACAGATGCCCCAGATGACTGAGAAATGGCCAACTCCTGCATTGTTCGGGAAAACTTAATTATAAACAACCCAACGACCCATTTAAGCCACATGTTTTGATTTTAAAGAATAGGGTAAAAGAACAGCTATATTCTTCTTGTTACCTTTTTGCTTCAGGCCTCCGTATCTATGGTAATACAATTACCATCTCAGGACAAGAATTGATCAGAATTTTTATAATTACATTCAATCCTCACGAATCAAATGTATTTTTCTGTGTTTGGGGGCGGGGGTGGGGGGGACATCCATCTGACTTTTACAGAATTATTGCCTCACTAGTCTCCACCCCAACATAAAATAATGTTTTAAAATTAATAGCTTCTAAATGGTTTCCTTCTCTCTCTCTCTCTCTCTCTCTAGTCCTCTTTACTACAAATCCAATCAGACAGAAAATCCTATATAAAGCAGGGTTGGATTTGGATTATTTTCTGTCTCTTTCCCTCTCTGTTCTTCGATTAGTTACTTTCGATCTTTATGTACTCAGTGTTGGAGAAATGCAGCACAAGGAAACAGCAAGGGAAGATTGAAGGCTTATCACCAGGCCTTCTGCAGTTACAATATTAATTTTACTGGCTTGCAAACCCATGGAAAGGGAAAAAAAAAAAAGGATCTTCCAGTTTCCATTCGCTTTTTAGCAGCATTTATTTAATGAGTAAGCACTTACGCAATCTGCATAATTCTCTTTTATAAAGGGATGTCTCTGATTACCCCTCCTGGACCAGAAGCATGCAGCATCTAGTCTTATTAACAAGTAGAATAAAGAAAAAAAATAAGTATCAGATGTTCTCCTCCAGTTTTAAGGAGAGAGTGACAATCAGAACTCCATGCTAAGAATGGAAGACTGAGTTGAGTCCATGATTTACAAAAACAGAGAAAAAAATTAGTTTACACCAGTTAGTAACCTCAAAATTAGAGAAGCTAAACAGAGGAACATGATTGCATTTCATCCCTGGATTGAGCAGATGCCAGGGCAAGAACAGCTTGGAAAGGTCCAGGCTTTAGACTTTCTGTGAATTGCTGAGGTGCAGATCAAATGAAAGCAAACGTATACAAGTATCACACTTGCTAACTGAGTGTTCCTGGACCATTAGCATATCTTATCTTCGTAGCCTGCATATTGGTTCATATAGCAGCATATGTATCTCCCAAAACAGTTTACTGTGTCGAACACATCCTATAAAAATACAAAAGAAAGAAGAATTCTTGGCTGTTGTAATGGCCTGCACTGTCTGGAGCACATGCCTGTAAAATAAGAGGACAGATAACTAAATCTGCCTGTTGGAAATCACTGGAACTTCCCCAATAGCCAGAGCATACAGGATTTGCCAGGCTTCTAGAACAGAGAAAACAGATTTTCAGCTCCCTTGGCCAAATTTTCAAAGCTATTGAGAAGACTGAAAGGGCTAATAGAGCCAAGTGAGATTTTCAGATCCAACTAAATAAGTAAGGCATGCATTTCCCAAGCCTTAGCCTGCTCAGATGCTGTAGCAAATCTCATTAAACATCTATCTGCATCTTCATATACCTTTATGTTTTGAAACTCTGGTCTCTTTTCTTTGACAATGCCACCTTTTATCTACATGTTGAATATTTTTGTGTACACCTAGGCTTTCATAACAAGATGCAGTAGGCATTTGACCTTAGAAAGGGGATCTTAGAAAGCTATTTTACAGTACTTTTTAAAAGAGGGACTAAGCACAGAATAATAACTCTCAAAATAATAGATTTAACAGCTTTTTTTTTTCCTTTTTTTCTTTTTTTTTTCTGTTTAACCAGCACAGCCACAGATTATGGGGAGTTTGGTTTCATTCTATAACAACCTGCCATTGTTCCCTAACACATTATCTCATCAGGAGGTCCCATTTCAGAGCAACTACACAGACACACATTTCTTAATAGCAGAGCTAAGTGGTGGTATGATCTAGTGGATTAATTATATAACCGGCAACTAGGCTTTCCTAGTTGTAGTACAATTTTAAATTTACATTTTTAAATCAAGCTTTTTGGCAACTGAGAAGTGCTTCACTTCAAGAGACCTGTATCTAGCTCATTTGCTAAAAAAAATAATAATTTACCTCTTTAGGAGCCCCCTGAATCATGTTTATCTCTTCACTATAATCAGAAACTTCTGGAACATCACATTAATTTCAAAAGTGTAAATACCTCACAAATTTCAGATATGGAAACAGAAGCCAAAAAATATGAAAAAAATAGACATTTAATAAAATCATTCTCATTAGTAAGAAAAAGAAAAATCAAATGGAATCTTAGATTTATTACCAGTTTTTATCTTCAGAACGAGTTGGTTAGAAAATGCTCAAACAATAGACTTCTATCGAAGTTATATCTAGTTGCTGACAGGAGTAAAAGCAGTGATATTCTAAGAGACCTTTGGTTAATGCTCTGGCTTCCCTAGTTGAAAAAACTTTACATTTTTTGTTATGAAATATCAGATGAGATTATGCATTTAGCGCACACTTTTAAATCTTCTCCATATGGTATCAACTCTTCTACAAATACAGACTATGTGGCTATGAGGATTCATGAACAATGTGTGTAAAGTGTCAGACTGTTGAAGTGGATCCCAAAATAAGTAGATGCTGTATAAATCGTTTCTTATGCTTTCTCTTCTTCTGAAATTTTTACTCAAGCTCTGCTAAGAATCAATGCAGAGAGAATTTTTACTCTTCTGGAGTCAGAACACTTTATCAAATTATCTTAAGCGGTTTTGCTATAAAATTATTTTAATACTGTAAACAGTTTCATGTTGAGATTTATGAAGGCTTATGACAAAATTTCACTTTTAAAACAATGCTATGATTTACCTTTGTGCAGTGGGAATGGAAAAAAACAGAGAATAAATTCCTACTCTGATTTTTACAACGCCATTTACAAGAGCCAATGCAGTTTTGAGAGCTGAAAGCTTTCCTCTTGCTCCTTTCATCAGACATCTTATATATTTGTTGATTCTGTTTACTCCCTTTCTATGAGGGCTGAATATGAATGCACTTTTTTCACGTCTCTATTGCCTGGAGTTCTATATTTTTCTCTCCAGAATAGCAACTGAATAATAATTGTATTGATTGATATACATTATCCTTCACAATATAAATTGCCCTGTTTAGACAAACTTATGAAATCAACTGATAACAACTGCTCATAGTCAAGATAGCTGCTGCTATCTTGCCAAACAGTTGACAACAAACTCTCCACTTTCCTTAGCCCATAACCAATGCCTGTATATTCATGAGAAAGATGATCTTGGCTCTTAGTCCAGGCATAAATAAAGTCGAACTCAGATTTTAGATCTGACAGAAAAGGATGATTTTCTTTCCACCTGATTATAATCTCATTAGCATTGACTTTTCACTAGTGTTAATTCTGATAGTTTTATTAGAGGCATTTCCAGTCTTCATCATTGTAGATAAAAATCAGAACCTTATATTTCAGGTTTAAAGTTTCAAGATCTCTTTCTGTCTTGAAACATTTGCAATTCACTCTAATTTAATCTATATTAGTGAAAAATCTGGATTAACTCCAGCTGGAGACTATAACTTTTTGGCAAGCAGACAGAGAAATTTAGCAACAATTTCTGTTGGTCATGTAACAAACTGCAGCTCCAGCAAAAGAAAATAGTATTCATGGTCATAACTGTAAATTCTAAAATCTTTTACTTCCTTTAGCATGGAAAAGGAGTTACACCTCATGATAAAAGTACGAAAAGTAAATGTTTTTGTAGTTAGACTAAATTGGCATCAATAAAGTGATAATGAAACTTCCAGAGATGCTTTTGCCAAATCAGATTAGTTAACCATTTCTAAAGAATATTAGCACAGCATATTCAAAAGGAAAAGTATGGAATTTTTAAGCAATAATTTTATTGTCTCAAATCATTGAGATTTCTACTAGAACATGATGCTAAATGTTGCATGACAAAAGGGGAAAAAAAGAGTAAAAACGTTGGCTTAAATTGAAAACCATCCCTCCCACAGAATAATTTTAGATAGATAAGATTACACAGCGTATGAGTTACAGGGTTAGTAATGTAATTTGAATAAAACTTAACAATTATCTGAGCTACAGATTGTCACAATGTTATGCTTGATGGACAGAAGAGACATTAGTGATAATATTTAATAGCAAGCAACCCTCAACTTGTCTAATAATTGAAAATAATCTATTAGGTCATCTTTTTTTTAAGCAAATATATTGGTTCCTATTATTATCGCTATTAAAATTTCTTCCCTTTGGATGAAGAATAATTTTGTGCAGGAAACTTGATGTTGGAATGGTTTCAGGCTGCTTGCTACTGAAGTAGTGGGCATCACGTGCACTAGAACAAGATCGACCAAAGGACCCAACTGATGGGGTACCAAAAGATGTGAGCCCTTACCAGGAGTCCTCCCATCATTTCTTGAGCTGGAGTTCATGCCCCTTACTTTTGTTTTTTCCAAACCAGATCTGAACACAGTCATTCTCCTTTTTAGGTATATCACACCTTCCATTGTTTTAGTTTGTTAGGGATTATTTTTTTGTTTGGGGGAATTTTTTTTTTTTTCCACAGAAAAACAAAGGAGACATGTTATTGCCTTGATCTGGTTGTAGGACAGGCTGATGATGTCTCTTTTCTCTCTGAGCAGACCAGTAACAACATGCAAGATCTTCTAGTCTTCTACATTGTGGATTGCTTTTTTTTTTTTTGCTATGCCACATCATACCAGTATTACAATTTGTCCAGGGATATAAACCAGCATCCTTGCACTTCCAAACCCATGCTCTCATACAGTTCTTCCAAAGTACCACAGTCCCAAACTCACTATTGCTACTTCCCCTGTCCTTATTCAGTACTTCTTTGCTGATAAAAGTGTGCAGGTCTTTTGAAGATGTGCAAAAGGTTTCTTTATGTATTAACAAAATCAATATTACCCCATATGTAAAGCTGTAAATTCCATGTAAATTCCTATTCCTATGTAAATTCCATAACTTGGAATCATGTATTCACTGAAAACCACAGTAATATCAATCTGACTGCTTTTGCGAATCCACAGTGGTATACAGAATTATTGCAGGTAATTTATTTAACCAATTGAGCAGTGATGAATCGTGCCCTACCCATCACAATATTTACACTTTCCTTAATAATTTAGTATATTTCAAATCCATGGATTTCTGGTTAACAAGTCTGATCTGCATGATAACTCAATTCAAAGTTCTCGTGATTATATATAGCCAACTTTTCTGTATTCACAGATCACCTAGATGAATGCTATAACCACAGACTCAGTAGCAGATTGATCTATTATTTCTACTTCTACATTGTAGTGGTTTTGTCTGGGCCAGGTTTTGGGGAATGAGGGGGATGAGGGTGCAGCTATGGGGGTGTGTTCTTTAAACAAAAGGCTGCCAGAAGCTTCCCCTATAGCTGATAGGGCTAATGTCAGTCAATTCTAAGATGGACCCACCCCTAATCAAGGCCTGGCCAATTAGTGATTGAGGTTACACCTTAACATATTTGAGATGAGGAAGAGGTTACTGTGCAGTTGCTCAACTAAGCTGCAGCAGCAGCAGAAGGGACTGAGAATGTGAGAACATCATCTACACAGACACCAAGGTCAGTGGAGAAGGAGAGGTAGGAGGTGCTCTGGCACTGGAAGCAAGATTCCCCCATGAACTATGGTGAAGATCACGGTGAGGCAACCATCCCCTTGCAGTCCTCCATGGAGGTCCAGGGAGGAGCAGAAATCCATTTCCAGCCCGTGGAGGATCCCACACCAGAGCAGGTGGATGCCTGAAGGAGGCTGTGACCCTGTAGGAAGCCCATACTGGAGCAAGTTCCTGGCAGGACCTGGGAGCCTGTGGGGAGAGAGGAGCCCATGCCAGAGCAGGTTTGCTGTCAAGACTTGTGATCCTGTGAGGGACTTGAGAGTTGGGCAGAGAGGAACCTCATAAGGTTTAACAAGGACAAGTGCAGAGTCCTGCATCTGGGAAGGAACAAACCCATGCACCAGTACAGGCTGGGGGTCGAACTGCTGAAGAGCAGCTCTGCAGAGAGAGACCTGGGAGTCCTGATTGATAATAAACTGAACATGAGTCAGCAATGTGCCCTCGTGGCCAAGAAGGCCAATGGCATCCTGGGATGCATCAAGAAGAGTGTGGCCAGCAGGTTAAGGGAGGTTCTTCTCCCTCTCTCCTCTGCCCTGATGAGGCCTCATCTGGAGTACTGTGTCCAGTTCTGGGCTCCTCAGCTCAAGAGGGAAGTGCTGGAGAGAGTCCAGCACAGAGCCACCAAGATGATCAGGGGTATGGAACATCTTTCATATGAGGAAAGGCTGGGAGAACTGGGGCTGTTTAGTCTGGAGAAGAGGAGATTGAGGGGAGATCTTATTAACATTTATAAATATCTAAAGGGTGGGTGTCAGGAGGATGGGACATCCCTTTTTTCTATAGTAGATAGTAACAGGATAAGGGGTAATGGGATAAAGCTGGAACACAAGGAGTTCCACTTAAACATAAGAAAAAACTATTTCACTGTGAGGGTGACAGCCCTGGCACAGGCTGCCCAGAGGGGTTGTGGAGTCTCCTTCCTTGGAGGTCTTCAAGACCCACCTGGACATGTTCCTATGTGACCTTATCCAGGTGAACCTGCTTCTGCAGGGGGGTTGGACTAGATGATCTCTAAAGGTCCCTTCCAACCCCTACCGTTCTATGATTCTATGACTCACACAGGAGCAGCCAGTACTTGAAGGACTGTTCTCCCCATGGATGACCCACCTTGGGACAGGGTGAGGAGCTGCCCCCATGGGAGGCCCCATGCTGGAGCAGTTCATGTAGAATCCATGGGTAGGACCCATGTTGGAGAAGTTCGTGGAGGAATACCTCCCATGGGAGGGACTCCACACTGCAGCAGTGGGAAGTGTGAGGAGGCCTCCCTCTGAGAAAGAGTAGTGGCAAAGTCCATCTGTAATGAATTGACTGTAAGCCCCAGCCCCTGCACTGCTGGGGTGGGGTGGGGAGGAGGGAGAGTCCCAGGAGTAAGAAGGGATTCGGGGAAGGTGTTTTTAAGGTTTAGGACCTTTTTTTCCTCCTTTTGCCAGCTCTGTTTTGATTGTTCATTAATAAATCAAACTAGTTCTCTCCAAGTTGAGTCTGTTTTGCCCATGACACTAACTGCTGAGTGATCTCCCTGTCCTTATCTTGACTCATGAACCTCTCCTTATGTTTCTCTCGCCCCTGTCCAGATTAGGAGGGGGAGTGATAAATCAACTTGGCGGACACCTAACACTCAGACAGGGCTAAGTCATACACATGAAATTATCACATTTGAAATTAATTTTAGCTTTGGATTCCAATTTATTTTTCCAGATATTCCTATGAATAAAATTTCACTATTAAAAGAACTGTTAATTTAATTATTTAATTTATGAAGGTGTGCAGTTTAGTAGTGAATATAAGCTACTCAAAACTAGATACAGACTCAGGAAAAGAAATTTTAGAGACTATTTCTTACAATTTTCCTAGCTTTAATGACTGATTTTGTTTAAGCCTGGTTTTGACATGGGCATTGTTGCAATTTAGGTAGCTTTGGCTTGAGAGTGAATGACAGATCAACAGGAGGGCAGCAACAAGGAAGTCACATGAATGCAATAATTTTGAAATTGCCCTGGTAATTAAATTTCAAGCAAAACAGGATGTAACAGACCTCAATGTAAAAGCCACAGGGAACTTTTAATCTTCCTTTTATCAATTTCATTTCAATGGAATGTGAAACTACAGGACATGTGTTGTAAGAGTGTAGTTTGATTGACTGCTCGAAGAACTGACTGTTCAATTATGCAAAGTTAATTTCCTTATTTTAACTTTGTATATCATTTGTTGATCAGCCATCAAAAATTGGCATCCTTTGGCTCAAATAGCTGGAATGACTACCATCTTTAATAGCACTTTTCATGAAATAAGTATGTGCCAGAACATGTATGTATCACAATGCACAAAAGTTCCATTTTTGAGAACAATACAGACATCCATCAGTAACTGTTGTAGAGACTCTTCTGTTTGACTTAGCACACTCAGCAACATCATTGTGAAAATGTTGGCCCTCAGTTACGGTTCTTAACAAAGACAATGCTTTCTAGAAGTTTTGTTGAGGGGGAAGAGACAATCGAAATTCCAATAAGCCATACCCAGGGAAGTTTGGATGCATGTTCCCTATTGTTATGTGGGAAAATACTAAACATGGATGAACTTTGTCATGCATCTTGATGCCTCCAGCAATGAAAAACTCATGTACTTGTTACTGTTTACAAGACAATGTCCTTATTCAGGCAGAATTTCAGTTTGGACATTTCTGTGTTGACAATTGCAGAGCTAACTATGCTGTTGGAAATAACACCCATGTGACCATGGGGAAGAAAAAGAAGTGGCTTTTGAAGACACATTAAGAATTTATCTTCATCTCTGAGAATGCAGGCAGCTTAAACAGGCTTCTTGCTAGCAACAGGCTTTAACTTTTGGTCAGCCCTGAAGTGGTCAGGCAGTTGGACTAGATTTATGTAGGTCTTTCCCCAGCTGAACTATTCTATTCTTCTCTAATCTCTTAGTCATGTGGAAGTCCTCAGGCTCAAAAGAAACCACATGCCTAGAAGTCCTAGAAGTGCTTAATAGATTATAGGAATATTCCTGACATCAAATTAAAGGCTAAATAAAAGGCCAGTTGCTTTTATTTTTGAAAAATAAACTATTTTACGACACATACAGTTCAGCTCTACTTCATTTACAGGCCACTATTTCTGTGAGTTAGCTGTCCAAATCACTTCATGAGACTTCCTTGTCTTCAACCAAATCTAATGAGGACTTTGAGCACACAAAGCTCTCATTCAACTTAGGCGGCCATGAAGGTCTTCAGAACTTCTCTCTAAATATACAGATATTAGATTCTCTGTGTCACATAGTAACACATTCAGAAAAATAATTTCCGGATTCTTAGAGATCTGTGTTGCTTCTTCATCCAAAGAGTAGGTAACTTAAATCTTTATCTGATGGCTAAAATTGACTAAAAGGCAGCTAGTTGATGCAGTGTGTGTGTTCCCATCTAATTAGACCTAAGACCACCAATGTCTATTCCTCTGAATACTGCCATAACTTGTAGTCTCTTGTGATTTAGATATCTTCTAAACCAATGACTTTTGAGTTACAATATCCTTGTTTCATTCCTGAACTGCTGAGCTGCCAAAGAAGTGTTATTCTATTACTAAGCGTTCCAGTGTGGATTCGTATCTTGCATTTACTTATTAAACTTGATCCCCATCTCAGAATCTGACAAATTTTATATCTGGTTGTACATTTTTTGGGCTCCTCAGGGAAATTTTGCAGAGGTTGGGACTGAACATGAATTTGTTACATTCATGCTTTTACAGTCTACCATTATGTACCAAGATTACATATTATTTGCGGCCCTATGGCTATTAACAGCTTTCCACTGTCATGAACAGAGTCAGAAAGCTTCACATATTAGTATTTGAAAACAAAAAACATAAAAACATTGCAGAAGGAAACTTCAAGACCACATACATCCCTGTGTCTTTGCTGATTTTTGTTCTTCACAGAGATACAGTTTCAGAAGATAAACTCAAATTATTATGAAATTCTCCTCCCTGACTCGCCCCCCTTCTCTCTAGCCTTATGTATTCTGTCTTTTACTGTGGGAATCACTATGTCACAGTGAGAGGATTGTGTGTCCTAGAAATACATTAACTAACCAATAGGGGATATGAAAGGAAGGGTGACAAGCTATCGCTTTTCATATACAAATAGTGTAGTAAAGTAACAATTTTCAGATGAGAGTTTCCTTGGAAAAAAAATCCAACGTGAAGGGTAAAAGGATTTCTATTTATACATTATGTTTGCATTTGTATTGTTCCCTAAGTATGAAACCTCCTTTTAAAATATGTGTCTCCTGGTGTCTTGAAGAAGAACAGACTATTCCTGCCTGTCTGACTCATGTATCTCTGGGCAGTCAGACCTTCTGACTCATTGGATAGTCAAAAAACTCAGATTAACAATAGTGCATGGCTGCTAAAATAGGAACTGTAGACCCTGGAACTGAACACAGGCAGAAATAAACACATTTCCTCTGAATGTAGGCAATCACAGAAACACGAACAAAAGTATCTACATTATGCTGCTTTGCTTGTATTTCATTAATTCTGTTAGAAAACCAGATCTCAAACTTCCTCTGCAATTGTTGCAAGACATCGGTAGAAGAGATCTCAAGAATTAACAACCACGTAACCCTTCTGATCTGCATACCTGGAAGCAACCTGATTATGTTTACAAAAAAAGGCTGCAATTGATAACAGAGTGATACCTAATCCTGCCACCTAAGCCTCAGTGCTTTCTACAGGTCTCTCAGAGCACACATTCCAATGCTCAAACATATTAGACATATCTTTGCTTCCATGGGTTTTTTTTCCTTCTGGCTTTGTTTTCTGCTACTAAGTCATTCTTGAGTTCATCAGAAGGGCAGATTCCAGAAAGACGCAGTCTATAAAATTTACATGTCTTGCTGTTAAATTTAAGTGATGTAATCATTGTGATATATGGTAGAAAAGCAAATTAAATATTGTAACCTAGAACTCAGTTCTTTAAAGCGTCCAGGAAAATTCATCACAAAGGGCACAAAGACTATTCATATTGCCTTCTCTCCTGAACCTGATTTTGATGCTCAGACCAAGAGTTAACCTCTCTGTCAGCATGATGAATTTGTAATAGTTTTTCAAATTACATTCATTTTAATCTACAAAAACACAGACTGATGAAATTCCAGAAAATCAAAACTGCAACTGTCTCTGAACTGCCATGACAAAAGTTTTCAGTTCAAATACAGAATTGGGGCATGTGATCAGCAGGAACTCCTGAAGTTTAAACTTTTGATCTCCTGCATCAATATATTTTCTTGAACAGCAGCTTTTATACACTAGCTGAGTGATTTTATCTTGTAAAATGGCCCACATGGCTTACTTAGAAATTATTAATATCAATACCAAATAGTATCCAAGTGATCAAATTAACAGTTAGGAAAGTTAGAAAATTATCATCTTCAAAGAAAAATTAAGTATAAGAATTTAATATACTTCTAAAGAATTGTATCAAACTGCCAGTCTTAGGAACTAAAATTTTAAGTTGGAAAAATATTTCAAAACTTGACAGAATTAAACTGGCACAAGTACTTTAATCAGGTTCTATATTTTAAGATGAAAATCTTAAAAAAAACCTCCAACCAAATCACAAAGAAAACAACCAAAAAAACCTTTAGAGAAGAAAATCATTCTACAATAAACATGAGTCAGCAATGTGCCCTCGTGGCCAAGAAGGCCAATGGCATCCTGGGATGCATCAAGAAGAATGTGGCCAGCAGGTCAAGGCAGGTTCTTCTCCCCCTCTACTCTGCCCTGGTGAGGCCTCATCTGGAGTCCTGTGTCCAGTTCTGGGCTCCTCAGCTCAAGAGGGACTGAGAACTTCTGGAGAGAGTCCAGTGCAGGGCCACCAAGATGATCAGGGGACTGGAACGTCTTTCATATGAGGAAAGGCTGTGGGAACTGGGGGTGTTTAGTGTGGAGAAGAGGAGATTGAGGGGTGATCTTATTAACATTTATAAATATATAAAGAGTGGGTGTCAGGAGGCTGGGACATCCCTTTTTTCTACAGTAGCTAGCAACGGGACAAGGGGTAATGGGATGAAGCTGGAACACAAAAAGTTCCACTTAAACATAAGAAAAAACTATTTCACTGTTCAGGTGAGGGAGCCCTGGCACAGGCTGCCCAGAGGGGTTGTGGAGTCTCCTTCCTTGGAGGTCTTCAAGACCTGCCTGGACATGTTCCTATGCCACCTAAGTGAACCTGCTTCCGCAGGGGGGTTGGACTAGATGATCTCTAAAGGTCCCTTCCAACCCCTACCATTCTATGATTCTACAATATTTAAACTTTTTCTTATCCTATCTATCTAAATCCTCACATTTGTGTTCATGTCTGCCTCAGTTGGGCAACCTTCTTTTAAAATAGTTATTCCATATTATTTCAAGGAGATTTTTTTTGCTGTAATTAGAGATAATGCTCTAAGTGGCAATCCATTTTTGCCAGTCCCTGAAGTAGCATTTTAAAGGAGGTTAAGCTAGAGAAAAAGAATGTGATCATGCACAGACGGCAAGTTGGAAAATAGACATTGAAGAAAAGATGGGAAAAAAAAATCTGTAGAATTCTGAAAAAAAATGAAATACAATTGGAAGGGATTAAAATGACTGAATGCCAGAAGAGAGTCCTGCAACACACACAGTCCTGTCTTTGACTGCTTTCTTAGATCCTGTCAAGTGTAGGCAACAATGCCGTGTAAAGAGTGCCGAAAAATCCATGTGGCTGCCAAAAATTATCAAAGATTGACTAACAGAGTGAAATTGCTTCTATTCAATGCACCATTGAACTGGCTCTTGAGGGAACTGAGTAGATAGCTATTTCGACATAGAACCTTTGGCAACAGCATAAGTTATTGTATTTGTGTCACAAGTAACAAAAGTTATGTGCTCTTTCTTAAAGTCTTGGTCTACCCTAGATGAGAACGTCACATTTGTAAAGAGCATTCATAGTTGATTAGAAAATCAGCTTTCCATCATCTTTAAATGAAATTTAGGTTGAAACTATAATCCTTCTGAATTAACACACAATTTTATCAGAGACTCGAGGAATTAAATACAAGAATTAATGCTTGCTCGTTCTGGCACAGCCATTTTTAGTATTTGAAAACAGGGTCTCAGAATTTGAAATGACCTTGAACTATTTATTTTCTTTTTTTTTTTTTCCTTCTTTTCCACTTGTCTCCCTCTAGTTTTTGTTTTCTGGGAAGACTGAAATTACAACCAAGAAAATAAGAGAAATCACCTGTAAAAAGTGCTAAATAGTGTCAAATTTATCAATTTGACTTTGGTCAATTGAAGTGACAGGATGATATGAAAAAAACAGGTGCAGAAATCCACAGAAAATCCCTACTTGGTCATTCACAGAAAACAAACTGATGGCAAGAAGCACTACCATTCTGCCAGTATGACATACTGTATTTGGAAGAAGAAACTTGAGTTACTTCCAATCATCATCTATGTCTAGATGAGGTATCAAAGAAATGCAATCTGTTACAAAGCATTTACCTAAAGATGTATTACTATGAAGAAGTCGAATTCTTGGTCTCCTTTCAGTTCCTACCACACATCCATATATCAGTCACTATTATTAATAAGTGACTTTCTTCCTGGCAATGTTAGCAAGACACACACATATTAGAAGCCAGTAACAATACTTGCTTTGCAACTTATGCTAAGAGAGTTTGTACTGTTATATACTTGCCCTGAGCCCTTCATACCATGAAAGGCATATGTTCAGTGTGAAAAACTCATGTGAAGCGCTACTACTGAGCATACTTCAGAATGTATACCTCAAATACATTTTAATCTTTAAGGAATCTTACTCAAAAAAAAAAAATCACTTTAGAATGAAATCTTCACTGTATTTATCACTGTATTAGAGTGCAAATCCAAATAATTACAAAATCAGACTGTTGCGTAGATAAGATTTTCCAGACAATCTCCTTGCAAAATAATCACACCAGACATAATTATGCCAAGAACACCCTTAAGTATTAAAGATTCAAACATGTATCTATGAAATTATGACTCTCTTCTTGACAAGAATCATATGCAGCTAAAGGCATTCATGTTTTGATAGCTATAACTAGGTTCTATATAAAATGCAATCAGTTTATAGTCTACACACCAGAACTTCCACATTCAACAGTCAAGACTTTCCAATGTCCCAAGACATTTAAAACTGTCTTCATCAGGGCCACAGTTTTACAGCACTAAAGTGATTTTTTTTTTTTCTCCATCCCACTTCATTAGCTTTTTTCTGTTTCAGATAAAAAAAGGTGAATCTTGCATTACAAACTTGGTCAATAGCAATGTGCCCTACTTCAACGAGTTCTTCAACATGGGACAAACGCTGGGTAGTTTCTACATTTTCTCCAGCTCTTTTTCAGCACATCTATTAGAAACTTTGGCCCATAATTATCTTGGGCAAAGTCCCAGCTGCAATTAATTATTGGATTTGCCTGTATACCTGTGAACACACAAAGAGAGCAAAGCTGGCTGTGCAGTGAAGTAATGCTCTGCTTGTTCTATTTGCCTGTTATTGATGCAATAGAATAGTGATAAAAAGCTTTTTAAACGTATGTATATTTAAAAAGAAAACCCCCAAACAAAAACTTTGGCCTGTGTTCTGGATCAATATAAACTATCCTGCAATAAAATAAGAAGGTTTTTTAAAAATTTAGTTTCAACCAGAACTACAGGGTTGGTTTTTTTTTCTCTTCCTAGGACAAATCTGCAGTAGGTATTACAAGGGTCTGAGTTTATATAAATATCTTAGACAGATGCTAAGCAAAAATACCTTATGGTAGGTATGCAGAAAAAAGCAAAAAGGAATAAAAGAACTCATTAATCAGTTTTATCTGTGTCAGCTTTTTTTAGAGAGTATTTTTTCTCTAGAAAGAAAAATTTCAGCAGCAGCTCTGTAAAAAAAGAAAAAAAAAATCTCTCCTGGTTTCTCCGGGACATTTTGTATATCAATACATACAAAACGCAAGTCATGAGTCTTCTTAATGACTACAGGAATACTCAACCAATGTATCTAAGATACCAGACCACAAGAGTTCTTTTGGGTAAAGTAAAAGCTTAGGAGGAGAAGGGAAAAAAAAAAATGGAGAGATATCTTAAAGAGAGAAAAGAAAGGATGAGGAGGGGTTGGGGAGTCTCCTTCCTTGGAGGTCTTCAAGATCCACCTGGACATGTTCCTGTGCAACCTGATCAAGGTTGATTTGCTTCTGCAAGGGGGTGGACTATATGATCTCTAAAGGTCCCTTCCAACCCCTACCATTCTATGATTCTATGAAAAAGGCAAAATATTATTTTACAGCTCATTTGAAGAATTTTATATACAGGCCTAAATAATAATAGTGGATCCAAACACCACAAAGTGCTGAAAAAAAACCCAAATCTGATCTTTGTTCTTTAACCTATATAGAGTTTTCTGATCTTTGTAGTTAGATGAGAGGTATTGAGGGATAGTAAGCCCCAGGAATACCTCTGTGAACTTCCATTGAAAGAACAACCTCTGCATTGTTAATAAAACCAATTAAAAATAATTAAAGATAATTGCCAGTACATCCTCTTAAACTCTAAATCTCTGACTATACCAGAGGATGAAGCCATGCACCTTATGTAAATGTGAGTAGCATATGGTTAAGCATGAGATCAAAGCATAAAGCAGATTCTCAACATCAGGGTGAGGGGTTTTTTTGCTGTCATAAAATGAGACAAGACATTGGTGTCTGGTGCTAAAAACCAGGCAGCTCTTTCCAAGGAGCCCTGACCACTGCTCTGTTACCTTCAAAACAATATCTAATTAGAAGCCTTTTGCTACTTATCACCTGGACTCACAATCAGGCATGGCAGGTATTTAACTAGCAGCATGAATACCTCACTAACACCAAAACAATCTAAATGTCATGTTTTGAGAAATTATGCTAAAAGTTAGAGGAAAGTAGTCACTTCTCCCTATTCATCATCTGAGCCTACGTCAGGCTCCCCACCAAAGACAGAAGCAAGATATCAACACAACAAGATGATTAGAGGGCTGGAGCATATATTGTACGAGGTAAGGAAGAGAGAATCAGGTTTGCTCAGTCTGGAGAAAGATGAAGTTGGTGGGGAGAGTGCAGGGAAGATCTAATTACTGCCTCCAACTACAGCTAACTAATGGAAGGGTGAATAGACAGTTGAGCCAGACTCTATTCAAAGCTACACAACAAAAGGATAAGAGGTAACAGACACAAATTGCAGCAAGAAAAATTTTAATGTAGATTTGTTTGGTTGGTTGGTTGGTTTTTGGATGATTTTTTTTTTTTTTTTTTTTTTTTTACAATAAGGGTGATCAAATAGTAACAAGCACAGAGAGAGGCTAGGGGATTCCCATCCTTGGATATAATCAAACTTCAAATGAAGGAAGCCTCTGAGCAAGCTGATCTGACTTTGAAGTCAGCATCTCTTTGTGTGTAGTTAGGGGAACCTTCCAATCTAAATTACTCTATGCACTTCTTATACTGTATAATTTGTTACCTTTCCTTTTTGTGGTTTCTGTTAGTTTTGCTTTTTGTTTGTTTTTAACTCAGAAAAGCATATTTCTTCTGTTGTAAAAGCCAGAAACAGAGAGAAGCTACTGCTGTAAAACCCAGGTTTAAATGATGCAAACACGTGATCATTTCCTATGTTATGAACAGTGGTTTTCACTAAGGCATCGTACCAATAAATGAAGCAACTAGTTCGTGATTTACTTACACACACTAATAGCATTTTCATTTGTGTCCACGTTTCAGAATTAGCAGACTTCCTTTAGTACCAACACTAAAAAGGAGATTTATTCATGGTAGACTTTCAAAACTCTATGTTTCGCCATGCTATGTCTTATACAAATGCCTTTAAAATGTTCTATCCTGCAGACATTTCATTAAATTGTTCTTGTTTGTCCAGAAGAGTGAGCTAATGTTTCTATCCATTTTATAAATTACACAAGGGGGAAAACAGAATATTTTTGCATGTCTTTCTGCAGAAGGATTTTGAGTAGCTATAAAAAAATTACTACAACTTTAAACACCAATGGCCATTCAGCTTAAAATTTGATTGCAAGGATCATTATATGTTATTATCCATTAAAAATGAGTGCTAGACATTAACCTAAACTGAGACCTGAATTTCAGACCTGCTCTGCCTACTTTGCTTTGCTTTGCTCTAATGGCAGTTCTGTGGGATCATAGTCAGAAGGCCAAGAGGAACCTTCAAAAGCCATTTATTACAATGATTTTCATCTTCTGAAAAGCACAGCTTCCTTTCAGGTTATATATCTTCTCACAACAATTATGTGAATAGGGGCCAGAAACTTCAAGGTCAAATGCTGTTGGATGTAGCCACTGCTAACACTTTAAGAGTCTTTTGAATTCAAGAGGAGCGTGACCCAGAGTTTGAAAATCGTTAGTTTATTTCATCCCTTTA
Source organism: Colius striatus (assembly GCF_028858725.1). NCBI lineage: Eukaryota > Metazoa > Chordata > Aves > Coliiformes > Coliidae > Colius > Colius striatus. The sequence continues at coordinate 141,571,371 of NC_084759.1, forward strand.
AGTATAATTTACTCCTTCTCCATGTTCCAAAGGAGAATCAAATATACTTACATCATTTTTAACAGATGTTTGCTTAGTCTATTGGAAATCTTCCAGTGAAAGAGACTCCACAGCCTTCTTTGGCAATGTATTTCAAAGCTTCACCATCTTTATTATTACATTTTCTTTCCCAATATCTAGTCTGCACTTCCTATCTCTAGACTAAACATTCCTAAGCTGCACATCATGCTTTCTTCATTCTTTCTCTGAACTCTATGAAGTTGGTGCACACCTTTCTTGACACATGCCTCCTAGGACTAGCCTTAGTGTTTCATCTAAAGGCTTACCAATGCTCAGATTGAAGCATTCTGTCTTTAGTTCTACAGTCTGTTCTTCCATATACTCTCTTCACAATAGTATAGTGGGCTATATAGCTCTGTGCTCATCAGCTTCTTAGCTTTTCCTGTCAAAGATGCATCATGCCTTTGCCTCAATAGCCATTTGAGTACCCAGCCAACAGATATGTAATATCCTCCTGTTGTGAGCTTCTTACATTGTGAACTAGAGCAGTAGCAAGCCTACACCTCAATGTGTCTATGTCCTTCAGGAGCACCAAGCAAGCAGTGGAGGACCTAATTCTGAACGGGTAGCCACCAACTGCAAAAAGCACCAATAGGTTTCTAGATTCATTAATCCCTAATGCATTTCTATAGCTGCAAGGCAAATAGAATGGTAAGTCATTCAGCTCTGGTTTAGTTACTTTCTACTTACTTCTACAGTAGGCACTTTTATACAAGCTGCAGAATTGCCAAAATAAAAATTGTGCAATTTCCCAGGACTAAAGCTGCAAAATATTTTAAATTCTTTTCTGCAGTTCTTTTAGATTTCCTTTAGCAAAATTAAATACAAACAAATATTGCTTGCTAGAAACTTATTTTCCATATTAAACATTCTTTTGCTAGGAAATACAGATGTTAACCATATAAAGGTAATTTGACCTCAACTGCATGTCTCGTTCTGGATAACTGGTAACAAAACTAAAAAATGCAAGTTAGTATATATCTTTGTGCTGTGATGAGAACTAGATGCTATAACAGAAAACTTCTACATTTCCTCAGCTGCTTTATTCAATTATGGAATCTTAACACAAGTTTTGGCAGGATACGTATATTCTCCTTTTCCTTATCTTGCATCTTGCCCTCCTTTCCTCTTTTCACAGTTGTTTCCTGTTATTTTTTCCCAGAAGGTGGAACAAATAGGTCTTTCCTAGCTGGTTGTTCTGAACAGCTACTTGCTCAGGCGACACAAGCAGGCATCTCTTGACCTCTATGCTTACCACACCTTTAGAGTAATAAAGTACTGTAAATATGTGTTTACAGACTATAAAAATCAGACCTTCCAATGCTGATGGAGCCTTTTTTATATTCTTAATACCTCTTATCACATTAAAAGCTTTTCTTGCAGCTCCCATCAGAAATGGAAACATTTCAATAGCCCTGAGCAAGCCTTTGAGATTACTACCATCGTTCTAGAATTATTTTCATACAGAGTGCATTCAGTGAAATAAGTACATAATTATTTTTTTAGTTTCTGAAAGGAAATAAGGAGTTGCATGATAAATAAACATTCTCACGGGAGGTTCGTGTATAGCACAAGAAGATCAAGAGTGTTTGCGTATTGCAAATACTGGTGAGAAACCAAACTGTACATTTTATAAGCAAACATGATAATAATTCTGCAATTCTTTGAGTTGCCTAGCCCTGTTCTTGTCAGGGAGTTTCGTAGCCATTAAAGGCAAAAAACCAAAAAATTGTTCTTTATAAGCTAATTCATAGTTGTCTACAGACACATAAAAACCCCAAGATATCCGATAGATATATCAATAAAGCATAAGAAGAAACACTTTTCTGTAGTGTGTATGTAATCGAGAGTGAATCTGGCAGTTACACATTTTATTCCCATCTGCAAGAAATGATATTCTGTAATTCATCTTTTCAGTCTCTGTTATTTTTTTGTTTCTGAGAAAAAGAAAGTCTCTTTCTTCCTGTCCTATGCAATCCAAAGGACTATTCCCTTTTTACTAGTAACTTCCTGCATGCATGAAAACACTAGCATTGATTCCATTAACTGAATTTGATGCTATATTTATTTTCTAACAGAAACTTTATGAGGTTTGTGTGAATGCTATATGGAGGAGCCAAAAATCCAAACAATTACTGTTCTGGAGGAAAGGTTTAGGCTTCCCTCTAATGCATTCATCAGCAGAGGAGACCCTGATGGATTTAACCCTTCCAAGACTTTAATAAAGAAATCAAAGTACTATGTCTTATGCTTACTCCATGACCTTTATTGGAGAGACTAAACAATGGTCAACAGCAATATTGTTTTGCTTTACTTGAGCAGAAGAGGTTTGAGAAACTGGTCTTTCACTTTGAGAGTTCTCAAAAATCAGATCCTCCACATTACCCACTGTCTGTACAAAACTTCTGAGAGAGCCAATAAGATAACAACACTGTCGTGCTGGCAGTCTGTGAGCAAACCCACAGCTTTAAATCTCCTTTTTATCACATGTAAACAGCACCATCCCTCAGCTTTCTCAGTGCCTCTATGAAAACAGCACGTGGAAGCATGATATCTACCTACAGCTGAACAACCTACACAAGACTGAGTAACATTGGTAAGAAGCAGCTTTTTTCTCTCCTCTTGAAGTCATTTGTCCTCAGATTTTCTAACTGAAAATTTAGTCTCATCTGGGTTCCTTAAAACATTGCCCAAATAAATAGCCATTGTAGCAAAAAGCCCACTTGTGTGCTTATCTAGAAAGAAACAAGACCAGAGAGAATATCACCAAAGTATCTGTAGACACTGTCGTGCGTATCTTGGAGCTTTATCCAGTTGGCAACACAAATCATGAAGGCACTTCCCTGCAGTACTCTGCTTTTTCCCCATTTACTGGATACAGAAGTGAAAGTCTCTGTTCAGAAAAACAAATTTCCTTGACCATTGTAGAACTACTCTTTTCTTTTGTCCAAGCCATCCTAAAACACCTACTTTTTGCTGTCACAGTTAAACACCAACTAATGATGTCACAACTATCAGAACGGCTAAGCATATCTTGCAAAATGACACTTACAAGAGATAAAACCAATCACACTTTCTTTACTTTCGGATCCAAATTATTTTTTTTTTCCATTGAGCTTTCCCTTGATAAATTTCTACCCACACACAAACATAAAGAAACAAATACCACCAAAATCCTGTGACTGAAACAAAGTTTCTTTCTCCAAACTGGAAAGGAATTGTCTGAGAGCATTAGATTTTCAATATTTTTGAGATATACAGATATCACAGTTACAGAGGCTATACAAATACTTCAGTGGATAGTCTCCAGACTACACAGTCATAGATAAGGATATAAAAATCATTAAGTAATCTGTGCAAGTCCCACTGCAGTAGTCCCAGAGGAAAGGCTGGCCCTTTCATCCCAGAGAAATCAGTTTAAAGTAACTAGGTCAGATTAGCGGCTAGGAAGGGATTACTTTTAGAAACCTTATGAAAAACAAAGTTGTAAGCAGAGTCAGTGGTTGAGATTTATGCATCCCTCATGGTAGGGATAAACAGAGTGTGTAAGCTAGAAAGTGTGGACAAAGAGATCTGGTGTTATTAAAATATTTAGGGAATGTGCAATTCCATAGGATCAGGCTGCAGAATCTTCAGACTCAACCATGCTGTGGATGAACCACCAGCTACTGAAGCTTCCAAATAATGACTCAACTCATTAAAAGAAACTCGGTCACTGTCAAAACCTCTGAGTAATAGCTCAAATAGCTGAAGACATCCCTCTCTTCTTTGTGACTTTCCAAGTACTTGAAGTCAGTTCACAACAAACGCGGGTTTGCTTGCCTGATTTTGTTTTCAAAGATAACACAGTTTAAACTAGGAGGGATAGAGAGGATGATATAGGTTAAAAAAAAAAAGAGAAAAAAAAAATCAGTGTAATAAATTTTTGCTTTTTCTGAAGAGAACCAATCTGATTTGGGGACAACTCAGTGGGAAAGGGTTTTACTTATGGCTGGTTCATGGTTACAATATAACGCCTTCAGCTTTTCCAAATAGGTCTTGTGAGAGGATTTTAATAATAGTGACCCCAAGAGGCATAGGTTACAGTGCTATTAATACATCAGAACATGAACATCTTTCATGTAGCAATGGATATCACGGACTTCTTTCTCTGTAATGTGCCAGCTGGGTAACAATTTTAAGAGACCAGAAAAGAAACACATCACTGTTTTGAAACACAAACTTCTAAAACCCCCTTAACTAAATTTCTCAGCTGTTTTTATCTTTTATAGATAAAACTATTTACAGATTAAAGTAATTTTACATAAATATTTGATGCTAGACTTCATTATGAATCTGGGTTTAGTAACAGACTAAGACAGAACATTTCACAGGCAGCATTTTCCAATACAAAATCATTTAAGCATCTGCCGTCTGCAAGAATAAATGTCTCTACCAACTTGTCAGAGCCTGTCAGGCCTATAATTATGTTCTACAGCGTTAAAGAAACTACTTTTGATTGTGTGGGTACAAATTGCAAAAACAACAATACCAAATTATGAAGGCTACAAGCAGAACAGACTCAGTGGGAATGAGCACACTGTTTACTGACCAAGGGCTCCTTATCTGTTGCCTCCTCCAATGTGTGCATGGGCCCTGGCAACTGTTACCTCTCTTATCCTACTGCAAGAATTTTTATTGCAAAGTTGATATGAACCTCCACTGCTACAGGGACTCCAGTATCTCAGCATACCACTGACAGCCTACAGCCACCCCACCTGACACTGCTATGTCACCAGGTCTTAGGAGCTGAAGAAAGTCCTATTAGGTCAGCTGCTTAATGGAAGTCCTCCAAAGAACATATTTAGCACTGGGGATTTAGATGCTGACAATATTTTCTGTATATGGCAGTATAGTTGCTGTTCCCACTCATGATTAGAGGGTGTCTTTTGAAATCCTCATTGCACTTTCAGCTGTAAATGGTGTTCAGCCTTAACTCTCGTCCCCTCTCTTTGGTCATTGCTTTGTGCTGTTGCGAAGCTTTCATATTCATCTTCGCACCCCAGACAGCTGGCTACATTTAAGTAGCATGCAAGCAGCCTCCTTATATCCTATTACTTCCACAAGAAAGCAAGGTTACAAGTTTTGGCATTTACTGACTTCGAAGAACAATGGCAAATATACATTTTAATAACATTGTTTTTAAACTGAAAGAATGCATTTCCAACTCGCTAATCAAAACCACTTCTTGACTCCCAAACTTTTTGATTATATCTACATACGAACTATATTTCTTTCACTTGCAGAAGGCAAAAAAAAGGTACTGAAATAATTACTAGTTTTACTTGTAATTAGCATGACAGTGATATAATAGATATTACTTATAAATGGTACAGTATATGATAATTATGTGGGTAACAAAGCTACTTGAAAACTAAATATTAATTCAACTTTAAATACTGAATCTTCTAGTCACTTAAAGAAAAAAAAATAAATATCAATCTCCTACATTAAAACCTTAATTTATAACCAATCTCCAAAAATAACTGCCAATTTTTGGAAAAAAAGGAATTGCAAAGCTATGCTGTTGGAATGTCTGTTATCTTGTCTGCTATTTAAGCCCTTAAGAAAAACTAACCCACACTTATTATAAACAACAACAAACCAAATACCAAAACATACTAAAGGCTTATGCTGTCACATTGACATTAAAAGACAGAAGCAATTTATTTCCATGATGCACTTTAAGAAAACTATGACACTGTGTTAGCCAGCAGACAGTTTAGTTTTGCCAAAACCCCCACAACACTAAGATAAGCAAAGAAAACCTTCAGGAAGTCACACCAACAAAACACACTCCCTCTTTTTATCTCCATCCTCAGACTGTCATTCACCTGGAGCCTGGTTCCTCTTGCACAGAATTCAATGCAAAAAAAACACCAAGTGGCTTCAGGCAACGGGGAATTAGGCTGCTAACATTCAACATCTCAAAGTTATTTGTTTTTTTTTTTTTTCCAAGAGGCGATTATCATTCAAGACTGTGTCCATATGGTTTTGTTTTGTTATGATTCTGCCTGCACTTAAGGAAAGTCTCTGGTCTGATACAGAGTTCTTGTAAAGAGATAAAAGAACAATGGCATTACAAGCTAAACAGCGTTCAAGTCAGAACTATAATCTCTATCCTGAAACAACAGAAAAATCTATAAAAGAAGCTAAACAACACACGCAGAGTAAGAAAAAGACTTTGATTTCTTGAGCATTCTTTTTTTATTCTTTGCTGTGCTGGCTGTTTTTTAGTCTTGGCACATAGTCAAAACACTGTTCATGGCTATATTCTCACAATTTCATTTTTGTGGCTTCATATCCCCCTGTAGTTGGATAATACCCCTTAACTATTCTTTAAACTCCCTAAGAACTAAAAATATGACCAGTATATTTTAAGAAACTATAGTACAAACTCCTAAGAGTCAGAAATCCACGACCAGCTTAAGGAAAGCAATGCTTAAATGGGGAAGAAAGCTTTTGTTCATTCCTTTTAACAGTAGGTGAAGAGGATAGTTTCGTCAAGTGGTCTGGTTGTTGTAGCAATCCATATGGCTGCAAACTGAGTCACTAATCAAAGTACATTTGAATGGACACAGCCTTGCTCTTCCAAAGACAAGTCTGCCACGGCACAGAAATTAGCAGAAGCAACCTGTAGCTAACTATTGATACTTTCTGTATTTCACATAATGGAAAGATAAGATCATACTTGACCTATTTCCAATCATCCTGACACCTCAACCTTTTCTCAAAAGGTACTGTGTCTCTTCTGCATGGAAAAGGCAGACAGGCAATGACCAGCACAGAACTGTCATTTGCACTGCTCAGCAGAGTCCTCCAGCCATGTAAGGGCAGATGTAAGGATCCTTTCTTTCCTGCTACTACCCTTTGTTCCATCAGCAATCTCTCCTCTATGGCATCTAATCCATCCTTCCCAAGCCTATTCCTATCTGTGTCAAGGACAGTCAGCTGCCAAATATTTTCCTTCCCACAACATTGCAGAGCTCTGTCACTTCTGTCGGTGCTGGAGACATTGGGAATGCCTGCTGAAGTTACAAGGTGCCATTTTCCCTAATGGCGTCTGCCCTCTCTTTTTCAGTCTCTCTGAGCTGCAGCAGAAATGGGAACAGTGGTATCAGACAGCACACTCAGGCAGGCAAAAAGATGTTGAAGTGCTTAGATAACATTTTACTCAAATGGTTATTCCCTGCCCCATTTGAATAAAATTTAATAAGTTGAATGGAAGTGTTTTCAACCAGAAATCAGGCCTGCTGGTATATATGATCATAACTATTTTATTTGAGGAGAAAGCATAATTTCATTTTCTCATAAGGTTTTAAATGAAATGCACCATGAAATTCCTGGGGTTTTTTTGGTAGGAAAGAGAGCGGATCCATCTTTATTATAGGTCCGTATCTGGGACCTAGTCAACCAGATTTTTTAAGTTGGTGGCAAGTAAGAAACACTTCTAGGCTAAGAGTCAACCAATCATTTGGGACATGTACCTTCAAGGACATTAATCTCTTTTTAGATATAGACTGCTGAATCCCACCCTAAACAAGTTGAACAAGGGAATACAAATGAGTTCATTGGGTTACAGAGGCATCTGTGCTTAGCTCTTCTGTTCACTTAGATAAGGCTGCTAAAAGATCGGGATTTTAGTAATCATTCAGAAAAAAAAAACATAAGTGGATCAGTGGGACTTGATTTTTTGTGGCTTAGCTTATTGGATCACTGTTCTGTGTAAGGCAATTTTTTTAAGAATATCAGGAATAAAACCTTTTAAGGATATTACCTTGGATTTGGTTATTTTAAACTGGTCTCTTATCATGTTACTGCTACGTCAACCGAGTTTGAACTAGCACAACTAGTATTTTTCTGTATTTCTAGAAAAAAATACAATTTAAGTAAAACTCAAATGGCATGAACACCAGGGGAGGGGATCTCAGTTTTACAGCCGTGTTGCAGTGAAACTGACAGTATATCAAAAGATGCAACAGAAAGAGAGAATGCAACATGTATTTCTAGTGGAGTTCCACAGGGATTGGTTCTGGGGCCAGTCTTGTTCAACATCTTCATCAGTCACCTGGATGAGGGGACAGAGTGTACCCTCAGCAAGTTCACTGATGACACCAGACTGGGAGGACTGACTGCTTCCCCAGAAGGCTGTGCTGCCATTCAGCAGGATCTTGACCGGCTTGAGAGCTGGGCAGAGAGGAACCTCATGGGGTTCAACAAGGACAAGTGCAGACTCCTGCATCTGGGAAGGAACAACCCCATGCACCAGTACAGGCTGGGGGTCGAACTGCTGAAGAGCAGCTCTGTAGAGAGAGACCTGGGAGTCCTGATTGATAATAAGCTAAATGAGCCAGCAATGTGCCCTTGTGGCCAAGAAGGCCAATGGCATCCTGGGATGCATCAAGAAGAGTGTGGCCAGCAGGTCAAGGGAGGTTCTTCTCCCACTCTACTCTGCCTTGATGATGCCTCAGCTGGAGTACTGTGTCCAGTTCTGAGCTCCTCAAGAGGGACAGAGAACTTCTGGAGAGCGTCCAGCACAGGGCCACTAAGATTATCGGGGGAATGGAACATCTTTCATACAAGGAAAGGCTGCAGGAACTGGGGCTGTTTAGTCTGGAGAAGAGGAGAGATTTTATTAACATTTATAAATATCTAAAGGGTGGGTATCAGGAAGCTGGGACATCCCTTTTTTCTATAGTATCTAGCAACAGGACAAGGGGTAATGGGATGAAGCTGGAACACAAAAAGTTCCACTTAAATATAAGAAAAAACTATTTCACTGTGAGGGTGACGGAGCCCTGGCACAGGCTGCCCAGAGGGGTTGTGGAGTCTCCTTTCTTGGAGGTCTTCAAGACCCGCCTGGACATGTTCCTATGCGACCTGATCTAGGTGAACCTGCTTCTGCAGGGGGGTTGGACTAGATGATCTCTGAAGGTCCCTTCCAACTCCTATCATTCTATGATTTTACCACGTGCACAGCTGTGTTGTGCGAGTATTTTGCATGAGACCTAGAAGCTGAATGTTATTTTGCGAATACATGTCTAAAATTAGTATGGTAGAAAATATATTTGTCACAATAATTATCAATTGGGCAGAATTCTTATTCTCAAAAAAATAGTTTTCGCATTTAAAGCAGAGATTGTTGACCTTGGCCAAAATATTTCTCAACATGCAAATATTCAGGAAAATGTATGACTGCAGCATGGAAGGCTTACCTTTGGTTCATGAATACACATAAAGTGACAGACACATAGGTTAAGAAAAAACATGATGCAATTCCTACCAAATGTGGAGGGTGGTGGTGTACATAAAGAAAGAGCAGTTTGGTTTAGAGGTTGCAATATGATGTAGATAGAACCATTTGAAGAGATTTATGAAATGTTCAGCTCCGATTAAAGAGATCACACATGGTATAATTCACTCACATGGGCACACTACTGAGATAAGACTGTACTGAGGATGCTGTTATACCAATACTATCAGCACTTATCTGCTACTATCTGCTTACTAGTAGTGGGGTAATTCATGTTTCCTTCTGTTTCAGTAGGATTAGTAGGAGTATATATAAATTATTATTGATACACTGATGTCTTGATGAAGTCAATTGGTTGGAAATATGGGTTTCTGTAATGCTGCAGAGCAGACTTAGTACACTAAGGCTGGTATAGTGTAAACAAGGGCTAGAACTAGTGAAAAATGGGAAGTTCAGTACTGTCATTTGATATTTCAGTACTGTTTTTTCATCGAATTGTGCCAAAACTAAAAAAGAAAAAAAACATCATGCATATTTTGTAGAACATGAAGTACCAGAAAATTTCAACTACAAATGCCAATATTTTTCCTTTAAATGTTAATGTCAAATTGAAACTCAGTGCTATACTTTGAATAGAAGCATTTTGTTTTGCATGGAATATGAGTCTCATAATACACTACCATGGTAAAACCAAGGGTATCACCACAGAGAGATCCCCAAGGAAAGGCCAAATCTAGGAAGAGAACAACGACACATACCATTTGAAAAACGATACTCTCAAGGAATCACAGCAATTCAAGTGAACAAAGATTAACATCAAATTGACCTGAGACACATTTATTCAGTAGCTTGAATCTGCAGAGTGAAACATAATTTTGAATTCCAAAAAGCAAGATCAACAGGTATGAGAAAAATTGTAGTTTCCTCCATGTTAGTAGAAAACTGGTAAAGCTCAGGAAAAGAAATGTGTGTGTGTCTATACATACATGTTTACATATTTAACAAGCATATTATAATATAATCCCCCTACCTAATCTATCATTTTCCCAAAAATCTACAGAGCAGAACAGTTTCCTGATTGGAAACTAAGCTGCAGACAAGGGTCAAATGGGGCCAGCACTGATATTAAGGTGGCCATTCCTTCTTCCTTCCCTACTATGCCCCCCATAGAGGTGCCTCACAGCTCACCTTGCCGTGTATAGGCAGCATCACTCTGCAGCCTTAACTCAAACTGCAGCTGCAGCCAGCTCCAAGCACAGCATCTTCACCAAAAAGGGGCTGCTGTCTGGAGCATTTCCTTTACGCAGGGTGTGACTCTAAAATTGCTGTTGCCAGAACTGTCATCTTTGAAATACTTTATCTCCAGGCACCAGCAAAGTTGGGTTAGAATTTACTTCATCTGATACATAATGTGAGTCACACAGCAGCTTATGTTTCCTCATGTAGACTTTCAGAAGCAGGCTGACGTTTGTTAATTAGGACTAAGCCCTGTTTTTTGTCAACATTTGTTTTCCATTGTTTTCACTAGCTGCTATTTTATCCTGCATCTTGAGATTTAAACCTTTTTTTTTTCCCCCCTTGGAAAATTTGCTGTGTCTCTTCCATGGAAACCGTGTATTTTGCTTCCTCTGTGCAACACCTTACTTGTTGGGACTGTGTGTAGCCCTAGCTAGGTTTGTTCACCTCTAGGATACCTAATAGGACATTGTTAGCTGTCTCTCTAATGTTAAAGTAGAATTAGCTTCTTTGGCCAGTTATGACTCTCTTAAATAATCTCAAATCATAATCCCACAGATTAAACATGTCTTTATTTCATAATAGAAGTGAAACATCTTGGCATTCCATCTTCCCTCATATAGCAATCCATTGACAGTGTTTAAGTCAAAATTATTGTGGTAACAAGGAAAGAATAAGATGATTTTGTTAGGACCCACAAAAGAAGATCATCACTGATTTCCTTCCCCTTGCAGGTAGAGCAACCAAGTCACTTGGTTGTGTTTGCTCTTATTACATTTGATTTACCTTGCTTAGTATTAATGTCAGCAATTAATTGCAGGCTTACAGGCCTGGTGGTGGTGTCACTCATTAAATCCTGTACATGTCTTATGGCAATCATATTGCAAATCAAGTTGGCCATGTGCAGCCTCAAATACAGTTATGAGGATGTTTGGGAGCAATACAATCTCACTGACCACCACTAACAATCACTAAGAGATATGATGAACCTAGCTAAGGGTATTTGCTGTTAGGCAAAGCAATTTCCTTTAAGAAAAAGGAATTAAGTTTTTGGTTTTTTCCATAGTCCACAATACCCAGTGGAACCAGATCAGGAAACATGCAGATGTCAAATAACAGGATTTATTTATTGAGTTACAACCACTTTCAGAGTGGATGGGCAGGAGAAGCAGCAACAGAAGTAACCTTCATTGCTCCCTCTCCTAGGTAGTGAGGAATAGGAATGGGTATTAATATTCAGGAGACATATGCACATTTACAATGCTGATCTTTAACTCTGTTTCTCGAAAGGAAAACTATTTAAAGTTATTTAGCTTGGCAAGACTGGAAAGCTTTTTTTGTTTTGTTTGAAATCTTTCCACAACTTCTACTTCCTTATTATTTATTTTGTGTATGCTTGGAAGCACTTATGTCGGGCTGGCTCTTAAGTCTGCCTGGATGAAGCTGCACATGAGACAGGTAGTACAGGATGTGAGATCTCTCTTCTCTTACCGGAAACAGCAACGACTCTCAGATACTGAGTTCCAGATACGTGAAATTTAAGGAAGACAGTGGTAAAATTGAAGGTATGGGTGTCAGAGCATTTATTTTATCCTTCTTCAGGGTTGTCACTGAATAGCTACTGAAGATTTTGTTTGTAAAGAAGAGAGATGTCAATATTTTCTGTTCACTTTGAAGGGTTTCATATGGCCAGAGTAATCTTAACTATACTGAATAACCTGCCTTTAAATTATAAAGTGATTTCCATTGCCATAACATCATACATCCTCAGACCAAACCCCCTGGTTTATCTTGGAATCTTCATCTTCAACAGTATGCACAATCATATTACACTTATACCTAAAATTAGTAGGAGTTAAGAAACAGCAAACTGAATAAAACATAATATATCCTTTTAAGTGTTCAGTACTTTCCAATGGTGGGGGGAAAGTTCATTTTTTTTTTGGAAGTTCTAACTGCCCACTGAGGGCAGAGGGGACCAAGCTACTCTTGTGCAAAGTCAAGGGCCATTACTGAATCCTCAGCATCTTGTAACAACAGAGTTGTTACAAGAGATAACATGGGTATTTTATGTTGCCATAAAGCTCAGTCTTGCACTTGAGACCAGAGTTTCTCAACAGGTTTTAAGCAGATTCCTCAACTGGCAGAGAAACTTGGGAACATAAAGCTGGGTTCAGGTGCAACTCCTGCCATCTGGACAGCATAGCCAGGCCTGAACTCCAGCACACCTACTAAAACACAGATGTATCTGTGATTAAATATATCCTAGAGTACCTTGGTGATCAAGTAGCTGTATTGCTAAATTCATCAGCCACAGCTTTGCAATGTAGCAGACACGATTAAAAAAGAGCACCAGACATACATATTCATCAAGACATTGAGCTTATTGAAATATGTACACACACATGAAGTAGTGTACATATTTCTTTGGCCAAGTCCTGATTTCTACATGTTATTAATATATGATGTATGATTATGAATCAGTGCTAGGACTTCATGTAACTATTACAGAAATATATCTGAATAGTCCCCACGTCCTGTGAAAAACAGAAACAAAATGGGTGAAAAATATGATTCTTTCATATTTGGACACTTTTTTTTTTTTTTACATTTGCCACATAGTTTATATACTCTGAATGAATATTATGTAAGTGTTGACATGCTCAAATAACTAAAAATAGGTCTGAAAACCTTTGGTGAGCAAGTTCACAATATTTCTTAGAGTTTTGTTCTTTAACTCATTGAAGACTATATGCTTTGCTTGCTTCTTGCAGCATTTGCCTCCTCCTAATAGTCTGGAAAACAACAATAATTCTAAGGATTTAAGCAGAATCCTAGGTAGAGATCTACACTTCAGTGCCTGAGGTGCCATCCAACAATAATGTAATTGTCTCCATTTATTTAACTAAAAAAAAAAAAATCCCTCCCAAAAAAGATTGAAAAACTGCCCACCCCTCCAAGCATATTACAATGAAGTTAAATAAGCCCTCTCAAGGAAATATTTTGTGCTTTAAGATTTATACATAATCTTCTACTTAATTTGCTCAAGAAATACATTACTGAGAGAGTAATGGACTATACAAATGCAGCAAGCCAGATTAAGAAGATGCCACCAGACATAAAAGACTATTCCTTGCCCAAGGAAGCAGGTGTCATCATACCAGTCAGAAAGGAAGTATGATAAGAAGCTGTCAAAATCCAGACAAGTGACACACAGAACTTTACGTAAAATTTTGGATGTCATTTGGAGATGTTGTTTATTGTTATGTTATTATTGGTCAAGAAATGGAATCATGTTACAAGTATTTTTACAGACATGATGCATTTCATTTAGATGAAAAACTGAGTAGTATCCAGAAACTGAAAGAAATAATGCTGCTTTAGATTGGTACAAATGTCAACAGAGGATTCAAGCAAAGCCCTGGACAACTTTTCCAGACTTTTCACAAATTTCTGTGCCACAAGTCAAACAGTCAAGTTAAAAAACAAAACAAATCCATACTAATCTACTGTGGCACAATTTATTGCCTGCCTTGGTGTCATACGCTAAACATGGATTCCTATCCTAGAAGGTATGTTCTAATTTGAGCCTAATTTGACAGAGGAAACCACTTAGAAAAATTCTTCAGCCCATATAATTCCAGAGGTCAGAGTAAATGTTCTCTGTGGATCTTAATCCTTTATCTGTGAATATAAATTTAATGGCCTAACATCACAGAATGGTAAGTGTTGGAAGGGATAATCTAGTTCAACACCCATGCTAAATCAGGTTCACCTCCATCAGGTCACACTGGAAAGCACCCAGACAGGTTTGAAAACCTCCAGAGAAGGAGACTTCACAACCTCCCTCTGCAGCCCATTCTACAGCTCCCATATTTATGAACATCTGTGATACACCTGCATTTATTACACCCACCAATGAAAGGAAAAAAGGGGCATTTTTTATTCTACACACTGAGGAATAAGAAATCTGAAGAAGTCTCACCAGCCAAGTTCTTTTACTTGCTCACTCCCTCTCCCTTTAATACCATTGTTATGTATAATAACATTATGATGCGAGTAAGTTTCTTCAATGGAGGACACAAACTAAAGAAAATTTCACTGAAAGCATATACAAACATATATGAAAACCAGGACGAGAGCTTAAATTGAAGAAGGCAGGACTAATGTTCGTTAAAAAAAGAAATAACAACAAAAGCCCTTCCCGCCTACAAGTCACTGCAATCCTCAAACAGCTTTAAGATGAAGCCTCATCTACAGTTCATTGAAGCAGACTACTCTCAAAGTGACAAAGACATTAGTAGACCACTCTCATCTGAGTTGCTATTCCTAGGCATGCTAGCAATGCTGGGAAGAGGAGGATTTATAGATATTCTCAGAAGACATTTCAGATAAGTACTATTCATACAAAATTGATTTTTGCAGCATAGACAAAAGTGAAAAAACATAACGCAAGGGATTCGTGTTCCCCTAAAAATACAGTAATCATCTTGGATAAAAAGTGGTATGATGTAATGCCTAGACAGAGAGAATTACCAGTGGTTTTCTGAAAGAGAAGAAAGATTATTTTCCAGTTTCTTATGTTAGTAGTAATACTTGCCACAACAGTAACTTCCACTTTAAAAAGTTTTTTAATTACTTTACAAAACATACTTTCAGAAATCACTACCTTCATGAAATGTATCAACTCTGGGACGCAAAGTAACTGTAGTAAAGGGGATTAACTGTACCTACATGAGGAGTCAGTTCAAGACAGACTGAGTTGTACACTGGCATGGAGGAGGTCAATAACCTCACTAACGTCTCTAAAAATACTTGAAATAATGCAGAGGCCATGGTCATGATTTAATCCTGTATGGAGGTAACCCATATACTATTCAGCTATCAAAAGACACAGAAAAGGCATGAAAGGCTATAGTAAGGTCTTAATGCAAAGTACTTGATCTTGGTAGAGACTAATTTCCAGGATACATTCACAGAGTAGGCTGATGTCTGCAGACATTTCATGAGGATTCTTGAAAAACGTGGCATTCCTAAGGGACTTTAGGAAGCTTAGGAAAGTTCTAAGCATAAAAATACCTTAATTTATTAGAAACATCTTCCTCTGACATGATACTTCATTTTTCATCATAGAAATCTTAACTTTGGAAACATTATGAACAGTAGGAATAGAAGGGTGATAAATTCAGGAAATGGAACAACAAAAGCTGTATTGTACTGAGTATGGGCAGGGGGGAACTGCAAGGTTCTCTGCTAAAAGAGGTCAAGACATGGGAAGGAAGAACATACACTCAGAAAAGAAGTCCTCACCCACAAAACCACCACCAGGAACGAATGCTGAGTATAATTTTAGGACTAGTTGTGAATAGAGCATGCAGCTGTAACTTCACCAAAAAAAACCATCAAGCAGGGGAATTTACTTTCCCAAATCATAAAGTGATTGGTGCATGCATACATATTATATAAATATATATCTATATATAAATGTTCTTATCCTTGGGAACAGTCCTGAAGTGTCACTGGTGGCCAGAAACATTCTAACATACTAACTCTACATACTAACATACTGTTAGGTCTCCAGCAACTCAGATGATCAAATGGAAGGGACACAATAATTTTGTGTTCACTTGAAGCTAACAAGAAAGCTGTCACTAACACAGCTGTAGTTATGGACTAAGAGGTGAACAATATTTTATTTTTCTATCCCTAGTGAAAAATTTGGAAATCAAGGTCAAGTTTCGTACTCTGCTTAAGAGGATCAAATGCTTGCTTGCATTTCCCTCAATACACAGGCAGACATGGCTCTGTTTTGTGTACCTTCATAACATACCTTAACTATTCTTTTTCTGAACATTTTTAGAATTTAACATGTCCTGTTGTCCATCTGAGAACAATTTTTAAGTCAAAAGGTACATTCTGCTTCTATTTAAAATATTTACAAAAATAATTCTTTTAATCCACCAAGGATGTGAACTTGGACAATTTACTCTGTTCAACTGTAGCTATGCCTAAGCAGGGAATTAAGCATAACAGGAATTGAGACTTTTTTACTGTACATGGTAAGAAATATCTTAAAACAAAAAAAGAAAAAATATTTCTGTTTACACTAAGTTACATCAGTATTTCTTTTTTTCTTTAAAATGCAAATTTTGGGCTTGATCCAAAATGCCCCTTAAGTAGTCTTGTAAGCAGGCGCCTGGGAAGCTTCCATTGTCACACTTTGGTAAGGATATTTTTGCATAGCAGCAGTGCTATTTCTTTCTGACAGAGAAACAAGTTTGTATATTCATGTTGATGGGACTCCTGATAGAAGCCAGTAACTATATTGCTTGGATTAAATCCCTGGTTCTAAAAACACTAGCTTCAGAATAGTTCCTGAAGCTGGAAAACAGTGATATGTCTTGCTCTTGTTGCCTGGGCCACAGACTGTCTGACTCAATTTTTTCACTCCCATTAATGCTCTTTAACACTCCATGACACCTGGATGAGTCCTCTCACTTGCCTCTCATGCAAATTACAATCTTATGGTATCCCTGTAAACTCATCACCTAAGGCTTCTTGGTAAATATTTTTCACTCATCCAAACACTTCCAGAGTTATATAAAAACACAGACAAAATCCACATGTATGACATGCATGTGCACACATACAACTTGTCAGATTGAGATGTGCTTGCAGGCTAAGTCCTTCAGGTATAGATATAATGCTAGTCATGACACAAAATAGGACATTACCGGTTCGACTTCAGCAAAATTATGACATGTCAGACTTCCATCTCCACAATAATACCCAACAGCTCAGCTTGAATTGTCTTGCTGAGGTTTAAAATTAAGCCCAGCATAAAACAAAGTCTGGTGACTTTTGAAAGTATCACAGCTCAGTACATTACAAGCCTTTTTGCATGAATGAAGTCAGAAGCTTAGATTCATAACTTCCTTTGTAAATTATTATAAACCCCAAAATTCTATCTTGAACCAAAAGGGTATCCTGAAATTTGAGGGAAATTTATTCTTAGGAAGAAAAAAGAAAGAGTGAAACCATGATAAGGGCTCCTATAGAAACATGAGGTCAGATTTCTGTCCTACCCAGAAGGTGTACTGAAGTAGCACATTACATCAGTGCTCCTCCTTAGCCAAACCCAAGCTCCTTAGGGTTTGTTCTACACACCACCTTCCTGCCCTGGCAGGGAAATGGGAGTAAAGCCTGTAATCTAATTCTGCCATCTGGGCAGTCTTCATGCTCTTGAAATAGGCAATATCATAGTAAAAAAATCCTGCTATGAATGTATAACCTAATAACAGTATCTGTTTCCGTCAAAAGCTTTATATTTGTCAGGTTTAGCTTGTGTGAAAGATTATTGCATCTCTTTTATAACACAGCCAATGTGGCTGATAAAGCAAACAACCTTTAAACACGTCTGGTAAATGCTCCTTGTCAATAGCACAGCTCTCTGTGCTGACAGCTAGGGTAATTTCCCCTTCTCGCCTTCCTTGTCATTGTGGGTAATTGACATTAAGAATTTAGATATGTCAACCAAGAGGAAATAAGCGAATTCAGAAAATTTGAAAATACAATCAAAACCCTACTTGCCTACATTACCAAGATTTTTTTCTCCCAGCAACTAACATGTCTCTTTCCACTCTCATTCCTTTCCTAGTTGTGAGATCACTGTGCCATTCACAAGTCATTCGTGAGAAGTGCTGGCACAGATTTTGGGCACTCTACTCCAAACATTAAAGACTCAGGCCCTTTGCTCTAGGTTCAGAGTGGCCACATTGTATGAACCTAGCTTATACATCTCAAAAATCTTCTGAGAACAAAAGAATCTGACATTCCTCTTCCTAGTTTTGCTACAGCAAATCTACTGGGCTCCCTGCTTATTTAGAGGTACAGATTCATGGGTTGCTAGCTTACTTAAATACCTATCCTTAGATTGGTTTAATAATCTTTTCTAATCTAGATGGCAGACAATGATTAAAAAGTCTAAAAATTATTTCTTCTCTTTGTCAATCCTGCTCTTTCTACTTTCTCTGCTTCCCATGCACATAGATCCGCATGCTAGTCAAAAAAAGACAATGGAATATCATATTTGAATAGTGAAACACCCATATTTTGGACAAACATTTCTACTAACTTGGAAGCAAGCCCCTATTTTATGAAATCCTATTTCCCTAGGTAAATAAGGATTATGTAGCAAAAAGTGCCCACAGGGTTCATCATACAAGTTACTGGAAAAAAAAAAAATCTTGTCACCACCTGGCACAGAGAGTGTTGACAATGTCAAAGCAAAAAATTGTCCAAACTGTACCTTTAAGCACAACATCTTTACTTCTTACATGAATAAGTACCTACCCTCTCAAGCACCTGAGACTGACAGCACTCCCAACCTTTTAACATTGAGGGAATTGGAGTGATTTCTTCAGCTCTTTTCCAAGAAACTATTGCTATTTTTTTTTAAGTTTCACATACAACTTGCACTTGTCTCTATCACCAATGAAGTACTCAGGTGAGACAAAAAGGGTAGCTCGGTTTAATCTAATCTTCCTGACAACAGAAAGGGAGTTGACCTATTCATTTGCATTTGAGGTGTCTTGGCTGGTCACCAGAACATGAATATTTGTGTATGTAACCACACAGAGTCACAGTCACACAAGCACAGTTGCAGGTTAAGTCGGTTTTAGCACCTAAGACATGCAAGTCCTAGTATCAAGTTATTCATGACAAGCTTTCTTTCCCCTAACATAGCCATTTATCTCACCATGATTATCTCCACATTGAATTACAGGAGTTGTCCTGTGCAACACCTCCAGATTGTTACTGCATAGTTTCGACACTGCATTTCTGAAGCCTGCACAGACTAGAGTTTCTCTTTATGAATATCAATGTTTATGCATTTCACAAATATTACTTCCATTACCATCTCTATTTTCTGTTAGAGAACATATATTAAAGATAGCAGCGCTGCTAGTGACCGACAATTTGGGCTGCATGGCAGAGGTATCCAAAGCCATCACAAAGATCTCTGCTTTGCGTGCCGAAGGAGGTGTCTGGCACAGGAAACAGAACTCCTGCTTCACAAGAGCCAAGAATACAGTATCTTCACTTCTCTGCCTATGTTCATTACTACAAAAGGAAGGCAGCTACTGAGATATTTAGCAGTGCTTATTACAATTTCAGACTAGGCAATGTGGTACTGCTTATTACTATAAAATACTTAATCAATGAAGCCCAAATTTTTCATGGGAGAGGGTTAGCTCCAAATCAAAGGGTTTTTTTCCTGCCTCGATGTAATTTCTGTCTTTGTATTTAAGAAGTCATTTAATAAGATTTTAGTAGATGAAAGAGTAAAATCTCCAGGTTGCAACTTAATTTTATTCTTACCAGGAAGCTAAAGGTATTCTCTCTTCGGTGTCAAAATGAAGAAATTCAAGTAGCCTGTACCAGAGTGAGTTTAGAAATTCACAGAGATTAACATTATCCCATCCCAAACAGCTAATTGTGATGACTTCTTTACAGAATGTACGTGTTATAGAAATACAGCAGGCCTCCACAGTTTTCCAAAAGTTAACAACAAACATATCTTTACTATCTATAACTGGTATTAAGAGTGGTAATGCCTTAGGGTCAGATGGATTTTGATTACATATTATCACATACTTAAACAGAAGTTAGTAAACTCTTCCACAAGAGTACTGCAGAGGAAAAAAAAAAAAAGATGTCACAATCTTTTTTGTTAAGCTTATGCATAAACATACATTTGAGTGAGATATCCCTTAACATACTTAATGTATTATAAAAATGCATTTGAACATCTTTTTAATATATGAAAATAAGATTAAAAGAGAAAAATATTTTCAGAAATTCCGGCTCAATTTATTTCAGTGTCATTCATTTTGGAATAAGGGGTCATGCTGCAGCTGGGATTAATGAAGAAAAAAAAAAGAAGAAAAAAATCCCACATACTCAAGAAAGATCAAAAAAAAACCAACCCCAGAGATATTTTAAAAAGTTTAGCATTTAGAGTGGGACCTCACAGAAAGAAATTCAAATACATTAATGTAGCAAGACACTAAACAAACTGTAGCAAATGGCATATCACAGACACAATTCATGGGATGTGTTACCAAGGAGATAATGTTAGTAGGGAGGAAACAAGAGAGTAGGAGTGGAAATAAATAACTATTCTTTATGCCTTTCATGTCAATTGTGTTCATGTATATGGAAGGATAAATAATCTATTTTAAAATAGTAATACTTTTCACTTCTTTTTTTAGTATAGTTACTGAAGAGCTAAAGCTTTAGCTCAGCGTGTTTTTCAAAGGAATTAGCTCAGGCAGGAGGATAGTTTGGTTTTTTTTCCCCGAATACCTTTTATTTATGAGAAGATGAGTATGAACAGTTTAACAAGAAGCAATTTTTGGCAAAAATAAAGCTCTGCGTACTTCCTCATGTATTAATGTGCTCAGCCTAAGGATTTTCTGAGCAATCAGCAGTTAGAGAGCTTTCTTATGCTGGGAATATTCCTCATGCTGCAGCAATGAAATCCTTATCTTTCTCAGATCTGGTTACTAATTATTAAATGACTGTATTTATTGAAAGACAGCCTAAATTAAATGGTCTGCTGAAAGTTGCCCATTTAGAAATATTTCCACTTCAGATAAGCGGACACATTTTTTTCTACAGAAATCAACAGGAACAATCTTGATTTAAGAAGACTCTCTCATCCAATAAGTGGTGTTAGCAAGTTCCACAGTTACCCAAAGAGCTGACATAAGGAGTTCTAAAAACCAAACAAACAAACAACCCAAAGCCACTAAGCAGAGCCAAACCCAATATTCTGTCAATACCAGGTTTCTAAACTACATTTATATTTAACATCTTTGAACTGTTGCTTTCCTTTGAACCGATCAAGTTTCTTTAATTTAAAAATTTTTCCAATGTTTTCAGCAAAAATACTTCTGATAACATCAGCTTGTGTGTAGCTGTGTGTGTGTATACCAGCGAACACCTACACTACTTTCAGATTTCTGCTACTGTTTGATATGCCCATCATTCCTTAAAGTGAAAGGGAATTTGATACCAACACAAAGTTTGATCTCTAGTCTGCTAAAATAATATTATATTGTCTCTTTCAAGGCACCACATTTTTTCTTATCTTCCAATTGTAACACATTATTAAAACAAGAACAGTCTTCTTGAGGAACGCATGAAAGAGGGAAAACTAGTATCCAATTATTTTTAGATGTCTTATTTTGTTTTCTTTCCTGAAAGAAGTGAAAATTATGTATATATTTAAATCTGAGTTCAGTACTAAGGTATATCTTCAGGTAAGTTGTGTATCACAAGTGAAAATAACTCCGCTTTGTATAAAATGAGAAAGAAGAGTGTGAGAATTAGAGATGAGAGAAGTTAGAGATCGAAATGGTTTGCAGCAAAATACTCTGCAAATGATTGGATTAAAACTAACAAAATCCCCAAGCCACATCATCTTGAAAGTTGAAAGAATAAAATAAAACAAACAAAAAAAAAAGACAAAAGTCTGTTCAGAATATTTGAGCTTGTCATTAAAATAAAATTTAAAAAATCATGTCAAATCAGAAAAATATTATCAAGCCTACAACACATACAATGAAATATTTTAGAAAAGAAAAGTTTCCATTTTGGAGGAAGCAAAAAAAAAAAAGTGGGTGTTTTTTTCCTTTTTCAAGTAGTCATTATTTGCCATACACAAAAATACATTCTTCATATTTTTGCTTGTTTTCATAATTATTTACTTAAGTACAACTTCACAAAAGTCAGGTGAGTTATTTGTTTGTGTGACTAAACTATAGCCTTTGGTCTCTACATTTATACACTAACGTGTCTTCTCTCAGGTCTTTCATTATGAAACATGTGAAAAATTCCTGAATTTATTTAGTTACTAAGTAAGTGAGTAACATCAACACAAAAGCAAGCACAATGCATCATGCAAAATACTTTCATTTTTAATTCATTTTCCAAGTGTCATTTATCATGTTATTTATGATAATATTAGATAATGTTATAGTGAACAGCCGCTGGCATATTTTTAAAAGTAATGAATTCTCAAGTAATGAAACTTCACTGCAGCATTCTGCTATTCGGTTTTTTTTCTCTGAAGTGGCAGGGAAACCATCATTTTCTGGGAGTAAATTAGCAAAAACACACATTAGCAAAGTTCCATTTCCCAAGAGCACTCTGGCTTTATGTACTACTTCGGCTTCAACAGTTTTTGAGTATCGTTGAATCATCAGAATCCCAACACCTCCCAAGAAGCAGGGAAGTGATTAAAACAAAATATTAAAATCATTATTTTACCCATTGCTGAAGCCATCCCCACCTGAATTCAGAGAGAAGAGAATATTTGCAACAGTTAAAGAAAACACGTGAAGCTTATCATATTCAAACAGAAGAGTGATTTAGAAAAGAAGAATATATTTCCCAGTTAGAGTGGTTAACATCTCAAATCTTACAAAGAAGTGCAATTCATTACCATAAACAGATTGAATGCTATGGCTTTCCATCTACTGTTCATGAAGCTTAATGCCAGTGTGTAAGCACATGCTGGTATTCAAAAATGCAATCCTGCCCACCTAGGTCCTGAAACTCCAGTCCCTAGACATCCCCAGCTTCTTCCTATTCACCTAGCAGGGATCAGCTTTGCTCAACACCAGTCATGACATTTGAAGTTTAGCTCTCACCCTGATCTGACTCACCACAAAAATAAAAGCCCTGCAACATTCAACCTTTCCATATCCCTAACATTCTGAATGGCTTTTCTTTTGTTGTTCAGCATTTCTTCATGTTATAGCTATGAATTATAGTTCATACAAAGATCTGACTTTGTAAATACAGGAAGTATAACCTAACAATATTACATGATGAAGTTGCACACTGGTGGAAATGCTGAAAAAGTTAACAAATTGAAACAGATTGCTTCAGTGTTCTCAATAATTTCCTTTGGTATTTGAAAGACACTGGCAGTAATTTTTTTAAACAGGAAGGAAAAAACCTCACCCCATTCGACACAGGTAGTACAACAAATCCAAGACTTGACAAAGCAAGTTCAACACATACTGCTCCCTGTTTTTTCCATAATTCATTCTTTGTACAGCTATAGTGGCTATAGTTAGCTTATGCTGAGTGGTCTGACATCTTACAGCTGTTCTTGATCACCTAAAACTTTCCCAGCAGCATTTTCAGAGCAAAGCCCTGAGAAGGGATTGGTACTTGCATTGCTAGAGAAGGAAGGCCTAGTAGTTATAACACTAGTCAGAAATCAAGCACAAAAACCACAGTTATGGGCTATAACAGAGCTTTCTGTACAGTCTGTTCACTTTCCCTTCTGTGTGTAAAATTAACAGTAGAACCGTGCAAACCTAAGGATATCCTTCCAATTGACAGCAAAATTTACTACTTTAGTGCAATGGGAATTTTTCTTTTTTATTTTTCTTCTACGTTATGAATAACAACAATTTTCCAGAACCTATTTCTCTTAAGATTATCACAGTAGACTGTACTCCTTTTCCTCAGAGTTGTGGGGTAAAGATAAAATATATCAAAATGGTCATATTCTAGATACCTCTTGTAACAAAGGACCTATGAATAACCTTGACCTTGGAAGAGCAAGACAGAAGAAAGAGTGTTTTCAGCTATTAATGTGTTCATTAAATTCAGAAACCATGCTGTTGAATTCCTTACACTTCTTTGCCAATCAGCTTTAAAACTACTTTGCTTAGAGTCCAATTAGCAAACTTAAAATAATTGGTAACAAGCTAAATCTACACTTTCATATCATGATGAAGATGTATCTACTACATAGACACCCCTATTATATTGCCTTAAATCTATAGCACAGTCATACTCATGCAAATGAACTAGCAGGAAACACAACCATATCATGATTTTAAATGGCCCAACCACATCTGCACAAAGTCCCTGACGTCTGTAAGACATCACCAAGTTCACAGGCTGAAAAGACTTCTTTAAATCAGAAGAGATACATATAATGGTGCTCTTCCACCTGCAGCCCACTGTTTGCAACACCCCTCGTCCTTTGCCTTCACATACTCCTAATGCACAAACTCTACTTGTCTCAGTCTCTTCATTACTCAGTAAGTTTCAGTTTGCCAGGCATGACTCCATCCATTATAGCCATGCTTCTCAGGGAAGACATATTTAGTGCATTCAAAGATTCTGAATTTCAGCAAACCATATTTTTTTTTCAAATGGGTCTACTTTGGTAGATGGAAACCCTCTTGGTTTGACGGGAAAGTTGACAACTTGGTATCTTGTCATTATAATGAGCTATGTAGATTCTCAAGAGAGTTTAATTAAAACTGTCTATACTACACACGCTGCCCTGCAGTTTACAGTATAATTTGGACTTCAGATGTACTTATTAGCACTACCTTTTGTCAGTCAACAGTTCTTCCAAGCAAGTATACTAAATATCACTCAACAAAGGCTACAAGAGTCCCCAGACAGCAACAAACCAAGCAGGGTGCTCATTAGTATGTACAGTATCCTCTCACATTCACTGTGCGGTCTGTATGAAAGAATAGTTGTAAGTGGAACAGGAAAAAACACAGGCTTTCCATAAAGTAAACATACATCAGAAATATAAGTATCAGGTAACAACCACAGGCTGCTAAGAAACAAAACATTGGCAATATTAACAGGAGAAAGACAAGCTGCAGAACACACCCTAGCTCAAGAGAGTACTAGTCAGGCACTATACTCACACGAGTGCTTCTGCAGAGCAACTGGGAACTGCACCTCAGGAAACATCTTCCTTAAGGAGGCAAAAAGCCCATCTCTTCATATAAAGGCAAAAAAAAAAGCCTACCCTTGTATCTCTCATTATCCCAGAGAGGACTGGCTCTTTCACACCTCTAATGAGAATGGAGCACATCTGGGCTGTCTTCTGAACCTCAGCACAACAGCCTGAGTTCTCCCTGCCCCAGTCTGGGGGGAAGACTGCAGCAGGAGCCCTCTCAGAGGCTATTTGCTCTAATGAGATCAATCTGTGTTGGCCAAATCAGCACAAACTCATATGTTCATTTCAACTTAGAAATGAGTCAGGTTTTTCAGGGAACACGCTACTCTGAAAGGTCAACTCAGTGATTCCCAGAACCAGAGAAACAAACAGAATTTTTTCACCCTGGTTTTCAGACCTTTTGCAGCTTTCCATACTGTGTCACAGAGGGTAGCAAACTTGTGTGTTCTACTGAACATAAAAGCTAGTGATGTGTTTGTACAAACCTTGTGAAACAAAAATGACCACAAAGACTCTAGTAAGAGGCATTTCTTAATATGGATGAACACAAGAAAAGGTATACATAGGAGTAAAAATATAGAGTTGGTCCAAAATTACTACAACTTTGGTACCAAAGACAGAACAAAAAGGGAATTTCACTGGCTTCTGTAAAAGGTTGTGAAAATACTAGAGCAGAGAAACAAAGCCAGTACAGTGATATCACATAGTTCCTATTACCTTGCCTGGGACAACTGGGGTCAGGCCTGTCCCTGCAATCACTCCATTGGTGTTTTGTTCCTCTTTGTGACAACAGCTGAGGAAACAACGAAACACTCAGGCCTTAACTCCTTTTGGTTGAGAGGTTCCATAAATCTTCAGAAATGTCAATGGTTTTAAAATAGCCAGCTATATGGCAGCCAAACCCAAAAGTGTACTTCTCCCCTCCACTGGAGGGAGGAAGCATAGATGCCAGAAAAGATCAATGAGAAATGAATTGTTTCCTGTTAAGGATGTTTACAGCATGAAACATTTAAGGCACTCTGACCATAATGGAAGTGACTTAAATTAAGACTGACATACACTTTGGGAAGCAGCAATTCCTCAGACCAAAGCCTCACCCCGAGCCTCTGTGTTGAAGACCACATTTGCTGCAAAGTTTCAGCTGCAAATTTTTCCAGCTGGGCTTTCAATTTGAAGCATCCTTTAGAATATATCTTGGAAAAAGAAGGTACACCATTATGCAAAATGAGTTGCATATAAGAATAAGGAAGACTTTCTAGCAGTTTCATCTTCCACAAAAAGAACCTTGTGTGCTTATGCAGGTGCCTTTGCTGTATGTGGGTGGGCATAAGGACGCATGGGTGACTGTGGGCATATGAAAGCAGGCAAGTAAAAGGCAAGTAAAAACTATCATTACTAGAAAAAACAATTTACAGATGTTCATCAGTATCATAATGCATGATTAAAGAATGCCACATAACACTACAAATGAAAACCCAGCAGCATTGTAAAAAGTTCTAGATGTGGAAGAATGATGATAGAAATTAAACAAGAACAACGTGACCTCTCTAACATATCCTATCATGCATCCAAGTTCTTTTACCTCCCAAGATAAATCATCTAATCAATGAAAAAGTCCAGTCATTTCAGGCATCACAGATTCATCAGTATTCACAAAAACATTTGAGCTAAATTTCAAGACACATATCAACAGCAATCAGGCCACGTATTGCAAATGCTTACTACTGTAACTATTTATTGGAAGAAGCAACTGGTAAGGTGGCAATATATCATATTCACAGCTTCATGAAAATTATCCTCAATCTTCAGGAGACTGAAACAGCACGTAAATTGAAATGAATCCGTAAATTGACAATACAAATACATCCCCTTATGAATTCAAATCCTGAATTCAAAATAACTGATCATGGAAAGAGATACACATGTTGGGTAAGGCTTTTTTGATGTTCTTATAGCAATAGTCCATCTGAGTCAGTCAACTAAAAATATAGCTTAAAAAATGGAAGAGGTGTGACTTACTGACAAGTCTTCTCTCCCACTCTTTTATAGACTTAGAACATGATAGATGGAAAATGGGAAAACGTTTTGGTAAATTATAATTAGGACTCCACACACAAATTAGTAATAGAACAGTGAGGGAGCTCCTGCAATGCAACAGCTCAGGTCTCAGCTAGGAAACACAGAGAAGTGGGAGAGGACGTGCCAGAAGAGGCCTCACAAAGGGATGGGACAGAAGGAGACTTGCTGGATCCTGCTTCACCTCCAATGCCAACTGTCCTGCTGCAGCACAGATCTGAATGGAAAACAGATCTGTTAAGAAAGCCAGGAATATAAAGGCGAAGCCTGAAGGGCTAGGTCTACTCAGATTCTCATACAATTATTTTTCCTTTATCTCTATTTGGTTGTTTTGGCGTTTTTTTCTGACAATTTGTAGGACAGGAATTTCAAAGCCACCTGTTCTGGAACTCCAAATCCTTTAAACAACTTTGAAAATGTCTACGTTGCTGTCTGCTTTGTTTCCTTTGGCAGGCATTTCAATTGCCACACTTACAAGGAGGGCTAATAACTCCTCTTGCTCAGCTAATGTGACTGGAAAAGCTGGGATCTACTCTCTCGTGTTTCTGCTCAACTTAAACATTTAAAGAGCTGCAGTATTAAAAAGGACATTTCTAAACTAACCTGAAGGATGAAGTTCTCTTTCCAAATATGTAAATTAAATCTGATTTTTACATAACAAATACAAGGACCAAAAGAATCTCTTGTCTGTGGACTGAAGAGTTTTTAAGTTGGTTTGCCCTTTCCTAAATATTTAGGAGGGCAGAAAAAGTTTTTGTTTTCTAAGTAACCTAATTGGAGGGAATACATTCCTGACCCTAATTGAGCCTAGCTCACTGAGGGTGGAATCAGGTCACCATGAGAGTGAAAACTGTTCAATAATACCTCATGTAAGAGAATTGGAAGATTAAAGTGATATACATAGAATCACTACATTGAACTCAGATAGGAAAAAAAAAAAAAGGCAAAAAAAAGCAAGTGTAGCGAATATACTTTGTGCTAGCAGGAATCAGGACAGCTAATCCAGACAGGACAGATTTAAAAAACAGTAGTGAAATGCATACAGGAATGAAGAAAGATAATAAAATTTGACAAATACATAAGATATTTGGGAAAATACTGTAGTATGCAAAAGTCATTTAAGCTGGTTCATATGCTTTAAAAAGGGAATTATCCTATTTGCATCCACTGGTGTTTTAAGATGAAGGGTATTTATATCTGTACCTGAGCTGGCTGGTCTTAGGATCAGCTGGAAGCTGTCAAGTATTCTTAAATCTGTCCCCTTGTGTCCAAATAAGGCTACCTACTAATCCCATCTGTCTTTTCAGCAGACAAGTCTGGCCTTTTTAGAGAGGACAACAGGACATTTTCTATGATTAACATCAGTGGCACTATGGCATAAGAACGATAGATGGAAAACATGAAGTTACCTGGGTAATTACTAGTGAGATTTTCATGGCTGTTAATGACACAGCAGGTAAATGCATAGCAAGACCCCTTGAATACCAAGTGGGTTTACTCCTAGCTACATCTTGAATGCATTTCTGGTGTTTGCTCAGCAGTTCTAACTTTGCACCAGAACTAATAAGCAACTCCTAAAAATGCAAAGAAAAATGTATTCTTAGGGAATTAGCAGTTTCATTTGGCTTTCTTTTTGTGGCCCAGTGGAAAAGCTTTAGATCTGTCCCAGCAACAGAGTTGAAGAGCTAAATAAACAGGAGAACGTAATGAATAAGCAATAAAAATAACATTGGCAAATATTTGAAGAAAGAGAGAAGTCCCAAGAGTAGCTAGCCATTGAACTAACCACAAAAATCAATACACTAACAGCAAGTGTGTGCTTCATAAATTGCAGCCTACCTGCCAAGGCATGGTGGCCAAAGACACTGAAATTGTATTTATAGTCTTCTAATAGATGTTGTAGTCTGTGTTGCAAGATTTCATACCACTAAATGTGATTCCTCTTGCATTTATTTTTTCATGTTTTTTCACTTGGAGTGACGATCAAGAACCACCTCTCAGGCACTTCAGTATGTGAAACATTCTGAAGGATAAGGTTTTAATAATTAAATATTTCTGGCAATTATTGGAAATTACTTGGAAGACTCTAAAAACTGTTTGGAATTGTTGAATTATTTCTGTTTGACACCATCCACTGAAAAGAACATGCTTTCAAGTTTGATTTAATATTAGTGTGAACTCTTGCAACCTGCCATATAGCTTTTTAGATGTGTTTCTGGTGTTTGACGTCAGTCACACAACAGGCCATTCTCTAGGGATTTCATCTCCTATGATGGATGCTCAGTGTGCAACCAGAGAACAAGTTTTGAGTGTGTTGTAAGCCTAAGGCTGGTCCCTATGGGAAGAAGGATGCAGCAAGTACCTCAACTACCTCTCTATTGCGAGGCTTTAAACCAGCTAAGGAAATTAACAGCATATGAACTCAGTTAGAAGAAGTTCCTGATGAGTTCAAAACAATGAAAAACTTTGATTCAGATTAACCAGACTCAAAATTAAATACTTTGTTGGCCTTTTCTTCCAACAAAAAGAAACTGTTAGTAAAAATGTTCTCAAGGAAAGTATTTTTCAAAAAGCTTTTTTTTGTTAATATTTGCAGAAAATGTAATAAATAATAACACAAACTAAAGAAATCCTTTTAAATTTGCAAACTGCTTGAAACTGTCACAAAACCTCATCCTCTCAAGAGATATTTTGTTCCTAAACTACAAAAACAAATCACTTGTGTAATTTTCAAACTCTTTTAGCTTCCAAGTTCAAACCAGAGTAACAAAGATAGTTTCCAAATTGGAAGCTATCAAAATTTTATTTAAGCAATGTCTCAATATTTACTCTTTTCTAAGCTGGATCTAATATAATATTTATATGTTCTCTGAAAATTTCAGGTGTATGTCTTACCTCAAATATCCCAGCAATATTTCTATGTGTTCTCAAATAATGAATTTTAACAGCAGGACCACATTTAAAATAGAGTGATGTGTGACATACCCATTGCTGTATTAATATATCACTATCAAAACAGCTATCCATGATGAAATATTGCTGCTGAGACATCATACAAATACAAAACAAAACACAAAGATGTCATGTATAGAAACAAAACTTAGCAACAAAAACTAAGCAGAAAAAATAGTCAAGAGATTTTACAGAGTGCATATTACCAAATGCCTTTTTAACTGCTGTGGTAATAGTTGTAATGAATAGCAAAGCTCTCATTAAAGACACAGGACAGGCATACGAGGAGCCTCCTCCTTTGCCGTCCCTTATGTATGGCATTGTGGAAACTTCACAATGTAATCTTTGGCTTCATGCCTCTCAACTCAAAACAAAAACTGAACAAAAGAATATATTTTCCTATATATTTGTGTAGCATCTGCCTTTTAGTTATGCACCCACAATTTGCAATACCATGGAGGAAAAACCTACTATTCTTTCAAATACAGATTCCACTAAAAAATGGTCGTCAGAGCCATGAGAGCATTTATGGGTGATTAAAGTAGCTTAGAGAATTGTTTTTCTTGGTTTAAGTTCAACTTGGATTCCAGCTCAGTCCCCATTCTGAAGAAAGGACATCACAAACTAAACACTTCAACTGAAGAAAACCCCAAATAAAGCTTGTTAGGAGTAGCTGTCTCTTTAGCTCAGACATTTTGACTTTAGTGTACTCACAAAAACATGTTGTGCCAGACACTCTGGGTATAAACATTTCAAAATCAATCAAATCATAGTTTATGATAGGAGTTATAATAATATTTAGGTAACAACATTATGACCAGATTAAAGGTTGACTATGAATCTAATTTTATATTTAGCAGGTCCCTTAGCTATTTTCACTTTTAGTGCTGAGGTAATAGGATCTTTTTGCTAATTAAATGTTAATATGCAACAAAGGTGAAGTACTGAAAAACAAATCCATTTTGAGGCCTCGTATAAACAGCTCTCTTCACATACAATTAAAGTGTGAGAAATCTAAAGCCAGTCTTAATGTGCTAATGAGAGAGGTGATAAGCCATAGAGCAAACTCCAGGCCCACTGTAACATGAATGCTGCATGGGCAAACCTAATTAGCTTAATATCCAGATGCAGACCATCAGGCCAGTAGAGTATTATTTTATAAACTGAATGCCTTCCATTTAAATGGAAAACCCTAGTGGTACAGCTCCACCTGCATTCTACCCAGGGAAATCAGCAGGAGCCTTTAAGCAGCAACAGGATTTGAGAATGCAGCTCTATCACCAAGTCCCATCTTCTTGCCAGCCACATCTTTTTTTTTCTCTGACTTATTTTTCCGTTCAGGCTGTAGAACTAGAAATATTTTCTACCTTATTTCATAGATGACAATATTGTGACAATGATGTAACATGAGCGTTAAAAGTTACTGGGACAGGATTAAATAAACATTCAGTAAAATGTAAAAACTGCTTATTAATAGTATGGTAACATCCAGAGACCTCACCTGGATTCAGATCTTCACAGGGCAAGGCATTTCACAATACAACACAAAATGCCATTTCTTTACAAGAAGAATACAGTTCACAAAAATACAGAAAGAAAGGAGAACCACAGAATCAGACTCTTAAGATCCAACCATAAACGTAATACTTCCTAGTCCCACTAAACCATGTACCACATCTGCACATCTTTTAAAAATTCTAGAGATGGAGACTCAACCACCTCCTTGGGCAGCCTGTTCTAGTTACCCTTTTGGTGAAGAAATTTTTCTTGATATCCAATCTAAATCTCTCCTGGTTCAACCTGAGGCCATTTCTTCTTGTCCTGTCATTTGTTCCTTGGGAAAAGAGTACCTTTTAGGTAGTTGTAGAGAGGAATAAGGTCTTCCCTCAGCCTCCATTTCTCAGAGTTAAACACCCCCAGATCTCTCAGCCACTTCTCATCAGACTGGTCCTTCACACCCTTCACCAGCTTCCTCGCCCATCTCTGGACATGCTCCAGTCCAGTGTCTCACTTGTAGGGAGGGGCCCAAAACGGAACTCAGCACTCAAGGTGAGGCCCTACTAGTGCTGGGTAAAGAGGGATAATCACTTCCTCAGTCCTGCTGCCCACACTATTCCTCATACAAGCCAGGACACCATCAGCCTTCTGGCCCATATTCAGGCAGCTGTCAACCAGCACCCTCAGGTCCTTTTCTGCCAGGCTGCTTTCTAACCCACTCCTCTCCAAGCCAGTTGCATTGCATGGGGTTGTTGTGGCCCAAGTGCAGCACCCAGCACTTGGCCCCGTTGAATATCACAGAATTGGCCTCAGCCCATAGATCCAGCCTGTCCAGGTCCCCCTGGAGGGCCTTCCTCTCCTCAAGCAGATCAACACTCCCACCCAATTTAGTGTCCTCTGCAAACTTACTGAGGGTGTACTTGATCTCTTCATCAGATCACTGATAAAGATATTAAATCTGAGCCCAATACTGATCCCTAAAGAACACCACTGCTGTCCGGCTGACAGATAGATTTGACTTCATTCGCAACTCTTTGGGCCCAGTCATCCAGCCATTTACCCAGCTAAGAGCATATTTGTTCAAGTTATGAGCAGCAACTTTCCAGGAGAGCACTGTGAGAAGATGTGATAAATGAAGGCTCTCAATGGCTGTAAGGAAACCTTACACCACACTCATTTAGGTAAATACAAAGTAATTAAGACATACTTTTCAGATATGCACTGAACTATTAAGAATAATACTTTACATCTATCAAGTACCTTTCATCTGAAACTGTTGAAATATTTAAAGATGATAAATTTAACCATACCACCTTTGAAACAGAGGAAATCATTATAGTTTTTTAGAATAGTTAATGTATATAAAGATGATGGATTTGGATGAAGAAGACATGTCTGTGTTGAACTTGATAGTTCTGTCACCAATTTCAGTCAAAGCTAGGACTTCATACTGTGAAGCTAGAAGAGGCTTTTACAATAATCAGATCTGTCCTTGGGGATGAACCGAAGCACATTTTTCCCAAAGACACAATGATGACTTGCAAATCAGCATGACTTTGGGATAATCATATTACTGAAGACAACAAACAGTGCTTTGTTTTGTTTCTAAGCTAGAAGCTTCTCACTGCCATTCACTTGCTGACTTATTTTTTTATTCTCATCTCTCTGTAGGAAATCTCTCACTGTAGTTTAGTTCCTGCTTAGGGGCACCCACCTGTATCCAATCTCATTGTCAGCTTGATTCATTTATTTGTCTGCACCCAAGAAAGTGAAGTGGAAAGATATTCCCAGTTCAGCTAACTGCTGATTTTTACTGCAGAATACTTCAAATGGGTATTTTTTCTAATAAGCTTGTGAGGCTGCAGATCATACCAGTTGTTCCGACACAAGAGAGATATATAAGGTGCAGTTCACTACTTCTGAAAGTGTGTATGTGCATATACATATATCCACATAACATATTTAAGTGTGTATTATAACAATATAGTTATAATTCATTTATAGTAAAAACTTGGAAATGAGGGAAGCCTTATTATGCTGTACTAAAACCAAAACACAAGTAAATGACAGCTGACAATATGTATTTATTGAACAATCAATGAAAAATCACCAAAGAAACCCAAAAAACAAGGCTGGAGTTGATGTGTTCCATTGACAAAATAATAAACGGGACAAATGTGGCATGGCATAAGCATGAGAGAATTCCTTGGAGAAAAGCAGCACAATGTTTTGGGGGCACAATCCCATTCACATAGCCAATGTGCAATGAAGTACTGTCTCAGAACTTGTGAGATGGCCTTAAAAATCCACACAGTACAATGTTTGTTTTAAGTTTTTGGGGGGATTAGAATTTTGCTCGGTATGGAGTCACCTTTCAGCAATTTTTTCCACACAAACACATGTGGCTAGCAACATAAACATGTTAAGTTTCTTTAGAGAGAAGCTACACATTTCATTTTTGTGATAATGACTAATACTCCTAGCCTGTAACAAAAATAAAAATAAAAAAGGAGTAACTCACTCCAACTGCAGTATGTATTACAAAAATTCATAAAATATTGTACATTTCAGAAATAAATCAAAAGAGGAAGTTGAATGTGTCCTTTAGTATTCATAGCTTGCTTTCTTAAAGAAATGTTAAAGACTTATGCAGACTTTTAGATTTATTCTCTATGAGCTGTGAAATCTCCAGTATTCTCTTGAAGAATGATCAAATGTCAGTCAATCAGTCATCTAACAATTTTTAACTCCCAATCCATATTTTTAAGATCTTTCCTATTTTTTAAACCTCATTAAAACCAGGGTTCTTTACATGTTAAATTCTGAGATTATCTGCAAATAATCCCCTTCATTTTAATAACTAAATTAATTTTGTAACCATTTCTTTTTTTTAAATCATAGTTTTCAATTACTTGTGGGTTCATAGATCTTCTGCATTCCTTCAGAAAACTCAGAACATGTGTAGCATGAAACCACGACACTAGAATAATAGCTTCCTCTCCATGTTTTCAAACATTGATCAGGGTAAGAAGGATTTGCATTGGTTGTTCTGCTTAATCATCACAAGACCAAAGAGTTTGTTTCCCTACTGAGACTTTGCACGTAGCATATCTGAAAGGGTGACTGGGATGGTGTCATCTTAGTTTCCATTTATTAATTTTACAAACATAATGTTTTAGAGATGGCCTCAAATCTAGGTTCAAGATAGGAATAGCTCTGCTAGGAAAGCATGGTTTGGAATGGACTCTTTGTGTCTGGGGACTATCATCAGGTTTGGCAGGATTCGTCAGAAGTGACATCTCTTCATGTAAAGCCTAAGGTTCAAATAGCAAAGCTATTGCATAGGTCAGAAGTGAAATACAGTACTGAGACTATGTGAGAAACTCTAAAAGGAACAAAAAGCTTTTGTAGATCACATATGATAGAGGTACTGCATGTATCTGGAACAGCAAAAGCACGGAAGGTTGAAATCAGAACGTGAAACACGGTCACAAAGCTGGGTGAAGGTTACAGGCCTGCAGTGATGAGATGTCACAGGCCATGGATTAGCTGCCAGGGTGGCTCTATCTGACAGCAGCTTTGACTACATAATAACCCAAGCCAAACACAAAAACATCTTTACCCTAAAAATGTCAAAGAGGAAAACCTAAAAATGTTAAGTCTCATAGGCAAATGTCTGTTGAATGGTGACACAAATTCTACTTATAGAATATATGACAATAACTAATTCATGGGCAGATCAAAATAAGCCAAAACAAAAGATATATTCAAAACAAAGTTATCAAAATACATTAAAATAATATGATATCATATTCTCTCTCATTTGTCTTTTGTGAGTTGCTTTTCTCCACTTAGTCAATCAATGATAAATACACACAGAAAGGCAACTGTATATCCCACTCACAAACTTAAGGTGACTTCCAGAGTACTTAATCTTTTCCATAGAAAAGTATTCAGAACAACACTAAATTATATCTCCCCACTCAACCATCCACTTACACAATAATACATCCCAGGTCCCAGCTAACAAATCTAATATTTTTCAATATCCTAAATAATCAGATTACAGTATCTCCATGGTCCAACATAGTTTAAACAAGGATGGTGGAGAAAAAAAAGCACAAACAGAAGCAAAATGTCCCAGTTGGCTTCTAAAAAGAGTGCCAAAGTTCAAAGGGTATATAATATCCCTGTCTGACCTGTCATGAATAGGGGTCTAAAATCTCTGTGATAGGTTTATGGTTTTTGACAAAAAGAAATAATCCTTTAGATATGCCCTGCAGATGAAAGCAGAGAAATTATGCTCTTAGTATTGATAATATTTTTAAATGCTTTGCAATATGAGCTGAGACATTCAATGTACTTTACAAATGAATTCTCCCTCTTGTGAAGAAGAAACTGAAATAAACGATTGGCAGATGGAAAAAAATAGGAAAGAAAGGAGGAAATCTGCAAGTCATCATTGCACAAGTGACTCACAGATTATCCCCTCCATCTTCTGACTCTTTTCCATAAAATGTCGCAGAAGACATATTGCAAAGCAAAAGAGCAGAGGGCTGAGCATGGAGTATGTCAGACAGCTGAAATTAAATGAGGGGTCAGCAGTATTTCCAGTCTGACATGCCAAAGTGCAATTTCCTTTTCCAAATTGGAGGTTAAGTGGGCCAGAAGAAACTCCACAGTAACTGGAAGACACAAAGGAGGGAATGGAAAGGAGAACAGAGGAAAACTTCTTTATGAATTATACATCTAAGCAAAATAGTTCAGGGTGGCAAAGAGGACAAGAGATTTGTCTACAAAGACACTTTTCTAGATCTTAATGAGTTGTTACTACAGAAGAGAGAAAGCAGATGGACTGAAGTGGGTTATATATGTTATCAGACAGACAGAGGCAGCATCAGTGGCAACAGCTGCAAATTACTCTTTTCAGGTGAAGCTAAAAAAGGTACAAGGTGGAAACACAAGGGACAGATGAAGTCACAGATAAGTTGTTTCATTAGAGACATAAAAGAATCCACCTGGACTGTGAGCAGAAAAGGTCAGAGGAGAAGGTAGCTTTAAGGCAAGATGGACAGTTAACACCTGCTTTTCTGAACTGACTGTACGGCTAACTGCACATGCAGGCAGCAGGTGTGGTCTTGTTGATTCCTTTCAGGCCACGTTATAAATCAAGTAGTAATTCCTATTACTATCTCTCTGAATTAGCATTCCCTCAGGGCATCTAAATTTCTTCTGCATATTGAAGTAATTTTGCTCATTATTGCTCTCCAACAAGTTACTGGCTGGAGAATTTTGTAACTGTTGGTATTTTGACAGTGGATGAGCATTTAATTGTGTGCTGTCCTCTACCCTGGACATGGCCTGCAGCACACTGGCCAAGGACTCATCAGAACAGCAATGGAAAAATGGGTCCAAAAAGTCCATGTAGAAAGAATGTTCCAATTCACTGTGTTACACAGTCAGGAAGGGCCACTTTCCACTTTGTCAGAGCACTGCTGTCCACAGAGACATAAAACTGTGGCTTCCTCAAGAATTTTGCTTGAAGCTTTAGCTCACTAAACTATACTTAGCATTGCGTTTATCAGTAACAGAGAAGAAATGAACAGAGCTTTTGTCTCTTCTAAGAATTAAATCTATGTTTATATTCCTGTTAGCAAAAGTAAGACAGGAGAGCTATACTCAGAACTTTGGGAGGAGATAGAAAGCATGCTTGGATCTCAAAGAATGAGACCTCAAGCATATATGTATGGGGTTTAGCAGAAAGAACCTACCTTGGCCCTGCAAGGAAAACAGCAAGGGATTTATAAGTAGATTCCACCAGAGCAAAATTAGACAGATAGAAACAGAAATCACATGCCTACATCCTAGCAATAGTAAACTGATGTTGCACATCAAAAAAGTGCTTTTAGCAATGTCATTTACAGGTTGTTTGTGCATACTGCCCCTTACCTATGTAGTAAATCATCATTGATTTGGAGCAACTACGTGTGCCTCCACTCTCTGATGACAGTCTTATTAATTTTAGGTGAGAGAACTGGATTAGAAGTGTTACCTACATAATTTAAGAAGTAAGTACTTCTTCATACTTCTCTTTATGTAGGAAACTTGCTGTATTTTTCCAATCGGATTTTCAACCAGCTGATTCAAACAGCCTCCCTTAGCAGACAACAGCTTAAAGCCACTGATTTTTTTGAAAGTGTTTAATTCTCCCCATTGGTGTAGATTCCCCTCAACTGAAATTGTTAACCAGAAAAGTGTTCCATCTGTATGCAGGACTCTTCATTCCTTTCATTTAGTTAGCCAAGTTTCAATATTGCAATTACTTAATTTCAGGCACCTTTGTTTGGTAATTCTGGAAAGTATGACTTACCTGAAGTAATAGAGCAAGTTAGTTAGAATATTGATTTCTGTGTTTGTCACACTTCTTGTAGTAGAATACATTCCTCCATACAGGGCAAAATACATTTTGCCCTCTATTTCTTTAATTCTCAAATCAAAACCACACTCTACTGATAAACAGTGTGTCAAAACTGCCAGAGAAAAATATTCTGCAGCTTTGTGTGGTAGCTCAAGTCAATGTAACACTATAAGCCACTTATCCTTTAATCTTCTTTTCATAGTAGCAGAACACTCAGAAACATATTATCCTGAATTTCCTCTAGCAGGTGTTCTGCAGCAGCAGGCTCCCATTAAACCAGGCTGCCTTTTCTTCAACTGTACTCACACCAAGGACAAGCATCTGTGTTTCAATCCTGAAAGACCTTCCAGAGCAAGAGTACTAGCAATTAGCTGTTAGCACTATGGGCACTCCCACTAGGAAGACAGGTTAGCATTTTATATGTCATTTAATTTTCTTCCATAGTGGCAGCTAGTATCTGTTCTTTGCCTGCAGAGCTGGAAGTGTGAAAGACTATTGTCCTGTGACAATATTTCCCATTTTGATCTTCTGTGGTGTACATTATTTTCAACCATCAAGTGCAGTTCTAGGACAGAATACAATAACCCATCAGGTTGAGGTAGAAAGAAGAATTAGAAAGAGAATGACTTGTAATAGTTTTACAACAAAACTTAAAATTCTCTTGTTCAAAAACTGCTTTTTTTTACTACGTCTACATGAGAATGTTTTCTAACACAGCAGAAGAGGATCAGTAGGTCATAGCAGTCGATGCTCAGGTCCCTACATCTGCACCATATGACATTCCACTGTTACTTCAGACTAAATGTAATGTTTTCCAGATCAAAACATCTCCTCTATGTGTATAGCGTAAAGCTCTGTAGTAGACTGATCTTTGTTCAGACCTCCATGCTCCCTTTAGGATTTTAAGTCTTCTGGATACCTACTCAGATCAGAGCTTTTGATTGCAGTTCTTCTGAGAAGAATCTATTTAACATGAACCAAAACCACGAGCGATGTATCAATAGATGTTGAGTGGGGAAAATCAGAGGACTCATTTCAAAACTACACAGCTTCTCTGTACCAAAACGCTAACATAGAGCCACCTTTCCTTTGGCTGCTATGAAAGAATTAAAAATAAACAAACAGAGCTGAAAAAAAAAATAGTTGAATAATGAGAATGTCTGGACTGGATGTGGAACACAGAAAAGTGTAGAGCTGTGAAAAGAGGGACTTATGCCTGAGCACTGTTACGGTTGCCTGGATTTATTCATATCACATGGGAAACCTGGGGCCCACCCCTTAAGTGCAAGATATGTTTCACTTATTCAATCTGTGACATTGTAGATTATGAACTCAGATTTTTATATATATATATTTTAGTCCCATTTTTTGTTGTTGAAAGAGTATTATCTGAGGACATGCATACAAAATGTCACAAATATGTCCTGCATC
Organism: Colius striatus; assembly: GCF_028858725.1. NCBI lineage: Eukaryota > Metazoa > Chordata > Aves > Coliiformes > Coliidae > Colius > Colius striatus. The sequence goes on from NC_084759.1 coordinate 141,611,130, forward strand.
ATTTTACGATCAGCAAAGAAATACTTCTATAACCTGAAAATCTACTCAACTGTTATAGTCCCCTGAACACGCTAATGAGAATATTATTTTCCCATTCTGATATTCAGCACTTTTCAACTCTCATGGTTTTCCAACTTGTTATTTTTTTTTCCATCCAACAAAATCATAATGTTTGCTAAGGGCATTCAACCCTGATTGTGGTATATAAGAGATAAACTATCTGGCTGAGTTTTGGAAGTGATTTGTACCAGGAATTAGTAATTGCCAAAATGTTGTAAAAGAGGTGCCTGAAAAAAAAGAGTTCTATCAAAAATATTTTGTTTGAAAAACCCTTTTTGCCTCCATAGATATTAAATTATTTCTTTTTAGAAATAATCAGAGCAACAAAGTGAACAGTGAGCTGTTTCAGTTAAGAAAAAAATGAGGTCAATTCGCCACCTTATTTGTTGTTAAAATTCCTGTTATCAGATTTTATGAATGGATAAAAGTTCATGTAAGTAGTATTCTTCTACTCTCTCACTCTCAAAAGACTGGTGGTGATTCTGCATCATGCAGGAAATGTAATTCAGATATGCTACACACATCCTTTCATAGACACAAACACTTCGGCAAAAAAATAGACAGTTTCAAAATCTTTTAAAATTAACTTATACGTAGTAGTGTCATTAAAGAGGCTACTGGAAGTCCTAATACAAGTTTCCTGGTGAGCAGGATGATGAGATGAATTCCTTGTGTGGAAGCCTAGCATAAAGCTTGTGTCCTTGCACTTCTTTAGCTCTGAGTGTTTTAAATCTGATGGGTGTGATATGTAAGCCTTAGGTTGCCCATGAACACTGGCTGAGGGGTTCTATAAGTCAGGTAGCTATTTCTGTTTGTCTCATCAGATAACCTGCAAAAGCCTGAAAAAAATATTTTCAAAAAGGAATGAACTTCTTATATTGACAGTTTTGACACAATCAAGTATATATTCAATTCAACACATCTGAGTTGTTCTGTTTATAGGGCAAAACCAAATCATAGAATGGTAGCATTTGGAAAGAACCTCTAGACATCATCTAGTCCCACTGTGCTGCTAAAGCAGGTTCACCTAGATCATGCTGGACTCTCTCTACAAGTTCCCTGTCTCTCTTGAGCTGGAGAGCCAAATCACTAAGCAAAAGACAGCATAGAAAATACAACCGCTTGAAAACCACAGAAACTCTACACTGAAGTTTGTGCTTAACACTGTAAGATGACCTACAAGAAAGAGATTAAACAACAGAGTACCAAAATATGGAAGACTCCGCTACACTTTGGTTCCAGATGAGGTTTTCCTATTTCAAGTTGTCTGGTCTACACCAAATGCTAATAAACACCTACAGGTGCTTAAATGTCTCTAGGTGTCAAATAATCTATTTGGTACCTAAATTACAACCATAAACTGAACTATGGAGAATTAATAATAACTTAAGGCAGACAAACCAGTTCAAAAGAGCGGTCAGGAAGAGTTGTATCATCAGAAGAAAACAGAAGCATGGAATAAAGTATGCAAGTCTCCAAGGAAGAAAGCCCATTAATACAAATCCATAGTTCTTATCCAAACTGATTCAGATCTATAGTTCAACTTACTGTATTTTAATGTAGAACATTGCAGAGATAGGTATTACTTACTGCAAACATAAGAAAAAATAGAAGGAATTATACAACTTCAAATATAATTTTTAAATTAACATTCAGTAAATTTAAAAGACACTTAAAAGTATTTTCCTTTACTCTTCCTATACTGAATCTGAGAAATTACTTCATCACAAGAGAAGGCCTAAAGACATACTGTAGAGTTGGATAACTTTATCAATAACATCTAGAACAATGTAAGCTATTATCAGTATCCAAAATACAGTTCCATGGGAATGAGAATCTCATCCCTCACTCCAGATAGATCATTGCATCCCTTGAATGTTAGTGGTTGGTTGATTGGGTTTTTTTATTTGTTCCTCTGATATCTCAAATGATGGCCACTCACAGGTAAAGCTATTAGATTTGAGGAACCAGCAACTTGATTCAGGGTGGCAAATCCAACCATATCCTCCCTAAGTTCTTCAGAAATTGTTCCTGAATCTTACCAAGTAACTGAAAATTTAAATGTGAAGGAAATATGAGATACAAATACCCAGCAATTCAATCATTATCTGTTCATTCAGAAACAATAACCTCTCATCTTCTTCACCTTTTCCAGAGCTGCAGGAAGACATTTTCAGAAATATGAAATACTTCAGCAATATGACCAAGAGCCAACACATTCCAGACATGGCAAACACAGATACAGTGTAGCCAGGATCCTATAAATGTCAATGACAATTTGTGGTGTTTTCAGATATGTATTTGTGCATATGTTTTATTCTGGTCTCTGTTTGGGGTGTTTATCTGAGAGTACACTAGTTACATACTAACTATGGATAAAGTACTCAACAAGCTATTATGCCAAAGCAGCAGCTTGTTGCAGCTTTCATTTCACTACTTTTATTGTTACTTCTGATGCATGACCAGGTAAAGAGCTGCAAGTTCCACTACTTCAGTGGCATGAGTATGCAAATTCTTGGAAATGATTATGAGCTGTTTTTAATAAATTTATATTTAACATTATTTTAATATGTGTGTAAAATTAAAGCCTTAAAGCTGGGAGAACACTTATATTACCTAGCCCAATAAATTATTTTATCACTTACTGAGAGGAATATGCTTTTTGATTCTGAAACAGTCCATATATGAAGAACTCCAAATATCACAAAAGAAGTGGCAGCCAGACACTGGCACTTGAGATATGAGATAAAATGGACTAAATTCCAGAGCATTTTATCCCCTGGCAGCAGAATAATCAAGTTTTCAATGTAACAAAGGAGGATAAGACACAGTCATAGAGCTGTCTTAGCTATCCAAGAAGATTGTTTATAATGACATTGTCTTTAATTGGCTCTCAATGTGTAGATTACACCATTGCTTTCTGTTGAACAGAACCCAAATTTTTTATGGGTGTTCAATAGCCCTTCCATCAATATGAGACAGAGACTCATTTAACTCATGTGGTTTGTGCTGATGGAATAGCAGGCAGTTTTACTGCAAGATGTTCTCAGCCATTACCATGAAGTTATGACTGGCTACAACAGGCAAGAAAATTATGATGGTGAGGATCTGATGTGGTGAAAAACTTGCTTTAATACCTTCTGATCTCTCACCAGCAGCTACCCTACTGGTTATATGTATAACTATGTAGAGTTAGAAGCAGAAGGCATGGATAGGTATACAAGGAAGGAAATTTCAACAAGATTGGAGAAGTGTCAGGAGACAGTGAAGATACACTATGGATATGGTTTACTAATTCAGGGGGTTTTTTTCTTATATACAGAAAGCAGACTTCCCTTTAGAGCTAAACAAATGTTTACTGGCTTTTTTGGCTTAGGTACTAGCTGAACATGGGTTTTTGAGTTGATGAGAAACAACTTTTTGTCTCTCCCTGTTCTTTTTTTTTTTCCACAGCAAAATTAAAAGCCAAAAATATGTCAAGTTGGGTGAAATGCTTCCTATCACTTTATATATCAAAATCCATACATTTGTTTGAAAAAAATGAGATATTTTGAATTTAACTAATTTTTTACATCTTAAAATTGAAATAATTTACCAAATTCAGCACAAATACACATATATTTTTCATTAATTTGAATCTAGATTATTTTGGGCTAATATTGCCCAAAATGTCAATAATTTATTTCATTTAGCATTTCCTCTGGGGAGCCTAGTTATGGAAAACCCACTATTATGGCTCACATATTTAGCAGGTATATGTTTGTGGATATAGTGTAAAGACTCTCAACTAGTCCCTCTGGTCTTTCAGTCCACTGAAAACTGCTTGATTTCAAAGAGCTATTACAAAAATAAATGCACAGATATTACAACACTTTCAACGCAGCTAAATGAAAGCTTTTAAAGAAATGAAACTTTTTTATATACCATTCTTCCACTGCATAAACATTTACCTCCTAAAGCTAAGACTCAACAAGAAACTTACTTAATACTGAAAAAAAATCTTAACAGAAAGGCAATGCTTACTGAAAATTTTAATGCTCTGAAACAAAAGTTATAACTTTAAAATCAAAGTTCCTAGCTTGATTTAGAGAGAGGCCTCAGATTTTAGTTAAAAAAAAAAGGTGGATAACAAAAAAACCCAGTTATTTTAATTGAAAATCTGATTTTATTTAGTCTGACTGTTCTTAAAAAATACTTTATAACTATGTTTTTTCACTTTTGAAAAGAGGGAGTTTAAATGCCTTTTCACTATTTTTTATCAATTACTTCCTTGAAGGAAAATAAACTTTTTTGTAAGAAAAAAAAAACAGACGAAATTTTAAAACTTTCTTTCGTCATCAGAAGAATTCAAGTTGAATAAAAGAAAGTAATTTTCTAAGCTTTAAAATTTTTCCCTAGAATTTTTCCATTGCCCATATATGGGGAATTATCCATTCCTACCAACAAATTCCTAACCTTAGTTTTCAATATCCTTTTATTTTATCTGGTTCTTAGTCAAAAAGTGTGTTCAGTAGCCAATAGAGAAAAGGAGAAAATCCTAAAATACTCCTGGTTTTTATACTTGTAAATGCAATTAAAATTTTAATTTGAAATAAAAGAATGAAACCATTTCATTTGTAGTTCTTTCAAATAATACAAATAATACAAGGTTTTAAAAATTGAACACTTAGAATATTCTAAAGCCACAGCCAACCAAAGAATAAATAATAATAAAATTGATAGTCAAGATTTATTCTTATTTGAAGCATTAATACAAACTTTCTCAGCAGCTTTAGCCAATCATCTTAATAATTCTGTTCCTCATTCTAAAACAGAAGTAACATTAGCTTGCCTAACTAGGATGTTATATGGATTTATGTATTTAAGACAATGAAGTACTTGAGGAAGTTTGTTTTGAAATCAAACTGATAGACATTACGGATAATTTGAAGAATTGCAAAGCAGCGATGACTAAGGAAAATGTTTGTATCACTCTGTTATGTGTTTCAATAAGCAGATTCCTGAAAATAAGTATCTAATGCACATTGAAATATTTAGAAAGGCAATGCGGTTTTAAAAAGCACTGATATCAGTAGCTCCCCATCTGGGATGATAAAAGATGTAGAAGCATAATTTTCCTCACACCTTGAAACTTCACTTAAGATGTGGACCTAGATTATATTCTAATGATATCAATTCAATTTGCTATCATCTAAGTATCTCAAATATTTATCTTCACATAGAAATACAGATGAACATTCAAAAATCAATTAGTCTTTTTCCCCTTCCTGGGCATATCAGAATATTACTTTCTGACTTCAATGCAGTGAACGAGAAGTATCATCTGCCACTACTCCTTGCCTCACACTCCCCTTTTGTTCAGAGATCAAAGGCACAACCTGAGCATCACTGGTAACACTCATTGTGCAGAATAAAGCCTGCATATGGATAAAATTTGTGACAGTAAAAGAAAACAGCTCTCATTCATCAGGTAGTGCCACCATCTTTCCATTATGAACTATTTCCTACATAGGATGCCAACTAGCAACATATATATCACCTTTCAGTTTCTATGGTACCAAGGACCTAACTCTTCACTTGCAGCTAGAAGCTAAATATATTGAGGAGTGTGAGTGGAGGAAGGGCTTCAGCTTTGTTACAAAGGAAAGGAAAGTATTCTTGTTCATTGGCCATGCCACTGGGAAATGTTCCTTGGAAAAAGATCAGAGAGATTCCAAGCATTCCTGCACCACCACCACGGCTGGAGTCTGCTCACTTTTGCTCAGGCCTTGGACTAAAGGTGCAGGGCAGAGGAGTGAACACCATGAGCCTGATTTATTATTTCTTACAAGGAAGATAGCGTTACAGTGAGCAAGATTAAGAGAATGTTCATCATAAACAATCTGAAAAGGAATGCAAAATGTGTGGATGATTATCCTGAAATGAAGACTCTCCCTGAGCCATTTTAGGTGGTTTTAGATTACTCAAGAGTGTTAAAGTCTAAATCTGAATCTTTCCTGAGACAGGATTGTAGGAGTTGAACCTCTGTAAGAAATGCACCAATAAAATCTGAGAAAGGGAAAACACAGGCCCTTGTCCAGAGCTGTATGTTAAATAAAGTTTCTATGTTTTTCTGTTCCTTATTTTTTCACTGTATTTCAATAGCAGTTGCCTTTCTGAAAAATCAAAGGCAGATGAGGACAGATGGGTAATAGACAGAGCTCTTGTTTGTGAAAGGTACACAGATAGCTGAAGGCAGAATATGTACCTAAATTATTGAAATCTCTAAGTTTTAATTAATATTGTAATGGTATTCATTTTCAACCAAAGCAAAAACTATTGAAGAGTTTGAGGATTGTGACCAATATCCAGATAGATATTCACTCAGCAACAAAGCAAATGCAGCTCTGCATAATGAAGCATCTCAATGTCCCAATATGAATATGATGCACTATCATACCATTCTAAAAGAAAACAGAACCTAAGCAATTCACAGTGAGTATTAAAAGAACTGGTTTGGAAAGCTCACAGTAAGTGCTTTAGGACAGATTCTCTATCGCCAAACTGCTCTTCTGCTGAGAACAGTATTTAAACAAGGAAGCCATCAGCAGGCAGAGAATTGCCCTGGCCAGCATCCAGCCAGCCAGGGGTCTGAGCTGTAGCAAGCAGAGGGGAAGAAAATAATGTCAGCAGCACTATAATGCCACATGATGTGTGAGCCTTTGAAAATCACAGCTAACAGGGTCAAGTTATAGCAGCCTGAGAGCTGCTATACTCTCTACCAAGACTGCCACAAAGATTCAGGGACGTGGAGAGTATATTAAATTATCATCCAGCTAGAAGGATGCAGGAAGAAGGCTGAGGCCAAAGTATGGAACACAGAGAAGTTCTCTACTAATTTGAGACCTTGGGCAGACCTATGTGGAGAGGGTCCAGCAGCAGCAGAAGGTAGGGCACTCAGAATACAGTTTTTGCAGAATGGTTGCATTTTCAACTATTGTTCTGACTAAACAAAACTGAACTGCTTCTGCTATCTTGCATTATCTGTCATCAGTCTGTTCTTTTTTCCCTAACCTGAGCTGCTCCAACTGTCTCTGGAGGAGAAGAGGAGCTGCATTTTGTCAGAGGCACCACTGCCCCATGGAAGATGTGGGTGCTGCTCTCCCTTTGACTTCAACACTCTGGGATGGAAATCGGGTGCAGAACCGAAAGATATGGGACTGTCATCTTCCACTGCTATAATACAGCTGGAGCTAGAAACAAAGGACAAAGCTGCCCAGATCGCTCAATCATAGGACTCAGAACGGAACCATCACAGGAAAGGAGCAGAGAGTAAACACTTCCTAACGCTTCTCCGTAATAGTGAAGCCAATCCGAATATTTCACAATCAAGTCATCAGGCCCAGTTCAGTAAATTCATTTTCCATTCACAATCAATTCAAAATATTCCTCTCAAACCATCATCAAGTGGCACATCTCTGGTTCAAAAGCCACTTTCCAGACAGATCTCATTATATCCAACTTAGCTTCATCAGATCCCAACACAGCAGGTTACTGGCAGCAGATCATATGGAATAGCTGACCAAAGGCTTCTTGTCCAAATTAAAACAGTGGGTGAATTCAACAACCATTTTCAAACTACCTAGAAACTAGGTTTGAATTCAGCCTAGACTGGTTTGCATGGCCTAGATGATCCGTTTGCAATCTAAGACATTCTGAGAATCCAACACTGAAAAAACTAATTGCTGTTTTCTTTGAGAATTTCTTCAGGATTTACTACAGGGACCTAACTTTACTTGCTGGAAGAAGCCTTTAAAATCAAAGCATTTCAGAAACTAAAGAAACATCCAGACTTATCTTTGGAGGAGAACCAAGAGACAGAATGAAAAATCAGGGAAGTGAGGTAAAAACAGAAATAGATAAATATGTGACCTTTTTTCTATTCTGAACTTTACTTGGATTCATATGTCCTTTGCTAGCCATCACCCAGATACATGTCAAAGCCAATTCACAGAGACTGTACAGCTCTAGAGGCAGAAATAAGCAGATAATACAACTTTTCAACAGAAGCTAGGCAGCAAGGTGAATGCAACATTATTCAGTTCACAAAGTTAGACTTTATTAAGAGGCAAGACTATCTCTAGATTTATCTGACTGCAAGGACTGAATCCTCCCAGCAGCTCTCATGAATATATTAAGAATGGTCTAAGTTATACATTAGAGGTATGAGTATGGAGTGACGTTCTAAAGATCCAAAATGTGATGTAATTTCCTTTTTTCTTGGTAGGCTCATCTCACTCCTCTTAGGGTTTTTTTTTTCCTTTTTCATAAACAAATAGGGAAAATATCTCTGAGCCTTGCTATTCAAACATGGAGCACTGCAGCAGGAAATAAAACCTTTTAAAATCAACTGAGAAATATTTTAGTAAGCTAAATTAATTAGCTTCAGAGCCAGGAAGGTATTGAATCATACCTGTAAAAGGAACTTGGGATTTGAGATTTGTCAGAATCACCAATGAAGGAAAAGACTTTTTTATTTCTGAATCTTTATCTTTAGATGTTGTTTATGGTATTTTTAGACTCTTCAATATTCAGGAGCATAGCCTGCTTTCCATTTTATCCTTGGCCTCACTTTTCTCTATGTTAGAACTTTTCACCAGTAACTAACCTGAAAGAGATCACAGAATGCTTTCTTTTTCTTTTTTTTTTTTCCCCCTAATAAAAACATGGACTAAAGCTCAATAATATCAGTAGGATTAGCTACAGACCCATAGAAACAATCTTCAGTGTTTGGAAGGAATTGCTCACAAGTCCTTTTTGGAAAGCCAAAAAAGAAACGCAGACAGATGAGCTGGTAAATCGCTGGTAAATCTCCCAAATGGTTGTGAATCTTTCAATTCAGTCCTATTGTTTTCACTATTAGCTGGTAGCACCTCTAACTGAATAAGGTGGAATAATACTGAAAAGTACAGCAAGAATTGTTAGTGAATTAGCACTAGAATGTGCCTACATTTGAAGCATTTTGCAGCTGTAGGTAGGGACAATTTTCAACAGCATCAGGAGGCTATCAGATCTCTGCTTCTCCTAACAGGTCCCACATATTCACAGAGTGCATTTGTTGGTCTGGTACTTCAGCTAAATTTCAACCCAGGGAATTATTTCTTAACTATTTGATATGCCCAGAAACATCTCTAAAATGATTCTGTGAGTACTTTAAATCAATTGCTCTATTTCATTCTGCAGGTGACTTCACATGGATTTGTTTGCCAAACAGATAAACCCAATTTTTGCAAACAATGGTTAAGACTTTAGTTGGTTGAAGTGCGAACACATGCCTATCATACTGCATTGTCCACAAGCCTGGGAACTGGAGAGGGGGCCACAGAGGAGCGTGGAAAATCTTGGACATCTTCAGATATCTTTTGACTTGAATTAAATGATTGCATGATGTTTTGCTGCCTCTCCACTGCATCTTGTGCCATATTACACCAGCCTGGGATGATGAGCACCTGCAGTCCTATGATTACAGAACATTGTGACTACTTGCTTGGGGCATTGAAAAGGAGCAGAAATATGGAAAGGGTGGTAAAAGAAAAAAAGTACTTCATAAATTTCCCAGTTGATACATTGGAATAGCAGGCAAATCGCCTGGAAAGGTTGCAACAGAGCCATCAGCATGAATACAAAACAGAATGTTTACTTTAAAAGAAGAAGGGGAAAAAAAACCAGAATAGAGAAGTGACGCAGCTGTGTTGTTCTAACCATTAAATTATATTAACACAGGTTCAAAAGGCGCACTCCAGGCCTTTGCTGACACCAAGTTCTTTTATTCATTAATCTTCTTAATGCAGCTAATGAACTAAAACTAAATAGAACTAAAGCTAAATAAAACTAAAACTAAAGAATATGTCATGGTTTCTCTGATTACTTGACTTATTTTTAACATCTCCATACAGCTCTTTAGTTCATCCCTACATACACACACATGCATATGTACATACACTACCTCAAAGCTTTGCTGAGTGTGGATCATGTCAATTTGCAAAAGAAATTATGTTATACGCTAAAATTATTATCTTGATCCAGAAGAACAAGAAATCAAGAGGTTGGAAATACCCTATCTTTCTTTGGCACACAAGATGCAGGTTTTACTGTAGGGACAAGATAGGAAAAAAACATACCTCATGTATTAAAATTGTGCTATGACTACAAGCACATAAGTTAAACCCAAAGTTGTTTTTTTCATGGAAAAACGAGAGAGAGTAGGAAGATCAAAACAATAACACCATCTCAAACCTACTCATTCTTACACTTTCTTTCTCACATAGAAAATCTTATTCCCATCTACCTCAGCAAGCCTTCATCTACCCACCTAAATAATATCCTCATCATCACTACTAGCACATATGCACCGACATCCATATACCACTTTCCCTCTCACCCACATATACATATGTAATCCATGGGCTGTCAGTCTGTCACTATGCTTTAGCCATGACATAGTATTACAACAGCTAGAAGATAGAGAAAGGTTAATAGAATCTCATAGCAACAGAGTAAAGCCTCATAAACTGAATGTGGTTATTTATGTGTTAGAAGGCTTGGGCAGTAATCAGAAGACACCACACGATCCTTGTTTATCCTATGTGACCAGAGCTTATTCTGTGATACTGACAGCACCCACACACTTCTAATAGGAAACTTTTATGGGTGTTAGTGAAGAATGAATGAGGACAAAATACACATATAGTTAAGGACCAAGGCACTGAGTTCCCTTAATATCAGTCTTACTATATGTTGTCAAAAGTCTCCATCAGATCCAACCTTGCTCAAACGAATATAGTAAGACCAGTACTAACAAGGATCTTCAAAAGTGCAAAGACAGTTCAGGCAAAAAAATTGCCCCCAGCTCTGAACTTCATAGCAATCAGTGGAAGTCTGACTGAAGAAAGTTTGACCTTTGAACTACAGAGCAAATATGTATTCCATTAGCCTAAAGTCTTTTTTAAAATTTTATTTCACTAGTAGAAGACCTAGTAGCAAAATAAGACTGAGAGAGAAAAATAATGCATCAACAATATATGCTTAGGAGAACAATTAAGTGAGCTGCTCTCCAGCAGGTCACTCCCAGCCTGTACTGGTGCCTGGGGTTGTTCCTTCCCAGGTGTAGGCCTCTGCACTTGCCTTTGCTGAACCTCATGATATTCCTCTCTGCCCAACTATCAAGCTGGTTGAGATCCCGCTGAAGGGCAGCACAGCCTTCTGGTGTCATCTGTGACACCAGCAGTTTGAAGGAGGTTCTGCTCCCCCTCTACTCTTCCCTGGTGAGGACTAATCTGGAGTCATCTGTCCAGTTCTGGGCTCCTCAGCTCAAGAGGAATAGGAAACTTCTGAAGAGAGTCCAGCACAGGGCCACCAACATTATCAGGGGACTGGAGCATCTTTCTTATGAGGAAAGGCTGCGGGAACTGGGGCTCTTTGGCCTGGAGGAGATTGAGGGGGCAACTCATTAATATTTACCATTATTTAAAAGGTGTATGTTAGGAGGATGGGGCAACATTTTTTCCTGTAGTGTCTTGTGATAGGACTAGGGGTAATGTACAAAAGTTTGAACACAAGAAATTCAACTTAAACATAAGGTAAACTTTGCTGTGAGAGTGAGGGAGTCCTGGCACAGGCTGCCCAGGGAGGGAGTCTCCCTCTCTGGAGGTTTTCAAATCCTCCTGGACACGTTCCTGTGTGACCTGATCTAGACCAACCTGCTTTAGCAGGGCGATTGGACTAGATGATCTTTAGAGGTCACTTCCAACCCCTACCATTCTGTGATTCTGTGATTACAGTTGTTGGTATTATGACTTCATTGTAGACTATAGATCAAGCAGAGCAAAGAGTTATCATCCTGAGCTATTTGTATTTCATGTAATAATGCCTTAATGATTCAATTAACATTGATTCTTCAACTGCAACAATATTTTCTGACTGATCTAGTAATTTAGCTCTCACTGTTGATTGATACAATTCCTATGAGTAATAAAGCAGTTAGAAGGAAATTTATTTAATAATTCACAAATCACTTTAAAGAAGATTTTTATTGCCTCTGCCACTAGTAATCCCTAAGATTTCAGAAAATGAGATATTCCTTTTAACAGCTTGGCATTTGTAATGGTGAGTCTTTCTTTTAAGAAGCATTTTTTCGCATCTGGCATGGCTGTGATAACTTCACCTTAGGATACTTATCAGCCTTCAGGTGAAAAAGAGATTAAGACAAGGATGGGTAATATGAAGATGAATGTACATTGCATACAACATGCACAGTTCACAAGTTGAAGTTCCTCATACTGTTTCTAAGTCATAGAATCATATAGAATCATAGAATGGTAGGGGTTGGAAGGGACCTTTAGAGATCATCTAGTCCAAACTCCCTGCAGAAGCAGGTTCACCTAGATCAGGTTGCAGAGGAACATGTCCAGGCAGGTCTTGAAGACCTTCAAGGAGGGAGACTCCACAACTCCTCTGGGCAGCCTGTTCCACTGCTCCCTCACCCTCACAGTGAAATAGTTTTTTCTTATATTTAAGTGGAACTTTTTGTGTTCCAGCTTCATCCCATTACCCCTTTTCCTGTTGCTAGCCTACTCACAAGTTTCCTGTAGCTCTTTCACCAGGCGCTGCAGTTCCTGAACTTGAGGGCACCTATGACACATTTTTGCCTCAGAGGCATAGGTCCCTAAGCAGTCTAAACACTCCCTGAACTCCACCTGGACCAAAGCTTCTCTACTAACCAGCTCGGTCTGGGTGAATGCATTGACCTTCACCTGGATTCTGTCCACCTGAGCCTTGGCTTTAGTCCTTAGGTGAGTGCTCACTATTTTGCTAGCAAAATAATCATTTGCTAGGGAAAAAAAAAGTCAATACATAAAATTCAGGTTTGAATTAAATTAAAATTCAGGTTTGAATCTCAGCCAGAAATCTCATTAGCCATAAGGAAATATCTCAAGTTTAGTTGGGTATTAGAGTATATTCTTTACAGATAAAAGTTAAAACTGTTACTGAAGGTGGTCAGAGAGAGATACTCAAGCTATATGACACAGGGAAATTTCTTCTAGTATGGAAATGGTAGTACATAAATGAATTATAATATCCTCCTAAGGATTTTTTTTAAAAGTAACTGTTTCAGAACTTCTGTAGCATAGACTTAACCTATAACAGCATCATGGACTACTTGATGCTTCCTGTTGCAGTAGCAAAAAACTTCTTGCCTTTCTAAACAGCATCTTCTGCATGATTTGTGTCTGTCCATGCTCTACAGTGCCTCATAAATCTCTACACTGATAAGTAGATCCTGTCTAAATGAAATGCTCTTTTAATGGTTTTGTATGTGTCTCTCTGTGCATATATTTATACACACTTCTTATTTCATGATGGCTCCCTAAGCAAAATCCCTCATTCTGCTTTATTAATTGGCTAGTATTTCCTGGGGAAAGCAAACAGTTCTGCAACACACAGATTTTTCTTTAAGTCATGTTGTTTGACATTTATTTTTAACTCAGTGGGGAACAATCCAACTGAAAAGACAATGTGATTAAAAAAAAAAAAAAACCAAACAGTAAACAAATCAGAGAAGCCTACATGAAGCTCTGAGTAGGATTAATCCTCACTGGGATATATCAACTTCCCTGTTAATTTCGGTCTTTCAAGGAGGATGAATAGCTCTATGTTTAAAATACAGTACAGGGAGGCTTAAGACATCAGTTCTCTCCTTGCTCTGATTAAACTCGTTATGTCACCTTGAAGAAAAAAGACTTTAGATTGAAAAGGCACTCAAGTTACCTGTGTTTACATATATCAGCCTCTGCATATGTACATGTACAACAGTTGACTGCTTTGCTATGAAATAGTGCTTTCACGATTTGGGGGTGAAAATCAGAGCCTTAATCTGCCTAGGCTTTAATGTCTTATCTTGCACCTGCATAAAATAGAGATAATGACTCTTACCTAGTTGTACTTCACAGGCATGTTGCAAGGCTCCATTTATTCATACAATATTCATAAAGGTTTCAGAGATCCCTAATAAAAGATTCTACATAGCTACAAATTATTATTTAATGATGAAAAATTGAAACATGGCATGTAGAATGCAAATAAGAATGAGATATGGTGGTTTTCCTCTGACAGACTGAGGTTGTCTCTTTCAACTGAGTGTCGACCAGCATGCAAGCATGAACACAACAAAGCTGTGTCTAAATACTGTGCTACAAAAAGCCTGTTATTACAAGGTTCTCAAGAACAGCAGAAGTTCTTTCAAACAAGACTGTACAAATGGCAATTATGCTATCAAAAAGGAAAATAAAACTGAGTATCTATTGTAAGATTGTTTGTCCCTCTCCTCCTCTCAGCTAGGGAATTCACACATACAGTTATGTTCCCTTTACTTTTAATTGATATTATTAATATATCTAGGTCATTTAACAATAACATTTATAGGGCAGGTGAACAAGAGGTGACACAAAGAACTGGCTGCTACACAGTTGCTTTCACACATTTTTAGAAGTAATATAAAGTACAGAATATAATAAACATTAAATCTTGTGGACTCTTTCCTTAGTCTGCTTCTGTCCCTGCTGCAAAAATCACTATTTAGCAATGGATAGCCTTTATTCAGTCTTGCTCTGTTTGATACAGTGTCCTGTAAATCCCAGTTTCCTGCCTTTCCTTAACCACAGCTACCAACACTCACTCATCCCAAACATTCTTCCCTCTTCGTATATAATGCCTACACAGAGCAGAACTTTTTTTTTCCTCCTGCATCTCTTTCATACTCGACAGTCACTGCTTAAAGACATCCTCAAACCTTTCTCCTGGTCTTTTTGTGAATCTAGAAAAATCAAAATCATTGGAGTATGTGCTCATAGGTTCAGTTTCATCTCCATTGGGCTTGCTGAAGAACAGGTTAAACTGGCTGTCCTATACCATCTCCATACTTCCAAGGCAGAAATCCCCACAAACCCCACAAAAAAGCCTTTATAACTGCAGTTGCAATGTGCACTTCAGTGCCTCGACCATACCATGTAATTATGACATTGGTAACACACATCCTCCTTCAACCCTCAATACTGAAATATCCCAGGTGAAAACATACCCAGAAGATCCATTCTCTCAAACAGACATCAGCTGGGACCTCTATTGTTAACAGATCATGAATTAAATCTTTATGGCCCTTCTAAAGCCCTTCCAAAATAAAAAATGTTCCTTTCATTTCAGACCTGAGGCATATGATATTTACTTCCTGAGAAGTGAGAAAAGATGAATAGTAACTACTTTCCATTTAGGATGAGCAACTCAAGACTTAATGCTCAATTCAGTTTAAAAGAAGGAAAAACTCTTCAATATCATTATTTCTAATCAGAGGATCTCATCTAATAGTCTCTCATGAAAAAGTATGACCATAAGAAAGGTTAGGAGTGTCGTAAAGAAAAATTTAAATAAAAGACAGAGTATTAGGTTTCTGCAAGTCTGCTTCCAGGGGATTGTCTATTAGTGTAACTATAGTTCCACATACTGAACTATTGCAGTATTTGGGTTTCTTAAAAAATAAGCAAAGAAGCATAGTATATTTCTTTATTTTGCTTCTGAGTCAAAATCATGCTATCATATCTCTCATAAGAATTATTTTGTCTTCTCTTGTTAATAAGTATCTGAATTTCAAGGATGTTTCTTACCATATAATCTAGTCAAACCTTTGAAGAAAGAGACAAGATGCATAAAATAAAGTTTTGCTATACATAACTTAGAGATAACAGGCATTACACATGAACAAGAGAACACTTTTTTTCCCTAAGCACTGTGACTATGAATCCCAAAGCATACAATATCATAGAAAGGTAATTCCCTTTGATTTGCTCAAAAGTTCTCAAAAATCTATAATTTACTAGCTCTCTCATGAACTTATTTCACTGTAAAGCCAAGCTACTTATTTTCCGAAAGATAGCAGAATTCTGTTGTTTATTAAAATAATGAGGATGTCTTATAATCTGTTTTGAAATCCTCACTTTGGAATTTCACCTATGATCTGTAATATTCCTTACTCAACGAGGCCTGTGGTAGTGTCCTGAGGAAGCATACAGCTTGGTGACTAGCAGAAGGGAGAGGAATAGCAGGAAGAATGTGCTGAGAAGTGAAACATTAGAGGGAGTAATAAGAATTACTAAGAAGGATATCCTCTAGTTAAAATCATTTTAGTAAGCTGAGACAAAAATAGTAGAGAGAAATATTTTCTTAATAGATTCTTACGTTCAAGACTTTTACTCAGCTATGTTATAACCTTAAGGATTGGTCAACCTCATTTTAGTATGTTTCCCTTGCTGTTTCATATTTATTATTAGCATACAAACTGTGGACAGCAACTGACTTCTATACATATAGGATAGTGAGGACGTTTTGTATACCAACAATTTGTAAACAAAAAATTCCAGTTAGTCAGAAGCAAAGACCTGATTAAAAATATGGTAGCTGCAAAATATCTGGACCTCCACGAGGATGAAAACTGGTACCAAATATGATTTTTTTTTATATGTCATTGGAAAGGTACTATACCCTAGATTGACACTAAGTTCTTACACTTGACCTACAACTACAATGTCAAGGCTCATTAATTATCTTTCAACACGTTATACTAAAGAATTTTCTGAAGCTTTGCTTGAGTTTAAGAGGATAAATTAAATGAGTACAACTCAACCATATTAAAAAGTATTCATTTGAATATGTCTTCTCCTTACACAGCAGCTCCACCACTCTTACACTGTCTTGTCTGCAAATTAAAAATTACTATTTTGATAGTGTTGATTGTTTTCAAAAGTTTAAAATCAGTGATTCATGACTGTGGGATACTGACAAGAGGCTCACAAATTATCAAGACCAATATGTAATAAATCCTGCTGACGGCATCTATATAAACATTCCTCCTTTCAGTGGGTTTTCAGATTCAGAGGGCCATATTTGAATGTAATTCACTTCTCTGCAGCTACTTGTTTAGTAATTTATTTAGTAAAACTGAACAGATTAGTGTCTTTAAGGTACAAAAGGATAAATTAGCACTGTTTATGCACTCACTAGGTGTAAGTAGGAAGATAAGCAAGCAGATGCCCTACAAGATAATCCAGGTCAGTGAGTTGAATTCAAAAGTATAATGTTTCAACAGTATGAAAAAAAGAAAAATTATATCAAATATGAATATGTTGAAAGTGAAATAAAGTTCATACTAAAATACATTAGAAAATCTGGCAGTCCTTTTAAAAAGACTTACTATTGCATCCTTTCCATCTCCTTGAGCACAATGTCAAATTGTTTCCTATTGTACATTTATTAAAATTTTGTCCAAGTCTATATTTAGATGTGTCAACAATAGGTTTCCCACCATTTCTCCATTCCACAATCTATTCCCCTCAGGTCTAAAATTACTTGTTATAATTTCCTGGCATTATTTCTATTTAACCTTCTAGTTCCATCCCAAAACTTTTCAGTATTAGATTTACATCATTCTACCGTATTCCCATTTACTCCCTTCTATTGGACAAACAAGCTACCAGAGGTTGCAATCCTTGTCACCAACATGTAGTTTAAGGCTGTTAAATGCCTCACATTAAAAAATAGTCTTTTTCACTGCTTATTACTGGCATATAATTGTCTTGCTAGAAATCTTTCATCCTGCCTGAAGCTGAGTTTGGGGGATTTTTTCCTATTTCAGTCAAAATAATTGTGTCATTAGCCAACGGGAAGACTTTATTTCCTCTGTGCCTGAGAACTCCAGTGACTTTTCCTTTGAGCAGGCCTCACATGGCAGCCTGAGAACAGAAACTTGAAATATTTTTTTGTTATACACACTTACTTCAAGCAAAACTTTTTTTAATCTCTCAAGGCAAACTCAATATGAAAAACTATATTTCACAGACAGCCACCTATTGCTTTCATTAGCACTGTGATTACCTTTCTCTGCTCCCATTGCCTGGAGCACTCACTTACGGCCTGTCCTGCAGGGTACTGATTATCCTCAGCTTCCGCTGAAATCAATGGGAGCCAAACATGCTACCCATGACACAGGAGGCCCTCAGCCACTGACACAGGTAGGTACTTAGAGATTAGCAACACACTGAAAACATCACAGGAGCGGCCACTTGTTAGTATTAAAACTGCCCTTTTAGGGGAAAAAAAAAAAAAGAAAGAAGAAAAAAAAAGGAGGCCTTATTACTGAAGCAAGCAGGGCCTGCTGCTGCTGTATTTAAAGCATGTTAATAACAGTAGTGAAATATGGCCAACCTGCTACAGCAGCAAAGAACTTATGGCAAAAAATGGAAGGGAGGAAGTGTGATATATAGCATGTGCTTTGCACAGTGCACCAGTCCATCATGGGACACAAAGTCTTCCCTATTCATGTCCTAATAGCTTCTATGGATATCAGCTGCTATGCACAGAGGGAAGAAGGGGCAGTTTGATAAAAATGCATGATTCAGCATACATTATAAAGGAACAGCAACAATGTGAAGTACCTTGGGACAAAGATCTGTCTCTATGGCCCATCATGTCCAATTTCAGGCTTGTTTGAACTAATTTATTCTTCCTACAGCTGAGTATGTCCTTCAGAGCAAAGTGATATCATGTGGCTGTCCAAATATCATCTGATCTTCTACTTGAGTAACTTTTCTATGGCTCCAAAGCTTGGATGATCTATTCACTGGGAGAGACAAGATGGACTGATGGATTACTAGTCTTTCAAAACCAGCAGAGATGAATGTGTGTGAATATAAGATTTTTACCCAAGCCTTCCAGTTGATAGTTCATCTAAGGATGTATGTGTGAGGTTGGATGTAATATGATGATTCACACATCAGTTGTGTAATGAGTCTCGGAAAGAAATGAGAGCCATTGTCATTCCAAATGAACTACTCAAGGAAACCACTATGGGCTTCAAATGTTGCATGCATCTAAAATGACTGAACAGTTTCAAATCTGGATTTCAAGAAAAATATGTTTCAAGAAAAACCTGTTCTTTGTCTGGACAGTAACACAAATGTTCCTCAATTTGTAGAACAGTTCAAATAGCTGAAGAGTTTTCCAAAGCATAACTGTGATCTTGCTAGTGAAATTTTTGTGGTGTAAGACACCAGATGCTACAGAAAATTAACTATTCTACATTAAAACTGTCATTCCCCCTTTGAAGTATAACCCACCAACTCATTAAAACTGGAGATCACATAATTTGCAAGTGTTAGAAGTTGTTGCATTTGTTAATATTTTGCTTCCTAAGAAATTATGTAGAGAATAGACATTACAGAAGTAAAATCTAATGCAAACCAAAACACAGCTGCAGCAACCTAACTCCTATTTGTTTACACCATACCTTGTATTAAAAAAAACCAAAAAAACAAAAAAACCAACAACTCTAGAAGCTCATAAAATTGTTTACACTCCCAATATCTAATTATGGAAGACAATTACAAATTCTCAAAAGACATAGAATAGAAAACTATCTACTGGTCTTATAAGTGAAATGGAGCTGCTCTTTAATGCAATTCCATTTTGTAGGTACAACAAAAGTCAATTAGATGTAAAGAGTCTATAATAAATGTATGGTCTGGATTCACATCATCTATGAGCAAAAATGTTCTTCATTATCAAATAGTCTAAATGATGCTGGGAATACCACCAATACATTCATTTGGAAGAACTTTTGAGTTTCCACAGCATACACACTCAATAACTGCAAAATATTCTGACCTATTTTTCATGACAGAATAAGTGAACAATATAAATTGCTTTGATTTGTCTGTGCAGAATGAATGTATACATGGAGATTCCACTCCTAAGCGTCACTAAATATATGAATTATATTTTTGGAAGTAGATATAGTATATACACATATATATATATATATTTATATATCTGCATCAGTTTCTGTGAATCAAAACACACACACAGCCACGTTCACACAGTTATGTTCACACTGAACATAGCTTACAGATGTTCTACTACCAGTACGGCCGTGGAATCCTAGAATGCTGAACAAGCTGCAAAGCTCTCCTGAGCAGCTCAGAAAATATTTGGGCAGTTAGCTTGAGTTGCACTCTGTGCTGCTATGATTAAAGACTTATTGGTAGTCAAGCTATTCAGTTTTAAAGCTAGCTCCACTACTTTTGCACATGAAGCTGTTATACACCATTGTTCAGAAATGTCTGCTATTTAAATGAGAAGCTGCTTCTGAATCTTATAATTCCCAAAAGTCTTCACATTCTGGGTATTTGGAAAATGCTTCCCACTTTACAACCCTTACTATATGTAAAAACAGATATTCTTCCTGTTAAAGCTGTTAGTGATTTGAACATATCAGGCCAGCACTTCTGTTTGCAACTAGGTAATTTGCCACTTTCCCTCCTGGCTCCCTCTTTTGTGGTCCTCTAACATTTCACAGAAGCTAAAAGTAAGTGAGCTGAATTCTAACTTCAGTTTTTGCTGTTTGGAAAGAGATGTGAATACACAATTTAAAATATTTCTCCTGTTGTAGAGTTGGCATATGCTGTATTGTAGAGTTGGCATATGCTGTACTCTTATCCGATGACAACCTTACATCAGTAACACGGCCCTTCGTCACCATGTGGATGGAGGTCCTGTAATTCTGGCTTCGCAGAGCAGCTCTAAAGTTTGCAATTTTTTCAGAATGGATTAGCTTGTCTGCTTTTCTGTTCAGAAAAGAGGCATCAGATTTAGTCTGCTCTGGGCTTTGTGTGGGCTGCTCAGAGTGGTATTTTGACTTGAAGGTATTATACTTGAAGGTATATATGGGGTATAGACTAGATGATCTTTAAAGGTCCCTTCCAATCCCTACCATTCTATGATTCTGTGATTCTATTCCATCACGTTTTAAAACCCCAGATGGAAAGACCCTATATAACATAGAAACCTATGTGTTGACTTGACATCATCCTTGTTCCAGGGGTTCCACTGCTGCCTGGAGAAGTGGTGGGTCTTTGTACTTTATCATGGCTGATTTATTGATACTGGAATTTGCTATTCTACAACACCCATTTTATTATATATTCCTACACATTTTTTTAATAAATAAAAGCCTTCAGTGTATTTTAAATATCAAGGGGATTTTAAAAATTATATTTATTTAATGATTGCTGCTGGTCTTATGTTTATTAATGCTACATCTTTCCCAACCTCCCTTTTGCATCTATGAATGTGTAGGAGAGAGACGGTTAGTAGGATGCTGCCTTTGTTTTTAATCTGTTTGCATTTTAATACTACATTATTTATTTAGTAGTAGATTTATTTAGTAAATTTTTATGTTTAAATAGACAATTTCTTGTTTAAACAAACAGAATAAAACAAGAAATTGAGATTGCTTAATAAATAAGAGTATTATTCTAATTCTGCTGGCATCAAAAGAATAGTCTAGGATGGGGTTGCTGTTCTTAGGCATTACCACTTATTAATAACCAGAGTTAACATTGTTAGTGGCCCCAAGACTCTGAGCCAAATTTGAGTTTTTTCTATTAAGACATAAATAGCACCTGCAGAAAGCATTCCATTTCAGAGCTACAAGGTGGCCCCTGAAAAAGAAAGGCGGCTGTTGCCTAATCCAGTGATTCTAAGGGCTCTTCTCTTTAAGGTATGGAACAAGAAAGCAAATCCACTGGGAAGCCTATGGGAAAAAGAGGTAGAAAAACTTTTAAAAATAAAAGATTTAAGGGGAGGTGGTCATGGAGAGCAAGATGCCTGAGAAAAGACCAGCATCACAAGGACCAAGTGGACAGGGAAGCACAACCCAAGCTCAAAATGAAGATGACTTTGTCTTCTGTAAGACCTCAGATTCTCTATGGGAGTGTCCAGGCCTGTGTAGGCTATGGGTGGCTCAGCTTCCACCTTGAGACTGATTTTGCAGTGTTACAGGGAATTGGGAGTGAGTTCCAGATATTTTGCGTGAAAACTGTTTTGTGATAAACTTTTTTTCATCTTCTGTCCTATAAAGGGCTGAAACTACCAATATACAGTATTTTTTACCAGAGTCCTCTTGTACTCTCATGAATTTGTTCTCATCAGAAGAAAATTTACAGTACATTGGCATGATTTTCAGAAGTATGCTTATGCTTAAAGGCCTGTCATTAATCTAGTGCAAACCAAAAACAAAGGCATGTGAATTACCATACAAGTTAAATCATTTGCAATTATTTAATCTGTTTGAGGTAGCCATAATTTAACATGCACCGTCTCACCCATTAATAGCTACTACGACATTAATTCATACGTATAGAATATCCATGCCTGTATACAGATACATAATTACAATTTGTAACACAGTAAAACATGCATAGAGAAAGGGAATAGGAGAGAGGACAGACCCAGATACCAGCAAGTTCGACTGAAATAACTCTGCCATAGCAAGATTGTACAAATAAAGTCATTGCTGCAACCACCCCTCTACAGCATTTTGCACAATGAGCACTCAGTGGGTAGGGCAGATCCGTATACAAGTACTGAGAGCCAGCACTCAGTGCTCAGGACCTCTGTTGTGCCAGCCATCATGAAAAAGTTAATCCCAGCATTGATCTAAAGGGATACCACACACACGTCTGTTTAGCATACACTGATTAATTGCAGCGTTGGCAGAGTGTGGCAGGATGCCAGCCCCTGCCCATGCACAGTACACTGGTTTATGCATTGATCTGCTTCTCTTGTGTGAGCTTTAAATACCCAGATAAGCCTGTAAAGCTGCAAGAAGATCACATCGATATATTTACCCCACAGGCTTCCCTCTCTCTTCCTGTCATTCTGTTATGTGTCTACCAAAGGTCTGTTGTGAAACAATCTCCTGAGCCCTGTTGCGTTGTAGTTTTCCCTAATGTTAACTAAATTTCCCTTAGTAACAGAGGCACAGTCTCTCAGCAGTATTCCCACTCTCTTCTCTGAACAGCTTATCATTTGATAGTGGAGCTATTCAAAATGGCATCTAGTATTTTCTTAATAAGACTTCACTGCTGAATTATTGATGAATTAGAGTGTAATTTTAAAGGAGCTGCAATTTAGCAAAACAGCTGGGTAAGTGATAAATAGAGGGTTGGCACATTTGCTCTGTGGTAAATTTTGCCTGTAACAGTACTACATCCAATTTCAAGATCAGGACTCTCATTCTTGAGCAGCATTTAGCTTTAGGAAGAACATCTAGAAAGCCATGAACATAAATTTGTTCACCTTCACAATTTCTATATGAGGCAGGAAGGTGTTATGATCTCCATTACACAGGGAAAACAAGACCTGAGAGACAAAGAGTCCTGTCCAAAGCCTGACTACAGTCATCAGAGAGATGTTTCAACCATAGTATGTCTGAAAGTTGGCTAAAGATTTTTAAATTAAGCCATTTCTTTTTCTTTTTTTTTGTTTGTTTTAGTTTTTGTTTTGGTTTGGTTTTAATTCCAGAAAGACTTTGATAAACTGAAGTCTCAACTTCAAATAAACATCTATGGCTATACCAAAGATGGATTTTCTGACCTGAAAAAAAGGAGAATGGCTAAATCAAGCTCAATTTAACAGAAAGAGAAATTTAGATAAATAGAAAGTAACTCACTATATCACTATATTCTAATAGGAGAAAGTTTAAAACTTTGCTTCAAGCAAACATAGAACTTAGCATGGAAAATGAGTGCCTGTCCTACTGCTCTAGAAGAATCATCTTTCTTTACTTTGAAAGACTTCTCCATTTACAGAATGTCTCAATAATTTAAACGCTAAAACATCTCACAGGACAGGAGACGGTCCTTTCTGCTCATTTCTACCAATAGATTTTGAAGTCCAGATCCAGTAATATTCATACAGATTTGCAGCAAAACAAAGGAAGAGATCGTGATTATGGAGTGGCTGTCTTGATATGAAACTTACAGATATATCTTAGGAATTTTATTTCAAAAATAAAAGAAAAATTAATTGGCTTATTTCCTCCAGCAATCATTCTGGCACCAAATCTACCTCACCGTGAAGTGGGGTAGGATTTGCACAACAGCAAGGGGAGCATTATGAGACAGGGATTATTTCTGACTGAGAGAATGTAGTTGTAGAGAATACAGACAGAACAGAGAGGGGAAAAAGACTGATTCAATTTCATGCTAATGTGAGCATACAGTCATGGGAATTGTAGGTTTAAATTTGTCAGCATCTATTTTTAAATTATCAAGTAATAAATATATTGTTAATATTGTTCTTCTTGATCAGTTCTCCCCTAAACATAATTGTTTAGAGACAATGTTTTAATACAATTTTGTGCCGTTTTGCTCCTCTTCAATTTCATTCTTCATTTTTATCAATTTCCACAGTCTTTTTTCTTTTTCTTTTAACTGCTTCTACTTGTGGATGCATTAAGTTAGAATAAAAAGGATCTTCTTCTGTCTTCTAAACAATTTGGGGGTTTGGTTGTTTTGTTTTAAGAGAAAAGCGAAAGATTTTGCAAAGCAATCTATGAACTGTACTGACTTATTTTCCTATGAAAGGGAACAAAACAAGGAGATGCTAATGTAGCTGCTTTTAAGTTTATTGTGTTAATAAAGGTCAGTCCACATCAATCCGGTAAGACCTACCATCTGGTACATGTGTCATAGAGTCCCTACTGATTTCCTTGTGATGTGCAAATATGATTCTTAGTGTTGTCTTTTTGCAGCAGACCTTTGAAAGGACCCTGCTTGAATTGTTTTCTGATGATGTCACAACAACACATCACTGGAGCATTTCTCAGCTTCCTCAGTCTGGACTAATTTATCCAGTTGTTTCTTGGCCTAGTTAAATCTCAATTGAAAAAAACCTAATTTTAGTTATTTTTACTTACTTGTTAATGTAATTCCAGAATATACCCCTGGTAAAGGTACAGAGAGAATGGTAACAGCAAAAGGAAATCTTTAAAACTGAAAAATTTCTGCTAGCTTTAGAACATAAGTTACCATAAAAACTGGGAGAGATCATATTATAACCTAAGTGTCTCTTCAGCATATTCTCTATTTGCACTCATTAAAACAAGCAGATATATGTGTTATTTTGATTCCTGGCACCCCTAACTTGACAAAATGATCCAGAAGGTCTCCTTGGTCCTCATTTCCTGTAGCAGTATTCTGCAGGATTCCTTTATGAATGAATTTCTGGTAGTTTTATATAATAACACACCTTCACAGAAGCCTTCCTCTCCAATGATGAATGAGTGTTTCTCTTCAGTTTTCTACGAATGAAAAAGAACGCCTAATCCCAGCTGCTATCACCTCACTAAGAATAACCTAATCTCACGTGAGATCAGGTTGCTCTTGGATTTAATGCAAACTGCTAACGCTTATATAATGACAAAGTGATTTGTGTATACACATCTCGGAGAATACCTCATGTATTTTTTATTTTATGTTCACGTATATACAGAATTGAAACCTATGTGATAAACTGTATATCCAGATGATACTTAGATGTGTCACTGATCTTGTACATACTGATCTGTTTTATTTTAACATGTTAAACCACTGGGGCCTTGTTTACATGGCACAATTCAGCTGGACGGCAAAACATCCAAGAAACCACTGCTATATCATAGTAAATTACAACATCCATCATTAGCTAATCATGGTTACATTAAGATGTTGGATCTTGCAGCTTGCC
Source organism: Colius striatus (assembly GCF_028858725.1). Taxonomy (NCBI): domain Eukaryota; kingdom Metazoa; phylum Chordata; class Aves; order Coliiformes; family Coliidae; genus Colius; species Colius striatus. The sequence goes on from NC_084759.1 coordinate 141,636,840, forward strand.
TGTAGTCAACAAATTCATCTTTGAAATTAGCAAAACTAATAGACTAATAGTAAAGGTAATAGCAAAGAGCCATTACTGATGCATAGGCCAAATGCAGTTAATTTTGGCTTCAGAACACAGCTTTTCCCCAGTTTCAAAAGCCTCCACAGCAACGTGGAGGGATTCTTGCTTGAAGTTTGTTGGTTTTAAGAAGTAATTTCCTTATTGCTACTTTGCTGGATACAATATTGGGCATAAACAGACCTTCTCAAAGGTCTTCATGACTGAGACTCTTCTCTGCTACTAATGTATGTGACAAATATCTCTCTATGCAAAATGGAAACCAGGAAAGAGATTACTCTATTCAGTTCCACAACAACATCAATGAGATTTATTCTCAGTGGGGCTCTCTTGGTGTTTGTCAGTTATGCCCCTTTACCTGCCCTTTTGGCTTTCATTTCTCCACTGATTTCTCTATACAATTTACCAAATAGCAAAAGATATCACTAATGAAAACTTCCATTTTAATGCAGGTTTTCACTTGGAAACACAATCACACAGCAACAGAATACGATCCAGGCTCAGGCTACAAAATAGTGCTTAAGAGTATGAGTAACTTCAGGATTGTGCAGTAGTCCCTCAAAGAGATTGAAGCAAATACTTAGGTACTTTCTTGAGTAGGTTTTGCAGAAATTTTCGTTTCCATAATATTTTTCTGTAACAGCTAAGATGAAGGAATTATTATTTTTTCAGAAGCTTTATTTTTTTACTACTGAGAGTGCTGATGGAAGTTGAGTTACCATCACTTCAGAGATCATATTTCTACATCAGTTGAGACAGTTTGTCTCTCAAAGATATTATAATGTTAAATTGACATGGAAGACAAATGTGAGAGAACTGAGGGCAATAAAAGAGTAACATTAAATAACCACCAACTGAGAGAAGTAGGAGAATGTAAACCAAAGTTATATACTATGCTTTCAGCTCAAAAGAAGAGAGTAAAGCTGAAGGATGCTAATGATGGTAAGGAAATGCTCTTGTGCATTCCCATTGACTTCAAGTATATTGAGGAGTTTAGACTTAAATTTTGCCTTCTGTTTGTTGCTGGTTTATGAAGTTGAATCTCCTGGTTTTCATATTTGCTTTTCAACCTTGAACTTTAGCCTGAAAATGTCCATTCAAATATAGTGTTGTGCAATTTCTTAGAAGGATAGTGGAAGGATGCAGCAAGAATTTAACTGTTCTTGATAGATTCAGCTTCAGACATTCTTTGGTAAATTATAATTTATTTAATTTTTCTTATGTGGAAATTAATGACTGTAATATTAAACTAAATAAAACTGTACGGGAAGATGCTAAATGCATAAAAGATGGTTTGAAAAACTCCTAAGAACTATCAGGACAGCAAAGGAAAGGGGAAAAAAAGGTGTGGGGGGGGAAGCAGCTTACATATAGAGGTCAAGCAATCACCCAAGTGTAAATCTGTTCAGCCATCCGAAAGCACTGATGACTGGCCAGCAGCACTGTGAAAAGATATAATTGCCAACTAGTCCTAAAACTGTTTGTGCAATGACTGCAAATTTGCATAATTAAGAACAGCCACTATAAAGCCCAAATGGTTGTCAGTTTAGAAAAAACTCACTGCAATCTGCTAAAGTTCGTGTGTTAAAATGAAGTGTCATAAGGATTGGCAGGATCATCTCATAGTTTAAAAGGGAAGTTTGTTTGTGAATTTGGATATGTCTGCTTCATTTGAGACCTTCAACTTGCACTTCACATGCTATTTAATTCTATTTCTTATCTGCAAAATGTAGATAATAATATGTGGCCATTTTCATATGGCATTTCATGATTCTTGACTGAAAGGACCTATAGCAGTGTAAACTCTTTATTATTATGCAAGCTGTTGTCAAGAATGACTCTGTGACAGCTAACTGTACTTTCTTCACTTCTAAAACACATCGTCTCTTCCAATGAATGCTTTCCTAATTCCAAAACATACTTTCATCACATTAAATTACCAAGAAGATTGCTTCCAGGGGCAAGTTCCTACATTTTTATTTTTTCCCTCTTCAGTCAATGTGAAGTTAGTAATGTGTTTGTTTAAATAAGGAACAAGTGGAAACTGATGATGGAAATCGGGACTGAGGCAGCAAAGCAGCGTTTTCCTGTGCACATGGAGGGGGAAGAGGCTGACCTTAAAGTTTACCTTTATCATGCAATAAAACGGATTTGGTAGATTTTCATTATTCTTAATTAAGAAATACACCTCTCAGTAGCACATGATATTCATTCCAGCTGTCATTTTACATGCCAAACATATTTAGATAGGTTTTTAATTATCTAAAAATTAACTCAAAAAAATAAGCATATCAAACAAAACAAAACACATGATTTTATCCCTAACAGGAGTATCTCTAAACAGACTGCTTAAAAAAAAAAAAAAGATTAAAAGATTCTTGAGTTTGAAATGCATTTGGAAAAAGTGGATGCATCACAATGTTTTTATTTTGTTCCAATTCAGCACTCCTACCTGAAAAATCATTTACCTTAACTACATCTCCCTAAGTTTTTCAAATGTATTTTAACTAAACCACATCTGATAGCCAGTCTCCAATGACTTTAAAAGTCCACTTAAATTCAGGATTTTATTGTCATTATACAATCATTATCCCATTCCCGAATATAGTGGTACTGTTAAGCAGATGACAAACACTAAAAATTTCATGGTACATAAAATTCTCCCAATTGATAATCTCACTCTCTTTCTTGTCCAAGTTCAAATACTCTACAAGTCAGAAATGCTTGGAATTCAATCTCTGATCTTCATAAATTTGGATTAAAATCACAAACCACACATCACCATGAAGTCTCTACGTTACAATTATCAAACAGGAAGCAGTATTTCTTTAAAGTAGATCTCTGCAGATTTTCTTTACTATGAGTAGTTTATTTCAGTTCCTGGATAACAGGTAAAATTCAAACCTTCTTGGAAAATATTCACCGTCCTTCTGTTTCACAAGAAAAGGCAGCAAGTTCATTTTAGTCATAAAACTCACAGAAGGCTCAATATCTCCAACTAAAGTCTATGTTTATCACCATAGTACATAAAGAAACACCCCGTTATACAAGTTGCCTGAAAGAAAACAGATGTTTTCCCCAACCCAGTGTTCTCTGAAGTTTGTGTGAGTCAATTAGCAGAGTAGGTCGTTACTAGAAAATTCTCCCAACTTTCTTGATTTGTTTATTTCCATAGAGCTTAAATGCTCTCACAATCCATTGCTTGAATGCAAATCATCACTGTCTCCTGCACTTTACTTGTCTTCACAGACTGCTTGGACACTTCCAATACTTTGTGATAGACTATCTGCTCACAAGAAAGTGGGAGAGAAAACAAACACTTTTTCAAGGGAAAGTGGAAGTGAATGAGGTCTTTGAGTAGCTTTGGACTGTGTATCAAAACATGGATGCATTTCCTTAGGTTGGGATGGCAACTAGAATTAAAATTTCAGGAGCACAAAGTAATCTGAGCCTTACTTCCCAATGATTAACAGAATACTTTTTTTTTTCTACCACGCCATCCCCATTGCTTGCAATTTTTTCCTCAGATTCTGTCTTTCATCTTTCCATCTTCAGATACCTCATGGCTCTATGTTTTCTGGGCATCTGTCCATCAATGGCCTTTAGCTCCACTCTTATTTTGAGACAGTAGTTACAATCTTACAGTATTAAGCACAGTTTTTCTTTGACATTTTATTATATAGACATCAAGACGCGTGTAACAAACACATTTTTTAAGGAACCCTACTCCTGTGAAAACATTTTCTTCTAATCACCCTGTGAGTACTCTCATCTCTTGCTGTGTAACTTTTCACTGCAGTCTTAATGCCTCAGTGTCAGGACCTGTTGATTTCTTTACCTGTAGAGTGAGTGCCCCAAACATCTCTGGCTCCATATAAAAATCTAAAACTTCATGAAAATACAACATTTTAATTTTTTCTTAACAGCTTCACATTTCTCTCTCACCGATTGATGCAAAGTCAATTTGAAAGTTTATCACAAGTAGACTGACCTTTCCCTTAAATTTTGTCTAAAAATAAGCATGTAGTATCATAGAACAGGTCAAAAACATAGCCCTGTGTTCTACTGCTTTGCTACGTGGCAATGGCTCAGATGTCAAGTGGTTAACTGCATTATCTAAAGTAAGCCTTGATTGTCAAAGCTTGAGTCCATTTTCTTCCTTGTTTTGTCAGAAAGTAATGCAATTTTAGATAAGTGATTGTTTCATCTGATGAAAGAAAAAGAATGACAGTGCTCTGTCTAAGGACCTGAAAGGATCTGAGCACTAATGTCTTAATACACCGTAATAAACATTAAGAAAATATCTTTTTGTCTTGTGAAAGTGGAAAACTTTGATTGCAAAAATGTACACAGCATTGCATGTTCAGTCCCACCTGATGATGTTTACAGAGCACACAGTACAGATGATACAATACAGTAAAGCACTTTTTTTTTTTTAAATATGCTTTTATTCCCAGATTTTAAGTAAGATATTCAAGGAAAGCATGAGAGAAATATTTTGAGGTTATATAACACACTGTCAACTCTTCACAGTTAAAAATAAAAGCATTCAGGCTCTCCTCCATAATTGCAATTTACAAGGAAGAGTTGCGTAGATGCATTCTCCTAAAGAATGTCAGTATTTGTTCCTCTTTTTAGCACTGTGAATCATAAAGTCCCACTGGCTCTCTCTTTAGGCAAGTTACACACCCAGCAACTTTTAGTAGATTAAAAAAAGATCGATCTCAATGCATCCTTGCTTTCTGCTTTTGTTGCTTAAAATCAACTGATGGGAAGTTAAAGAAAACATCCCTCAAAGCTACTGTTGGAATGCACCTCAGGCTCTGTTTCTGTCCAAAACTTTTCTCATACTCTTTTCCTCCCCTAAGTGCTCCCCATAGTTTTGAAGTGTCGTGTATTTTCAAGGTATATTTATATCCCAGCTATGTTGAGAGACTTCAGGATAAGAGAGAGTAAGAAAATGGAGAGACAGTGAGACAAGGAGAAATTGGGAAAAAAAAATGATAGGCCTGTAGAAATGAGAGAGAAGCAGCATTTCTTATTTTTCAAGAATCCAGTTTCAAGAACTGGGGTTCCAAGACAGAATAAACTGTGGTTCAGCCAGACTTACAATTCTGAACATATTTCTAAAAGCCTGCCTGGACAGCACTGTCCTATTTGTAATAGCAGTATTTTCCTATAAATTTTTAAGACTTTTATTCCCAGAGGAATTATGTACTACAAGCAGCCACCTACAACAATACTATGATTGCAAAAAGAGTTGTAGATTGGATACATTCTAAAGCATATTTCATCCTGCCAACAGCTTGTGGATTAGGCTTTTGAGAGAATAGAATGTTTCCTATGTCAGCAGGGTATTCTGGAAAAAACACATAAACATTCATAAAGTCTCTCCCCAAAACTGCATTATGTACTAAAATACAAAATGATAGCTGTGTGAATAATCTCAATTTTAAAAGAAGTTTCTCTTGCAAAGCTCACAGCAACCTATCCTTTCCTTCATATCTTCCAAAGGTGCCAGTCATCTTCTATCTTATCACTAAGAATACAATGCAGCCCAGTGCTGCCAACTTCTTATCCTGGAAAAGCATTTGAGTGGCTAGAGGTTTCTCTCTTGTTTCTATTTTGTTTATGTATTCTTTCCAACAGCTTCCTATTTCCTAATAGTAAGACAGACATATTTTTTTTCTGTTATAAAGTTTGTCTAAGGCTTCCAATGACAACTTCTGCAGTTACAAAAAAAAGACTCCTGATGTTCCCAAACCTTGTATTATGGGTTTAAACTGACTTCTGGAGCCTCAAAACTGGAGGCAACAAAAATAATAACTTCAGCCTTTACATGTTAAAATGATAAGGCTTTGGGAGATATATCTTTAACGTAAGATAAGCTTACCATTTCCAGTGGCCTGAACAGTATCAACAAACCATAAAATTATTGCTGAAGATTGCAAAGGCAACCCAGTAACTCCAAACTGTACTGTATCTTTTGGATCAAAAAGGAAAGGTATCTCTTTATAAATATTTTATTGAGCCTGTCTAATTCTTTACTAATTAAATTCTTCCTAAATACTTATTACTTCTTAAATACTTATGTATTATCACTTCACAAATCCTTACATGAGGAACTTAGCAACCTACCAGCAAAAAACTAGACTCAGAGTTAAGATCAATTACTGACAGAATGAGATTGTAATCATTGCTGTATTACAGTGCTATTGAATTTACAATAACTCCATGCTTTCATAGGTTTTATTTTAAAAATAGTTTCCCATAAGTAGGTCACCATCTTGATATAGGAAATCATTGAATTCACAGGGTTCAACAATGCAGAGCCCACCAAAACCAAGAAACTAGTTTTACTCTGACTGATGCTAAACATAATACTCTCAATCAGAGTATCAATCAGAATTTTGTCTGCAGCTTATAACAAATCTTTTTTTTTTAAACTCAATCCAAATTAGTAAGTGCAGCTGCTTCTAAGATGTATAAATCATAAATTATAAACATATCTCGCATGAGCATCTCAATCATGAATTATGAATGGTGTAGAAACAAAGCAAATGGTAAAAATGTATATGCACGCATTCAAATTTCTCCCAAGATGTCAAAAGAGATAACCTCAAAATTTTATTAATCAAGACACGTATTCTACAAATATATTACTTGTCTAGCTTGCACCAAACCAGGAATTTGTTCCAGCACAGAATTGAACATTAACATTTGGTATTTTACTACTACTAACAGAAGTATGAGATGACAGTTACTAAAATCCAAGACCATTCACAGAGTATTCTATTCCACTCACAGATAAGGGAAATGACCCTATCAAACAGTAGCCTTTTAAGAGCAACTACAGGGCCTCAAAGTGACATGACAGGAAACATATCTGGGTTTTAGAAGCATATATTGGGATATTGTTCGGTAAAAATGAAAAGCTTCTACATTATCAAAACCCTCAAAGCAGTATTACTGAACTTACTATTTGTTAAGGTTAGAAAATCTAAGACATGAAAATGCAAATAATAAAAAAGAAAAGAAAAATACCAAGCCTACCAATTCAGATTCAAGATGAGATTCAAGGTGTCAAGTATATTGGTCTTTTCCTGTTCTTTGAAACCAGTCACTCACCATATTCAGGAGTAGGCTCACATTTACCCTCGGCTTCCTTTTATATCTGATATACCTGTAGAAACACTTCTTGTTGCCTTTCCCGTCCCTCTCTGCATTAAGCTCTAAGTGGACTTTGGTTTTCCTAACCCCACCACTTCATGCTTGGACAATGACTCTGTAGTCTTCCTAGGTCACTTGACATTGTTTCTACTTATTGTGTGCTTCCTTTTCAAATTCTGAGGATTTTCAGGACCACTGTGTTTATCCATGCAGGCCTCTAGTCACTTTCCATTCCCAGCATGTTGGTAACAATTGTTCTTGAGATCTGAGGAAGTAATTCTTGGGAAAAAAAAAGAAACAATCAGCTCTTCTGGACCCCCTTGCTCTCCAGAACTGTCTCCCATAAGGTTCTCCTAAGAAGATCACTGTCCAGTCGAAGGTCTGCTCTCTTGAAAGCCAAGGTTGTGATTCTGCTATTTGCCTTGCTCCCTCTCAGGATCCTGAACTCTACCACCTTGTTGCAGCCAAGGTGGCCTCCAACTTAAACATCCATGACGAGTTCTTTCTGCTTTGCAAGTATCAGGTGCATCAGTGTCCATCTTTTGTCATCTCTGCCAGTAAGTTATCACCAATGCACTCCAGAAAATTCCTAGATTGTATGTCGCCTCCTGTATTGCCCTTCCAGCAGATATTGGGGTGTCCCACATGAGGACCAGAGCCTTTGAACATGAGGCTTCTTTCAATTGTCTGAAGACAACTTCATTAATTTCTGTCTTGATCAGAGAGTGTGCAGCAGACCACTATTGCAAGGTCATCCACATGGGACTTCCCCTATACCCCTAACATGTAAGCTCTTAGCTAGCTCAGAGGCAGAACTCTATGTACTCCTACTGTTCCTTCACACAAAAAATAACTCCCCCTGTACTATCCTGACCCAGCCTCCCTAAAGAGCTTGTATGCTTGTATAAGCTATTCCATCATGTCTGCAATTCACATTGTAGCCCTGAAACTGCACACAGACCTCTAATTCCTCCTGTCTATTCCCTACACTATGCGCATTAGCAGACAGACTCTTCAGATAAGAACTTGGTCATGCTGATTTCCCAGAAAAGGTATAAAAGCTTTCCCTGTAATGCCATCCTGTAGGCACTTCCTTATTGTTTGCAAAAGCTCAAGGTGAGCCCTTTTAGTTTAGTGCATTAAGGCCTCCTCTGCAAAAACCTGCACCCTTTGCTTCTGAACTCAGACCACCTCTTCCCTCCCTTGACTGTGGGTCATCATTCCTTTTCCCATCACTCCTAGTTGAAGGTTCTTATTCAGCTGGCCAGCCTGTTGGCAAAGATGGTTTTGACCTGCTCAGCCAGGTGGATCCAAACTCTCCAGACCAGTCCTTGATAATCAAGGAGGATCTCATAAAAGCAGAATTTCTGTCGTTGAAATCAACTGTGCAACCAGATTTTCATCTACAGGATCCACTCAGTCTTCCCCAAGCCACAATGAGGAAAATTTTGATATATTTTTCTAAAGTAAAAATGACAATAATTTTCAATTGCACAAAGAAAAGCAGTCATGCCTGTGTGAAATCCCACTGAGGTAAAACCAAGACATGGAAGTTGGGAGTAATCCAAAGCTGGTAACAAAACTAGCAACATGTCCTAACATCCAGGGTAGAGAACAGTCTTTGACTAGCAACTTTCCCTAACAAAGTTTCATACCAAGGTTCCAGAAACTCAAATTTTATATTTTGAGTGCTTAATGGAATAAATGCAAACAATGTTAAGAAATCTAACCTGAGCATTATCAATAAATATTTTATTAATTTACAAAAGATATAATAGATCTTTCCTGATATTCTAGTTTAACCTCATTACATTAAAAGGTCAAAATTCTCCTCTGGCTTACAACCTCGGCACTGAAGTCCCAGGTAAAACTGTAGCACCAAGATGACACTAACACTGAATGCAATCAGGACACGTTCTAGCATCATGGCCTGGATGCCTCTGGCTGAGAGAAGAATTCAGAAAAACTAAAAGAAAAAACATTTTCAGTAAGCAGAGTAAGGAACACAAACAGGTACCAGTGAAATTGCAGTTGTGAACTGAACAAAGATAATGAGTGCATCGAGAGTCTGGATAATGACTCAGAAGAGGAGATGAATTTGACAGGAATAGCTCTCTATTTCCCAGCAAAAATCTGAACCCCAGGCATCAAGTCCCTTCTTCCCTCTCCTTCCACCTCTAGAGCACACAGGAGGTCTCCAGCAATACTACAGCATCTTGAGTGATCAAGCAGTCCGTCGGTTTATGCCCTTCAGTGGCCATAAAGCTACTGCAGTGCTCTATCTATCAGAAGGACTCAGATAGAGCAGACAGGCTGAGCCTCACTCATCAGCTCAGCGTTGCCATGGCAATCAGCTGTTGCCAGGTAGCCCGCAACTAAGAGAAGACTCAGAATTAGCAAGGCCTAAAAATAAAGATGTCGGGTTTTTTTCCTAGATGTTCAAGTGTAACAGGCAAAATAATAATAAAACTCCCTCAAGATCTCAGCAGTTAGGGGATGTTTATATTCTACAGGCTTTGATCACCTTTTAAAATTAGCACATTTTTCTAAGCAACAAAAGCAATCAAAACGTGACAGTGAGAAGATTTTCCAAATCAATGAAAACATGAGACTAAAAAGTAGGAAAGGAGATAAATTATTCTGAATATTCAAAGAAACTGACAGATAGAAGATTAAAAGCCTAAATCTCTACATCAGCAGAGTCAGAAAGCATGGCAGCTCTGATGGTTTACATCGTCTATGTAGGAACTGTCCTGTACTTAAGGGATGAGAAAAACATGAATTTCATTTCCATCCCTAAACACTCCTTATGCATATAGACCTTCTGAAACACGAGAAAATGCAACTGACAATGTTGTGCAACCAAATACATCAAGAGCTTTGGCATTCTCAGATTGAAGACATGATGAGAATACAAGATATGCCACATCTAACCGCAACAGGGTTTATGAAAGCAAATGTTTCAAAGGCTCATCACCAAGGAAGGAAAGGCTACTGAAGCAAAAAATTCTTCAGCACAAGTTAATAAAAGTTGCAATTAAGAAAACAAAATATGGCCTTCATTGTTACTTCCTTGTCATTATATGAACACATGACAAAAAAACAAAAGCAAACCAGAAACCAAGCACAATTCACACCAAGGTCACATGGAAATACAGATCTGCATCACCTTTCCCCCCGGGAGCAAATATTTTAGAGGAGAGAAAGCTGTAAGAAAACCTATAAACTAAAATATCAGAATCAAGTCTGATCCTAATCAGTAGTGTTTTACAGTTATCAACTCCAAGATCTGCATGAGTTTGTTCTACTGGATTCCCCAGAACCATTCCTTGGAGGTTTCAAGACATAAGCACATAACAGAAATATAGCAGGGCTGTGCCCAACTGTTTGTCCAGCTGACTCCTTTCACAGGAAGAGATAGACAACGAATGAAATACTGAGCCTGAGTCAGTTTCAGCATATAAAACAAACAATTCTTCTGGGTTAACTGAAAAAACAATTTTACTCTTTTTTTTTTCATTTCAAGTATGGAAAGTCTGAAGAAACATTAATTCTTTCTACTAGGAACCATTTTTTCTTCTTTTTTGTAAACAAAAACTAAAATACAATGATATAAACCAAAAAGGAATTGGGAAATGGAAAGTAATTTCAAACTAAAATAATGTAAACTTTCAAGCTTAAGATGCCAAAATAAAATATTTGATGGCTTTTGAACATTATTGCTTCAAGTGAGGAACTTTGTAACAAAAAAAGAATTTCTAAAGTATCTTGATGTTGCAAAACCTATATGTTTCAGTAGCAGTAAAATCTAGTAAAAATATTCAGTTCTACCTCAAGCACCAACACCAGACAATATTTGCCCTTTAAATTCTACTGCCGTACATGACACAGTGTTTAGAAAGACATAGCACATCAGTTGCACTGTAATGACAATGATTTTCTCATCTTGTCTGTTTTTTTTCCTCCTGTGTTTCAATAAATAATATCTCTTCTTCAGTGCACGTAAGGAATCAATGGCAAGTTGAAATTATTGCAATAAAAACTTAATAGCAGTATGGTGGATTTGAGAAACTGGAATGACATACTTCTGCACAAAGACCTTTCAAATACTGACATAAAGAAGCAGTGGATTTATGGAGAATATTTTTAAAACATCTTTTACAACACCCTACAAAGGCCAAATTTAAGTGGAAAATTACTTTTAAAAAATCCAAACAAGAACAATACAGAAGAAGCAAAAAAAATGATAGCTGGATTTCTTACTAGTGACTGTTCTCAGGAAAATTAAAATGTCTCTTCTAGTTAGAAGAATCATTCTTATTCTCTTCCCTTTGTTCTGGCATCCATCACTGAATTTCATACATTCTGACTTTCTGAGTATCAGATAAGATTAATTTATGTAAACATAGCCAGACACACAGAACTCTTAATATAACTGTATCTTAACTCTGCTGATTTCAGCCTAGAATTTTATTTTGCCCCAGGTGACCCTTAAAAACACAAAGCAATTGCAAATATCATGATAACCTTTAAGGAAGCCACAAACTCAAATACAAAAAAAAAAAGTCTCACTGGATTTTTCCATTTGTTGCATCCTCCTGGGAAACACAAATACCCATCCAAGGATAGTTTCCAGAGATACAAAGTTTTCTCAAGTTCAAAAGAGTTATTTTGAACTCTCAGTGTTTCTTAGCTTTGTTTCTAAAATATAATTAGGCATTCCCTAGCCTGAGCCAAGTTCATGCATATATGGAGGTGCCAGTTAGTAGCTTCCCTGCAGAGGAGAACAAAGTGGCATGACTTTATAAAGACATTCTGTTCTGTGCAAGGCATAAGATTCCATTTGTCTCCACAGAGCTTAACTAGTTTGGAGGCTTCCCCAATGAGTCTTCCACAGCAAATCACGGAATCATTTAAGACTCTTCAGATCATTGAGCCCAATCATTAACCCAGAACTGCCACATCCACCACTAAACCACGTCCCTGGGTGCCACATCTACACATCTCAACCACCTCCCTGGGCAGCCTGTTCCAATGTTTGATACCAATTTTGGTGAAGAAATTTTCCCTAATACCCAATCTAAACCTCCATTTCTGTAATTTGAGGCCATTTCCTCTTGTCTTGTTGCTTGTTATTTGGGAGAAGAGACCAACACCAACCTCACTACAACCTCTTCAGCGACACCCAAAGTCAGGGCCTGAACACTGCTTTAGGTACACAGACCAAAGCCCAGCAATGGCTGCTAGTTACACTGAACACCATTTTCTCACTTGGTATCCCAGATGCAGTTGGTGGGAGGCAGTTGCATAAAGGAGAAGTTATCTCTAGTTTTAATATGTACAGTACTGATAATGAAGAAGGGTATAGCCATCAAGTGGTCTCATAATATCTTTCTTATTTTATCTCTGCTGCACTTTTGTTACCTATAGTAAGTTGATATCTTTTAAAGCTTAAAAAACCAAACACACACACACATACACTTCCTCCCTCAAAAATATCCCACAACAAAACACCCACAACAGAGGAAAAGTTTTCTCTTCAATAAAAACAATTGTATGAAAATTGCAATGTTTTGCAGACAAGTCGATATCAACTGAAGTTTTGACAGAAATTTGTTCAAGCTTTCCACTTCAGGTGACAAACATAGCAATTAATCTATTCCTCGTATTAAGCTATTCATTGTAATTTTATATGTAAAAATAATTTATGTAATACTTAGTGAGACAGTACAATAAAAAGTGAAACAGGAAATTAATCAAACATTTTTATGCAACTAAAATGATTGCTATGTTTTAAATCTTCATTCAAAAAGCATATTCCAACATGAAATGATTTTCTACTCAAATTTCAGAATTTCCTACGGAAGAGAAAACACAGCATCTTAGATACAAGTAGTTATCACACGTTCACATGAATCTTCTGGGAAATACAGTTCACAGTCAAGGAGTACTAGCTAAATTGAATATACTAAAGAAAAAGTGATTATTAATTTACTTCCAGAATATAGGCATTATAATACCATTTAAATTCAGACAATTCTGTATCTATTTCTTCTTCTAGCCTCAAACCTTTTACACTGGGTTTTTTTTTGATATCTACATTATATTTTATGGTTAAAACGACTACCCCAGGAAATCCATGAAAAAACCTGCCACAACAGGAAGCTATTTCACTGCAAAATAGAAATAAGATATTTCTGTTCAAATAATAAATGACAGGAGTAGAGGAAAGCATTTAGTTGCAGTCCTACACCAGGAGGCAAGCATGCAAAATACGTCTCTACTAATCCAAAATTTTGGGATTGAACACTGGAGAAAAAACTGATGTGACCTGTAGCCAAATAAACTCCATAGATCTCATCCTGGTGCAGCACTAGAATGAGGATGCGCTTTTTTCATCTCTCAGATTCTACCAGACCATTGTTCAGGTGATGAAAACATCACCTTAAATGCACTGGAAAAGTGTTGTCATCTGAGGAAGTATTTTTTAACGGGATTGCCCACTGTATTACTTTCTCTGTTTTGGATAACTAAATAACATGACCATCTCTTACACCTTAGCTACGGAGAAAGGAGCACTCGGTCATTAGAAGATCAAATCTCTTTAAAATGTCACTATTTATCTATGTACGGAAGTTATATGCAGTATAGACCAAAGTATCAACTCAAAATCAAGTAGATACTCTGGAACACCTTCCCTTGAGGACATATTTGTCCTTTTCCTTCCCTTACTCTTCTATGGTTTTGTTCAGCAGTAGTTAATTCAATAAGTTGCAGTATATTCTAGTCTTGTCCCTTGACTGGGTAAGAATTAGAGAATTTCTGACCCAAAAGTACACATCTAAAATGTGGGAGTTTTGCGTGAATGAGTATGTCTTTTGGTGTGAACAATTTTTTTGCCAGTTGAACTCTAATTAAACCTAAAACTCAGAGTAAAATCACTCTAAAATCATTGAATTGCAGCAAATTTCCACTAAAACTTATAACTGGCTCAGATATACTTGAAAGATTCACAAATCTTTTTATGGTTTCTGCTCAACAAGGCAACCTATAAAAATAATTCTACCAATATGAACACTAACTATACAACATCATTATAACTAATTGCCTCAGATGATGCTTTAAATTACTTTATCTACCAATGAGAAAGAATTGTGTCTATCAAAGTCAAATTTTGGGCTTACATATCAATTTATAAGTTTCCATTGAAGTGCCAGATCTGGAAGTTTATGGCACCTTTAAAACTAGACTGAAAAATTGATAGTCAAATCTATGCTGCAGATTACTGGTGATGATGCACAAGTAGGAAAGAATTGGGCTTGTCTTTCTTTGCAAAGTCTGCAAGGCTGACAGCAAAAATATCTATAATCTAAATATATTTGATCTAAAGTTATTGAGAGAGAAACATGACAACCTATCACATCTTTTTTTCTTTTTAAACAAAGTCACATTTCTGAGAAGAACTACAGTTTAAGGAGTCTTTCAAGTTTTGAGGTCTGAGTCAGTCATGAAAGCGGAAAGTGGGCATAATGAACATGCAAAACTCCAGCAGGTATCTTTAGATTCAAGTCAATCACTTTATAAGCCCCTTGGAAGGGTAGCTTTCCCTCAGAGATATACAGGAGAACTGAGCAGAATTTTGTTCTTCAGGAGTGATCACCACCTCCCACTTCCTGGGAAGCTTTTGAAAGTCAGCTAGAAAGCAGCCTGTTGATCCATTACAGTAGTTCTGCACCATTTTCCTTCTGAGAATTACTTCATAAGAGATGCCAGGAGACCCACCAGTCTTATTCTTGTCTCTCCACCCTACTGTACTAACGTAGTTTCTTTACAACAGCCACAGTTGTCCACCATTTTTTTCTTAAAATTATTCAGAACGCTGTTACATCGGGATGAATGCATTTTGAGAAACGGATGCACCATTCTGAAAGACTAAGATCACAGGATCTCATAGAGATCTCTATTTTCTACCGGTTTGGTGTGTGTTTTTTTCCTTCATTATTCTAGATTATCTCATGGGAACAGGCTCATCACCTTCCAACAGTGTTATCCATATTGAATATGGGTAAGGCTGGCAGGAAAACAACAAATTTGCATATTGAAAGTGTTTGAAGTTTCGATTTCTTTTGTCTTTTGATCATCAGCTGAAGGTTTTGATCACATACCTCCCACGCTTTGTGTCTGCGCTAACTTACACTAATCCATATCTGTTTTGCTGAAATTCTATCCAAGATTTTATGCTATTGTTACCAAAACTGAAACATATTACTTCTTCGGGAGAAAATGCAAGATTTAATTAGCTTTGGGTATAATTTAAGTAAGGATTAAACTTACTTAATAATAATAAAATATAAAAATAAACTTAAGCCATGAAATGATAAATTAAATACTGACTTCCAAATAAAATAAATTTTAAAAAGAAAAAGGAAAATAAAGGTATCATGACATATCCTTTTACTTCAACTAATAAGAAGCACAGAGGAAAAAAAAAAACATGTTGATCAGCATCCAAAGAACATTACGTTCTTGAATATGGATATTTCAAATTCTTTTGAAAGGTCTCTGACATAGCATAAATCTCTAATTTACAATCTTCAATGAAACTTTAAATGTAACAAGCAAAACAGCCAAATTACACAGCAAAAAAAGAGAAAATCTTCTTTTTCAATAGTCTGTAAATACACACAATATTTAAAATGAAACCCGTACAAATTTGCCTGAAAGATATTTCATTCTAGTCACTAAGGTAGTTTGGCTGGGTAGAGATTTCAAAAGACTGAAATGCTGCTGCAACTGCCTTGATGGCATTTTTCCATCCTAATTATGTTTAAGTATTTTGTTTCTATTAATTATTATCTTTAAATACTTTGTATATTTATTCAATTAATATGAAGTATTAATTAGTCAAGAGTGCTGTTAGTTTTCTACTAAAACTTTCTGCAAGGTGTTAAAAATAAATTCCATGCCCTCTTCCAAATAGCTGACACCTATTTCATCATATTGAACGTGAAACTGTCTCGTTTGATTGAATGTGTTGCACCAGTCTTGAATGAAGCCACATAAGAAGGTCATAATATTTCACACACTGTCTTGCAAAACAGTCTACAAACTCATTCTTAAATTTCTGTTGTATATAGATCAAATGCAAGAGAGACGAACTGCAACAGATAAAAATACTCTCTTAATTTCATTATATTGGAGATTTGTGTGGTAAATACGGCACTTTAAATACCCACGTGGTTTCTGAGAAAACTGACATTTTAACAGAATTTGTCACAGCATTGCATGCTTTCATTTCTGTTTTCAGGTACATAACTGTTTCCATCCTTGCTGATTCTCCAGCTGTAGCACCAATAAGAAGTCTACAATGACCAGTACTGAACCTGAGTGAGTTGCAAATTGTAACCCATAGGCCACTAATCGTCCATACAGACTATATACAGGGTTGTTTCTAAACAAAGAGTGAAATATTCTTCAAAAAACAATACTTCTGTAAAGAATAACAGACATTTTATAAAATGTCTTTCCTGCCACAAATTATTTTTAAGATTTGGAAACAGTTTGTCTTAAAATTCAAAATACTTCCGATTTGTTTCATTTAAAAAGAATCCGAGTGCTATGCTGTACAATCCACCTAAGTACTGGGCAGAAAATACTTCTGGCATGTAGAAAGAAAACACTAAACTCCCTACTCATAGACAGGACAATAAATGTTTTAATCCTGGATAGCATAAACTCAGATGGGGACTTAGCCACAGCTGTTCCTTTCTAGTGTCTCCTATCATAACAGGAGTATGAATTTGTAACAGCAGTAGTCATACTTTGTATGAGTAAGTAATAACATGGACAGAAAAATATAGGCCTCAGTGTTTCAGAGTCTCTTCTGGGATGAGGAGAAACGAGTTTCACCTGCTCACTGCACTCAATGTATCTGCATGTCTGCAGCAGTTGAACCATTCCAGCTGAAGTCCAGTCCTAGATTTCTGGTAGGAAACAGTAGAGATCTTGAACCCATGTTTCCTATGTCCCAAATCAGTACTCCATTCATGAGAACACCAGCTATGCTAGAAATGCTTTCAGCCAGGAATCCCATCCAAGATTTCATAACTCCTTCCGGTTTAAATTTTGTCGAAAGTGCTAGGTTCCTACAAAAGCTTTCTTTTCAGTGAATTTATATTTTTGGATGGTGGCATTTAGTTGAAAAAAAATATATAGGGCCAACCAGCCCTATTCAAAGCTGTTATGCAATCATTTTTAAGAGATTTGCAGACCTTTGTGAAAAACTAGTCCAAAAACCAAGCAGTTATCAGCACTTTGCTAAATTTAGATTTCCCTTGGTTACGGAAATCTGGTTAATTTTCCTTTCCTTAACATTGCCCATATTTTTTCACAAAAAGGGATGACCAGGAAAGCTTAATAAGATTTAAAAGTAACCTTGAGATATTAGCACCAAAGTGATGCTATCATTGCTTGCAAGGAAGGGGATACCAGATAAGATACTCAATCTGTTTTTGTGGAATTCTATAGATATACAGTATATATATTAGATGAGTTCACTTCACTGGTGACTGATAATCATTTTACTCCAATTTCTGAGAAACAAGAAAACCCTACTTCATCACAATCAGATGCAATGAATTTTGAACACTATATTCAGGTATAAAAACAAAGCAGTTATGCTTTCTATAATATCTGGATATTATGAATGGGAGACTCCAAGTGCATGATGTTATACTATACTATTTCTGCTGCTCTAAAGAGAAACATGGACATTTTAACTAGAATAGACTGTGAAAATTATGGAAATTTGTCACTACTTATACATAAGAACAGAACATTCCCCAGTAGTCATAGATCTCAGCTCCTTTCACTTTGCTAAGATGCTCACCCTCTGCTCAGCTCAGTCTCCACCATTTCCCTAGTACCAGAGCTTGTAGCAAGGACCTTGCACAATGGCATAATTTGAAACATGCTTCTGGGGAAAATTTCATTCCTGAGTTTGTCTAGGGTTATACAGGCTATTTAAGAGAAATGAGGCAGATGCACATACTAGAATCTCTACAGGATCTTTGCAGAAAGTCTCATCCATGATTCAGCTCATGGCTTTTTGTTACAGAAGTCAGTATTGATAAATCAAAAACTGAAAGATTGATCTGTCAAATTCAGAAGGTGCCGTACTGTTGCTAACATAGGAAGCATTTTACAGCAAAGACTCTCCAGTACTTACTAGAAATCCCACACTTGTATGTAGAAGGCATAGCTATACATGACTTTGAGTTACTATATTCTTTGCTTCAAAATACATGGTGGTTGATTTGGGTATTAGTGAGGAATGAAAAAAAAGAGTTTATTTTTTCTATATAAAATCACATATACAAATGAGTCTTAACAGTGTGATAAACTATTTCCCGTAAAATATTATAAACCGTTAAGTTATCCTTTAAAAAATATTTTTATCCTTGGCATGTAACTCCTGAGAACTTGTAGGCAATAACTGTACTTCCTTTACAGCTTTGTTTTGTTAAGCAAGCCTAGTGAAACTATTGCAATCAACTTAAGCAATGGTTTCCATTATTTTATTCCTCCTGTTACATCTTTATCTATCTTCTGTTTCATTCACATACAACATGAAAGATAGTCTGTGGAGTACCATACACAATAGGGTTGATCTATACACAATAGGTTCAATCTATTGGACTTCTGTTGACAGAAATGACACATTAACCTCCTTCCCAACTAAGTTACGCTGGAAGTTCACAGTAATTCTCTTTTCAAAAAGCGTTTCCATATGATACCAGGAATTTCTTCCTGTTAGTCCATATGGCATTCCCTCACATTTTGTGCTACAAAACTATATCTCATTTTTACTACTTTAGTCTAATCATCAAGTTGTTCTCATATATCAGATATTCGTTAGTAGTGATAACGCCTTATAACTTTAGTGACCAGAAATTTTCCTCTGCACATTATTTTTTTATTTAAAGTCAGTAACAATCGAGAAAATATTTAACATAACATGTTAGTTTTCAGGCAATTTCCATCACGAGAAAAAGACAAAACACACTAAAAGACTTGGTTGAGCCTCTTACACACATGCAAATCTACTGTCCACAAATTCCCACTAAATCTTTGATTAATGATGTACTAGCAACCACAGACACATTAAAACATTTTAATTATGCCTGCTATTTCATCAGATCTAAATAAGACATATATGCTCTCTGCATTTCCAGAGCACATCTAAAGCAGCCTTGAATGAGATTTCAGGAATTGACAGAGATGATGGAAGATATGGGAATATTAAAGCTGTAAATGTAATTATGCTCAAGATGAGGAGACAGTCTCCAACTATGAAATGATTTTCCTCACATGACTAGAATGCCATCATGTCAGATACTCTGTTTCACACTATTTGTTCTAGCTTCAATCTTAAGGCAATGACACTTAGCATCATAATGTTCTCCCTTCTAAGATCATTCAAACAAATCACATCAGTTCCATTTTGAGAAAAGAAGAAAATCACAAACCACACACAAAAAACTCAACTATTGTTATTCAGAGGGTTTACAGCTAGGAGAAATGCAGCATGTTCTGGACATGGACACCATCCAAGAACTATGGTGGCTATGAACTGACATAAAACTAATAGAAAGTGAATGCTTAGATCCCTAAAGGAAGGGCAAAATGAGGAGGCATATTTTAGCAAATATAAGTCAGATTAAGTAGCAGTTACAGCTGAATCAAGGTCAAATCAAGGAGCTATTGCTGTATAGAAAGGAAAACTGTTTGGCTAGAAGAGTCTCACTGAAGAAAATGAAACATTGAATATCTAAATATATGTAAAGTATATTTACCCCACAGAAAATGGCAGACACCATGAAACATTGTTAGAAATCATTCAAAACACACACAAAAAACACATGTTTCTAGCATTTCTTACCTATATGTCATTGCAACTGAAAATGACACATTCCTTCAAAACCTTTGGTATAAAAACTATTACATAGAAATACTCTGAAATTAAAACTGAAAATTTCATTTCTAGTCTTTCACTGACTACATAAGAGAGTTAAACATGTGATGTTTAATTCCTGGTATATTGAAAATTTACTTAGATAATTAAGTTTTCTATACATAGTCTGTGCTGTTGGAGAGAACAGCATGATTTTCACAGGTATACACTAGCACAGAAACAGTAAATCTAAGTAGTTCAGATTTTGTTCATTTTTTAGTGCAATTTGGGGATCACGTGACCTTACACATTAATAAAAAACTCATGCTCATGAAAAGGAATTAACTTTAAGAATTAATACATTCCATTTTAGTGCCTCAAAGAAATATATAGATATCAAAGACTAAGCGTGAAAGAAAAAGCCATCTAGTTTGTAAGTATTCAGATACTTCATTTGCTTTCTTCCCTAATATTGTCTAAATCTAACCTCAAAGTTGTCTCTGCTTTTAGTGGAGGCTTAGATCACATTACCCTATGAAGTCCCCACTAACCTAATTTATTCTGTGAGTCTATTTTCAAGGTCAAGCTTTCCAGGTTAAGGACAGCAGCACCTTAGAACTCTTATGAGTATAGGCTACAGTTATGTAGTGTATCTATAGGCTGTAGTTATTCTACTACAATGATTCTTCACAGATTCTTCTGGCTGTTCTTTTACATGGGCTGTTTTCAAAGCACATCTTACATATGACCACTTCCCCCCTGCTAGTCACCATCCAAACTCATATTTCTAGACCCTCTAACTTTTTCTGTGAGCATCCACTATTTCACACATCTTAGAGTCCTGATGGAGGAAGGACCCTGATGGAATTTTGCCCAAAGAGGGAGCTTCTCTGCTTCTGTCCCACTCAGCCAATTGCATCTGCACTAGAACTGGAAGCAGAACAGGTGTCTCCATGCTGTGGTTGAGATGGGTCATGTGTAGGTGCAGAAGTCAGATCATGAGTTTTAAACTGGTTGAGGAAGTCACAAGCAAGTATGTGAGATGGGAGAGCTCTGTGTGAAGAAGTAGGAATAATGTACATTGATAGGACATTCAAAGCTTTCTTCACCTTTGCTATAAATTTTATTTTCTTTTTGAAGTTGAAGGTCTCATTATATGTAGTAGACAGTTTATTCTTGAAAATGACCAATGAATATGATGTGACAGTTACTTTCCCACAGCTAATATAGGTTATCATCAATGTTCTAGAAGCTCCCTTAGTTTCCAAAGGTTAGACTCATTTGGAAGCACCTTTAATTTCTAAAGAGAAGTATCTGCCAATGTGCTAGATAGAGGTAGGAAGAGAGAATAGATTTCAAGGTACACAGTATCATCTCAGTAATAATGCAGATATTAACTATCACTCCAGAGGATGTGGACAAACTTTATTCTAAAGTAAATAGTTATAGGGGGTTTTTGTTTGTTTTTTCTTTTAAAACAGTCAATAGGTGTACAACTGCTAACCTACCTCCATCATCCTATCTCCACATGATTGCTTCTGTTTCCTATTGATGCTTCTATAGGGTTGATGTTGCAATTCATGTCCAGTTCCGTCCATCTCCTAGGCTTCATTCTTACACATTCCAGAAGACTCCCATGGTTTTACACTTACAGCCAGATTATGGACCACAGTATAACTCAGTAGACATGACTGAGTTCAATTGCTATGGTTTACTCCAGTTAGGACTCAATGATCAAGAGAGCTGAGTGAAAAAACTGCCTTGCAAAATCCAACCTGTAAGTATTTGTGGTGGAAGGAGTGTCTTTAGGCCATTCTTTTCTTTCTGCTTGTTCTAATTTTTACCAAACTGACCCAATTAGACTAGATATATTTGTAAATACTGAAATAATCTAATCCAAGTACCACTCCTAGCATTGTTTGACACATCACTCCAAAGTCTTATTAACTATCTTGAACAGCATATGGAAATAAAGAAGCTTAAGGTGAAACAAAAAGAACCAACTCTTTCCTAATAAATTAGTATTCAGGTATCTCCAAAGATTTTATTCTTTTAATCTGTCATAAGAAAAAAACATTATATAAACGCCGCTGGCACAGGATTTGCTGCCACAGTTTCCTAGCCACAGTATGTGGCTCACTGCTGCTCGTTACTTAGCGTTTTAAGAAAACCAAGCAAAATTCTCATTTCAAGATTAAATATCGCATTTGTCCATGGAACCTATTGTTTATGAAGTTATTACAGTGTTCTAAAAGAATGCAGAGACTGGCTTTCTGATTCAGGTGCATGTGCATGCATGCATACACACAAAATGGGACTGTATTTTCCTTGGCACCATTAAGTGTCAGCTCTGGCTTTATTTTATTATCACTGAGGAATATGCTTCTCTGACTTCATCTGACCTTTAAGAGCATTGTTTGCTAATGCTAATAGCATACTACTGTGTCTGAAGCACACTAAAAAAAGAGACTGGCTGCCAGATACGCATAGTACACTTAAGCAAGGAAAGCCTTTTTAACTCTGAACAATGACAGTCAAACCACTGCAGGCTTGAGACTCTGTTAAGTACACCAAATGGCTGATTATTCAAACCTTTACCAAACCTCTTTGGTCTTTTAATACAGAAGGAAGTCTTTTAAGAACAGATGTAAGAATTTGTGTTTCTTTCTTGGTTTTATTTTCTTTTTCCATAGGAAGTTTCTGATGCCTCTCAAGTTTGGCCTGGCTGGAATAGTTATCCTTCCATGATGCAGATTTTGCACAAGTTGCAACTAGAAGTGCAGAGTGCAGGAAAAGGATCAAAAGTGGATTAACTTTAAGAGCTTATCAGAATGGGAAGATCAAAGTCTTGAATGAGTGATTCCAATTAAAAATCTGTGAAAGATCAGATAGTTACTTCAAAAGCAATCTGATCTAAGTTCAGTTCAAGGGCTTGGTAAAGAACAGTCAGTTCTAATTTTATCTGGACTGATTCACCTATTTGTAACAGCTGTCCTATGTCCTCTACTAACCAAGTCCTGTGGATCTGCACTGTTTCACAGATGTTGAAATTTTAAGGCCCTGAAGAGGTTTCTTTTCTGATAAACTAGCAGCTTGACCAAGCATATCTTACCCACTAAGAACAACGTATTGTGGAGATTCCATAGGGTATGCAACAGAACAGCAGGTAAGACGATATGTCTCATAAGGAAAACTTAAAATAGACAACTAAGAACAACTCTTGGAGTGTACAACAGGTTTACTGAATTAAAGGTAAAGAAAACACCAGCAATTGTTAGAACAAAGTAAAGAATTTCAGAATACATTTCCTATGAACACTCAGAAATATCAGAAACACTGATATTATTATTCACGCTACTGAAAAGGCTGCAGCGTAAAAATAATTGAAGTATTAGTCATTAGAACAGGATAAATTTCAGCAGAGTTCAAAGACTTTCTTCACCTTCCTTCACTTCATTTTCATTGAATTTTACTTCGGACAAAAATTAAATTTTTACAGATTCTGAAATCATGGAGTTTTACCCAAAAAAACATTTGCAGCACCACTCACCAAACCCCTCCCCAAATATCTTGTCAATGCCTTTTAAACATTAGCAAAGAAAAACAAACTGCTTTGAAAGGCATTGAGGACAATCCTGTATGAAGATATTCACTCAGCCTATTATGGTCAAATACTAGTGGTGACTTTTCTTATGTGTGCAGTACTGATGATTTATAGACTATTACTGTAACAGTGAAATATTTACCAGAAACTGGACTGGGGCCACCAATTCATTTCACACAAGCTATTGAAACAGTTATTTGGTTCCTTTAAATCGATGTTTCTCATTAGCTTGCTTTGGTTTCAAAAAGGCTGCTTACAGTCTTTGCAACTATTTATATGGCTTTTAAGCACTTAGTGTAGTTCATTAAATAAGGGTTAAAGTAATTGAAACATCCCAGTGAAACACACATAGTCCTTTTTCTAAAATTTTTCTTGTTGCCATACACTTGAGGCAATTCAAAACAATCAAGGCAGTTTGATAATGCAAAGGGTATTGCAGTTCCTACTGGCTTTCATCATTCTTTCTGACCATTTGCATGAGAAACAGCAAAAAGAAGCCAGCTATTAAGTAATCGGGTACACAGATGCACATCCTTTACCCACAGAGGTTTCATAAGTAAACAGCAACAAAAGAATATACATATAAAATGGAGTGTAGCCAACTATTATTTTTAACACTGAGGCAACATGTAATGTTCCATCTATATCAAAACAATCTATGCATGAAATAGGTCCCTAGTTTCCTAGTGCAAGTGTTTGAAATTAAGTAAAGCAAATCCTTCTTATAGATGAGGGTGGTTCTGAGTCTACAAGAAAAAGCAGAGAGCCCTTACCCACTGCATAACCAGTAGCCCTTTAGCTGATTACAGCATTCATCTTGGCTTTGGGAAATTCCAATATAGATCTTTACTCTGCTTATGTAAGGATAGAAACTTTAATTTTCTAAAAGAATGTCTTAGGAAATACATTACAGAATTATTCTCTCCCAAGGTTTCCTGTTGGAGATATCTCATTATGTATAAATGATTGGCTTGTTGCAGACCAGGTATGAATCTCTTTTGCAGATCTCTAGTGGTTCTATCTAAAGATTCTCACCTGCTGCTTCAACTCCTCCATCTCTATATAAAGGGGCTACCACAGAAATCTAGGTGTCCCAAGTTAAAGTCTGGCACATGCGAGAAAGATGATGGCAAATATGTTGATGCTATCTCAGGCAAATTCAACTATCTTCCTTCCGCATGTCATTTTAGCAAACACACTCTGATCATCATGTTCCTAAACTCCTTGACCTTCATGCACAGAGGAATGTATAGACTATGGAACTGCCAAAGGCAATAATCTCCTATCCCTATACTGTTAAATTTTTTCTCCCCTACAGCCAGAACTGGGACAGCCGGCAATTCTAAAACTAAAGTTTGCAAGCAAATCAAGGAATATCATTAGCTGTGTTTATATGATTTGCAGTATATATCAATTTGAAGGTGTTTCTAAAGCAGAACTCATACTTCAAAGGAAAGAAACACAACAAATGTCCCAGCTGACTTTTTACTGCCAGCCTAATATTTTCAAATTTTACCAAGTATGTGGCTGAGCAGCAGGAAGTACCAAATTAATTAAAATACACACTAGTAGTAGTGTCTGTGCATATGAGACAGAACAACCATTTGTTCAGTAAGAGATAATTACATGTATTTCCCATTGGATAAGACAGACAGACTTTAATCCATAACATTTAGTTCCACAGCTGTAAGCATTAAATTTGCTTTAAAAATTACTGAACCCCAGTTCAAAGTACAATGTTTCATGAGAGTGAAGTAATCAGGCAAAATCCCCCAAACCTCCACTAGGCAAAGTTCAGTTGCTGTCTAAAAGAATATTTGGAGAAAATCTTCTCACACAATCAGTACACTTCATATGACTCAGGTAATACACCCTTAGTTTATGTTTGTGCTGCATCAACCAGTCTCTGAGGATAGACTCCTGGGATGTATCATAAGTGCACAAATAGATTTTTGTTCCTTGGTATGACTGCCAAAGAAAAAAAGACTACCTAGGTGAGAAGACTGCAAGAAAGTAGTAAAATAAGGAAAGGCCTGGGGTGGAAGAGCTTACAGGTAGGTTGTTCCCCACCCTTGCTGCAGTTTAGTTTGATTTTCACATGACAGACTTGTTTTCAAACAGTTCTAATCTAGTCCCACTGAAATATCTGGGGATACACAAGTTTATAGTCTGAGGTTCCAGCTCCAAGACTGATGCTTTCTGGGTTTTTATGGTAAAACATTTAATCTTCACAAATAGCTTGTCACCATAAGAGTCTCAAATGGGCAGAAATGACCTTGTCTCACTAGCTCTTCATGAACTGTAGTTAAATAACTTGCAGTAGGAGTCCAGAGGCTTCTGCCTCATTTTAATTGTGTTTTCAACGAAGCCGGCATTTCTATTGTCCAAGTCAACTGCAGTTCTGCAGTGTGACCTGAATTGCTTCTACAGAATCTATGTGAACTACAAACTCCAGCATACTCTAGTTGAGCTATTAAACTGTAAAGAAATTAAATGTTACTGCTAGCCATGTAGATGGTCAATTTTAAAGCTATTTGATGTAAAAGAAAGCAACAAACATAGCAGTTATTTCCTTTTTTTTGTTTTTTTTTTCACTTTACTGACAAGAGAAATAATCAAGCTAAGCCACTGCTGAGGAAAGAAGCCTTATGCAATAGGCACATGGCACTTGTAAATACACACAGAAGCCTCATGATACTATTCAAGTAATGTATGAACAATACCTTCCTAATAGAGGAAAAAAAGACAGCACTTGGGCAACATATATTCCAACTGAAGCTTGGCAAAGAAAGCAAGTAGTTTGCACATAACATCTGGACTATACAGTTTGGGTTTAACATCTGCTGCAATAGTAGATTTTCCCCTAAAGCCCCTGCAGTTATTAATATTGAGAAAATAGGATTACTGTCTGTACAGTACCAAGATGAAAAATTGTTTCGATCTGCAAGCTGTCTGGTTATTTAGAAAGCATTCAAGACTGTTTCTTGAATAATATTTGAATAACAACTTTGGGAAAATGGACCTTTTGGATTATTTTCTGATTTATCTTCCTTATTTTCTAAATCACAGAGCATACAAATTCTTGCATCTTCCTGCCACGTGAATGTGAAGGGTTTCCAAGAAATTAAATAGAAAAATTGCAAATCATAATATTAGAATAATAAAGACTGATTTGCAGGACTTCCTACTGTGGTAAGCTTGCCCTGAAGTACATAAAATCAGTTACAGCCATTACATACAGAGGTGTCTATTGGGCTGGTTTTTATTGCACACCCTAGCTAGAAGAAGCTGGAAAACACTTCAAAGGGAAAGTGGATGAAAATACTGGCCCTGATGATGGTTGCTAGGCACTAAGCAATGCAGAGAAAACTGCAACAAGACAAGATTCAAGCAGATTTAGATACTGTCCTAATGAACATAGAGGGTCATTAAAAACCAAGGGCTGATTTAGACAATTTTGCCCAGACTATTCAGACTAGGCTTAGTCTTCAAAAATGAATACAATATCCTCGTAGGTGAACACAATGACCGTTACCAACTCATCATATTTAATTCTCAAATAAACAAAGTCAAACAGCATTCAAGACTCCTACTGAGCACAAGCTCAGTGGTTCATTTGCAAAGCATCTGCTGCATGATGGAAACCCAAATTCTAACCTACCCACTCCTGGATGCAGTTGCACCTTTTCAACTCTTGGCTGCACATCCAACTACTTTGGGATCCTACCCACCTTGTGCTGCCTCGATGGGAGGGATTGGGTCCACTGCTGATGTACATGTCAATCAGTGGGCTTCTTTGCCAACATGTGGCAAATTGTACCACACAAGGCACTTCCAGGGCAGCTGCAATGCCTTTGAGTTCATCTGGCACAAGTCCAGGGTAAAGTGTACCTTTCTGTGTAAAACAGATCAGAAAGAGTACAAGAATCACAGAACAATCTAGGTTGGAAGCGACCTCTGGAGGTCACCTAATCCAACCTCACTCTGAAAGACAGGCTTTGGGTTCAAAGTAGACTTCAGGTCTTTAAACAATTCTGTCCTTGAATACATTCAGTTTCAGAGTGAGCAGTTTGGGGATTTTTATTTTTTCTGGCAAGTTCAAGTCTTTGATCACAGTTATTTTTTTGTAGATGCATGATGTTTCCTCATGATACCTGTCATTTCTTGTCATGCTTCAGATCTAGAGACTGGCTGGAAATAATATCCAAAGTTATCCCAGATTTTGGAGTATAGATTCAAACTCTTCTCCCTTGTTACCTATCTGTTCAAAATGCTTCTGTTAATATAATTTTGATTCTACTGCTTTCATTTCCCCCCTATCTTAGAGAAAAAATAATTTAAAAATCAGCAAAGTGTCATCATCCCAATCCAAAAAACTCAAAACAATCCTCAGCTAGTCACGGAGCATATTGAACTGCAAACAAACAGAGACATTAATTCCATTCCAGAAGTTTTATCTTCTGTTGAGGCCGTACTAAATGTCTTTATTTAAAAAAAAGAAAGTTTTTAAATGAGCAATTTCCTCAGTATTTTAGAATTCTGAGTATTATTAGTATTTTAGAATACAAAGAATTCTCTAGGTCATCTACTACTAGGGCAGAAGCATTTGTTTATATACTCAGTTGCTTTACATTGTATCTACAGAGCACTTTATTGTTTGCATTTATCTTCCTGTCTTTTTAAGAAACATTATTTTCAAGTTGTGTCATAACTTGTGCTCCAATCTACTAATGGTGTTTGGACAGAATTTCCATTTTTTAAAAGTTTTTTAGGCTCTAATGAATTAGGTTTTTTCTATGATTCATTGTGCCAAAATTAGTATGTTTGTTTGTTATTCAATTTACTTTTGTACCAAAATGCACTTAGATGGTCATCTCTAGGATGATTTTATAGTTTAAGATTTCTGTTGTTTTTCCATTGAACTTTCAACCACATTGTAACTTGATTCCTTCAAGTCTCACAATAACAAACCCATCAAAACTGCCATCAAAACACCTCTGCTAATAATTTACACGTCACTCAATAGCTGAATTACTCCTAGCCCTCTGTAGAGAGGATTAGTCTATTCCTGCCATTATAAAGTCGTAATAATTACTATCATTAAAAGAAACAGTTACCACCCTACTATCTCCAGCTTTTCAACCATTTCTTTGAAGAAGTCTTACTCCTCAAAGGAGCACTATTAGCACAGGAGAAAGAAAGAGGTAGTAGGGAAGATGGTAGTAGCAGAGGGGCAGGCAGCCCTTGGAACCTGCATGGAGTGAAGAAACTGAAGGACATTGGGCTCACTGCTGCCCCAGGTGCAGAGGAAGAAGAGTCGACCCCATAGGCAAACTTCAAGACAGTTGAACCAAGTGATCTGCTCTGACATTTCACATGACTGTGGCTGTCACAGGAATTTGGGCAGCAGTGTGCAGAGCATTTGTCAGTGATTTAGCAGCCATTTAGTATAGCGCCAGTGATTTCACCATTTAGTATACCATCATATAGTATACTTCCCCAAAGGGAGGTGAGTTTACCTTACAAAATGACCAAGGGAATGTCACATTGTTGCCACCATTTAGTAACTTCCTACTAACATGTGATGTCCTACTTGCCTCTCCCTTACTTTATCTGCTCCGAAGCCAGATACTTCTTATGTTTTAAAGAAGTATTTTAAATATGTCCTCAATTTGTTATTCATCCATTTAATATGAGGTTAGTTATAATAATTTCTCCATGCTTTCACAACACATTAGAATAGATTTCACTCTATTATCATACATGTCTTTTCATTATTTAGGTTCTGTCATGATGTGGTACACTTTTTCTGTTACCTGTATTCACTTGTATTTGTAACCAAAGCCAAGGATTTGTAAAGCGACTGCATGGAATTTGTGTTCTATTTTTGTACTTAGGTATCTAAAGCAGTGGTTTAATTTTTAAAAGCACTGAGCATACAGCTCCTATTTCAACTATCAGGATGAAGAATAAAGGCCACTGAAATGTTATTTATTTTTTAAGAAAGTGTCTTTTTCAAAGTTTATTTTCTATGTTTTATTTTTCACGATACAGTTTGAAAATTTGACAGGTGAAGCAGAAAAGACTGACTAAATAAATGAAAGGTTTTATATGAATACTGGAATTCATTGCCACAAGAAATGAGAGAGTTCAGCACTTCAGTGAGATTTTGAAATGAATGCACATGAATAAAGTGTGTTATAGAGCTTAAGACAATTGGTACGAGCAAAATTATTTCTCTCTCAGATAAGCCTGCACATTATAACAGCTTTTCTTCTTCAGTTTTTCTATTTGGACACCATTACAGTCCTCTGTCAAAGGAAGGAGAGTGAACAAGAAAGCCAATATCTTCAGTAATGTGGCAATTGCAATGTTCTCATGAAGCACTTTACAGTTCACTACAGTACTAATTAGTGCTTATTTTTAAATTCTATGTTTGCATTCTAAAGTTGAAAAATCCCTCTTTTTGGTCTTAATGCCAGTGTACAATGGGGAGTTTATAAAAAATACAGATTTTGACATTCCAGATCAAAGACAATATTCAGACTACTGAATTTCAAGCACAATCACGGGATGAAAGCTCCACTACCTGGGTACAAAGGAAGTTAGAGAACAGAATAATAAACTTAACTTAAGAATGCATATAATATCCAATACAGTCAAATCATGAATCTACCTGATAACTTTTACTGGGTAGTGGCCAGTGTCTGAAATTTCATAGGAAAGCACAAAATCTCCATCATATCCTTGGGAGAGATGAGGAATTCATGAACATGTGGGAAGTACAGAGATGGAAGGAACTGCATTGATTCCCATAGGCAAATCTCTTATGTGGCATAGTTAAACGGTGATAGTCATTATACTGCACACTTCACATTGAAGGCCATCTACCAGCTACCACACTGTTTTAACAGTATATCCTATTGTTTAACATTTTTATACGCATTTCATGACTTTCTGCACACAGTTATCTGTGAAGAAAAAAAACCTGTCTTGATAGCAAAAATTTTCACCCTTAAAAGAATTACTTACTAAAAAGTCTATGGAACACAAAATGAAGGTAAATCATGCTCAAGGTGATGTTCTTTATCCTGGCACAAACTAGAAGTTGCCCCTAGTCAATCAGTTAATTTTACCTAATGCAGCTGGAAGTCTGTCAGGCCTGTGAAGGAGACAGACATGCTCACACCTCTTGTCTGCCAGCTGCACAGTTCTTCCAAATGATTTGTCGTTTATAAAGAAAATATGGAAGAGCCTGCCTTAATCCACTACTGTGTCAGAACATAAAGTCTTCAGTCAATGTAGTGAATCATTGTCCTGACGTTGAATTATTACTTTTCCTTAGTTGATTTTAATCACTTTGTACCTAGCAGAAAGCTCGTATTCTATGTCCTGGTCCTCTATCAACATTTTTTACCACGCAAATGTGTAATAACAAATCTCCCTCTACGTTTTAGACCTCAGGAATGAGATGCAGAATTAAAAGTGGGTATATCTCATTTGCTGTAAGAGGTTGAGGAAGGGAGGAGAAAGCACAACTGCAAGGGCCACTAAATAAGGATACAACTTATCTTGATGACTTTATTCGAAATTGCTAGTTACAAACCACTTTTGTTGTAAGAGGCACTCTTACTATTTTTAAAGAAAATTATCATAACTCACACTTCATAAGAACCTGTGCTTTGCCCAACCTGGAATTGTTACCCACTTGTAAAGAATCTGAGGGCGAGAGACTACTGTCCTCATTCCTATTGTTTTTTCTCTCAAATCCAGGCCACTTTCATGAGTTACTTTTAATTCTAAAACCACAAGATTGAAAACTTTTGATAAACTAAAAACCATAATCCTTTGGCCACAGTCTCAAATCAACCACTCACAACTTAATTTCAAAATACTGCAGCTATATTCATGATTGGTGTTTAATCAGTTCAAGTCGTCACTTAAGACATTAATATTCTCAAACATCAAATCACAAAAATTAGGAGGTTTGGGCACAAAGAAAGTCTGAATAAAAATTTAAGGAGAAACTTTGTAGGAAGTGTGTTGGGAAATTATAGTGGGAATGCTCTTCCCTTTTAATCCTCGGTGAGATATATTATGGGGCTAGATAGACAGGTTCTGAACACTTGCCAGCTGTGTAATATAATGCAGTCTCATGACATTTATTCCAGACAAAGGGAAAGGGTCAATAAAGTCTGGGCAAAATCCCATTGCATGAGTTTGGGGTGCACTTTTTTTGTTTGATTGGTTAGGTTTGGTTTGTTTTAAATTACCTTCTTTCTCTTCTGAAAAGTAGGTATATTTTCTTCCATAGTCCTGCCATGTTCTCCTACCCAAACATAAGCCAAATAACTATGTGGAGTACTTTAAGGAAATTCTAAAATGAAAATATATTCACCTCTGCCAAAACTCACGTTGGGTAGTGGTCATGTGTATCATGCTAGACTTTTGGAATGGTTGATAATGGGAATATTAAACATTATAGAGAGCACACAAGAGACTAGGATCCTACAAGTATGTATCAACAATGTCAAAACCCTAATCAGCTTCCTTAACAGGAAGGAACAACTGCACATGCCACTGGCTGGAACCTCAGGAGCAACAAGTCAAACAGTGTATAGGAGTAATGCCATCTGTCAAATCACAATCTGCTGACTTAAATGTAAATGTGACATGCGGTAAAGGTGCCACAAAACTTTTACTTTGGACTATCAGATACTACAACTATTAAGTATACATTTTCTGGTTAAAAAAAAGGAAAATTATACTTGCCTGAAGACAACACTGGCATCTTCACTTTTCACAAAAAGAGAATCTGACCCAGCCTACAAGCTATTCTATTGAGAATACAATAAGATCATTGGAACAATGATACATATTTTCTCTTTAAAATTTCATTACCATATATTTTGTCCTACATTCATTAGATGCAAGTGAAAATATAACTATCATAATTTAGAATTAATTTTATAAAGCACAAAAAAAAATCTTGAGACAGTCTTATATTCTCATATATTTCGTTTTGAGGCAATGATACCTTATTGTACTTCCAGACCTGCAAAAGCCAACAGACATACCTTCTTCCAATTATACCATTTAAGTAAATGTGGCTTAAAAACTAAATTAATATTACACTGACAGATCAAATGCTATGATAGAATAGTCCTAAATACTCTCCTCCTGTTTTCGTAATTTTGTACAGCTTAAGAAACTGAAAATACTATGTAAACTCACATATTCTAAAATATAGGTATGTAAAGCAGTAATTCGTTATAATATATGCCACTTACATCCCTTGCCTCAAGATAGTTCTTAGTGCCCAAACAAATTCACTCAGATATCAGCTTGTATTGCTCTATACATTCTCTGTTCATATTCAGGAAATAGAACATAGCACTTTGAGAAAGCCCTTTGAATTACACAGTATTGCTTCTTCCAAGCACTATGTTGAAAGATTTGGGGCAGGGATCATCCTTTATTTTCTACAATGCCTAGCATAATGGGGTCTGGACTACCACTAAGGCTCCTAGTAGCTTTGATCCTTCAAATAACTTTACTGCAGTCTAATGTCATAGATGACACAGATCAACCTCTGCACTGCTAACGCAAATGCTATGTGCTACTGAAGTTTTATTTCACCACATGGCTGCACTCACTCAAGACACCAAACCCAAGAAGACAGCTCCACCTAAATCTATATTGAAGATCCTTTCATAAGGATACACAGAATGTTTCTAGAATCAGCTGCAGCCTATTGAAATTCAACCTACTCCTCCAATTCTGAAATCCATCAGAAACAAACTGCCACTATACTGCTTTCTCTTGAACAGCACTTTCTCTTTCTCTCCTTCCAAACAAGCATGTCGATATGCTGTCTTAAACTGCAAGCACTGCTGTATGTTCAGAAGTAATATCTTGCCAGCCAAAACACAAAGGTTTGTATCCATAATGGAAGGGACATAGCACCCCTGAGGGCATCAATATCACTTAAATACAAACCAACTCACAATCTGCAACAATTCAAAAATCAGCATTTACACATTTTGCTCATGTTATTTAATATAGTTCCACATTGCCTAAAAAACCACAAAAATCGTATAAATACTGGTAAATGCAGCTTTCCTGGTTTTTACCAGTAAAGTTCTTTAAAGAAACACACACATAATCTATATTGCTAGTGACTATTTTTTGCTAAGAACATAATGTAATTTGCTTGTTTGAAAATATAACTATTTTCTTCCACAGTTTTACATTACTCTTTTAAAAAGTGATTATATTCCAAGCCTTCTCAAAGCCTATAGTAAGCGTTATTCACATAATTTAGGTCATACATTTTTACTGGATTTATTTGTGCTGGTTGAATTAGGACTACCAGTTTGAATTATTTATGTGAAAGTTTCAACTCAAGCATTTTTATAAACATTTTATAACTCCCTTGTCCTATGTAAAGAGTCCTTTCAAATGTATATAATTAGTATTCCTAATAGAACTGAACTGCTTGTCTTCAAATCACTATATTAACCATTATTAAAATGACGAAAGCATTCTCATGATACACACACTTATAATCTACAAGTGAAAAATATTATAACATCTCACAGATGATACTTCTATGAGCTCTGTGACCTTCTACTGACATTGCTAAAATTGTTCTCATGAAAAAGTGTCAAACAGAAGCTGATGGCTGTCCTAAATCCAGGTACCTAATTCAAACGTTAGAAGTGAAAGCAAATGTGGTAAAACAATTAGCACACCAGTCATTTCCTTATTAGTTGTGACTAGATAATTAATAACAGCTCTATACTAAGAGAAGCTGTGAAAATGGGAAGGAAAGAACAAGAAAGGTGCTGGTCAGACTTTCAGCTCATAAAAAAAAAAAAGGTTAACACTTTCATATGGGTATTGAACCTATGATAAGTCCAGGAAGACTATCTGGTGACCTAAAGAGTCATTACTAGCTCAAGAGGGAGAGGGAACTGCTGGAGAGAGTCCAGCGCAGGGCCATCAAGATAATCAGGGAACTGGAACATCTTCCTCACAAGGAAAGGCTGCAGGAACTGGGGCTGTTTAGTCTGGAGAAGAGGAGACCACGAGGGGATCTCATTAATATTTACAAATATCAAAATGGTGGATGTCAGGAGGTTGGGGCATCACTTCTTTCTGTTGTATCTAGCAACAGGGCAAGGGGTAATGGGAGGAAGTTGGAGCACAAAAAGTTCCATTTAAATGTAAGAAAAAATTATTTTATTGTGAGGGTGAGGGAGCCCTGGCACAGGCTGCCCAAGGAGGGCATGGACCCTCCTTCCTTGGAGGTCTTCAAGACCCGTCTGGATGCATTCCTGTGCAACCTGATCTAGGTGGACCTGCTTTTGCAGGGGGAGTGGACTAGATCTCTAAAGGTCCCTTCCAATCCCTACCATTCCATGATTCTATGATTACAGGAACCTCTTGATCCTATATGATACATTATTATGTTTCTGTCTGGTTTTGAATCTGAGCTTCCCAAAAGTTCACTGATTCTTAAACTGGTTCCTGCCAATCCCCCTCTGCATCTGCTGATATAGAGGGAACAACCAATTTGAAGTCACGTAGATCCAACCACAGATTACGTAACACTGCAATTTTGCTTTGCCCATCTTTAGAAATGTCCAAATTTCACTAGATTAGCTTCCTCAGGAGATCGGTAACAACACTAGTGGACCATAAATGAACCCTTATGAACAAAAGATAACTTTAACAGCAAAATTTAACAGAACCATGTGGATAGAGAAAAGGATCTCAACTTGGAAATACATCAATGTCTGGATTCTAATGGTATACTAGTGACATATTAGTGTGCTAAAATAAAACACTTTCAGCTTCTTTTTGTTGGCTTTCAGAAGAATTTTGCTGAACAGTCTTCCTAGAGAATCTGAGAAATGCCAAAAACAAAGGCAAAATCAGCAGGATATTTTCCAACATAACAAGCCAGCATCTAGACCTTCAATTCAGACGACTGACCTAGATGCCACAGAGCTTATTCCAGGCTAGTTCCTGAGCCCTGAGAAATTCTCTTTCATTATTATTGTAAAGTGAATGTAGTTGCTTCAAAGTCCCTCCATACCCAGTTTTGAATGGGTTACACTTTGACCTTTACACAGTTGGTAAACTGGCTAAGCTGCCTTGCAATAAAGTCAAACAAATGCAGTACTTTATTCATATATAAAGTACAAAGACTAAAAGGGCAGCAGATACCTTGTTAAAAATTGGTAAATACCCTCATCTGATTAGAGCTGGCACTACTTAACATCATATGCAAGCAGTAAACATAGCCTGCTCCTGTAAGCTGTTTTCTAAGAAAGTTCACTGGTCAGGAACTTTATTGGTAAGACTGAGATAATTCTGCTCAGGCAAGGTTTCTCGGGTCTTAGAGAGATCCATTTTTCTGGTAACTGGGACACTTATATCTGGACTCAAACTTGCTAGGGAATTGATGAAAATAGGGACAGTATCTAGACCATGTTTCTAGGTCTGTTTTCCTTGGAGATAAACTTGGGTCCTGCCATATCCTTTACAGTCCTTGTATGTGACTATCCACTGAAAACTCCTTGAAATAAAGCTACTGAAGGACATCATGAGTGTCATAAAAAAAAAAAAGTGTCACAAATCTGGTGGTGAATTGTCACCTTATTTGTGACACTCATTGCCAAGACTAATACAGGATTCATGGTGTCACTTCACAGATTTCCAGTTTCTCTTTCTTAACTGCAATGTTAAAACAAAATTAGGTTTTAAAATATATACTTTGAATAGAAGCATGTATCACAAATTAACAAACCAATATTGTGGTATTATCTGCTTTTCTTATCCTCAATTTCTACCTGAGACTGCCATGTCAGCTTAATACCATTCTTCCAACTCTGTACTATCCTGAGATGAAGAAATTTTACTGAATGCTCTTTCTTGGTTACGGAACTCCCTAAACAAAAACTTCTTTATATAACAGGAAGACTTCCACCTTCAGTGCTTTGGACAAAGCATGAGAGCACAGGGAATTAAAATTAGGTTCTTGGGAAGAGTTCTCCCAGCTGAAGGGATGTGAAAGAAGAAAATTCCCCATTAATAGTTCTAACTAGTCATGTTCCGATTTAATTTCCTAAATTCATTCATATTTAAGTCCACAATATATATGAAGCCAAAGCTTGTTACCAGGAAAATTAACAATTTGAGGTTAAAGTGCATTTTTAGATGTCTGCCTGAGTTTGGTGGCTCCTACATTTCTGTTTCAGAATGAGCTTCTCATATGATAACTTCAAACCCTCCTCCTTCTTCAGATTGAATTACAATAACAAGCCAGAACTCTTCAGCTTTCCTGAAGATTATGTTCTATTAAAACAAATTCCCTAAGAGGCAAAGACCACTAACCTTAAAATACAGTTTCAGCATAACAAGCCTTAGATATTCATAACACATTATTTCCTTTTCTTTCCTTCTCCTCCATGTCAATAGAAGGTTGGCCACAAAACCATAAAACAAAGTCTTGGACTCTTCCTCGATTTTGAATATCAAAGTTCTAGTTTTTAGGCTTCCCCATCCACCCCCAAAAAAGGATTCATCTAACTCAGTAACGTTCCTACAAGAGTGATCATAATCAAAGCCCAAAGGAACACCAAATGCAGAATATTATGGTACCTCTCCCACAGCACTATCCCAGCCTTTAATTTTCAGCTCATGGGATATCCTCAGTCTGCTATAGTTTGCCTATTTATTAACCCTCAATGGATCCCTCTTGCAAATTCTTCTTCCATTCTCAACTCTAAGTTAATATAAACTTTCTGCATTCTTGTACAACAGTCATACTTCAGACTAATCCTCTTGATTGTTCATGAAGTAATGTCAGAGGGGAACAGTACAAAGAATGAGTCATTTCTCCCTCCTGACTCAACTTTTGTCCGGGAATGCTATATTGAGGCTATAGGGAATACGTGGAAACTACTGCTCCTTGCACAAGTCAGCCAGCTGCCAAGTACAAAAATTCATTTTAATAAGCTATCAAAACAAAAAGCTGTATTAAAATCTATAAAAGGCTTCCATGTGGTCATTTTCCATCTTTAAAGTGTATAGACTTCTCTATGATTCACTGAAGGCAAACTGAAAAATGTTTTGCTCACTGAAACAAAACATGACTGAGTAGCAAGAAAAATTCTACCAAAAACCTCAGTCTATCAGTAGTCTAGTCTAAAAGAATTTAATATAAAATAGCTTCTGCTATCACAGAATTCTGAGTATATCAGCATGAAAAAATGATTGAGGATGAGAAAGAATTGTCACAACCATCGTATCCAGTTTGTGTTTAGCATAGGCCAAACGATTTCAAATGAAGTTAGGTGTCTCATTTCCCCCTGTCCCCATAAAATGGTGAGGCAATGAGAAGACTTATTAAGTAAATAATATCCCTGTGAGAATACAGTGCTTCGCTTTCCTCCTTCCCTCCCTTCTCCCTGATCTAGCACTCAGTGATGGAAGCAAAAACAAGTATAAATCACTACATGCCATCAAGGCAAAATTGTCCCGGAGAGTCTGGCATCCTGCCCAGGACTTTACTCACTATATGACAAGTGGTGTTCTCTTCAGATAGGAGTTATCCTGCCTTATCAATAAATACCTCGAGTATGGTCATTTGATGGACATGATTGGAACAGATTCTGAAACATTTAGGGCTATACACAGTATTTCACTATTGTAAAGAAAATGGCAAATATCCTCAAGCAGGAATGATTTCTTTTTCTGCCATTAAATGTCTGAACCAATTGTTGTACAATCTCCTTGTTGTCCAGGCATAACATGAGGGCTTTTTTTCTCTGTATATTATTCCACGAGCCATTTTCTCCTCAGTGTTTGTTTTACCATCACCACCATTTTTCTCACTTATGTAAAATGAGGGAGAATATGCTCTCATCTGTGTCTTCGGAAGAAATATCTAGTTTTGTTCACAAGCTTTCAGTTCTTGCTTTTATGGTTGAGACCAGAGGATCTAAAATAACAGGTTTTAATACGGCAAGTAGATACAACAGACTCAAAGACCACAATCAGTCTCTTGCTCTCTATTCTGCTTAAAATGTATTTACTGATAGCAGAACAGAATAACTAAACCATCACTACAGCAATCACAATGTGAGGCTCCAGCAGGTAAGATGAAGATATGTACAGACATGACAGGAGTAGCCAAACAGCAGAAGAAACATGACATGTTGTTTGCAGGCTGTTCAAGAGAGATTCACTGGAATCAATCTGAGTGCTTCCAATTTTGCTAAAGCAGTGTAAGCTCAAGAGTATTTATCAGAGAGCTGGGAAACACTGAAGGTGTTTAAGCATTGCAAAAACAAAGGCATATGTCTGGGATTAAGAAATGTAGGCCAAACTTATCAAACTGTCTTTACATATTGGAGATGAACAGTTCTTCAGGGTGGTTTCCAGATCAGGTCCAAGGTCAAATACACACAAGCATCAGGGCAAAGCTTTTGGATGAGATGGCTAATAAAATTCCAGTATGCCCATGGAGAAAAATTGAACCAGAGAAGTGTTATTAACTTTCCATGTTGCGTTAAAGCAGAGCATTATCGAAAACTTTATCTACCTCCAATGTCCCTCCTTCAAAGATTATGTCAGGAGTTAAAAAAAAACAAACAGCCATAAGAATTATCATCTGGAAATAATTAAAACATAGAATAAATTACAGTCCTTATAATGGGGATAATTAAGACATGACTCAAGCATAATCTGTCCGAATTTACATGGAGCTGGGGGAAACACTGCCATTCTTGGTGTAAATTTGTACAGTTACAGGAGTGTATGGAAGAAAAAACAACCTCTCTGTTTTAAGTTTACATTATTTTTAAGCAGCTTTAATTTAGAATTAAGCTTATCCTTACAAATATGCTATATACATGTTCCCTTTTCTTGATAGAGGAATTACTGCATTAATTTACATGACCAGCAAAAAGTAAAACTAGATGCTTGAAATCACCACTTTACACTTTATAATATAACCTGATCTATGGATTTGAGTTTGTGCTCACCTCTGGATCCTGCTCTTGTCTGGTTCATTTGATCTCTTCCCTAGTCCCACAGGGTCAGACATACTTTCAAGAGGTCACAGGCCACTTTATTTTAAGCATTTCAACAAAAAAAGGAATCATTTTCACCTCCCTATGGATATTCATGCTTTCAAAAGGTCAAAGGCTCTGCTGAGCCCAGTTTGCCTTCTGAGCTGGAACAGTAAAGGCACATCAGTTTCTGTAGCCAGAGGCACACAGAGCAACATGGTTATCATTGCATTTAGCTGTATTTAGTACTCTGCCCATATATGCAGATACATCAATTAGAGCCAATTTTCAACATTCTCCTGTTGAAAGCCTAAAGCAGTCACCCATGGGAGAACGGCAAAAGGCCTACCTGCTCTGTCATGATTTCAAAAACAGAACAGCCTCCTTTCCTGCACAGACTGTCACCCAGACCTGCTACCCATCCCAGTGAGACAGGAGGGAAGGTGCAAGAAAGAGGAAAAGGCTCTCCTCCTACACACACAGCTGCTGCCTGTGTCTGCATGCAGAGACAAGGGAAAAGCCTCCAGACTAGTGCCTGTTACCCTGAATGTCTACATCAGTATGAGTGTGTATTTTAACTTGTTGAAGACAGGGAATGACAGGTAAAAGACCTACTCAACAATTACACATGCTCTTGGTGGTATGAGTTGCCATGAGCACCATCCAGAAACATCTATAACCCTGTCTCCCAAGATCTCAGAAGCAGATCCTAGCACAGATGGAACCATTGAAGTTCTGCTTCAATGTATTTGTTTAACAGAAGCTTGTAAGAAAAGCCAAGACATACTGAACGACCAGTGATTCAAAATTCCTTTTTTGGAAATTATTACTATTTTAAGGAAAAGAAAAACAGTGTAAGTCATAACAAGTTCTCATCCAATTAAACCTGTCTTTGTATTTTATTGAAGAACAACAGCAAGCACACAGGCTGGGTGGCATGTTAGTTCAGGTCTGGATCATAGATGGGAGGAATGAACCACAAAAAAAGCTGACTGTTTTAAACATGCTCCTTTAGATTCATACCAGAGCCCCAAGATAACACAGCAGAGAAGCACATGAGCAGCAGCTTGAATACAAGCTGTGATAGCTCTTCCTCTGAAAGTAGGATCAGTATCTCTGTGGTATCCTTTTTCACCACAGTATTGAAATGTGAAACCAAAGGTAAACATTTTCAAAAAGCTGTCAGCCAGGACTGAATTTGTTTCAAGAAATATTAATCATAAATATTTCAGGACACCTCTCAAATACAGTATTGCATTTTCCCTAGATTAGCTCCTGCTATTTAAACTTTTAAAACACTCTGCCACTCATCTAGCCCTATCCTCTGTAAGGTGACTACTATGTACATGCTCCAGACTTAACAGAATTAGACGTTCTGAGAGTTAGATAGTCAGCATATTCCCCCACATACCACTTTTCTTTCACTTGTTCTTAGTATAGAAAGATTATCTGAGACTCAAACACATTCTTATATTTCATGGACTCTGAAAGGCTAAAACACTCAGTTTTGATTCATTTACAAGGCCATGTAGTGATAGCACAGGAGGTAATGGCTTCAAAATAACAGAAAGTAGATTTAGGTTAGATATTAAGAAGTTCTTCCCTGTTAGGGTGGTGAAGCACTGGAACAGGATGCCTAGAGAATTTGTGGATGCCTCATCCCTGGAAGTGTTCAGGGCCATGCTGGATGGGGCTTTAAACAACATGGTCAAGAGAAAGGTGTCCCTGCCCATGCCAGGGGAGTTAGAATCCTTAAAATCCCTCTCAACTCAAACTATTCTATGGTTCAATGATCTGTTTCATCCTTTTTCACCTATGGACTGCTAAATGCTTGCATTCAACAGTCTGTTGATTCAAAAGGAAAACAAAATATTGGCAGTGCTGGTTTTATTGTAAGGACAAAATAAAGTTGGAGATAAAATACATTGGGAAGTCACTATTTATATCAAATTTGTAAAAAACAAACAAAAAAGGCTGAAACTAGAATGAAATTTTTAAGAGTGTAGTAAAGTGGGTCAAACATTTAACTTGATAAGTAAAAGGTAACACTGGAGTTTGAACTGCTATAAACAAAAACTTATTTACATCCGCATCACACCCCTGAGATGGATAAAAATTATACCATTTTCAAATGTGACATAGGACTGGAGCATCCTCCTTATGAGGAAAGGCTGCAGGAACTGGGGCTGTTTAGACAAGATAAGAGGAGACTGAGAGGCGATCTCATTAATATTCACAAATATCTAAATGGTGGCTGTCAGGAGGTTGGGGCATCACTTTTTTCAGTTGTATCTAGTGAAAGGGCAAGGGGTAATGGAAAGAAGCTGGAACACAAAAAGTTCCATTTAAATATAAAGAAAAACTGTTTTAGTGTGATGGTGAGAGAGCCCTGGCACAGGCTGCTCAGGGAGGGTGTGGACTCTCCTTCTCTGGAGGTCTTCAAAAGCTGCCTGGATGCATTCGTATGTGACCTGATCTAAGTGAAGCTGCTTCGGCAGAGGGGTTGGACTGGATGATCTCTAAAGGTCCCTTCCAATCCCTGCCATTCTATGATTCTATTAAAAAAGATCACAGCTATAAAAAAAGTCAGCGACTTGATTCACAGCTAAAACTTGGTTCAAGTTGAATAAGGGAAGCACAAATCGTGGTTAATGACTTATAAAAATTAGGATACAAGTTGCTTGGTTTAAAAGAGGTCAGTTTCTTGGTAGAAATTAGTGTAACATCAGGTGTATAGCACAGCTGCACAAGCAGTTTGCATATTTAAATGGAGACACTAACCTTTACCTCCTGCTCTCCCTACTTTGACCTACAGCACTGGATTTCATAGAAAACTCCAGATGAAAATATAGTACTACTGTTACAGTACTTGTGAAAGATTATTCAGTATTTGAAAAAGCAAGTTAGCTTCTTGCTCAGGAGGCACCTGAGGCATTTTTAATAGGAGTCTGGAAATGTTCTATTTCCTCCCCTTAGTTACAAGTACAGTAGCTTTAAAGAGCGGAGGCAGCATATTTCCTTGTTCTACAGAAAAATAATCTTTAACTGTTAAATACCCCAACATCCATCACTACAGGGTACAATTTTTTTGTTATGATTTATTCTTAACAGCTAAAGGAGGTGAATAGGAGCAAAGGAGATGAATAGGAGCTTTTCATTCTCTTCATTGTTATTTCTATCTTGAAGTCTTTCATCTCAGCCAACTACTCCAAAAGGGCATTGATGTGTCTTTTGTTCAGATTCGGACATTATCTTGGTGACCATAATGAGGAGAGACTTTCTGTTTGTTTGTTTTTA
The DNA here is from genome assembly GCF_028858725.1 of Colius striatus. Taxonomy (NCBI): domain Eukaryota; kingdom Metazoa; phylum Chordata; class Aves; order Coliiformes; family Coliidae; genus Colius; species Colius striatus. Next base: position 141,680,008 of record NC_084759.1, read on the forward strand.
AATACAAGTTTAGACTGTGAAACAATTACGCAACTAGATCTTCAAAAATCTTTTGTGACCACATGTTTGTCTGTATAATCTCATTTAAACAGGGATTCTTCTTTTAAAGTGACTCAAACAATAAGGCCACATAAGGATAACAGCACTGTAATTGTTTTTCAATGGATAAAAGTAATAATAATGATAAAATAACATGCAAGTTACACTTTGGGGTGAGGCTTTATATTTGAGGGTATGTAATTGAACTAAAATATTTTAAAATATCCACATAAGAAGCATTCGCTATGCTTCAGATCAATGAGTAATAGTAAGAGATTAAGCACATTTATTGCTAACTAGAAAAGCATTTCAACATTCCCGATGAAGATAATCATATGCAAAAGATGATTACTTCAGTTTCTAATATAAGCTACCTAAATATAAATTTTACAAGCAACAGATAATAGCAAACCAGCAGTATAGGAAGAATTCCCAAACCCCAAACTCTCCATCAGTGCAAGTTTATCCAGATAGTCTGAAAAACAGTTGCATGCTTGCCAACACAGATAGTTGGGGAACCACATACATGTCACTTCTGGAAAGCTTATACTGTGGAACCTGGGCATCTCGCTCCTGACATTGCCAAGTTTAGTGGATGGGGCCAAAGGTGTTGACAGCACTGTTTGACAGTAAAGGAACTGAACCATCAGCAACCACAGGAGGGTAACAATTTTCAAAGGCCAGGTATGTTTCTTTGGCCAGGTGTTCTGCATCAAAGCCTGAGGTCTCCGTGGATAAACTCACTGTGAGCATCATGACATCAATTTACATAATGCATATTTAGAACTTTAGTGGTATGCATCATTGAAGTGTCTCAACTGAACAAAATATGCATTCCACAGATCATCACAGGTTATAAAGGTTATAGCAAAATTAAAAAAAAACCACTGAAGTGCAAATGCAGTCCAGCTCCCTTGCCTAGCCTTAGGTAAAATAGAACTTGCTAAGGCAAGGAGATCTTAAGGGGATCATCTTCTGTGCCAGCTACCCAGCATCTGCCAGAAACACAACATACTGAAGAGATGTTAATGAATATTTCCCGCTGCTTACTGGAAGTCTTCCCTTAACTGGTGAACTTCCAACATTGAATTCTTAATAGAGAAATATCACTGATATTATAGTTTCTTTGTGGTTGCAAAGTTGCTTTGTGATGCACAAAGGAAAGATTTTGTTCCATGAGTTTCTAGACAAACTCATTTATAAATTGTACAGCATTTCTCAAAAGTGAAATTAAGGATGGTCTTAGCTTGCTTTGAAGTACAGGCTGTCTGTCATTCAGCCAGGAGGACTCAAGAGCTGCAATGACATTTGGATCCTCATGTTTTAGGAGTTGGAAAACACTGGGAAAAACAGGACTTGCCCTCAAGAGGAAAAAAAATCTTTCAGTCAAAAAAAACCTGCCAGTCAAAAACTTTGGTGAACATGCAAAACATTCTAACAGATCTCTAACCTCATCCACCAAGGGAAATGACTGAAATGCAAGGACATGGTATATAATACAAATTGTACATAAAAGAGTCTAAAGATCATATGTAAAACCATCTATTGAAATTCTAGATAGCAATGCATTCATAGAATTCTAGTTAACTCATGGACAGACATCTAACATTCCATAGATTTAGAGAGAGATAAAGACACTTGCACCAAAAACACAATAGAAAAACTAACTGCCATTTTAGAAATTTCTGCTGCTCTTAGAAGATTGTGTTACTTTTGCTGAGACAGGACTTAGACTCCAGTGAAAACAATAGTACTTAAAATCTCATCTTTGGTCTGCTTCAACATTTTTCCTATCTTTCCTGAAGAGGAGAAAAAAAAATTAAAAATATATCCTTCATTGAACTCGAGGTTGACAAACAAGAGTAATTACCACCTTCAAAAAAAGAAAACCCCTAAAACACATTTGATAAGCCAAAGATTTAGAAAGCTTACACATAAAGGAAGAGAAACTGGTAATCAGAGCTGTCTAAAAAAATGAGATAAATGGCTTAATGTTTGGACTAAACCAATAAACTTGCTGTCAATCACAACCAAAATATATAGTTAAAATTTCAAAATCATCTACATAGAAACATACAACCTGCAAATTTCAAGTTAGTATTTCCATGAACCTGGACTAGTCTCTAAGTTGTGAAAAAAAGATTGTTACACACTCACAGTCCTACTGTAAGCAAGTAGAAGCATCCATTTCTTCTACCCATCTTGTAGGTGTTTGTACGAAAGTCCTTCCTCTGCAGCTTTTCTAAACCCAATTCTGAATTTTGCCTGAGAGATAAGTATTTCACTTCCAAATACTACCCAAAACCTACTTTTTCCCCTTGGTGTGTATCTCTTCATCCTCTTTATTACATTACATGCTGCATAATGTAAATGAACTTGATATCATTACAGGGTTATATATTTTTCATTATTTAATTCTGAAAGCTTATTATGACACTTTAATATCTCACTGATTCAGTGAGGCACCATGTTACATTTTATTATGGAAGATATTAATGGAGGTGAATCCCTAGCACTACTTCTGTTAAAGTTACACAACGTTTTGATTTATTGAGATACTGGTTTTAGCTGTCCTTTTTATTTTACCAGCTAATACTGCAGCTTTCAAGGCTGCTTTCTGTCTCACTCTGTATATTTATGCACTATCTCAGAAAAAAGAAGTTGAACAACATCTATTGATTTATCCCAATTTAAAAAGAAAAAAAAAATTCAACAACAATTTTATTTAGTAATCATATTCTTTGCAGCATCTCATATAAACTGCCAAATTAATGGCCTTTGTGTCAGGCCTGCATCTTCTGCCTTGTCTACCCACTTAAGTTTGGCCAGATTGGCTTTTGAAAGTCTCCATCTGCACAGGCTTCACAGAGCCTTGCTAAGACTTAATAAGCAAACTATCATTGCAACTATTATGCAGACATCTTACAGCTTCTGCAGACCAGAACTTGTGTGACATCCAGAGAGCTGAGCAAGGGCTACAAAGGCTTTCAAGGACTCATGTAATAACTGTTCTCAACTGGTCAGAATCAAGCTGGAATAAAGCAACTAAACTTTGTATCAGTATTTCTGTCTTAGTATTTCTACCACTGGCATACAGACATAATTTGGAAATGCACTATTAATTTAAAAAACAAAAGGGCTAAGGCCAAACCAGAAACAGGCTCAGACTGGGACACCAATGTGTTGAGAAGAAAATAAGAAAGAAGATGGAAGGAGCACTAGAATTGCTTGGTTACAGAGATCAGGCTTAGGAGCAGAAAGGAATTTAAGAATTTAAAAGTCAGAGAGCTGAAGCTGTGAGGACAGCACTGAGATCAAATGAGAAAACAGCTGAGTAACATATGAAACCACTATGGATAAGAGACTACAGTTAGGAAGAAAGGTAAGCAGCAGGGACAGGTCTGATGGAAGCAGGGCTGGAAGGAGAAAAATTATTTGGCAATACAAAGATAATTAATTTTAAAAGCAGCAAAAATGGGGACACACAGACATGAGAGACCTCAGAGCAAATTGAGAGATGGTAAACAACGACAACGACAGACTGAGGACACTGGGACCAGTGGTATAAAGACAAGCAGATGGCTGGGATTTGATTGAGACTCAATACTAGGCCCTGTGCAGGACAAAAAAACCCTAATGAAATTATAGAAAGATAAGAAACCTGAAATATGGACTCTTAGTAAAGAACAACAACAGAAATGGCAGATCTAAGAGTTATAGTTCAGACAAGTATAACTGAGATGGAAGGAGGTTCAAGAGAAGGCACTCTTTGAAGACATATCCAGAAAATACAACTTATCCAAGGATACAAAAAAGCCTTTCAAGTATATTGCTTTCCAGAGTCTGGAAAATAATCTGGCATTCTTATATTGTGGGTAAACATTTTTTAATCCCTCTGCCAGAGATTTTCCCAATCCTATCTTCACCTGATCCACACAGAGAACCACCTCTTACCACTGCTAATAACAGAGACGGCTCAAATGGCAGAGGCCTGCCAAGGGAATCAAACAGCTTTCACCCTGCTTGTAACACATCTATGTGTTAATCTCTGCTTTACAATTTTCATCTTCACAAAGCCTAGGGAATGACAGCACTATGTTAAAAGGAAGATACAAAGGCTTCAAATTTGGGCATCAAAAGTTAAGAGTCCCCCTCAAATTAATTCAACACACAAGAGCTAATTGTGACCACGTACTCCTATGTGCTTCTCTGCCAAAATTAAGTTCTGCCTCCATCAGTACAAATAAATGACATCTCCTTTCTACTTTTTATCCTTTGTGTTCACTTAGTGGTCACTGGTTTTAATTCACTGATACAGATTTTATTCTTTTTTTTAGTCTTTTCTACAGCATTCCTTGTAACGATGTGCATGATGTAAGGCATTAATTACCAGTTGTGACTTAAGCCCAGCTGACAAACAAATCACTAAGTTGTACACCCCTTCTCGGCAGGATGGGGAGGAGAATCAGCAGGAAAAGGTAAAGCTTTGTGGGTTGAGATATAGATAATTTAATAAAATAATACAAGAAGAAAACAAAGAGCTCTAATGAGCAATGCCTGGTGTAACTGCTCACTGTCTGCAGCCCTAAGCAAAGTCCCAGCAGCTGCCCTTAGGGAGGCCAGCATGGTATCAAATAGCCTGGCCAGGTCTCCTTGTGGCATCTGGGGAAAGTTAACCCCATCCTCACCAAACCCAAGACATTAGCCACCCCTTATTCTATACCATTTACGTCATGCCCAGATCATACATGTTCTAATTATTAATATTTTTTCTGTCATTGAGATAAATATATACATATATATATATACACACACACACACAGAGATATCATTCCCTTAGTCCATGGGCAATAATCCTTCTAATGTGTCCACTGGGTTAATTTAGACCATGACTTCAGGGCTCCATCTGTCACAGCAGTCTTTCAGGCTTCCTGCTAGATGATACCAACCTGCTGCTTCAGCTTCTTTATTCTCAGAGCTGGGTGTGTCCTTTCTGAAGTTCATCCCTTTCTGAAGAGCACACAGTGCAAAGGACTACCAGAAAACAGAACTGCAGATTCACAGTAACATGAAGATAGAAGGAACTTGTTGAATTAGACCCACAAATCTACAGGCTTTTAAGTCTATCCCCACCAAACCTTACCTTAACCATGAAAGCCGTGACCAACTTCACAGGCAGAAATATTGAGACAACAATTTACCCAAGTTTGCCAACAGTAGAACCAGAAGATAGGTTTGGATGTCTTCTTCTCAAATCCAGTGCTTATTCTAGCACCTTGTGCTTCACTAGTACTAGAGATGATAAATATCAGCTTCTCTACCAAGGGCAGGGCTTCTGAGGACTCAAGGAAATGTTGAGCCTAAATTCCAACTACTCAACTTTCTTAGCATCACAAAAGCCAGTGATTCACAACCTTTCTGGAGGAAGTCCTCAAGGATTTTTTGAAACAATCTCCTTTCTTCTTCTCCTCCTGATTCCGATCTCTTTCCAGCCTCCTCAGCTCCTTTCTTCCAATTTCTCTCTTATTCCTCACTTTTCAAATTCTTTAACTTTCCCCAGATGAAGCAGTGCTGGCATGAGGCCCAGACTAATAAACCTATCAGAGCTTATTAGCTTGGTACTCACTCTATCCCACCCTGTACCTCACACCCCTAATGTTAGCATGTCTCATTACCATATTTACTTAATAGCTGGGAACTGTCACACTGGATGACAGCAATGACACAAGAGAACCAAAAGCTTTTGTGAAGTATTTTTCCTTATCGTTATCCAGAAATGCAATCCTTTCTTTTCCTGATCCTCTCACCCCTTCTTTGCTCTCTAACACTTTCTGACTCTGCAAAAAATCAGTATGCTGACTTCAGAATACTCTGATATGAAAAATACTGTTTTGTTATGCCAGTAAGTAGAAATGTAATATAGCACCACATCTACACCTATCATGCCAATCTGAAACAAATGCAAAAAAAAAAAAAATTAAAACCACTTTCTTCCTTTTTGAGCAGGATTTACCTGCTCTACTGGACATTAACATAATCACCAGTTAATAAAGCAGCCATACCTTCCTGAAAAGCAAGTGCCTTTCCACAGGCAGGCATTCCCACAAACACCAGCTGGTATAAGGACTGACAAACATGCAGAAATCCCATCTTTCCTTTCACAAGGTCCTATTTTAGGTTTAACAAATTAGTCTGAAGGTGACATCCGATTATAAACCCACATATAAACAAAAGAGATCTTTTTTTAAATTTAACTGGTGTGCAACAGGGTTTCTGTCCTGTAAAAAAGACAAGGGAGTGAAAGTGGAGTATCACAACACCACAAGAAATCTTCTCCTCCTATTTATCCAAGGCATAAACAACTGAGTCGCATTCCACAGACTCATTGTAAACCTTTGTCTTAACCTCATTATGTTATCACTATGCTCTGACATTGCCCAGGCTTCTGCCATTTGCAATTGCCAGTAAAGTGACAGAAGCATTTTCCTCTCAGCTTCCTATCTTCAGCAGTCTATAGTTTTATTCCTAAATGTATGTTATCTCTGTTGTAGTGCATAATTGCAGGGATAACAAGCAGAAAGCTTCCATATCAGTTACAGTCAGGCTGACTTTCAGTCCCCTCAAACTAACTCCAGTTTTCTTGACTGTTCATTGCGGAGAGTCATACATGAGCTTTTTTACTTGTAAATTTAAGCAAAGTCTCAGCAGAGTTCATTAACAACAAAAAAAAAAATTGCACCCAATACAATTCCCTCTACTTGTGCAAGTTCAATAGTTTCCCAGTGAACACGCTACAGAAGTAAACCATAAAAACTGCTGAGGTTCATTTCAAGCAACTGTTATTACTACATTATATTGTTCTGGTATTTCTCTTAAAGCCAGTGACAAAGATACCAGTGTAAGAATAGGAAATCTGAGTTATAGCATAAACATGTATTTTAAAAAATTGAAGTGCTTCACAGTCCAAGTTACCATCCTTAGACTTGATAAAAATGGCTTGAGGATTTATACGAATTACAGGAAACCAGAGTGGAGAGAATCGGTCAGAACACTGGTGTGGTATTTGGCCTAAACTTGTAATATATAACAGCTAATCACAGTTCCTTTCTAACACAAAAAGAAAGGAATATTTTTTTTTTGTTCTCTTCTGTATTTAATACCAGTGCTCATACTTATTTCTGTGTAATCGTATGAAACGAGCCTTGCACCTAAAGACAAGGTTTATTAAAACAGAAATATGACTACAGGTTACTGGTTTTGTACATGCAAATGAGGCGTATGTCTCTTCAAAACTTCTGTGGAAGGCATACAGCAATAAGTATGTCCTATCTGACCACTGGCTGATCACACCTGTGAAATTCATGCAGAGGAATTATTCATCCAAACATTATTTAGCTATCACTTTTCTACTTTTACAGAAAAAAAGGAAAGAAGCCACTTACACAATTCAGAATTCCTTTCACATCTCTCATAACCCTCTACTTGTTAGCTTGTTGAAAACAACTGATTGAATTTTTACCTCAGCCTCCAAAGAAAACATTGTTTGAAAAGTTATGATGAAGCCTTAAGAGAAGGAATACTCAGACCCTAAGGGAAAAATAGCAGCTTATTTGAAAACTGTTGTGTCATTTTCAGACCCTGTACAAACAGTTACTATCCATCATATATTTTCTTCAGATAGTTTCTTAATGTCTCAGGAAGATAAGTGTGGCTCAGGAAACTAGGGATGTGGGAATTTGTCACCCTAAAAAACAAATAAACTAAATTGCAAAATGGAAATGAATCAAGAAGTCTTACACAAATGAAAGTTTCTTCTAGGTAACTAGGAAGATACTGTATACATTTGGTCAGACTCACATTTCTGCACAGTACACATATCTGTGCACACTATTAACCTACATATATAAGTTGCAGACATACACTCCTGTTTCATATTATAGTCTTTGTAGCTCTAGACTTCATGGTTACAGAATAAATCTGACTGCAGAACACATGCTCGCAGGTAGAAAAAAATAAGTACTTTTTAAAAAATAAAGTGAGTACATGAGGTTTTACAGGAACGTATTAACCCCAGCTTCTTTCTAGTTTCTTCCATGTACAGTTTGACTCTTTGACAGTAAGGTCTCAATCTCACAGAGCTCCTACCATCTGGAATATCTTTCCACTAACTCTCAATTTTATTTATTCTTTGATCTCATTCTAAAACATAACTAATATATTTTTTCACTTTTACCCATTTTTTTCTCCACTTCTCTTTCCTATTGCTCACAGATCACAACATATAACTCTTCACAATTCTGTGAAAAGTTTCAGAATGCGGCATGACATATACTCAAGAAGCCTTTTTTCCCCAACAGCATTATATATATGCTAAGATACACATATATCACCCTGAGAAAACAGTGGGGAAAAAAATAAAGCAAAAGACAACAAAACTCACAAAACCCAACAACCACAACCACAGACACATAGGATCAAAGACTACTGAGCACTCTGAGATCAAGGGTTTGATCTATAAGGTAGAACACAGTCTTAATTCCATTCGTGCAAGCCTCTCATGGGATAAGAATGTAAAATGAGATATTTTCATAATTACTTTTTTCATTAAAACCCAAAGAACCCAAAATAAAAAGTGCAGTCAAGCAGACTCCCCATTTTACCATCTTCTCCTCTTATTTCAGTAAAACAGCTATTTAGATAATTAACAATGCCTCCTCATCCTCAAAGCTATAACATTTCCAAATTGTCCTGACATGATAATTCTTGCTTGGTTGAGATTTTTTAAATCCTACTCAAATACTATGAGTTTTCTGATAGATTGACCAAATTATGCAAAAGATGCCTTGGAAAACAAATGCAGAATGGCAATACAGCTCACAAGGTGCATATATATTTGAATAGTAGAACAGTTCCAATATACCTCATTCAATTATGAACATACTCCCAAACTAGTGTTAACTAACAGTCTCATTACCAAAATAAGGCAAATATGTGCACCTAATTAATCTCAAGACATACTAAGAGTCCTCTAACCTTAACTTTGTTTCATTTCCCTCTTTCAACTTTGCAAGTCAGAATGTGCAATAAACAACACAGTCTTTTTACAGCAAATCAACTGAATCTGCTTCTTTTAAAATATATTAATTTTTGAAAGGTGCCATATTGAAGTGTTTTAAATATACACAACACAATTCATCATTACTAAACACCAAGTCAAGCTAACAAAAAGTAGCAAGTAAGAAAGAAGATCAACTCATAGTCTGTAGAGAACAGATTAAAGTTAACAATCGCTTATGTTGTGTTCCTATTTTTAAACTTCTTTAAGGAGTTACAGCAGAAAAGATATAACAATCTTTCTGTTCATTTTTTTTGTTCATTTTGGGGGGATTTGGGGTGTTTGGAAGGTGAGTGTTTTTGAGGGTTTGTTTTGGTTGTTTGGGGTTTTGGTTTTTTTTTTTTTTTTTTACATACAAGTACTGTTCTAGAAGTTTGTAATTTGTTTTTGATATTTAATCAAATGACTGATTTCCAAGAACAGCATGGATCATTTCAATGACAATGTTTGTCAGCTCTCCCAAATATTTCTACTTTGGAAATAAGGCTTTTTTTCCTCCCCTGTTGCTCTAAAGTTTCTTATGTCTCAGTAAATTTTAATCAGAAAATAGCATCCCAACTTAAACTCTGAGAGCAAATTTTCATCCTGATGAAATTAGACAAGTAGGATATTTCTTAACATATTTGAGAGGAAGAAAAATGTTTTCTGCTAACTCAGTGAATTGCATTCCAAAGCTGTTTTGTGTTGTGCTCTTACTTAAAATAATAATTTGCTATATCTTTACACTAAGTCAAAAGTAAACACTCTTGTTTTTTTACACAAACGTCTCTATCCCAAAAGTACCAACATTATCATCAGTGATGACAGAGGAAAAGTTATATTCCTCCTAACAAGAGGGAAGAGGAGAAAAAACCAAAAACATAGATCAAAACCAACCAACCAAAAAAAACCCAAATCACAAAAAAAATGAAAGAACCCCAAACCCACAAACTGTTCAACAAAGAATGTGAGTGAAATGTAAGCATCAAGATACTTCCTAGAAATCGGTCATCAAGCTGTGCTCTCATGTATCACCTGAGAAGACACTATCAATTTCACAATTGCATGTTGTAAGACAAAAAACACCATATAATCCATGATTAAAAGAGTTCTTCCACAAATACTTGTAGTTTAAAACTTACCAAGCACTTTTGCAGCATGCAGAAATTTGTTGACATAAACATCGCCTATAGCAGTTTTCCACACAAATTTTGGAACATTCTTTTCTAAAGCCAGCTCAATTGAAACATACATTAACATGAACAGAGGAGACATAACACTCAAACAATTTTTACTTGATTGTATTCTCACCAAAGAGGTGGATATATGTTTACAAGCTTCAACAGCCTGTCTGGCCACTTTTTAAGAGGACTTTCTAAAGAGTAAGAATAATATCATCAAGGACTTACCAGATTGGAATTGGTGGCATTGGAATCATCTTCTGGAAAGGGGATATAGATAGCTAAGGCCACACAATTGGCAAAAATAGTCAGTAAAATAATTATTTCAAATGGTCTGAGGAATGAAGTTAAGGAAATTGCTCCAAAATGTGTGCACACACAAAAAAAGGAAAAAAAAAAAAAAAGATTTATAAGAATTCTGTTTAAAGAAAACATTCCAAGCCCCTTATATTCTGAGAAGAAACATATGCCTTTTTAAGTGCTTTTAGGAGCTCCTAGCCAAGAATCTTCCTAATATGTCAAAAGCAGTGTAGGCCAGTCGCGTGCCAGAGTAAACACAGATTTCTTAAAAGTTTTTTTTCTTCTTTTATTTATTTAGATTGCATTTTCCCTATTTTGCTTCGAGTGTGGCTGTACTATTTTTAATAGCAGAAGTCTCTTCTAGAAGGACTGTCATCTTTCGTTTTACAATTAGTTTCACTGAGTCTTTTCTATTTCCATTTACAAACCCTGAAATCATGTTAACAAAAGTTTTAGGGTATTTTTGTTGTTAGGGTTAATACTCCCCCTTCTTTCTTGGTCTCTCATATCTCAAAATTAAGTGCACAAGAAACATACATTAAGATGCAAGATGTCCCTACCATTCTATGATTCTATGATAAAGTTTAAGGCAAAAAAAGAAATCTTTGTCCAAAATGTGCTAATATTGCACATTGCCATATATTCTTGTTTTGCTTAAACATTATTTGAGGGAGCACATCTTTCTATTTACACTTCATTTAGCATCATAGCGAAAACAAAAGTGCCTACGCACTATGTTTTGGACACCAGGAAACTGAGTTCCTTATCCCGGAGAAACTAGCACCAATTTATGAGCATTTCTCCCTAACACCAGCTTTGTTAGAAGAAAAAAAAAAAGAAAATACATTTAGGAGGTTCAACAAACAAACTTTGCTTGACCTTGATGCCCCACAGACTGTCCATTGGAATCAAAGGGCATTTTTCTACTGACCAATTTGATGGCACTGTACCCGTTTTATTCCAGTGAACTTCTTAACCTTAATTGCTGTGAAGTGTCTCCAAACTTAGACTAGAGAGAAAATGTATAGTCTGTCTACATTTACTTCCCTGCAAGAATATCCTGGAGGTTAGCTCTGGCATAACTCACAAGTATTCCAGAGGGGAATGAAGAGCAGGATAGGACAGGGAGAATGCCAAGTATAACCTGCACCGTAGAGTGCATTTGAGCATGAATTTATCTACCATGGGACTGGCTTTGCAGCATTGCCAAATGTCAACACAACATACATTATTTTGCTCAGCAGACTCCTGTTCTCAGCAGGTTTTAGCAGGAAAGAACTGGAGATCAAGATACGCAGCAAGCAGAACTGCAAAATATACACAAACCCCAGGCACTTCATTACTGTGTATGCTCAGATAGATTCTACATTTCACGTATAGAAGTTGATGGGGTTCCAAACTCACCAGACTACCATGCCTAAGCCTACAAATAGTAGGAAATATATAATACGGAGGAAGAAGAGCAAATCAAGATAGGTAGATTACATCTGTAACGAGTGGGACTTCTCAGCTACCTCAGGGTGTATATATAGTGTTGGCTGAATAAAGACTTGAATTTCCATAGGCTTTCTTAATCCCTTTTTTTTTTCCTAGACGGTTTGAGAGGATTATTATCTACTGACCCATCACTGTTTCTGCAAGTTTTCTTTTACTTCTCTTCTTGTACTATAAAAAAAAATCCAAAAATCAAAAGATCTACAAAATACACTGCACATAGCAGAAAATTAAAGACACAGCTAAATCTTTGTCAAATAAGGTAATTACTTTATTTCACTTTTTCTTACATGCAGTTGCACCTTCAGACTCTTAGCACTATAATGTTTGGGTAAAAAACAAACCACCACAGAAGTACTATTTGCTATTTGTTTAATATCTGCTATGCTTAGACTTCAGTGGTTCAGCAAATTAAGCTAAATTTTTCTAAAAAGCTTTTAGTCATTAGGAAAAGTCAGAGTACAGAATAAACTTAAAATCTTAATCACAACTCTTTGATATTTTTACTTGTTATTGAAGTGTTTCATGTTTATAAATTCATTTCTAACTACACGTCCAATGAGAGGTTCTGATGGAAAAAAACACTTCCCTCAACTCACCTAAAACCAAACAAAACCAAAAAATGGAAGCATCAGCATATTTGGATTGCTTTAATCACATTGTTTGGTCCTCTCTTGATCTCAGCAGTGCTACATCCTGTTTTACAATACATCATTCCCATCATTCATTGCTGATCTTATTCATTTATCAAATGTCACTCTATGCTCTCTTTGGACATGGGTGGTTACTGGGTTGCTGGCAAGTAAACCAATGTTCAGCTTCTTCCTGTTAGTAATCATCCATCACCTTACGCTTAAAGTATCAGAGTTTTGCCAGAAGGGATAAAAAGTAGCAAACTTAATCAGAAGGAATAAAAAACAGCATCTGAAGAAGACAGGAGTAGGCAGGCAGGTAGCTTTAGGACATCTAAGAATTGAGGGGAGCATTTTTAACAAGTTCTTCATCTGAAAAATATGTCCATGTCAGTAAGACCTAATGTAGTCATATTCTGTTTTCATCTTTCTAACACCCCAGCAGATCCTCAAAGGAATAATATTATCACATTGCCTTAAAAGTTATCATTCATTTTTTATCATATTAACTACTGGCATGTTCTAAACTGACTTTCCTTGACATGCTTATCTATTCATAAAAATGTGCTTTTTCTTACATATATACCGAAGAACATCCTTAGTTTGTGATTTACTGACAATTACTGTTGATAGTTAATCCGGTTTTCTTTATGGCAAGGCAGGGGAGGTATCCTTTATTTCTATTTGTTTCACTCCAAATTCTCAAATTCTAGATTGTGCTTATCACACTTGGATGTCTAAGAAGGCTTTGCTCCTTCCATATGGTGAAATCAATGGCCAAACTCTCACTGACTTTCCAGGGAAGCCGCCCTGACCCTTACATTCTGCAGGTCTGAGTGGTTATCATCTATCATCTGTGACACAGTCTGTCTCTTGTTCAGACTGCACTCTCTTGTTCAGTATCCCTTACCACACACTGGGGAGTCTTATTAGTTTAAGAGGAATTCTAACATAATTAGCAGACCTTAGCCCTGTCTCAGGGTCTAATTGCGCAGCTTGCCAGGATAGAGCTGCCCCTAGAGTAGGGATATGCTATGTGGTGGTTTTATCTCCTCCTGTTGCCCCATTCTTTCCACCATATAGTACAAAGTATGATGCCAGGTGTTTAAGAAAACAAGTTGTTTTTATTGTAGCACCTCCAAAAAAAAAAAGAAAGGAAAGCCAGCAGCTGCCATGAATCCCACAGTCAGCTCAACTATTCTAGCCTCAAGTATCTTGCATATCTCCCATCAATTTCAGCCTGAACCATGTGTTTTTAAAAGAAGATCATTCAATTCCTATCATTTCAACTTCTAGTGTTTTCTTGCACAATGATACAGTTAATGCTTCAGACCTTAACTTAATTTTTTCCCCCAGCGTAAATGATTTCTGTTAAGACATCAAAAACTATACATGTACTTTACATTCCCAGTGGTGCCCTTCAACTTAATGTATTGATTTCTTCACATTTATGTGTAGCACCTGATGCCCACAAACAATTTGCTGATTTCCAAACGAGAACATCAAAAAGGATATTTCCATTCGACGATGCTGATGCATGCCCTCCGGATGGGATTTTTCAGTGTTAAACATAGCAGCGCCCGGGGAGGACGTGTAGCTGTGGTGGTACCCTGTTTTTTCTGTTTCCCATACTGCTGCCGTTTTCTCTGCGTGGAGCTAGCTGTGGATATTGTTGCGTTGCCAGCACTACCCATCAGTTTGGCTTGCCTGGCAGCATCGATCGCAGCTTGCCAGGATAGAGCTGCCCCTGGAGTAGGGATATGCTCTGGGGCAAGCCCTGCAGCTGCATTGGCATTCATGTTGGCATGAGCTGGACGGGGACTCCCATAGTTGGAACCTGTGAAAGAAAAAATGAAAAAGAAAACACCAGAAATTTGTGAAGACATTTTCTAAACAGCAGAAAAGAAAAAATAGTGTTTTTTTTAAAACTCAAGTATCAGTAAAATCAAGAGCTAAGGCTAAGTGTAGGGCATCCACTTACTACCAACATGTTTCTCCAATTCAAACTTTTCATTTTAAAGTAATACTACTATGCAATCATTCCACTTGAAATAGTCTCCCAATAAGACCCAATGGACACTGAGCTGTTAGAAGTGCCTCCAATTGATATAAAGACCAGGCATTCACAGAAAAGAAACTAGCCCTCTTTTTCCTTTTTACCCACACATTTGGCAAGTTGGATTGTTTGAAAGCTCAAAAGGTGAGGCTAGTTCTCATTACTTTATCACACAGACATGCAGCATTATGCTATTCAGTACACGGCAAAGCACTCAAATGAGATTCTCGAATCCTATCATAAAAATCCTTATGATTTCAAAAAGTACCTCAAGATTAAGTGACGTTTTAAGAGTGAGCTTAATTCTACCTGCTAACAGTACATATGTATAAGCCTAAGAACACCCTGACTGGAGGTATATTGAAGCAGAAACTGAAACACAGAGGCAGGTATATATTTTGTGCTCCATAGGATGCTGTGCAGATATAGTTTAGGCCAATCAACATGTACTTCGAAAGTGGAACCCATTCCTTATCCCGATAATCTGATTTTTAGATAGATAAACTATTGAAATCAATGGATTAACACTTACTTGAAAAGCATGTATTAACAAGAATGCAAAGGACTAGCAGTACCAAGCTTTGTGCCTCTTCCAGACAAAACTTGGAGTATATGCTTTTTCTCCATCATAAGAATAAAATATACACATCAGATGACATGTGGTTGATACAGAAGGTCTTAGCAGTACAAAAAATGAAAGTCATCCTCTCAAGCTAGTGCAATTGTTCCATTCTCAGTAAAGACACTTAGTTGTTTCAGTGACTCAAATTAAAACTTCAATCACTTCAAAATGAGTAAATTTTGACATTTCAAAACAGATTCCCTTACTCTTTGGAGTATACTTCAACTGAGATGTACGAGAATCGTGAAATATTATTACAATAAACACTTCCTAGAAGAAAATGTAAGCCATGTTATAAAGCAACATAAAATCTACACAAAGTCACAACAATAAACTCTAATGAGGAAGAATTTCTTGTTTAGATAGGTCTTACACAAGATTTAAGAGACTGTTTATCTTTTTTTATGGACTTGTGAGTTTGGCTGTGGCTCATCCTTCACAGGCCATGAGACCAGAGTTCCGTTTCAAACCACTACATACTCAAGAGACTGAGTTTTCCCCTTACACCTAATCAACAGAAACTATGCTCCAGAAAAAGTGTACATGGAAGATGCAGATAGTGGAAACCCAGTAAAGGAGTTAGATTAACCTTTTATTTCAAAGCAACATTTAAGTCCACTGTTGCCCAAGTTCTACTTTATATTAGCATGGAAATATGATGTTACTGAATAGATCATATATACTCCTACAGAGTACTGGACAAAGCAAACAGAAGACCACATGACATTCTGGTTTTCCTCAAAATATCGAACAAAAGACATTCAAAATCAGGAAACTGGCAGACTGCTCTTCAACAGAAATAATTGCCCAAGATGCATATTTCATAGTCAGATGTGCAGTGCCAAGGATATCACAACTACTGCACTACAAATGAATTAAAGCAGGTAGAATAAATACAAGTGCAACAGGATTTTCCTCTACTTAGAAAGCATGCAAGATTTTTAAATTCATCTCACTAAATCTCAAGGAAGGACATAATAGAGTCAGACGTTATTTTATGTCAGGCATTGCCATGAAATTTTCAGGCTGTTCCATTGCATAGCAGGAAAAAAAAAAAATCTAGAGCTTTTCTCTGCTCACTGAAAAACCTAGTTGCAAACCAGCCAATGGAAGCTGGTGAGTAATATGATTCTGATAAGTGAAAGGGAAAGCTGAAAGAAACAAGAAATGTGAAATAGTTAATTCACATCCCTCAGATTTTGGAACTGAAGAAAAAGAACCTTCAGAATCACACAGGCTATGCAGATTTCCTCAGTGAAGCAGGCAAACAACTGGCAGACAAAGTTAGTTTCCTAAGACTAAGCAAATTGTGCACAGCACTACTCATCAAACATATTTATTTTCAGACTGGTTCTAGATGCAGTTTTTACCATCTATTTGACCTCCCTAGCCTGAGGCATGCTGGAAATAAAAATATATTAAAAATTAGCCTAATTATTCTCCAACTTGAGCTTTTCTTAATACTAATCCATTAGAGTGGATAAGAAAGTTGTATGTGTTTCTGAATAAAAGCAAACTTGCTGATCCATCACCACCATGTTCTTATCACACTGACTACACCATGTGGTCCTGAAAATAAACAGCTGCTGCATCTTAATTAAGGCTTTTTTGCAATTTGGTAATCTGTCAAGGTTCTTCATTATTATTCCTTATTAGTTAGGTTTCACACAAGGATTCAAGTCTATGTATGTAGACTTTGATGTGCCAGCAAAGTTAAGAATACAGCCTCTGGTGATTTTGTTGCTTTTTATCTCAGACTGGCGATCAACGTAGAAGCAAGTGCTTTGTCTCAAGTTAATATGAAAAGATGAGTCAGTAATGACAGATCTATACCAGTAAATATTACAAATATTGATTACTGATAGGGATCTGTCTGTTTTATTAAGCACAGGGGGTGCAGACTCTTATCTGTACTAAATAACTAACAGCAGTGACAAATGACTTGATCTACAGGCAGTTTATATAAATAGCTTAAATTAAAGAGCAAAGCTACATAGCATCAAAGAAAGTACATTCAAGAACTGAGCAAAGTATATTGAAAGACGGAATGGCCAAAGTTTCAGGGAGAATGAAATTCTACCCTATAATCTAAATGCTTGGTGTTAATTCCTAGGAAGTAAGCAGAACACAATTCATATTGAACTTGTGAAGCACCATGCTAAATTTCACCTGTGGCACTCATTTTTTTCCACAAAACTGTGCTGTAACCTGAGAGCTGGAGTGGCTGGATTTACTATTTCATCTTGCAGCGTAGCAGTTAAAAATACTTCACTTGATTCCTCCACTACAAATAAACTTTCACAAAACTTAAATCACTTTAATCACATTTGTTTATACTGTTATTAAGCTGGAAGTTGAACAGAACTGGGAAATGGAGATTCAGCCCCCTACACAAACATAGTAACTCACTAAGCACTGTGATCCACACCATCATCACCCTGCTAATCCCCACCACCCTTTGGCAGGAATTTGTACTGTTGACTATGTCCAGCTGGTGCACAACACTCTTCTCTCAGATACTTCTGTGCTAGAGATTATCAGTTTAAGCATTTGAATAGTAATTAAACAGAAAAGTCCGCAGAAGTAAACAAATTTGATTTCAAAGTCTTCCAAGATACACCTTCATTGCTGGAGAACGCGAAGTTGCAGAACCACTTCAAATGCAGAAACAACAGAAATACAGGTCTCAAAAACCAGAGTTAAAGTAGAAAAGTAACAGATAAAGTTGCTATACAACAGCAAATGAGCCATGTTGCAAAAAATCTGATATTGTAAGTCTACAACTAAAATATCAAAATGGTCATCACCAAAATGAGTTAAAATATACAGTGATGATCCTTTATAAATTCATAAGTGATATTTGCACTCTAATGATGCCTGCCCTACCACCTATCTCATGAAAGAAAGCAAACAGAAAGCAGGAAACTGGTTGCACTACTGAAACCATGTGTAACACCTACTCAAACACACAAGAGAAATAGTTATAGAAGATTGAAATGTCAGGTGCCTAAAAGAAATATGAAGAATGACACATTAAAAAAAAAGTCATTGTATGAGATCATTTGTTAATAAGAGGAAAAATACGGAAAACATTGATCCATTAGCCAATGGAAAGCATTTGGTAGATGATTGTAAGAATGCTTAAGTGCTAGATGACCTTTTTGCATCAATGTTTACTAAAGAAAAATCCATTAAGAGCAGGTGACTACCACAATTAATCCACAAATCAGAACAGATATAATTTCCAACTATAAAAGAGAAAAAACAAGTTAGAAAGGTCTTAGATAATGTCCATGGTTTCAGATACTTGGGCACTGCACCCTAAAATATTCTGTTTAGAGTTTTCTGAAGTAATCTCAAAGGTATTAGCTACTGATTGGAACTCATGGAAGACAGGAGAAATCTCAGAAGACTAAGAAAGAGTGAATTGAGTCTCCAGTAAAAGTGTGAAGGGGAAAATTTAAATCCAGTTGAACTTCAGTCTCCAGAGGGAAAAAAAAAAGAAGAATAAATCAAATAAACAAGCGTCAGCAGGTACTTGGAGGAGGAGGAGGAAAATAGCAGCAGACATTGATCTATCACAAATACATTGTGTCAAAGAAAACTAACTCCCTGAAGAACTGGGTAACAGAACTCAGAGGCAAGATGGAAGCAGTAGATGCCACGTCTCCTAACTTTATTAATAGTTTTATGAGGTCTTGTATGACAAGTTCACAAGAATGCTAGTGACATATGAGCAAGAAAAAAAAATATTGTTATGGGTACAAAAATAGTGGATGCCTGAGAGCAGTTATAATTGGTACACTAATTTGAGGACATGTCACATGTAGATACCC
Source organism: Colius striatus (assembly GCF_028858725.1). Taxonomy (NCBI): domain Eukaryota; kingdom Metazoa; phylum Chordata; class Aves; order Coliiformes; family Coliidae; genus Colius; species Colius striatus. The sequence continues at coordinate 141,699,262 of NC_084759.1, forward strand.
AAGTGCCTGCCGGGGATCCAATACTATTCAATGTTTTCATTAACAATCTGTATAATGAAATGGTGAATGGTGTTATTAAACAAGCAGGTTACTAATAAGCTGGGAGGTAAAGCAAATTCACATTTGTATTTACAACGAATTTCCTGATTGGAAAAATAAAATCATTAAAAAAGAATGCAGTTCAGAAACTAGATTATGTCCATGTCCATTATTTAATTATTTCAGAAAAAAGTAAAATTATTTTCAGAAAAGTTTTGGATGTTCTATTGGATGCCCAACAGATCAGAAGTTGATGATGTCATACTCCCTTCTTCCCACAAAACGCAATCCTCTCAATGTAATATAGAAACAAGGATAAAATCTATGCAACACTACAAGTAATCCTTCTCTTCAGCTTAGCATTGTCAGGGCTTCAGCTGAAATACAGCGTGCCGTTTAAAGTTCCACACTACAGGAAAGGTGTGGCTCCATTTCAGGCTGCCTAGAGGAGAGCAAGGAGGCAAACTAAAGGCCTAGAAATGTGAGTTGTGAAGCAAAGCAACAGAAATGGGAACATCAAATCTTGGTCTGCTGCTCCTGAGGATGTGAGGAGGCAGATAGTACAATAACAGTCTTTAAGAGTGTGTGTGTGTGTGTGTGTGTGTGTATTTATACATATATGGTTTAAATATTTATTTCCAGATATACGTGTGTATTTTGTTGGCAAGAATAGAAAGTGAGGATCTATCTCCATCCTCAAGTGAATAAGGAGAAGGAATGGCTTTCACAGCAAGAAAAAGTCAGGATATACCTTAGGAGACTACTTTCTAACCATAGTAAGAATGAAGTACACCTATTGGACTCACATTGGTGGAAGCATCTCTCATACCTCTTTTAGACCAGACAGAAAAACATTTCTCTGTATTACATCCATGAGGAAAGAGTTGTAACGAGAAGTAGTTTCTTTTGTTAGTCTAAAGCAAGTTTGGCCTGAAGAAAAGCTTTTGCACAGAAAGCCTCTTAACTTTGTTCCACTGATTAATCTACCAAAAGAGACTCCTCTGAGTAAACCCGTTCTCATCATAGCTACAGCACATTATAAGTACTACATACATGCTCATCACCCTGTGAGAGGGAAGAGAAGTGCACTCAGTCCAATTGGCCTAGAATTCTACTTCTTTGGATTTAAAACCTCACTCTACAAATACTTTTCTAAAAGTCTGTTACTATCTCAGGACTGTAACACCTAGTCATACACAAAGTTTAAGATCTTGAAGTTACATAAAACCACTTATTTGTATGGGAAAACAGTCTTTCAAGAAATCTTCACTAAATTTTATGTTGACATCTCTGGATATAGGGGCACATACACATAAATCTCACTTTCTTTAAAACATGATTTGGATATTTTTCCTTATTTGTCTTTTTAAACCAAAAAAATAGTTGACGTTAATTCTGGCAGCTAACTGCTCAAGTAACACTAGAGGGGTTTTTAAAACAAAAGATTTTTCTGGAGGTAATTTGTAAGTAGAGCTAGGCTTTATCATGAAAGCTGAATTGCAACCTGAAATATGTTTTTTTCTACAACAAAATTTATAATATACACATACACTTTTAAGCATCATGTCCAACTAAAACTCAGTGTGTAATGTTAGCCCAGATAAGAGAGTTAAAGAATGTTTCTTGTAAATTGTTTTGAGGCTTCAGAACACACACATAAAAGATACACAATTTAAGACAGTTGGTTTGCCATAGTTGAGACTAAACATGTTTTTATAAATCTAAACAAAAAAAATATCTTTTTCAAGAACCATGCTTCATTTGCAACTAGATCTTTGCTTCTTCACCCCTCCAAAGGGGGGGGTGCTGTATGCCATGACTATAAGAAGATGCAATGAATTTCTAGCAATGCGAAAAAACAAGTCCATTTCAATGAAAAGAGCAAATGTAAGAGCTCCTCTTACTTGAAGTATTGAATGCACCCAAGTTAAATATTTGTGCTTGAAAATTTACTGTGCGGTGTTCATAGTTAATTACCATAACTTTGCCAACATTATTTAGATTTAGAATTTTCTGAGAAAGGGACAAACTTTCATTCTATACTGGTAGAACATCCAGCAAAACCAGTTCCTGTTTTGTAAGGCACAAGAAGAATACAAACAATAACTCCCTATCAACACTGGATTACATCGTGAGACAACTCTTCCTATAAAATCAACACATATATAGTTTTATCCATGTAAAACATTTCAGAATATGTTGGAAACTCATTGCTTCCTGGTAAGATCTTTCCTCCATAAGCAATGAGGCATATAAACGATCTCAGTATCAAGACACAAATTTATAATATTTCCCTTACTTCCTGTTTGAAAATGCTATGGTTTTCAGTAAACATAATTCAAGTGTTTGGGGTTGAGGTTTGTTTGTTGTGTTTTTTTATTCTTTGGGCACTGGAGGGGGAGGCAGTGTTTGGATTGCAGTGAGGTTTTGCTTTAATAAAAGATACAATCCTGTGCTTGTAGTAACAGAAAATTACATGGTTACTTTACAGACTCCTTTGGTTTTTTACAGCTCTGTCTACAATAACACAAACAATATAATCTGCCCACTCCCCACATCTTATTAGCAAGTGATAACAAGTTATCATCTAAGATTTCGTTACTTGAGTGTTCTTCTCTAGTTTTATCTCTCCATCCTGAGACAAAACAAAGAAACAGTCTGTTCTGCCTCCTTCACCAAGGAAGCATCTTGTCAAATCTTGTGCAGAAAAACCTAGAAAGCCACAAGTTTGAAAATCCTCAGTCACAAAAATTCATTTAGCATCTGATTTTCTCTTCTGTTACTATGATTTCAAGAGAACTAGACTAGGAGGCAAGATCTCTTTTTTTAAAGAAAAAAAGAGTGAAACAAGCATGGAGTCTAATAAATGTTAAGTCACAAGGTCAATATGAAAAGTTTGATAATTGATGTAGATATCAGGAGAAACACAGAAGTCTATAGTACAACTCAGCTTGACTACAAATTCTATTAGGAGATTAAATTTATTTGGCTGGGAGGTGGGAGAATGTTGAGGCCAATTTCCTTTGAAACATTTGCATTTGTTTTTGGCTTTCAAGCTACAAGAAAACACAAAGAAACCCACAAGAATTCTTTTCGTTTTTTTGAGTCATGTCTTTAGTGGCACCTACATTAAGGGAACAGTTTCCTTCAACATTACAGAATCACAGAATCTTAAGGATTGGAAGGGACCTCAAAAGATCATCTACTCCAACCACCTTGCCAGAGCAGGGCCACCTAGAGTAGGTCACACAGGAACTCACCCAGATGGGTTTTGAATGTCTCCAGAGAAGGAGACACAACAGCCCATCTGGGCAGCCTGTTTCAGTGCTGACACCCTCACAGTGAAGAGATTTTTCCTTGTGTTTCTTTGGAACCTCTTATGTTCCAGCTTATACCTATTACCCCTTGTCCTACCATTGGACATCAGTGAGAACAGCCTGTCTCCATCCACCTGACACCCACCCTTTACATATTTGTAAACATTAATGAAATCACCCCTCAGTCTCCTCTTCTCCAAGCTGAAGAGCCCCATCTCCCTCAGCCTTTCATCATAAGGGAGATGCTCCACTCCCTTAGTCATCTTGGTGGCCCTGTGCTGAACTCTCTCCAGTAGCTCCCTGTCCTTCTTGAACTGAGAAGCCCGGAACTAGACACAATATTCCCAGCTCCCTCAGCACTCACGGGTGCATCCCATCAGGGCCCTTGGATTTATTTACATCCAGATTGCTCAATTGATCCTTAATCCAGACCTCATCAACCAAACAAAACTCCTCCTTTAACCTGACTTCTTCTCAGAAAGAGCAATGGAGGACTAGTAACTATTTTTTTCTAATAACAGTACTTGTATTCATTTCAAATAAGCCTGAGAGAATACAATTAGTCACATATTTAAAGGAACGACTAACAAGGTCTCTTAATATAAAGCCATGCTTCTGTTGTGTTAATGCAATCTCTCACAGCATGCAGGCATTTCTAACACAAGATGGCCTATCAACCGAAAAATAAAGTTCCTCACTTGAGGCAGTTATCATAGAATCATAGAATGGTAGGGGTTGGAAGGGACCTTTAAAGATCATCTAGTCCAACTCCCCTGCAGAAGCAGGTTCACCTAGATCAGGTCGCATAGGAACATGTCTAGGCGGGTCTTGAAGACCTCCGAGGAAGGAGACTCCACAGCCCCTCTGGGCAGCCTGTGCCAGGGCTCCCTCACCTGAACAATGAAATAGTTTTTTCTTATATTTAAATGGAACTTTTTGTGTTCCAGCTTCATCCCATTACCCCTTATCCTGATGTTTTCAATGCATTTCCGTGTACCTATGAGTACACCTTTGCAGCACTATGCATACACATCACAATATATTTTTTGAAGAACAACATGATATTTGGACAAACTCCAGGCACAGATCCTCAAATGGTGACACCAAGAAAGCCTTCTTGTTTAAATATGTATTTTTGCACCATTCATCTAAATTAATGTTACCAGCATTAAGGATCCTGAGATCAAGCACATCTTTGATAAAATTTCCTTGACTTCAGTGAAACTCCTCTGGAGATTAACTGTAACTCAACAGATTGGATTCTTATGACAAACTTGTCACCTAAACTGCTCATCATTTTCTTATTGGTGAATGACTACTCTTCACTTAGTGAGTAATCTAAATATAACTTCTTTACAGAAATTAAAGTCTTCCAAGTTTTAAATACTCTTCACTGTATTAGATGGTTTCCAGATTGTTTGTCTGAGAATGCAGAGTGGGATAGAAATCAATATACAAACTTGTTCTGATCTGCTTTACCCTACACAATCTATTTTTAAGAAGGGATCTTGTAGTCAGTGCAGAGGACCATTTCTTCCATTTTTAAGACAGATGTCTGAAATTCAACTTAAACCAGCTGCTAGAAGTGCCATTCTCTATGATCTAAACCAAATTTAATTATATATAAAATTTAAGTGCATTAAATGAGATTAAGTGACTCCCACTTATGTGTGGGGAGTACATGCATGCACATGTGGTTTTACACAAGGTATAGCACAACTCTATAGCTGCGTTGGGCCCAAAGCATGTGACAAAATTCAGAACATACGTACAAATTTTGTTATCTAAATAATTCAAACCCTGCAATTTCAATGATCCTTCATCCTAGAAAAATCAATCACAACTCTTCCACAACTCATAGTATTCTCAGTCCAGAAATAGCAATTTGTTCCCAGTTACATCACATAGATAAAGACTAAAAAGCACAAAGAGATCTCCATATAGGTCTGAGTTTCAGACAATATGAATTTCAATGAAGGCACACACACACACAAACTAAAAGAAAAACAACCCCACACCTTTAATATCCAGATCTAAATAGATAGCCATGATAAACAACACACAGTGCAATTCTTGCAGGTTGAGGTTTTTTTGCTTCCTCTCGCTGTTTACAGGGTCAGTGTTCAGCTGCACAAATCCAGACAGCAGGCAGAGTTTGCAGGAAAGCGCTTAGCAAGTGTATAGAAGGAGAATGTATAGCAAACCTTTCTATGCAAGCCATAAGCACTCCCTGTCAGCCCTCCCTCTCAGCAGTGATACCCTCAGCAGGAAGTCATTAATCCATATTATCATATATTAACTTAAGTTAGAAGGGACCTCTGAAGGCCATCTGGTCCACATCCCTCTGCCTTTTTAGCCTCCTCATTCAAAACGGTGACATTTCATGAACCACTTTGGCTACCCAGCACAATAATTTGCACCATACTTTGCACGACTCTTATCTGTGAGTTTGTGGATAGGGTTGCAAGAACTGACCACAACAGACACCCAAATCAAGGTATCTACTACATTATACTTTGTGAAAATCAGACATCTGTAAACTGTATCGCTAGCACCTACACAAAACACTCACCTAAAAGCTATTTATTACTTCTCAGAAAGGCAAAACATTAAAGATGCACTTCCTTCTTGAAATGCAGACAGTTTCAGAGAAAAAGGTATTAAAGATGTTACAAATGTCAAAACTGACTTTGGTCCCCAACCCTATGATTCTATGATTAATCTTAATGTACTAAAAAATACATTTTTCTATTTTTAAAATGTGATCTTTTTTCCCCCCCTTCTGCTTAGAGTAAATCCAACAAAACATCAGAATAAGTAACTGAAGATGAAAGTTTTGAAACAGACTATAGAAGAACTTCTGCAAAATTTTAAGAATTAAGCAAGTGAAAATACATACATTTGTGGTGTCTCCTGATTTCAGGTATCTAGTTAATATCATTTTTTAATAATTTTAGACAGACTAAAAGTATTCAAACAGGAAGGCTGTTGCTTGGCACCATTAAGGTGTTAGAAAGATCATGCAAAGAAGGCAAGATTTGAACAGAGGGAAGGGGGAAAAAAGGTGTTGCTTCTTATCCTTCCCTTCATCCACAGAATCTCAAGAGCATGCTCCATATCCAATGTGCTCTGCTATGCAAGAAAATGGAAGTCTTCTTGAACCTACATTTAAAGAAACCCATAGAAAATTACTAACCACATGAATATAAACCATGCTATACAGAGAAAAACTTATTTTCATTTCAGGGGCATATTTAGAGGCAATTTAAAAAAGGGGGAAAAAAAAAAAAAGAGGAAAAACAAACCAGCATGCTTAAAGAAGAGCTTGGACTCTTACTTAACAGATTTAGAGACATACTTCATATTCACTTTGTGTAGAAGAAAATTATTTTACTGATATGTTTGGTATCTAAAGTAGCATATTGTATCTTTAACATTCAGATTTTTCTCTTACATTATTTTTTATTTACTGATATCCTCTCGGAGGATATTTCAAGTCTAAACATTAAACATGCGTAATATCCAGATGTAAAAACAAGCACTCTTGATTTGCTCTGCTAGATAAGAGCATTTCCAAGCTAAATAAGGCACTAAATCAGAAGATTGCAACTGTTAAAAAAAAAAAGAGAGGAAAACAATAATAAAAGGTGAGGGAAAAATCACAAGAAAATCTTTGTAAGCACCTCTATGAGGAAAAAAAAATCAACACAGTATCTGGCTTACATCATAGGTTGAACACTAACATGCAACCCTGAAATAGTTCTTATGTCACCGGTTGTCTATACAAACATTGTTAACCAGCTTCTCTGTGACCTTTTCTGCAGTAGATGCAGACAAATGTTTGAGACAGTCTTTATAGATTATTTCTAAAAATAAAAAAATCCTGCTTATATAAAAGCTGATTCATTGATCATCACTGAATTTACATGTACCAGAGCAAAGGTGGCAAGAGCAGACATACACCAGGTTTGTAAATCACTTAGAAATCAGTGGGCAGTATTTTAGCACTGCCATTAAGTTAGCGCTCTACCCACTGCTCCAGCTCCATCCTTCTTATAGCTTTCAGATCACACTAAAGGCAGTGTTCCTTTCTGTTCCTTTTCTGGCGTGTTCTGCACTTCATAGGGTCAGCATCTCAGAGACAAGAAATTTCCTACAAACCATTTAAGCTGATAGCATCCGAACACTAGTCAAGAGATTCTACATTGCTACTGCTCATCAGGAAAAAAAACAAAATAAAACAAAAGAACCAAAACCAAACACAAAACCCCAAGACATCCAGCCAATTTCCATTTTCATTACTTCTGGAGATTGCCATCAGTATTGTGCCTTTCCTGTTTGGAGGCAGAGCTGCTTTGTCCTGAGAGCTAGCTGACTGGCTATAATTAATGGTCAGAATGAACTAACATGGACCTCAATGACTTTCAACCTAAAAGTCCAGATAATATAACTATACAGAGCATTACCATGGAACACAAAATCACAGCCCCCACTTCTTGAATCCACACCTCAAAAAGAATAATAACATACTTTAATGAACTGAGAAAAAGAGGTACAAGAAAATGCAGTGTGGGATAATACTTTACAATTGGAGACTAAAGATATCTGAATCATTTAGCCTTATATAAAAGACAGTTAAAAAACTGATCATATTTTATCAGTATGAGCATGTGAAAGATTTTGACATCACATGACCCTTTCAACTAACCAGAATTACCCTTATGAAATTAAATCATAGGTAGCTGTAACTAAGCAAACTCAGATTTTTAATATGGTATACATTGCTAACAATGAGGAGGCCTAACCAATGAAAATCTTAAGAGTGAAATATCAGCAGTCACTTCCACTTTATTTTCCCAGGTTAGGCCTGGATATTTTTCTGATCATAGAATAGTTATGGTTGGAAAAGACCTTTAAGATCATACAGTCCAATCACTAACCTCACACTGCCAGGTCCGTCACTAAACTAAACCATATTTCTCAGCACCTCATCTGCACATCTTTTGAATATCTCTAGGGATGGTGACCCCACCACCTCCCTCGGCAGCCTGTTCCAATGTTTAATAATCCTCTTGGTAAAAAAGTTCTTCCTAATGTCTAATCTAAACCTCCCCTGGTGTAACTTGAATCCATTTCCTCGTGTCCTATCATTCATTACTAGAGAGAAGAGATCAACCCCCACCTCACTACAACTCCCCCTCAGGTAGTTGTAGAGAGTGATGATATCTACTCTCACCCTCCTTCTCCAGACTAAACATCCCCAGCTTCCTTAGCTGCTCCCCATCAGACTTGTTCTCCAGACACATCACCAGCTTCACTGCCCATCTCTGGACATGCTCCAGCACCTCAATGTCCTTCTAGGAGTGAGGAACCCAGAACTGAACACAGTATTTGAGGTGCGGCCTCACCAAATACAAGGGGACAATCACCTCCTTGGTCCTGTTGGTCACAGTATTTCTGATACAAGCCAGGACATCATTGACCTTCTAGGCCACCTGGACACACTACTGGTTCATATTCAGCAGCTGTCAGTTAACATGCTCAGATTCTTTTCTGCTGTACAGCTTTCCAGCTGCTCTGCTCCAAAACTGTAGCTTCGCATGGGGCTGCTGTGGCCTAGGTGCAGCACCTGGCAATTAGCCTTGTTGAACCTCATACAATTGGCCTCAACCCATCACTCCAGCCTGTCTAGGACCCTTTGAAGAGCCTTCCTGTCCTCAAGCAGGTCTTACTAAAATCCAGGAGGACCAACATCCACAGCCTTTTCCCCATTCTGTCATAGAAGAATATCAGATTGGCCAAAGAGGATCTGCCCTTCTGGGGCTCAAACAAGGGGATTCAAAAAAATCGCTGAGTGGGAGTCTTCAGCTTGGCAGATGTCCTCAAATATCTTCATCAACAGACAGTCCAAGGACAGTAGGAAACACAAAGGCATTACGATGCTATCTAAAATACACCAGTTGGAAGTTTCTCTGTAAAAGGGTATTGTTTACAGCATATTGAGACTTGTAGTAGGATAAAGGCAACATTTTCACACATAGGCTGGGGATCCCCATTGCTGTTCTTAAAGTTATTTGCAGCACAGTGGCTCCATCATAAAAGTAGCATTACAAAACCAGTTGTGTTATTTTAAATAAATTACTCCCACTTAAATCTATACATTTCCTAAAACATTCTCTTATCTCAAGTTTTGAGTCACTGCATCATTACTAGGCACATGCAGTAAAAGAGCATTCAAAAGCAAATGGTGAAATGATGACAGAAAGAAGCACAGATAACCCTATGCAAAATTACAGAAGAGCTTTCCGTAGAAGCATAGCATATGTTTGTGATTTCTACAGAAAGTTTAAACTGGAAGCTGTTGATAATCCTAATGTATATAGAAATACTACATTAAAAAAATAATGTTATTTTGTCAAAAAATCCCTTCGGTTCCGATTCTCAAAATTCAATTTTCACCTTTGAGTTCAAAAAGTTCAATTATTTTTATCAGTACCTCACAAGAAGGGGATGTATTTCTACAAACAGATCTGGCCCATTGCAAATATATAGTTTCTGCAAACAGAATTTCTTGTCCATGCTCTTCAGGAAGCTTTAATAGTTGCTTCACATGTTGTAGCTGACACAGCACAGCTGTCATTCCTGGGCACGGCAGGCATTTCATCACTATATCGCTTATATGAAGAGCATCATGATAGAGTCAAAGCTGTACATTTTGGGAAAATAGTGTCTGAAGAGATAATAAGATGACACAAAGACTTTATATCCCTGCTGTGATAGAGAGGAAGAAATTTTGAAAACATACACAGTCTTTAAGATAATGTAGTATTATGAAGATATAAAGAAAGCATGCTACTCTTTATTTATGACAACAAAAACTTGCCCTGCCAAGATGGGTTAACCTTTTCTCCTGATGTCATCAGAATGTCAACCTTTCTAATCCTCTCCTGGCTGCATCCTGGAGGGCAGGAGCTCTCCCTCTGCCTGAAATCACAGAACCAGCAGGCTTTGCAGGGTACTTCAGACTGTGGCAGGCAGAAACATATTTGCCAAAACATCCAAGTTGAACAATGTTGCCAAGTTAACAAGATCAAATGAATTTTGCACCTCAATTTATCTTCTCTGTGGGACTCTATTACTGTAGAAGTTTGCAATTATTCAAAAATGGCACCACATGCTGTATTTGCTCACCCAAAAAGCACAAAACACATAAGCCAGAAGAGTTACTGCAGAAAACTCTCTACATTGCTATTACCTAACTATTAATCTTTCCTTGTAACTTTTGTACATTCCAGTCAGCCCAGCTAACCACACTCACTAGCTAGAAGCAGATTGAACTTATTACAGCATAGTTTCTCTGATGCTGTGTCTTCTGGCATGCTTGCCATCCCTCTTTGCCACTGCCTGGAAAGCCCCATCTCCTTCCTGAAGGTACTTATATTGCATTCACAATATTCTCCAATCTTAAACACAGTCTTGGGAAAAAATTAATTGTTCTCAGCCCAGATGAAGACAGGGATTTTCCTTGAGAAGCAGCTTACCTGAATTTCAAATAGGAATTTTTCCTGTTTTTTCTTGTCATGCTTTTCTTTAACAATCTCTTCTATTTAATGTTATGCATCCAGGCAGGAATTATACATTTAACGTATTTGCATTCATACAGGTCACTTGAAAGACAGATGACTTATTAAAACCTACTAGAGACACAGAACTCCTTTCTTCACACTATACTTCTGCTGTTGCTAACCAAAATTAGAAATCTACTCACATGCAGAAGGTGGAATTCATTTTACTAGTTCTATCCATTTAGACTATATGTCAGATTTTAACTTAGTCATCAAAGTTTTAACTCTATAGTCAAGTTTAGTTCATCCAAAAAAGCAGTCCACCCCACCTGTGTTAGCTATCAATAATGTTCTCTGGCCATGGCTGCCTTCCTCTCCACTGACTACACATGAACTCTAGATTATTAGCTCCAACTAGACAATTTAAACACCTACAGTGAGGTGAAATGAAACCTATGTCAAATTACTAGTTTTACTAGATGAAGAATGACAATCCGAAAACACTGTACAGTATGAAGTAAGAGAGAAATGGACTATTTCTTTCCAAATATTTCATAACACAGCTAGATCCTTCCAATCACAGTCACTTATTCATTCTGGTCCACTAAGCAAATTATACTTCTTCCTATATCTATAAACACACACAACTGTGTAAGCACAGTGTAACTGCACATATTTGAGACATTCTAATAGTTCCAGAGCCTAGATAACTTTTTCCAACTATTTGAAAGCAAAAATAAAAACACCCCATGATATGCACACTGGAATGATGGCTGATAAACCAGAAATGTCTGCATATCTAGGTTGCTACTTAAGCCCTGGTGGTGCCTATTGATAAGTATGTGTAGAGCTAGGAGGAAAAGAGAGGTGTAATTCCTCTTATTCATTATCTACCAAGTACACTGTGTGTGCACCACATACTACCATATGCTGTCCCCAGAACAGCAGTCTCCTTTTCTTCCAGATCCACATTTGACCATGGTAACATCCAGCTTCAAGAGAAGCATACTTTATCTCTGTAACTTACATTCTAGAGTGAAATCACATATACCCTGACAATAAAGTATCTGGTTCAAAATTCACACCAAGATCTCTTCACTGACTACTCATAAACGTGTGGATCTCTGACCAAACCTGCCTGATCATTTGTTTCCAGTTACCCAAGATATTGGTCTCCTTTCACAACCGTTACATCTCCTAACTATAAGACTGCTGATCATCAGCGAAAGATCGAAAGAAGAGAATCCTCTTTACTTCTTAATACACAGCGCTCACTCGGCAAAGACTACTCAGAACACTTGGTATTAAGACTGCAGGCAGATGACTCAGTGCTGGCCTGGATAACTGAACAGGACATGGAAAACTACTGGATATAACATCAGAAGTTACCAGACACAATAGAAGGAGAAGCTGACAAGACCTACAAAGCACCATAATGAAAAATGGCCAGATTTCATATGTGATTAAGAGGGAGGTGAGTCGTACATGAACAAACTTCACAATTGGTTGAAGGAAAGTACCAGAGTGCTGTTATGTAGTATTGCAAGGCCAACAGCATCCAGGTAACTGTGTCAGTAATGTCAAATAAGGCCAGGAAGAAACATCAAATTTGAGTAAGGATGTTGAAAAGCTGAGACCAGTGGGGGGAAAAGATAACTAGGATTGAACTGTTTATTCTGAAAGGCTGGATGGAGAATGGAGAAACAAAGGCAAACAGAAAGAGAGCCAGCAGAACTGAAAAGAGATCGTGCAAATCAGAGGACAACCGTTGTATGAGGGTACCCATCAGGATCCCTGCACTTGATTACCACAGCTGGACCAGTACAAAAAAAACACCAATCTGTTTTTTGTTTTGACCATACTACAAGATTCAAATCTGTTTGTGCAGTCTCAAGGATCAGGACAGGGGTTGCTCTCCCTTGTTTGCACCCAGACAGATGGATTGAGCATCCTACTATTGTCATGTCCATTACAGGCATGATGACATCAGTAACTATACATCATTTCATGACATGCACCTTATAAAAAGAAAATGCCAAATTAATTTATTTGCCTGCATGTCCCAGAGCAATATCTTCACTTACACAACAGCAACATAGTTAATGACAAAAATTTATTCTCCAACCCTATTGACTTGGCATGTTGGGAAGAGCAACAGATTTTTTAACACTGGAAGATGTTCATACTAAGAGATCATGACCATGTAAATAAATAAGAACATCGGTAGATAACTTCAGAGAAAATATTTCTTTAACAGCCTTCCAAAAGTAAAAAAACATAGCCTTTGTGGAGGTAAGAGACTTTCTAAAAGTCTACATCGCAACACAGAAATTAATTAAAATACCATCTGATTCTCTAAATGTCCATACTCTATTCTTTACATTAATCTCCCAAATAGCACCTGACAGTCTGTCAAACCTCTCCGTACAGTGCTTTGTATCTGTAGAATCAGGTTTAGATACTTTCTATTCGTGTTACTAAAACAACTAGCTAAATGAACTAGAGGTTTAAATTCTAAGATGACAGGTGAGGCTTTCCATCTTCTGCAGTAATTCTGTCTCTAAATAGCCTTTTTAAAAAGTATTTCAACATTGACATAGTGAGACAAGTAATAAAACTCACAACTACATTAAGCCATCTGAACAAGCTTACATCACATTCCCTTTTGAAGTATCAAAACACCACTGATACGTGCTATAAGAATAAATTGCCTGGCCTCTGATATTTGTAGAATTGACTCCACATCGGTTTTCCACATCCATATTTCTCATAAATAATGTATCCTCTGGCCCTACAGCATGCATACAAAACTCCTTAGCACCATTCAGTCAAACCTAGCTCTGAATTCTGTGCACTGCTATTCTCCATATGGAACCACCTTAAAGCATAACAGACAATATCAAAAATATATACCTTAAAATAAAAGTGGAAAAGTGTCTAATGAAATAAGAACAAAATCAAGGCAAAGTAAGGTGGAGAAGTTGCATTGTCAGCATTAAAATCTTTTTGCAACATTTTTTTGGATTATTCTTAGAACGTGATCCTTTTGAAAATGCTTCAAGTTTGACCATGTGCTAAGATACTTTCCTAGAGATTCCGCCAACTACCTCTAGAGCTCCATGCTCAAATTTCCAAAGCTTGATATCTGAGGGGTTTGTTTTATTTTAAAATACTTTAGTTGTTTTTAGGAACTGTCAGAAGCAAGTACTTCTGGTTAATTTTTGAGTGACTGCCTGGCATCTACAACAGCTTTTATCACTGCATGCAAATTAGGTCACAAGTTTTCATCTCTTATGATCTTTCTTGACACTCTTTGCCTTAGAACGGATAAAAGCCTTCAAGTCATGTTTATGATAATCTTTCACTCTTATTTCTGACTTTCAAATACAAAATTATAATGAAACTCTAACTGTTCCAGTCACAATGTAAATAAAAAAACCAAACTGAACCAAGCAAACAAAAGAAAAACCCAAGAAACAAGTTAATAATTAAGCTTCAATGTAATCCATCATGAACTTTGCAGGAACTTGGGATTCTCCCATTTCTGATTTAAGCAATAAGTCTCATCACATTTAACAAAAAATGATCTCAACTCTCTTCAAAGAAAACTGTAGAGAACAGTTTCATAGCTCAGCAGAGAGTGTACTGCCAGGTTCAGGACTGCCCCATCCCAAACATCTACTAACAAACATTGCCCTCTCACAGGATTTGTGCAATTGAGCCAAAGTTGGTGAGAATCTGACAAGAGATATTGGAGTTATATCACTCAAGCCATTCACTGATTTAAGAACTAATTTTTTACATTACCTGTACAAAATCTGACTGATATCTGAGTTTACACCTAAAATTTGCATTCATGTGAAAGTGGAGTAATAATTTCACACAAGCCATTCCTACTTGTTGCTCCCAAATAATCATACAAAGATTCCGTTCAAATCACAATTAAACTTGATCACTTTCAATTTTCAATCTATAAATGCATTTTACTGCTCTCTAAAGACATCAATTCAAATGAACATTACACCTGAAAACACTTTGTGCATCTATACAATTTACAAATCAGCAATAACAGGAGATTTAAGTATCATATGGGAATCTCAGTACACAGGTGACACTTTCCTCCCTACACATCTATCTATTTACAACTCAATAAAGTAATGAATACTATGGATTTCCTCTGTTTTCTTAGTGACACTTGGGCTTATCTGACTCAATTTGCAAACTGTGCTGTCAATATGTTACATTCATCCCAAGGAAATCAGACCCCTTCACAGTTAACTAAAGTCAAATATCTAATATTTACATGTAGGTCTGCAGGGCAAACATTTTGTGAACTATATGAAGGCTACAAGATAGAAAACACAGCAAAGTTTGGCAATGTATATCAGTCTTAGCTTTCATCTTCCTGATATTTGTCAATCTGTATCATAATTAAACACAAAGTTCAACATAAATACACTATGCAGTGTATTTAAGTGCAATAATCCATTTTCTTCTGTCTTCAGCAAACATCAATTTTAATTCTTGAATTCACCTGGACTCTTTTGCTTCTCATACTGTCCATTGTACCATTTCTGTATCTAAAATTCATGAACTCTACTATTAACAGATATATCATACAAGTTTCAATTATGGAATCATTATTTTTGTCAATAATGCATGAAGAATAATGCAGCTGGTACCTAACAGAGTTGAACTGACTTGCAAGCAAAATGACACAGATACACTTTCTGTATATTTAAAAGATTATTTCATCTGATGAAAATTGTTAGAGGAACATCTGATGTATCAAATACATATTAAATTTCAAAACCTAAGGAATCTTAAGAAGTCTTATATCTATTCATTCATATTGAAGAAAGGAAGCCTTTTTTTCTCCTTTGGAATAAAGAATCTGAAATCTAATCAGTAACATGAATTCGTTCCTACAATGCCTTTAGGAAGAAATGTTGAGTTAATTACTCAATTAGAGCATATTTACTTTGTAATTATAATGCCATGTTCAGTCATATTTAATTGTTTTTTCCAAAATACCCAAAGGCAAACATCCACATCATGGGCTAAACCTGCAAAATTTAAAATAAATAATGATACCATTTAGAGAAGTATGTTTAAAACATATGGTAAAGCATCCTTTAAGGTTAGATGGATCTCAGACAATATTTTCCTTAAAACAATTAACTCTTAAGATTTATGTACAAGATGTAAATAGAGTTCCCATGAGATCAGCTAGGATATTTTTGGTCTCATTTCTGGGTATAATTTGAAAAGTACTAAGTGTCCAGTCATCCTTAAGATTTATTCTGTTTTAATCTTCTGTCTTTTACCAAAGCAGTTAATTTTTCCTCCTTAAATGTGCTGTTTGTTGATGCCCAGGTCAGGAGACTGAATAATCTTGTGTATTTCTTCTGTTTCCTTGCAGGTGTCAGGCAAAATAGCTTCCTCTCCTACCCTACATGAGGCTTTAACTGTTACTCTGATAACTCCTCCTCGCTGTTGAAGGAGATTCAACTTTCAGGTCTCTTTTCACGGATTATGAATGGTTTTGCCTGCTGAGACAGACACTGAGATTTAGAATGTTGTATTTGGGACTGAAAAACACACATACACAGAGAAGAAAGAAAAATTGCAAAAGGCTTCCACAAATACATATTCTCAGGATTCCTCTATAAGCTTGTAACACGCCATAGAATGGTTTGGGTTGGAAAGGACCTTAAGAATCATCTACTTCCAATCCCTCTGCCATGGGCAAGGACAACTTTCACTCAACCAGGTTGCTCAAAGTCCCATCTGACCTTGCCTTGAACACTTCCAGGGATGGGGCATCCACAGTCTGTCTGGGCAACCTGTTCCAGTGCCTCAACAGTCACAGGAAAGCACTTCTTCCAAATATCTAGTCTAAGTCGACTCTCTTTCCATTTAAAGCCATTTCCTCTTGTCCTATCTCTAACCACTCTTGTAAAAAAGTCTCTCTCCAGCTTTCTTACAGGACCCCTTTAGGTGCTGCAAGGTTGCTCTAAGGTCTCCTCAGAGCCTTATGCTAACCGAACTCCAACTCTGTTAGACTTCCCTCATAGCAGAGGTGTTCTATCCCTCTGACGGTCTTTGTGGTTCTCTTCTGGACTTGCTCCAAAAGCTCCAGGACCCTATGTTGGAGATCCTAGAACTGGACACAGTACTCCAAATGAGGTCTCACAAGAGTGGAGTAGAGGGAGAGAATCATCACCCTCAACCTGCTGGCCATGCTCCTTTTGATGCAGCCCAGGATACAACTGGCTTTCTTGGCTGCAAGCACACATTGCTGGCTCATATTCAGTTTTCCAACACCCCCAAATCCTTCTCCACAGGGCTGCCCTCAATCCACTCATCCCACCTGTATTTGTGCTGGGGATTGCTCCAACTCACATGCAGGACCTTTCACTTGTCCTTGTTGAACTTTATGTGGTTTGCATGGCCCTACCTCTCAAGCCTGGCTCACGTCCCTTCCCTCCACTGTGTTAACTGCAACACACAGCTTGATGGTGTTGGCAAACTTGCTGAAGATACACTCAAGCCCTCTTTCCATGTTGCTGACAATGTTAAACAGCATCAGTCCTAATACTGACCTCTGAGGAATGCCACTCGTCACTGCTCTCCACTTGGACATAGAACATCTATTAACAGTTATCTCAATTTAAAAAAAAAAGAGAGAGAGTCGATGGAAGAAAAGGAACCTGCATCAAAGTTAGGATGCCAATTCTGTTTGGATTCAAGCCTGACAGTCATCACTTCCATGGTGATTTTATGTGTGGGTACATATATCCAAACAGTAAGTAATTAGATTCAGATAAATGTTTGTAAATTATAGCAAGATTCATCTATTGACCTGATATGTTAACATGTATTGGAACATTAAAGTGAGCTGCGCAGATTGCTAATGCCTCATCATTATACGTGCTGATCTCTATCCCTAGCCACAATTCTGCATGAAAGCTATTTTAGCACGGTGCAGGAAAACAACCCACGTACAAACGCAGTGTGTCTCAGAGCAACTGAGACTCCGAGCATGTCTCATCTCACCTATAAGCTATGATAAGATTTCCAAAACACCAAACAAACTACTCTGAAACTGAAGTGATACATTTAGATAAAAGTCCCTCAAGTCCTCCATCTCAGAGTCTCAAGAAATAGTCACTACATCTGATTAAACACAGAAAAGTGGTTACAATTTAGCTATTGGCTAACATAGGTAAAATAGCTCTCCATCTTTAAATATACAAGTTTAAAATATACAGAGTAGATGCTAGAAAAATGTGTCGGGGTCTCTGCTTTTTACAATGATGGTAGTTAAATACTGAAAGAGGCTGACCAGTGAGTTCTGCCCTCAGAGACAGTCAAGATCTGACTAGATGTGACCCTGAGCAACCTCATCTAATTAGATCTGTTTTGAGTAAAGAGTTGAGCTACCTGGCCTCTGCAAGTCTCTTGCATTCTACATTAGGATTTTAATTAATCTCTGCTCCTTAGAAACAGAATTCTGCACATTGAAATGCTTACCAGTGGCAGCAGTGTCTCCCAGAACTATCCTGTCTCGTAAAGATGCCTGGGAAGGTGACATACAGAGCAGATCAACTGCAAAGCCATCATCGGTGGATTCCCCTTAATCTAAGCTTCTCCTGAGGATGAACCATGCTAATAATCTCACAGCTGTCTGGACAACTGCTAATATGACAAAATAAAGACAAAAATGTGATTCCATCAAATACTCTGTCACCTTCTATGATATAGATATTAATCTTTTTGGGGGGACTGGTTGATTATTTTCCCACCACTTCTCATGGGTTGTCAAATTCAACAATCAGACCATACAATCTCTAATCTTATATAATACAATTTCTGATGTCGTATTTAGGTTTTTGGGAGAAATTCAGCAAGGTCTTTTGCTCTGGAAGTCTCTATACACAGTACAGAGACATCTGTGACGCTTAAAGGTGAAAAAAGGGCTATTCTGAATGCTTCTCAAGTTCTCAATGAAATTTATATCATTCTCAACAGTATGTTCCATCCATAGAAACAGACAGAAACTCTTTCAAGGACTCTTTCAGACAAAGATTTCTATATCCTATCAACTACACATTGATTTAATCCACAACAGCCTTGATACAGCCACAGGTACCCATATAACTTCATCCCTGTATTTCAGACCTCCCAGCAAGACCACTCTACCACCTAGAACTACACCTGCACTCTGGTAGAAAGCACTGTAAATCCATCACCATGTTCTCTGTACAGAAGTATGACTGTGACTTCCTCTCT
Organism: Colius striatus; assembly: GCF_028858725.1. Taxonomy (NCBI): domain Eukaryota; kingdom Metazoa; phylum Chordata; class Aves; order Coliiformes; family Coliidae; genus Colius; species Colius striatus. Next base: position 141,718,478 of record NC_084759.1, read on the forward strand.
GCTAAGAAAAAAAAAGAAGGATAAGGAAAAAAATCCTCAAGTAGCTTAGATGCACAATGATGCTTTTATTCCAATAAACTAAAAAATATCTAAAAGTGGTGATTTTTTTAAAAAAAATCCATTGGTAAAATTACAAGGAAAAAAAATGCCAAATTTCTGTTAGGTAATAAATTATGTTGAAAGGAAAACTATTCAGTGGCAACCTATATGTCTGAATGCTTAATATTATCTTTTCTTAAAATTAACGATGCTGAAATCCAGTAATAAATGTTTTAATAATATACTTTCTCTAAAATTCATCACATCCTCACTAGTTACATTAAGTATTTCAGATAAATGACTGACTCAAAAAATATATTGGGTTTGTCTACCATGTTAAAAAGAAAAAAGATAGGCAATTCAACAATTTAATAACATTACGTTTTGTAAAGCGTATATCTGCCATGGGTAAAAGCTTTCTTCAGTGTTGATCTGATTTGTTGTTTTCAATAATTTAAGAGTGACTTTTACTGCTCATAGTCACATCTGTTATGTTGGTTGATAGACAATAAATTTAGAGAACACATTTGTTCAGAAGAGATCTTGTATTTGCTGTTCCGGAACTACAGTGAGTCTGTTCCTTGAATTAATTCCCAGATAGGGTTAAACAACACAGATCCTAACAAGTCCAAATGCCACGTGACAATTCACACACACTCAAAAATGGTAAATTTTAAAGCATTTGCCAATCAGATGAGTCCTATTTTAACCATGGATGTAGATCCACTTTCCACAAAATTGAAATAAAGTGGGCCAAATCTAAGCATGCCTGGTAATATTTCAGTTATATGACAGGTTCTCTAAAGCATCTTGAGAAAACAAAACAAAAATATAAGGAGAAATAATTCAAAGTAAATACCTTGGTAGGATAAATTAATTCCACGTGGCAAGGGTGTGTCACATCTGCTACACCGAATTACACAGATGTAACACAAAACCCTACATGCTTGCAAAGCAGAGATGCAACCAAGAGTGGGTTCATAAAGGTGTCATAAGGTGGTTGCAGAGAGCACAACAGCAAGGTCTTCACAATTAAGTGTCTGTGACGGCATAAACTAACACACTTCAGGAAGAACAGGTCAGCAGGAGCATTGATGAGGACCTAACCCAAATTGTTCTCTATAACTGAAAATTATTCCAAAGAAAATTTGCTTTCTTGTCCATGCCTTTAGCAGGACACTTATATGCTCCTTTTAAGGAGAGAAAACAGTTGAAAGCACTTAAATACTTCTCTGAAGACTCTACTGTCAACTTTCACAAGTAAATGCAGTGCACTGTATCATGCAAAATGTTTAAGTACTGTTACATAATATTATATTAAATATTTTAATACTACACTGTTATTTCATGTTATTTTGAATTAAACACTTCATACTTTCCAAATGTTGCAAGTTGTTTGAGGCAGAATACCCTACTTTGTAAATACGAGCATTTATTGTTAAATCAGTTGGGGCTGAAATTTTAGTGCTGCATTTTAAAATAGTGATTCAGATTTTTTTTTCCCCAAAAAATACTGAAGATAAGCTGTTTCAAACCATTTAGAGGTATTCTTTATGCCTCACAACTAATGCCTACTGTGTCAAACCCTTACAATGAAATGAGAACACAAAAAACAAATACTAAAAACCAAGACTCAGTTTGCTAATCTGGTCTCTTTGTCACCACAGAAAGAGCTCTTACATGGAAAAACATTGCTCAAAAAACATACAGGAACTAAAACTGGCATTTTGAAAAAAAGAGCATAAAATTAAAGCAAACATCTAATAAATTCTAGTCCATATCTCCAATGGTTTTGTTTTGTAGCACAGCATGAGACAGATTTCAACCCTTCAACTGAAATCAGCTGTGACATATACACAATCATCTCTGTATTTATACCTGCAAAGTGAAGGGCAATATTTGTGGATTTGACCCTCATTTCAGGTCAGAAAATGCACTAGGGACTATGCTTGTGACTTGACCCTCTCACTATCAATAGGCTTCTGAGAAATAAAGGATATAGTAATTAGTTCCTAATTTAACAGATACAAAAGATACAAGGGCTATGAAAAGAGTCTCTTACAGGGAAAGATTTCAAGAACAGAATATGGGCAGGTTAGGAAAGGAGGTTGCAGGAAGACCTAATTATGGTTGACAGATACCTAAGGGGGTTCTTTTTTACAAGCAGCAGGTAGAAAACTGTCCAAAATATACAATAAGGACAAAGCCCAAAGGTATTATCTGAAATTGAAGGAAGGGTAGTTCAGACATGATCTCAGAAATGGCTTTTCACTCAAAGGATCATTACTATATGGAATAAATGACCTACCAGGGGCTCTTCAATCCTAATGAAATCTATTCCGGGATAGATACGTATCTATCAGTGCTACATCTGGCCTTTCCTCCTGAAAAGCAGGGAATGAGTGAAGCAGACCTCAAAGTGTCTTCTGCCAAACCCCTCTGGAACGTCGCCACGACTCAGGCTCTGCAGCCCTGTAGTGCCACCTTCTGGGAGAGGCACCACCGGGACCCCCGCCTGTTCTCCCTCCCACTCCTACTTCCCAGCCTAATCCCTGAAACTGGAAAACACAGCAAAACTACTAGGTTTGTTCCATCTCCTTGTCTGTCATCAAATCTCACTAGGAAAGATCCCACCCAATGCCAGAATAGCAAGCAGTGAAATTTCACTAGATCTTTAAATTAGGTTTGAAATCCAAACTCAGACACTAGAGGCCAGATTGACTCATTCTGGTCCCTCCCTTGAGAGGGCTGTAAAATGTGGGTTTGCAAACTGATTTTCCATTTTATATTATGAGAGCAAGTTTTCAAAATATTATGAGGGAATACATTAAAGGTGCCCATCTAGGATGCCATCCAGTCCCACATGTGCATTAAATGTGATGTAGTTAGTTTTAAAAGCTTTTTCCTGGGGCTCGTTGGGTGGGTTTTTAAAGTTTTCTAGATAAACTCGTGTTCTATGGCAGTAATGAATAATTAATTGTTATAAAAATACATTCCATTGTATGGCAAAAAGGAAAAAAGTGTCTCAGTATTAACAAGTACTATCTGCTCTTCTTTCTTTTTGCAACAGGAGACTGCATTAAAAACACAGTAGACTTCTATTTTAACACCCAAAAAACTGAGGAAATTCTTACTTTAGACTGAAAGATTTTCAGTGTACAAAGTCACATTCAAAAGCATAAAATGAGTGTATTACAAACCTACCCAAATTAGCAGTGAAGAAGTTAACAAAGTATCTTCAAACACGATTCCAGTTCCCCACAGTCATCACAATTCAATTAACAACCTCTAGCACTCTTTATTTCTTTAAATAAGCTACTATTACACCAGCTCCCCTGCGGCCCATGCTCCCAAGCACAAAGCTGTTCAGGTAGGCTAGTAAGGGGCTGAGAAGAGACATGTGCTGGAATCAGCTAACAGCAGAGGCCTAGTCATGTCATCCATGTTCCAAAAACAGACATAAAAATGTGTATTGCATTGGTAGTACCTGGAACGTTCACCTTGCTACCAGCAACTGAGAAGGATGCAAGAGTAAAGACTTATCCAAATGAATCTTTCCTCTCATAAGCAAGGAGCAGACCAGGAACCCAGATCTAGCTTTGCCTTCTACTCGTCTTTTTTATCTCTACTTTGCAACTGGCAATTTGTGGTTACTTGAATTATTCCATTCCACATTGTGATTGGCTTGCTCCCATCTCCTTGCCACTAGGTTTTCTTGACTACTGATCAATTTAACCTTTCAGGTGCTGTTTGCACAAAATAAATTGTAAATAAATGGCAGCCCGAGTACTACCAGGGAACAGAACTTCCTTCCACCTGGCTAATTTTCTGTTTGCTTTAGAAGTTGCTCTTTCACCTGGGAGTAATGACAATCCGCATCAAGAGACAGATGCAAAACTGTTCCTCCAATTATATAATCACTGCAGCTGATAAGGAGGGAGCTGGATTTAGGTTGCCATAGTGTTGGCATATTGCTATGGAGGCTGAGCTCTTCGTCCACTTTATTAGCTCTGGTCCAGGAAGAGCAGCCCAATTATGCCAGCTCAATGTATGTGCTGCGGACTTGCTCCCACTTGGAAGGAGCACTCTGGATCAGGGGCTGCTTCCTTTTCCCCTCCCACCTCATTTCGATAGAGTGGCTGTGGTGAGAGGTGGGGGGTGCTGGGGTTGGGGCTTTTCAACCTTTTAATCTGTATTTAATCAGGAGGGTGGTTATCTCTGAAATCCACTGTCTTGCTACCATGAAGGGCTGCCACAGTGCCGATGCACCTCCCCAGCTTCATTCTCAGCCACCCCTGCAGGGGGCTGAGGGGTAGGAGGTACCTGAGGAGCTCACCAGTGATGGGGGCTCTCATCAGGCCGCTGCCCCTCTTCCCTCCCCTGGTACACAGAGCAGGTGTTCAACCACAGCGGGTGGGGGTACGTTTTCAGGCAGGCAGAATGGCCCCGGCCAAGTGAGGGGCTGCCCTGCGAGGCAAGACGGGGGATGAAGGGGCCAGGGAGGCAGATGAGGTAGAAGTTTGCCGGGGCTGGGGGCTTCAGCTGGGGGGAGAGAGGCAGCCCGCTCACACCGGGGGAAGGAAATGGCTCTGTCTGCTGTGCAACACCACCGTGTGTGTGCAGCCAGGGTTGGTAGGCAGGGGAGGGGGTGACAACATGCAGGTAACAGGATAAAAATAACTTCAGGAACGGCAGATCGGGGTTGGGCGGGGGAGGGGGGAGGCTTCTGGAGTTTGGACAAAGTTTTACTACGGGGAATAAGCGGGGGACATTTGCTAATGCCAAGGAGCAGCAGCAGCACGGGTTGGTATCCATGATGCAGGCGATTCTGAGAGAAGCTCGGAGAGAAATCAGTGCCCCAAGTAAAACCCAACTTTAATTTTAATACAGGCACTCCCCAGTGCCCCTTATATTCTCAGTATGTGCGCGTGTATGGTGTATATGTGTGTAAATAGAAAATTCCCCCTTCCCCTCCCCTTTCGTGTGAGAGATTAGAAATAGCGTAAGAGAAGGGAAGGGCTCCTCTCCCTGTGCCTAAAGAAGCCGTGCCCAGATGAGGGTTAGGAGGACCGGGACGACATTAATGGGGAAAGATCCCCTCATTCAGGCCGCACTACGAGTTATTCTTCCTCTGACATGGGTGGGCGGGCTGCTCCGAGGCTTCCCTTAGCCCCCGGCCACAGCGCGCAGCCCCTGCGCCGGCCGCCCCTCCTCGCCCCTCTGCCTCAGGAGGCAACGACGGCGACTTAAACCAACTTTTCTTTGCCCAGGGTTTCCTCGAGGGGCTGCGGGGGTCGCCTTGCAGCATACCCGGCTCAGGGGAGCTGTGTGCTCCGCATGGAAACTGGTGGCAAACGCTGTCCTCTGCCCCGGCCCCTCCGCCGGCCGCTGGCTGTGGCAGCGGCGGCAGCGGCTGAACCGAATCGAGACACTACGGACAAAAGGGAGGGGAGGGAATGGTTGCTCGATCCTCGAAGGTGAATCTCGGGCTTACCTTGATGGTTTTCTTCTGGAATGTACATCCTCTTGTTTTCATTGACCATTTAAAACGAGTCCAGATTAATCCCTCCGAAAATCGGCTTGGTAAAAATCAAGAAGAAAAATGGAGCTGCAGAATTTCCCCTTTTATTATTACCTGATTCCCATTATTGCATCAAACACCAAAAACTGATCCTTTCCACTACTGCCTCCTTTAGTGAAATTGCAATGCATCCTCAGTACATCCGGGCCCCTTCCAAGAATTTAGCACAGCACCTCTGGCTGTTAAACCATAAAAAAGAACAGGAAGGGGGGAAATGAGAGAGAGGGGCGGGGGGGGGCTGGGGGAGAGGGAAAAGCAAAAGCATCCAGGACAAACCTCAGAGGGTTAAATGTCTTTTTAAAATCCACCAACTACAAGAGTAAAAAAAGGAGGAGGAAAAAAAAAAAAAGAGAGAGAGAGAGATGTTCAAACGCTGCTGCTCCTCCTCTTCAAAGCCATTCTGAGCGCGTTGTGTTGGCAGGGAGCTGTTTCTGCAGAGGAAGAGAGCACAGTCCCAGCCCCTTACTCCCTCCCCTCCCTCAGCGCGCTCGCTCCCCGCTCTCTCCCTCTCGCCAGCAGACAGACACACTGAACGCTTCCAGATGTTCCAGCTGCGGCGGCTGCACGCAGCCCCCCGCGCACGGCGTGAGGAGCCGCCGGACTTGATCTGAAAGTTTAACACGCTGCCTGCCTTCACTGCGCCTGCCGAAGCCTTGCTACAGACATGACGTCAAGGAGGCGAGCTGGAGCCGGCTGCCGGCAGAAGTGGGGGGACAAGGCGAGGGGAGCGGCGGCGGGGCTGTGCCGGGCCGTGCCGTGCCGTGCCGTGCCGTGCCGTGCCGTGCCGGGCCGGGTCGGGTCGGGCCGGAGGGCGGCACGGTGGCACAGCGCCGCGCTCGCCGCCCGCCCGCCCGCGCTCAGCACCCCGCGGCAGCCGGCGCCGCCGGCCCCCGACCCCGCTTCGATCCGGTTTCTCAATATTGTGGGCTCTGCCTTGCGGTTCCCCTACGGAAAGCGACTGTGAGCTGCATTGCAAGGAGAACGGCATCGGCTGCTGGAGCGTTACGGGCGGCACCGTGTGCAAGCGCTTAACGAAACGGCAGAAGGGGCTGCGTTTGATCCGTTACGAGCAGACAGACAGAGGCAGGGTAGGCAGGCAGCGGAAGGGAAAGAGATACCCAGGGATAAATTGCACAGACGAGAGGCTGCACAGATGTTTAAACAGATTAATCAAGCTAGGATTTGCAAAATCCTTGGTGGAAACGCCAAAGTGCTCCGCTGGTATCCCACCACTTGCCTTAATTATGCCTGTCATTTGGCCCTCCATAATTGAAGCCTCCGCAGAGAGCAAAAATGACTTCTTTAAAACGAAATGTGAACTGAATGCAGTACATCTGAAATGTGTCTGGACTCTCTGAGCTGCCATGTTAAACAAGAGATGAAGAGTTTAAAAACACCCCTCAGGAACCACTGCAGAAACTACCACAACCTGAGAAACTAAACCACTCCACCGTACACAGGGACAAATGTCCAGGATCCCCTTGTCCTGCTTGCAAACCCATGGCTGCAAATTCCCATGATAACGGTATCCATTTAACATCACATGGATGCAATACTATTTGTGGAACTTAAAACACTGTGGTTTCTTTCACGTGGGTTTCCATTTCAACTAGAAAAAAACACAGTGCTTTAAAGTTGGTAATACCCCTAGAAAGGAATTACTTTTGAACAAACTTAGTTCCATCCCTAGAAGTGGATTTCAGAGGGGTCTGTCAAATATTGAGACTTTCCCCCCACCACTTTCAATGAGCTGTCTCTCGAATGGAAGTCAAAATATAATGGAAAACAACACCACAAAACAGATGTAGGCAAAGAAACAAGAACACATCCACGTAACTACAAGAAAAAACAGCACTTACCAAAAACTGGATGCAGCCAAAGCATTTGTCCTAAAAAAAGGTCATTTTAGTTCCTAATAAGCACAGATCATCATAACTTCTGTTAGACACTAAGTCAAAGGATACTTCACCAACAACATATTGCCATTGACAGCATGTAGAGATGCAGCTTTATTTCTGACTCAGTAGGAAGAGTTCATCTAAGCAATTAAAATACTCTGTCCTCTATTGCCTAGTTTTTCTCTAATAATGTCACATGCACTTATCCTGTTTAGCTTACCAGATCAGGCAAGATCACAGCTGGAGGTGGAACAGCGATATATTAGTTTTCATTTTCAATTTGAGTTGCCTTTTCCTTAAAAAAGAGGTCCTTCCTTCACCATTCTAAATAGGACTGAACTGTAAATCTTTCACTGCCAACATTTGTTGTGTAAATGTATATTTCCTTTTTCTCCTCTTGACCACAAATCCTTGCCATTTTGGATGGTTCTAACTCCTTTTTTTTTCAGCCATGAGTCAAGAAAGAGTTCCATGTTTTACCTTTGCATGGACATAATCTCTGGGAAAATAAATAAGTGCATGCTGATCACTCTTATACAGAAATCAAACACCTGAAAATATTTTCCCTACTTTTCTTGGTTCACATTCTCAGCTAGCTAAGGAGTTCTATACCATATTAGTTAAGCAGTAAATATCCACATAGTCCTGCTTTATGCCAGCTCACATATATATGCAGCCACATACACAAGCTGTCCCTGCCACCTACAAATCTTTTTCTTCATTCTTTATCCCTCTCTCTCTGCCAAGCTCCCACAGTGGGACACAAGTTAGGCCAATTACCAAAATCAAATACAGAAGAAAAATAGAACAAGAAACAAGAATATTAGCTGGCATTAATTTCTTTAGCATAAACACAATTCTACCATAACTGGGGGTTTCCTGACTCAGCAGTTCTGATGGAAATAATTTGCTATACAGTGAAGTTGAAAGAAACTGATTGTAGGATTGAGATGGAAAGATTCTACTAATGAAGGTGAATCAGGTGACATAAGAGTAAACATCACATCTTCCTCTAAAGCAATTGTACTCTCAAAGTATGCTAAGAAGATCTAGTCCATGAAAACAGGTTTGGTAAAGAAAGAGGTGACATTTGAATTAAAGGTGCTTGTAAGATTTTGTTCTTCATAAATGTGATTACTGAAATTCAGTTTTTAGAATAATTCTTTTGGAAGAGAACTTGAGGTGTTGCCCTCCACAGAAACTAGGAAAATTCAATTGGCCTAAAACTTGTTTCTTTACATTTTTTACACTTTCTTTCCTTTTTTCATAAACAGTGGTGGAGAAGGGAATTTACTAGGAATTCCAGAGCAGCAGCTTAGAGACTTCAGGGAGGACAACAGCCCTTCTCTACATGGCTTCTGAATCCTGAGCTCTCAGATCAGGAATGTTCTGGGCCAGTACTCTAAAAGCACAGCCCATGGCCTAAGCAAATTAGAAGGCTTGCTCTGAAAAGCTTGAAGGCCTTCTTCAGAGTTAGATCCCCACACCTGCACCCTAAAGATGAGTACACAAGTGAGAGAAAGATCTTAAAACCTTGGAGAAACTATTATTTCAATACAAATACAATTAGAAAGTTCTTAGGACCTGCCTGATATGGCAGTCATCAGATTTAGAGGTAAGATGGGCAGTGTAATGATTAGACACAAGAGTATCTCGCACCAGGCTGGATTCATGCTTGTAGAATTCCTTGAAGTGGATGACTATAGGTTGAACAAATGATTTGATGTATGTTCAGCCTTAGACCAGCTCTAAAGTGGATACACTAGTTTTCTAACCCACAGGAATGCTACAAGGAGAAAAATTTTCTCCATTTGCTCTGAGAACAACAGTAATGACGTCCCCATAAAACATCAAAACAGAGATTTTTGAGAAACAGCTATTTAAAGTTACAAAGTGTTCAGGATGATTTGTAGGGTGCATAATAATATGAACATGCAACAGTCCATTTTGTGTGTGAGGAGTTTTTTGTTCTGTGTACAATGTAGTACTCCTTCCCTCTTACTCAGCCATGTATAAAATACACTGGGCACAACAGTTTCTTCAAAATCCAGTATCAGAATGTACAACCACCTTCAGAGCAGAAATCGCCTGAATCGGTTGCACAGGAAAACATCTCCAAGATTCAATAAAGAAGAGTTATTGTCATGCTGTATTTAAAGATGGAGATACAATGAAACAGGATGAAAACAGACAAAAGCATACAATCACTCTGCATTGAGCTATTTTTATAACTTATAAAATTATTTTAAATGCTCTTTTAAGTAGTCTCTGTACTTTTTAAAGTAAGCTAGGGTTTGCATTGGACCTACAGCATAAGTTATAGAGCTATTTAATTGCAGTAGATTATGTTCACACTATTTTGGCAGTAATGCTTTCTGCTATAAAATAAGAAAGTAAATTATTTAAAAGTGGAAAAAATATATTTACCCCCAGAAATAGTATTAAAGGCTCTCAATACAAATGTGATTCTTTCCAGGGCCAGCTCGGAGAAACAGTGCCAAATCTCTTTATTATTTTTCTGAAAGGTATTTTTCCCCCTACAGATTTAAGGTTTTGCACCTCCGCCAACAGAGAAGGCTTCCCAAAAGAATCAGCATTACCTTGCAAGGAAAAACGATGGGATTTCCTTTTTGGTTTTTTGTCACTGACTTAAATAAACGGGATCTAAACATAGCGCAATCTTTCCATGAAGACTTTGACCTCCTTTTTTTCAAAGGCTAACATGTCAATAATTCTGCTTTCTATCTGGTGTTTATGTCCTTCAGAGCATTCAAACCTAAAGCAATAACTTGATCAGTCCTGGGTACACGAAAAGAATCATTTTGCATGAATAACACTTAACAACTTCTGTCATTTCTGACAACACTGCATTATTGGTCCATTCACCATATAACAGAAACATTGGGTATTTGATGGTGTTACATGACTGCAACGTATTTGTCTCATGTTTCAGGACTACTCTGTTTAGAATTGTTCTCAAAGTTGTTGGGTTTTTTTTAGTTCTGAACTACATATAATCTAAAATGTGAGTATTACCCTCTCCAGTTGAACTTCCTAATTGTTACTAAAAAGTTGTTAGTGTTCACATCTATGAGGATGAATTTCTAAAAATGTTCTTTATTGACTTTCATTGTCATGGCTTAATTTTAATTGGAATGAAAGCAATTGGTAGCCCTATCTGAAGCTACTCAAAGTGTGCTCAGCAAACTGCAGAACTTTTAAAACTATCAACTAGATAGAACATTGAAGATTTTCTCAAGAAAAAAGAAATCTGGGATGGAAGAGAAAAGGAAGGTTGGTGATCAGGATTTCTAGGTGATTTAATTTTTTCAAATCTGGAACAGTGCCCTATGCACAGGAACTTTTGAAATGTTATTCAGTCAGAAAGATTGATTTTCAAAGCCAATTTGGAAAACAGATGTATTTTTCGTGTTGAAATGAATAGGAATGGTTACTTGGCTTTGAAATTTCAGACATTAGCTTTTATATTTACATTCAAATGTCAACAACATACAACTACGAAAAGTTAGAAGGTTAATGACAAGATATTTGTATGGTCTCCTAAAGCATATCCAGGCCTAATATTGGTAAACAATAGAAAATTTTAGATCTAAAAGCAAAAAGGCAAAGAATTAAAGAACTGACAACTGGGTAAGGAAGTAGCTAATAATTAGAAAAAAACCTGGGATTAGACGCAGAAGAGAAGGAAGCAGATGAAATTCAGAGCTTTTAAGTAGGTTTTTATTTTCTAGACTGCAGAAGCTTCTAGGAAGTAACCTGGATATCTGAAAGTATGATTTTATTTACGTCTTGCTATCTATCTTAGCCTTTGGCTGTGATTTCAATAGGTTATAGCAGTGGTGGCTTTTTATAATTTTAACTGCAGAAATGAAAGAGCTCACCATTTCTTTTTGTAAATAAGTGATTAACTTTCAATGATGATTATGTAGTATTGTATGAATCCACAACACAACAGACATTTATCTCATGTAACATATAAATGCATGTATGCTTACTAGACATAAAGAGAACTTGTGGGAGTTTTCACTATGCCATTTCCATTATGGACATATGGCCACAATGCCAATTAGCAGACTGAGGAAGATCTAAAACCTTTGCAGAATTTCAATACAAAAGTAGTCTCTGTTTCTCAAGAAGGAAAAAGGTCAGTTGTTGACTCTGACATAAAAGCTTAAGGAAAAGACCTGAACTTAACAAATGTGTTGCAGTATTTCTATTTTAGATAAGAAATAATTTGACCTATCTAGACTGGATATGTACTGATACAAAGAGATTTAAACTCAGCAGTTTATCATTAGCCAATTAAAAAAAAAAATCAAAACCAAAACTGAGGAAAAAAAGCAAAATTACAACTGCTAGTTGTCTAGAATCATCCACTAAACAAAGACACGACTTAACAAGGAGACCTACAATGAAAAATGAATTTTTAACCCAATTAGCCTGCACTTTGGCAAAAAAAAGAAAGAATTGTGCCAAATGTTATCTTAGATACTTGCCACTGGTAACACAACAAGAGAAGACATTACCATTCTATCTTCTAATCTAGTTCTATGAAATACTTGGGAAGATGTAGTTGTGCCTTGTTCATAAATAAATACCATATGTAAGCTGAGATTTAGGGCAAATATAAAGACAAACTCTTTTTTAAAGGGTCGAATGCTTTAAAGAGTAAACTTTTGCAAGCTGTTGAAGACTTTACAGTGACTAGAAGGATTACAGAATGTTGGCATTTGAAAACCGCCATGAATCTAGTTATTAAACAATGAAAACTACCTAAAGTCAAAATAAGAAGGCAATGCAGTAAAATATATTTAGCTAGTACAATGAATTCCAAGTATAAAAGTCATAAAATATAGCTCAAAAAAAAAACCCCTAAATAAATATAGGGGCTGGCTATAAGACCAAATCCCTTCCTTCTCTTTCGGCATTTAAAGTCTCAGAGCTTCTAAGTCTGCTTTATCAACATAGAAAATTATTGACAAACTCAAGGAAGACACCAATTTAGAATTCGGACAGATTTTGGAGAATCTACAATAATCATTAATGAGATAAAATTGTCTAAAAATATATGGTCTGATGTGTCAGTTGCAAGAAAGGTGGTTAGGTTAATTTGTTAGTATAGTCAGTTAATGTGACACTAACTTTACACACAATGTCAACAATTTATTTTCAACAATGAGTCTTCCCATATTGAAGGACTAAATTTGCTTAGTAAGTGCATCTGGTTATAATGCAATCTTTGTGGTGTTTTTCTGGCTTTTTTCACTATTATTTCTTTCCAAAATGGAGAAAATCACAACTCACCCAGCAATCAGCCTCTGTTTCAACTGCAACATCTTTCTTTCATGTAATCTTAAAACCTATTCCACAACTTGCAGTTCTCCCACTGCCTATCGTTAAAATGACTGGTAATTGTATTTAGCTCAACCATGATTTTGTGGTCCATCCAAATGTGTACTAAGTTAAAGACAACTTCCACGTGTAGCAACGTTCACTTTCAACTCCAGTTTCCAGAATTGCGTGCTTACAGACTATAGTCAGTTCAGGGTTATCTCAGCACCACCTAAACCTCACGTTCACGTGATCTAAATCCCTTCTTTGCAAACTGCCCTTTGAAACAAAATTAGTTCCAATAGATTGACCAAAATGACTCTTTATTTCCATAAAAATACACAAGCAAATGCTATGTAGACCCTATCTGAATTGGCTATATCATCAACTTTAAAACAGTATGTCTTATTACAGTTCCATCTTTACTACTTGTTCTCCTTGGACATCCAAGGTTCATTTAGCGGGACATTATTAAAGCATTACAAAAGTTCTAGAAGTGTGAAACAAGATGTTTCAAAGTGTCCTGCTCTGGCAGGGGGTTTGAACTAGATGATCATTCGAGGTCCCTTCCAACCCTTAAGAGTCTCTGATTCTGTGATTCTGTGAAGAGGGATTAAAGTCATCCAGGAAATGTTCCTGGACACTATATGAATTTAATCTATTTTGATAGCATGGATTTGGGCATGCACACAACAGTTATTCAAATAGCTTTAATTTAATGGTTGTGTGGCTGTCACTTTTTGTGAACTCCAAGACTACTGCAGAATATAACAGGTGATTCCCTGAATAGTGTCCTCCAAAGCTCCCTTAGCTGCAGCAAAACCTTGGTGGAACAGAAGCAGTAAAATATGTGAAGTGACAGGAGGCAAAGTTGAGAGCATTCTTTGATTTGAGGGATAATACAGTAAGGTGGGGTTGAATCAACATAGTGTAAAAAAATGTTAATTATGTTTGCAGTTTCACTAAAAGAAAATCTGTAGATTTAGAAGTTGAGAAAAGTGTTATACTGTTATTTAAACTACCCTTCCAGCATGCAGTCAGAACAGTTTATTTATGTCTCCCCTTTCATTTCTTCCCATTTTGGTTTAAACATGCAGACAAGCAAAATGAAGAAATAAACAACTCTAAAATCTTTACTCATTAGTTCCACATGTTTTGAAGGAAATGTTTGTGTTTCATTAGCATAAATAGTTAGGAGTTCAGTTATTTTATAATGCCATCTATGTGTACACTAGTTTGTAAGGCTTGCTTCTCAAGAGCTCAATGAGACCAAGAATAACCAAGCTAAGCTCCTAAAACACACACACACAGAGTAAAAAATAAAAACACTAAACAGTCAAAAAACAACCCCCCCCCAACCAAACAGACAAAAAACCCCAAACAAGCACAAAAACAAAAGAAAAGGAGGGAATTTGATCTAAAAGAAATGCAACACAAGAAATAAGCTTTCCAGACCAGGATTAATATCATCTTTGATTTTGGGTGACAATAAGTGAGAACTAGAGGAAGACCACCTTTTGCTGGAACTTCAAATAGTAATAGTTTTACACTGAGTAGAAAACTTGTTGCCTTCTCATCAGCTGCTCAAAACTACACTATTCTGCAACGTAAAAAAGAAAAAAAATAGGTAAGTTTCTGAACACTTTACATTACTGGCTAAGGCTGCTTGAGCTGTTATTCATAACTTACCCTTTTTTAGAGTACCACAGAATTGTTTTTTAAAATTAATTTCCCTTTTCACACTATGGCAAGAAAAAGTAATATTTTTAAGTAAGAAAAAATGAAATCAAAAGAGAATGCAAAATTCATGCCAATTACACATACAGCAAGCATATGCAATTGCATCATTTCATTCCTTGCCTTCTTTGTGTGCTGCCATTCCCACCTATCTACATTGTTTTCTTAAATCAGAAAAAATAGGAGTTGTAAAGTACTCAGGACATGATCCTGATCCACAATTTTGGACATTAAACCAATAAACTGATATAATACTACTTACCATAAGCAATCTTACAAATTGGGGAAAAACAAAATAAATCTCTGACCCAATGTTGCACAAGCAACAAGCAGTGGAGACAGCGGAAGAGGACACACTTCCCACTTTGTTTCCCAATTGCCTTTTCAGGAGATGTCCTTTATATCCCATTTACTTGTGTTCCCATGGGACAGTTTGAGTCTTATGACTTCAGAAGATTGGATGACTGAAAGCAAGATGAATATTTCAGACCTAGCTCCTTAAAAACTAAATCCCTGAAGTCTCTATACAGTTCTTTAGTTTCTTCTTTTAGACTTGCAGAGAAAAGGAAAGCCAATCTCTTTGCAATAGATAAAAGTGACAATGGTCATAAAGTAAAACACAAGATGATCTAAGCTGACGTAAAGAAAACTTTTTTCACCTTGAGAACTGTTAGACACCAGACCAAGTTTCCTAGAAGGGCATCTCTCAGCAGTTTTCAAAGTCAACTGGACAAAACCCTAAACAACCTGGTCCCTGCTTCAAGCAGGTTGGAGTAGGTGACCTCCTGAGGTACTTTGTAACATAAGCTGTTCAGTTTGAAAGACTGAAAGGGGTAAAAATGCCAAGATTTTTATGAGACTTCACTGTTGTATCTTTTATTGTTCTCAGGATTAAATGTCTATTGATGTTCTGCAATTATGAAACAAGAACAGAGGAAACAAAAATATTCATTCACTTTCCACTGTACCACCTTCCTTTCTGTCTGGAGGGCACTTATTTTGAATCAAAAGAGCACAAAAGGCTCAAGATCTTACTCAGGTCCAACTGCATGATCATAACACAAAGGGCTTGATCATTCTATTTAACTGAGTAACTGTTGGACAGAAATGAGGACTTATTTTTTCCCTCTTCCGTCTTGTAGGAGAGTCTCCAACTTTTACAATGAACGTATCATCTGCTGCCATCTCCTGAAGAAACACAGCTTGAACTTTGGACGAAGACAGGAAAATGGAGGTATTGACATTCTGATCTTCCTACTGCTCAATGCTGCCTGTCGATTCCAAAGGAACAATGTAATCTGCAAGTACCAGGTTGGTGGAGTTTGAGAATGTAGAAAACAATATTTAAATAATATGGGACTATTATATCCCTCTGATTCCATTTCTCTTCCATTCAAGTCTGTAGTGTTTATGGCAATTGCTACTATGCATAACAGGAGCTGCTGGTTTTTGCTGCAACCTGAGAAAGGAACTCTTATCAGCACAAGCACAATGCTGGAGCTTCTGCAGTATATAGCAGAGCAAATCCACAGTACATGGGCTGTACATAGAGTACTTGATTTAATGAGCCACGTGACCGTTGTTCTAACATGAATAGTCATAGACTTGTGACCAGGGGATGGACTAACAGATTTCACATTTTAAATACCTGTACTTAGCTGTACATTACTGTATTACTATTTTGCAGCCTAACTGACGTCTGCAGGTGAAAGACATCAAATAATTGTAGAAGGAAGAAACTAGAAAGGAAATTCAGTTCTCAAAATAAAATAGGTTGATAGAAGAAGAAAGCTTCAGAGAAAAACAACAAAGCAAAACAAAAAACAAATCACCCCAAAAACCCCACCCCAAAATCAAAACAACATCTGTTTGGCCCAGGACATGCCAGTAAGATCATCCTCACCACAGCCCGAAATGACTCTGTATGTATACTTACATAAATCTTCCTTTTTTGTGTTACTCCAATGTATCAGATAGCTTCAGTTTACCATAAATAGAATGACAGAAATAGATCTATAACCATATATAAACAATTTCTCTTCTACTCTAGTTTTTAAAAATCGTTTTAAAATCATACAGCTATTTTTAAAACCAGATTTTTGCAGCTTAACTGGCCTAGCATATCAAAACAATGTAGTCATCAAGAGAGTTACAAAGACAGAGGAACAAACACACTATGAAAGAATGGCAGACAGTATCATTGACAAAATGGAAGTCTTGTCATTGAAGGCCACATCTTGCCTAGACTGTCACACAGGAAGACTACTTGGCCTAAAGATGTTCTATGAATTTTTTTTGCAAATGTTCTACTGGTGAGCAACAATCATAGTCCTGGCATATTCCCTAGTGCATGTGGAATTCACATATTTTTCAAGGTATCTGAACACATGTATTTGCTAAGACTAAACCCATTTCCAGTGAAGCTGTTGAATCTGACAAGATCTGACACAAGAATTATACTGATGTAGGTCAATCAGTTTTACCAAATTACCTTCAACTTAGATTATTACAAATGAGATCAGGATGCCATTTAGTCTTCAATGGAAGTAAAACCTAACCCATGAAGGAGGATCTGCAATTCTGTATTCAGCAACCTGGAACTGATGAATCACACTCTTGCCATAAGAGTTACACAAAGGAGTGATCAGCTTGAGATGACATTTGACACTAGTTAAGAACATAATCGTGACTCCCCATGTTCTAAGTTTCAGTCCTTAAGATGAAGGTCCAATAGTATGCAACAGCATCAAATACAGTCAGTGATGATATTCAGAGTGCCTTGCATCCAAAAAACTTCAAAGCATACAAAAATTGTTTAAAAATAATTTTACTAGTCACAAAGATAGAATGACATTTGAATTAAAGCCTCGTTTTCAATTAACTGTACTTCGAGATTGGAATTAAAAAATGCCATGCGAAATTATTTAGCTATTGGAAGAACTGGTCAGAATATAAGAAGAAGAAATTAGCTTGGTCCTCTAAACTTTTCAAAAAGGTTCAGTGAGTTCTGTAATAACTATGAATTGCTGAGCTATCAGATGTATGTAACAGTTACAGAGAGGTAGCATTTTAGCTAGCACAGTGAAACCCAAAGCATGTAGTTTTATTGGCTCAGTACTTATTCCAGGAGAAGAATGCAATCTGCTCACTAACTTCACTACATCTGGTGTCACTCTAAATTCTACTTGAATTCTCATTCGATTAATAACTATGTCTAATTTTGCTTATTTTGAAAAAGTTCAATTCCCAGTAATATGGCAAATAGAGCAATTAAAAGATAGATTACACTAGAACAAAGAACAAAATTATAATGCTGCCATAGCATTTTTAACTCTTTAAAGCATTGCAAAGCCTGGTCTAATTAATTTTTAGACCATCTATGAAGATAGTGAATAACATTTTGTGCTTTATGCTCAGCTTCAACCAGACTAAATTGCAGAGATCTTGAAAACTTTGCTTCTAACAAAGCTGTAATTATGGAAGTAAGATCAAACATATTTTCAAATAAAGCAAGGGTATCAGGTCAATTATGTGTTAGGAAATAAAAAGGTGAGTAGTTGACTGCCCAGGAGTATTCCTACATGCTAACATTCCTCTATTAATAAATACCTCTGAGAAGATATGTTAAATGGACCTTCAAAGAAGAGTGCATTCCTTTAACTCTATACTTTTTGTTTTTCTTTATATATTTAGTGCTCTAGTATACAACGTGTACTCTCTTCTTAATAGACCAACCAATACAGTCAGAAGTATTAGGTCTTTCAAAGTAAAAAATGAATGGCAGAACATGGGGTGTCAATTTGCTGTTTCCAGACAACTGTGACTAAAGAGTACAGGTCTCATTTCCAAGCTGATGGAGCCAAATACTGTGATGTGATACAGTTAATAATAGTGGTTGCATGTTGTCTTCTCCTGGCTAATCAAGAATGCTGCATTACACTGGTTTTGGGGAGAAGGCTGCAAAACTACTGGGAATGTTTAAAAATATTGAAGAGAGTGGAGCAAAATCCCTCTTCAAAACCCATTCAAAATTAAGCTTTTTATTTGGAGTTGTGGATCATTGCTCTGAGGATACTTCTCTTCCTCCTTACCAGGTGCACTCTAAGATAGTATTTGAAAAGTCAAAGCTGTAACTCACAACAGATATTTTACTCCCTATCTACAAATTAACATTTTACAAAGACCATGGAAGAGTTTCTTTCATTGAGCTGAAAAACACCACAGTATGTTACATTCTTTGCCTGAGCCTTAAAAGACAAAAACAGAATACTCTTTAACTCTTTCAATACCATCAGCATATAATTTCTCAAATCAGGGAGCATTTTCAAATGACCTAAATTTGGATACGCTTTTGATACTGGAGCACTAATTATTGCCTCCACCTTAAAATCAGCTGGGCCACGTTCTGCTATACTTGATAATCATTCAGGTAAAATGTTAATCAAGCTAAACAGTAATTTCAAACCAATAATGACTGTAAGTCTCCACATATTGTTGCTTTTCATTTTTAATAAGGATGTATTTTGAAAATCCATGTAAGCTTCTCTCCCAGGCAATTAAGAAAATGTTTGATACTAAATAATACTGGTTTTAATTTTAACCTATTTCTAGCACACAATTGATAGCACTTTGCTGGTGATAGATAGGACTCACCTCTTCCCATAGTAAGCAAATTTATCTTCCTAATATCACTTCTATTTTCATTTGAAGGATCAAATTTTTATGGCATATGTTCAAACACTTAGTATATTCTCTTCTTTAATAAACAGTAGTTCAACTATTTGTCTTTGTAACCTCTAACTACAAAAAATACCGAAGAATTTTTCTTTGTAACTTTTAGTAACACAACAACACTCCAAAGCCTAGACTGGAATAAAATATTTTCAGAGAAATTACATTATCAAATTTCCTGCAATTTCTATTAATAATATCAACTAAAATCTGGTTTTGTTTTTCATACTGAAGTGGTACATCTGATCTTCTCAGGCACAAATGCTATTTTTAAATAAAAAACTGCTTCTATAAATATTTCAGCTTTAAACACCCATAATTCAGTTTCTCCTTGTTTTTTACATCTAAAACTGCAGCAGGGCCTTGGAGAGGTTAAACAACTACAAAAAAAAGATGAAAAAAAAAAGAAAAGGAATATCCACGTAACAACTGCTAGTAGCATTTCGCCATGTTCAAAGCAAACTGTCCATAATTCAGAGGACAAGACAAGGTCACTAATAAACATCAGTGAACTGTGTCTGCTTTTGCAAGTTCCACATAAAAATAGTGCATCTTAGGAACACTAAACAGACATAATAGATTGGTTTCATTCACATCAGAACACATATAAACACAAGAAACTAATCATCTTTTGATTGCAACAGACTCTGACTCAATTATTTTGCAACACTTGCAGCCCTCTTCTTTGTATAGGGTTAAAGAAAGGGGGAAAAAAAGTTGTTTTGTAACTCTAAACAATTAAAACTAATTCCAGAGCCAAGTTCAGCTCTTTGTAGACAGAAGTAGAAGACTGCATCTGGCCTGCTGCGGTCTTCACATCTGGCAGAACTGGACCCGTAAAACTACAGTGCTCATCAGGAATGCATCGCCGATTGAATTATCATCTCTCACCAGAAAACACATACACAGCAAGGTTGAAACAAAGATGTTTCCCACCACCATTTTGTCTGAATGTAAGAAGTGTTTCCAGGAGGGACCGAGGGTACCAGTTACTTTATCTGTGCTACAGAATACCTGAGAAAGCAAAAAGCACTTTCCACTCCCTTATCCAAGCTACCTTCAGCTCTGAAAGAAAAAACACACCCTCCAAGTGAACTGAGCCACAAGTTATAAGGTGGGGGGGAAAACTACAAGATAATCATGAACTCATCAGATTAAACATCTGCCTATGAAGAACTAATATATGGAGGTTATTGCAAGTGGTATGTAAAGGAGGTATTCCATAATCATTTGCTCTCATAATAATAAACCATTGAGGAACAGAAAGCTGTCATCCTTTATACCCAAGTAACAACAACTGTTGAATAATCAGAGAAAGATCAATTAACTCTGAATTACTCAAGACATTTATTAAAACTACTACTTTGTCTTATTAACTAGCTTATGAAACACATGGCCTCTTCAAGTTCCAAAGGATAAGCCAGGGTATATGTTGAAATACAGTGCATTTTAATGAGAGATGGCTTTTCACAAAAGGAGGGGTAAGGAGAATCTCCATCCATTAATGGATGCTAGGAGAAACATAGTGACAAAGGAGATGGAAAAGACAGAGGTACTCAGTGCCTTCTTTGCCTCAGTTTTTAATAGTAAGACCAGTTGCCCTCCAGGTACTAAGCCCCATAAGCTGGAAGATAAGGATGGGGAGCAGATTGAAGCCCTGATAATCTAAGGGGAAATGGTCAGTGACCTGCTACACTACTTAGATGCACACAAGTCTATGGGGCTGGATCGGATCCATCCAAGGGTCATGAGACAGCTGTCAGTAGAGCTCAACAAGCCATTTTCCATCTTTTATCAGCAGTCCTGGCTCACTGGGGAGGTCTCTGGACTGAAAGTTAGCAAATACAATACTCATCTACAAAACAGACTAGAAGGAGGATCTGAGGAACTACAAGCCTGTTATCCTAACCTTGGTGCCAGGTAAGGTTATGAAGCAGATCATCTCAAAGTACCATCACGCAGCACATATGAGACAACCAGGTAATCAGGCCCAGTCAGCATGTCTTTATAAAAGGCAAGTCCTGCTTGACTAATCTGATTTCCTTTTATGACAAGGTGACCCACTTAGTGGATGACGGGAAGTCTGCAGTTACCTACTGGACTTTAGCAAAGCCTTTGACACTATTTTCCACAGCATCCTCCTGGAGAAACTGACTGCTTGTAGCTTGGACAAGCGTAGCCTTTGCTGGTTTAGAAACTGGTTGGATGGTCAAGCCCAAATAACACTGGTGACTGGAGTTAAATGCAGTTGCTGGTCAGTCACAAGTGGTGTTTTCTAGGGCAAAGTATTGACAACAGTTCTGTGTAATATCTTTATCAGTGAGTTGGATGAGGGGATTGAGTGCATCTTCAGTAAGTTTTTAGATGACATCAAGTTTGTTCAGAGTATTGATGTGCTGGAGGGTAGAAGGGCCCTATAGAGGGACCTGGGCAGACTGGATCAATGTGCTGAGGCCAATTGTATGAAATTCAACAAGGCCAGGTACTGGGTCCTGCATTTGGGCCACAACAACCTCATGCAATGCTACAAGCTAGAGGCAAAGTGGCTGGAAAGATGCCTGGCAGAAAAGGACATGGGGGTTTTGGTTGACAGCTGTCTTAATATGAGCCAGCAGTGTGCCCAGGTGGACAAGAAGGCCAATGGCATCTGGGCTTCTATGAGAAATAGTGTGGCCAGCAGGACCAGCGAGGGGATTGTCCCTTGGAGGCCACACCTCAAATACTGTATTTAGTTTTGGGCTCTTCCCTACTAGAAAGACATTGAGGTGCTGGAGCATGTCCAAGATGGCCAACAAAGAAGAGTCTTATGAGGAACATTTGAGGGTACTGGGATTGTTTACCCTAGAGGAGGATGAGGGAAAACATAATCACCATCTACAATGACCTGAGAGGAGGTTGTAGCAAGATGGAAGTTGGTCTCTTTTCCCAAGAAACAAGTGATAGCACAAGAGGAAATGGCCTCAAGTTGCACTACGGGAGGTTTAGACTGAATATTAGGAAAAACTTTCAACAAAAGGGTTGTCAGGCATTGGGACAGCCTGTCCAGGGAAATGGTTGAGTCACCATCCCTGAAGGTATTTAAAATATGTGTGCATATGAGAAATAGCGCTTAGGGACACAGTTTGCTGGTGGATATGGCAGTGCTAGGTTAATGGTTGGACTAGATGATCTTAAACATCTTTTATACCCTGAACCTACCAGCTGTCCCTCCTTCAAAAAAAAAAAAAAAAGGTAAAAATAACATGCAATATATTATTTTTTTCTTTCTTCAATAATTGGCACTAAGTTATCAGAAGGCATTGTATCTGCTGTATATTTTCTTCTTAGTTTTTCATTCTTATTCTTACTTACCTTTCTAGGTTCAGATCACATCTGAAGTATTATAAAGAGAGAAATAATTTCTTCCTTAACATTGGTTCCAATACAGTCCTTGACTTAGCCAAAATGTCATGTCCTCCATCCTTCTCAGCCATCACATACAGTTAGTAAGGATATTTTCACTGACATCTTCCTGTCTTTCCCTCTATCTGTGAGAGGCACTATGGAAGCTAGTGTGTTCCCAGCTTTGGGGAGGGGTGAGGGTGGGCATGAGGGTATGGTTGGAAGAAAAGTAGATTTGTAGGTGCAGGGTAATTGGTTACTGAAACTTGCAGATATTGAAAAAAAACCCCAATATCTCCTTGCTAACTTCTAGTCATATCTCTGCTTATATACCTCCACAATCTTCAGCCTCATAACACCGAATCAAAATGATCCTCCTCTATGCTCTGTGTTCCTCTCCCCAAAGACTCTAGTCACCACATCTCACAGGGAAAGAGAGCACCAGGGAGACACAGTCACAAGAATTAAACCCGATCACAGCAGACACATGGCTTTCTGTCATTAAGCCCAAATTTCACATGAGGACATAGTCTTCCTGATAACCTCAGGCAGAAAACCCTTGGTTTGCAGTAAAAGTTTTATGGATTTTTGGAAGTAATGAAAGATCTAGGAGAACACAAGGCTGCAAAGACTTTTAATCCTCAGGCAGATTTCATCATGACAGATGCAGTGTCCATCATGTTTTCTTTGTATTACTTTTCTCATCCATCCATCCATCAACTCACTCTCTGAGGCTGAATTTTGACATATCTGTTTCATATGGTTTGCTAATATCACTGAGGCATTTGGATAAACAGTGACAGGGGAAGCAGCCTTCTCTTCCTCGGATTAGAATACTAATGATGAGAAAACAGTCTTCTCAGAAAAGTAACTTGCATCCTAAAAACCTCAGATGAAGCCTGAGGATGATTTTGGAATAAACAGCATCCCAGCAGATCCTAATAACTCACTGACATGTCAATGAGGGAAACTGCAGCATTTATGTGCAATATTGGCAAACTTACTGGATACTGGCAAAATTTTAGGAAAAAAATTGTTTTATTACGAGCAGAAAATGATACAGACAGGTGATGTGCTAGGTCTCTTCATTCTAACTGTTTCATTAATATGGGAAAATCCTTGGTTGTAAAGAGGTTAATAATTTAACCAAGCTACATGAGATGACTCATCCAGTGGAAATAAAAGGTGGAAGTGATTACAAATGAAGAATGGCGTTGATCATTATAAGAAGAGTGAAACGCAAAAGAGAAACAAACAGTATCAGTGTTGAATTTAAAAAATTATTTCAAAAAGATGTAGGCCTATGGCTAAAATACATTAAAAGTTTTCCCCATACAAATTTTTGCTTAGTAGTGTCCGTTTAACTTACAGTCAATAGACTTTTTTTAAAGAAAGGGCACAAAGAGAGCCCTCTACTAGGAGCTATCCAGAATGATTTCAAGTTAATGTGTTGACTAGCAATTTTCTAGACAAGAAGACATCACAGGTGTTTCTGGTTTTACACTCCAAATGACAGGCCAAAATGACAGAAGTAAATATCTAAAATATTTGTTGATTCACTAATCAGGCACTTGGGCAAAACATGCAGAACATTACTGACAAAAGAACAGAGGGGTAAAAAAAATGTATTGATTCTTGTTACTAAGCAACATTTTGTGACTCTGTAAGCAACAACAGGAGGCCCCTAATTCAAAACTTACTGAAGTCAAGGAGTTACAATTGTCTTCAGTGAGTAATGCAGCTGTCCTAAACAAATATGGAGATACTAAGTTTTTCATAAAGATCCTTTCAGAAGAGCTCCAGTTTCAAAGGTTAACAGGAAGGACTTAGTAAATGATTTCATCTTCAACCTCAAATGCATTTTGCTTCTTCACTCAAACTGATGTATTGCAGCCTTTCCCCCCACTTAAAAAATATGATTAATAGAGTATTCCTGCATCTCCCAGAGATAATATTTGTGAAGTTATTTCTAATTTTGTAATGAAAGAGTTGAAAACCCATATTAGTATACATGAACTATGGTGTTACTAAATGGTACCCTGTAATTTGATTTCCAATTAAAAATATATCCCTTTTACATAACATAAGTACAAGGCAACACTACCAGAAGACATTTTTTTCAGTTTTTCACAGCCAGCTTTTAACTGTTTGGATTTAAGTTTCTTAGGTTGCAGGCTGCATTGGTTCTGCAAATTTCTGAGAAAAAAAAATAAAATCAGTCATTTCTAAGACAAGGGTAAGAAGTGTTTTTTCTTACCCTTAAAAAAATTCATATACTATAAATTCATGAAAATGGGTAATAAATGCTTTAGAGCTAACATTTGCAATATGATGAGCAGATTTCAAGGCATTCTGTCATGTACATGACTTGAATCTTGTCAAATTAAAGCTTCATAAAGGAACTGTGGCTCCTGTATGCTCAGTATGGAACAAGAACAAACTATAGGGCCAGAAACATCCCAGACTGATAGAGTCACTGATCCCAGAAGCTAGACTAGAAGTCCACATCTGGATCTCTTAATACCCGTTCTTTTCTGACAGAGTAGCTTCCACATCTTCTGCAAGTGTAGCCCCTGTTTTCTCGACAGGGCTGACATAACAGCATGATCACTTACACTTGTTATCAGTTACTGCTGGTTTTCAAATGGCAAAAATAAGGGCTATAAACAGAAATGTTTCAGCTGTTTTAATAAACCATGAAGTAGTAATAACATTGTATCTATTTAAATTTGAGGGTTGGTGAAAGTGCGTTCAAAAGACTACATGAAAGAATCAAGAATAAAGGCTCACTGATTAATCTTGTAATTCTGTTTCCATGGAATTATGTCTTATTTATGTTCAAGTACTACTTTCTGACACGACCACTGGAATACCTTATTTTTGTGATATTGATTTATCTTCTCTACCTTTGGAATCAAAGGCCTGAGTAAAAAGGTCACCACTTACAGTAAAACCTCTGCCCTTAGGAAAAAGGCACATCTCTGTCCTGAACCAAACTAGTGTTACCATAGCTCCAGGCAGAAGTCACAGTCTTTGCTGATGGACAAATGGAAAAGAGCAGTGTGAACACAGTTATTTTTAAACTATGTCATGGCCATTTGGAGATAACCACCTTATAATTTAGTACTCCGAGATATCATCCTGCTTTGTAAGCAAGAACTTGTTGACCATCCAATGAAAATTACTAAAACAAAGTAATTTTCTATCAATTATAGTGGAAAAGACTCTTCTTGCATTTACAACTGTAGTAAAATTCCTTGACAGACAAATTCATTAAAAGCTGAAAAAGTTAGAAATTTGGGGCTTGGGAGACAGAACTCCAGTTTTACAATCATCCTGAAAACATGATTTTTCTTCTGCAGCTTATCAGCTGTTCTGGGACACTAAACACTTCTATGAGCCTGGGCCTTCAATGACCTAATTATTCAGTCTTATTTTTCAGTAATATCTGCAGTCTTCCTTGTCCTTTAGTAGGATAAGGAAATGTCCTACTTTTTGACAGTGCCCTCATGAATGTCCTATCCTCAGAAAGGCAGGAAAAAAACCCCAGTAATGTGGAATGCAGGAAAATCTTTCAGTCATGAATCTGTGCATATAGATGATGAACAGTAAGATCATGCTTCTCCCATTTTTTACAACTTGTTGTGCTTTCATGTTTTTAACATAACAAGGAGTACACATTCTAATTATAAGGCTGAATATCCTGAGAATTAATAATCAGTGCTAGAAATAGTGTTAAAAGATTGATGTGGCTGTGTCCATTGTGTAATGCTTGTGAAATTAACAATTTTTGTTTCTGAAGCTTTATATTCTTTCAAACACACAATAGCTTGCACTATATCATGTACTAACCTTATCTCTAAGTATATAACATGTATGTGTGTACTTAACTTATTTTCCCACAAAACAATTTTCTGATGTTCTGGATAGTCATGAACCTCAGTTTTCAAATCATAAAAGTATTTCCCCTCCCCTCATTTGCTTCCCCTCACTTTGTTTAGAATAAGTGGAGCAAACTGATCTTTTTCTCATACAATATATGAAATAGTCTCTTAAATCCCCAAATATTTGCAGAAGAACTTGCACATGACCAGAAAACACTTTTCTAACCTCTTTTGACAAAGGTTACTAACTGCTCTGAACAGACATTTATAAGGTGACATTCAAATACATGTACAACATTCCTGGGAATACTATGTGGAAACATACTTCTTAATATTTGGTTCCTTGGGCCTCTCCTCTCTAATATGCATATCCTAACAGCATGCTGGGATTGCATTCCAAAGAGGCTTCTTTTAGTCCACTTGCCTCAAATAATGCCCTCTGATGCATGGTTCAAAAATACACGCTGACCTTCCTATACTGGGCTACTCAACAGCCAACTACACACAGTAAAGTTGGTTCACTTCCACAGAATTAACAGTGATACCTGATCTTCCTAGTCTTTTTACTCTCCTGAGAATCTTTATGTAATGTTGTAATAATAGCTTTTACTAAATTAGAAAACCAAAAGGGAAGATAAATCAATATGATTGTACGTTTGCTGATATTGATTTTTCCCCTCATAGTCAGCCTGGGAATATCATGGCTTCTATTAATATAAGGAGTGGGAGAGATTTAAATGGTTCTGTCTAGATAATTACCCAGCAGTTTTGGAAACTTATTCAAACTTCTTTACTCTGTAATTTTGAATGAGACATTTCATGAAATCAAATCTTCTCATGAATAATCATGTTAAGATGTTGATGTCAATTTCTTGATGCAGATTATCAATGAGATGACTAGGAGAGACATTCGACCTGTTACTCATGGAAAAGCATAAAGGGCTGGGGAGTGTGAAGGTCAAGGGCAGCGTAGGCTGCAGTAAACATAATATTCTGCAGTTCAACATCCTGAAAGAAATGAGTAAGAGAAAGACTGGAATCACAAATCTGGAATTCAGGATACATTACAGCTTCTTTAGGAGTGTGCTGTGTGGGATCACACAGAAGACTGCCCTGCAGAGCAAAGTTGCTTAGGACAGGTTGTTAGTCCTCATGGACCCCCTTTTCAGTGCACAGGAACAGGCCATTCTGATAAATAGGGGTGAAGCAGGCTGGAGAAATGGACTGATAGGAATCACACAAAGTTCAACAATGGCTAGTGCAAATTCCTGCACCTGGATAGAATAATCCCATGCATCAGTAGAGAATGGGAAGCAGCTTTGCAAAATAGGACCTGATGTGTCCTGGTAGATAATAAGCTGAAGAGCAAGCAGCATACCTTGGCTATGAAGAAGGCCAACCACATCCTGGACCTAATTTTCAAGAATGTTGCCAGCAGATCACAGGGAAGTCATTCTGTGAGACCCTGACTGGAGTACCCCATCTAGTTTTGAGTTACTCAATACAAGACATTGACATACTGGAAGAAATCTAGAGCCTCTAAGAAAATTAGGAGGCTGAAGCACATGATGTATGAGGGCAGACTGAGAAAACTCAGCTTGTTAAGCATAAAGTTGAGATGACTAAGGTCAACCTAATGGCTGTCTTCAGGTATTCAAGGGGAGGATGTAGAGAAGTTGGTGCCAGACTTCCATCATAGATTCATATATGAAGGATGGGAGGCAGCAAACAAGTCACAAAGAGGAAATTCCAATTAGATGTAAGGAAACTAATTTTCCAATTCACACTCTTCTTAATACATCCCAGAATGCCATTGGCCTTCTTGGCCACAAGGGCACATTGCTAACTCATGTCCAGTTTGCTGCCCACTAGAACTCCCTGGTCTCTCTCCATAGAGCTGCTCTCCAGCAGATCAACGTCCAGCTTGTACTGGTGCTTGGCATTGTTCCTCCTCTGGTGCAGGACTCTGCACTTGCCCTTGTTGAACCTCATGAGGTTCCTCTCTGCCCAACTCTCAAGCCAGTTGAGATCCTGC
This sequence comes from Colius striatus, assembly GCF_028858725.1. Classification (NCBI taxonomy): domain Eukaryota; kingdom Metazoa; phylum Chordata; class Aves; order Coliiformes; family Coliidae; genus Colius; species Colius striatus. Next base: position 141,747,116 of record NC_084759.1, read on the forward strand.
TGAATGGCAGCACAGCCTTCTGAATCAGCCAGTCCTCCCAGTTGGGTGTCATCAGTGAACTTGCTGAGGGTACAATCTGTCCCCTCATCCAGGCTGTTGATGAAGATGTTGAATAAGACTGGCCCCATAACCAACCCTGTGTGGAACCCCACTGGACACAGGCCTCTAACTGGGCTATGTTGTTGACCACCACCCTCTGGGCTCTGTCATTCAGCCAGCTCTGGATCCAACTCACTATTCACTCATCTAATTCATAATTCCTGAGCTTTCCTATGAGGATGTCATCAGAGTTGGTGTCAAAACCCTTGCTGAAGTCAAGGTGGATGACATCCACTGCTCTCCCCTCATCTACTCAGCCAGTCATGCTGCTGTCATGGAAGGCTATGAGGTTGATCAAGCTACAACTAACATGATCATAATTACCTTCTAGCACAACAAGACGGATTTGCCATGTGAAAAGAAAATCCCATAAGCCAAGACATTTTATTTATTTACACTAAATGAGAATGGAATAATCTTCAATGGAGTTAATGCAGATAATCACATGCTAGGGAAATCAAAGTTCAGAAAATATAATTTCATTATTTTAATTTTTTAGTGACAAGTCAAATGAGCCTCTCTCCCCTTTTAGGTCTGGTTTGGTTTTTGGGTTTGGTTCTGGGTTTTTTTTTTTTTTTGTATATAACACACATACATATACCACCTAAAGCTCAGACAAAACAGCTTGGTTTATATAATTTTTGCAAACAGTAATATCCAAGATAGAATGTCAAAAATAGTACTCTACGCCTTTTCCTCCCTCTATATCCTAAACCATATTTCAAACAGCAGTCTGTATTGATATACAGTTACTTTTAAGAGAAAATGTAACTGCTATTTATCAGTTGGAATTAATGATACTAAGACATTGGAAAATGTTAAGCTGTATCATCTCTCTTGGAACTGTACAGGGGGCTTTTACATCTTGTGGCAACTGTTGCCAAGTAGTAGGGAAAAGAGAGATGCTTTCTAGCAGGCTTTATCCTGTCATAAATGCTTCCTCAATCCTTACAACATTTCCCTTGATGGTCAACCAACTCCTGCTTCACTCTTAAGTCTATTCCCCTTTCTTCCTCAAACAGACAGAGAAAATGTCTGTTGTTCTGTAACCCTCAGAAATCACTGGAAGACAAAGAGACAGAAGATGCATATGATGCTGTATCTGGTTCCTAATTGTTCAGTGCTGCATGAGGAGAGACTTGCCATACATTCTGTTCCATAACAGCAATCACTTCCAACTAGGTCATGTCACAAACAGCAATTGAAGTGACCTAAAATATGGCAGAAGGGCAGTTTCTAGTAATGATAGCATACTGTTTACCCACCCTTGTCATCAGCATCTCATCCCATCAAATCCTCAAAACACTACTACTCTACTTCCCATTATACAATCTAATGGATTTTTTTCTAACTCAAAATCTACACAACTCTGTCCTTTCCATTTCATTTTAGCCCTAGCAAGCATCTCAATTTGGCTGCAAGCCTCTTTTAGTTTTGTCCCCATGCTAAGCCTGCCTTACACTTGATCATGGCAAGCCTTGTTCCATCTCAGCTTTGCATCCTGTACTCCATTCCATTCTTTCTTCTTCTTCTTCTGTCCTCTCATCTTGTCAACTGTGATTCCACATGCATCCTGCTTCTCCAATCTGTATGGACACGTATTAAAGCAACAATAGCACAGTAGTGTCACTAGTTCTCTTCCAATCCTTTATAATTCAATCTACCAAGCTACCTCATACAGCAGGCTAAGGTAGATGATCCTTCCACTCTTCTCAACACTAGTGAGGCCATACTGGACAAAAGTCCAGCAAAGGGTCACAAAAATTATTAAGGGTCTGAAGTATCCCATGAGAAAAGGCTGAGAGACCTGAGATTGTTCAGCCTAGAGAAAGCTCAAAAGGATCTTGTCAATATATATAAATACCTGGAGGGAGGGTACAAAGAAGGCAGAGCCAGGCTCTTTTCAGTGGTGTCCAGTGACAGGAAAAGAAGCAACAGGTACAAACTGAAACACAGTAGGTTTCCACTGAACATCAGGAAATATTTCAGAAAAAAAAAAATTAATTACTTTTACTTCTACTGTGAGAGTGACCAAGCACAGGCACAAGGCTGCCCAAGGAGGTTATGAAGAAGGTTGTGGTATCTTCTTCACTGGAGTGCTGGAGGTCCTGGGCAACTTGCTCTAGGTGGCCCTACTTGAGGGAGCTGGGCAACATGACCTCTAGAAGTCCCATCCAACATGAACCACCCTGTGATTCTGAGAACACCATAAAATTCATTGTATTCTCTGACCTGTTAATAACCGAGCTCCCTCCAAAGCCAGATAAAACTGTTATAGAAAGATCTTCCCTTGAAGTTGAGTAATAAGTCAAGAGTAAATAACAAAAACATCTAAAAAAAATGTCCTGAACCTGTCTTGTTGGGGATTGTAGTGCTTAAGTAGATCACAAAGTAAGTTGAACTGAAGATTGTATTTATAAGACTAATTTAGGATGATAATAAAATTAACAGATTTAGGCAAAACATCAGGAAAAATACGGAAGAAAGAAATCTCAGCCTGTTACTGCTTATGGAAATTTTTCTTTGAAAAATCCATGTAGTTCATGTTTCTGTCAAGCGAGGTAATATCCCTATAAATTTAATCTGACAGAAGATATAGCACAGCATCAAGAGAAAATGACAAAATTGGATTGTAGGAGAAGGACTGCCAAACACCTTCACAGCTCTCAGAATTCACCAGGGGAAACAAACTCACACAAGTGTAATAAACCCAGACTCGGATACACACTGGAGGTTTGTGGTGCTAATTCCTTTATAGTTTCAACTTCAAAATCTCATTCAAAGTGCTTAAATCTTCTACTGATTGCCTGCTGGAAGGTGCCTTTGCCCAAATTCATCCCTCTTAAAAAACAGGAATAGATTGTATTCATTGTTTCCAAAGGCAACACTTCAAATGCTATCAAGTTTTATCTTCAGGTACAGTCACACAAATCTGAGCTCCTTTTCTACCCAGACCTTTTTTCCTATACCCACGAACCCTAGAGCAACACAAATAATAATCAAAATGGAGAAAGAAAATCAAAATGAAGTATCCTTCAGTTTCAGGAAGAAACAAGTAATTGCACTTAAAGCACAGGGATAATTGTGGAACCTTACTGCAACACGCTGCGTAATGAAAGAAAATTTTCAGTTTGAAAGGAAGTTTACTTTAAAACAAATATCTCATTAATATTTGCTAACCACATAAAGCCAGTAACAATTAAAATTGTCACTCAAAGTGTCATACCAAAATGTAAAAAACATGCTATTATGAGTTTAGGTGATCTCACATTAAAAGACATGTACAGTAACTTTTAATCTTAACTTTAACTGTAGAAGATACATTTGTGAGAACCTTTACAAGCTCTTACCGCCTGCAGGAGCAGATATGAAATAGCCATGAGCATCACAATAATTTCTCTGTGGCAATTTTCAAGACCAGTTATCAAAAATGCAAAATGATTGGGGGAATTTTTGAGGCAGAAACACCACTTTACTTGCTTGGTTATTTTAACCTTTAGGATCCTTCCTTGTATCATCATTTATCTGTTGTAACTCTAGAAATCAGTATTGTGACAACATTCTAACTTCACTCAGATCTGCTACATCAAAAGCTACAAAATCCTTTATCAGTCTTTAATAAAGAACAACATTCTTAGCTAAAAAAACCCAAACAAAATAAAAATCGGGTCCCTAGAAAAATAACAAAACCCAAGAAGATACTTGTGTCACTTGAGATGGCAACAATGCAAATTCTCTTCATAAAGTAACGCTGTAACAGCTTGAGGTATGAACAGTTATTCAGAGCTTCTCCATCAATTCAGTAAAAAACAAAATAAAACAAAAGCTGATCGTACAGAACTCATTTTCATAAAACAATGCTTAGGCGTAACTCCCTTCACTCCCCATCACAGCCTCCTGGACAGACTGAGCCCAAGCACTCCTCCAGCCTGATTACCAGATTCTTCACAGCAGCAACAGTAGCACATCTTTGTGATGACTCCATTTCCTTAATATGGCAAGGGCTCCTATGCCAGGTGAGGTGTAAAAATGAGGTCCTGACAATGTAATTATCTAATGGAACGTTTCATATTAGGAATTAATTAAATGAGGCCATCTGCTCTGTAACTAGTTGGAAAATCGCTCTCTTAGAGCTACAGGTGTTTGAATCTGTCAAATTAAATGGTGATTACCAGAAAGATGTGGTTGGAATGGTATTATCTTAGGTAAGATATAATTACTATTGTATCTTATTAACCTATGGGAAATAGCAGGAATGCCCTAAACTCATCAGCATTTTGGTGGTTTGTCTAGCCAATCGCCTGTGTAAAGAATGAAGCTGGTGGATCAAAAAAGTTTATGGCATTTATCAGGATAGCAATAAGGCAAAGGCTATCATCAATATTTTATTGATTATAAGCACATATAGTTGTGGCAACAAAATTACTGAAGAACTCAAATACTGGCCCAAAATAGCTGCCTTCTCATTATAAAATCCAGTGTCAATTTTTTAAACTGTAATTTTGCCCAGAGGGGTTGCGGAGTCTCCTTCCTTGGAGGTCTTCAAGACCCACCTGGACATATTCCTATGCAACTTGATCTAGGTGAACCTGCTTCTGCAGGGGAGTTGGACTAGATGATCTCTAAAGGTCCCTTCCAACCCCTATCATTCTGTGATTCTATGATTCTATGAAATAGTAGGGGGTGAAAGAAAAGGAATTGTAAAGTTAAACCTTATGAGAACTGTCACTGATGGAAGTCAGTTACTTCTGCTATGTTAAATAAAGAAGGTGAAAAAGGTCAGATGGTTTTTATAGTCTTTTTTATAGCTGGACCATCAACAATGTATGTTTAGAACTTTATCAGTATGTTGGCTGTCACCACTAACCTCCTTATTTTCCATGGACTTGTGCACCTTCAGGTTCCTCAGATGGTCTCAAATCTGATCTTCTCCCACAGTGGTCCTTCCCTCTCCCAGTCCTTGCCTTTGATTTCTGCGACTTGGGCACTGTGGCTGATGCCCTTGCTAGTGAAAACTGAGGCCAAAAACTCACTGAGCACTTTAGACTTGTCCATGTCCCAGGCAACCAGGTCTTACATTTCCTTGCAGAGAGGGCCCACATTTTTCCTAGTCCTTTTACCACCAACATACCTATAGAAGTTTTTCTTATTGCCCTTGACATCACTGGCCAAATTTAATTCTGTCTGAGGCATCTGACAATTGTATTCACAACTGTATAGTCATAGAAGTCACGCAAAGTTTACAGATAAAGGTATCACTTTTTATTTTATCAACTAGTATAGCTGGGAAAAAAAATCTCTCATGCACAAAAGCCTTTTTTAGGTTTATCATTTTCTCATTTCTACTCTACTGAAAGATAAGATATTGAAATCATATAGTCATTTAAAATGTTGAAAATTTAACTCTGACAAAAATCAGAATTTTTAACTGATTAAATGTATACAGAAAGTTGGGAGTTTTTCTGTATAATACTATAATTCAATGCAATTATATTGGTACAGCTTCTCCCTTCCTCCTCCTCAAATCAGCTTTTCCTGATATTAAATTTCTTTTTCAGCTCAGATTATGTCCAATGAAAAGTGATCAAATTTAAATAAAAAAGAATTTAGAAGAATTTCTACATAAGAAGTTAGAAATCAAAAAATGTAGTTCAATTAACAAGAGTAGAAAACTTTCCTTTCACTCTCCTCCAGCTAAGGTATTGGCTGAACAAGCCATTGTTCTTCAGGAAGCCAGCATGCTGGAAAAAAACCCCACAAAGACACCCAAGTGTCCCTGGAAAGAGTAAGAGGAACTTATTAATGCTGCCTCAGCACCCTTTCCACTAGCAGGAGCAGCAGTGATGCCACTATTCAGAGTGAAAAGAAAATTATGGCAATATTAGGGAAGGAATAAAAAAGAAAAGCCAACTACCCTGCAACAGCAACTCCAAAGGGGCTGGGGAGGTAAGGAAGGGAAGCAAATGAGGTGCTCAACACTGTATTTTCTCAAGTGATTCCTGCTGTTCATTTTTTTTAAGAAATAGATAGAACTGAATGTGAGCAGGTAGGAAAGAAGTCAGTCAAGGCTATGATCTCAGCATCAGTATGAACACTTGTTTTCCAGTCAGTTCATTTCTCCAGTCTGACGGGTTCACACTGTGGCCACATACACACCTGTGCCAGTACAGTACCAAGGTGCCAGAATGACAGAACTGAATGGCTGTGACCTGGAACTGGGGTTGCATATGCCCAGCAGTACCACCAAATATATTCACATAAAATCATATCCCCAGTGTTGACAATTTGCTGTAAGTGTCACGGCTTAGTCTTTAACAAGTGCCATAGATTCTTGAATGTGAAGGTTTAATATCTGTTTGAACTCTTGTGAAAAGGTTTGGCCTAACCATCTTAATGCTTATTATTAACGGAGACCTTAAGAACATCATGCTGCACGGATTTTCTCTTAAATGGGTCTGGATATTACCTACACAAAATGCCTTTCATACCAGGACAAAAGCATAGGTGTGGGATTTTTTAAAATAATGGTATTCAGGTGGGTGGAAGACAAAAATGTGGCATTCTAATTACATACTTCATGGAATTATGGCATTTTGAAAGCTAGAAAATTACTTTGTTTCATAAACAAATTACAGTAAAGTCATTCTAACTCTATTTGATAGTTATTATGGACTACTGGATTGCTGACTGTAAGCAAATAACTGCAGTTTAAAGAATCAATCTTTTTAAGCTGTGACATTTTTGCTAAAGCATCCTTAACTTTTTAGATTCAGTGTTTCTCTTGTTAACAAGATCTTGTTTTACTGGAAATTCTTAGTCTACTATCAAGTGATCTCATAAAACTGGGCAGAACTGATGGCTTTATTAAGTACCTTTACTTCAGGCTAAATGGAAGGAGCAATTACACCCCACTTATGTAGCAAAACAGCTGGAACCAGCAGAAGCTACCCCACGGTGCAACAGAAAAATATAAAAAAGCCTGATCAGAAGCTTGACAGGTTCACTGACTCAAAACACAGGGCTAGGGAACCGTCTATCCAGCTACATTAGCAAGCAACACAGTAATCCAGGAGGGAGGTAGTTCTAAAGAAGCATCTACAAACAGGGCACCGAAAACAGACAAGAAAAATTGCTGTCAGGTTTGTTTCAGGGTACCTAAGCTCACAGCTGGGTTTTCTTCCATGAAGCCCAAGGAGAGAGGACACTCTGCAATCTTTCTATGTCAAGAGAAGGGCACAAGAGACAGATTTGAGCCAGTCTGTCTCCATAACATAACAAACATGCAAGGCTTCAAGTATTGATTACTCTGTGGTCTGACAAAAGGGGCAACAACAGAAACTAAGTTGTGAAAGTTGAAAGACACCTCAGTCCTGCTTCAAATATTTTTTTCAGTTGAAACAGTGCTGCAATACATCTAAATTCTGTATACTGCTTTCTCCTACCTGATAAGAGTTATGACTAACTATTTTCAGTACAAGTGAATAGCCTTTGAAATACAGTTTCTGTAACATACTCTTCCTTATGGGACTTTGTAATACCCTTTCCCCATGACTGCTCCCCCAGAAAAAATAAACAACAACCAAACAAACAAAAAATCAGAGCACCTTTTTTGTACTATTGTTGGAGGGATGTCACAGTTCAACCCCAGCTGGCAACTAAGCGCCACATAGCTGCTCACTCACCACTTCACCCCACTGCAGTGGGATGGAGAAGAGAATGGGAAGGGTAAAAGTGAGAAAACCTCTGGGTTCAGATAGAGACAATTTAATAGGTAAAGCAAAAGCTGCCCACACAAGCAAAGCAAAACAAGGAACTCGTTCACTGCTTCCCACCAGCAGACAGATATTCAGCTATCTCCAGGAAAGCAGGACTTTGTCACGCATAACAGTTACTTGGAAGACAAATGATAACACCCTTAATGTCTCCCCTTTCCTTCTTCCTCCAGTTTTATATGCTGAGCATATAAAACTCCCAGCTCACTTGCTGGCAGGGCAGGGTGAGAAGCAGGAAAGGCTTTGACTCTGTGTAAGCACTGCTAGGCTACAGCCAGAACATCCTTGTGTTATCAACACCGTTTCCAGCATAAATCCAAAACGTAGCTCCATACTAGCTACTCGGAAGAAAATTAACTCTATCCCAGACAAAAACAGGACAAGGGAGCAAAGGCATCTAAAAAGGGAAATTTCAGGAGTGGGACTCCAAGTGTTTGCCACTCCTATGCCTTGGCAACAAGTTGGGACTTTTCATAAGCAGAAGAATTGCCAAAGTACTGGAGACAAAATGGTAATGAGAAACTCTGACACATGAGGAGGAACATGGTTAGGTGTACCTGGAAATGGGGAATTGAGAACTATCTAATCAGCAAAAATAAACGATTGTGCATCAGCTCGCTATTTGAGCAACATGACTTATCTTTCCTAGTTACTACTCTTTTTATTTTTTTTTACCATTCTACTCTGGTCTTTTGCAGACCAAGGACAACAGTTTCCTTTGTCCACCATGAGCCCATATATCTTCCTTCCTGTTACAGGATCTGTAAGTCAGACGGAGCTTTGCAATGGAACTGCTTAGAGCCATTTTCCTACCATGTGCACACCAAAACACTTCACATTTTCTAAGCTTTAAAGATGTGCTCCATTATAACAAAGTGACTTTCAAAAAAGATAAACTAAGAGTGAGATGGATTACAATAAAAGGGTATGTATAGAGGTTTCCTCTCCTACTATACACTTGCAGAGCAAACTGTAGATCCTTATTTTTAGTAACACAATTTTTAGTGGCCTTCTGGGCTACAACAAAACCTACATGTTCTCTCCTGAGTCCCAAAGAACAGTCTCTCTGTCCTGCCCGAGAGCACACCCATTACTAGCTCGAGACTCATTGTTTCTACATTTAATATTATGAATCTTCAGTTTGCCATCTCTCCATTTTCTCCTACCCCCCCTTCACCCTATGGAAGCTTTTTCATCTGGGCTTGCCTATTTGCTCTCAAAGCAGATGCTACTGCTCACTCTATCCCACAGGCTCCATCTGGTCTAGAGTGAAAAGGAAAGAAAACAAAACGGCAGTCTCCATCCCCTACGTCCAGCTACTTCTCTTTTAAAAGCATTGTCTTGAGGACGTGGCAAACCAATAAGATTTCATTTGCCTTTAGTTCTTCTAAGGTATCCCTGGATACCTTAGAAGGTATTCTCTGGAAGGAAATATATCACCCTTAGTGTTTCCATACATGAAAGTGGCTAACTCCTTCAAAAAACATTATGTCAGCCTGAAGTGATGAAGTAAAAAAAAATAATTTGCTCTCACAGGAGGTTCAGTCTGGACACTTAAGAAAATCTTTTAAATATATGCACGTATTGAGTTTGCACGCCACATAAAGCTCATGTATTTGTAAACTGTTGGCATCTATAGATTAGTAATAAATATGTGTGTCTGACAAGAAAATATGGCAACTGAATTCATGGTCTTGTCCATCTGTTCCTCTGCTGTTTGTGTATCTCCATATCATAGTGGGCTTGTTTATGTTTCAGCTACTTGTCACGTATGTGTGTCTGTATGTATCTATATATACATACACACACACAAGGGTTGTACGATGGTTTAGTTTGCTCTCCTTTTTCCCATAAGTTCTATGCAGAAGCCTGTGAGTGTAGTACAGCAAATACAGTGTATACTCATTGATCCCAACCAACTTCTCCGGTTGTTGGAGGGCCGTGTGTACGGTGCCTTGCACACAGGTAGCACGCACGTCCTGAAGAGCTTACAGGTAGCCCTGCTAACTCTGGTCAGCCTCACGGGTACGTTCTGCCTGCGGGCACACACTGGTGAACCCGAACGCCCCGGTGCGTGCGTACCGCCGAGCCGCTGCGGCCTCAGCTTCGGCTTCACCTCGGTGCCTGGCTCTCCTGAGGCTGCCTGTGCTGTGGTGCCCACCGCACCTTCTCCCGCTTCAGCTAACGTGCGCACGGGGCGCTCGCATGACTCATAGCACGTCACTGGCGGGTGGCTGCCGGAGGAGCCACGATGCCGACCGGCCCATTCAGTCTCCCGGCGACTTGGCCGGGCCGCGCCAGGCCGCCCCTCAGCTTGCCCCGTCACCAACGGCAACAAGCCTGAGACGGCAGCGCTCGGCGCTCGACTGCGGCGACTGGGCTCCGATTCTTCCGCTCATTCGCGGGGCGGGGCGAAGGTGGGAGCCACCACCCTTCTTCTCGGCGTTGGATTGGTTGCGCCTACTAGGAACCCAGTGTTGTTGTCGGAGGCAAAATGGCGGCGGCGGTGGCCGGAGCCGCCCTGCTGGGCAAGGGGCTGGACATCAGCCTGGCGGCGCTGCAGCAGCACGACCCCTACATCAGCAGCATCGTGGACGTGGCCAGCCAGGTGGCGCTCTACACCTTCGGGCACCGCGCCAACGAGTGGGTACGTGAGGCCGCCCCTCCCCACGCTCTCCCGCCGGGACGAGCGGGGCGGGGCGGGGCGAGGCGAGCGGCGCCCCCCCACACACGGGGCGGGGCGAGCGGCGCCGAGGCCCCGCCCCCTCCGCTGCCCGTCCCCCCGGTGTGCGGGGTGGTGAAGGGGCCGGGCGGATGCTGCTGTGGCTGAGGTGTGAGGGCGGTGGTGAGGGCTACGTTGAGGGTGTCCTGGCGTGCTCCCTGCTGGATGAGGGGTCGTGCCTGGCTCAGCCACTTGTCAGCTGCGATGAGAAGCCCTGTGGAGCCAGGGAAGCGAGTTTTGAAGGGCTCAATGGGCTGTAATGGTTTCAGCCTGCTGGGCAAGGCTGTAAGAGGCAGGTGTTTGGCCCAGGGCCTCAGGAGCCCCTCTGCTTCCCAAATGTCTGTAATGGAACCCAAATGCTTACAAAGGAATGTTGAAATTGCAAATACAAAGTTATTTAAAGTGTGGGGGGATAATCATTAAATTGCAGAGTCTTTTGGTAATATAATGTTCTGGCTATTTCTAGGCAGCTCATGGTTTGCTAACTAGTCAGACTTAGGAGCTGTGTTTGAAGAATTTGCCAGATCTGCTTTTTCTGTGGTTCCTCTCTTCTCATCCTGACTGTCACCCTGGACAGGTGCTGTTGGGACACTCCTCTCCTTGCATCTGGCCTACATGTTGCACTTGGGCATGGCAGAGAGCTAATCCACCACAGTCTTTAGTCTCATAGTGTTGAGCCTTTACTCTTTTCCTATCTTGTTGTAGAGGTCACATGAGCAGCACGGTGACCTATACTAGCTGTAATCTCTGGCCCGTAGCCAATGGAGTTGGGATTGGTTATTTTTCCATGGCTTAAGTGAGAGAAATGTGATTGATGGTGTTGGTGAAACAGAGATGAGGGACTCACTGATGGCTAGCAAAACACTGCCCTGATTGCAACTTTATTAACTTTCCTTTTCTTCAGGAGAAGACTGATGTGGAGGGAACGCTGTTTGTTTACACAAGGTGAGGACATTTAAGTTATAAAGTCTGCAGGTGAAACCTGTGGATGTGGAGAAGCTAACTGAGATGGAGCGTGACTGAATGAAGTAAAATGCTGCTCCTGTTCAAGAGTGAAAAAACCCTGCAATTAGCAAGATGCAAATGTAGGGAAGAAAGCACTGGGAAAGAGACATAACCTTGTGTTTGGATAAGACTTCCAAATGTGATTTAAATCTCAATATGGGCAAACCATAGAAATCTGCCATGATGTTTTAAATAGGATATAGCGTTTGCAGTTTAAAAGGTGTCCGAACAAAAAACACTTAGTGAAATAAAGAAAGATATTTCTTAAAGTAAGGGAATAGTAGAACTTACAAAGTCCTGTGTTCCTAATTTAAGGAACTTTTATACTAATGTCTGATTTTTCATTTTCTCATGCATCCATCATCCAACATTTTGGATAAAGTTAATGTTTTCTTTTAGCAGCAGCTCTGGTTGTGGCTTTTCAAAGTATTGGTTGCATCATTTATTCTAACACGTACCTTAGACCTGTTGTGAAGTCTGCTCTACTTTTGGGTTTTTAAGTTAAAGACCCAGCATTTTCCCTTTGATTATTGTTACAATCATAAAATGATACAGTAAGCAGATCTTGCAGTAGCTGCTGGGCCAGGGCAACAATGCAGAAAGTATCTCTTTTGTGCTTCAGAGGATCTGGTAGGAGAACTGAGAAAGCCTGAGATTGTTTTGAGAAGGCGAGAGATGTATGTGTGAAATAACAGGGAGGCCCAAGAGGCTGTGAGCTTTGTGTGAAGCAGGAATGCTGGGTTTAATCTTTTGAGCTCTTTTGTAACAGATGAAAAAATCGTATTAAGTAATACAATTTACAATTGCCACCACAAAAAACTAGCCATTGGTTTTGCTAGTGGTAGATGGAATTGGCTAGTTGCATACAAGTAGTAGTTCTCTGGTGTGTTGGTTTTAAAACTCCAGAACTGACAACATGTAACCCGTTACTTTGAGGATCTGTGATCCTTTGCTATTCTCTTTGTTGGCTGAGGGAGTTTTCACTTAACAGCAGAAATTGCCGCTCTGATTGCCCTATAGCCAGCAGCATGGAACAGGCTGCGAGTAATATCACACATTGCCCTTCCTGTCAGTTTTAACTTTAATTTTCTGTGGGTAATCATAGTCTTGTGGGAAAAAAACCTTGCCAACAGACCGTAGGTTGAAGACTGGTGGTTTTGCCTTTGTTGCTTCTCATTACTGTGGTGACAATATAAAGTAATGTGAACATTTTACTTGAGCTCACTTATTTATCGCCTATCTCATCTTAGCAAGTTCTGAGGAATGGTCAAAAAATCAGACTTCCAACTGGGTGAACACCGGTGGAAGTGGACTGGTTTTTTTTTTTGTTTAAGTGAAGTATTGCTTGCAAACAAGAAAACTTCTCTTAAGAGTTTCAGTTTTGTTTAATTTTGTGTTGACTCCAATCCTGTAATGCAAGTTGCTGTGCTTTGCATGTCCTAGAGAAGCCCACCTACCAACAAGTACCAGAGATGGCACTTTCCCCGAACATTTAGCCATCATCTTTTCCTTTATTGCCATACTTGGTTTGCAAGTAATATCTCCTGTCAGGATCATAGTCAATTTAGCAATGATCTAAGTGACTTGAATTGTAACCCCCATGCGTGAGCATAATGATTTTAGTCATTGAACCATAGAATGGTTTGGGTTAGAAGGGACCTTTAAAGATCATCTAGTCTAACCTCCCTGCCACAGGCAAGGACATCTTTCACTTCATCAGGTTGCTGGAAGCCCCATCCAGCCTGACATTGAATACTTACAATGACAGGGCATCCAAGACTGCTCTGGACAACCCATTCCAGTGTCTCTTGTTCTTATACTTTAGATGATTTTGAAAATCCTGTGTGGGATGATTGTTACTATCTGCAGTAGTTAACCTGGATGTTAAAAACTACACTTGCTCTGGCCCATCACTGAATCCTTCCAATTACCATTTTCTGTTCCAGCACCAAACTGTAGGGTAGGTGGTGATGGTTGGGTTACGTGGTGCTGATGCACAGGGACAAAGTGGCATTTTGTAACATCTTGCCTATTCAGAAGTTGTAGACCTTATAATCTGAAGTGGAAACCGGACATGCAAATATGTTGATGCTGTGACTAAATCATTGCATTCAGATGGTAGTATTGCATACTTTATGTAGCTATTGTGAGACCAATAATGCTTCTGTTATTTCTCATAGATAATGCAGAGCTTTGATACAATTAAGAGGATTGCATGGAATGATACAAGACGCAATTGTTATTTCCTTGGCAACAAAGTTAGATTTTTGTAGTATCTCTTAGAAATAAAAAAATACTTTTTTTTGAGAACTATACAACAAATTTGAATAATTTCTTTTTCCTTGACTTTATGTGATTTCTACTTGATAATTTTCAGATCAGCTTCTCCAAGGCACGGTTTCACAATTATGAACAGACTAAGCATGGAAAATCGAACAGAGCCTATTACTAAAGACCTTGATTTCCAGCTGCAGGACCCTTTCCTACTGTACAGGAATGCCAGATGTAAGTATGTGATATGTTAAGTACTGTAAAAATCAGCTCCTCTTCCAAATGATTAGATTGAAGCTTTCAAGGACTGAAACTAGCTGGTCAACAGTTACAGTTGAAGGAATCCATTTTGCTTTCTGACATGCTGAAAGAGTCACTCAGTGCTTCCTAAAATGCCACTCTTCTAAGGGAAGTATTAGAATCTGCTTAACAGTAATCTCTTCGTTTAACTGATGAATAGTGCACTTTTATGACTGTGTGTATGTGGTGGGTGTAGAGGCTCACAAAGATATGGTGTGTGTTCTGAATATACCCCAGTCAGTGTTGGGAATTCTTGCCATGAAGCAGATCTACTGAGGATTGAAGCAGTATTTGTAGTCTTGATTTTTTTGCATAAAAACAGACAAATGCAGCCAATTCAAAGCCGGTCTTGTGTTCCAGCTCCAGTCTACTGTCCTTACAGCAAGTCGGAAGGCAAGTTACTTCTTGACTATTAGGGGTAATGACACCATAGTGTTGAGCCCAATTTATACCCAAATGAAAGACAAAGTTATTACTTTGGGCTCTGTATCTTGCATGATTCTATTTATACAAGAATTAACAAGTGTCAGGCAAATTCAGAAAGAAGTGGAAGACATGAATAAGGTGTACTTTTGCATGCAGGTAAACATACAGATTGTTACAGTGTGTGATTATATGAGAATGAGCAGTTATAAATATGCAGTTTATGTCTGTACTTGGAAACAGAGCTGCAGTATGATCTAGACTTTATGCTTGATGCATCAATGCAGATTGCAAAAATGTTTTATGTAAACTATGATGCAGAAGTGTTCCCTCTGGACAAGCTAAAAGCAGAGGAAATTTGTGGCATACAAAGCAGCCCAGTTTGAGAATGTGCTAGACCTTTATACTTCATAAACTAATTTGGAGTTGGAAAGTATATCAAGAGGGAATCCTGTTGTTCACACACACTATGTGGTAGAAACGATAGAGAACATTTTAAATAACCTAAATGAAACTTTTTTTTTTTTTGGAGAGTGTTTAATAGGTTGATAACGAACTCCAGTTCCTGAAGCAACTGAAATGAAATGCAGGTATCTCCAGGCTAACCTAGACTAGACCATACATTAGGATATGAAATATCATGAGACTGATTTATCCTGTCTGATTTTGAAGAGCCTTTCCTATGTATATGTAATCTCTCTAAATGTAATTTTGGAATTCCATTAGGAGTTTATGTATGTATATATTAATATCTACCTTTTGAAATTTAGTTTATTCCTTTTTGTTGAGACAATTGGTATAAAGAGTAATTAATCATCATAACTGCCAACATGAAGTAAGAGTCTTTAGTCTGATTACTACATGTAAACTTTCATTTGTTTGGGGTTTTTAATAGAAAAATGGAGAGTTTTGGGAAGGCATAAGCCACTTGTTCACTGAGATGTCAGCATTTTACATTTGCAGGGTCTCAAATGAAAGTTCTAACATGCTTCTGAGCAGTGAGGCTGTGTTCAAGTAAGTTGTCTGGGGCTTTTTGATTACTTGTGCAACAGCAAAATTCAGAAGGATTTTTTTCTGATGACTTCTGTCCAGGCAATGGTTCTTTTAGAGAAGTTTTTTCTAGACTGTGTTTGCACAGGATTAAGGCCTTCTGTGTTCCTCTGGCTGCCCTGCCAGCAGGTAGGAGGAGGTGCACAAGAGTTTGGGAGGGGATGTAGCAGGAACAGCTGACTCCAATGGACTAAAGGGCCACCCCAGATAATAGGTTGTGCTGAGCAATAAAAGCTGGGAGAAGAACAAGGAAAGGGGGATGTTTGGAATATTCCCAGGTAATCATTACACGTGATGAAGCCCTGCTTTCCTGGAAATGGCTAAGTGTCTGCCCACTGATGGAAAGCAGTGAATTCCTTATTTTGCTTTGCTTGTGCACACGGCTTTGCTTTACCTGTTAAACTGTCTTTATTCTCAACCCTCAAGTTTTCTTACTTTTGCTCTTCTAATTCTCTCGCCATCCCACTGAGGGGAAGGAGCAGGTGGCTGTGTTGGGCTGAGCTGCTGGCTGGGGTGAACCTGAAACACCTACACTGATGATTTGCCGGTGGCAATGTGAAAGTAACACCCTTCAGTTTAGGATCTCTCAGACATAGGATCTGATAGCTTCTTGACCTCGTAGCACTCTTTACTGTGTCATTCTATTGAGTGTAACTATGGAAAATGGAATAACAAGGTTCTCAGCCAGTGTACTCCTGGTTTAATAAAGTCATCTTCGGCCTGGGTCTGCGGGTCTGACTTTCACCACTATTAGCTGTTTGATCTAACCATGGGTAAATCTATATCTATCATTTAATTTGAGAATTTTATTGTTTTAAGATAAGATTAATGTGTGCTTCCCTAAAAAAGATCCACCAGTTTAAGATTTCAGTTAGTATCAGATATGTTCCAGGTATAGGGATATGTTACCCTGTCGTGGCTTAATCCTAGGCAGCAACTAAGCACTGTGCAGCCGCTCGCTCACTCCCCGCACCTCCCAGTGGGATAGGGAAGATAATCAAGAAACAAAAGTAAAACTCATGGGTTTAATTCAGAAAAATTCACTAACTAAAATAAAACAGAATAATAACAGTAAGAATAAATTCTGGAATGATTTTATAGTAACAAAAATAAATACAACAAAAAAGAGAAATAAAACCTGAGAAATGACAAGTGCTACACAATGCAGTTGTTCACCACCTGCTAACAGATGCCTCAACACTGATCCACTCCTCCCCACCAGCTCCCCCAGTTAAATACTGAGCATGACATTCTATGGTATGGAATAGCACTTTAGCTAGTTCAAGTCAACTGTCCTGGCTATGCTCCCTCCGAGCTTATTGTGCCCCACCAGCCCACTTGCTGGTAGGGCAGGGTGAGAAGCAGAAAATGTTTTGGCATCACGTTGAGCCCTGCTTGCACCTACTAAAATATCAGTGTTATGAATGTTCATCTCTGCACAAACCCAAAACGCAGCCATGTAGCAGCTACTAGGAAGAAAATCAGAGAATCAAAGGTTGGAAGGGACCTTGAAAGATAATCTAGTCCAACCCTGCTGCCAGAGCAGGGCCACCTAGAGTAGGTCACACGGGAACTCATCCAGGTACGTTTTGAATGTCTCCAGAGAAGGAGACTCCACGAGCTCTATCCTAGCCAATACCAGGACAGAACTGTAGTTATTTATCTTCCTAAAATACTCTTAGAAATGTTTAGTCATTAGCTCTTCAAGAATACTGAAGGTCTTGGTACTTCAGAGAAAAAACTGGGGTTTTTTTCAGATTTTCATGGAAACATGTACATTTCCAGAGCAAATGGCATTATGGACCCATAGAAGAAGAGTTATTTACCAACTCGTTTGACTTTTCCAGTTTTTCTTAGGTCCCTACAGATGGTTCACGTGGTGATTTCTCCCCTGAGATTCAGATACCTCTAGCCCTTTCTTCCTTACTGTGTATTTCAAAGCCTTTTCTGCAAAAAATAAAGGCATCTCCTGAACATCGAGTATATGTTTTCACTGAGGTCTCATTCAGGCATGATTCTGAATATTTGCCTTGCATTTTCTTTATGAATATTTCCCTTGTATTTTGCTTTATTGTAGAACTTGTCTTTATAACTTTTTTTGCAAAATTAAGGCTTCAAGCTTATTAAGTGGGAGTTTTAATCCAAAACTGTGGGTTTTTAAAGGCCCTGATCTTGTCCTGTTATCTCCTGCTTCCAGATACTAGCAATGAATCCTCAGAAATAGTTGTTTACTTTGCAAAACAGTGGACAGTTTTAAGGCAGAAGTACTTAACAGGATCTGGAAACAAGTTATTTTTTTCTAACCTTTTGTTTGACTTTGTTACTTCTTGCACTTGTTTTTAATAGATAGGTTCTTATTAGATGTAACAGAAGTAGCAGAGCTTCCTCTGTTTTTCTAATTGGTATAGTTACTTTCCCAGGACTTATGTAACAGGACTTATATTTGGGGTTTGTGACAATGTAAGTTTCAGAAGAATGCAGAAGCAAGATTGTGGATTTTCTAAAAAGTCCTGCCCAGTGTCTTGTTTCTTTCAATATTTTTAATGTTTATTGAAACCATTTCAGTACAGCTGAGTATCTGTGGCCATCTGTAGCGTGCAGTCTAAAATAAATGCTCTTGGTACTTGTGTACTGGACAAGTCTGCCAACATTTGATCATGTTATAGGTATCATTTTGTAAAGATTGCTTTACATGCAGTATATGGTTGTAGTAGAAAAAGCTTTTTGAAATCCTGCACATTAAATGCAAGTTTTATGAATACTGAAGTAAGAAAAGTAACATCTTTATCTTTTTGTTTTATTAGTTTCCGTATTTCTTCTATCTTCTGTATGGTCTCACTCATCTGAAGTTGAAGTACTGTTTAAACACTGTGTTGCAGACACCTACAGTCTAATCCCAGGACTTTTCAGGCTGAATTTGGGATCCATGCCAGGCAATGTTTGCACTGATCCACTACATCATAGAAAAATGTAGTTTGAGAAATATCTTAAGTTAGAGCTAGCATTATTCATATCCAAGCCAGGAGGGAAGCTCAAATTACAGATTTTAATGTCAGCAGAAATCTTTGTCCACCAAGAAACAGAAAGGTTATGGATCAACCAGATATTTTCAAAGTGACCTTTAAACTTAGATAGTTAACTGCAATGTTATATACTTTCTTTCTTGATGCAGGACAGTAGTTCTGATTTTGCTTGGATCATCTAACGATTTTAAGGGTTTTTAAAAAATTACAGGGTTCTATATTTAAGTAATCTTAGCTACATATTTACTACTTTTTTCCTTCATCTTTGGTGATATTTAGAGCCTGGTGGTATTTAGGTTTAGAGCCTGTTGCTTAAGAATCAATGCTGATTAATATGAGAGAGGTCAGAAGAAATGCGTAACTGTAGATCATTGGTTAAAATAACTTTGTTTTCTCCTTTTAGCACTGGTCAGCTGTATAATAATCTACTCACAGCTATGCCCAACTCTATATTGTACTAGGTGTATATCAGTATATGTTAGGTCATGTGAATTACTTCTTGACCCATTTATTATTTCATCACTAAATACTGTTTTTCACGTTTCTATGATATAGAGAATTTGGACTATGAGGTTGCGTATCTTAAAGGTAGCTTCACCTTGAGCATTTCAACTACCAGAAAAAATAAGGAAATCCTACCTTTATAGTCTTTGGTATGTTAATTATGACAATGATCTATACAGGTTAATTGTGTGCTTTTTTGCTATAGCACACAAAGAAATAAATTATATGACAGATCAACTAATATTCCAACTAGATTATATACCTATTTTGGCATAGAAGATACTTTTCATTTCTGACTTTTGTGATGCATTTGTAGCAAGATCATGTCATCTCGTTGGACTGGAAATGAACAAAACTTTCTAGTCAGATGTGGCATATTCTACTGAACTTGAGCTTTTGCAGAAGTTCAGGAAGTGGTACAAAAGCAGACCAGACATGCCTGGTTTAGGTAAAACTGTCTAGGCACGCATCAGACGTACATAACTTCACACTGGTTTTACTTGTCTGGTTTAACTTGCCACCATATGTCTATCAGAATCCTGAAAATTTGGTGTTATTTTCCCAGATTCCCACACTGCAAAGATGTCCAGTAGATGGTGGGATGGGAGGGACAGGAAAGTTTGCCAACTGTCCAAAGAAGTAGCGTAAGTTTTGTGTTTTGTGAGTTGGGATTCTTTTCCCCCGTAGGTGGTAATTATTTAGATATTAATTTCTTTTCCAAGTATATGCTTGGGGGCAAGTCATTGTAAAATGTTGACAATAAACAACTACTCGTTCAGTTGTTTCATTGAGACAGGCAAAAAATAGATATTCCAGGCTTTATTTTTACAATGTAATAGAGTTTCTACTTGTTTCTTGGTTTCAGTAAAAACAGCAGTTCAAAAAGGAGAGCCTTATTTTCGTTTCATTAAAAACATCAGTTTAAAAAAGGAGAACCTTATTTATCAGCTTCCTACGTGTTAACATATAGTACTAATCCAATAACAAAAAAGCCCACAACAGGATTAACACAGTAAATTGAAATGCATATTCCATTGATTATTCCTCAAATACTCATTTGTTTCTTTGAATTTTGAAGCAAATACCTTTAACTGGTTTTAACTTCAATTAATTTGTGTTATATTTCTCTAAATTTAGCAGTTTATTGATTCAGAAATATTCTGTGGCTTTTGCTGTATCATCAAGCAAAGTACAAGGTTTTTGTCACAGTGGAATAACTTAAATTTTTTCAAGGTAAAGTTTGATTGCAAAATTATTATTCTGGTGTGCTAGAACCTGCATGTTTTGTCATACTTTAAAGCTCTGCAAAATATTTATCAAGTTTAAATGAAAGAAGTGCTTGAAAACTGAAAGCTCAGACTGTAGAAAGTGAAAGTAATTTTGTCAGAAGGACCTTGCCCTCATTAAAGGTGTGTTCTTCTCAGCCTGTTGTTTGCTGAACAGCTTTGGCCGAAGTTGGATTATTTTGGGTTTTTTTTAAAGCCCTCGTGGACTGATTATTGTCATTTATTTAGAATACCAGTGCTTGTGTTTTATCTGAGGTTCTGTCCTTGGAGACATTTTTGTTTTGGAGAAATAAACAAGTCACTCCTTCTTCCCATTCCACTTTATCCTCTTTGATCAGTGTTATAAAATTCATCATGCATCCAACAAGAGAGAACAGCAGCAGAGGTCACGATTATCTTCCCTGGATGTTATTGACCTTAAAAACCTCATTTTTGCTGAGAGTGTTGGAATGCTAACAACTGTTAAGCATAGATATTATTTTTCTTTTTCAAATTTTAAAAGGAAAATGTACATACTGAAAATATATCAATGTTGTAGGAAGAGTTGATTCTAAACCCCGAAAATGAAGGTTGCAGCATGAGCTGTGTCATGGTGCATGCTTTTTTTGTTTGGGGTTTTTCATTTTTTTTGAAACATATTTTGCAGTTTATATCCAACTTAGCTGTTTTATAGTTCCTATATATGCAAATTTTCTTAAGAGAAGCAAATAAATATGAGTAGGAAGCAACTTGATTATCAGATGGATAGTGATGGTATTCTTTTTTCATGTGAGATGATGTCTAGCGCTCAGTTTACTGACTGCCTTGTGCCTACACTCAGAAATTATCTGTTCTTAGACAAGTTTATAAAAGCACTGCTAATTTGCTACTACATTCCCCATGTAGTTCCTTGTTTTGTGATCTATGCTGTGCTTAGAAGATGGTAAAAAATTGCTTCAGATTGTCAAGAAAAATAATAAACTTCCCCTTGGAAGTGGTATAGATGTTTACATGAAATAAACATAAAATATGTCTATCTTTGTTTTGTATTTTTGTGCTTTCTGTCTCATTTTAATTTTTAGGGATGCCTAAAAATCTTTATGCTTGCTTATTGAGATATAATAATGTTATTTTGCAGTTGAATGTGGATGGATATGCAACAGCGCTGACTCAAGGCAATTGATTCACAATCATGCTGTCTAGTGGTTGCTTGCTTTGCATGTTCTAGTGTGGAACTTGGTCTTTATGCCTGGTCTTTAAATCTTTGACTAAACACCGCTTGAGTCTATGGAAGCAGGAATGGGAGTTTAATGTAGTGAAACAAGCAGGATAATTTGCTGAAAAGAAGTATGCATATGTACAAATTACTTGAAGACATTTACCTTAAAAGGGCCATAAAATAATACTTTTCGGTGGTAACTTGTAGTTGATTATAATTTCTCCTTTACCTAACTCTCCCTTGCACTGAAGCTAGCCTTATTTTGTGCAGGATGGACTAAATGACCTATAGAAGCCCCATCCAAACTAAATTATTTATATTATTCTAGAATTAGCAGTCATGAGTTAAATCTACTTTAGGCTGCTTGGGATTTTTTTTGTGCTTATTGTGGAGTGTATATGTAATCCCATGATTCAGGTTTTTTGTGTTCAAATTAAAAAGAAAACATAGGAGGAACTGTAATACCCCTTTTTGTTAGTTTGTTTTTAAAGCACAGTTGTTTGTATTAGTAAGTGTTTTAAAATGTATCTTTTCCAGGGCTGCCCTGTTATTCATATTTTCCTTTAAACACAACATATGTTTTTCAGTTGAAATTATACATGCCAAATTGCAAAGGCCTTAAGATGAAAGATACAAGTTTTGCCGTGTAAAACCATGTCACTTGTCACCCCACCCAATAATTCAGCACAGATATTTCTATTCAGACTTTTCTAAAATGGTATTTTTGTTGTTTATTCCTTTCCCTGAGGATTTGGTACCAGTTGTGAAAGTCTTTGACTGAGAAAGGCAAGCAATTTAGAATGCATTGCACTTCTAAAGTGCTTTTTGTAACTGTCACTATGATGACTGCAGCCATCTTTTTGCACTAATTATATGTTTCTGTTGTGTGATGAAGGTGGTAAGAAAACCCTCAGGCATAATGAAGAGAACTGCAGTAATCCTGACATAGATTTGCATTTATGTGGAATGAAGAGTCCAATCCGAAAGTCAGAGAAACTATATGTCATCTGAGAAGAAACAGGCTAAGGAGCTAAGATAACAAAGATATGTACTTTTTTTGATGGTTGGTAATTTTTTTGTATGTGATGGAACTGTATTTCTGCCTGGACAAACAAATTGGAAGGCAGAGTAGATGGAGTAGAATTAAATACGTGTCAAGCATCCTGCGGATGAGTTTCTGTATAGAAGTATAACACTGCGTCTATCTGCTAAACACAGTCTTTATTTCCCATTTATGGATGTCAGCATATAAGCAACATATTAGCTTGTCTGTACATTTACTGCTGAGAATGTACTGCCAGCACTGGGAATTCCGGACATCTTTTCAAGATAAGATAGGCATATGATGCAGTGAAGCTCAAGAGTTCAAGTTGGAACAGATGACTTTTAAAAAAGAGGTTATTTTCATGTGACTACCTGTGTACACTGTACTTCATACACACCTCCTTGTATAGTATAAAATGGTAGCTGTTCCCAGACTAGTGTAAATATGTACATAAACGCCTATGTAGTTTTTTTTCAAATAAAAATATTACAGAGCTAGTTACCTTTTAGAAACCTCTCACAGAACCCCTTTTTCAGATTAGTCACTTCAACACACACACACACACATGCATTTAATATTTTGAGCTATTGTACGTTTAAAACTTCTTAGTTTCTTTGCCTAAAACAAAACCCTAACCAAACCTCTTTCTTTCTTGTTCCTTATACTTACATGACTTTCTTTTTTCCCCTTCTTATTTCAAAGTGGAAGTGGAAAAGCAATGTTTGTTAGATGCTCAAAAGACAATATATTACCAAGAGAAGCGGTCAATCTACTTAACTCATAGATTTGAGAATCATCAGTATTGTCTATCTTGTGGTAGCAGGATCACACATACAAGACTTTACATAAAGTACATTCTCCCCAACAGTGGAGTTTGATACATTATAGAGACTGTTCTATTTAAATAAAAAGAGAGTACTTATCCCAGCAGGTATATACCAGTACATTTTGCCTGCACACAGCTGGATGATGTTGTCTTACCTCCAGGTTTGATGTAGAAGCAGTTAAGCTGGGTTTCATGCACCAGTTTCCCCTTGTACTTCGTCTCAGATTCCCCTGGCTGGTGGCTGGGTAGTGGGTGATACGCTTGCCGAACAAAGGCTTGAAACATTTTGAAATTCCAAGGCGTGTTGAAACAGCTGAAGTTGAATAAATTTTCTACATGTAGTAAAGGTGAATTCCTTTTGGTCACTTGTTTCTCACTTCAGTTATTTTATGGAATAGCCTCGTACAGAAGTTTAAACCTGGATGTTGCCTTAAACTACTGACAACTTGATCTTTTGATCTGGAAACTATTTTCTAACTCTTTGAAACCTCTGCAGTATCTGTCACATTATCCTTCCTTTCCTTGCTCTTCAGTCCTAATCCTTTTCTTGTCCTCTGTGCCTTATGCTCAGTTGGAGCCTTCTCCTCCCTCTGTGGTTTTTTCAGGAAAACTTGGATTGAGAAGTGAAGATAATGGGCGCCATCCACCCGTCAGCTCATCACCTCACTGAGCCATGACAATCTCTGGTTTCTGTATATCAGCACTGACTTCTCTGATAATATCCTCTTGTGTTTGAAAAAAACAGATTTGTCTAGCAGGGGGTGGACTTCACTCCTGACATAGCCAGAAAACTTCTCTTGGAATGTGCGCTTGCTCACTCACACTCTTTTATATGTGTGTATATATATAAAAATACTTGTAACCTTCTCGCAAAACACGGAAGATAAATATGTGAGCAAGTGTATCCCACGGTGTGTATACAAGCTGCTCACTTCTGTCTCGTATTGATTTAATAGAAGCTCGAGTGCCTCATCAGCTCTCTCTTCATCAAAACAAGCCTTAAATCGGCAGTAAACAATACTTTTCAATTACGTGAGGAAAAAGAAACCCTTCTCAAGTATAAGAGAGCATACCCTTTAAAGGACAAGGAATGTGTTCTATACAGAAACACGGTGCAACTGCTCCAGTGGCATTCCACTTAGGCTGCAAATGCAGTTTTGCTTTTTTGTCTAAACTGGTGTACAAACTAGTAACAGCGATGGACTTAATATTTGCTCTCTGCTATGCTTTCATGGTTAAAGCTGAAGCCCAGTTGTTGGTTTTGCAATGTAGAGCTTGCTTTAATAAAATATAAGATCTTTATATCAGAATATGTTGCTTAAAAGCAATCTTTTGGGGAAAAGGTGGCTTTTGCCTGGTGGCTTCATTGTTTTGTACATTCATGCTCCTAGGTCTTTTGGAGCCTATTGCAGTAATCCAGAGATCCCATAGCCAGGGGAAAAAAAGTGATGTGAGATGATTCAGTTGTTTTCACCTGAAGTCAGCAGATCAGAAGTCAACAATAAAGGGACTACTAGGAAGATCCTTGCTGCTAATCATCTGGCACTGATCACTGTCTTAGGATATGGACTTTGAGCTCCACCACTTCTTTTGACTCTGCCAAATATACTCTGTTTGTTTCATATTATTTGTTTCACAGCATACAGTGTTAAATCCTTTACACTGGAATGTATCACATGTCTCAATGAAGAGGTTAATGAAATCTCATAGTGATTAGAAAAGGAGAGAGATATATTTGAATTTCTATGTAAGGTATTGTATGCCTTCCTGTAGTGCTTTGCTTCTTTTTTTGTTGTCATCTCTCTTCTGTTTTTATTCTTGTTTCTCTCATGAGTTTTTTGTACATGTTTCAAACAGAAAGCTAAGTAGAGGTTCAAATTTTCACTGAGAGTGTTAAAAGCTGAAGGAGGGGAGAGATTGAGGAAGTAGAAGATGATTACTGATATGTTTTATTACTGAGGGATTATGCATGAGCTAGTAAAATACTGCTGACTTCTGAAGCAAGATGAAATATGCACTTTCACTTTCTGTGTGAAAACAATACAATTGCTGTAATGAAAATCACCGAAGGCAAAACTCCAAATTTTTGTTAGAATTTAAATGTGTCTCCATTCTGTATTCAGCAATCCAAAATTGCAGGGTACCTCCCAGTGCTCTTACTGTGAAATGTCTAGCTGCTAATATAAAATGAATTTGATAAATGTGTTGGATTACAGGTTTAAAACAAGGAAATGTTTACTGCTTAAATTGCATTTTTGCGGTGACAAACTTGATCACTGGAGTACATTCTGTTTCTCCCTCTGTACATATACCCACACAGAATGACATGTGTGCAAGAAGGCAGAAAAGTCAGTAAACTGCTAATGTTCATAGTAATCTGAACACTAGCTTCAATAGTTAAATGTTTAAAAGATAAACAAATACCTTGAAAAATAATTACAGGAATCAAAAGAAAAAAGCCATAAGGTAATTCAATGAGATAATACTTGTATCTGTATGAAAAAAAAAAAATCAACTTTCAAAAGAAGAAAGTAGTTCATAAAATATTTTTTTTTAATATTTTTGTTAATATGTTAAGTTTCATAATCCTTTGTTTTTCAAGCATGTAAAAATACAGTGGCCACATGTGAATAATAAAGAGTCCAACGTGCAGCCATCCACTGAAATGTAGGTTGTTAGCACGGCATGAACCAAATCACAACTGCAGTAAATCTGTTACTGTTTGCCTATCATTAGGTGAGAAGAGTGAAAGTCCTTCCTGTGCCTGTGAAATTGTTTTGTATCGTCTCATTAAAAATCATACTTAAAAATTTTCAATGACAGCTTTACAGGTAAGCAGGAGCTGTAGAAGGCAACATAACAGCTGACTATGAGAAGAAATGGCTACAGACTAGTAGAGAAGAACCTTTTAATGTGTTGAATATAGCATGTTAACGTGAATATAGCACGTGGGGAGTCAATAAAAGCAAATGTGTAAGATATTCTGTAAATATGAACTAAAAGTTAGAAATTTCAGTAAGTTGGCTTTACCTTTGCCTATTTCTATGTGGATATTTTTATTCTTTTTCTAACCATTTCAGAAGTAGAGTGGTGTAGGAAAAATGAAGAAAATGTTTACCTCTAAAATAAAGACATGTAGAGTATACCAATGGAAAAATACAAAGTTGAGAGCTTTTTAATTCTGTTAATCTTCTAGTATTTCTTCAAGAACAAGTGTGTATATATACACACACACACAAGCAACTTACAATTCTGTTGTTGCAGGTTAAGATCTTAGTCCAGATCTGCCCAGAGGGTTTGTGGAGTCTCCTTCCTTGGAGGTCTTCAAGACCCACCTGGACATGTTTCTATGCGACCTTATCTAGGTGACCCTGCTTCTGCAGGGGGGTTGGACTAGATGATCTCTAAAGGTCCCTTCCAACCCTACCATTCTATGATTCTATGATCTGTAAATGTGTTTCTATTACTTGGGATCTGAAGGTATGCAATTAAGAAGTAAGAGAGGAGATCACAACAGTCAGAAACATCACCTATAGTTAAGGTTGCTTATTTCCCTCATAAAGCTCTTGCAGTTGTTCATAATTTTGTGGGAATTAAACCATTTGGGGTGACAGCTCATCAGATTGATTGTAGTCAAAGTTCAGAATTCAGGAAAAAAACTCCAAACATAAAATAACGTGCCATTGAATACCTATTTGAGATTAAAGTAGTCTTCTTGCTTTTTTTCCCCTTCTTTTCTATTTTACTGAAAAAAAAAATGCATGAGCAGAGTTTGGAGAAGAATTTGGCCTCAACTGTAGCTCTAGAATTAGAGATGTGCTTTGACCGTTGGCAGGTACCTCAGAGATGCACTTTCAAAACACTGACACTATATTCTCGGATTTGACTAAATTCTAAATAAAACCATAAGGTTTGAATGCTGATGAGTCCTTTACCAACTGTGTACATCACATGCAGTAGTAGAGCAGGCTTTATCTCCATAGGACTAAAAGCCGAGATACGAGAGAAGAAACATATAACAGAAGCTGCTGCTTTTCTTAACCTAGTGGAAGGCAGGTTGGAAATAAAAAGGCTGCAAAATGAGAAGGTGAAGGCATCTCTCCTTTTTTTCCTTTAAAATAAAAGCAAACTTTTTTTTGCCTCCCAGTAAGGAAGGCAGTGTATTCCCATCCTCCTTGATTTAGGAGAGTTCCTGCTGCTTTTAGCTGCCAGCAACAATGTGATGTGCACAGAATCAAGAAAACAGTGTGATTTCTAGTTTAACCTCTTCCATTTGTGATGGTGTTATGTTATTGTAAACTTTGCTGCCGATAGAGGATATGGATATATATTTAGCCTGGATTTGTGTAATGATATTTTTGTGTTAGTTCAGATGATTCCTGTAGATCAGGGTGTGGCTTTGTTTCAGTGCACTGAGGACATGTTTTATGGTTTACTGTTGAATGTTATCACAGAATATAGAGCACCAATAAGCTAATACGGGTAGTAGTTTTAAATGTTGAGGATTTATTTTTTTTTTTACACTGAGCCATTCTCTGATGAAAGTTTTTCACAGGAAGGATGCTTTTGTTGACTCAGGATGTTTTGATTTAAGTTTCAGACTTACTGCAGACTTCTTTACTCTCCTCTCTGAAGTCAGGGTCTATCATTTTTCTGTATAAAAAATGAAACAGTATTTTCACCCACCACTTGTTTGTTGTAATAGCTCTTCACTTAGCTTTTACACTCTTTGTTTAATCATTTCTGTTACAAAAGGCAGTGGAGCTCCTGTCTGATGTGGACATGTCTGAAGTCTGTAGTGAAATAGTAATGGGAACCACTTGTTATTTAAGAAAAATTTATAAATTAGAGCAATAAAAGGTTTGTTAAGAACAACTTGTTATTCAAGCAATTTATAGTCTGGCACCTATATACTTCCTACTTTTATTTTCAGTGTCATGCCTTATCATGATTTAAAAATTACTTGGAACTGATGATGCAATGACATGGGATATGACTGGGAAACCAGTGGTGGTGGTGGTGGAAATAAATGCACTGAGTCGGATAAATCA
Source organism: Colius striatus (assembly GCF_028858725.1). Taxonomy (NCBI): domain Eukaryota; kingdom Metazoa; phylum Chordata; class Aves; order Coliiformes; family Coliidae; genus Colius; species Colius striatus. The sequence continues at coordinate 141,775,691 of NC_084759.1, forward strand.
TAGAATGGCAGGGGTTGGAAGGGACCTTTAGAGATTATCTAGTCCAAGCCCCTTGCAGAAGCAGGTTCACCTAGATCAGGTCGCATAGGAACATGTCCAGGAGGGTCTTGAAGAACTCTAAGGAAGGAAACTCCACAACTCCTCTGGGCAGCCTGTGCCACTGCTCCATCACCCTCACAATGAAATAGTTTTTTCATAGATGCTATTCTTGTGTGTATTTCGTGTAGTATCAACAGAATGTGAGTTTAAGGGAAACTTTGCAAATTCAATTTGCCTTTTGGCTCTTTTCCAAGAAGTGAAGAACCTGCTGATGGACTTTTACATCTGCTGAGCTTTATGTAAATAAATGAATCAATGGGTTTTAGAATTTCCTATAGTACTAACATGACTTTAGCTTTGAGACTGTTTAAGGGACGTTCCAGTGAGCCAGTCTTGTTTATGTCTGCTGTGGAGTTGATCTTTCTTTTTCCTAAAGAATTTCTGATAAATTTGGTTTAAAAATCTGCCTAAAGTCAAACAATCACTGTAGAGCCATAGTCATGATTTGGTAATCGATCCACCTCTCCCAATTGTCTGTTTTTTGCCTCACAAATTCAGAAATATTTGCTGTCCCTATCTGGAAGTCTACAAATTTGTCACTCAACTTTCATGACTGGTAGAAAATGGCAGGAGTATTTCCGTGTCCATCTAATTAACAAAAAATTGTTCATTGTGTTGATTTTTAAGGCATAGTTCCAGGCACAATTAAGCAGATGGTGGTGAGGAACTTATTCTTGACTTCAGTGGTGTTGCCAGTTGTTGGCCACTCTCAAACTATGTGTTTTGATGGAAAGGAGTTTTGAGAGGCTTTTGCATTATGTTGGGGTATTTATTGTTGTATATTTTTTTTGTTATTTTGAGGTGGTTGTTCTGTTTAAGCAGCTAGCTTGAATTACTCCCTCCTCACTTGAGATTGATTGATAAAGCTGAAAAACAGCTTTTTTGATCTCTTTACATGATCATCCGTTTGCATTAAGAATAGGATTTTTTTCCCTTTAATAACTGGAGCTTTTTTTCCCTCCTTCTTCATGTATCATGTTTTAAACTTTTGAAATAATGGAAATACCAAGTTGTTCTTGTCCCTGTCTGTATTAAAAGTTCCCCAAGTATATCAGGAAAGAACAAGTGTCTGATTGTTTCACAGGTTGCAGCAGCTTTTTGGGAATTTTAGTTAAGCTCATAAAAAAATACAGACTTTTGTTTTTGTTGCTTGAAAAACTTTTACCTCGCTCCAGTTTCTTGGCATTTCTGTGCCCATGACATCAGAAAACTTTTGGTTCCTTGCTAAGAACTTCCAGAAATAACAGGATGAATCTAAGCTGACTTTCCATTATGTAGAAACGTTTGGTTTATGTTTTTTTTTTTTTTATTGTGCTGCTTTACACAACATAGAAAAGCATGCAACTTGAAAGTTCCAGTCCTGCTGATGAGCCACATCACTATCCATATGACATAATAGAATTAAATTTAATTTTTTTCTAATGTTTTGTTTTTAAATGGTGAAGTATCTGAGCAAAATGTTGTATTTGAAAGAACTTCAAGGCTGTAAAGAACTAAAAGAACTTTAAGGCTCCTAAACTAACAAATACTAAAATTAAGGCTGCTTGTGCAAACTCTCTTTTTTTGAATTTTAAATTAAGATATCAGCTTTTGCAATAAAGACTTTGCTCCAGTCTGAATGGCTTTCACGTAAAGAGTGGTTACTCAATATTCTGTGTTTCCCTTGTTAGTGGTATGTGAGTCTCCTGCTTTATTATAGAGCACTGAAATTCTGCAATAGGGACAGAACTATTAATTGGGTTTTTTCTTCTTGTTGTTTTCTGTGATACTAATAAGTATAATAACTGATAACTCATGAATAAGCTGAATACCTTGCTCAGATTAGAAGTAGTATTTTTCCCATTTTACAAATTGGAATCCTAGGGCAGAGTAGTTCCAATTACAGAGATCAATTAAATGCAGTGTGTCTGACTTTAAATTGCTTGAGATTGCGTAATTTTTTCCAACATATTTATCATTCATATGTTCAAAAACAGTTCTTGCAGACTTCAGTTGAGATTATAAGTAACTGGTGTTTTTGCAGGTTATGAACTCAAATCTTACACCCAGGTCTTGGACATCAGATCAGATCAGGGAAACAAAGTGTACACACGTCAGTAACAGCCACTTAAGGTGACATTTCACAGCTTACATATCATTGCATAATATCTCTGGGGCAGCATCAGAGATGGAATAAATCCTTCCAAGATAGCATGCAGCTGCCTTAGCTGCAGGCTTTTTATATCTTCTCTCCTTTGTTGCAGTCCTGTCTTGCTTTATGCTGCAGAGCAGGATGGTCGAGCTTCAACAGACAAGTCTCCTTCACTACTTGAACCTGAGCGGAGTGGAAGGATCATCTGCTTGTATTGTAATTGTAAGACAGTGTCATGGACAAAAAGAGATAACGTTTGTGTAGGAGTAAAAGAGCACAGAATTAACAGTGTTCTTTAATTCATGTTTTGAGTTAAGAACTCATAAATTAAAATTATTGTTGTGGATACAACCTACTTTGGTTCTCTTTTCATTAGGCCCTGAAAAGTGAAGGCTGCAATACTCTAAAACTCTAGAAAAAAATAGGCAAGCATTGATCATTTGCTAAATAGTCAAATATTACACGAATAACAGATAGCAAAGAGAAAATGTGACCAACATAAAGGCATCTGGCTGCTTTGTGAGATGTGCATAAAGAAATGTGGATTTACATATTCAGCAGCAAGAGTGTAAGCCATACATAGGTAATAAAGTACCTTAAGAAGCATGGTATCAAGTATAAAACATGAAAGTTGAAGAATAATTTAATATTGACTACCAGCAAGTGTAAAATGCTTTCTAGATAGGAAGTCTCTAGTCAGTAGCAATGATATTTCTGTTTTTCTTTTTACCAAGCTTCAATACTATATGCAGTCTATGGAACAACAGCTTAAATATAATGTTTTGCAGGTACACTGAAACCAAAACTTTGACGTCATGGTTTAGGCCCATCAGGGAACAAATGACCACGATTAGCCTCAAGTACCAAAGACCTGAGGATTGCTAAAGGGCAGGGAGAGCTTAATTGCTGCTTAAGGTCCGGGACGAAACAGACCAGGCTGCTCGGCTTGGGGAAGAAAACAAAATAATTTAATGCAACACCAACTAAAACATAACCTTAAAACCCCAAAACATAACCAAAATAAAACAACACAGAGTAATACGACATAAAGAGTCCGACCAGCCCTTTAAGAACACCTTCTCCCCACACCTCCCCTCTTCCCGGGCTTAGAGTCTTGATCCTGGTGTTCTAACCTCCTCCCCCCGTGAACGGCCCAGGGGGGCAGGGAGTGGGGGTTTCAGTCAGTCTGTTCCCAATAGCTTCTGCCCTTTGTCTCTCCGCAGGGCAAGTGGGCTCCGCACCCATCCTCCCTGCAAGTCCGTGGGGTACCTCACACACAGGGCAGCCCTGCACACGCTGCTCCAACATGCATTTATCCTGAAAGCTGCAGCTCCTTTCTGCCTCTCCTGTGGGTTTGCTCTGTGGCGCGCAGGCTCTCCAGCATGGCCTGTGCCAGGGCCGCCTCCCCACACAGTCCCTCGCCCGTCTGGGTGCACTCACATGGAGCTGCTGGTGGCTCTCAGTCCTGCCATGGCCCTCCATGGGTTGCAGGGGTACAGCCTGCGTTCTCACCACGGCTTGCAGAGGGTTCTCTGGTCTGGTGCTCCTCCTTTCTTCCTCTGACTTCTAGAGAGGAAGTCTCTAGTCAGTAGTGATGATATTTCTGTTTTACCAAGCTTCAATGCTATATGCAGTCTGTGGAGTAACAGCTTAAATATAATGTTTTGCAGATACACTGAAACCAAAACTTTGATAATGGAAACGTCTATCAAAAAGACAAAAGACTAATAGCTGGAACTGAAGCTAGACACGTGAAGAGTAAAAGAATCCTAGAGAAATGCCTTCCTTTTTAATAGTATACTTAGCATGAATTATGAAAGTTGACAAGAAATCCTTTATCATCGTAATAAATAAATAAATGTTTCAGATTTTGCAAGGTTAGAAATTGTCATCTATAATTCTGGTAGATAGCAGCTGTCAGCTTCTGCTTATAAATAGTATCGAGTGCTCTAGTGTTTGTGAGGACAGGAGAAATCTGTAGCCAAAAATTGAAAATTGTATGGCGGAAGCTGGAGAATTGGCTCTGAAGTCGTGATTTGAAACTTAAATAGTATACTTCCTGAAATTCAATTACTGAGCTATATTAAAGGAGCTTCACAGATTTTGTTCACATTTTCCAGTTTTGATTTGAGTAATTTACCTTTTTCAAATCCTAAAAATGCCAAAGACTGTTGTCTCTTAATATTAAATAATTCCATTTAGATTTTTTAAGTAGTATATTTAGCTTATATCTGTTCAATATTAACTGTATCTTCTTTATTTGATAGCTGCATTATATCTCCCCAGTTTCGTGTAATGTTGTTAGCTACATCATAACTTTGGTGCCTTTTTTTTCATCTTTAATGTGATCAATTTTTTACTAGATCTCATTTCTTTTGGTAAATTGCTTCAGAGCAATTGAAAGTGGATGAATAGATGTGTACCATCTTACAAGTATAAAAATAGCTGTCCTTATTGGGCTTTTGTTAGGTGCTTTTCATGTAACTGACTCACTTGGTTAACAGAAGATACTTGACTTGGATTTGTTTTTTTTTCTTTTTCTGTATTTCAGAATAACCTCTTCTTGGATAACTTTATAGCTGAAGCTGGGCCTAAAAGTGACTTAATAGATGTGACTCTTAGGGACATGGTTTACTGGTGGACTCAGCAGTGTTAAGTTAGCAGTTGAACTTATTTATCTTGAAGGTCTTTTCCAAGCTAAATTATTCTATGTTTCTGTGAATATTTCTTCTTTTGTGCAGCAGTAGATTTTTTTTTTTTGTGCCTCTGCTGTTTAGTGATTCATTTGTGTCTGTGCTGCATCATGACTGATTTTTTACATGTGAACATCTTAGTGAAATTACCACTCTACAGATAATACTTAAGTCAGGATTTCCTTTTTGTGAAACTGTCTTGATAGAGATGGAAGGCAGATAAAAGTAATCTGTTTAGATTTAATCCTGGTAAGACATGCAATGTTTTCATCCTGCTAAAAAGCTTGTAATCAAATTTGTATTGTATGTGTATTTAGTTTTTATTAATGGAGAGCGTGCCAGATTCTTTGCTTGACAGTTACAGTTTGTAATTGTCTTTGGTTATTTTGCTTGTACTGGAGTTTTACATGTTGTCATACATATATTTTTTTCTCTTTTTTTGTCATTTTGCATTCATCATTAATACATACACATTTTTACTGCTATTATTTACATTTTTGTTTCCTTAAATGTAGATTGTAGCAGAATAGACTACTGTAGTAAGAATTTATGCCATGATTACTCCAGGTGATGAGTACCCAATATGAAAACATGTTAGTGTACTTTGGATACCTGGTAGGTGAGATTTCCACTAAGTTATTGCCTTCTTACTAGTACATTGTTCTCCCATGTGTGAAAGAGCTCAAAGTACCTTGTGCCGCAACAAATGGAGTGTCAGTGTGATTATTTCTCAAGTATATTTCTGAAGTGTTCGTCTGTTCTGGACCGATGGGAGAAATGCGGAAGGATGAAGAGGAGGATTGTCCACTTATGAAAGATTTCACTACTGAATGGATGAGCTGTAAGCTTGGAGGATTGAGTTTTAGTCTTAGCTTACTTTCAGCTGTGCTTCCTAGCCTCAGCTGAAAGTAGCATTTAACTGAGGTTAGAAAGTAAGTGTGGGTGTGTAGATGGGTGGATTTGAAGCTGATGTCTAGGCTAGAGGTCTCTGGATCTGCAATGTACTGACTTAAAGCTTCAGTTAAGGTGTGATGTTGGAGTGGTGGTTTGGTCTGGTGGGACAGGCAGTAATTAGTGTCTTTCTTCTGTGATCTGAAATGGATACGCATTTGTTTGAATTGTATTTCAAAATATTAATTGTAGTTCTGTAAAATCAGAAATAGTCTTTTGTACTGGTAATCAGTTTACTTGTGTTTGTCACTGAGTTCAGGTAAGCTAGCTTGATTCTGCTGTTGATTCCAGTCCTTCAGCTTTCAATGGCTGGAAGCACTGCCGTGTTTCTATGGGGCTGTCAACTTTCAAATTTATCTGATATTCATAAATACCCTAAGACATATCTGATCAGTTGGCCAAAAGGTGAAGTTGTTGCACCTGTCTTGGCTATTGATGATGCCACCATTAGTGGCAGACATAAAAATAAACCAGTTGAGAGGATTGAGCAAATGGCCAAAGTTTCATCAGCACTCCTCTGCATTGGAGGGTCATTTAGAACAAAGAAGAATCTTGATTAAAACAAATTTGGCTTGTCTGGGGTTTTCACTGTGCTTACTGCATTGTAGCAGTGAAAAATAGAGTGTTCCTTGTAATATGGACAACAAGAAGTTTTCAAATGTGTTTTGTCAGAAGAAGGGTGACTAGTTCAGCATAATATGTCGGTATTTTCTAACCTTGCAAATTGTTCACACACTTTTTCTACAGGCTTGCGGTAGAAAGGATGCTTGCTGGAATGTGTTAGAATATAAATATCTATTTTAAATATGTGTTTTAATATTAATATCTATGTTAACAAAAGGAGATTATTTGTGCAGTTCAGATCAGCTCTTATGTTGCACATTTGTAGACTCACTGGCATGTATGATGTTACTTACCTTTTTTTAGGTGAACAATAGAAATCATCATCACACTTCTAATCGTAAAAAGGACTGTACATCTTTTATTTATTGCATATCTACAGGATGGCTGTTGGTTTGAGGGGGTTTTTTAGGCTTTTTACCAGTACGCTGTATTAAACAGTTGAACCATTTTTAGCTATATAAAAGGCAACACATGGCCAAAAATTTGAGGGGGAATAGAGATAATATTACACTTGTGTCTTTCAAACAGCTGCACATTTGTTTTCTTTTCAAACATTAGCAAAGCCAAATTATACTTCATATGCCACGGTTTTAGTTCTGTGGAATTGAGAAAGTGATTGCTTTTGGATTCTGCAAATATAAGGAAATATTACATGATCTGGGTCAGTGTTGTAATTGTTTTTAAACAGGTACTCAATACATTTATACCTCTTTCAAATAAAATGTAGCCTCTACTATGTTTGAAGACATGTTAGGAATTACCACTTTTAATAAGATTAAAGCCTTAGTAAGATACTCTCTGCAGTATGGTAGGAAGGGGAAGGGGGAAAAACACAGTGGCTACCTGTTTGCTATCATATCATGTAGGAGGAACATGGATGATAGGCAAGATTGTGGTGATAAGAGAGTGGAAGATCAGTGTTAACCCTTTAAGTGATTTTCCTTTCCTTTTCTCACAAAAGATTTGTACTTGAGGTTAAAACTGGGCCAGTCACCCTGAATAATGTGGACAGATTGTTTTGAGGCAGTGTTGTAGATTTGTTCCCCAGGCTATCTTACAAGAGCTATGTAAGATGATCATGAATGGAAAAAAGCTCCCTGTTCATTATGGTAGAAGCTGCACTAACTACAGCTCTTACCATCATGAAGGTTTCATTAGCGGTATGTACATTTGAGAATCTTAAACTACTAGTAAATTTAAGTCTGTTTTTGCTGTGCAAAGCTGCAGGTACTTATGTTAGTGGTTGATGGAACTTAGATGTAGATTTTCTTATCCTGGGATTGGTTGCAGATAATTACTTCCTTGGTGAAAATAATGGCCAACATTAAAAGAAATCTGCAGGGAGGCTGATGTGTGTTAGTACTACCAGAACAACTCTGATACATAACATAGGCCTGGAAGTTGTTGAAAACTAAACAAATCTTGCTTGCTTTTATATGTATGTAACACTACCTGCAGTACAGCAGTCACTATGGTCTAATGGATGTGTTATGTTGACTGAAAAAAACTGACAGACAAAAAGCTCTTAAAGAAAGTAAAAACTCCAGTTTAGTGTTCTGAAGAAAAGGATCAGATACCTCCTCCTTTTTTGAAGGTTCAAAAGCTAGTACTTTACCTCCTTCATTTTTATGTTTATAGATGGGGAAAATATAAGACAGAAGTAAACTTAAGAATTTCATTACAGGTCACTTTTAGATATCTACCAGGTAGTATTGCTGTTTGAGAAGATGCTCATAGTTTGTGTTTGATGTGCATTTACAGTGTCCATATATGGGATTTGGTTTTATGATAAGGAAGAATGCCAAAGAATTGCAGAGCTCATGAAAAAGTAAGTGATGGGGTAAACAAGACTTTTTGTGCTTTTTTTATGTATGTATTTCTGTACATACATGCACATTATATTGCTAGAATGGTTATACCTTTCTATTTAAAATCTGTTTTTATAGTCTTTGTTGCAAGTAAAATTGTTACATACCTGCATTTTGTATGATCAGAAATAAATCAGTGTTGCGATGCATTTTCATAATTTGCTGCACAGCTTTCCAGCTATGTCTCTGTTTCCTGATGACTCAGAGATCTGTTTTGAAGAATTGTGTTCTGTGGGGTTTTGATATATTTTTCAGTTTGCAGAGATTTTCTTTCTTAATGTTGCTGTTACTTTTTTTCCCTATATCAATGTAAGTATGGGCTATCATGAAGGCATACTGTAACAATACAGTTTCTGTGGGGTATATCCTGTTTCTACATCATGGCTGAATTCCTGCTTCCTCATTCCTTAGCAATATGTACAAAATTCACTTCAGTTTTGGTATATAAAGCAAGATTCTAATTAGCTTTCAATTAATTATTTTTGTGTATGTAGTAGTATTATTTTTCACATTATACAATCTTGAATTTTGCAATCAACTTGGAGATTGACATTTCAAAGAGAACTGCATTCTCAACTGTATTTTAATTTAACAGTGTCATGGACAGGGCTTTTTTTCAGTGCCAGTGCTTTCTTCACATGTCCAGGATGGATGGGGTCATTCTTCTGCTCTGCCCTCTGTTTGACCTAGTGATGGGCTTGTTTGCAATGGTCCTTTGCTTATGACTGTGTTCTGCAAGTTTTTGTGTTTGTTCAGAGGAGGAAAGAGCCGAAGTGTTACAGATTTTTATCAACATATACAACCTACATTTTTTAGAGGTATAATGTGGAGTATCTATTAAAAGGGCCTGATAGGAATGGGCAGAGATTAGATATACGACTTGCCTGCAATATACAAAGTTGGACATATCATCATGTTGCAATTCTTTTAAGGGACAGGAGGAGGGATGCCATAGAGTCAGGTCTTTGTCATCCCCAGAAAAGCCACGGGAGGCAGATACAGTCAAGCTGACAGCATTTGGTACTGACAGAGTGCAATAGAAAGACACTGACAGACCTGTGAATCTCTCCTTTTCAGGTCATCTGTCCCAATCTTAACAGCTTCTGTAGCCAGAAGCATGCTGAGGAAGTGACATCAGTTTTGATTTCCAAAGTTACCAAGTGCCCAAAAGCCCATTTATGTGCCCTGCAGCAGAAGTCCAAACAAGACTCGTGCTCATACATCTCGATTCATAGCAAAGTGGTTTAACTCTTCAGCCACTACGTTCCAGATAGGATTTGTAATAAACACTGACTGGGAAGGTAGTCATGTTTCCTCTGTATGTCTTTTTAACGTAATACCTGCTGCTTTTCTTTTTGCAGTGACAAAACATTGTGAAACAGAGACTGTGACAATGGTAGGGTTTGTTTAGAGGGTTTTGTCGGTTTTGCTGTATATCCTACAGCTCTAAAATAAATCAGTTGTGACCCAAGAAATAATTGATGGGCATGAATTTACAGAAATAAGCAGTGAACCCTAGGGAAACCCAGGTTTTTGACAGCTAATTTTAGTTAACTAGCTCAAGTTTCAGTTGGTGGTGATTAGGTACTCTCAAACTGGTAATTTACTACAATAAAACTAGTTTTCAGAGGTTTCCTGCAATTGTAAACCACACGTAGTGGTTTATAATAGTAGTGTTGCATATAGATTAAAAAATACCTTGTCACTCAGCCAATTGGCTGCATATTTTAATTCCCAGCATTCTACAATAATAAAACAGCTGGGGCAGGAAATTGGTCATTTGCTAGTAGTTAATGACTGATTTGTGTGTGTTTGCCATCCTCCACCACCAGCAGAACTGAATAAGACTGTAAATTCCCTGCTCCTTCTGGGTGTAGAAATTGTGACTGAGTTACAGAAATGTTAATCTTTGGCCAAATGTATTCAAGATTGGAGAAAAGAAATAATCTCACTCTTGTTGAAATTCTGTTTTAATATGGATCTTTTAATTGAGATTTTTGACATGTTTTAAGGTAGACACGGAAAATGAAAAGGTTTGATTACTTATTGTAGAGTAGTTGTGGTTAAAATTTTTATATTTTACCTTTTTTTTTTGTCTTGTATATTCTCCTCACACCTCCAACTTTCAGCCTAACTCAGCAGGAACAATTCAAAGCACAGCAGGGCACAGGAACAGGAGTGTCCCCAATGATCATGAATTCTGCTAATAACAAAGAAGTGGATATCCTACGGATGCTTACCAAGGCCAAAGATGAGTATACCAAGGTGAGCCTTGATGTCTGTAAAAAGGAGACCTTTCTTTTCGGTGATACTCTGATGCCAACTTGCTCACATTTTACATTTTAAAACATAAAAGATTTTAGTTTGTTGTTAAAGTAGTTTCAAAGTGAAACTGAGTTTTGTCAGAATTTGCTAAAGATTCAAAAGAAATGAAGGCCATCAATAAAAACTTCTGAAAGGAGAACATGTGTATGACTGATTACTTGTTGAATGCTAGGAGATGAGAGCAAGTATAAATTGGATTTGATTTTGACCCTTAGAGTTTATTTCTTACTGAGTAGCAGCTGGATGTTGTGTTCTCTTTCTGGGTGAAGTATCCAAACCTGCTAATAGATTCAGAGGTTTCTACAACTAACTTCCTTCAGAAAAAAACTTCAACAGTGAAGTTTCTGCTTTTAATTGTGGTTGTTAGCTGCTTTCAGGCACTAATGGAAGGAAATGAAAAGGTTGAAATGTAGTATGATTTCAGCCCATGTGCTGCTTTTGGTCTTCCGAGGCTTCTAAATAAAGAAGTGACTAATGGACTAATAATGTTCTCTATTATTGAGCAATCAAAAACGTTTTACTTTGGGGAATAAAAATCTAATAATTTTAACTAGTCATATATATGCTACAAATTGGTGCAGAGCCTGCAGGTTCCTACTGTTGTTTTCTATATTTTATATGTGTTGTCGGGCAGTAATAAAGCTCATAAGTGTTCTGAGTCTAGAAATATATAAATCTTAAATATAAGCAATTTAAAGAGAGAAAAAGGTTTTTTTCTGAAATGTGGCTACTAATAAGATCCTCTGAAAAATAATAGCATGCTATTTAAGTTATGGTGAAATGTCGCCTTTTTGTTGTGGTACAGCTTCTTTTGAAGCTCAGGACTTTCATATTTTCTGTCATAGGGACTTAACATATTATAATGGACAAATATTTCCAAAACCAGGTACCTTTTCTATGTTTTAATACTGAATTGGTATCTAATCTTGGCATAGAAGAGTGTGATTTGAGATATTATGAAATATTTAAGCAGTTTTCATTAAATAACCTGAAAAATACTGTCAATGGAAAACTGGAAGAATATTAGTCTGTCTTCAGAATCTGTGAGAAGGTAAGAAATCTAAAAAATGTTACCTTCTATTTCTACATGAGCCAACGAAAGAGAGGAAATTCTAGGAGATCTGTTATTTAATTCTGTTTTTCCCTGCAGATAAGATCTTTTCCAAATTTGTTTTTCCTTTCCTTAATTTTCTCCATTTATGGGTGTCATGGTTTAGGCCAATCAGGGAACAAAAGACCACGATTAGCTTCAAGTACCAAAGACCTGAGGATTGCTAAAGGTCAGGGAGAGCTCAGTTGCCTCTTGTGGTCCCAGACAAAACAGACCAGGCTACTCGGCTTGGGGAAGAAAACAGAAAATAATTTAATGCAACACCAACTAAAGCATAACCATAAAACCCCAAAACATAACCAACATAAAACAACACAGAGTGGCACAACAATAAAGAGCATAATCAGTTCTTTAAGACCACAGTCTCCCCACCTCTCCCCTCTTCCCAGGCTCAGAGTCCCGATCCTGGTGTTTTTACCTCCTCCCCCTGAACAGAGGGGCAGGGAGTGGGGGTTTCAGTCAGTCTGTTCCCGATAGCTTCTGCTGTTTGTCTCTCCGCAGGGCAGGTGGGTTCCACACCCATTCTCCCTGCAAGTCCATAGGGTATCTCACACACACAGCAGCCCTGCACGGGCTGCTCCAACGTGCATTTATCCTGAAAGCTGCAGCTCCTTTCTGCCTCTCCTGTGGGTTTGCTCTATGGCACACAGGCTCTCCAGCACAGCCTGTGCCATGGCCAGCTCCCCACACAGTCCCTCACCCGTCCGTCTGCACTCACATGGAGCTGCTGGTGGCTCTCAGTCCTGCCATGGCCCTGCATGGGTTGCAGGGGTACAGCCTGCATTCTCACCACGGCCTGCAGAGGGTTCTCTGGTCTGGTGCTCCTCCTTTCTTCCTCCTTCTCTGGCTGTGGGGTCCGTGTGGTTGCCTCCATCTTGTATCACTCTTGCACCTCCTACCAGCACTTCAAACTCCTGTCCCTAAATAGTGATGGCAGAGGCACCAGATTGGCCCAGCCAGGTCGGAGCTGGGTCTGAACCCCGGAGCCAGGGGAGAGTCCAAAAACTCTTTACTGGGTCTTCACTGCAACCCCTTCCCCCTGTTACCATGCAAAAGCTGCTCCTTGCTAAACCATGACAGTGAGATTGCTAAAGACATAATGTGAAAACTTCCTCTTTATCTGGGATGTATCAGGAGTATCTGACCTCTGCATCAATTTTTGTATTTACTGTCAATATGGTTCAGAGCAGTCATGCTTTTTGATTGCTTTAGGTCATCTACTCCTTTCCCAGTGTATATCTTAAGTCTTAAAGTGCTGACCTGCTGAAATCACATCACAAAAGTGGACGTCTGTTTGATGCGCCTAAAATAACTGAATAACTTCTTCATTATTAAGCACACACTACCATTTGATAAGAAAATAATTTCTGGGAGTGAGCAAGCATAGCCCCTGGACTTCTGTTTCTGTTCTTTGACTGCTTCTTCACCATCTTTCAGCAAAATGTTCCAATGGTTCTACCCTGACAGATGCCTTAGCTTTTGATGTGTTAACTGTGTGAAAGACTTAATAGTAGGATTCAGCAGGCCTAGCTTTCCTGAGGGCACTGTGCCATACTCAGCCTGGATGATTCAGAATTTATGCTACTATTCTTTAAACAGTCTGCATTAGTTCTGTATGTCTCACTTGATCAGGGCTCAGACTGGAAATCCTTACTCCTACAACTGTTCTTTGAGACCGTTCTAGTCCTCTTTTAGCATCCTTCTCTGCAGAACACCTTGCATGCCTTCATGTTCATTAATGTCATTTTATAACTGCTTTACATCAACCAGGTAGAAATCCTCAATTTCCAGAGTTTTTTAGCTCTGCACTACATCTCTGAGAACTTCAAAGTTCTCATCATCACTTTCAATTTAGACATCTATCTACAAAGCTCTTCTAAGTTCCATCAGGTCTCGACTTTCCTTGCATCAGACTTCTAGAATCTCCTCCTTGCACTTGACAAGTCTTCACAGCCCACATGTCTAAAAAAGTCAGATTTTGCTACAGAACATGAAATTAGGATGGGACTTAGTATTTCACAGAATCATAGAATGGTAGGGGTTGGAAGGGATTTAGATATCATCTAGTCCAACCCCCCTGTAGAAGCAGGTCCACCTAGATCAGGTCACATAGGAACACATCCAGGCAGGTCTTGAAGACCTCCAAGGAAGGAGACTCCACAGCCTCCCTAGGCAGCCTGTGCCAGGGCTCCCTCACCTGAACAGTAAAATAGTTTTTTCTTCTGTTTAAATGGAACTTTTTATATTCCAGCTTCATCCCATTACCCCTTGTCCTGTTGCTAAATAGAATAGAAAAAAGGGATGTCCCAACCTCTTGACACCCACCATTTAGGTATTTGTAAATATTAATGAGATCCCCCCATCAGTCTCCTCCAGACTAAACAGCCCCAATTCCTGCAGCCTTTGCTCAAAAGGGAGATGCTCCTGGTCCCCTGATCATCTTGGTGGCCCTTCGCTGGACTCTCTCCAGCAGTTCCCTGTCCCTCTTGAGCTGAGGAGCCGAGAACTGGACACAGTTACTTCAGAACTGCAGTACTGAGATACCATGCTTTTGTCCATTGTCTCTTTCCATTGACAATATCCTGTTCAGCATGAGCTTCATGTTGTATGGGTAGACTATGAAATCTCACAACACAGAGTTTGCCTGAAATGTCTCTGACTACACCAAACTCACCTAAAACATCTTCAGTGAGGTTCTTTTTGATCGATGTTCACCACTTTTTTTTTCCAAACACTTTTTTTCCACCACTTTTGTTGTCTAGCCTTTCTTTGACTTGATCTCAAAACCTCTTGATTTCTAATACATCTTTTGTAGGAGTACAGCTTTGAGCAAGACACATGACTAAAAGATGAACATGTGAAGCAAGATGTAGTAATCGTCACGTGTTGTAGCTGATGAGTACTCTTCTGGTTCTATCACTAAAGAGCACGGTGACATTTCTTTCATGCTGCTTTTTGCTGTTTGATGATGACGGCATCTGATATATTCACCTGTCCACCTGACAGTTGCTTAAAATGTCATGCTGATGCTCCTAACTTACTCATCAGCAAGGTCATGCTATCCATCTGCCAAAATGACCTTATATTCTGAGCTCAAATAATTACAGATTTGTTTGAAATCATCACAGGCTTTTTTCTTTTTTTCCTCTTCAACATACTTCTCTATACTTGATACCAGCCTAGTAGTCGTGTTATCAAACCATGGGAATGACACCCAGTTGGGTCAATGGCATTCTCTATAGGCCTTTGTGTACACTGCTGTTCGTTTTGCTGAGGAATTTGATATGAAGAATGTTCATACAGTGGTAACTCTGTTAAACTCCACTGCTTCTCACCTCAGTGTTATGTGCTTAACTCCATGATCGTGCCGACTATGACAGTGGAATCTAAGGTACCCCTGGTTTCCAAACAATTCAACCTGTTAAAATACCCTGGGGAAATAAGTGTATTATTTAACTCCTGCAGAACTCATATACAAGACCATGTTAGCCATCATGTTAAAGGAAAAAAAGTTTAAATATGTACTTATATGGGTTTTGCCCCAAAATACAGGTTGGAAAATAATGATAAGAAGGAGATATACTGAAGAAAAGTCAGCATCATTAGAAAGATAACAATTTGAGAGGGGAAAAAAGGCTATTTAATCTTACTGAAGTATCGTTTTGGTCTATGAAGAATCTGTCTACCTTCAGTTGTTTTGATATAGATCAGGTAGGAGCTACAGGAAGCACTTATTTGGACTATGAAAAAATTTCCATCTCGTAATTAATTAGGCAAGATGCTTAACCGTCATGAGAGACATTAAGTCACCAGCTTTAATAGCTATGTTAGTGTTGTAGACTTGTCTTCTACACTGTTTTTTCTTGGCTTCTTTCTGTTGGGATTTTTCATAGCAACTCATGCATAACTATTTTAAATATTAATTGCTTAGCAAAACTGAAACTTCAATTAAGTGTAAATTTCTGACGAGTGCTTCCAGTAATCAGACTTTGAGTCATAGAGGAGGGAGGTGAGCATGGACTAGCTTTAAAAGATGTTTTGCTTACTATGAATAGCCTTCAGGTTTTGCTCTTCGTTTGAATTTTGGGATATCTTTAGTCATCAATCTTGTATCACACTGTGAGATAGGTAGCAAGGCTCTGGGTGAATAATTCTAACAGAATTATTTCTTTTGTTTTGTTTTGGGGATTTTTTCCCCCAGAGAGGGCAAAAAGCGCAGCTGAGCTTAAATATGTTTACATGTTGAATGTGGCCTACTCAAATCAGCCATGAGGCAGTAGCTACATTGTTTTATATTTAACTGAAGTTCAATTTTGCTGTCAAGTTCTGCATTACTGGCTAAGTCAGTACTTTGTTCTTCATGTTTTTTCCAATCTAATGCTTGGGGAATTTTCTTACTTTATGCAGTCGAGGTATAGCAGGAAAGAAGAGACAGATGCTTGTTCTTTCTTCAAACTGAATAGCTAAACACTCCACCATCGCATGATTGTCTGTATAGACTTTAAAGTTACTCTGAGAGCAACATTTGAACCCAGAATTGTCATACAATAGAAGAAAGCCAGGTACATAAGTGGAGCTATACTTCTACTTTGCAAGATGATGTCTTCATAAATACATTGCAGAAGCCTTTGACCATTTGAACACCCAGAAGATTATTTTTCAGCAGAGACTCACTAAATCATTGAGGCTGGAAGGGACTTCTGGACATAGTCTAGTCCAGCCTCCATGTTTACAGCAGTATCTGCTAAAGTGGGTTGTTCACAGTCATGCTGGGTCACGTTTTAAGTCTCTCCATGGTCAGCGATGCCATAACTTCTTTGGACTACCTGTTCAAGTATTCAAACATCCTTAAGTAAAAAAACCTTTTTCTTAACTTCAAACAAGATTTTTTATGTTCTGTTTTTTGCCTTTTGCCTCTTATCTTCACTGAGCACCACTGAGAACTGTCTGGTTCAGTTTATCACATTGATATTATACTCTGAGTCTTCTCCTCTGGAGTCTAAGCCTCTCCTTACTTGACAGGTATTTAAATCAACTTCATAGACTTCCAGTGAGCTCACTCATATATGTCTATGTCTTTTTTTTGCTGGGAAGCCTAGAACTGGACGTAGCACCGCAGTGCTTGGTAGAGGAGTCTAACCCTTGGTCTCACCAGTGCTCAGCAGAGTTGAAGGATCATCTTCCATGGTTAGCTGGTAGTGCTCTGCAGGATGTAACCCAGGATGCTGTTGGCCTTCTTTTGCCACAAGGGCTTGTTGCCAATTTGCATTCAACTTCTTGTCCATCCAGGTCCATTTCTGCAAAGCTGCTTTTCAGTCAGTCAGCACCAACTTGCACTGCATGGGGTTATTCCTCTTCTCCAGTTTCCCTTTGTTGTACTTCATGTTCTTGTCAGCCTGTTTCTCCAGCCTGTCAAGGTCCCTCTGAATAGCAGCACAACCATCTGGTCTATTAACTACACATCCCTCATTTATATTGTCTGCAAGCCTGCTCTGCCCTATCTTTCAGGTCATTAATGAAGGAAGTTAAACAGTTGTCATGATTCAACCCCAGCCAGCAACTAAGCACTACACAGCTGCTCTCACTCCCCCTGACTCCCAGTGGGATGGGGAGGAGAATCAGGGAAAAAAAAGTAAAATTCATGGGTTGAGATAAGAACAAATCACTAATTAAAATGAGATAAAATACAATAGTGCAACAATTATAATAAAATATATAATAATTGTGATGAAAAAGATAAAACCCAAGCCAAAAAAAAAGTGCTGCACAGTGCAGTTGCTCACCAACTGCTGGCTGAAGCCCAAGCAGCAATCTGACCCTCCCCACTAGCCCATCCACATTATACACTGGGCATGATATTCTATGGTATGGAATAGCCCTTTGGCTAGTTTGGGTCAGCTGTCCTGGCCATGCTCCCTCCCATTCTCTGGCAGGGAGAATTTATATTCTCATATAAATCCAAAACACAGCCCTGTAGCAGCTACTAGGAAGAAAATTGACCCTATCACAGCCAAAGCTAGGACAGCACTATTGACCTCAGTGTCAAACTCTGGGATATACCACTAGTGACTGGTCTCCTGCTGGACTTCATGCCAACAGTATTTTGAATCCAGCAGATCAGACAGTTTCCTATCCACCTCACCGTCCTCTTAGCTAGTCTACATTTCAGCAGTTTATTTTTTATGATGTTATGGGAGACAGTGTCAAAAGCTTTGTAAAAGTCAAGGTAAACAATATCCCTTGCTCTCTCTTCATCCACTCAGCCAGTCATCTTGCTGTAAAAGGCCATTGGGTTGATCAAGTGTGATCTCCCATTTGTAAATCCATGTTGGCTGCTCCCAGGAACTTTTTTTTTGTCCTTAATATGTTTAGAAATGGCTTCCAGTGGGAAGCCATTTGTTTCATCACCTTCCCAGGGATCAAGGTGGGGCAAATTGACCCGAAGTTCCGCAAATCTGTCTTCCTGCCTTTCTTGAAGATAGTACTGATACTTGTTTTCTTCTAGTCCACGTGAACTTTCCCCCAATTCCTGTTACCTTTCAAAAATAGTGATTTTACAATGAGAGGGGCAACTCTCAGCTCTTATGAGTGCGTCCATGGTCCCATGAACTTGTATATATCAGTTTTGCTTACATGCTACCTAACCTGATATTTCCCTACTGAGGTTAAATCTTTTTCACTCTAGACTTTCCCACCAGCCTCAGGAGCCTGGGATTCCTGTTGCAAAGTGTTGCAAAGAAGGCCTTTAGTACCTCCTAGAGGCCTTAGAGTCCCCTTGTGAACTCAAGTTCTGATTTACAGGACCTGGAACCAGTGTGTATTTGTTTACTGTTGTGGTAGGTGTCAGAAAATGTTTAAATCTTCACTTCTGTATATCGAGCTGGGGAGCCCAGAACTGGACACAGTTCTCCAGATGAGGCCTCCCCAGGGCACAGTAGAGGAGGAGCAGAACCTCCCTCGACCTGCTGGCCACACTCTTCTTGATGCATCCCAGGATGCCATTGGCCTTCTTGGCCACGAGGGCACATTGCTGGCTCATGTTCAGTTTATTATCAACCAGGACTCCCAGGTCCCTCTCTGCAGAACTGCTCTCCAGCAGATCAGTTCCCAGACTTTACTGGTGCATGGGGTTGTGCCTCTGAAGCATTCTTGCCAGATAGATGGCTAGCTTTTTGTTAGTTAACTCCTTAAAAAATCTTTCTAATTTCTTGGTTTCAGTTGTATGACGTGAAAATTGCTTCCAATATACTGTTTTCTACTGACAATAGCATTCCTTGTATACCCAGTGCTTCTATAGTTTTGTTGACTATGTTCTTTTTTTTTTTTTTTATAATGTAAATAAGACCATCTTATTCACCTCTTCCTATTTCATTTATTATTTCTCTTTCATGCGGCAGTTTCTGTGCCTTGTTTCTGAATTAAATCGCGCTCTCCGTCTTCATAGTCAGTCTGTGTCCCTGATCACTTTTAGTCATCTGTCTCTGCCCATCTTTTTATAAATACAGTTATTAATCCTGTCATGTTCAATAAGGAAACATAGTGATTCTATGTTGATTACATCTTTAATTATTTTGCTGTGCAGGTATGGGCATCTCCCAAGTTGCCACAATGGGGAATGTTTATGTAAAAGAGTTTGAGTTATAATTCTAGGTTTTAACAAAAAGCATTTAAAATGTTTTTTATAGGCACATTAATCCTTCATGCATTTAAACTACTAGCTGTGTTTCTGTTGCTTGGTTTCTAAGGTGCATTTTAAAAATTAATTCATGCTTTTTTAAGTGCAGGAAAGGCAGAACATAAGAAGGAGAACAAGATGTAAATTAGAGGGAAGCCTCATACTCAGGAAGTCTTGGAATCAAGTGTTTATTTTTACATATGCTTAGTGCTTTTAGAAAATTAGGTTGCAGTTGTTACAGTTCTTTCAATAGCCTAACATTTCATAATCAGTGCTGCAACTGGTGTTTTTGGTTATTGAATACCTGTCTGTGTCTGCATTTTACTGTGGTGGAGAACTAAGGGAAAATATATTGTCACACTTACTAAAAGGATATCTTTCTTTTCTGTTGCAGTGTAAGACTTGCTCAGAGCCAAAACAAATAACCAGTTCCTCTGCAATCTATAACAATCCCAACCTAATCAAACCAATTCCAGTGAAGCCTAGTGAAAATCAGCATCAACGAATATGTCAACAAAGCAAGGTAAAATGTTTGTTTGTTTTCTGACTGGTACTGATGTAATTGAGCAACCGTGTAGGAATATTCATTTGAGTCAGAAAGTCAGCACAGAAGAATTGAGGTGAAACCACTCTGAAGAATAATTTTAATGCAAAACTAATCTGTTTTATAAAAAGCTTCCCAGGCCTTGCCATATGATGTGGAAGCATGTAAATTACAGGCATATTATCCCGATGCAGGGAAGAAATAATTGTCTTTCAAATTTCAGGTGGTGCTTTCATCACAAGCTAGTCTAGGCAATTGCTGGCCCGTAGTTTTTGTGTTAAGGGGTTTTTTTCAGGTATGTTCAGTTAATCTAAATAAAAATCTCTTGATATGTCTTCAGACTAAATCCCACTGAGAAATCCTAAAAGCTGAATTCAGCTGTGGCAGGGAGATGCACAAGAAGAGGCCCTACTTCATACAGGAGGAGCATTCTGTCGCTTACCAATATTCTACTTATGGCTGAAAAGAAAGATGCTTTTTCGTGATACTTAAAGTGAAGCCACTGCTATCTCTCAGATTCCCTGATTTTCTCCCACATTAGCAGCTTGACAACTGTCTTTTTGCCCTTCCTATGTGACAAAACTATTAAAAATCCTCTTGGGAGAAAGAGCAGAGCAGTTTTCTCAGCTTTTCCATGAATAGTGCTGGCTAAATATTGTCACCTCTTCACGTAACTGATGCATGAGGAACTACTTTTCTTCTTGCCTGTGTCTCCCCTCACAGAACGTGGATCCTGAACCACAGCACTTGTCTTTGACAGCACTGTTTGGAAAACAAGACAAGGCAGATGTCTCGGAACCACTTAATAAACAGCATCAAGAGAATCTCCCTGTTAGGCAGGGTGTGGTACGTTCCCTGTCCTATGAAGAAGCTGGCAGGCATTCGCCCTCTGCAGAGAAGCAGCTCTGCCCTGCCATTCAGAAGCTCATGGTGCGTGGGACAGATCTTCGTCCGCTTGCTGAGTTCCCCGAGAACCGACTCTGTGAAAATGGCAATATCCACCCCGTGGGTGAGACTTTCACAGGACTCTTCCAACCTGTGACTTCTCATGGCATTGCAACATCTCATGCAGTTCAGGATACTGCTGGCACTCAGAGCTTATTACAGAAATTACAGAGTCAGTCAGGGTCAGTGACTAAAATGGATCCCAGCACAACAGGATCTGCAAACTCCACGGCTTCTGTGTTCAGCAGGACTCCCACTGCTGTTGGAGCACCAGCAGCAACAGTAAATAATATGAGCCAGCCACCCTTGGTGTATTTTAATGGTTCCCTACCAAGCCAGACTTTAGAGTCACAGACACTTGGTAAAGAACAATCCAAACTTCCTAGGCAGCCTCTTTCCCTCTCTGGCAATCATGCAGCCAGTTCTGGGGTGATTTCACCTCAAGAGTTACTGAAAAAACTTCAGATTGTGCAACAAGAGCAGCAGTTGCATGTATCCAACAGACCAACTTTGGCAGCTAAGTTTCCTGTTGTTACTCAGAATACCAATACACTGAAACCACTGGATTCCTGGATAGAAAAGGCACCTGCTACAGAAAAACAGAGCGCACTCTTTCAGGTAAATGGGAAACTTCAACATTTAGTAGAAATAATTTCTTATTGTTTTTTAAATCTTATTGTTTTTTAAATCTAGCAGTCTTTTGAACTTGGTGTTCTATAAGGTTAGTCTTTATTTCATTTTGGCCACTATATTCTTGTTACTGTCTTACCACCTGTTGCATATAATTTGTTTTGCAGGTGGTAACAACATCAAGTAAGTTCTGATTTACCAAACCATGATATTGTAAATACTGAAGGCTTCATCTCTTGCACATCAGTAATGACCAAAAATACTTTAGTCTTAGGTTTTTCTAGAGTCACGTTGAAAAGTCACTTGGTTTCCAGTTGTGATACTTAAGTCTCAGGCTGTTGTGTGTAGTGGTTGGTTACTGAGTGCAATATTTAGGGTTTAAGAATTTTTCTTACAAAATTAGTCATAGCTTTCTCCATACAGATAGGCATTCCTTTCTATGTCAGTTGCTAAACGTGCTTAAAAGGTCACTTACTATTTTCTAACAGCAGTTTTTCAAAGGTTTTGTACATTGATGAATTAATTTCCTTGTACCATAACTGCTGCTTCCAGCTTTTCATTAGAAAGCTCTTTTTAATTTGATATGTATTATTTTGAAAAAAGTCCTTGTACCTGAATGCCTTCAAAAACATAAACCCCTTTATTCTGGTGATGGTGACCCTAAAATTCAGATTGGTGTCTTAAAAAATTCAGGACATGTCAAGAAACTGTCTCTTTCACGAATGTGTTTTTCCGTTTTTCAGAAAAACGTCATGTGCAATTGCAAAATGTCCCATCCTAGACAACTTGTCATTTTTAACAACTTCATTTTCTGTAGAAGCTTCTACACTTGAATAAATGTCCTCTTTGGGTATACATCTAAGCCTCTTTTAACTTAGAATCATAGAACGGTGGGGTTAGAAGGGACCTTTAGAGATAATCCAGTCCAACCCCCCTGTAGAAGCAGGTCCACGTAGATCAGGTCTCACAGGAACATGTCCAGGTGGATCTTGAAGATCTCTAAGGAAGGGAACTCCACACCCTCCCTGGGCAGCCTGTGCCACTGCTCCATCACCTGAACAGTAAAATAGTTTTTTCTTCTGTTTAAATGGAACTTTTTATGTTCCAGCTTCATCCCATTACCTCTTGTCCTGTTGCTAGCTACTATAGAAAAAAATAATGCCCCAACCTCCTGACACCCAACATTTAGGTATTTGTAAATATTAATGAGATCCCCCCTCAGTCTCCTCTTGTCTAGACTAAACAGCCCCAGTTCCTGCAGCCTTTCCTCATAAGGAAGATGTTCCAGTCCCCTGATCATCTTGATGGCCCTGCGCTGGGCTCTCTCCAGCACTTCCCTGTCCCTCTTGAGCTGAGGAGCCCAGAACTGGACACAGTACTCCAGATGAGGCCTCAGCAGGGCAGAGTAGAGTGGGGGAAGAACCTCCCTCGATCTGCTGGCCACACTCTTCTTGATGCATCCCAGGATGCCATTGGCCTTCTTGGCCACGAGGGCACATTGCTGGCTCATGTTCAGTTTATTATCAACCAGGAATCCCAGGTCCCTCTCTGCAGAGATTTTCTCCAGCAGATCAATCCCCATAAACTTCCTTTATTGTGGGCAGGCTGTCCACAAGACTTGTGTTGTACTGGAGTCTGACTTGTATTGGAGTCTAGAAGTTACTTACCCAAATGAAAAAGAATTTACCTTTTCAATGTAAAGTTCAAAAGCTGCTTTTCTATTGCAACTATTTAAAAACCTGAATGACAGACTGTGGAATACTTGATCATGCTCCAAGAATCCTCCTTATTCTCTACTTGTGAAGAGACTAAAACACTCATTTAACAATTAAGGATCATGTCTGTCACTAACACTGTATCAGTTCAAGATTTCTAATTCCATGAGAGAGAGGTCAGAGGAGGATGAATTTGATGTAGCAAATAGCCATCATAATTTTTATTCTTTTAATTAAAGCAGTATGACTTTGCATCCGTGTGAAAGAGTTTTAAGGGGATTAGTCATTGAAATTATTCAGGATCAGTTGCTTACAGATGGTAATCTGACTTTGCAATGGAGTGGCAATGCATAAAAAGAGGATCTAGAGTCACAAAAATTTACTTCTGGTTTCACTGGGAATGAAACATGCTGCTATAAATGAAAGAAATTGCCTGATTCACTCCTACATGTACTGATAGCATAGAGACATAAAACATTGCTACTTAGAAGGTAAAAGTGAAATGAGGCAAGTGCCAGGCTAAACATTATAAACCAGTATGCATTAAAAAAAAAAGGCAAATATACTGATGTATTTTCAAATGGTAAATCCATGTAACTGATTACATGGCTAATGACTTCATTTGTGCATGTTTGAATAAGAAAATGATGCCAGCATTAGTTACAATATGGAAAGGGAATTAATGAGGTCTAACATAATGCAATTTCAATAATTTTACTGCTTGAGTCAAACAGAACAATAGCTTGTGAGAAGAGAAAAATCTTCACTGGGAAGAAGTCTCATTCACTGTGGTTATTGCTGCAAGTTTGCCTTAAAAAAAAAAAGGCAACTAAGGAGACTCACTTTTAGTCTCATTTTGTATGGCTGTGAGCAGACTGAGTAGATGGAGGCTGCCCAGGAGTGGCTTCGTGAACTGACACAGCCACAGCTGCTATCAAAACAGTATTAGATGCAGTTTTTCCAACACATTTAGTGTTGCATATGAGATAATACATAGACTAAAAATGATAATGAAAGTATGACTAATTATTGTTTAGGACACCTAAAGCTCTGCAATCTGGGAGGAATGGCCTCTTTCTAATGCAGCAGATTGCCAAAAAAGACAAAGGGAGGAAGGCTAAAAATGAAGGAATGATTCCATATTCCTGTAGAATGCCATGAATTAGCTACATGAAATGTACCTGCTTTGGGATGAGGGGGAAAGAAAGATAAAAATTTGAGGCAACTTTTAGACCCAACGTTAATCTTTTTATACTGTCATCCTTGCTGTAGACCAGAGGCTTTAAGTGCTGCCATGTCTGCACGCAGACATTCGAGTGAAATTGAATTGGCACAAATATATCTGCACATGCTCATGCAAAATTGATCAAAGCAGACTCTGACAGCAAACGCAGAAAAAGGTTTGTTCTCTGTAATTATTTATCTTTTGGTATTGTCTCTTCTACTACCTTTCAGCATACAGAAAAATTCTAAAATGTCTGACAAGAATAGAGAGGTATCTGGACAGTGCCAGTTGTTGGAAAAATCGTATTAAAGGAACACCCTAAATCCATCAACAGCACTAAGAAAATGAAAGCAATAGTCTTTTCCACAACTGACACGTTACAAGTCCAAGTTTAAATTGGCTTCTGCTGCGTCTCCATATGGCATAAGAACTGTGATCTCCTACATGGAAGGGAAGAGACCAGTTACTGGGGAGAAAAAAAAAAAAAGCCAAAAAAAAAAACCCAAAAAAAGAAGAAAAAAGCAAAAGCTGAAGAATAAGACTCAGAAGCATTCGGTCAGGTCTGGTGCCAGCCCTGTTCTGTGAAGTATTCCTTTTGTGGACAGTGAGTAACATGTGCTTAAGATGCAATAAAAAAGCCTTAATCTGCAGTGGGCTTTTAAGCATATGCTTAGTGTTAGGCATGAGTTATCCTGCTTACAGATGCATGCACGCTTAAGTGTTTATGTTAATCAGAACTATGGTTTTACAAGTGCATACGGTAACCTTGACACAAATTTGTCTTCAGAAGGCCGTTTGTCTTGCAGATCATTTTTCTTGTTTCTTGAAACATTTTTACATCAACAGAGTGTTTTATACAGAGTGCTACTTCTTCTAAATATGTGCATAGCACCTGGTATCTCTGGTGTGAGCATCACACCGTTACATCTCAGTTGGCCTGGCTGCAGTTTCAGCATGAGATTGCAAACATGCACAGGAAGAACGCAAATAGGTACTTAAACTTGTTTTGAAAAGTAATTTTTAAGGTTCTATAGTTAAACATCAAGTTAAAAAATCTTCATTAAAATTCAAAGGCAAAGTAATGTTAGCACTGTAGAGAGCTTTATTTTAGTAGGAACTGTCTTTAAAGTTTCTGAACCAGTCTTAGGTTAAATGTTCTCAGTTAAGTAATGCCACTAAAAACAGAGGCCCACGGCACTCAACTAGTGCTGATGTTCCAGAGCAGCAGTTGATGCTCGTGGGATTCTGCATGTGTGGGAAGCAATGGAACATGCCAGTTTGCATTACAGGAGATCCAATGCATTCCTTAGTTCATGGTATTATGTGAATTTGTCA
The DNA here is from genome assembly GCF_028858725.1 of Colius striatus. Classification (NCBI taxonomy): domain Eukaryota; kingdom Metazoa; phylum Chordata; class Aves; order Coliiformes; family Coliidae; genus Colius; species Colius striatus. The sequence goes on from NC_084759.1 coordinate 141,801,562, forward strand.
GCTATCATGTCATGTAGCTGCCAGCAGCCACACAGAATACCAAACAGATATCTTAGTGATCATCTGTGCTTCAGAGAAGGAATACTATATGCTACAACGATTATTTTGCACATTTTTTTTGTTGTTCTTACTTCATTGCTGCACAACTGATGGTAGACTCCTACTGTATTATTAGTGACTCAGAGATTTAAGTGTTGACCTGATAAAGCTGGAGATAATTCAGTAGAGGCTGGATGAGCAAGCAACTCAGGCTAGATTCTGTGGGAAAGAAATTGATCAACGGCATTTTGGAAGGGCTGTTAGGTCTTGTGAGAAGTTAGTAAATGCTAAAATATTGGCCCAAAATCTGTTAATGTCCCTACAGAGCATTTTCTGTGCTTTCAGACGAAGCCCGGTGCTGTAGGAATTGCACTAGTAATGCCTGATGAGCATCCCGTTTTCTGGTGGGCGTCAGTTATCCCAGTGACTGAGATGACCTGAACTAAATGTAAAGTGAAAATTTGCCTTTATGTTTTAAGAAAAACATGTTGTTTATGTAAAAGTTGGTTAAATGACAGAAGCTTTGAGAATGAACTGTTAGGGGGAAAAAAAAAACATTTTAATGTTTGCATACACAAACAAATGGTGGGCACGGAAGGAAAAAAGATACAGACCTCTTCTGTTCTTTTGATGCAAACATTTTACGTTTTGAAGTAACCCGTAGGTATTGGCTGTGTCACCAGTAGGTGGCAATATTGCTCATTCCGTACAGTTTCCATATGCTTGGCAGGTCCCTACCATAAAGCCGTTTCTATCCAGGGAAAACAAAAGATTTTTTATATGTCTTTTAAACCACAAGATGTATACATGTTTGGCAGTAGCAACTGTATATTGTTGAGAGCACCGTTTGTCTCAGGTTTTGTTTATTTGCCTTGGACTCCAGAGAGAAACGTCTTTTCATTTTGAAGGATGTGTCATCTAGGTCTGTGACACAGTCTGTCGTAGATTCAGCTGCATTAGAGGAACAGTTTATCTCCTCCAGCTGCTCACCACCATCCCTTTGCTGGAGTTTTCTGCCCTTGGAGAGCAGTTTGTGTATGCATTCTTTAAATTACATTAGGAAGAATCATCTGGCTTAAGCAACCCCTGCCAATTTTACTTGAGGTAAATTAAAGAGAAGTTACTTCAGTTGCATGGATAAACAGAGCAGAAGTATTGCAGTAAGTGTCTGGAGATAGTCATTCTTCCATGGGCAGGAGAACAGTCTTCTCACAGGGGAGCATCTGTGCATAGTCTGAAGGTCTCTCTCCACAGAGAGATGTCACTTTAGACTTAGATTGGTTATCTTCTGAAATGAACGTTGTTTTTCAAGCATGGGAGCACAAACATATGCACTACCTTACAGCTTGAAGCAAACCGGCAGTGAGTTAGGAATACCTTATCTTATATAGGAAAAAAGCTGCAGGTCAAGGGTTTCTTTGTTTATGTAGTGCTCTGTATTTGAGAAGTGCAAACAGTATTTACCTAAAAAGTGAACTGGGAGATTTTTTTGCGTTAGGTGCATATTGCATGCTTTCAAATATCCATGAGTCTTTCCTGACCCCTACTCTTTCTGCTTCCTTAATTTTTGTGTAAACCAGCATGAGATCTCAGTCCTCATCGTTCCTTTATATTTCTCTTTGTATTGAGGTCTAACTAACATTGTCCAGAAATGTCTTGGTCAAAACAATCATAACTCGGCGGAAGACAAGCTATGAAAATGTGAATGTTGTTTTGCATACCTAGGAGATTAACCTCAGTTTTATTTTCTTAATTTTAATTTTTCTTCAAAATTGAAATGTAGCCCTGGACACATTCAGTAGCCTTTTACCTTCATACAGGAGCAATAAATCATGCTCCAGCCCAAAAGAGAGGCGCTTTGATGAGCTTGATTCAATTCCTTTGTGTGGTCTGTTCTTTGAAAAAAAAACAGAACTTGAGCAGTGAGGAGATGGAGATTAGGATTAAGATTTGTTACTAGAATTACTTGGAGAGAGCTCTAATATCTACAAACTGACTGAATAAACTTTCAGTTATGTCGTGTGTTATATCTGATAGTGTTTGTTGGTCCTGCATGTTTTACAGCTCTGAGATGCATTGTGAAATTTAGAAATAAAGATTCTTTGAAACATACTTTTGTAGGTTGACATGGATATGATACTGGGGGAACTTGTAGGACTACAGCAGCAGCAACGTCAGGTTTTCCTTCTCTTTGAGGGCTTTTTTGATTTTTTTTTATCAACTGTGTGTTGTTTAGGAGTCAGTTCTGTTTCTCACAGTGCCACCAGCTCTTTATCTCTGTTTTCCGTCCCCTCTCCTTAAGTAAAATGAGAATTTTTTATGAATATATGTATGTATTCATCAAGTAATTTGAAAGTTAAAGAATACTTTCTAGTATTTTGTACAAAGATTAATCTTTAATAGTGATAGTTGCATGTAAATATACTCTCAAAGATTAAACAATTACTTACTGTCCCTATGTGGAAGGCTTTACATCTGCGTTCTTCAAGAGTGATTATATTTAATAGTAGTCTGATTCTGTGATAAGATGCTCTTGTCCTAAGATCATTTGTCTATCAGATAGACATAATCGCCCTTGAATCCATTGCTGCATTAAAAGGAAGACCTTTTAATCTGGAAGTATATCTTACAGATGATCCTGAGCTGGAGTTTCACATAACTGTATCCATCTCCAGCAGTCTCTACCTGTTGCCAACCAGTCTGCAGTTTTCATCATCTTTATTCCTATAGAATTAAGTAGATAGGTTTAATTGATGACTTCATTTTTCACATGGACAGGTAATCTCACCTCAAAGCATTCCTGCCACTGTGACTCCTACCTTGCTGATGTCCCCAATGGTGTTCACTCAGTCTGCACCTGCTCCACCGAAAGCAAATGAAAGTGGGAGGTTAGCAGCAGCAAATCAAGAACCTGCCACTAGCTCAGCTAGTCTTCTCCTGCCACTGCAAACCCCAGAGCCATCTATGGCCAACAGCAGCTCATTGACCAAGATGCAGCTGCAGGAAACACTTCTGCACCTGATCCAGGTAAAGCATCAAGAATTTTCCTCCTTGGCTGAAAAATCCGGGTTCCCATTTTGATGGAAGCACCCTCTCATCAGTTGCATCCATTTGACTAGAGCCTAAGTGGGTAATTCAAATATATTTTGGAAGTTGTGCTGCTTAACATTTAAACATAAGAAAAAACTATTTCACTATGAGGATGAGGGAGCCCTGGCACAGGTTGCCCAGGGAAGATGTGGAGTCTCCTTCCTTGGAGGTCTTCAAGACCCTCCCGGACACGTTCCTATGCCACCTGTTCTAAGTGAACCTGCTTCTGCAGGGGGGTTGGACTAGACTGTCTCTAAAGGTCTTTCCCAACCCCTACCATTCTATGATAACAGCTGCACGTTAACAGAGCACTGTGGCATGGACAGGGCATGTGGTAACCTCTGCTTGCACACCCCTGACTTAGGTGCATTTTGATTCATGCATCTGATACTGGGCTCAGGAAGGAGAATAAAGTTGACAGAAAAGAACAAAGATGACTGAAAGCTTTATAAGAATGGCCTCTGAGCCAGAGAAATATCTTACATTTTTAGCTAAGGATAAATAATGGGTGATTACCCTGTCTGCCAAGTATTTCAGAGATGCGTGTTAGCAGTAAAGAGGAATTCAGATGGGAAATTAAAATTGCAGGATGAGTGCGAACAACTTCAAAATACGGGTTAGATAACCTAAAAATATAGAAGTTCAGTTTATTCAATGTAATTCTGTAGCTCAAATGCTAACATACTTTTTACTGCAGTTTTTCAGGTCTAAATGTGACAGAGCATTGACAATATTATGTATGAGATGACTGTTTACTGCTCTGGGGTGATATGAGTGATTATGAATATGTTTTTCCTTGTGATGAATATCCAAAGAGTAGAAGTTGAAGGGAGGTTATGTAACTAAAGACATGGCTGCAAGGCACAGTGAACAGAGACGCAGGTTTAAGGGTCCAATTTGTAGGCCAAAGCTACGTCCCTGTATGGCCTTGGAATAAAAATAAAAGTCATTATTGGAAGGTTGAAGTTACCTAAAATGGGATTTCAGTTATAGACCCAGAAAGAAAATAGTATCTTACCAAATTAGAGGCTTTTCTTATTTTTCCCTGTATTTTTAGTTTGGGATTAAAAAGTTAAAAATATCACATTATCCTGTCTTTACATATTTTGGGTATCTGGATGGTGGCTAAACATGAAGTTAAAAAGGAAACTCATTAAAGAAATTCTGATTTTACCCTCTGAAGCTGTACTTGCAAAATGTATGTTTCCACCCTGCTGTTCTTGGTGGCAGCTGGAATTGACTGAGGTACACCTGGAACTTATTTACTGCAAATTTTTTACCTGTTATTTTCCATTGTATAAAACTGCAGTCTTGCGTGCTGCTGACTTTCCTCAAATAGTATCCTGGTTTTAATTATCCTCACATGTTTATGTGAGTTACTTAGGACATTCTTTCTTCGTGTGGGTTGACCCATGCTTGCAAAATGATCTTCAGAAGGAAAAAGTTAAAACAAGCATCAGAGCAAAACGAATGGCATCAGTTGGGAGCATTAAGTCTAAAAAAGCTAAACAAGATGCAAAGATTCATCCAGGTAGGATTTAAATGTAAGATCTAAACCCAAGGTGTTTCTCTGCTCCTTCAGAGATGTGGGTGGAGTTGTCACTGACCTAAAGCAGGAAACTACTTAAGGAAATCGCTTGGGTAAATGAGAGCAAAGAGAAGAAGTTAGAGGCTTGTATGATCACCACATAGAAAGAAGTAGTGGACTCAAATCCAGTGTGAGTTTGGAAAACCTGCTTTGTGTGTTCTCATCACTTCTTGCAGAGATGCAGTTGTATTTGCTGCAGTAAAGTTTATATTCATGTCCAGTCTTCAGTCCAAGGCTTGGAAATAATACATATTTTAGGTAAATAGCCTTCCTGCTGCTCACTTTTTAAAACAGAGTAAGCTTGGGAAGCATATGGTCCGTGCAATTACTCAAAACACCTATGATGCACCAACAATTCCTATTTTGTTTTTCAGAATGATGACAACTTCTTAAATATTATTTACGAAGCGTATCTCTTCAGCGTGAGAAAGGCGGCCATCAAAAAGTCCTTGTGAAAGATGGTTTGGAAATTCAGCTTCTATTGCTTCCTCAACTCCAGGGAAAAGGTTTCAGATCTTCCGAGGACGTTTACGTGTAAAGAGAGGGACGGTCTTCGGGATTTTGCAAACACATGGATTTTGCTTGTTGGCAGGTCCATACTGTGCTGAGAAAGAAGCCAGTGGGAAGGGATTGTGCCTTTAGGGAGGGGAGAGGCACCACGCTGAAGGCTTAATCACAGAATATCTGAAATTATTTTCCTTACATTTGTCCACACTTGGAATTGGTTTCCCTGCGCAAGGAGGGCTCGGTTCTCTGAATTCCGTTTCCTTTTTCGACATGCAGCGCGGTCATTCCTCGCCTAGGTGTGTGTCAGGGATTTTCTCCGAGACGCCCTATGTCGCTGTCCCGATGAACGTGGCGGTCCCTCACCACACGGTGGCAATGTGGGACTGTTTTTAGGAATGGGAAAATCCGGGTGAAGTCTTGGAAGGGAAAGTCATGGGAAGACTGATCGTCATACTTAGCTGTCTACAGAGCAGTTTAGATGAAAAGTCGGGACTTTCCCCCCCAAATTTTTGTAGAAAAATCTTTTTCTATTTTAAGAAGAATATTTTTAGCTGTAGAAATGGGACTCTGCAGGTGTTTTAAGTAATTGAGAGGGGGGAAGGGTTTGTTTGTGAATGTACCTGCTATCAGCAGGGCACTGAGGTGGCACTGGATTCATCTTTCTATTATTCCAGATCAAATCTGCGTTGTTATACACAATGTCCAGCTTTGTTAAGGGGAAGGCTACCTGGTGTAAAAGTCCTATTACATTTTTTTAGCGTGTTCCTGGACCACAGTGATTTCATTGATCATTTCTAAAGAAAATAAAATGGAGAATCTCTACTGTGTGCTGATTTAATTTCCTCATACTGTGCGTTATGTATTTAGGATTGTTGGGTCACTTGTATTTGTATGAATTCAAAATGTTTTTACACTTGGCAGAAAGATATAGGAGGTTTAAAATCCATTAGAATAAATGACTGAAATATATTTTTTTGGTATCTTTTTATTAGCATCTGCTGCTAAAGTGCAGGTTTACTACAGTTTAGCAACCTGACCTTGTTGGTTTTGTGGGCACAGACAACCCAATCTGTAATCCATAAATGAGTGTACATACTCTTTACCTAGGCATTGATGTAGGCACAACACAGTAGCCTCATCTGTGAAGACTCTTCGGTATAAATGAGGGTGTAGATTTCAACTAGCATAGTTGTAATCACAGAATCTCAAGGGCTGGAAGGAACCTCGAAAGATCATCTAGTTCAACCCCCCTGCTAGAGCAGGACCACCTAGAGTAGGTCACACATGAACTCGTCCAGGTGGGTTTTGAGTGATCCAAACGGTTGCCTCCACCCCCATACATCTGGCCTTTCTCTAATGTAAGAGTGTGATTTGGAGGCTCAAGGGGAGGAGGGATTTGCTGACATACCTTGGGAAGGGGTCTAAATCAATATTTTTAAAAGTCAAGAGCTACTTTCTTTTTATACATAAGTGAATAATCCCAAGAGACTTTTGCCTACAAAACTACCAGATTTTTCCTACACTAAGGAGCGCTTAGAGGGCAAGTTATATTCTAGTTCCATTTTTATCACTGAATTGCTTACAATTCTTGCAAATTCAGGGAAAAAAAACCCATGTTGAGCTGATACCAGGAAGGGCAGACTTTAAAGATGGTAAATCCCAATTCTCATCCTGTAGCCATAATAACTAAGTAGCCATTACAGTTGTGGGATTCCACTGAGTTAATTGGTATTCTTTCTGAATGAACCTGTGTGGAAGAAATTGAAATCTGCGCTAAAGAGTTTGTATGAAACCAAATACAGGCATAATTGGTGTCTGTGATGTTGAATTATCTGAGAGTGTGATGGAAAGATAATGGGGACACGTAGTTAAGACCTCATTTGACATGCAGAACTTCTGTAATTGGTGGGTAAAAATAATCCTTAAGCATCTCAAGCTGTGCTTGTGATAGATTTTCTAGTCGTGGGGGAAACATTTTTATTTACAAAAAAGACAGGTAGAAATGTTTGAAACATCCCTATTTGTTGCCTTTCAGAGTAACATATCATTTACAAAAATTAAAGGCCTATCTGGTACAACCTGTTAACTCTTGATGCTTACGACAGCAGTAGTATTGGCACTACACTTGACAAGTTGAGGCTTATCTTAAAGCAGTCAAGGATAGAACTAATTCAGGGTTTCTCCTCTCTACCCTCTCTTCTGGTTATATCTACATAAAGTAACACTGATGGATTTCTTTCACCGCATTATGCTATAAGGGGTTTCTGGGATTGTTCATGAGGCATAAACTTGCCTTTTTTGGAGGGAAAAAAAGATATCTAGTTGCTAAAGAAAGGAAGTGCTGGTTTAACTGACTTGCACTCTTATCAAGAACAACCGAGGTAAGAAGATAGGATAGACTCAAAGAAACACACAGTTTTATGACGATGAACAGAAGAAGACAAGTAATGAGAGAATTCTATTGAGGAATGAAGCCAAACTTCATGTCTAGGTTTCCATTTCATATGGCTGGATCTGATTCTTCAGAGGCATTTGGGAATTAGAGACTGAGCTTGGAGTCACACCAGCACGTAAAACTGTGCTGTGCCCCTTTCTCCCTACTCCAGAAATACAGTCAAAGCCTTCCAGTGCCATGGAATAGCTGAAAACTTAATCTCTGCCTTTTGGTATTGTGTTTTTTGTAATAGCTTTTTTATCATCTGGGGCTCTCTCTTTATGCAGCCACGTCTGTGTGTGGTACCAAAAAGTTTCTTTCACGTTTGATAAATTACCTCTGAACTAGAGTGGATCTGAACTCTCAGGTGCCCCTGTTTAACTGTTAGAAGTAGGGAACCCTTGAGCTAGCAAGGCATTTGAAGAGGAAAAGGCCACAGCAGTGAGAGTTGCTTTTCTTTGAGCCTGGTTGTTTTTTCTTAAGCTGAAAAAGGAAAAAAGGTAGCAGGCAGGAAATCGAGAAGGCCTGCAAGGATCACATTAACTCGGCTTTAAATGCTTCCACAGTGTGCATGCATAATGGTTTTTAATTGCCTGTATTTCTTAATATTGTGATGGGTTTGGATGGGGTTGTTGGGCTTTTTTTAGTTCCCCTAGAATAAATGTCTTGTAAATTAGGGCTTAGCAAGTATTCCAAAAGTTGCAGCAGTGCTTTATGCATTAATCCCAGTCTCAGCATTGAATCGAAATTAGTTTTCAGTTCAGTTCCACTTAACCATGGTCCACTTCCTTAGAAAATTCCACACCTGTTTAAACTTGAGTGAGAAGACAAGGAGCAGAAAGTCAGTGAAATACTGAAGCGTAATCTCTGTCAGTGTTTAACACAGAAATCCATAATATTCAGTGAAGGCACCCAAATCTTTCCTCGGGCCTTTCTCATAGAAAATTCAGATCCTTAATTTGATTTTTATTCATTATCTCTCTGTTGCTTCTTTATTTACTCCTTCTTGTAGCTGCAAAGGGGATAATTAAAATTGTACAGCAAAAGGAGCAGGATGCAGCTGAATAGGCAGGATTGCCTTGTCTCCTCTAGACAGCCTACTTAAAACGTGTTGAGCTTTGAATTTCAGTCATAAAAGTGGTGAGTATTGGAGATATCTTCCTCCCTTTAGGATATTAAAATCACAGTTTAATATTTTAGCAAACTTGGAGATCTTTGCTGAGAAATAGACCAAATTAAAAGATTTTTCAGTAAGCATTTGAGGCTCTAATGTAGAAAAATATTATGAGATGGCAGCTTTACCCAGAGGGATCCCTGAAACCTAGGAAAAGGCAAAATTCTAGTCCTGGAGATGAACAGTGCACTAAAATATTAATCCTCAGTTGACCTGCAGTAAACTTTACTGCTAATCCTAAGGACTTTTAAGAGACTCTTACAAGCCCTCGACTCTTCCAACCTGCTACAGATATCCCTAACAAGCTTGTTCTGGCCTCCAAACATAAACCTATGTGCACTTGAGTGGGGAATACAGGAGGAGGGATCTTGGCATATACAAACAGGAGCAGGAAAATGTGGTTCTGCAAGACACTGAAGAAACGAAGGCTGTAGGTTTATAAACATTTCAAGCTGGCTCTGCCTGCTCAGTGGGCAGCCCATCCCCGCCACCCACTCCTGGCTGCTCGTCCCTGCTCCCTACACCAGTCTTTCCTTCCTTTTGCCTTTATTTTTCTACTTTTTGTTGTGATTAAGATGGCCACGTGGTAAAATATGTTGCAGCAGAATTAGTCCAGGTTAAGACTCTCTCCATGCCAAGGCTGCTTTTAACCTAGACCAGGCACAGTGTATGGATGGGGATGTGTAGCCATGAGGTGAGTGGGTGCAGTAAGGGGAGAGGAAAGGGAGGCGAATTTGAGCTGCAGTACTGCCTTAAACTGACTTGAAGCTTTCATGAAACTGTGATCTAAAGGCCCTTGCCTCTTTGCTAACATTAAGACGGAGAAGATGCCACAGAGATCAAAATGTGACTCCATTGTTATCCCCTACCTCGGCTCTGTGTAGAAATCCATGGAAATGTGTGCAGATAGCTCCACAAAGGGTAGCTACTGCTCATGAGCCTAATATCTCTGGGCTCTCTGCAGTGGAAAGACAGGATCCTCTTGAGGGCAAGTCTCAGTACAAAACCTAATTTAGCTTGGGAGATTAGATTGACTGGGCTAAAGTTAGCCTTTACAAACACCTTCACCACCACCACCATTGTGTACTGAACCAGTACTGACATCAGAGTCAGCCCCTACCTTTCTTCATAGTACAGCAGATGTTTGGGTGAACTTTTCCCTCCCTAATTTTGTTTGTTTGGTTTGGCTTTTTTTTTGAGGGGGCAGATTTTTATAATTTAATGTCAGTTTTACCATCAAACCTGAACAGATTGTTTAGGTATAAATCTGCCCAGCTTGAAAGTGAATGTGAACTGCAGGAACCAGATTGCTTTTGTACATCTAGCTGGAAAACAATTACTGAAATAAGCACTGTAAAAATAAAGGGGAGAGGAAAAAGAGATTTTTAGGTCATTTTTGTGGAAAGTGTACCCAGTATATAAAAACCTTTGCTTTATGGCTGTTATGGAAAGAATTTGAATTACATCTCTGTGCTTCTGCCTTTCAAAAAGTGAGCAACATCATAAAAACTTCCAGTGAATGAATTTAGAATAAACATCTGGTGTGCACAATAGGAAGTCACTACCCATTCTTTGAGAGCAGCAGCTTTGGTCATACATGTAATGAAACTCCATTTTTTAAACCATTTGGGGCATATATCAATTTAAAGCCCTTTTTATTATATTTGGGCACCCATCCTACAAAAAGCAAAGTAAGCTCTGAGTTCAGAACAATGTGTCTGCACGAACACCACCAGTCAATAAAGGCAGAAGGGAAAAAAGCCCTCTGGCATGCCGTGACTAAACAAAAGTCAAGAAAAGGAAAGGATGACATCTTACAGTCAGCAAGAGAGTAACCTGGTTTTCATGCTATGAAAGAACTACGGGAAGTGATGAAGTCCTAGAGCTGCTGCTGTGGACACAGAGGGATGCTAATCCCATTGTTAGACCCTCACATAAATATTAACGTTTTTCTTGCCCAAGTGCTGCCATTCTGCTCCATAGGCCCATGTACTGAATGCAGAGCTACTGCACGTCTCTGTTACACCACGTAGCTGTGGGTACAACCACTGGTACTATATTTCTTCACCTGATAACCTAAAATCCACTTCTGAAACATACTAAAACAGAGACATTATTATTATTACTGTTATTATTGTTGTTGTTGTTATTATTATTTCACTTCCAAAACCTACCCACCTGTGTGTTTTTCTTTAGCACTTGCCTGTAAGTGCAACGTTTAGAGGGAGTGAGGAGAGGAGCGTGCAGGCTCTTGGCAGCACTCCCAGCACGGCTACTCAGACTGGGAACAAAAGCTGTTTTCCTTCATTTTTAGTGCTGCTTAGCAGCCTGGCTCAATAACAGCCAGCTTCTTTCCACTTAGAGGAGTAGCCCCAGACCTACCACTTAGTAAAAGTGCCTGCATTTCTCATTCATCTAAGAAAGGGGGTTTTTATGCCTGAGGATTCCCTCTTGGGTCTTGTCAGGGAAGTCCTGCCTCTCCTGGCTTCTCCCATGGATTCTGTGAGCTGTGGCTGAGAGTTTGAATTAGATGATCAGGTAGGCTGTAGTATCATAGCATAATTTAGGCTCCTCATACTTACTAATGCTTTCTCTTTGGCAATAGAGGTATCATTCCCATCTCTTTTAGAGCCATGTTTGCAAGCACATTCAACTGCTTATCCCTACCGTCTCACCCTCTGGTGATATGCCTTTCCTTTCTCCTGTTTCTACATGTGAAGGTGAAAACTTAAATGCTTCCAGGAAATCTGTGTCCTCTTTCCTACCACTGCCTCAATTCCTATAGTCTTTACCTCCAGTTCCTCCAGCGGTTCACAGGGAGATATTTGCCGATGCCTACCAGGTGAGCGGGCACAAGCCAATACCATGTCCTACTTTCAGGTGGATCACGTCCCACTAGAAATGTGTGCCGCAACTTAGGAACATCTGGACATCAGCAGCAGGACCAAAGATAACAATGGTGACTCTTGTAACAAATAAAACCTTTGTTGGCTTTAAGAAAAGTCACTGCAGGGATCATAAAACATGAGGTTCATAAAGGGAAGGGTAGAAGGAACAAGCAGAAACATAAAGAAGATGAAGACTCTCCCATTAATTCTTTTCACTGAGAGGTATGAAGAAACACTGGCTATATAACTCAGAAAACCAAGTGAGGTCTTTGAAAGGATAGCAGGTAATTATAGACAGAAGTGAAAGCTGAGGCTTTTCAACTCATCTGTAGAGACAGTGAAGGTGTGGAAATTGGAAGAGGAAGCAGGGAGATGGAAAGGCATAAATGAAACACCATTTCATTTGGGAAAACTTTAACTTCCTTATATAAAAGCAGAAATTCAGACGGTATTGAAGTTCAGAAGAAACGTGGAGTCAATCTCTCACTAGGGAGGGGGAATCTTCAATCTCCAGCATCAAGTGCATTGAAGCAGCTGGATAACCAAAGGTGACAGTAAGCACTAATTTCTGAGGCATTGGCAGGCAATCAAAGCAAACCACTCTGCAAATGCTGCTGTGCATACCTTGATGAAATCAACTCATGAAATGGGAAGATTTCAGAGATAAAATACTAGCTTAGGAGATAATATAAGGAGAAAGGTTGGGGGCTCTTCTTGTCGCACCATAACAGTATGTTTACTTACACTGGTGCTGAGAGGCCAAGTCTGAATATATAGGTGGTGGGTGGTGGCGGTGATAGGCAGGTTCAGGTACAGAATAGAGAGACACAAACACTCTGGTCAATATTTAACCCAAAGTAATCTGCTCTTTCTTTGGAACTGGTGATTTCATAGTCCATTAAAACGTCTTTGCATGAGAACTCTTACGTGATTTTAAAGGATTTCTATTTCTTATGTGTATTTTCTGTGTCTCTAGTATTGCTCTAAAATGCTTTTACACAAGTAGCTAGATAGATACATCTAGAAGTGCTTTTTATACAAATTACCCTTGCAAAGGAGAGAGAAGGAAATACTATCTCCATTTGAAATGGACATGAAAAGTGGTTCCACAATGGATTTATGGAAGTCACAGAAGAAGTCAAGAGGCAAAGGCAGAGACTAAGGCTCAGTCGTGCCTCAGTGGGGCTTTGCTCCTTCCTCCATCACTTCATTTCTGTTTGCAGCAGAAAGAAAAAACCCTCAGTCCAGCCCAAACTGCTCTGTTCCCCAGATACAGCACTTCATAAGAGATCAACGTGTTGTGTAGGTGGAAAAATTGGAAAAAGCAAGGAACAGATAAAGGCAATAGCAGCAGCCAGGCGACTAAATACGAGTCCTGACAAATGAGGGACTTCTGATGTTACATTTTTCCCATTACAGGTGCTACGTGACCCAGCAGGAATCTTTTCCCCTCTCCTTTTCTCTGCAGCATCCCGCAGGCTGGCATGTGACAGCCTGATGTGCTCTGTGCCTGTGGCTGGCCAATGAACAAAGCCAGCAGAAATGAAAGAAACAGTGACAGTATTTTCACATGCAATTCTTGTATTGATCAAAAAATAAATTACTGTTGCTCCAAAATGCACTCTCTCCAGCTGTGTAATAGAGGCAACACTATAAAAGGGCTGGTCAGTGCAAGTTTCCCATTATCCTTTCTGTCCCATTAGCGTCTGCTCTTCCCTCAGCTCTTTGCTCAGTCTCTGATGTGATTTGCAATGTGCAGCTGACAAAGCTGCTGTTGCACTTCCTCCTTAGAAATGTTTTTCTTCTGCCAGGTGATTGCAGTGGCTTAATGGGAGTCTTAAAGATTTTTTGATGGTCTGTCCAGAGGTGAACAATAGCTGCTGGCATTTCAAAAAGACCAGAATTAACAAAAAGTCTGTTCTCAGTGAGAGAGAAAAAGAAGAAACCTCCCATGTGTTAGCTGCTTCCCCACAAACACAAGTTGCCAGAACGGTTTAGACTGTCAAGATCTATTTCTTCCTCTGTCTTTTGCCACCCCAGTCTTCAAGCTCCAGAAAAACCCCATGGCCCAGCATAGAGCTGCTCAGCAGTGCCAAAAACCTCTGTGGTTGATGAGAAAACATCTTTCTCACTCCTGAACGCAGCAATTTTTCAACTTGTCTACACAAAGCCCCCGTACAGAGATTGAGCTCTCTGCACGCTCTCAACATCATCATCTGCAGTTGTTTCTACACCTTCTTGTCTCTGAACTGCCACACGCACAACTTGCAATTTTCTAGTGCTAATTACAATTTTGTGCTTTGTTAACATGTGCAGCACCGTACTAAATCCAGCTACTCGGTGTCCTCTCTGCCAAAAAAGCAGGAAAAAGGGCTCCAAAGCTATTCTAGCAACCAATTCTAAGGAGTTTTTAGTTAACTAAACCACCTCTGCTTTCATCTTACTCATTACTAGATGAGTTAGGTTACTTTTCTTTTAATCTTTTATCCTGGGTGTGACCAACAATGTGCAATATTTGAAAGCCTGCTGGCCTCCCCCCAGCATTTTGGGTAGGACCATGAAAGCAGCGAGCTCCTTTCTTTCCTGATCACCCTCAACAAATGTCAGTGAAATGAGAAAGAACAACAGCCTGCCCTTTGCTGCTGGAGACTGTCATCGGAGAGGAGGCTTTGGAAGTGAATAACCTTTGCAGTTTCTGTTTCTGCTTGGGTAGACAAGGAGAAAGCAGCTGTTGGCAGATGTGAAAGCCAGATACTAGCACACAGGAAAAAGTATCAGCAGAGCTCTGGAAAACCTCTAGAAGACAAGTAGGAGCCGATGGCACTTTAAAGGTGAGGCAAAGCTGACCAGTAATTGAAAGCTGTGACAATAGCCACAGCACAGTTTTAAGATGCCCCAGAAAAGGGCTTGTAAAGTCCCAGCCACCACTTCCATCTCCAGGGTAGGATGAGGAGAGCCACGGCTAGTCTCAGTAATTCACCGCCTCAATGAGCTGGAGCTTGCAAGATGGAGGTGCAAGTTGAGGAAGGGGAATTTGCTGGAGCAGGAAAGCAGGTGAAGTGTCCTGGCAGATGTGTCTGGCCCTGTGCCAGAGAGCAGATAGCCATAAGGCTGCATAACAGCGTATGCTGTAAAACGCAGCTGTTGCATTTGGTTACGGTTTCCCTCCAGCACTGGGTTCCACATGGGGAAGTGACACTCAGATGCTGAAAGAGTCTTTATATAGCTGCAAAATGCAGCAGAAAACTTGAGTATGGCCTGCCTGATGTAACACTTGAGACTACATACACCACTGAAGGCAGGTCCTTTCTCAGCACAGCGTGCCGAGGTCACAGCCAACACCGCACAGCCATGGCTGCTCAGCTGGGACCACTTGTGGCCTGTAACTGAAACATCATCTTCCTCTGTCTGCATTCTCCTAAGACACATTACCAACAGTGTGATAGGCTCCCTGTGCTGACAGAGGCTTCTGTCCCTCTCCCACCCAGTTAGGTTCAGCTCTCACGTACCCTGTGAGAACCACCACGTATCCTGCCTCTTCAAATCAGCATTTGCCAGTGCTCCTGGGCTGGCATTGCTGGAGCTGCTTTGCTGCCTTCATCCATCATGGTCTCTCACATGTGGTTTTCATTTCTTGCAATGTAGTGCTTTGAAAATGGACAAAGACATTGTGGTCTAATGGCTGTTGTCAGTGTTCAGAGCAAAAGGGGTCCACCAAAATTACCACCATGCAAGCTGCAACACCTGTCTCACTGCTGCCTGCTCTGACATTTTGGCCCCTATGCAGCCATAAAGCAGCCTAGCAGCTGTCAGAGTGTGAGACGGTACCTTAGAGGGAGAACCAGGTAATGCTTTTTCTTTCCAAGGGATTTATAGGCCTGGTGAGCAGAGTAGATCTAGGCTTAAACTGCAGCAAGAAAAGGGAGTCGCTCCAAACTGAGAACGCCAATTAACTCCAGCACCACTTGAACAAATTAGACGAAGGTCAGAGCTGCAGCAAGCAACCATCACTAACAAGATTTCAGTGCCGCTCTGCCAATTTTATGCACATCAGATTTCCTGCTAAGGAATCCCTCAGGGCACAACTGTTTGGCTTTTGTCTGAAACTTCAGGAGCCTCTGGCACGGAAAGATGTTAACTTCAACCTCGACACTGCACTAACCAGAAGGCAGGCAGTTGGAGTGCTTCTGTAGCAAACGGCAGATGATTTTAGACAGACATCACAACTCGAGTTTCCTTTTTTGCAATATATGCATGCATCATTTATTTATCTATAGTTCTGGCAATTCTGAATTCCACTTTCTGTCATGGACAACAAATTCAGTTCTTAAATTTTATTTCATGTGTGCTACAGACTTCTCTGTCCCGCACCCGAGCAAATGGTTTGCTGAGCTGTCCTTATCTCTCTACTGACTATCCCACGTGCTGCCCAGATTCTGACAACAGCAGGAAGAAGCAGAATAAGTGACACCACTGGAAACTGATTTTTTTTCAGACATATACTTTGCACAGTTACACGTTCCAGCAGTAAGAAAGAGATTATTTGCTCTCATAACATATGTGCCTAGACCAGGCTAAATCCTGGTGAGACACACTTTCCTAGGGGATTGATATTCTCCTTGGCCAGCATCCATGTCAGGAGGAGATGGCTACAACCTGGAGAGACCTCCCCCACCACGGGGGACTACAGACTCCGTGGAGGTTAAAAAACACCAACAAAAACTGCTAACAAGAAATGCACTGCTTTGCTTCCTCAGCTAATTTGTGCTCCTTGAAGGAAATCAAAGAAGGCATTTAATGATCCTTCTGGGCACAACGTGATTTGTATCTTCATCCTTTCAGGGAAGGCTCACAGCAAGAAAAACCCCTGGGGTGGAGGGGAAATCTCTTTGAAAGATGGTTCGGAGTGAGAGGCTGTCAGTTGTTGAAGAGAGGAAGAATGAGAACACGTTATGAAAGTTGGCAGGTGACTGAGCTAATTACAGACTCGGAGGCAATTTAGGGTGATGGGAAGTGACTTGAATTGCAACCAGAGGTTAAAAGAGTTTAAAAGGAGACAGTGCCAGTGCTGCTGTGCTCGGATGGGCTGAAGGCTGTTCCCCGTCAGCCCGTCGAGGAGCCTTAAGTCAGGGAAACACCTTTCACACTCGCTACAGAGTAATCGTGGAGCAAAACAGACTGTTGCAAAAGGATGCTAATCATGTGTGGAAAGCCTAGCCAGCCCTTCCCCCACCCCTTCCTCTTCTTCAGAACTGTCAGGGTATTTTTAATAACAATTGATGGTTGCCTAAAATCACAAAACATGTTTTCATTAATATTCATGAAAGAATGGACTGTTTTTATCTACACCTACATCAACGCCTTGTAAAATGTATCCGAAACCCAGCTT